>NC_080799.1:19737141-20941124 GCF_028018385.1 Neofelis nebulosa | reverse complement strand
TTCATGCGTTCAAGAGACCCTTATCGAGCCCAAATTATGTGCCGTTGTGGAAAGTAGAAAAGAATCCAAGTGAATACAAACGCAGCTTCTGCCCTGAAGGGGCTCCACAGACTTGTGGAAGAGGTAGGCAAGCAAAAATGATTATACACCGTGAGGTAAGTCCTCCTTACAGAGGGATGGCGAACACACTAAGGGAAACTCTACTCTTACTGGAAGGAGAGAGGTAACACAACACAACAAAACAAAAAAAAAGAAACGGGAGAAAATTTGACCAGAGCCTTTCCCCTCCATCTTTCAACACTCTTTCAAACTTCTGCTGTATTGAGTAGGTCCCCTTTTTTTTTTTTTTTTTTTTTTTTTAATATTTATTTTTGAGAGAAAGGGTAGACAGAACATGAGCGGGGGAGAGGCAGAGAGAGAGGGAAACACAGAATCCGAAGCAGGCTCCAGGCTCCGATATGTCAGCACAGAGCCTGACGCGGGCCTCAAACCCACGAACCGAGAGATCCTGACCTGAGCCGAAGTCAGACACCTAACCCAGTGAGCCACCCAGGTGCCCCGTAGGTCTCTTTTGATTGTCAGTAAACCCACCTCGAGGGGCGCCTGGGTGGCTCAGTTGGCTGAATATCCTGCTCTTGATTTCAGCTCAGGTCATGATCTCACAGTTCCTGGGATGAAGCCCCGCCCACGTCAAGCTCTGTGCCAGTGGTGCGGAGCCTGCTTGGGATTTTCTGTCTCTGCCCCTTCCCCGCTCTCTGTCTCGATGACGAAAAAAGAAAAAAACACACAAAACCAAACCGACTGGAATTGTTATGAGCCAAGCTGCGAATTTGATTGGCTCCTATGTGAGGAAAAGAGTCCAAAAGCAATATAGTTGCAGCCAGGGCTGGATGCAGGGGTTCCACTCTTTAGGTAAGCTGTGTCACAAGGAGGAATCGCCCCCCACCCCACCCCTCCACCCCCCGGCTTCCAACATCTTCAGTTCAAGTCCCAGAGGGACAAAGAATACCTTTCACTGTGGCCAGAGCCCCAGGATTGACTGTGAAGGTATCTGATGGGGTCAGTGGCCTTTCCCTGGGCATGGAAATGGAGTCAGCCCCACCCCAGCCACAGGGGCCTAGAATGGGAGAGTGCCGAGCCCCCTCCCCCCCGCAAGGTAACCCAGCAGGAGGCAGGAAGTGTGGTCTTTTCTAGTCCTGCTAAAAGGAAAGAAAGAGCTTCTTGGAAATCCGGGACGCAGAGAATCCAGTAGCTGCGGATGGCCGTTGGCGTGGAGGGTGTGGAGGAAGGGGTGCACCGAGGTGAGGAACCTGAGCGTTTGGTCGTGAGGTCGATGAGTCCGGGAGGACAGGAATCTGGGGGCCTCATAGCAGAGTCGAGTACGCGGGTGAGGCTCTGGAAGGGAGTGTCTCTTTGGATGTGGGATTCTGCCGAGATCGAAGCTCTCCCTGGAGGCCTGAATGTTCTCCTAGATAGTAGCCTTTACGTAAGTCAGGGTTGCACACTCCAAGCCTCAGGGGGCCGGGCTAATAAGAATGAATAAAGAAAATAAGAGCGACCTAGACCAGGTGAGGGCCGTGGGGGACCCGACGGTGCCTGTCTCACCAAAGGGCCGCGTGAGAATCTGGGCCCGCCGTCGGGCCCGACCTTTGGAGTTGTTGAGAAAGGCCCAACTCCTTCTGGATTTTCATGAAGATTAGGTGGCATTTAATGCCAATTGAAAACAACCACCAGGACCCTGAGCGGGACTAAACAAAATACATCTGTGGCCACAGTTGGTCTGTGGGTCCCCAGCGGGCAGTTGCTTGTGTAAAAGGTTGGGGAGGTGGAGATTCCTGTGGTGACTTTTTTCTCCTTTTCCTCCTGCACCCCACCCTCCGATGACTACCTTCCGAGTTCTTGGGTTTGTCGACGAGCTCGTCCTTTCCTTTACAGAAACGTTTCAGAGATCCGAGAGTAGCAATCATCACTACTTGTCTCCTGGTTTGGTTTACCAAGCGCTGTACCGAACCACCTGGCCTGGTCTCACCTGCTGGCGCTTGTTATCATTTCTGGTTTAGAGAGAAGAAAAATGACCTGCCGTTGTCTGCCCGGCCAGCGAGTGGCCGAGGCAGGACTTGGGGCCAGGGTGTGACTCCGGACCCCGTGTGTTTCCGACTGTAGACACTGGGCCGGCTGCCCGCCAGGGAAGGGTTCGTGTGGATGAAATGTCTTTGGTGCTTGCTGACTTGCTGGGCTAGATGCTTTTGAGTCAAGTCTCTCACGGCCTTCTCCACAGCAACTCCCAGAGGTGATGTGCTTTATTCCTGGTTTCATGATGAGGAAGCGAGGCCTCAGAGAGGTCATCGGGCTAGTTAAGAAGAGCGCTGCCGTTCATCAGAAACCGGGGTTCTGCTTCCAAAGCAGATAGGAGTCCTTCCTTCACGCAGGCAACTCTTTGTTTCAGAGACCCCGTGTTAGAATGCTGTGTGACGACGCTTCCACAAAATCCTGGAAGCTAGGGGTTGGATGTTGCTCTCGTCCGGGGGCTCCTGCCAGGGATGGCCCCCGGGGGGACATTTGGCAATGGCCGGAGACAAACGTTTTTGTGTTTTGTCGTGACTTGGCTCGGGCGTGGGGTGCTCCTGGCATCTGGCGACACAGGCCGGGGATGCTGCTGACCAGCCTACACCGCCCAGGACAGCCTCGCCGCACAGAATTCTCTGGTCCCAAATGTCAAGAGTGGTGAGGTTGGTTGGGAAAGCCTGGTGGAGTCCTTTGAGATTCTGGACACGTGAATCGTGACAACCAAAGGTCCGTGACGTTTGCCTGCAGGGTGAAGGTGCGTTCCGTTTGGTCTCTTTCTTACGTGTGGAAGCATTTCTGACCATCGTTGGCCCGTACTGAACACTCGGGGGTTTTCACGTGGAAACCTGGGCTTCCTGCTGCTTCTCCAATGTTGCAAGACCTAGCGAAGCCTGGCATCGCGCCCTCGCGCAAGGACACGTCGTCGTAGCTGTAGCTGCAGCCGCGTAGGTGCTGTCCCGTCCGGGTGGGGCATCGACCGTCCAGTGTGCCCGGGTCCCTACCTGGCTTGTCCTGCTGTGGTACGTTCCTTGCGGACCCCTCCCTGCTCACGGATCTCTCAAGGACCTTCTCCAGGAGCAGCGGAGTCTCTGCCTCGCGAGGTAGCCCGTTGCGTTAGGGGCAACGCGAGTCAAAGGCATCTCTGCCCGTGAGTCCCAGGGGAGTCCTCCGGTGCCACGACGCCTGCGTCTCTCTACCGCGAGACGGCCCTTTCTGTATTCGGCGTCGCAAACCGCACACCGTGTCCTCGCTCTCTCAGCGGTAACATTCTCCACCCCTCACCTATTCTACACCCTGACTTCCTCCGCCTTTTCCAGGGGAGGTGGCTGTGCTTCGTTCGCTTCGGTCTGGGTGGATCCCGTCCAGCCTCTGCATAGAGCAGAGGAGGAAAGGAATGTGTTCTCCCCGCGACTTCTGAATCCGAGCTTCCGTGGCCTGGTCATCCACTTTACCTCCTGTGAAATCAAACAGGGTTGTTTATAGGTGCGTGAAGAAAGCCCACGGTTCACTGAACCAGAATGAACCCTAAACAGATGTGGTCACGTGTGGCCTTATGGCGTTGGTTTTACACGTGAAGGCAGCATGGTATTCTAAGAGGAAATGATGTCTGTGGTCGTGGTTCCCAGTGTGTCCACGGCAGCCCCCTGCCCCTGAGATTGGACACGGGTGTATGGGATAGGGTCCCAGAGTCAGTACGCACACCACGCAGTCTTGTCGGACTGGCGATGTCTGGCCTTTATCATTCTGTTTCTGTGTCTCAAGTGTAGGCAGATGCCCTCGTAATCAATCCAAGTATAGATCCACGTACAAATATCATTACGCTCCTACCTGCCGTGTGTGTCTATTTGCTTCAACGTGGATGTGAAAAGTACAGCAGGCCCACGGTCCTTTTTCCAAAACCCTAGGGGCCAGATGCGTTTTGGAATTCAGACGTTTTCAGGTTTTATTTCATTTTTTGTTAATTTCTTTTTTTTTCTTTTTCTTTTGTTTTACGTTTATTGGTTTTTGAGACAGAGAGAGACTGAGCATGAACGGGGGAGGGTCAGAGAGAGGGAGACACACAACCCGAAACAGGC
This sequence comes from Neofelis nebulosa, assembly GCF_028018385.1. Classification (NCBI taxonomy): domain Eukaryota; kingdom Metazoa; phylum Chordata; class Mammalia; order Carnivora; family Felidae; genus Neofelis; species Neofelis nebulosa. The sequence goes on along the minus strand of NC_080799.1, from coordinate 20,936,982 downwards.
TCCAGGCTCTGAGCCGTCAGCACAGGGCCCGTCGCCGGGCTCGAACTCAAGGACCGCGAGCGAGATCGTGACCCGAGCCGAAGTGGGACGCTCAACCGACCGAGCCAGCCAGGTGCCCCATAAGTAGCCACTGTTTTCAGTTATATTTCTATCCGTAGAAACCCTTCTACCCTTAAAACACCTGGGATCCCAACAAATTTAAAGACGGTAAATATTTTGCTCTTTCTTCTAGATTTGGCTGATAGGTTCTGTTCAGCGCCGGTTTCAATGTCCTCTCAGCCACCTTTCCCTTGACCTTGAAGGGGACATGTTTTACCTTGTTATGCACAGGGCACCCAAACCCTTCTGCTATCACATGTCATCTTTGCAGGCAGGCAGGGTCTTCACTTACCGGGAGCACAGGTATGACCTCGCATGTCTGACATCCTACCGTGAGGACATTTGTCGGACACGTTTGTTGAGGACATACGAGTCTCAAATCTTTGCGTATGTTGGGGGTTCTGGAGGCAACATATTCCTTGTTGATAAATTTTACGTCAGCCCATTTATGCTGTGACTTGTAAATCAGACCACATGGAGTGGGCCTCCACCCAAACAAAGCGGTTGGGGAATACTCTCCTCCCATGTAGACAAATATATGTATATGTCTTCCTTTGGCCACAGCCTCCAAACCCACCAGTGTTTACCTACCCTGGTCAGAAGTAACCACTGTTTTGGGGTGCCTTGGTGGCTCGGTCAAGTGTAAGCGTCTGACTTTGGCTCAGGTTGTGGTCTCGTGCCTTGCGATCTTGTGGCTCGTGACCTCTCAGCTCTTGAGTTCAAGCCCCCCCTCTGTCAGCGCAGAACCTGCTTCAGGTCCTCTTTCTCCCTCTCTCTCATTCACTCTCTCTCTCTCTCTGCCCCTCCCCCATTTTCACTCTCAAACAAGAAAAATAAACATCAAAAAATTGTTGCAAACAAGAGAAGTAGCCAGTTTTTTTTTAATTAAAAAAAAATTTTTTTTTAACGTGTATTCATTTTTGCGAGACAGAGACAGAGCATGGGCGGGGAAGGGGCAGAGAGAGAGAGGGAGACACAGGATCTGAAGCAGGCTCCAGGCTTCCAGCTGTCTGCACGGAACCGGACGCGGGGCTCAAACTCACAAACTGCCAGATCATGACCTGAGCCGAAGTTGGACGCTCAACCGACGGAGCCACCCAGGCGCCCCTAAATGTTTTTTTATGTTTATTCATTTTTGAAAGACAGAGAGCACAAGCAGGGGTGGGGCGGAGAGAGAGGGGGACACAGAATCCGAAGCAGGCTCAAAGCTCCGAGCCGGCAGCACAGAGACCAGCGCGCAGCTACAAGTCAGGAACCGCGAGATCACGAACCGCCGCCCCCTCCCACCGGTGCGCGGCCTAGCCGGGACCGGGAGTCGGGATCCGCGGTGGCGCCGGGACGCGGGGCTCCGCGAGCTCGGCGGAGCGGGCGGGGAGGGGGGCGGAGGGGTCTCGGGCGGCGGGGAGCCAGGCCGCGCGCCGCGCCCGAGCCAGACGCTCCTCTACCAGCCCGGCCCCGCGCCCCCCCCCCCCCCCCCCCCCCCCCCGGCGGGCTGAGCCGCTGGAAGTGACGCGCGGTGAGGGCGGGGCTCCGGCCCGGGAGCAGACGCCGCCGCCGCCGCCGCAGACACCGCCGCCTCAGACGCCGCTCAGCCGCCGAAGCAGGCGCCGCCGCCGCACCCGCCGCCGAAACAGCCGCCGCAGCCGCCGCAGTACGACCCGCAGCCGGCGCGGCCGCCGCCGCCGCTCAGCCGCCGCAGCCGCCGCAGTAGCAGCCGCAGCCGGCGCAGTAGCAGCCGCAGCAGGCGCGGCCGCCGCCGCCGCCGCCTCTCAGCCGCCGCAGCCGCCGCAGTAGCAGCCGCAGCCGGCGCAGCAGCCGCAGCAGCCGCAGCCGCCGCAGTAGCAGCCGCAACAGGCGCGGCCGCCGCCGCTCAGCCGCCGCAGCCGCCGCAGTAGCAGCCGCAGCCGGCGCAGTAGCAGCCGCAGCAGGCGCGGCCGCCGCCGCCGCCGCCTCTCAGCCGCCGCAGCCGCCGCAGTAGCAGCCGCAGCCGGCGCAGCAGCCGCAGCAGCCGCAGCCGCCGCAGTAGCAGCCGCAACAGGCGCGGCCGCCGCCGCTCAGCCGCCGCAGCAGCCGCAGTAGCAGCCGCAGCCGGCGCAGCCGCCGCAGCCGCCGCAGTGGCAGCCGCAGCCGGCGTGGCCGCCGCCGCCGCTGCCGCTCAGCCGCCGCAGTAGCAGCCGCCGCAGTAGCAGCCGCAGCCGCTCAGCCGCCGCAGCCGCCGCAGTAGCAGCCGCAGCCGGCACAGCCGCCGCCGCAGCAGCAGCCGCAGGCGTAGCAGCAAGCCGCGGCCGCCGCCGCTGCCGCCGCTGCCGCCTCGGCCCGGAAGCGAAGTAGCCGCGCAAGGCCCGAGCCCCGCGGGCCGCCGCTGCCGCTGCCCTTGAACCGCGTGAAGCAGCTCGCCAAGCAGACCGTGGGCAGGTGAGTGAGCCGTGCCGGGCCGGCCGGGAGCGCGCGGGCCGGGGAACGGGGGTCGGGGTCGTGGCTGGGGCCGAGGCGGGCCCGCTGCCCCGCGGGGCCCTGCGCTCAGGCCCGGCCGCCCGTCGGGTCCGCTGCGGGCCAGGGACGAGGGCTGCGCCACGCAGCGGCCTGTCGCCCAGCTCAGGGCCGCCGCCTGAGCCCCCGGGAACGGTGGGGCGGGCCGGCCTCCCGGGACGCCCCCCGCGCGGGTCCCCGCCGCCCATTGTCCCGGCCCCGCTGAGCATCGTCCTCTGGGGTCTGGACCCAAGCTTTCCCCGGGCCTCCCCCCGTCTCCCGGGGCTTTGCCTTGGGCGAAAACTCGGCTAACCGGTGTGCCCGAGGCCGGGCGGGCGCGGTGCTCTGGGGGGCGGCATTCTCAGCCTTTCCGGGTCGCCCGGCCGCTGCCCACCGACCGTCCACCTCCAAGTGCCTGAGGGCAGTCAATAAGTAAGGGGCGATCAGAGCCCATCGGAGCCGCTTAGTGAGACTCAGGACTCCCTTGGAGGCACTTTGGAGGGTGTGCCGTCTCCCAACCGTGGCCCCTGTGGTTGCTCAAGTTCTTGACCTGTAGACATTTGGAACCGGGAGGAAAGAATTGTGGAAAGGCCTTGGGCAAATGGAAAAACAAAAAGAGGAGGGGCTCTCAAAACAGCTTTTCTCACTTTGGATTGGGGAGCAAATCCTTCTCCAGGTTTCTCTGGTATCGCTTTAATGCTTGACAGGAAACGATCGATTATGAAATGACAGAAGAGACCGGACTTTGTAGTGGTTTTGAGAGCCTCTGGAGGTTGATCATCGTGTGCTGTGTTCTCTGGGGTAAATCTTTCAAGGTCTTTCAGGGCAGTGAGCTGTCCTGTCCCCGCTGACTGTTTATTCTGAGAAGGGGTATGAAAGTGTGACTTTTACATCGCTTTTTCTTCGTCTTTGTTTTCAAGAGTTGAGTAAAAGGGGGCGTTTGGTTTGGCCACAGCACGTGGGGACGCTTCTTTTCTGTGTGTGTCTGAAAATACTTTTACTTCCCCTGGAGCTTTCTGTATTTGCCTTTTACACTTTCGTTCCCCCCCCCCCCCCCGCCAAGGTTTTGCTTAGTTTTGTTCAATTTCGTTGCTACCCCCACCCTATTATCTCCGTGTGCACTTATCCTGTTTCCAGAGTGGATCCCTGTCCCTAGAGCCTAGCAGTGCCTACGTTTCTGTCATTTGTAGGAAAATGATAGAAATAATGAGTGCCAAGAGGAAGGCAGACGGAATAGTCGTGTGGCCCAAAGCTTCAACCAGGCATCTGTGAATGAGTTACAAGATAACTCCTTAGGAGTTTTCTCCGCCCCCCCCCACCCCCACCCCCTTAGCATTCTCAGTAACATGCATTGTGAAATCAGTATTTAGTGACTCTGAAGAGACATGTGTCACATTGTCGTTCTGGTCAGTTTGTACATCTCATGAGGAAAGGGGTGTTTGCTCTGTTTGCACAAAGTTCTGAGACTTTTCAAGCTATCGAGCCACTCAGGGTCTCTTTGGCTCCGGCTTCCTCTGTGGCAGCTTCTCTCTTCACGCTGCCGAATTACAGCCACGTGTGCCTCCTTTCGGTTGCCAGAGGCCGCCGAACCTTCTTCCCTGTTAGCCTCTACCTGGAAGTCTCCAAAGCTCCATTCACCTCACCTGCCCTAGACCTGCCTCCTACTCATTCTTTCGGTGTCCAGGCAAAGGTCACTGCCTCTAAAAGACCTTCTGTGATGCTCCAACGTGGATTGGGAGTCCCTGTCCTGGCCACTTACGTACGTCCGCATAGCACCTGTTTTTCTATAATGCAAGGCCTGTTTACTTGTTGGTATTCTCCATTAGACTGAACGCCTTGAGAGTCCTTGCCGTCTTTCTGTTTCATTGGCCAGCTCTGCTGTGGCTCCTGTCATAAGGTCGATTCTCCAGAAACATTTGTCAGTCTAGCACACATCTAGATCGTACCAGATCGCTCCGGTGGTGTGAGCCCAAGAATGGGAAAATGAAAGCTGGATAGAGTAAATGGTGATTCGTGCTAGCAGTGTAATTCTGGCCCTGACCTTTGACTCTGTTTGAAAATCTTTCTTGCTAGATGCCAGTGGAAGCAGCAGCTGTTACAGAGCTGTTAGGGGTGTGGCCATTTCTGCTCCCACAGCCAAAACTGTTTCCTGGGGAAGCTTTGGCTTTACTGCTGCTGACTCCCTCGATAAGTTTGTATTTTTTCCACGTCAAGAATGACGAAGGACTAGGGAGGAAAAAGGGAGGTGAGAGAGAGCCTAGGATTGTAATTGTGTGTTATTGGCGTAGGCATCGGGATTGGGATTTGGGGGGTATTGGGGTCCAGAGGAAAGCTAGAAAGCAGAGAAGTTACCTTCCCCCCCCGCCCCCCCGCCGCAGCCAAGAGTGATATTCTGTGTGTGAGTGGCTCGCCCATTGTGTCTGTTACGGATGCACAGAGTTCTGAATGGTGTCTTGCGAGGAAATATTCTCTTCCGAACAATGAGGACCTCGTGAGTCACCCCACCGTGAGGTTCTGTGGGATGGACATGTGGGAGAATTCGTAATGGGTAGAAGAAGTGAGTTCTCATGATGCAGTTTGTGGACAATGGGTGCATGAGTCTGTTTCGGAAGATGGTTTGTGTATCACAGGCGCGAGGACGATGCAGTGGTCTCTTGAGTGGGGTATCCCAAAGAAGAGAATTACGATGGTTGATTCATGCGTTCAAGAGACCCTTATCGAGCCCAAATTATGTGCCGTTGTGGAAAGTAGAAAAGAATCCAAGTGAATACAAACGCAGCTTCTGCCCTGAAGGGGCTCCACAGACTTGTGGAAGAGGTAGGCAAGCAAAAATGATTATACACCGTGAGGTAAGTCCTCCTTACAGAGGGATGGCGAACACACTAAGGGAAACTCTACTCTTACTGGAAGGAGAGAGGTAACACAACACAACAAAACAAAAAAAAAGAAACGGGAGAAAATTTGACCAGAGCCTTTCCCCTCCATCTTTCAACACTCTTTCAAACTTCTGCTGTATTGAGTAGGTCCCCTTTTTTTTTTTTTTTTTTTTTTTTTAATATTTATTTTTGAGAGAAAGGGTAGACAGAACATGAGCGGGGGAGAGGCAGAGAGAGAGGGAAACACAGAATCCGAAGCAGGCTCCAGGCTCCGATATGTCAGCACAGAGCCTGACGCGGGCCTCAAACCCACGAACCGAGAGATCCTGACCTGAGCCGAAGTCAGACACCTAACCCAGTGAGCCACCCAGGTGCCCCGTAGGTCTCTTTTGATTGTCAGTAAACCCACCTCGAGGGGCGCCTGGGTGGCTCAGTTGGCTGAATATCCTGCTCTTGATTTCAGCTCAGGTCATGATCTCACAGTTCCTGGGATGAAGCCCCGCCCACGTCAAGCTCTGTGCCAGTGGTGCGGAGCCTGCTTGGGATTTTCTGTCTCTGCCCCTTCCCCGCTCTCTGTCTCGATGACGAAAAAAGAAAAAAACACACAAAACCAAACCGACTGGAATTGTTATGAGCCAAGCTGCGAATTTGATTGGCTCCTATGTGAGGAAAAGAGTCCAAAAGCAATATAGTTGCAGCCAGGGCTGGATGCAGGGGTTCCACTCTTTAGGTAAGCTGTGTCACAAGGAGGAATCGCCCCCCACCCCACCCCTCCACCCCCCGGCTTCCAACATCTTCAGTTCAAGTCCCAGAGGGACAAAGAATACCTTTCACTGTGGCCAGAGCCCCAGGATTGACTGTGAAGGTATCTGATGGGGTCAGTGGCCTTTCCCTGGGCATGGAAATGGAGTCAGCCCCACCCCAGCCACAGGGGCCTAGAATGGGAGAGTGCCGAGCCCCCTCCCCCCCGCAAGGTAACCCAGCAGGAGGCAGGAAGTGTGGTCTTTTCTAGTCCTGCTAAAAGGAAAGAAAGAGCTTCTTGGAAATCCGGGACGCAGAGAATCCAGTAGCTGCGGATGGCCGTTGGCGTGGAGGGTGTGGAGGAAGGGGTGCACCGAGGTGAGGAACCTGAGCGTTTGGTCGTGAGGTCGATGAGTCCGGGAGGACAGGAATCTGGGGGCCTCATAGCAGAGTCGAGTACGCGGGTGAGGCTCTGGAAGGGAGTGTCTCTTTGGATGTGGGATTCTGCCGAGATCGAAGCTCTCCCTGGAGGCCTGAATGTTCTCCTAGATAGTAGCCTTTACGTAAGTCAGGGTTGCACACTCCAAGCCTCAGGGGGCCGGGCTAATAAGAATGAATAAAGAAAATAAGAGCGACCTAGACCAGGTGAGGGCCGTGGGGGACCCGACGGTGCCTGTCTCACCAAAGGGCCGCGTGAGAATCTGGGCCCGCCGTCGGGCCCGACCTTTGGAGTTGTTGAGAAAGGCCCAACTCCTTCTGGATTTTCATGAAGATTAGGTGGCATTTAATGCCAATTGAAAACAACCACCAGGACCCTGAGCGGGACTAAACAAAATACATCTGTGGCCACAGTTGGTCTGTGGGTCCCCAGCGGGCAGTTGCTTGTGTAAAAGGTTGGGGAGGTGGAGATTCCTGTGGTGACTTTTTTCTCCTTTTCCTCCTGCACCCCACCCTCCGATGACTACCTTCCGAGTTCTTGGGTTTGTCGACGAGCTCGTCCTTTCCTTTACAGAAACGTTTCAGAGATCCGAGAGTAGCAATCATCACTACTTGTCTCCTGGTTTGGTTTACCAAGCGCTGTACCGAACCACCTGGCCTGGTCTCACCTGCTGGCGCTTGTTATCATTTCTGGTTTAGAGAGAAGAAAAATGACCTGCCGTTGTCTGCCCGGCCAGCGAGTGGCCGAGGCAGGACTTGGGGCCAGGGTGTGACTCCGGACCCCGTGTGTTTCCGACTGTAGACACTGGGCCGGCTGCCCGCCAGGGAAGGGTTCGTGTGGATGAAATGTCTTTGGTGCTTGCTGACTTGCTGGGCTAGATGCTTTTGAGTCAAGTCTCTCACGGCCTTCTCCACAGCAACTCCCAGAGGTGATGTGCTTTATTCCTGGTTTCATGATGAGGAAGCGAGGCCTCAGAGAGGTCATCGGGCTAGTTAAGAAGAGCGCTGCCGTTCATCAGAAACCGGGGTTCTGCTTCCAAAGCAGATAGGAGTCCTTCCTTCACGCAGGCAACTCTTTGTTTCAGAGACCCCGTGTTAGAATGCTGTGTGACGACGCTTCCACAAAATCCTGGAAGCTAGGGGTTGGATGTTGCTCTCGTCCGGGGGCTCCTGCCAGGGATGGCCCCCGGGGGGACATTTGGCAATGGCCGGAGACAAACGTTTTTGTGTTTTGTCGTGACTTGGCTCGGGCGTGGGGTGCTCCTGGCATCTGGCGACACAGGCCGGGGATGCTGCTGACCAGCCTACACCGCCCAGGACAGCCTCGCCGCACAGAATTCTCTGGTCCCAAATGTCAAGAGTGGTGAGGTTGGTTGGGAAAGCCTGGTGGAGTCCTTTGAGATTCTGGACACGTGAATCGTGACAACCAAAGGTCCGTGACGTTTGCCTGCAGGGTGAAGGTGCGTTCCGTTTGGTCTCTTTCTTACGTGTGGAAGCATTTCTGACCATCGTTGGCCCGTACTGAACACTCGGGGGTTTTCACGTGGAAACCTGGGCTTCCTGCTGCTTCTCCAATGTTGCAAGACCTAGCGAAGCCTGGCATCGCGCCCTCGCGCAAGGACACGTCGTCGTAGCTGTAGCTGCAGCCGCGTAGGTGCTGTCCCGTCCGGGTGGGGCATCGACCGTCCAGTGTGCCCGGGTCCCTACCTGGCTTGTCCTGCTGTGGTACGTTCCTTGCGGACCCCTCCCTGCTCACGGATCTCTCAAGGACCTTCTCCAGGAGCAGCGGAGTCTCTGCCTCGCGAGGTAGCCCGTTGCGTTAGGGGCAACGCGAGTCAAAGGCATCTCTGCCCGTGAGTCCCAGGGGAGTCCTCCGGTGCCACGACGCCTGCGTCTCTCTACCGCGAGACGGCCCTTTCTGTATTCGGCGTCGCAAACCGCACACCGTGTCCTCGCTCTCTCAGCGGTAACATTCTCCACCCCTCACCTATTCTACACCCTGACTTCCTCCGCCTTTTCCAGGGGAGGTGGCTGTGCTTCGTTCGCTTCGGTCTGGGTGGATCCCGTCCAGCCTCTGCATAGAGCAGAGGAGGAAAGGAATGTGTTCTCCCCGCGACTTCTGAATCCGAGCTTCCGTGGCCTGGTCATCCACTTTACCTCCTGTGAAATCAAACAGGGTTGTTTATAGGTGCGTGAAGAAAGCCCACGGTTCACTGAACCAGAATGAACCCTAAACAGATGTGGTCACGTGTGGCCTTATGGCGTTGGTTTTACACGTGAAGGCAGCATGGTATTCTAAGAGGAAATGATGTCTGTGGTCGTGGTTCCCAGTGTGTCCACGGCAGCCCCCTGCCCCTGAGATTGGACACGGGTGTATGGGATAGGGTCCCAGAGTCAGTACGCACACCACGCAGTCTTGTCGGACTGGCGATGTCTGGCCTTTATCATTCTGTTTCTGTGTCTCAAGTGTAGGCAGATGCCCTCGTAATCAATCCAAGTATAGATCCACGTACAAATATCATTACGCTCCTACCTGCCGTGTGTGTCTATTTGCTTCAACGTGGATGTGAAAAGTACAGCAGGCCCACGGTCCTTTTTCCAAAACCCTAGGGGCCAGATGCGTTTTGGAATTCAGACGTTTTCAGGTTTTATTTCATTTTTTGTTAATTTCTTTTTTTTTCTTTTTCTTTTGTTTTACGTTTATTGGTTTTTGAGACAGAGAGAGACTGAGCATGAACGGGGGAGGGTCAGAGAGAGGGAGACACACAACCCGAAACAGGCTCCAGGCTCTGAGCCGTCAGCACAGGGCCCGTCGCCGGGCTCGAACTCAAGGACCGCGAGCGAGATCGTGACCCGAGCCGAAGTGGGACGCTCAACCGACCGAGCCAGCCAGGTGCCCCATAAGTAGCCACTGTTTTCAGTTATATTTCTATCCGTAGAAACCCTGCTACCCTTAAAACACCTGGGATCCCAACAAATTTAAAGACGGTAAATATTTTGCTCTTTCTTCTAGATTTGGCTGATAGGTTCTGTTCAGCGCCGGTTTCAATGTCCTCTCAGCCACCTTTCCCTTGACCTTGAAGGGGACATGTTTTACCTTGTTATGCACAGGGCACCCAAACCCTTCTGCTATCACATGTCATCTTTGCAGGCAGGCAGGGTCTTCACTTACCGGGAGCACAGGTATGACCTCGCATGTCTGACATCCTACCGTGAGGACATTTGTCGGACACGTTTGTTGAGGACATACGAGTCTCAAATCTTTGCGTATGTTGGGGGTTCTGGAGGCAACATATTCCTTGTTGATAAATTTTACGTCAGCCCATTTATGCTGTGACTTGTAAATCAGACCACATGGAGTGGGCCTCCACCCAAACAAAGCGGTTGGGGAATACTCTCCTCCCATGTAGACAAATATATGTATATGTCTTCCTTTGGCCACAGCCTCCAAACCCACCAGTGTTTACCTACCCTGGTCAGAAGTAACCACTGTTTTGGGGTGCCTTGGTGGCTCGGTCAAGTGTAAGCGTCTGACTTTGGCTCAGGTTGTGGTCTCGTGCCTTGCGATCTTGTGGCTCGTGACCTCTCAGCTCTTGAGTTCAAGCCCCCCCTCTGTCAGCGCAGAACCTGCTTCAGGTCCTCTTTCTCCCTCTCTCTCATTCACTCTCTCTCTCTCTCTGCCCCTCCCCCATTTTCACTCTCAAACAAGAAAAATAAACATCAAAAAATTGTTGCAAACAAGAGAAGTAGCCAGTTTTTTTTTAATTAAAAAAAAATTTTTTTTTAACGTGTATTCATTTTTGCGAGACAGAGACAGAGCATGGGCGGGGAAGGGGCAGAGAGAGAGAGGGAGACACAGGATCTGAAGCAGGCTCCAGGCTTCCAGCTGTCTGCACGGAACCGGACGCGGGGCTCAAACTCACAAACTGCCAGATCATGACCTGAGCCGAAGTTGGACGCTCAACCGACGGAGCCACCCAGGCGCCCCTAAATGTTTTTTTATGTTTATTCATTTTTGAAAGACAGAGAGCACAAGCAGGGGTGGGGCGGAGAGAGAGGGGGACACAGAATCCGAAGCAGGCTCAAAGCTCCGAGCCGGCAGCACAGAGCCCAGCGCGCAGCTACAAGTCAGGAACCGCGAGATCACGAACCGCCGCCCCCTCCCACCGGTGCGCGGCCTAGCCGGGACCGGGAGTCGGGATCCGCGGTGGCGCCGGGACGCGGGGCTCCGCGAGCTCGACGGAGCGGGCGGGGAGGGGGGCGGAGGGGTCTCGGGCGGCGGGGAGCCAGGCCGCGCGCCGCGCCCGAGCCAGACGCTCCTCTACCAGCCCGGCCCCGCGCCCCCCCCCCCCCCCCCCCGCCCGGCTGAGCCGCTGGAAGTGACGCGCGGTGAGGGCGGGGCTCCGGCCCGGGAGCAGACGCCGCCGCCGCCGCCGCAGACACCGCCGCCTCAGACGCCGCTCAGCCGCCGAAGCAGGCGCCGCCGCCGCACCCGCCGCCGAAACAGCCGCCGCAGCCGCCGCAGTACGACCCGCAGCCGGCGCGGCCGCCGCCGCCGCTCAGCCGCCGCAGCCGCCGCAGTAGCAGCCGCAGCCGGCGCAGTAGCAGCCGCAGCAGGCGCGGCCGCCGCCGCCGCCGCCTCTCAGCCGCCGCAGCCGCCGCAGTAGCAGCCGCAGCCGGCGCAGCAGCCGCAGCAGCCGCAGCCGCCGCAGTAGCAGCCGCAACAGGCGCGGCCGCCGCCGCTCAGCCGCCGCAGCAGCCGCAGTAGCAGCCGCAGCCGGCGCAGCCGCCGCAGCCGCCGCAGTGGCAGCCGCAGCCGGCGTGGCCGCCGCCGCCGCTGCCGCTCAGCCGCCGCAGTAGCAGCCGCCGCAGTAGCAGCCGCAGCCGCTCAGCCGCCGCAGCCGCCGCAGTAGCAGCCGCAGCCGGCACAGCCGCCGCCGCAGCAGCAGCCGCAGGCGTAGCAGCAAGCCGCGGCCGCCGCCGCTGCCGCCGCTGCCGCCTCGGCCCGGAAGCGAAGTAGCCGCGCAAGGCCCGAGCCCCGCGGGCCGCCGCTGCCGCTGCCCTTGAACCGCGTGAAGCAGCTCGCCAAGCAGACCGTGGGCAGGTGAGTGAGCCGTGCCGGGCCGGCCGGGAGCGCGCGGGCCGGGGAACGGGGGTCGGGGTCGTGGCTGGGGCCGAGGCGGGCCCGCTGCCCCGCGGGGCCCTGCGCTCAGGCCCGGCCGCCCGTCGGGTCCGCTGCGGGCCAGGGACGAGGGCTGCGCCACGCAGCGGCCTGTCGCCCAGCTCAGGGCCGCCGCCTGAGCCCCCGGGAACGGTGGGGCGGGCCGGCCTCCCGGGACGCCCCCCGCGCGGGTCCCCGCCGCCCATTGTCCCGGCCCCGCTGAGCATCGTCCTCTGGGGTCTGGACCCAAGCTTTCCCCGGGCCTCCCCCCGTCTCCCGGGGCTTTGCCTTGGGCGAAAACTCGGCTAACCGGTGTGCCCGAGGCCGGGCGGGCGCGGTGCTCTGGGGGGCGGCATTCTCAGCCTTTCCGGGTCGCCCGGCCGCTGCCCACCGACCGTCCACCTCCAAGTGCCTGAGGGCAGTCAATAAGTAAGGGGCGATCAGAGCCCATCGGAGCCGCTTAGTGAGACTCAGGACTCCCTTGGAGGCACTTTGGAGGGTGTGCCGTCTCCCAACCGTGGCCCCTGTGGTTGCTCAAGTTCTTGACCTGTAGACATTTGGAACCGGGAGGAAAGAATTGTGGAAAGGCCTTGGGCAAATGGAAAAACAAAAAGAGGAGGGGCTCTCAAAACAGCTTTTCTCACTTTGGATTGGGGAGCAAATCCTTCTCCAGGTTTCTCTGGTATCGCTTTAATGCTTGACAGGAAACGATCGATTATGAAATGACAGAAGAGACCGGACTTTGTAGTGGTTTTGAGAGCCTCTGGAGGTTGATCATCGTGTGCTGTGTTCTCTGGGGTAAATCTTTCAAGGTCTTTCAGGGCAGTGAGCTGTCCTGTCCCCGCTGACTGTTTATTCTGAGAAGGGGTATGAAAGTGTGACTTTTACATCGCTTTTTCTTCGTCTTTGTTTTCAAGAGTTGAGTAAAAGGGGGCGTTTGGTTTGGCCACAGCACGTGGGGACGCTTCTTTTCTGTGTGTGTCTGAAAATACTTTTACTTCCCCTGGAGCTTTCTGTATTTGCCTTTTACACTTTCGTTCCCCCCCCCCCCCGCCAAGGTTTTGCTTAGTTTTGTTCAATTTCGTTGCTACCCCCACCCTATTATCTCCGTGTGCACTTATCCTGTTTCCAGAGTGGATCCCTGTCCCTAGAGCCTAGCAGTGCCTACGTTTCTGTCATTTGTAGGAAAATGATAGAAATAATGAGTGCCAAGAGGAAGGCAGACGGAATAGTCGTGTGGCCCAAAGCTTCAACCAGGCATCTGTGAATGAGTTACAAGATAACTCCTTAGGAGTTTTCTCCGCCCCCCCCCCACCCCCACCCCCTTAGCATTCTCAGTAACATGCATTGTGAAATCAGTATTTAGTGACTCTGAAGAGACATGTGTCACATTGTCGTTCTGGTCAGTTTGTACATCTCATGAGGAAAGGGGTGTTTGCTCTGTTTGCACAAAGTTCTGAGACTTTTCAAGCTATCGAGCCACTCAGGGTCTCTTTGGCTCCGGCTTCCTCTGTGGCAGCTTCTCTCTTCACGCTGCCGAATTACAGCCATGTGTGCCTCCTTTCGGTTGCCAGAGGCCGCCGAACCTTCTTCCCTGTTAGCCTCTACCTGGAAGTCTCCAAAGCTCCATTCACCTCACCTGCCCTAGACCTGCCTCCTACTCATTCTTTAGGTGTCCAGGCAAAGGTCACTGCCTCTAAAAGACCTTCTGTGATGCTCCAACGTGGATTGGGAGTCCCTGTCCTGGCCACTTACGTACGTCCGCATAGCACCTGTTTTTCTATAATGCAAGGCCTGTTTACTTGTTGGTATTCTCCATTAGACTGAACGCCTTGAGAGTCCTTGCCGTCTTTCTGTTTCATTGGCCAGCTCTGCTGTGGCTCCTGTCATAAGGTCGATTCTCCAGAAACATTTGTCAGTCTAGCACACATCTAGATCGTACCAGATCGCTCCGGTGGTGTGAGCCCAAGAATGGGAAAATGAAAGCTGGATAGAGTAAATGGTGATTCGTGCTAGCAGTGTAATTCTGGCCCTGACCTTTGACTCTGTTTGAAAATCTTTCTTGCTAGATGCCAGTGGAAGCAGCAGCTGTTACAGAGCTGTTAGGGGTGTGGCCATTTCTGCTCCCAAAGCCAAAACTGTTTCCTGGGGTAGCTTTGGCTTTACTGCTGCTGACTCCCTCGATAAGTTTGTATTTTTTCCACGTCAAGAATGACGAAGGACTAGGGAGGAAAAAGGGAGGTGAGAGAGAGCCTAGGATTGTAATTGTGTGTTATTGGCGTAGGCATCGGGATTGGGATTTGGGGGGTATTGGGGTCCAGAGGAAAGCTAGAAAGCAGAGAAGTTACCTTCCCCCCCCGCCCCCCCGCCGCAGCCAAGAGTGATATTCTGTGTGTGAGTGGCTCGCCCATTGTGTCTGTTACGGATGCACAGAGTTCTGAATGGTGTCTTGCGAGGAAATATTCTCTTCCGAACAATGAGGACCTCGTGAGTCACCCCACCGTGAGGTTCTGTGGGATGGACATGTGGGAGAATTCGTAATGGGTAGAAGAAGTGAGTTCTCATGATGCAGTTTGTGGACAATGGGTGCATGAGTCTGTTTCGGAAGATGGTTTGTGTATCACAGGCGCGAGGACGATGCAGTGGTCTCTTGAGTGGGGTATCCCAAAGAAGAGAATTACGATGGTTGATTCATGCGTTCAAGAGACCCTTATCGAGCCCAAATTATGTGCCGTTGTGGAAAGTAGAAAAGAATCCAAGTGAATACAAACGCAGCTTCTGCCCTGAAGGGGCTCCACAGACTTGTGGAAGAGGTAGGCAAGCAAAAATGATTATACACCGTGAGGTAAGTCCTCCTTACAGAGGGATGGCGAACACACTAAGGGAAACTCTACTCTTACTGGAAGGAGAGAGGTAACACAACACAACAAAACAAAAAAAAAGAAACGGGAGAAAATTTGACCAGAGCCTTTCCCCTCCATCTTTCAACACTCTTTCAAACTTCTGCTGTATTGAGTAGGTCCCCTTTTTTTTTTTTTTTTTTTTTTTAATATTTATTTTTGAGAGAAAGGGTAGACAGAACATGAGCGGGGGAGAGGCAGAGAGAGAGGGAAACACAGAATCCGAAGCAGGCTCCAGGCTCCGATATGTCAGCACAGAGCCTGACGCGGGCCTCAAACCCACGAACCGAGAGATCCTGACCTGAGCCGAAGTCAGACACCTAACCCAGTGAGCCACCCAGGTGCCCCGTAGGTCTCTTTTGATTGTCAGTAAACCCACCTCGAGGGGCGCCTGGGTGGCTCAGTTGGCTGAATATCCTGCTCTTGATTTCAGCTCAGGTCATGATCTCACAGTTCCTGGGATGAAGCCCCGCCCACGTCAAGCTCTGTGCCAGTGGTGCGGAGCCTGCTTGGGATTTTCTGTCTCTGCCCCTTCCCCGCTCTCTGTCTCGATGACGAAAAAAGAAAAAAACACACAAAACCAAACCGACTGGAATTGTTATGAGCCAAGCTGCGAATTTGATTGGCTCCTATGTGAGGAAAAGAGTCCAAAAGCAATATAGTTGCAGCCAGGGCTGGATGCAGGGGTTCCACTCTTTAGGTAAGCTGTGTCACAAGGAGGAATCGCCCCCCACCCCACCCCTCCACCCCCCGGCTTCCAACATCTTCAGTTCAAGTCCCAGAGGGACAAAGAATACCTTTCACTGTGGCCAGAGCCCCAGGATTGACTGTGAAGGTATCTGATGGGGTCAGTGGCCTTTCCCTGGGCATGGAAATGGAGTCAGCCCCACCCCAGCCACAGGGGCCTAGAATGGGAGAGTGCCGAGCCCCCTCCCCCCCGCAAGGTAACCCAGCAGGAGGCAGGAAGTGTGGTCTTTTCTAGTCCTGCTAAAAGGAAAGAAAGAGCTTCTTGGAAATCCGGGACGCAGAGAATCCAGTAGCTGCGGATGGCCGTTGGCGTGGAGGGTGTGGAGGAAGGGGTGCACCGAGGTGAGGAACCTGAGCGTTTGGTCGTGAGGTCGATGAGTCCGGGAGGACAGGAATCTGGGGGCCTCATAGCAGAGTCGAGTACGCGGGTGAGGCTCTGGAAGGGAGTGTCTCTTTGGATGTGGGATTCTGCCAAGATCGAAGCTCTCCCTGGAGGCCTGAATGTTCTCCTAGATAGTAGCCTTTACGTAAGTCAGGGTTGCACACTCCAAGCCTCAGGGGGCCGGGCTAATAAGAATGAATAAAGAAAATAAGAGCGACCTAGACCAGGTGAGGGCCGTGGGGGACCCGACGGTGCCTGTCTCACCAAAGGGCCGCGTGAGAATCTGGGCCCGCCGTCGGGCCCGACCTTTGGAGTTGTTGAGAAAGGCCCAACTCCTTCTGGATTTTCATGAAGATTAGGTGGCATTTAATGCCAATTGAAAACAACCACCAGGACCCTGAGCGGGACTAAACAAAATACATGTGTGGCCACAGTTGGTCTGTGGGTCCCCAGCGGGCAGTTGCTTGTGTAAAAGGTTGGGGAGGTGGAGATTCCTGTGGTGACTTTTTTCTCCTTTTCCTCCTGCACCCCACCCTCCGATGACTACCTTCCGAGTTCTTGGGTTTGTCGACGAGCTCGTCCTTTCCTTTACAGAAACGTTTCAGAGATCCGAGAGTAGCAATCATCACTACTTGTCTCCTGGTTTGGTTTACCAAGCGCTGTACCGAACCACCTGGCCTGGTCTCACCTGCTGGCGCTTGTTATCATTTCTGGTTTAGAGAGAAGAAAAATGACCTGCCGTTGTCTGCCCGGCCAGCGAGTGGCCGAGGCAGGACTTGGGGCCAGGGTGTGACTCCGGACCCCGTGTGTTTCCGACTGTAGACACTGGGCCGGCTGCCCGCCAGGGAAGGGTTCGTGTGGATGAAATGTCTTTGGTGCTTGCTGACTTGCTGGGCTAGATGCTTTTGAGTCAAGTCTCTCACGGCCTTCTCCACAGCAACTCCCAGAGGTGATGTGCTTTATTCCTGGTTTCATGATGAGGAAGCGAGGCCTCAGAGAGGTCATCGGGCTAGTTAAGAAGAGCGCTGCCGTTCATCAGAAACCGGGGTTCTGCTTCCAAAGCAGATAGGAGTCCTTCCTTCACGCAGGCAACTCTTTGTTTCAGAGACCCCGTGTTAGAATGCTGTGTGACGACGCTTCCACAAAATCCTGGAAGCTAGGGGTTGGATGTTGCTCTCGTCCGGGGGCTCCTGCCAGGGATGGCCCCCGGGGGGACATTTGGCAATGGCCGGAGACAAACGTTTTTGTGTTTTGTCGTGACTTGGCTCGGGCGTGGGGTGCTCCTGGCATCTGGCGACACAGGCCGGGGATGCTGCTGACCAGCCTACACCGCCCAGGACAGCCTCGCCGCACAGAATTCTCTGGTCCCAAATGTCAAGAGTGGTGAGGTTGGTTGGGAAAGCCTGGTGGAGTCCTTTGAGATTCTGGACACGTGAATCGTGACAACCAAAGGTCCGTGACGTTTGCCTGCAGGGTGAAGGTGCGTTCCGTTTGGTCTCTTTCTTACGTGTGGAAGCATTTCTGACCATCGTTGGCCCGTACTGAACACTCGGGGGTTTTCACGTGGAAACCTGGGCTTCCTGCTGCTTCTCCAATGTTGCAAGACCTAGCGAAGCCTGGCATCGCGCCCTCGCGCAAGGACACGTCGTCGTAGCTGTAGCTGCAGCCGCGTAGGTGCTGTCCCGTCCGGGTGGGGCATCGACCGTCCAGTGTGCCCGGGTCCCTACCTGGCTTGTCCTGCTGTGGTACGTTCCTTGCGGACCCCTCCCTGCTCACGGATCTCTCAAGGACCTTCTCCAGGAGCAGCGGAGTCTCTGCCTCGCGAGGTAGCCCGTTGCGTTAGGGGCAACGCGAGTCAAAGGCATCTCTGCCCGTGAGTCCCAGGGGAGTCCTCCGGTGCCACGACGCCTGCGTCTCTCTACCGCGAGACGGCCCTTTCTGTATTCGGCGTCGCAAACCGCACACCGTGTCCTCGCTCTCTCAGCGGTAACATTCTCCACCCCTCACCTATTCTACACCCTGACTTCCTCCGCCTTTTCCAGGGGAGGTGGCTGTGCTTGGTTCGCTTCGGTCTGGGTGGATCCCGTCCAGCCTCTGCATAGAGCAGAGGAGGAAAGGAATGTGTTCTCCCCGCGACTTCTGAATCCGAGCTTCCGTGGCCTGGTCATCCACTTTACCTCCTGTGAAATCAAACAGGGTTGTTTATAGGTGCGTGAAGAAAGCCCACGGTTCACTGAACCAGAATGAACCCTAAACAGATGTGGTCACGTGTGGCCTTATGGCGTTGGTTTTACACGTGAAGGCAGCATGGTATTCTAAGAGGAAATGATGTCTGTGGTCGTGGTTCCCAGTGTGTCCACGGCAGCCCCCTGCCCCTGAGATTGGACACGGGTGTATGGGATAGGGTCCCAGAGTCAGTACGCACACCACGCAGTCTTGTCGGACTGGCGATGTCTGGCCTTTATCATTCTGTTTCTGTGTCTCAAATGTAGGCAGATGCCCTCGTAATCAATCCAAGTATAGATCCACGTACAAATATCATTACGCTCCTACCTGCCGTGTGTGTCTATTTGCTTCAACGTGGATGTGAAAAGTACAGCAGGCCCACGGTCCTTTTTCCAAAACCCTAGGGGCCAGATGCGTTTTGGAATTCAGACGTTTTCAGGTTTTATTTCATTTTTTTTTTAATTTCTTTTTTTTTTCTTTTTCTTTTTTTTTACGTTTATTGGTTTTTGAGACAGAGAGAGACTGAGCATGAACGGGGGAGGGTCAGAGAGAGGGAGACACACAACCCGAAACAGGCTCCAGGCTCTGAGCCGTCAGCACAGGGCCCGTCGCCGGGCTCGAACTCAAGGACCGCGAGCGAGATCGTGACCCGAGCCGAAGTGGGACGCTCAACCGACCGAGCCAGCCAGGTGCCCCATAAGTAGCCACTGTTTTCAGTTATATTTCTATCCGTAGAAACCCTGCTACCCTTAAAACACCTGGGATCCCAACAAATTTAAAGACGGTAAATATTTTGCTCTTTCTTCTAGATTTGGCTGATAGGTTCTGTTCAGCGCCGGTTTCAATGTCCTCTCAGCCACCTTTCCCTTGACCTTGAAGGGGACATGTTTTACCTTGTTATGCACAGGGCACCCAAACCCTTCTGCTATCACATGTCATCTTTGCAGGCAGGCAGGGTCTTCACTTACCGGGAGCACAGGTATGACCTCGCATGTCTGACATCCTACCGTGAGGACATTTGTCGGACACGTTTGTTGAGGACATACGAGTCTCAAATCTTTGCGTATGTTGGGGGTTCTGGAGGCAACATATTCCTTGTTGATAAATTTTACGTCAGCCCATTTATGCTGTGACTTGTAAATCAGACCACATGGAGTGGGCCTCCACCCAAACAAAGCGGTTGGGGAATACTCTCCTCCCATGTAGACAAATATATGTATATGTCTTCCTTTGGCCACAGCCTCCAAACCCACCAGTGTTTACCTACCCTGGTCAGAAGTAACCACTGTTTTGGGGTGCCTTGGTGGCTCGGTCAAGTGTAAGCGTCTGACTTTGGTTCAGGTTGTGGTCTCGTGCCTTGCGATCTTGTGGCTCGTGACCTCTCAGCTCTTGAGTTCAAGCCCCCCCTCTGTCAGCGCAGAACCTGCTTCAGGTCCTCTTTCTCCCTCTCTCTCATTCACTCTCTCTCTCTCTCTGCCCCTCCCCCATTTTCACTCTCAAACAAGAAAAATAAACATCAAAAAATTGTTGCAAACAAGAGAAGTAGCCAGTTTTTTTTTAATTAAAAAAAAATTTTTTTTAACGTGTATTCATTTTTGCGAGACAGAGACAGAGCATGGGCGGGGAAGGGGCAGAGAGAGAGAGGGAGACACAGGATCTGAAGCAGGCTCCAGGCTTCCAGCTGTCTGCACGGAACCGGACGCGGGGCTCAAACTCACAAACTGCCAGATCATGACCTGAGCCGAAGTTGGACGCTCAACCGACGGAGCCACCCAGGCGCCCCTAAATGTTTTTTTATGTTTA
The DNA here is from genome assembly GCF_028018385.1 of Neofelis nebulosa. Classification (NCBI taxonomy): domain Eukaryota; kingdom Metazoa; phylum Chordata; class Mammalia; order Carnivora; family Felidae; genus Neofelis; species Neofelis nebulosa. Next base: position 20,917,140 of record NC_080799.1, on the reverse strand, counting down.
TTCATTTTTGAAAGACAGAGAGCACAAGCAGGGGTGGGGCGGAGAGAGAGGGGGACACAGAATCCGAAGCAGGCTCCAAGCTCCGAGCCGGCAGCACAGAGCCCAGCGCGCAGCTACAAGTCAGGAACCGCGAGATCACGAACCGCCGCCCCCTCCCACCGGTGCGCGGCCTAGCCGGGGCCGGGAGTCGGGATCCGCGGTGGCGCCGGGACGCGGGGCTCCGCGAGCTCGGCGGAGCGGGCGGGGAGGGGGGCGGAGGGGTCTCGGGCGGCGGGGAGCCAGGCCGCGCGCCGCGCCCGAGCCAGACGCTCCTCTACCAGCCCGGCCCCGCGCGGCCCCCCCCCCCCCCCCCCCCCCCCCGGCGGGCTGAGCCGCTGGAAGTGACGCGCGGTGAGGGCGGGGCTCCGGCCCGGGAGCAGACGCCGCCGCCGCCGCCGCAGACACCGCCGCCTCAGACGCCGCTCAGCCGCCGAAGCAGGCGCCGCCGCCGCACCCGCCGCCGAAACAGCCGCCGCAGCCGCCGCAGTACGACCCGCAGCCGGCGCGGCCGCCGCCGCCGCTCAGCCGCCGCAGCCGCCGCAGTAGCAGCCGCAGCCGGCGCAGTAGCAGCCGCAGCAGGCGCGGCCGCCGCCGCCGCCGCCTCTCAGCCGCCGCAGCCGCCGCAGTAGCAGCCGCAGCCGGCGCAGCAGCCGCAGCAGCCGCAGCCGCCGCAGTAGCAGCCGCAACAGGCGCGGCCGCCGCCGCTCAGCCGCCGCAGCCGCCGCAGTAGCAGCCGCAGCCGGCGCAGCCGCCGCAGCCGCCGCAGTGGCAGCCGCAGCCGGCGTGGCCGCCGCCGCCGCTGCCGCTCAGCCGCCGCAGTAGCAGCCGCCGCAGTAGCAGCCGCAGCCCCTCAGCCGCCGCAGCCGCCGCAGTAGCAGCCGCAGCCGGCACAGCCGCCGCCGCAGCAGCAGCCGCAGGCGTAGCAGCAAGCCGCGGCCGCCGCCGCTGCCGCCGCTGCCGCCTCGGCCCGGAAGCGAAGTAGCCGCGCAAGGCCCGAGCCCCGCGGGCCGCCGCTGCCGCTGCCCTTGAACCGCGTGAAGCAGCTCGCCAAGCAGACCGTGGGCAGGTGAGTGAGCCGTGCCGGGCCGGCCGGGAGCGCGCGGGCCGGGGAACGGGGGTCGGGGTCGTGGCTGGGGCCGAGGCGGGCCCGCTGCCCCGCGGGGCCCTGCGCTCAGGCCCGGCCGCCCGTCGGGTCCGCTGCGGGCCAGGGACGAGGGCTGCGCCACGCAGCGGCCTGTCGCCCAGCTCAGGGCCGCCGCCTGAGCCCCCGGGAACGGTGGGGCGGGCCGGCCTCCCGGGACGCCCCCCGCGCGGGTCCCCGCCGCCCATTGTCCCGGCCCCGCTGAGCATCGTCCTCTGGGGTCTGGACCCAAGCTTTCCCCGGGCCTCCCCCCGTCTCCCGGGGCTTTGCCTTGGGCGAAAACTCGGCTAACCGGTGTGCCCGAGGCCGGGCGGGCGCGGTGCTCTGGGGGGCGGCATTCTCAGCCTTTCCGGGTCGCCCGGCCGCTGCCCACCGACCGTCCACCTCCAAGTGCCTGAGGGCAGTCAATAAGTAAGGGGCGATCAGAGCCCATCGGAGCCGCTTAGTGAGACTCAGGACTCCCTTGGAGGCACTTTGGAGGGTGTGCCGTCTCCCAACCGTGGCCCCTGTGGTTGCTCAAGTTCTTGACCTGTAGACATTTGGAACCGGGAGGAAAGAATTGTGGAAAGGCCTTGGGCAAATGGAAAAACAAAAAGAGGAGGGGCTCTCAAAACAGCTTTTCTCACTTTGGATTGGGGAGCAAATCCTTCTCCAGGTTTCTCTGGTATCGCTTTAATGCTTGACAGGAAACGATCGATTATGAAATGACAGAAGAGACCGGACTTTGTAGTGGTTTTGAGAGCCTCTGGAGGTTGATCATCGTGTGCTGTGTTCTCTGGGGTAAATCTTTCAAGGTCTTTCAGGGCAGTGAGCTGTCCTGTCCCCGCTGACTGTTTATTCTGAGAAGGGGTATGAAAGTGTGACTTTTACATCGCTTTTTCTTCGTCTTTGTTTTCAAGAGTTGAGTAAAAGGGGGCGTTTGGTTTGGCCACAGCACGTGGGGACGCTTCTTTTCTGTGTGTGTCTGAAAATACTTTTACTTCCCCTGGAGCTTTCTGTATTTGCCTTTTACACTTTCGTTCCCCCCCCCCCCCCGCCAAGGTTTTGCTTAGTTTTGTTCAATTTCGTTGCTACCCCCACCCTATTATCTCCGTGTGCACTTATCCTGTTTCCAGAGTGGATCCCTGTCCCTAGAGCCTAGCAGTGCCTACGTTTCTGTCATTTGTAGGAAAATGATAGAAATAATGAGTGCCAAGAGGAAGGCAGACGGAATAGTCGTGTGGCCCAAAGCTTCAACCAGGCATCTGTGAATGAGTTACAAGATAACTCCTTAGGAGTTTTCTCCGCCCCCCCCCACCCCCACCCCCTTAGCATTCTCAGTAACATGCATTGTGAAATCAGTATTTAGTGACTCTGAAGAGACATGTGTCACATTGTCGTTCTGGTCAGTTTGTACATCTCATGAGGAAAGGGGTGTTTGCTCTGTTTGCACAAAGTTCTGAGACTTTTCAAGCTATCGAGCCACTCAGGGTCTCTTTGGCTCCGGCTTCCTCTGTGGCAGCTTCTCTCTTCACGCTGCCGAATTACAGCCATGTGTGCCTCCTTTCGGTTGCCAGAGGCCGCCGAACCTTCTTCCCTGTTAGCCTCTACCTGGAAGTCTCCAAAGCTCCATTCACCTCACCTGCCCTAGACCTGCCTCCTACTCATTCTTTAGGTGTCCAGGCAAAGGTCACTGCCTCTAAAAGACCTTCTGTGATGCTCCAACGTGGATTGGGAGTCCCTGTCCTGGCCACTTACGTACGTCCGCATAGCACCTGTTTTTCTATAATGCAAGGCCTGTTTACTTGTTGGTATTCTCCATTAGACTGAACGCCTTGAGAGTCCTTGCCGTCTTTCTGTTTCATTGGCCAGCTCTGCTGTGGCTCCTGTCATAAGGTCGATTCTCCAGAAACATTTGTCAGTCTAGCACACATCTAGATCGTACCAGATCGCTCCGGTGGTGTGAGCCCAAGAATGGGAAAATGAAAGCTGGATAGAGTAAATGGTGATTCGTGCTAGCAGTGTAATTCTGGCCCTGACCTTTGACTCTGTTTGAAAATCTTTCTTGCTAGATGCCAGTGGAAGCAGCAGCTGTTACAGAGCTGTTAGGGGTGTGGCCATTTCTGCTCCCACAGCCAAAACTGTTTCCTGGGGAAGCTTTGGCTTTACTGCTGCTGACTCCCTCGATAAGTTTGTATTTTTTCCACGTCAAGAATGACGAAGGACTAGGGAGGAAAAAGGGAGGTGAGAGAGAGCCTAGGATTGTAATTGTGTGTTATTGGCGTAGGCATCGGGATTGGGATTTGGGGGGTATTGGGGTCCAGAGGAAAGCTAGAAAGCAGAGAAGTTACCTTCCCCCCCCGCCCCCCCGCCGCAGCCAAGAGTGATATTCTGTGTGTGAGTGGCTCGCCCATTGTGTCTGTTACGGATGCACAGAGTTCTGAATGGTGTCTTGCGAGGAAATATTCTCTTCCGAACAATGAGGACCTCGTGAGTCACCCCACCGTGAGGTTCTGTGGGATGGACATGTGGGAGAATTCGTAATGGGTAGAAGAAGTGAGTTCTCATGATGCAGTTTGTGGACAATGGGTGCATGAGTCTGTTTCGGAAGATGGTTTGTGTATCACAGGCGCGAGGACGATGCAGTGGTCTCTTGAGTGGGGTATCCCAAAGAAGAGAATTACGATGGTTGATTCATGCGTTCAAGAGACCCTTATCGAGCCCAAATTATGTGCCGTTGTGGAAAGTAGAAAAGAATCCAAGTGAATACAAACGCAGCTTCTGCCCTGAAGGGGCTCCACAGACTTGTGGAAGAGGTAGGCAAGCAAAAATGATTATACACCGTGAGGTAAGTCCTCCTTACAGAGGGATGGCGAACACACTAAGGGAAACTCTACTCTTACTGGAAGGAGAGAGGTAACACAACACAACAAAACAAAAAAAAAGAAACGGGAGAAAATTTGACCAGAGCCTTTCCCCTCCATCTTTCAACACTCTTTCAAACTTCTGCTGTATTGAGTAGGTCCCCTTTTTTTTTTTTTTTTTTTTTTTTTAATATTTATTTTTGAGAGAAAGGGTAGACAGAACATGAGCGGGGGAGAGGCAGAGAGAGAGGGAAACACAGAATCCGAAGCAGGCTCCAGGCTCCGATATGTCAGCACAGAGCCTGACGCGGGCCTCAAACCCACGAACCGAGAGATCCTGACCTGAGCCGAAGTCAGACACCTAACCCAGTGAGCCACCCAGGTGCCCCGTAGGTCTCTTTTGATTGTCAGTAAACCCACCTCGAGGGGCGCCTGGGTGGCTCAGTTGGCTGAATATCCTGCTCTTGATTTCAGCTCAGGTCATGATCTCACAGTTCCTGGGATGAAGCCCCGCCCACGTCAAGCTCTGTGCCAGTGGTGCGGAGCCTGCTTGGGATTTTCTGTCTCTGCCCCTTCCCCGCTCTCTGTCTCGATGACGAAAAAAGAAAAAAACACACAAAACCAAACCGACTGGAATTGTTATGAGCCAAGCTGCGAATTTGATTGGCTCCTATGTGAGGAAAAGAGTCCAAAAGCAATATAGTTGCAGCCAGGGCTGGATGCAGGGGTTCCACTCTTTAGGTAAGCTGTGTCACAAGGAGGAATCGCCCCCCACCCCACCCCTCCACCCCCCGGCTTCCAACATCTTCAGTTCAAGTCCCAGAGGGACAAAGAATACCTTTCACTGTGGCCAGAGCCCCAGGATTGACTGTGAAGGTATCTGATGGGGTCAGTGGCCTTTCCCTGGGCATGGAAATGGAGTCAGCCCCACCCCAGCCACAGGGGCCTAGAATGGGAGAGTGCCGAGCCCCCTCCCCCCCGCAAGGTAACCCAGCAGGAGGCAGGAAGTGTGGTCTTTTCTAGTCCTGCTAAAAGGAAAGAAAGAGCTTCTTGGAAATCCGGGACGCAGAGAATCCAGTAGCTGCGGATGGCCGTTGGCGTGGAGGGTGTGGAGGAAGGGGTGCACCGAGGTGAGGAACCTGAGCGTTTGGTCGTGAGGTCGATGAGTCCGGGAGGACAGGAATCTGGGGGCCTCATAGCAGAGTCGAGTACGCGGGTGAGGCTCTGGAAGGGAGTGTCTCTTTGGATGTGGGATTCTGCCGAGATCGAAGCTCTCCCTGGAGGCCTGAATGTTCTCCTAGATAGTAGCCTTTACGTAAGTCAGGGTTGCACACTCCAAGCCTCAGGGGGCCGGGCTAATAAGAATGAATAAAGAAAATAAGAGCGACCTAGACCAGGTGAGGGCCGTGGGGGACCCGACGGTGCCTGTCTCACCAAAGGGCCGCGTGAGAATCTGGGCCCGCCGTCGGGCCCGACCTTTGGAGTTGTTGAGAAAGGCCCAACTCCTTCTGGATTTTCATGAAGATTAGGTGGCATTTAATGCCAATTGAAAACAACCACCAGGACCCTGAGCGGGACTAAACAAAATACATCTGTGGCCACAGTTGGTCTGTGGGTCCCCAGCGGGCAGTTGCTTGTGTAAAAGGTTGGGGAGGTGGAGATTCCTGTGGTGACTTTTTTCTCCTTTTCCTCCTGCACCCCACCCTCCGATGACTACCTTCCGAGTTCTTGGGTTTGTCGACGAGCTCGTCCTTTCCTTTACAGAAACGTTTCAGAGATCCGAGAGTAGCAATCATCACTACTTGTCTCCTGGTTTGGTTTACCAAGCGCTGTACCGAACCACCTGGCCTGGTCTCACCTGCTGGCGCTTGTTATCATTTCTGGTTTAGAGAGAAGAAAAATGACCTGCCGTTGTCTGCCCGGCCAGCGAGTGGCCGAGGCAGGACTTGGGGCCAGGGTGTGACTCCGGACCCCGTGTGTTTCCGACTGTAGACACTGGGCCGGCTGCCCGCCAGGGAAGGGTTCGTGTGGATGAAATGTCTTTGGTGCTTGCTGACTTGCTGGGCTAGATGCTTTTGAGTCAAGTCTCTCACGGCCTTCTCCACAGCAACTCCCAGAGGTGATGTGCTTTATTCCTGGTTTCATGATGAGGAAGCGAGGCCTCAGAGAGGTCATCGGGCTAGTTAAGAAGAGCGCTGCCGTTCATCAGAAACCGGGGTTCTGCTTCCAAAGCAGATAGGAGTCCTTCCTTCACGCAGGCAACTCTTTGTTTCAGAGACCCCGTGTTAGAATGCTGTGTGACGACGCTTCCACAAAATCCTGGAAGCTAGGGGTTGGATGTTGCTCTCGTCCGGGGGCTTCTGCCAGGGATGGCCCCCGGGGGGACATTTGGCAATGGCCGGAGACAAACGTTTTTGTGTTTTGTCGTGACTTGGCTCGGGCGTGGGGTGCTCCTGGCATCTGGCGACACAGGCCGGGGATGCTGCTGACCAGCCTACACCGCCCAGGACAGCCTCGCCGCACAGAATTCTCTGGTCCCAAATGTCAAGAGTGGTGAGGTTGGTTGGGAAAGCCTGGTGGAGTCCTTTGAGATTCTGGACACGTGAATCGTGACAACCAAAGGTCCGTGACGTTTGCCTGCAGGGTGAAGGTGCGTTCCGTTTGGTCTGTTTCTTACGTGTGGAAGCATTTCTGACCATCGTTGGCCCGTACTGAACACTCGGGAGTTTTCACGTGGAAACCTGGGCTTCCTGCTGCTTCTCCAATGTTGCAAGACCTAGCGAAGCCTGGCATCGCGCCCTCGCGCAAGGACACGTCGTCGTAGCTGTAGCTGCAGCCGCGTAGGTGCTGTCCCGTCCGGGTGGGGCATCGACCGTCCAGTGTGCCCGGGTCCCTACCTGGCTTGTCCTGCTGTGGTACGTTCCTTGCGGACCCCTCCCTGCTCACGGATCTCTCAAGGACCTTCTCCAGGAGCAGCGGAGTCTCTGCCTCGCGAGGTAGCCCGTTGCGTTAGGGGCAACGCGAGTCAAAGGCATCTCTGCCCGTGAGTCCCAGGGGAGTCCTCCGGTGCCACGACGCCTGCGTCTCTCTACCGCGAGACGGCCCTTTCTGTATTCGGCGTCGCAAACCGCACACCGTGTCCTCGCTCTCTCAGCGGTAACATTCTCCACCCCTCACCTATTCTACACCCTGACTTCCTCCGCCTTTTCCAGGGGAGGTGGCTGTGCTTGGTTCGCTTCGGTCTGGGTGGATCCCGTCCAGCCTCTGCATAGAGCAGAGGAGGAAAGGAATGTGTTCTCCCCGCGACTTCTGAATCCGAGCTTCCGTGGCCTGGTCATCCACTTTACCTCCTGTGAAATCAAGCAGGGTTGTTTATAGGTGCGTGAAGAAAGCCCACGGTTCACTGAACCAGAATGAACCCTAAACAGATGTGGTCACGTGTGGCCTTATGGCGTTGGTTTTACACGTGAAGGCAGCATGGTATTCTAAGAGGAAATGATGTCTGTGGTCGTGGTTCCCAGTGTGTCCACGGCAGCCCCCTGCCCCTGAGATTGGACACGGGTGTATGGGATAGGGTCCCAGAGTCAGTACGCACACCACGCAGTCTTGTCGGACTGGCGATGTCTGGCCTTTATCATTCTGTTTCTGTGTCTCAAGTGTAGGCAGATGCCCTCGTAATCAATCCAAGTATAGATCCACGTACAAATATCATTACGCTCCTACCTGCCGTGTGTGTCTATTTGCTTCAACGTGGATGTGAAAAGTACAGCAGGCCCACGGTCCTTTTTCCAAAACCCTAGGGGCCAGATGCGTTTTGGAATTCAGACGTTTTCAGGTTTTATTTCATTTTTTTTTAATTTCTTTTTTTTTTCTTTTTCTTTTGTTTTACGTTTATTGGTTTTTGAGACAGAGAGAGACTGAGCATGAACGGGGGAGGGTCAGAGAGAGGGAGACACACAACCCGAAACAGGCTCCAGGCTCTGAGCCGTCAGCACAGGGCCCGTCGCCGGGCTCGAACTCAAGGACCGCGAGCGAGATCGTGACCCGAGCCGAAGTGGGACGCTCAACCGACCGAGCCAGCCAGGTGCCCCATAAGTAGCCACTGTTTTCAGTTATATTTCTATCCGTAGAAACCCTGCTACCCTTAAAACACCTGGGATCCCAACAAATTTAAAGACGGTAAATATTTTGCTCTTTCTTCTAGATTTGGCTGATAGGTTCTGTTCAGCGCCGGTTTCAATGTCCTCTCAGCCACCTTTCCCTTGACCTTGAAGGGGACATGTTTTACCTTGTTATGCACAGGGCACCCAAACCCTTCTGCTATCACATGTCATCTTTGCAGGCAGGCAGGATCTTCACTTACCGGGAGCACAGGTATGACCTCGCATGTCTGACATCCTACCGTGAGGACATTTGTCGGACACGTTTGTTGAGGACATACGAGTCTCAAATCTTTGCGTATGTTGGGGGTTCTGGAGGCAACATATTCCTTGTTGATAAATTTTACGTCAGCCCATTTATGCTGTGACTTGTAAATCAGACCACATGGAGTGGGCCTCCACCCAAACAAAGCGGTTGGGGAATACTCTCCTCCCATGTAGACAAATATATGTATATGTCTTCCTTTGGCCACAGCCTCCAAACCCACCAGTGTCTACCCTGGTCAGAAGTAACCACTGTTTTGGGGTGCCTTGGTGGCTCGGTCAAGTGTAAGCGTCTGACTTTGGCTCAGGTTGTGGTCTCGTGCCTTGCGATCTTGTGGCTCGTGACCTCTCAGCTCTTGAGTTCAAGCCCCCCCTCTGTCAGCGCAGAACCTGCTTCAGGTCCTCTTTCTCCCTCTCTCTCATTCACTCTCTCTCTCTCTCTGCCCCTCCCCCATTTTCACTCTCAAACAAGAAAAATAAACATCAAAAAATTGTTGCAAACAAGAGAAGTAGCCAGTTTTTTTTTAATTAAAAAAAAAATTTTTTTAACGTGTATTCATTTTTGCGAGACAGAGACAGAGCATGGGCGGGGAAGGGGCAGAGAGAGAGAGGGAGACACAGGATCTGAAGCAGGCTCCAGGCTTCCAGCTGTCTGCACGGAACCGGACGCGGGGCTCAAACTCACAAACTGCCAGATCATGACCTGAGCCGAAGTTGGACGCTCAACCGACGGAGCCACCCAGGCGCCCCTAAATGTTTTTTTATGTTTATTCATTTTTGAAAGACAGAGAGCACAAGCAGGGGTGGGGCGGAGAGAGAGGGGGACACAGAATCCGAAGCAGGCTCCAAGCTCCGAGCCGGCAGCACAGAGCCCAGCGCGCAGCTACAAGTCAGGAACCGCGAGATCACGAACCGCCGCCCCCTCCCACCGGTGCGCGGCCTAGCCGGGGCCGGGAGTCGGGATCCGCGGTGGCGCCGGGACGCGGGGCTCCGCGAGCTCGGCGGAGCGGGCGGGGAGGGGGGCGGAGGGGTCTCGGGCGGCGGGGAGCCAGGCCGCGCGCCGCGCCCGAGCCAGGCGCTCCTCTACCAGCCCGGCCCCGCGCGGCCCCCGCCCCCCCCCCCCCCCGGCGGGCTGAGCCGCTGGAAGTGACGCGCGGTGAGGGCGGGGCTCCGGCCCGGGAGCAGACGCCGCCGCCGCCGCCGCAGACACCGCCGCCTCAGACGCCGCTCAGCCGCCGAAGCAGCCGCCGCCGCCGCACCCGCCGCCGAAACAGCCGCCGCAGCCGCCGCAGTACGACCCGCAGCCGGCGCGGCCGCCGCCGCCGCTCAGCCGCCGCAGCCGCCGCAGTAGCAGCCGCAGCCGGCGCAGTAGCAGCCGCAGCAGGCGCGGCCGCCGCCGCCGCCGCCTCTCAGCCGCCGCAGCCGCCGCAGTAGCAGCCGCAGCAGCCGCAGCCGCCGCAGTAGCAGCCGCAACAGGCGCGGCCGCCGCCGCTCAGCCGCCGCAGCCGCCGCAGTAGCAGCCGCAGCCGGCGCAGCCGCCGCAGCAGCCGCAGTAGCAGCCGCAGCCGGCGTGGCCGCCGCCGCCGCTGCCGCTCAGCCGCCGCAGTAGCAGCCGCCGCAGTAGCAGCCGCAGCCGCTCAGCCGCCGCAGCCGCCGCAGTAGCAGCCGCAGCCGGCACAGCCGCCGCCGCAGCAGCAGCCGCAGGCGTAGCAGCAAGCCGCGGCCGCCGCCGCTGCCGCCGCTGCCGCCTCGGCCCGGAAGCGAAGTAGCCGCGCAAGGCCCGAGCCCCGCGGGCCGCCGCTGCCGCTGCCCTTGAACCGCGTGAAGCAGCTCGCCAAGCAGACCGTGGGCAGGTGAGTGAGCCGTGCCGGGCCGGCCGGGAGCGCGCGGGCCGGGGAACGGGGGTCGGGGTCGTGGCTGGGGCCGAGGCGGGCCCGCTGCCCCGCGGGGCCCCGCGCTCAGGCCCGGCCGCCCGCCGGGTCCGCTGCGGGCCAGGGACGAGGGCTGCGCCACGCAGCGGCCTGTCGCCCAGCTCAGGGCCGCCGCCTGAGCCCCCGGGAATGGTGGGGCGGGCCGGCCTCCCGGGACGCCCCCCGCGCGGGTCCCCGCCGCCCATTGTCCCGGCCCCGCTGAGCATCGTCCTCTGGGGTCTGGACCCAAGCTTTCCCCGGGCCTCCCCCCGTCTCCCGGGGCTTTGCCTTGGGCGAAAACTCGGCTAACCGGTGTGCCCGAGGCCGGGCGGGCGCGGTGCTCTGGGGGGCGGCATTCTCAGCCTTTCCGGGTCGCCCGGCCGCTGCCCACCGACCGTCCACCTCCAAGTGCCTGAGGGCAGTCAATAAGTAAGGGGCGATCAGAGCCCATCGGAGCCGCTTAGTGAGACTCAGGACTCCCTTGGAGGCACTTTGGAGGGTGTGCCGTCTCCCAACCGTGGCCCCTGTGGTTGCTCAAGTTCTTGACCTGTAGACATTTGGAACCGGGAGGAAAGAATTGTGGAAAGGCCTTGGGCAAATGGAAAAACAAAAAGAGGAGGGGCTCTCAAAACAGCTTTTCTCACTTTGGATTGGGGAGCAAATCCTTCTCCAGGTTTCTCTGGTATCGCTTTAATGCTTGACAGGAAACGATCGATTATGAAATGACAGAAGAGACCGGACTTTGTAGTGGTTTTGAGAGCCTCTGGAGGTTGATCATCGTGTGCTGTGTTCTCTGGGGTAAATCTTTCAAGGTCTTTCAGGGCAGTGAGCTGTCCTGTCCCCGCTGACTGTTTATTCTGAGAAGGGGTATGAAAGTGTGACTTTTACATCGCTTTTTCTTCGTCTTTGTTTTCAAGAGTTGAGTAAAAGGGGGCGTTTGGTTTGGCCACAGCACGTGGGGACGCTTCTTTTCTGTGTGTGTCTGAAAATACTTTTACTTCCCCTGGAGCTTTCTGTATTTGCCTTTTACACTTTCGTTCCCCCCCCCCCGCCAAGGTTTTGCTTAGTTTTGTTCAATTTCGTTGCTACCCCCACCCTATTATCTCCGTGTGCACTTATCCTGTTTCCAGAGTGGATCCCTGTCCCTAGAGCCTAGCAGTGCCTACGTTTCTGTCATTTGTAGGAAAATGATAGAAATAATGAGTGCCAAGAGGAAGGCAGACGGAATAGTCGTGTGGCCCAAAGCTTCAACCAGGCATCTGTGAATGAGTTACAAGATAACTCCTTAGGAGTTTTCTCCGCCCCCCCCCACCCCCACCCCCTTAGCATTCTCAGTAACATGCATTGTGAAATCAGTATTTAGTGACTCTGAAGAGACATGTGTCACATTGTCGTTCTGGTCAGTTTGTACATCTCATGAGGAAAGGGGTGTTTGCTCTGTTTGCACAAAGTTCTGAGACTTTTCAAGCTATCGAGCCACTCAGGGTCTCTTTGGCTCCGGCTTCCTCTGTGGCAGCTTCTCTCTTCACGCTGCCGAATTACAGCCATGTGTGCCTCCTTTCGGTTGCCAGAGGCCGCCGAACCTTCTTCCCTGTTAGCCTCTACCTGGAAGTCTCCAAAGCTCCATTCACCTCACCTGCCCTAGACCTGCCTCCTACTCATTCTTTCGGTGTCCAGGCAAAGGTCACTGCCTCTAAAAGACCTTCTGTGATGCTCCAACGTGGATTGGGAGTCCCTGTCCTGGCCACTTACGTACGTCCGCATAGCACCTGTTTTTCTATAATGCAAGGCCTGTTTACTTGTTGGTATTCTCCATTAGACTGAACGCCTTGAGAGTCCTTGCCGTCTTTCTGTTTCATTGGCCAGCTCTGCTGTGGCTCCTGTCATAAGGTCGATTCTCCAGAAACATTTGTCAGTCTGGCACACATCTAGATCGTACCAGATCGCTCCGGTGGTGTGAGCCCAAGAATGGGAAAATGAAAGCTGGATAGAGTAAATGGTGATTCGTGCTAGCAGTGTAATTCTGGCCCTGACCTTTGACTCTGTTTGAAAATCTTTCTTGCTAGATGCCAGTGGAAGCCGCAGCTGTTACAGAGCTGTTAGGGGTGTGGCCATTTCTGCTCCCAAAGCCAAAACTGTTTCCTGGGGAAGCTTTGGCTTTACTGCTGCTGACTCCCTCGATAAGTTTGTATTTTTTCCACGTCAAGAATGACGAAGGACTAGGGAGGAAAAAGGGAGGTGAGAGAGAGCCTAGGATTGTAATTGTGTGTTATTGGCGTAGGCATCGGGATTGGGATTTGGGGGGTATTGGGGTCCAGAGGAAAGCTAGAAAGCAGAGAAGTTACCTTCCCCCCCCCGCCCCCCCGCCGCAGCCAAGAGTGATATTCTGTGTGTGAGTGGCTCGCCCATTGTGTCTGTTACGGATGCACAGAGTTCTGAATGGTGTCTTGCGAGGAAATATTCTCTTCCGAACAATGAGGACCTCGTGAGTCACCCCACCGTGAGGTTCTGTGGGATGGACATGTGGGAGAATTCGTAATGGGTAGAAGAAGTGAGTTCTCATGATGCAGTTTGTGGACAATGGGTGCATGAGTCTGTTTCGGAAGATGGTTTGTGTATCACAGGCGCGAGGACGATGCAGTGGTCTCTTGAGTGGGGTATCCCAAAGAAGAGAATTACGATGGTTGATTCATGCGTTCAAGAGACCCTTATCGAGCCCAAATTATGTGCCGTTGTGGAAAGTAGAAAAGAATCCAAGTGAATACAAACGCAGCTTCTGCCCTGAAGGGGCTCCACAGACTTGTGGAAGAGGTAGGCAAGCAAAAATGATTATACACCGTGAGGTAAGTCCTCCTTACAGAGGGATGGCGAACACACTAAGGGAAACTCTACTCTTACTGGAAGGAGAGAGGTAACACAACACAACAAAACAAAAAAAAGAAACGGGAGAAAATTTGACCAGAGCCTTTCCCCTCCATCTTTCAACACTCTTTCAAACTTCTGCTGTATTGAGTAGGTCCCCTTTTTTTTTTTTTTTTTTTTTTTAATATTTATTTTTGAGAGAAAGGGTAGACAGAACATGAGCGGGGGAGAGGCAGAGAGAGAGGGAAACACAGAATCCGAAGCAGGCTCCAGGCTCCGATATGTCAGCACAGAGCCTGACGCGGGCCTCAAACCCACGAACCGAGAGATCCTGACCTGAGCCGAAGTCAGACACCTAACCCAGTGAGCCACCCAGGTGCCCCGTAGGTCTCTTTTGATTGTCAGTAAACCCACCTCGAGGGGCGCCTGGGTGGCTCAGTTGGCTGAATATCCTGCTCTTGATTTCAGCTCAGGTCATGATCTCACAGTTCCTGGGATGAAGCCCCGCCCACGTCAAGCTCTGTGCCAGTGGTGCGGAGCCTGCTTGGGATTTTCTGTCTCTGCCCCTTCCCCGCTCTCTGTCTCGATGACGAAAAAAGAAAAAAACACACAAAACCAAACCGACTGGAATTGTTATGAGCCAAGCTGCGAATTTGATTGGCTCCTATGTGAGGAAAAGAGTCCAAAAGCAATATAGTTGCAGCCAGGGCTGGATGCAGGGGTTCCACTCTTTAGGTAAGCTGTGTCACAAGGAGGAATCGCCCCCCACCCCACCCCTCCACCCCCCGGCTTCCAACATCTTCAGTTCAAGTCCCAGAGGGACAAAGAATACCTTTCACTGTGGCCAGAGCCCCAGGATTGACTGTGAAGGTATCTGATGGGGTCAGTGGCCTTTCCCTGGGCATGGAAATGGAGTCAGCCCCACCCCAGCCACAGGGGCCTAGAATGGGAGAGTGCCGAGCCCCCTCCCCCCCGCAAGGTAACCCAGCAGGAGGCAGGAAGTGTGGTCTTTTCTAGTCCTGCTAAAAGGAAAGAAAGAGCTTCTTGGAAATCCGGGACGCAGAGAATCCAGTAGCTGCGGATGGCCGTTGGCGTGGAGGGTGTGGAGGAAGGGGTGCACCGAGGTGAGGAACCTGAGCGTTTGGTCGTGAGGTCGATGAGTCCGGGAGGACAGGAATCTGGGGGCCTCATAGCAGAGTCGAGTACGCGGGTGAGGCTCTGGAAGGGAGTGTCTCTTTGGATGTGGGATTCTGCCGAGATCGAAGCTCTCCCTGGAGGCCTGAATGTTCTCCTAGATAGTAGCCTTTACGTAAGTCAGGGTTGCACACTCCAAGCCTCAGGGGGCCGGGCTAATAAGAATGAATAAAGAAAATAAGAGCGACCTAGACCAGGTGAGGGCCGTGGGGGACCCGACGGTGCCTGTCTCACCAAAGGGCCGCATGAGAATCTGGGCCCGCCGTCGGGCCCGACCTTTGGAGTTGTTGAGAAAGGCCCAACTCCTTCTGGATTTTCATGAAGATTAGGTGGCATTTAATGCCAATTGAAAACAACCACCAGGACCCTGAGCGGGACTAAACAAAATACATGTGTGGCCACAGTTGGTCTGTGGGTCCCCAGCGGGCAGTTGCTTGTGTAAAAGGTTGGGGAGGTGGAGATTCCTGTGGTGACTTTTTTCTCCTTTTCCTCCTGCACCCCACCCTCCGATGACTACCTTCCGAGTTCTTGGGTTTGTCGACGAGCTCGTCCTTTCCTTTACAGAAACGTTTCAGAGATCCGAGAGTAGCAATCATCACTACTTGTCTCCTGGTTTGGTTTACCAAGCGCTGTACCGAACCACCTGGCCTGGTCTCACCTGCTGGCGCTTGTTATCATTTCTGGTTTAGAGAGAAGAAAAATGACCTGCCGTTGTCTGCCCGGCCAGCGAGTGGCCGAGGCAGGACTTGGGGCCAGGGTGTGACTCCGGACCCCGTGTGTTTCCGACTGTAGACACTGGGCCGGCTGCCCGCCAGGGAAGGGTTCGTGTGGATGAAATGTCTTTGGTGCTTGCTGACTTGCTGGGCTAGATGCTTTTGAGTCAAGTCTCTCACGGCCTTCTCCACAGCAACTCCCAGAGGTGATGTGCTTTATTCCTGGTTTCATGATGAGGAAGCGAGGCCTCAGAGAGGTCATCGGGCTAGTTAAGAAGAGCGCTGCCGTTCATCAGAAACCGGGGTTCTGCTTCCAAAGCAGATAGGAGTCCTTCCTTCACGCAGGCAACTCTTTGTTTCAGAGACCCCGTGTTAGAATGCTGTGTGACGACGCTTCCACAAAATCCTGGAAGCTAGGGGTTGGATGTTGCTCTCGTCCGGGGGCTCCTGCCAGGGATGGCCCCCGGGGGGACATTTGGCAATGGCCGGAGACAAACGTTTTTGTGTTTTGTCGTGACTTGGCTCGGGCGTGGGGTGCTCCTGGCATCTGGCGACACAGGCCGGGGATGCTGCTGACCAGCCTACACCGCCCAGGACAGCCTCGCCGCACAGAATTCTCTGGTCCCAAATGTCAAGAGTGGTGAGGTTGGTTGGGAAAGCCTGGTGGAGTCCTTTGAGATTCTGGACACGTGAATCGTGACAACCAAAGGTCCGTGACGTTTGCCTGCAGGGTGAAGGTGCGTTCCGTTTGGTCTGTTTCTTACGTGTGGAAGCATTTCTGACCATCGTTGGCCCGTACTGAACACTCGGGAGTTTTCACGTGGAAACCTGGGCTTCCTGCTGCTTCTCCAATGTTGCAAGACCTAGCGAAGCCTGGCATCGCGCCCTCGCGCAAGGACACGTCGTCGTAGCTGTAGCTGCAGCCGCGTAGGTGCTGTCCCGTCCGGGTGGGGCATCGACCGTCCAGTGTGCCCGGGTCCCTACCTGGCTTGTCCTGCTGTGGTACGTTCCTTGCGGACCCCTCCCTGCTCACGGATCTCTCAAGGACCTTCTCCAGGAGCAGCGGAGTCTCTGCCTCGCGAGGTAGCCCGTTGCGTTAGGGGCAACGCGAGTCAAAGGCATCTCTGCCCGTGAGTCCCAGGGGAGTCCTCCGGTGCCACGACGCCTGCGTCTCTCTACCGCGAGACGGCCCTTTCTGTATTCGGCGTCGCAAACCGCACACCGTGTCCTCGCTCTCTCAGCGGTAACATTCTCCACCCCTCACCTATTCTACACCCTGACTTCCTCCGCCTTTTCCAGGGGAGGTGGCTGTGCTTGGTTCGCTTCGGTCTGGGTGGATCCCGTCCAGCCTCTGCATAGAGCAGAGGAGGAAAGGAATGTGTTCTCCCCGCGACTTCTGAATCCGAGCTTCCGTGGCCTGGTCATCCACTTTACCTCCTGTGAAATCAAGCAGGGTTGTTTATAGGTGCGTGAAGAAAGCCCACGGTTCACTGAACCAGAATGAACCCTAAACAGATGTGGTCACGTGTGGCCTTATGGCGTTGGTTTTACACGTGAAGGCAGCATGGTATTCTAAGAGGAAATGATGTCTGTGGTCGTGGTTCCCAGTGTGTCCACGGCAGCCCCCTGCCCCTGAGATTGGACACGGGTGTATGGGATAGGGTCCCAGAGTCAGTACGCACACCACGCAGTCTTGTCGGACTGGCGATGTCTGGCCTTTATCATTCTGTTTCTGTGTCTCAAGTGTAGGCAGATGCCCTCGTAATCAATCCAAGTATAGATCCACGTACAAATATCATTACGCTCCTACCTGCCGTGTGTGTCTATTTGCTTCAACGTGGATGTGAAAAGTACAGCAGGCCCACGGTCCTTTTTCCAAAACCCTAGGGGCCAGATGCGTTTTGGAATTCAGACGTTTTCAGGTTTTATTTCATTTTTTTTTAATTTCTTTTTTTTTTCTTTTTCTTTTGTTTTACGTTTATTGGTTTTTGAGACAGAGAGAGACTGAGCATGAACGGGGGAGGGTCAGAGAGAGGGAGACACACAACCCGAAACAGGCTCCAGGCTCTGAGCCGTCAGCACAGGGCCCGTCGCCGGGCTCGAACTCAAGGACCGCGAGCGAGATCGTGACCCGAGCCGAAGTGGGACGCTCAACCGACCGAGCCAGCCAGGTGCCCCATAAGTAGCCACTGTTTTCAGTTATATTTCTATCCGTAGAAACCCTGCTACCCTTAAAACACCTGGGATCCCAACAAATTTAAAGACGGTAAATATTTTGCTCTTTCTTCTAGATTTGGCTGATAGGTTCTGTTCAGCGCCGGTTTCAATGTCCTCTCAGCCACCTTTCCCTTGACCTTGAAGGGGACATGTTTTACCTTGTTATGCACAGGGCACCCAAACCCTTCTGCTATCACATGTCATCTTTGCAGGCAGGCAGGATCTTCACTTACCGGGAGCACAGGTATGACCTCGCATGTCTGACATCCTACCGTGAGGACATTTGTCGGACACGTTTGTTGAGGACATACGAGTCTCAAATCTTTGCGTATGTTGGGGGTTCTGGAGGCAACATATTCCTTGTTGATAAATTTTACGTCAGCCCATTTATGCTGTGACTTGTAAATCAGACCACATGGAGTGGGCCTCCACCCAAACAAAGCGGTTGGGGAATACTCTCCTCCCATGTAGACAAATATATGTATACGTCTTCCTTTGGCCACAGCCTCCAAACCCACCAGTGTCTACCCTGGTCAGAAGTAACCACTGTTTTGGGGTGCCTTGGTGGCTCGGTCAAGTGTAAGCGTCTGACTTTGGCTCAGGTTGTGGTCTCGTGCCTTGCGAACTTGTGGCTCGTGACCTCTCAGCTCTTGAGTTCAAGCCCCCCCTCTGTCAGCGCAGAACCTGCTTCAGGTCCTCTTTCTCCCTCTCTCTCATTCACTCTCTCTCTCTCTCTGCCCCTCCCCCATTTTCACTCTCAAACAAGAAAAATAAACATCAAAAAATTGTTGCAAACAAGAGAAGTAGCCAGTTTTTTTTTAATTAAAAAAAAATTTTTTTTAACGTGTATTCATTTTTGCGAGACAGAGACAGAGCATGGGCGGGGAAGGGGCAGAGAGAGAGAGGGAGACACAGGATCTGAAGCAGGCTCCAGGCTTCCAGCTGTCTGCACGGAACCGGACGCGGGGCTCAAACTCACAAACTGCCAGATCATGACCTGAGCCGAAGTTGGACGCTCAACCGACGGAGCCACCCAGGCGCCCCTAAATGTTTTTTTATGTTTATTCATTTTTGAAAGACAGAGAGCACAAGCAGGGGTGGGGCGGAGAGAGAGGGGGACACAGAATCCGAAGCAGGCTCCAAGCTCCGAGCCGGCAGCACAGAGCCCAGCGCGCAGCTACAAGTCAGGAACCGCGAGATCACGAACCGCCGCCCCCTCCCACCGGTGCGCGGCCTAGCCGGGGCCGGGAGTCGGGATCCGCGGTGGCGCCGGGACGCGGGGCTCCGCGAGCTCGGCGGAGCGGGCGGGGAGGGGGGCGGAGGGGTCCCGGGCGGCGGGGAGCCAGGCCGCGCGCCGCGCCCGAGCCAGGCGCTCCTCTACCAGCCCGGCCCCGCGCGGCCCCCCCCCCCCCGGCCCCGGCGGGCTGAGCCGCTGGAAGTGACGCGCGGTGAGGGCGGGGCTCCGGCCCGGGAGCAGACGCCGCCGCCGCCGCCGCAGACACCGCCGCCTCAGCCGCCGCTCAGCCGCCGAAGCAGCCGCCGCCGCCGCACCCGCCGCCGAAACAGCCGCCGCAGCCGCCGCAGTACGACCCGCAGCCGGCGCGGCCGCCGCCGCCGCTCAGCCGCCGCAGCCGCCGCAGTAGCAGCCGCAGCCGGCGCAGTAGCAGCCGCAGCAGGCGAGGCCGCCGCCGCCGCCTCTCAGCCGCCGCAGCCGCCGCAGTAGCAGCCGCAGCAGCCGTAGCCGCCGCCGCTCAGCCGCCGCAGCCGCCGCAGTAGCAGCCGCAGCCGGCGCAGCCGCCGCAGCCGCCGCAGTAGCAGCCGCAGCCGGCGTGGCCGCCGCCGCCGCTGCCGCTCAGCCGCCGCAGTAGCAGCCGCCGCAGTAGCAGCCGCAGCCGCTCAGCCGCCGCAGCCGCCGCAGTAGCAGCCGCAGCCGGCACAGCCGCCGCCGCAGCAGCAGCCGCAGGCGTAGCAGCAAGCCGCGGCCGCCGCCGCTGCCGCCGCTGCCGCCTCGGCCCGGAAGCGAAGTAGCCGCGCAAGGCCCGAGCCCCGCGGGCCGCCGCTGCCGCTGCCCTTGAACCGCGTGAAGCAGCTCGCCAAGCAGACCGTGGGCAGGTGAGTGAGCCGTGCCGGGCCTGCCGGGAGCGCGCGGGCCGGGGAACGGGGGTCGGGGTCGTGGCTGGGGCCGAGGCGGGCCCGCTGCCCCGCGGGGCCCCGCGCTCAGGCCCGGCCGCCCGCCGGGTCCGCTGCGGGCCAGGGACGAGGGCTGCGCCACGCAGCGGCCTGTCGCCCAGCTCAGGGCCGCCGCCTGAGCCCCCGGGAACGGTGGGGCGGGCCGGCCTCCCGGGACGCCCCCCGCGCGGGTCCCCGCCGCCCATTGTCCCGGCCCCGCTGAGCATCGTCCTCTGGGGTCTGGACCCAAGCTTTCCCCGGGCCTCCCCCCGTCTCCCGGGGCTTTGCCTTGGGCGAAAACTCGGCTAACCGGTGTGCCCGAGGCCGGGCGGGCGCGGTGCTCTGGGGGGCGGCATTCTCAGCCTTTCCGGGTCGCCCGGCCGCTGCCCACCGACCGTCCACCTCCAAGTGCCTGAGGGCAGTCAATAAGTAAGGGGCGATCAGAGCCCATCGGAGCCGCTTAGTGAGACTCAGGACTCCCTTGGAGGCACTTTGGAGGGTGTGCCGTCTCCCAACCGTGGCCCCTGTGGTTGCTCAAGTTCTTGACCTGTAGACATTTGGAACCGGGAGGAAAGAATTGTGGAAAGGCCTTGGGCAAATGGAAAAACAAAAAGAGGAGGGGCTCTCAAAACAGCTTTTCTCACTTTGGATTGGGGAGCAAATCCTTCTCCAGGTTTCTCTGGTATCGCTTTAATGCTTGACAGGAAACGATCGATTATGAAATGACAGAAGAGACCGGACTTTGTAGTGGTTTTGAGAGCCTCTGGAGGTTGATCATCGTGTGCTGTGTTCTCTGGGGTAAATCTTTCAAGGTCTTTCAGGGCAGTGAGCTGTCCTGTCCCCGCTGACTGTTTATTCTGAGAAGGGGTATGAAAGTGTGACTTTTACATCGCTTTTTCTTCGTCTTTGTTTTCAACAGTTGAGTAAAAGGGGGCGTTTGGTTTGGCCACAGCACGTGGGGACGCTTCTTTTCTGTGTGTGTCTGAAAATACTTTTACTTCCCCTGGAGCTTTCTGTATTTGCCTTTTACACTTTCGTTCCCCCCCCCCCCCCGCCAAGGTTTTGCTTAGTTTTGTTCAATTTCGTTGCTACCCCCACCCTATTATCTCCGTGTGCACTTATCCTGTTTCCAGAGTGGATCCCTGTCCCTAGAGCCTAGCAGTGCCTACGTTTCTGTCATTTGTAGGAAAATGATAGAAATAATGAGTGCCAAGAGGAAGGCAGACGGAATAGTCGTGTGGCCCAAAGCTTCAACCAGGCATCTGTGAATGAGTTACAAGATAACTCCTTAGGAGTTTTCTCCGCCCCCCCCCACCCCCACCCCCTTAGCATTCTCAGTAACATGCATTGTGAAATCAGTATTTAGTGACGCTGAAGAGACGTGTCACATTGTCGTTCTGGTCAGTTTGTACATCTCATGAGGAAAGGGGTGTTTGCTCTGTTTGCACAAAGTTCTGAGACTTTTCAAGCTATCGAGCCACTCAGGGTCTCTTTGGCTCCGGCTTCCTCTGTGGCAGCTTCTCTCTTCACGCTGCCGAATTACAGCCATGTGTGCCTCCTTTCGGTTGCCAGAGGCCGCCGAACCTTCTTCCCTGTTAGCCTCTACCTGGAAGTCTCCAAAGCTCCATTCACCTCACCTGCCCTAGACCTGCCTCCTACTCATTCTTTCGGTGTCCAGGCAAAGGTCACTGCCTCTAAAAGACCTTCTGTGATGCTCCAACGTGGATTGGGAGTCCCTGTCCTGGCCACTTACGTACGTCCGCATAGCACCTGTTTTTCTATAATGCAAGGCCTGTTTACTTGTTGGTATTCTCCATTAGACTGAACGCCTTGAGAGTCCTTGCCGTCTTTCTGTTTCATTGGCCAGCTCTGCTGTGGCTCCTGTCATAAGGTCGATTCTCCAGAAACATTTGTCAGTCTGGCACACATCTAGATCGTACCAGATCGCTCCGGTGGTGTGAGCCCAAGAATGGGAAAATGAAAGCTGGATAGAGTAAATGGTGATTCGTGCTAGCAGTGTAATTCTGGCCCTGACCTTTGACTCTGTTTGAAAATCTTTCTTGCTAGATGCCAGTGGAAGCCGCAGCTGTTACAGAGCTGTTAGGGGTGTGGCCATTTCTGCTCCCAAAGCCAAAACTGTTTCCTGGGGAAGCTTTGGCTTTACTGCTGCTGACTCCCTCGATAAGTTTGTATTTTTTCCACGTCAAGAATGACGAAGGACTAGGGAGGAAAAAGGGAGGTGAGAGAGAGCCTAGGATTGTAATTGTGTGTTATTGGCGTAGGCATCGGGATTGGGATTTGGGGGGTATTGGGGTCCAGAGGAAAGCTAGAAAGCAGAGAAGTTACCTTCCCCCCCCCCGCCCCCCCGCCGCAGCCAAGAGTGATATTCTGTGTGTGAGTGGCTCGCCCATTGTGTCTGTTACGGATGCACAGAGTTCTGAATGGTGTCTTGCGAGGAAATATTCTCTTCCGAACAATGAGGACCTCGTGAGTCACCCCACCGTGAGGTTCTGTGGGATGGACATGTGGGAGAATTCGTAATGGGTAGAAGAAGTGAGTTCTCATGATGCAGTTTGTGGACAATGGGTGCATGAGTCTGTTTCGGAAGATGGTTTGTGTATCACAGGCGCGAGGACGATGCAGTGGTCTCTTGAGTGGGGTATCCCAAAGAAGAGAATTACGATGGTTGATTCATGCGTTCAAGAGACCCTTATCGAGCCCAAATTATGTGCCGTTGAGGAAAGTAGAAAAGAATCCAAGTGAATACAAACGCAGCTTCTGCCCTGAAGGGGCTCCACAGACTTGTGGAAGAGGTAGGCAAGCAAAAATGATTATACACCGTGAGGTAAGTCCTCCTTACAGAGGGATGGCGAACACACTAAGGGAAACTCTACTCTTACTGGAAGGAGAGAGGTAACACAACACAACAAAACAAAAAAAAGAAACGGGAGAAAATTTGACCAGAGCCTTTCCCCTCCATCTTTCAACACTCTTTCAAACTTCTGCTGTATTGAGTAGGTCCCCTTTTTTTTTTTTTTTTTTTTTTTAATATTTATTTTTGAGAGAAAGGGTAGACAGAACATGAGCGGGGGAGAGGCAGAGAGAGAGGGAAACACAGAATCCGAAGCAGGCTCCAGGCTCCGATATGTCAGCACAGAGCCTGACGCGGGCCTCAAACCCACGAACCGAGAGATCCTGACCTGAGCCGAAGTCAGACACCTAACCCAGTGAGCCACCCAGGTGCCCCGTAGGTCTCTTTTGATTGTCAGTAAACCCACCTCGAGGGGCGCCTGGGTGGCTCAGTTGGCTGAATATCCTGCTCTTGATTTCAGCTCAGGTCATGATCTCACAGTTCCTGGGATGAAGCCCCGCCCACGTCAAGCTCTGTGCCAGTGGTGCGGAGCCTGCTTGGGATTTTCTGTCTCTGCCCCTTCCCCGCTCTCTGTCTCGATGACGAAAAAAGAAAAAAACACACAAAACCAAACCGACTGGAATTGTTATGAGCCAAGCTGCGAATTTGATTGGCTCCTATGTGAGGAAAAGAGTCCAAAAGCAATATAGTTGCAGCCAGGGCTGGATGCAGGGGTTCCACTCTTTAGGTAAGCTGTGTCACAAGGAGGAATCGCCCCCCACCCCACCCCTCCACCCCCCGGCTTCCAACATCTTCAGTTCAAGTCCCAGAGGGACAAAGAATACCTTTCACTGTGGCCAGAGCCCCAGGATTGACTGTGAAGGTATCTGATGGGGTCAGTGGCCTTTCCCTGGGCATGGAAATGGAGTCAGCCCCACCCCAGCCACAGGGGCCTAGAATGGGAGAGTGCCGAGCCCCCTCCCCCCCCCCCCCCCCCCCCGCAAGGTAACCCAGCAGGAGGCAGGAAGTGTGGTCTTTTCTAGTCCTGCTAAAAGGAAAGAAAGAGCTTCTTGGAAATCCGGGACGCAGAGAATCCAGTAGCTGCGGATGGCCGTTGGCGTGGAGGGTGTGGAGGAAGGGGTGCACCGAGGTGAGGAACCTGAGCGTTTGGTCGTGAGGTCGATGAGTCCGGGAGGACAGGAATCTGGGGGCCTCATAGCAGAGTCGAGTACGCGGGTGAGGCTCTGGAAGGGAGTGTCTCTTTGGATGTGGGATTCTGCCGAGATCGAAGCTCTCCCTGGAGGCCTGAATGTTCTCCTAGATAGTAGCCTTTACGTAAGTCAGGGTTGCACACTCCAAGCCTCAGGGGGCCGGGCTAATAAGAATGAATAAAGAAAATAAGAGCGACCTAGACCAGGTGAGGGCCGTGGGGGACCCGACGGTGCCTGTCTCACCAAAGGGCCGCGTGAGAATCTGGGCCCGCCGTCGGGCCCGACCTTTGGAGTTGTTGAGAAAGGCCCAACTCCTTCTGGATTTTCATGAAGATTAGGTGGCATTTAATGCCAATTGAAAACAACCACCAGGACCCTGAGCGGGACTAAACAAAATACATCTGTGGCCACAGTTGGTCTGTGGGTCCCCAGCGGGCAGTTGCTTGTGTAAAAGGTTGGGGAGGTGGAGATTCCTGTGGTGACTTTTTTCTCCTTTTCCTCCTGCACCCCACCCTCCGATGACTACCTTCCGAGTTCTTGGGTTTGTCGACGAGCTCGTCCTTTCCTTTACAGAAACGTTTCAGAGATCCGAGAGTAGCAATCATCACTACTTGTCTCCTGGTTTGGTTTACCAAGCGCTGTACCGAACCACCTGGCCTGGTCTCACCTGCTGGCGCTTGTTATCATTTCTGGTTTAGAGAGAAGAAAAATGACCTGCCGTTGTCTGCCCGGCCAGCGAGTGGCCGAGGCAGGACTTGGGGCCAGGGTGTGACTCCGGACCCCGTGTGTTTCCGACTGTAGACACTGGGCCGGCTGCCCGCCAGGGAAGGGTTCGTGTGGATGAAATGTCTTTGGTGCTTGCTGACTTGCTGGGCTAGATGCTTTTGAGTCAAGTCTCTCACTGCCTTCTCCACAGCAACTCCCAGAGGTGATGTGCTTTATTCCTGGTTTCATGATGAGGAAGCGAGGCCTCAGAGAGGTCATCGGGCTAGTTAAGAAGAGCGCTGCCGTTCATCAGAAACCGGGGTTCTGCTTCCAAAGCAGATAGGAGTCCTTCCTTCACGCAGGCAACTCTTTGTTTCAGAGACCCCGTGTTAGAATGCTGTGTGACGACGCTTCCACAAAATCCTGGAAGCTAGGGGTTGGATGTTGCTCTCGTCCGGGGGCTCCTGCCAGGGATGGCCCCCGGGGGGACATTTGGCAATGGCCGGAGACAAACGTTTTTGTGTTTTGTCGTGACTTGGCTCGGGCGTGGGGTGCTCCTGGCATCTGGCGACACAGGCCGGGGATGCTGCTGACCAGCCTACACCGCCCAGGACAGCCTCGCCGCACAGAATTCTCTGGTCCCAAATGTCAAGAGTGGTGAGGTTGGTTGGGAAAGCCTGGTGGAGTCCTTTGAGATTCTGGACACGTGAATCGTGACAACCAAAGGTCCGTGACGTTTGCCTGCAGGGTGAAGGTGCGTTCCGTTTGGTCTGTTTCTTACGTGTGGAAGCATTTCTGACCATCGTTGGCCCGTACTGAACACTCGGGAGTTTTCACGTGGAAACCTGGGCTTCCTGCTGCTTCTCCAATGTTGCAAGACCTAGCGAAGCCTGGCATCGCGCCCTCGCGCAAGGACACGTCGTCGTAGCTGTAGCTGCAGCCGCGTAGGTGCTGTCCCGTCCGGGTGGGGCATCGACCGTCCAGTGTGCCCGGGTCCCTACCTGGCTTGTCCTGCTGTGGTACGTTCCTTGCGGACCCCTCCCTGCTCACGGATCTCTCAAGGACCTTCTCCAGGAGCAGCGGAGTCTCTGCCTCGCGAGGTAGCCCGTTGCGTTAGGGGCAACGCGAGTCAAAGGCATCTCTGCCCGTGAGTCCCAGGGGAGTCCTCCGGTGCCACGACGCCTGCGTCTCTCTACCGCGAGACGGCCCTTTCTGTATTCGGCGTCGCAAACCGCACACCGTGTCCTCGCTCTCTCAGCGGTAACATTCTCCACCCCTCACCTATTCTACACCCTGACTTCCTCCGCCTTTTCCAGGGGAGGTGGCTGTGCTTGGTTCGCTTCGGTCTGGGTGGATCCCGTCCAGCCTCTGCATAGAGCAGAGGAGGAAAGGAATGTGTTCTCCCCGCGACTTCTGAATCCGAGCTTCCGTGGCCTGGTCATCCACTTTACCTCCTGTGAAATCAAGCAGGGTTGTTTATAGGTGCGTGAAGAAAGCCCACGGTTCACTGAACCAGAATGAACCCTAAACAGATGTGGTCACGTGTGGCCTTATGGCGTTGGTTTTACACGTGAAGGCAGCATGGTATTCTAAGAGGAAATGATGTCTGTGGTCGTGGTTCCCAGTGTGTCCACGGCAGCCCCCTGCCCCTGAGATTGGACACGGGTGTATGGGATAGGGTCCCAGAGTCAGTACGCACACCACGCAGTCTTGTCGGACTGGCGATGTCTGGCCTTTATCATTCTGTTTCTGTGTCTCAAGTGTAGGCAGATGCCCTCGTAATCAATCCAAGTATAGATCCACGTACAAATATCATTACGCTCCTACCTGCCGTGTGTGTCTATTTGCTTCAACGTGGATGTGAAAAGTACAGCAGGCCCACGGTCCTTTTTCCAAAACCCTAGGGGCCAGATGCGTTTTGGAATTCAGACGTTTTCAGGTTTTATTTCATTTTTTTTTAATTTCTTTTTTTTTTCTTTTTCTTTTGTTTTACGTTTATTGGTTTTTGAGACAGAGAGAGACTGAGCATGAACGGGGGAGGGTCAGAGAGAGGGAGACACACAACCCGAAACAGGCTCCAGGCTCTGAGCCGTCAGCACAGGGCCCGTCGCCGGGCTCGAACTCAAGGACCGCGAGCGAGATCGTGACCCGAGCCGAAGTGGGACGCTCAACCGACCGAGCCAGCCAGGTGCCCCATAAGTAGCCACTGTTTTCAGTTATATTTCTATCCGTAGAAACCCTGCTACCCTTAAAACACCTGGGATCCCAACAAATTTAAAGACGGTAAATATTTTGCTCTTTCTTCTAGATTTGGCTGATAGGTTCTGTTCAGCGCCGGTTTCAATGTCCTCTCAGCCACCTTTCCCTTGACCTTGAAGGGGACATGTTTTACCTTGTTATGCACAGGGCACCCAAACCCTTCTGCTATCACATGTCATCTTTGCAGGCAGGCAGGATCTTCACTTACCGGGAGCACAGGTATGACCTCGCATGTCTGACATCCTACCGTGAGGACATTTGTCGGACACGTTTGTTGAGGACATACGAGTCTCAAATCTTTGCGTATGTTGGGGGTTCTGGAGGCAACATATTCCTTGTTGATAAATTTTACGTCAGCCCATTTATGCTGTGACTTGTAAATCAGACCACATGGAGTGGGCCTCCACCCAAACAAAGCGGTTGGGGAATACTCTCCTCCCATGTAGACAAATATATGTATACGTCTTCCTTTGGCCACAGCCTCCAAACCCACCAGTGTCTACCCTGGTCAGAAGTAACCACTGTTTTGGGGTGCCTTGGTGGCTCGGTCAAGTGTAAGCGTCTGACTTTGGCTCAGGTTGTGGTCTCGTGCCTTGCGAACTTGTGGCTCGTGACCTCTCAGCTCTTGAGTTCAAGCCCCCCCTCTGTCAGCGCAGAACCTGCTTCAGGTCCTCTTTCTCCCTCTCTCTCATTCACTCTCTCTCTCTCTCTGCCCCTCCCCCATTTTCACTCTCAAACAAGAAAAATAAACATCAAAAAATTGTTGCAAACAAGAGAAGTAGCCAGTTTTTTTTTAATTAAAAAAAAAATTTTTTTAACGTGTATTCATTTTTGCGAGACAGAGACAGCATGGGCGGGGAAGGGGCAGAGAGAGAGAGGGAGACACAGGATCTGAAGCAGGCTCCAGGCTTCCAGCTGTCTGCACGGAACCGGACGCGGGGCTCAAACTCACAAACTGCCAGATCATGACCTGAGCCGAAGTTGGACGCTCAACCGACGGAGCCACCCAGGCGCCCCTAAATGTTTTTTTATGTTTATTCATTTTTGAAAGACAGAGAGCACAAGCAGGGGTGGGGCGGAGAGAGAGGGGGACACAGAATCCGAAGCAGGCTCCAAGCTCCGAGCCGGCAGCACAGAGCCCAGCGCGCAGCTACAAGTCAGGAACCGCGAGATCACGAACCGCCGCCCCCTCCCACCGGTGCGCGGCCTAGCCGGGGCCGGGAGTCGGGATCCGCGGTGGCGCCGGGACGCGGGGCTCCGCGAGCTCGGCGGAGCGGGCGGGGAGGGGGGCGGAGGGGTCTCGGGCGGCGGGGAGCCAGGCCGCGCGCCGCGCCCGAGCCAGGCGCTCCTCTACCAGCCCGGCCCCGCGCGGCCCCCCCCCCCCCCCCCCCCCTGGCGGGCTGAGCCGCTGGAAGTGACGCGCGGTGAGGGCGGGGCTCCGGCCCGGGAGCAGACGCCGCCGCCGCCGCCGCAGACACCGCCGCCTCAGACGCCGCTCAGCCGCCGAAGCAGCCGCCGCCGCCGCACCCGCCGCCGAAACAGCCGCCGCAGCCGCCGCAGTACGACCCGCAGCCGGCGCGGCCGCCGCCGCCGCTCAGCCGCCGCAGCCGCCGCAGTAGCAGCCGCAGCCGGCGCAGTAGCAGCCGCAGCAGGCGCGGCCGCCGCCGCCGCCGCCTCTCAGCCGCCGCAGCCGCCGCAGTAGCAGCCGCAGCAGCCGCAGCCGCCGCAGTAGCAGCCGCAACAGGCGCGGCCGCCGCCGCTCAGCCGCCGCAGCCGCCGCAGTAGCAGCCGCAGCCGGCGCAGCCGCCGCAGCCGCCGCAGTAGCAGCCGCAGTCGGCGTGGCCGCCGCCGCCGCTGCCGCTCAGCCGCCGCAGTAGCAGCCGCCGCAGTAGCAGCCGCAGCCGCTCAGCCGCCGCAGCCGCCGCAGTAGCAGCCGCAGCCGGCACAGCCGCCGCCGCAGCAGCAGCCGCAGGCGTAGCAGCAAGCCGCGGCCGCCGCCGCTGCCGCCGCTGCCGCCTCGGCCCGGAAGCGAAGTAGCCGCGCAAGGCCCGAGCCCCGCGGGCCGCCGCTGCCGCTGCCCTTGAACCGCGTGAAGCAGCTCGCCAAGCAGACCGTGGGCAGGTGAGTGAGCCGTGCCGGGCCGGCCGGGAGCGCGCGGGCCGGGGAACGGGGGTCGGGGTCGTGGCTGGGGCCGAGGCGGGCCCGCTGCCCCGCGGGGCCCCGCGCTCAGGCCCGGCCGCCCGCCGGGTCCGCTGCGGGCCAGGGACGAGGGCTGCGCCACGCAGCGGCCTGTCGCCCAGCTCAGGGCCGCCGCCTGAGCCCCCGGGAACGGTGGGGCGGGCCGGCCTCCCGGGACGCCCCCCGCGCGGGTCCCCGCCGCCCATTGTCCCGGCCCCGCTGAGCATCGTCCTCTGGGGTCTGGACCCAAGCTTTCCCCGGGCCTCCCCCCGTCTCCCGGGGCTTTGCCTTGGGCGAAAACTCGGCTAACCGGTGTGCCCGAGGCCGGGCGGGCGCGGTGCTCTGGGGGGCGGCATTCTCAGCCTTTCCGGGTCGCCCGGCCGCTGCCCACCGACCGTCCACCTCCAAGTGCCTGAGGGCAGTCAATAAGTAAGGGGCGATCAGAGCCCATCGGAGCCGCTTAGTGAGACTCAGGACTCCCTTGGAGGCACTTTGGAGGGTGTGCCGTCTCCCAACCGTGGCCCCTGTGGTTGCTCAAGTTCTTGACCTGTAGACATTTGGAACCGGGAGGAAAGAATTGTGGAAAGGCCTTGGGCAAATGGAAAAACAAAAAGAGGAGGGGCTCTCAAAACAGCTTTTCTCACTTTGGATTGGGGAGCAAATCCTTCTCCAGGTTTCTCTGGTATCGCTTTAATGCTTGACAGGAAACGATCGATTATGAAATGACAGAAGAGACCGGACTTTGTAGTGGTTTTGAGAGCCTCTGGAGGTTGATCATCGTGTGCTGTGTTCTCTGGGGTAAATCTTTCAAGGTCTTTCAGGGCAGTGAGCTGTCCTGTCCCCGCTGACTGTTTATTCTGAGAAGGGGTATGAAAGTGTGACTTTTACATCGCTTTTTCTTCGTCTTTGTTTTCAAGAGTTGAGTAAAAGGGGGCGTTTGGTTTGGCCACAGCACGTGGGGACGCTTCTTTTCTGTGTGTGTCTGAAAATACTTTTACTTCCCCTGGAGCTTTCTGTATTTGCCTTTTACACTTTCGTTCCCCCCCCCCCCGCCAAGGTTTTGCTTAGTTTTGTTCAATTTCGTTGCTACCCCCACCCTATTATCTCCGTGTGCACTTATCCTGTTTCCAGAGTGGATCCCTGTCCCTAGAGCCTAGCAGTGCCTACGTTTCTGTCATTTGTAGGAAAATGATAGAAATAATGAGTGCCAAGAGGAAGGCAGACGGAATAGTCGTGTGGCCCAAAGCTTCAACCAGGCATCTGTGAATGAGTTACAAGATAACTCCTTAGGAGTTTTCTCCGCCCCCCCCCACCCCCACCCCCTTAGCATTCTCAGTAACATGCATTGTGAAATCAGTATTTAGTGACTCTGAAGACACATGTGTCACATTGTCGTTCTGGTCAGTTTGTACATCTCATGAGGAAAGGGGTGTTTGCTCTGTTTGCACAAAGTTCTGAGACTTTTCAAGCTATCGAGCCACTCAGGGTCTCTTTGGCTCCGGCTTCCTCTGTGGCAGCTTCTCTCTTCACGCTGCCGAATTACAGCCATGTGTGCCTCCTTTCGGTTGCCAGAGGCCGCCGAACCTTCTTCCCTGTTAGCCTCTACCTGGAAGTCTCCAAAGCTCCATTCACCTCACCTGCCCTAGACCTGCCTCCTACTCATTCTTTCGGTGTCCAGGCAAAGGTCACTGCCTCTAAAAGACCTTCTGTGATGCTCCAACGTGGATTGGGAGTCCCTGTCCTGGCCACTTACGTACGTCCGCATAGCACCTGTTTTTCTATAATGCAAGGCCTGTTTACTTGTTGGTATTCTCCATTAGACTGAACGCCTTGAGAGTCCTTGCCGTCTTTCTGTTTCATTGGCCAGCTCTGCTGTGGCTCCTGTCATAAGGTCGATTCTCCAGAAACATTTGTCAGTCTGGCACACATCTAGATCGTACCAGATCGCTCCGGTGGTGTGAGCCCAAGAATGGGAAAATGAAAGCTGGATAGAGTAAATGGTGATTCGTGCTAGCAGTGTAATTCTGGCCCTGACCTTTGACTCTGTTTGAAAATCTTTCTTGCTAGATGCCAGTGGAAGCCGCAGCTGTTACAGAGCTGTTAGGGGTGTGGCCATTTCTGCTCCCAAAGCCAAAACTGTTTCCTGGGGAAGCTTTGGCTTTACTGCTGCTGACTCCCTCGATAAGTTTGTATTTTTTCCACGTCAAGAATGACGAAGGACTAGGGAGGAAAAAGGGAGGTGAGAGAGAGCCTAGGATTGTAATTGTGTGTTATTGGCGTAGGCATCGGGATTGGGATTTGGGGGGTATTGGGGTCCAGAGGAAAGCTAGAAAGCAGAGAAGTTACCTTCCCCCCCCCGCCCCCCCGCCGCAGCCAAGAGTGATATTCTGTGTGTGAGTGGCTCGCCCATTGTGTCTGTTACGGATGCACAGAGTTCTGAATGGTGTCTTGCGAGGAAATATTCTCTTCCGAACAATGAGGACCTCGTGAGTCACCCCACCGTGAGGTTCTGTGGGATGGACATGTGGGAGAATTCGTAATGGGTAGAAGAAGTGAGTTCTCATGATGCAGTTTGTGGACAATGGGTGCATGAGTCTGTTTCGGAAGATGGTTTGTGTATCACAGGCGCGAGGACGATGCAGTGGTCTCTTGAGTGGGGTATCCCAAAGAAGAGAATTACGATGGTTGATTCATGCGTTCAAGAGACCCTTATCGAGCCCAAATTATGTGCCGTTGTGGAAAGTAGAAAAGAATCCAAGTGAATACAAACGCAGCTTCTGCCCTGAAGGGGCTCCACAGACTTGTGGAAGAGGTAGGCAAGCAAAAATGATTATACACCGTGAGGTAAGTCCTCCTTACAGAGGGATGGCGAACACACTAAGGGAAACTCTACTCTTACTGGAAGGAGAGAGGTAACACAACACAACAAAACAAAAAAAAGAAACGGGAGAAAATTTGACCAGAGCCTTTCCCCTCCATCTTTCAACACTCTTTCAAACTTCTGCTGTATTGAGTAGGTCCCCTTTTTTTTTTTTTTTTTTTTTTTAATATTTATTTTTGAGAGAAAGGGTAGACAGAACATGAGCGGGGGAGAGGCAGAGAGAGAGGGAAACACAGAATCCGAAGCAGGCTCCAGGCTCCGATATGTCAGCACAGAGCCTGACGCGGGCCTCAAACCCACGAACCGAGAGATCCTGACCTGAGCCGAAGTCAGACACCTAACCCAGTGAGCCACCCAGGTGCCCCGTAGGTCTCTTTTGATTGTCAGTAAACCCACCTCGAGGGGCGCCTGGGTGGCTCAGTTGGCTGAATATCCTGCTCTTGATTTCAGCTCAGGTCATGATCTCACAGTTCCTGGGATGAAGCCCCGCCCACGTCAAGCTCTGTGCCAGTGGTGCGGAGCCTGCTTGGGATTTTCTGTCTCTGCCCCTTCCCCGCTCTCTGTCTCGATGACGAAAAAAGAAAAAAACACACAAAACCAAACCGACTGGAATTGTTATGAGCCAAGCTGCGAATTTGATTGGCTCCTATGTGAGGAAAAGAGTCCAAAAGCAATATAGTTGCAGCCAGGGCTGGATGCAGGGGTTCCACTCTTTAGGTAAGCTGTGTCACAAGGAGGAATCGCCCCCCACCCCACCCCTCCACCCCCCGGCTTCCAACATCTTCAGTTCAAGTCCCAGAGGGACAAAGAATACCTTTCACTGTGGCCAGAGCCCCAGGATTGACTGTGAAGGTATCTGATGGGGTCAGTGGCCTTTCCCTGGGCATGGAAATGGAGTCAGCCCCACCCCAGCCACAGGGGCCTAGAATGGGAGAGTGCCGAGCCCCCTCCCCCCCGCAAGGTAACCCAGCAGGAGGCAGGAAGTGTGGTCTTTTCTAGTCCTGCTAAAAGGAAAGAAAGAGCTTCTTGGAAATCCGGGACGCAGAGAATCCAGTAGCTGCGGATGGCCGTTGGCGTGGAGGGTGTGGAGGAAGGGGTGCACCGAGGTGAGGAACCTGAGCGTTTGGTCGTGAGGTCGATGAGTCCGGGAGGACAGGAATCTGGGGGCCTCATAGCAGAGTCGAGTACGCGGGTGAGGCTCTGGAAGGGAGTGTCTCTTTGGATGTGGGATTCTGCCGAGATCGAAGCTCTCCCTGGAGGCCTGAATGTTCTCCTAGATAGTAGCCTTTACGTAAGTCAGGGTTGCACACTCCAAGCCTCAGGGGGCCGGGCTAATAAGAATGAATAAAGAAAATAAGAGCGACCTAGACCAGGTGAGGGCCGTGGGGGACCCGACGGTGCCTGTCTCACCAAAGGGCCGCGTGAGAATCTGGGCCCGCCGTCGGGCCCGACCTTTGGAGTTGTTGAGAAAGGCCCAACTCCTTCTGGATTTTCATGAAGATTAGGTGGCATTTAATGCCAATTGAAAACAACCACCAGGACCCTGAGCGGGACTAAACAAAATACATCTGTGGCCACAGTTGGTCTGTGGGTCCCCAGCGGGCAGTTGCTTGTGTAAAAGGTTGGGGAGGTGGAGATTCCTGTGGTGACTTTTTTCTCCTTTTCCTCCTGCACCCCACCCTCCGATGACTACCTTCCGAGTTCTTGGGTTTGTCGACGAGCTCGTCCTTTCCTTTACAGAAACGTTTCAGAGATCCGAGAGTAGCAATCATCACTACTTGTCTCCTGGTTTGGTTTACCAAGCGCTGTACCGAACCACCTGGCCTGGTCTCACCTGCTGGCGCTTGTTATCATTTCTGGTTTAGAGAGAAGAAAAATGACCTGCCGTTGTCTGCCCGGCCAGCGAGTGGCCGAGGCAGGACTTGGGGCCAGGGTGTGACTCCGGACCCCGTGTGTTTCCGACTGTAGACACTGGGCCGGCTGCCCGCCAGGGAAGGGTTCGTGTGGATGAAATGTCTTTGGTGCTTGCTGACTTGCTGGGCTAGATGCTTTTGAGTCAAGTCTCTCACGGCCTTCTCCACAGCAACTCCCAGAGGTGATGTGCTTTATTCCTGGTTTCATGATGAGGAAGCGAGGCCTCAGAGAGGTCATCGGGCTAGTTAAGAAGAGCGCTGCCGTTCATCAGAAACCGGGGTTCTGCTTCCAAAGCAGATAGGAGTCCTTCCTTCACGCAGGCAACTCTTTGTTTCAGAGACCCCGTGTTAGAATTCTGTGTGACGACGCTTCCACAAAATCCTGGAAGCTAGGGGTTGGATGTTGCTCTCGTCCGGGGGCTCCTGCCAGGGATGGCCCCCGGGGGGACATTTGGCAATGGCCGGAGACAAACGTTTTTGTGTTTTGTCGTGACTTGGCTCGGGCGTGGGGTGCTCCTGGCATCTGGCGACACAGGCCGGGGATGCTGCTGACCAGCCTACACCGCCCAGGACAGCCTCGCCGCACAGAATTCTCTGGTCCCAAATGTCAAGAGTGGTGAGGTTGGTTGGGAAAGCCTGGTGGAGTCCTTTGAGATTCTGGACACGTGAATCGTGACAACCAAAGGTCCGTGACGTTTGCCTGCAGGGTGAAGGTGCGTTCCGTTTGGTCTCTTTCTTACGTGTGGAAGCATTTCTGACCATCGTTGGCCCGTACTGAACACTCGGGGGTTTTCACGTGGAAACCTGGGCTTCCTGCTGCTTCTCCAATGTTGCAAGACCTAGCGAAGCCTGGCATCGCGCCCTCGCGCAAGGACACGTCGTCGTAGCTGTAGCTGCAGCCGCGTAGGTGCTGTCCCGTCCGGGTGGGGCATCGACCGTCCAGTGTGCCCGGGTCCCTACCTGGCTTGTCCTGCTGTGGTACGTTCCTTGCGGACCCCTCCCTGCTCACGGATCTCTCAAGGACCTTCTCCAGGAGCAGCGGAGTCTCTGCCTCGCGAGGTAGCCCGTTGCGTTAGGGGCAACGCGAGTCAAAGGCATCTCTGCCCGTGAGTCCCAGGGGAGTCCTCCGGTGCCAGGACGCCTGCGTCTCTCTTCCGCGAGACGGCCCTTTCTGTATTCGGCGTCGCAAACCGCACACCGTGTCCTCGCTCTCTCAGCGGTAACATTCTCCACCCCTCACCTATTCTACACCCTGACTTCCTCCGCCTTTTCCAGGGGAGGTGGCTGTGCTTGGTTCGCTTCGGTCTGGGTGGATCCCGTCCAGCCTCTGCATAGAGCAGAGGAGGAAAGGAATGTGTTCTCCCCGCGACTTCTGAATCCGAGCTTCCGTGGCCTGGTCATCCACTTTACCTCCTGTGAAATCAAACAGGGTTGTTTATAGGTGCGTGAAGAAAGCCCACGGTTCACTGAACCAGAATGAACCCTAAACAGATGTGGTCACGTGTGGCCTTATGGCGTTGGTTTTACACGTGAAGGCAGCATGGTATTCTAAGAGGAAATGATGTCTGTGGTCGTGGTTCCCAGTGTGTCCACGGCAGCCCCCTGCCCCTGAGATTGGACACGGGTGTATGGGATAGGGTCCCAGAGTCAGTACGCACACCACGCAGTCTTGTCGGACTGGCGATGTCTGGCCTTTATCATTCTGTTTCTGTGTCTCAAGTGTAGGCAGATGCCCTCGTAATCAATCCAAGTATAGATCCACGTACAAATATCATTACGCTCCTACCTGCCGTGTGTGTCTATTTGCTTAAACGTGGATGTGAAAAGTACAGCAGGCCCACGGTCCTTTTTCCAAAACCCTAGGGGCCAGATGCGTTTTGGAATTCAGACGTTTTCAGGTTTTATTTCATTTTTTTTTAATTTCCTTTTTTTTTCTTTTTCTTTTGTTTTACGTTTATTAGTTTTTGAGACAGAGAAAGACTGAGCATGAACGGGGGAGGGTCAGAGAGAGGGAGACACACAACCCGAAACAGGCTCCAGGCTCTGAGCCGTCAGCACAGGGCCCGTCGCCGGGCTCGAACTCAAGGACCGCGAGCGAGATCGTGACCCGAGCCGAAGTGGGACGCTCAACCGACCGAGCCAGCCAGGTGCCCCATAAGTAGCCACTGTTTTCAGTTATATTTCTATCCGTAGAAACCCTGCTACCCTTAAAACACCTGGGATCCCAACAAATTTAAAGACGGTAAATATTTTGCTCTTTCTTCTAGATTTGGCTGATAGGTTCTGTTCAGCGCCGGTTTCAATGTCCTCTCAGCCACCTTTCCCTTGACCTTGAAGGGGACATGTTTTACCTTGTTATGCACAGGGCACCCAAACCCTTCTGCTATCACATGTCATCTTTGCAGGCAGGCAGGGTCTTCACTTACCGGGAGCACAGGTATGACCTCGCATGTCTGACATCCTACCGTGAGGACATTTGTCGGACACGTTTGTTGAGGACATACGAGTCTCAAATCTTTGCGTATGTTGGGGGTTCTGGAGGCAACATATTCCTTGTTGATAAATTTTACGTCAGCCCATTTATGCTGTGACTTGTAAATCAGACCACATGGAGTGGGCCTCCACCCAAACAAAGCGGTTGGGGAATACTCTCCTCCCATGTAGACAAATATATGTATATGTCTTCCTTTGGCCACAGCCTCCAAACCCACCAGTGTCTACCCTGGTCAGAAGTAACCACTGTTTTGGGGTGCCTTGGTGGCTCGGTCAAGTGTAAGCGTCTGACTTTGGCTCAGGTTGTGGTCTCGTGCCTTGCGATCTTGTGGCTCGTGACCTCTCAGCTCTTGAGTTCAAGCCCCCCCTCTGTCAGCGCAGAACCTGCTTCAGGTCCTCTTTCTCCCTCTCTCTCATTCACTCTCTCTCTCTCTCTGCCCCTCCCCCATTTTCACTCTCAAACAAGAAAAATAAACATCAAAAAATTGTTGCAAACAAGAGAAGTAGCCAGTTTTTTTTTAATTAAAAAAAAAATTTTTTTAACGTGTATTCATTTTTGCGAGACAGAGACAGAGCATGGGCGGGGAAGGGGCAGAGAGAGAGAGGGAGACACAGGATCTGAAGCAGGCTCCAGGCTTCCAGCTGTCTGCACGGAACCGGACGCGGGGCTCAAACTCACAAACTGCCAGATCATGACCTGAGCCGAAGTTGGACGCTCAACCGACGGAGCCACCCAGGCGCCCCTAAATGTTTTTTTATGTTTATTCATTTTTGAAAGACAGAGAGCACAAGCAGGGGTGGGGCGGAGAGAGAGGGGGACACAGAATCCGAAGCAGGCTCCAAGCTCCGAGCCGGCAGCACAGAGCCCAGCGCGCAGCTACAAGTCAGGAACCGCGAGATCACGAACCGCCGCCCCCTCCCACCGGTGCGCGGCCTAGCCGGGGCCGGGAGTCGGGATCCGCGGTGGCGCCGGGACGCGGGGCTCCGCGAGCTCGGCGGAGCGGGCGGGGAGGGGGGCGGAGGGGTCTCGGGCGGCGGGGAGCCAGGCCGCGCGCCGCGCCCGAGCCAGGCGCTCCTCTACCAGCCCGGCCCCGCGCGGCCCCCCCCCCCCCCCCCCGGCGGGCTGAGCCGCTGGAAGTGACGCGCGGTGAGGGCGGGGCTCCGGCCCGGGAGCAGACGCCGCCGCCGCCGCCGCAGACACCGCCGCCTCAGACGCCGCTCAGCCGCCGAAGCAGCCGCCGCCGCCGCAGCCGCCGCAGTACGACCCGCAGCCGGCGCGGCCGCCGCCGCCGCTCAGCCGCCGCAGTAGCAGCCGCAGCCGGCGCAGTAGCAGCCGCAGCAGGCGCGGCCGCCGCCGCCGCCGCCTCTCAGCCGCCGCAGCCGCCGCAGTAGCAGCCGCAGCAGCCGCAGCCGCCGCAGTAGCAGCCGCAACAGGCGCGGCCGCCGCCGCTCAGCCGCCGCAGCCGCCGCAGTAGCAGCCGCAGCCGGCGCAGCCGCCGCAGCCGCCGCAGTAGCAGCCGCAGCCGGCGTGGCCGCCGCCGCCGCTGCCGCTCAGCCGCCGCAGTAGCAGCCGCCGCAGTAGCAGCCGCAGCCGCTCAGCCGCCGCAGCCGCCGCAGTAGCAGCCGCAGCCGGCACAGCCGCCGCCGCAGCAGCAGCCGCAGGCGTAGCAGCAAGCCGCGGCCGCCGCTGCTGCCGCCGCTGCCGCCTCGGCCCGGAAGCGAAGTAGCCGCGCAAGGCCCGAGCCCCGCGGGCCGCCGCTGCCGCTGCCCTTGAACCGCGTGAAGCAGCTCGCCAAGCAGACCGTGGGCAGGTGAGTGAGCCGTGCCGGGCCGGCCGGGAGCGCGCGGGCCGGGGAACGGGGGTCGGGGTCGTGGCTGGGGCCGAGGCGGGCCCGCTGCCCCGCGGGGCCCCGCGCTCAGGCCCGGCCGCCCGCCGGGTCCGCTGCGGGCCAGGGACGAGGGCTGCGCCACGCAGCGGCCTGTCGCCCAGCTCAGGGCCGCCGCCTGAGCCCCCGGGAACGGTGGGGCGGGCCGGCCTCCCGGGACGCCCCCCGCGCGGGTCCCCGCCGCCCATTGTCCCGGCCCCGCTGAGCATCGTCCTCTGGGGTCTGGACCCAAGCTTTCCCCGGGCCTCCCCCCGTCTCCCGGGGCTTTGCCTTGGGCGAAAACTCGGCTAACCGGTGTGCCCGAGGCCGGGCGGGCGCGGTGCTCTGGGGGGCGGCATTCTCAGCCTTTCCGGGTCGCCCGGCCGCTGCCCACCGACCGTCCACCTCCAAGTGCCTGAGGGCAGTCAATAAGTAAGGGGCGATCAGAGCCCATCGGAGCCGCTTAGTGAGACTCAGGACTCCCTTGGAGGCACTTTGGAGGGTGTGCCGTCTCCCAACCGTGGCCCCTGTGGTTGCTCAAGTTCTTGACCTGTAGACATTTGGAACCGGGAGGAAAGAATTGTGGAAAGGCCTTGGGCAAATGGAAAAACAAAAAGAGGAGGGGCTCTCAAAACAGCTTTTCTCACTTTGGATTGGGGAGCAAATCCTTCTCCAGGTTTCTCTGGTATCGCTTTAATGCTTGACAGGAAACGATCGATTATGAAATGACAGAAGAGACCGGACTTTGTAGTGGTTTTGAGAGCCTCTGGAGGTTGATCATCGTGTGCTGTGTTCTCTGGGGTAAATCTTTCAAGGTCTTTCAGGGCAGTGAGCTGTCCTGTCCCCGCTGACTGTTTATTCTGAGAAGGGGTATGAAAGTGTGACTTTTACATCGCTTTTTCTTCGTCTTTGTTTTCAACAGTTGAGTAAAAGGGGGCGTTTGGTTTGGCCACAGCACGTGGGGACGCTTCTTTTCTGTGTGTGTCTGAAAATACTTTTACTTCCCCTGGAGCTTTCTGTATTTGCCTTTTACACTTTCGTTCCCCCCCCCCCCCGCCAAGGTTTTGCTTAGTTTTGTTCAATTTCGTTGCTACCCCCACCCTATTATCTCCGTGTGCACTTATCCTGTTTCCAGAGTGGATCCCTGTCCCTAGAGCCTAGCAGTGCCTACGTTTCTGTCATTTGTAGGAAAATGATAGAAATAATGAGTGCCAAGAGGAAGGCAGACGGAATAGTCGTGTGGCCCAAAGCTTCAACCAGGCATCTGTGAATGAGTTACAAGATAACTCCTTAGGAGTTTTCTCCGCCCCCCCCACCCCCACCCCCTTAGCATTCTCAGTAACATGCATTGTGAAATCAGTATTTAGTGACGCTGAAGAGACATGTGTCACATTGTCGTTCTGGTCAGTTTGTACATCTCATGAGGAAAGGGGTGTTTGCTCTGTTTGCACAAAGTTCTGAGACTTTTCAAGCTATCGAGCCACTCAGGGTCTCTTTGGCTCCGGCTTCCTCTGTGGCAGCTTCTCTCTTCACGCTGCCGAATTACAGCCATGTGTGCCTCCTTTCGGTTGCCAGAGGCCGCCGAACCTTCTTCCCTGTTAGCCTCTACCTGGAAGTCTCCAAAGCTCCATTCACCTCACCTGCCCTAGACCTGCCTCCTACTCATTCTTTCGGTGTCCAGGCAAAGGTCACTGCCTCTAAAAGACCTTCTGTGATGCTCCAACGTGGATTGGGAGTCCCTGTCCTGGCCACTTACGTACGTCCGCATAGCACCTGTTTTTCTATAATGCAAGGCCTGTTTACTTGTTGGTATTCTCCATTAGACTGAACGCCTTGAGAGTCCTTGCCGTCTTTCTGTTTCATTGGCCAGCTCTGCTGTGGCTCCTGTCATAAGGTCGATTCTCCAGAAACATTTGTCAGTCTGGCACACATCTAGATCGTACCAGATCGCTCCGGTGGTGTGAGCCCAAGAATGGGAAAATGAAAGCTGGATAGAGTAAATGGTGATTCGTGCTAGCAGTGTAATTCTGGCCCTGACCTTTGACTCTGTTTGAAAATCTTTCTTGCTAGATGCCAGTGGAAGCCGCAGCTGTTACAGAGCTGTTAGGGGTGTGGCCATTTCTGCTCCCAAAGCCAAAACTGTTTCCTGGGGAAGCTTTGGCTTTACTGCTGCTGACTCCCTCGATAAGTTTGTATTTTTTCCACGTCAAGAATGACGAAGGACTAGGGAGGAAAAAGGGAGGTGAGAGAGAGCCTAGG
Source organism: Neofelis nebulosa (assembly GCF_028018385.1). Taxonomy (NCBI): domain Eukaryota; kingdom Metazoa; phylum Chordata; class Mammalia; order Carnivora; family Felidae; genus Neofelis; species Neofelis nebulosa. The sequence goes on along the minus strand of NC_080799.1, from coordinate 20,877,013 downwards.
ATTGTAATTGTGTGTTATTGGCGTAGGCATCGGGATTGGGATTTGGGGGGTATTGGGGTCCAGAGGAAAGCTAGAAAGCAGAGAAGTTACCTTCCCCCCCCCGCCCCCCCGCCGCAGCCAAGAGTGATATTCTGTGTGTGAGTGGCTCGCCCATTGTGTCTGTTACGGATGCACAGAGTTCTGAATGGTGTCTTGCGAGGAAATATTCTCTTCCGAACAATGAGGACCTCGTGAGTCACCCCACCGTGAGGTTCTGTGGGATGGACATGTGGGAGAATTCGTAATGGGTAGAAGAAGTGAGTTCTCATGATGCAGTTTGTGGACAATGGGTGCATGAGTCTGTTTCGGAAGATGGTTTGTGTATCACAGGCGCGAGGACGATGCAGTGGTCTCTTGAGTGGGGTATCCCAAAGAAGAGAATTACGATGGTTGATTCATGCGTTCAAGAGACCCTTATCGAGCCCAAATTATGTGCCGTTGAGGAAAGTAGAAAAGAATCCAAGTGAATACAAACGCAGCTTCTGCCCTGAAGGGGCTCCACAGACTTGTGGAAGAGGTAGGCAAGCAAAAATGATTATACACCGTGAGGTAAGTCCTCCTTACAGAGGGATGGCGAACACACTAAGGGAAACTCTACTCTTACTGGAAGGAGAGAGGTAACACAACACAACAAAACAAAAAAAAGAAACGGGAGAAAATTTGACCAGAGCCTTTCCCCTCCATCTTTCAACACTCTTTCAAACTTCTGCTGTATTGAGTAGGTCCCCTTTTTTTTTTTTTTTTTTTTTAATATTTATTTTTGAGAGAAAGGGTAGACAGAACATGAGCGGGGGAGAGGCAGAGAGAGAGGGAAACACAGAATCCGAAGCAGGCTCCAGGCTCCGATATGTCAGCACAGAGCCTGACGCGGGCCTCAAACCCACGAACCGAGAGATCCTGACCTGAGCCGAAGTCAGACACCTAACCCAGTGAGCCACCCAGGTGCCCCGTAGGTCTCTTTTGATTGTCAGTAAACCCACCTCGAGGGGCGCCTGGGTGGCTCAGTTGGCTGAATATCCTGCTCTTGATTTCAGCTCAGGTCATGATCTCACAGTTCCTGGGATGAAGCCCCGCCCACGTCAAGCTCTGTGCCAGTGGTGCGGAGCCTGCTTGGGATTTTCTGTCTCTGCCCCTTCCCCGCTCTCTGTCTCGATGACGAAAAAAGAAAAAAACACACAAAACCAAACCGACTGGAATTGTTATGAGCCAAGCTGCGAATTTGATTGGCTCCTATGTGAGGAAAAGAGTCCAAAAGCAATATAGTTGCAGCCAGGGCTGGATGCAGGGGTTCCACTCTTTAGGTAAGCTGTGTCACAAGGAGGAATCGCCCCCCACCCCACCCCTCCACCCCCCGGCTTCCAACATCTTCAGTTCAAGTCCCAGAGGGACAAAGAATACCTTTCACTGTGGCCAGAGCCCCAGGATTGACTGTGAAGGTATCTGATGGGGTCAGTGGCCTTCAGACTGGGCATGGAAATGGAGTCAGCCCCACCCCAGCCACAGGGGCCTAGAATGGGAGAGTGCCGAGCCCCCTCCCCCCCCCCCCCCCCCCCCGCAAGGTAACCCAGCAGGAGGCAGGAAGTGTGGTCTTTTCTAGTCCTGCTAAAAGGAAAGAAAGAGCTTCTTGGAAATCCGGGACGCAGAGAATCCAGTAGCTGCGGATGGCCGTTGGCGTGGAGGGTGTGGAGGAAGGGGTGCACCGAGGTGAGGAACCTGAGCGTTTGGTCGTGAGGTCGATGAGTCCGGGAGGACAGGAATCTGGGGGCCTCATAGCAGAGTCGAGTACGCGGGTGAGGCTCTGGAAGGGAGTGTCTCTTTGGATGTGGGATTCTGCCGAGATCGAAGCTCTCCCTGGAGGCCTGAATGTTCTCCTAGATAGTAGCCTTTACGTAAGTCAGGGTTGCACACTCCAAGCCTCAGGGGGCCGGGCTAATAAGAATGAATAAAGAAAATAAGAGCGACCTAGACCAGGTGAGGGCCGTGGGGGACCCGACGGTGCCTGTCTCACCAAAGGGCCGCGTGAGAATCTGGGCCCGCCGTCGGGCCCGACCTTTGGAGTTGTTGAGAAAGGCCCAACTCCTTCTGGATTTTCATGAAGATTAGGTGGCATTTAATGCCAATTGAAAACAACCACCAGGACCCTGAGCGGGACTAAACAAAATACATCTGTGGCCACAGTTGGTCTGTGGGTCCCCAGCGGGCAGTTGCTTGTGTAAAAGGTTGGGGAGGTGGAGATTCCTGTGGTGACTTTTTTCTCCTTTTCCTCCTGCACCCCACCCTCCGATGACTACCTTCCGAGTTCTTGGGTTTGTCGACGAGCTCGTCCTTTCCTTTACAGAAACGTTTCAGAGATCCGAGAGTAGCAATCATCACTACTTGTCTCCTGGTTTGGTTTACCAAGCGCTGTACCGAACCACCTGGCCTGGTCTCACCTGCTGGCGCTTGTTATCATTTCTGGTTTAGAGAGAAGAAAAATGACCTGCCGTTGTCTGCCCGGCCAGCGAGTGGCCGAGGCAGGACTTGGGGCCAGGGTGTGACTCCGGACCCCGTGTGTTTCCGACTGTAGACACTGGGCCGGCTGCCCGCCAGGGAAGGGTTCGTGTGGATGAAATGTCTTTGGTGCTTGCTGACTTGCTGGGCTAGATGCTTTTGAGTCAAGTCTCTCACTGCCTTCTCCACAGCAACTCCCAGAGGTGATGTGCTTTATTCCTGGTTTCATGATGAGGAAGCGAGGCCTCAGAGAGGTCATCGGGCTAGTTAAGAAGAGCGCTGCCGTTCATCAGAAACCGGGGTTCTGCTTCCAAAGCAGATAGGAGTCCTTCCTTCACGCAGGCAACTCTTTGTTTCAGAGACCCCGTGTTAGAATGCTGTGTGACGACGCTTCCACAAAATCCTGGAAGCTAGGGGTTGGATGTTGCTCTCGTCCGGGGGCTCCTGCCAGGGATGGCCCCCGGGGGGACATTTGGCAATGGCCGGAGACAAACGTTTTTGTGTTTTGTCGTGACTTGGCTCGGGCGTGGGGTGCTCCTGGCATCTGGCGACACAGGCCGGGGATGCTGCTGACCAGCCTACACCGCCCAGGACAGCCTCGCCGCACAGAATTCTCTGGTCCCAAATGTCAAGAGTGGTGAGGTTGGTTGGGAAAGCCTGGTGGAGTCCTTTGAGATTCTGGACACGTGAATCGTGACAACCAAAGGTCCGTGACGTTTGCCTGCAGGGTGAAGGTGCGTTCCGTTTGGTCTGTTTCTTACGTGTGGAAGCATTTCTGACCATCGTTGGCCCGTACTGAACACTCGGGAGTTTTCACGTGGAAACCTGGGCTTCCTGCTGCTTCTCCAATGTTGCAAGACCTAGCGAAGCCTGGCATCGCGCCCTCGCGCAAGGACACGTCGTCGTAGCTGTAGCTGCAGCCGCGTAGGTGCTGTCCCGTCCGGGTGGGGCATCGACCGTCCAGTGTGCCCGGGTCCCTACCTGGCTTGTCCTGCTGTGGTACGTTCCTTGCGGACCCCTCCCTGCTCACGGATCTCTCAAGGACCTTCTCCAGGAGCAGCGGAGTCTCTGCCTCGCGAGGTAGCCCGTTGCGTTAGGGGCAACGCGAGTCAAAGGCATCTCTGCCCGTGAGTCCCAGGGGAGTCCTCCGGTGCCACGACGCCTGCGTCTCTCTACCGCGAGACGGCCCTTTCTGTATTCGGCGTCGCAAACCGCACACCGTGTCCTCGCTCTCTCAGCGGTAACATTCTCCACCCCTCACCTATTCTACACCCTGACTTCCTCCGCCTTTTCCAGGGGAGGTGGCTGTGCTTGGTTCGCTTCGGTCTGGGTGGATCCCGTCCAGCCTCTGCATAGAGCAGAGGAGGAAAGGAATGTGTTCTCCCCGCGACTTCTGAATCCGAGCTTCCGTGGCCTGGTCATCCACTTTACCTCCTGTGAAATCAAGCAGGGTTGTTTATAGGTGCGTGAAGAAAGCCCACGGTTCACTGAACCAGAATGAACCCTAAACAGATGTGGTCACGTGTGGCCTTATGGCGTTGGTTTTACACGTGAAGGCAGCATGGTATTCTAAGAGGAAATGATGTCTGTGGTCGTGGTTCCCAGTGTGTCCACGGCAGCCCCCTGCCCCTGAGATTGGACACGGGTGTATGGGATAGGGTCCCAGAGTCAGTACGCACACCACGCAGTCTTGTCGGACTGGCGATGTCTGGCCTTTATCATTCTGTTTCTGTGTCTCAAGTGTAGGCAGATGCCCTCGTAATCAATCCAAGTATAGATCCACGTACAAATATCATTACGCTCCTACCTGCCGTGTGTGTCTATTTGCTTCAACGTGGATGTGAAAAGTACAGCAGGCCCACGGTCCTTTTTCCAAAACCCTAGGGGCCAGATGCGTTTTGGAATTCAGACGTTTTCAGGTTTTATTTCATTTTTTTTTAATTTCTTTTTTTTTTCTTTTTCTTTTGTTTTACGTTTATTGGTTTTTGAGACAGAGAAAGACTGAGCATGAACGGGGGAGGGTCAGAGAGAGGGAGACACACAACCCGAAACAGGCTCCAGGCTCTGAGCCGTCAGCACAGGGCCCGTCGCCGGGCTCGAACTCAAGGACCGCGAGCGAGATCGTGACCCGAGCCGAAGTGGGACGCTCAACCGACCGAGCCAGCCAGGTGCCCCATAAGTAGCCACTGTTTTCAGTTATATTTCTATCCGTAGAAACCCTGCTACCCTTAAAACACCTGGGATCCCAACAAATTTAAAGACGGTAAATATTTTGCTCTTTCTTCTAGATTTGGCTGATAGGTTCTGTTCAGCGCCGGTTTCAATGTCCTCTCAGCCACCTTTCCCTTGACCTTGAAGGGGACATGTTTTACCTTGTTATGCACAGGGCACCCAAACCCTTCTGCTATCACATGTCATCTTTGCAGGCAGGCAGGATCTTCACTTACCGGGAGCACAGGTATGACCTCGCATGTCTGACATCCTACCGTGAGGACATTTGTCGGACACGTTTGTTGAGGACATACGAGTCTCAAATCTTTGCGTATGTTGGGGGTTCTGGAGGCAACATATTCCTTGTTGATAAATTTTACGTCAGCCCATTTATGCTGTGACTTGTAAATCAGACCACATGGAGTGGGCCTCCACCCAAACAAAGCGGTTGGGGAATACTCTCCTCCCATGTAGACAAATATATGTATACGTCTTCCTTTGGCCACAGCCTCCAAACCCACCAGTGTCTACCCTGGTCAGAAGTAACCACTGTTTTGGGGTGCCTTGGTGGCTCGGTCAAGTGTAAGCGTCTGACTTTGGCTCAGGTTGTGGTCTCGTGCCTTGCGAACTTGTGGCTCGTGACCTCTCAGCTCTTGAGTTCAAGCCCCCCCTCTGTCAGCGCAGAACCTGCTTCAGGTCCTCTTTCTCCCTCTCTCTCATTCACTCTCTCTCTCTCTCTGCCCCTCCCCCATTTTCACTCTCAAACAAGAAAAATAAACATCAAAAAATTGTTGCAAACAAGAGAAGTAGCCAGTTTTTTTTTAATTAAAAAAAAAATTTTTTTAACGTGTATTCATTTTTGCGAGACAGAGACAGCATGGGCGGGGAAGGGGCAGAGAGAGAGAGGGAGACACAGGATCTGAAGCAGGCTCCAGGCTTCCAGCTGTCTGCACGGAACCGGACGCGGGGCTCAAACTCACAAACTGCCAGATCATGACCTGAGCCGAAGTTGGACGCTCAACCGACGGAGCCACCCAGGCGCCCCTAAATGTTTTTTTATGTTTATTCATTTTTGAAAGACAGAGAGCACAAGCAGGGGTGGGGCGGAGAGAGAGGGGGACACAGAATCCGAAGCAGGCTCCAAGCTCCGAGCCGGCAGCACAGAGCCCAGCGCGCAGCTACAAGTCAGGAACCGCGAGATCACGAACCGCCGCCCCCTCCCACCGGTGCGCGGCCTAGCCGGGGCCGGGAGTCGGGATCCGCGGTGGCGCCGGGACGCGGGGCTCCGCGAGCTCGGCGGAGCGGGCGGGGAGGGGGGCGGAGGGGTCTCGGGCGGCGGGGAGCCAGGCCGCGCGCCGCGCCCGAGCCAGGCGCTCCTCTACCAGCCCGGCCCCGCGCGGCCCCCCCCCCCCCCCCCCGGCGGGCTGAGCCGCTGGAAGTGACGCGCGGTGAGGGCGGGGCTCCGGCCCGGGAGCAGACGCCGCCGCCGCCGCCGCAGACACCGCCGCCTCAGACGCCGCTCAGCCGCCGAAGCAGCCGCCGCCGCCGCACCCGCCGCCGAAACAGCCGCCGCAGCCGCCGCAGTACGACCCGCAGCCGGCGCGGCCGCCGCCGCCGCTCAGCCGCCGCAGCCGCCGCAGTAGCAGCCGCAGCCGGCGCAGTAGCAGCCGCAGCAGGCGCGGCCGCCGCCGCCGCCGCCTCTCAGCCGCCGCAGCCGCCGCAGTAGCAGCCGCAGCAGCCGCAGCCGCCGCAGTAGCAGCCGCAACAGGCGCGGCCGCCGCCGCTCAGCCGCCGCAGCCGCCGCAGTAGCAGCCGCAGCCGGCGCAGCCGCCGCAGCCGCCGCAGTAGCAGCCGCAGTCGGCGTGGCCGCCGCCGCCGCTGCCGCTCAGCCGCCGCAGTAGCAGCCGCCGCAGTAGCAGCCGCAGCCGCTCAGCCGCCGCAGCCGCCGCAGTAGCAGCCGCAGCCGGCACAGCCGCCGCCGCAGCAGCAGCCGCAGGCGTAGCAGCAAGCCGCGGCCGCCGCCGCTGCCGCCGCTGCCGCCTCGGCCCGGAAGCGAAGTAGCCGCGCAAGGCCCGAGCCCCGCGGGCCGCCGCTGCCGCTGCCCTTGAACCGCGTGAAGCAGCTCGCCAAGCAGACCGTGGGCAGGTGAGTGAGCCGTGCCGGGCCGGCCGGGAGCGCGCGGGCCGGGGAACGGGGGTCGGGGTCGTGGCTGGGGCCGAGGCGGGCCCGCTGCCCCGCGGGGCCCCGCGCTCAGGCCCGGCCGCCCGCCGGGTCCGCTGCGGGCCAGGGACGAGGGCTGCGCCACGCAGCGGCCTGTCGCCCAGCTCAGGGCCGCCGCCTGAGCCCCCGGGAACGGTGGGGCGGGCCGGCCTCCCGGGACGCCCCCCGCGCGGGTCCCCGCCGCCCATTGTCCCGGCCCCGCTGAGCATCGTCCTCTGGGGTCTGGACCCAAGCTTTCCCCGGGCCTCCCCCCGTCTCCCGGGGCTTTGCCTTGGGCGAAAACTCGGCTAACCGGTGTGCCCGAGGCCGGGCGGGCGCGGTGCTCTGGGGGGCGGCATTCTCAGCCTTTCCGGGTCGCCCGGCCGCTGCCCACCGACCGTCCACCTCCAAGTGCCTGAGGGCAGTCAATAAGTAAGGGGCGATCAGAGCCCATCGGAGCCGCTTAGTGAGACTCAGGACTCCCTTGGAGGCACTTTGGAGGGTGTGCCGTCTCCCAACCGTGGCCCCTGTGGTTGCTCAAGTTCTTGACCTGTAGACATTTGGAACCGGGAGGAAAGAATTGTGGAAAGGCCTTGGGCAAATGGAAAAACAAAAAGAGGAGGGGCTCTCAAAACAGCTTTTCTCACTTTGGATTGGGGAGCAAATCCTTCTCCAGGTTTCTCTGGTATCGCTTTAATGCTTGACAGGAAACGATCGATTATGAAATGACAGAAGAGACCGGACTTTGTAGTGGTTTTGAGAGCCTCTGGAGGTTGATCATCGTGTGCTGTGTTCTCTGGGGTAAATCTTTCAAGGTCTTTCAGGGCAGTGAGCTGTCCTGTCCCCGCTGACTGTTTATTCTGAGAAGGGGTATGAAAGTGTGACTTTTACATCGCTTTTTCTTCGTCTTTGTTTTCAACAGTTGAGTAAAAGGGGGCGTTTGGTTTGGCCACAGCACGTGGGGACGCTTCTTTTCTGTGTGTGTCTGAAAATACTTTTACTTCCCCTGGAGCTTTCTGTATTTGCCTTTTACACTTTCGTTCCCCCCCCCCCCGCCAAGGTTTTGCTTAGTTTTGTTCAATTTCGTTGCTACCCCCACCCTATTATCTCCGTGTGCACTTATCCTGTTTCCAGAGTGGATCCCTGTCCCTAGAGCCTAGCAGTGCCTACGTTTCTGTCATTTGTAGGAAAATGATAGAAATAATGAGTGCCAAGAGGAAGGCAGACGGAATAGTCGTGTGGCCCAAAGCTTCAACCAGGCATCTGTGAATGAGTTACAAGATAACTCCTTAGGAGTTTTCTCCGCCCCCCCCACCCCCACCCCCTTAGCATTCTCAGTAACATGCATTGTGAAATCAGTATTTAGTGACTCTGAAGACACATGTGTCACATTGTCGTTCTGGTCAGTTTGTACATCTCATGAGGAAAGGGGTGTTTGCTCTGTTTGCACAAAGTTCTGAGACTTTTCAAGCTATCGAGCCACTCAGGGTCTCTTTGGCTCCGGCTTCCTCTGTGGCAGCTTCTCTCTTCACGCTGCCGAATTACAGCCATGTGTGCCTCCTTTCGGTTGCCAGAGGCCGCCGAACCTTCTTCCCTGTTAGCCTCTACCTGGAAGTCTCCAAAGCTCCATTCACCTCACCTGCCCTAGACCTGCCTCCTACTCATTCTTTCGGTGTCCAGGCAAAGGTCACTGCCTCTAAAAGACCTTCTGTGATGCTCCAACGTGGATTGGGAGTCCCTGTCCTGGCCACTTACGTACGTCCGCATAGCACCTGTTTTTCTATAATGCAAGGCCTGTTTACTTGTTGGTATTCTCCATTAGACTGAACGCCTTGAGAGTCCTTGCCGTCTTTCTGTTTCATTGGCCAGCTCTGCTGTGGCTCCTGTCATAAGGTCGATTCTCCAGAAACATTTGTCAGTCTGGCACACATCTAGATCGTACCAGATCGCTCCGGTGGTGTGAGCCCAAGAATGGGAAAATGAAAGCTGGATAGAGTAAATGGTGATTCGTGCTAGCAGTGTAATTCTGGCCCTGACCTTTGACTCTGTTTGAAAATCTTTCTTGCTAGATGCCAGTGGAAGCCGCAGCTGTTACAGAGCTGTTAGGGGTGTGGCCATTTCTGCTCCCAAAGCCAAAACTGTTTCCTGGGGAAGCTTTGGCTTTACTGCTGCTGACTCCCTCGATAAGTTTGTATTTTTTCCACGTCAAGAATGACGAAGGACTAGGGAGGAAAAAGGGAGGTGAGAGAGAGCCTAGGATTGTAATTGTGTGTTATTGGCGTAGGCATCGGGATTGGGATTTGGGGGGTATTGGGGTCCAGAGGAAAGCTAGAAAGCAGAGAAGTTACCTTCCCCCCCCCGCCCCCCCGCCGCAGCCAAGAGTGATATTCTGTGTGTGAGTGGCTCGCCCATTGTGTCTGTTACGGATGCACAGAGTTCTGAATGGTGTCTTGCGAGGAAATATTCTCTTCCGAACAATGAGGACCTCGTGAGTCACCCCACCGTGAGGTTCTGTGGGATGGACATGTGGGAGAATTCGTAATGGGTAGAAGAAGTGAGTTCTCATGATGCAGTTTGTGGACAATGGGTGCATGAGTCTGTTTCGGAAGATGGTTTGTGTATCACAGGCGCGAGGACGATGCAGTGGTCTCTTGAGTGGGGTATCCCAAAGAAGAGAATTACGATGGTTGATTCATGCGTTCAAGAGACCCTTATCGAGCCCAAATTATGTGCCGTTGTGGAAAGTAGAAAAGAATCCAAGTGAATACAAACGCAGCTTCTGCCCTGAAGGGGCTCCACAGACTTGTGGAAGAGGTAGGCAAGCAAAAATGATTATACACCGTGAGGTAAGTCCTCCTTACAGAGGGATGGCGAACACACTAAGGGAAACTCTACTCTTACTGGAAGGAGAGAGGTAACACAACACAACAAAACAAAAAAAAGAAACGGGAGAAAATTTGACCAGAGCCTTTCCCCTCCATCTTTCAACACTCTTTCAAACTTCTGCTGTATTGAGTAGGTCCCCTTTTTTTTTTTTTTTTTTTTTTTAATATTTATTTTTGAGAGAAAGGGTAGACAGAACATGAGCGGGGGAGAGGCAGAGAGAGAGGGAAACACAGAATCCGAAGCAGGCTCCAGGCTCCGATATGTCAGCACAGAGCCTGACGCGGGCCTCAAACCCACGAACCGAGAGATCCTGACCTGAGCCGAAGTCAGACACCTAACCCAGTGAGCCACCCAGGTGCCCCGTAGGTCTCTTTTGATTGTCAGTAAACCCACCTCGAGGGGCGCCTGGGTGGCTCAGTTGGCTGAATATCCTGCTCTTGATTTCAGCTCAGGTCATGATCTCACAGTTCCTGGGATGAAGCCCCGCCCACGTCAAGCTCTGTGCCAGTGGTGCGGAGCCTGCTTGGGATTTTCTGTCTCTGCCCCTTCCCCGCTCTCTGTCTCGATGACGAAAAAAGAAAAAAACACACAAAACCAAACCGACTGGAATTGTTATGAGCCAAGCTGCGAATTTGATTGGCTCCTATGTGAGGAAAAGAGTCCAAAAGCAATATAGTTGCAGCCAGGGCTGGATGCAGGGGTTCCACTCTTTAGGTAAGCTGTGTCACAAGGAGGAATCGCCCCCCACCCCACCCCTCCACCCCCCGGCTTCCAACATCTTCAGTTCAAGTCCCAGAGGGACAAAGAATACCTTTCACTGTGGCCAGAGCCCCAGGATTGACTGTGAAGGTATCTGATGGGGTCAGTGGCCTTTCCCTGGGCATGGAAATGGAGTCAGCCCCACCCCAGCCACAGGGGCCTAGAATGGGAGAGTGCCGAGCCCCCTCCCCCCCGCAAGGTAACCCAGCATGAGGCAGGAAGTGTGGTCTTTTCTAGTCCTGCTAAAAGGAAAGAAAGAGCTTCTTGGAAATCCGGGACGCAGAGAATCCAGTAGCTGCGGATGGCCGTTGGCGTGGAGGGTGTGGAGGAAGGGGTGCACCGAGGTGAGGAACCTGAGCGTTTGGTCGTGAGGTCGATGAGTCCGGGAGGACAGGAATCTGGGGGCCTCATAGCAGAGTCGAGTACGCGGGTGAGGCTCTGGAAGGGAGTGTCTCTTTGGATGTGGGATTCTGCCGAGATCGAAGCTCTCCCTGGAGGCCTGAATGTTCTCCTAGATAGTAGCCTTTACGTAAGTCAGGGTTGCACACTCCAAGCCTCAGGGGGCCGGGCTAATAAGAATGAATAAAGAAAATAAGAGCGACCTAGACCAGGTGAGGGCCGTGGGGGACCCGACGGTGCCTGTCTCACCAAAGGGCCGCGTGAGAATCTGGGCCCGCCGTCGGGCCCGACCTTTGGAGTTGTTGAGAAAGGCCCAACTCCTTCTGGATTTTCATGAAGATTAGGTGGCATTTAATGCCAATTGAAAACAACCACCAGGACCCTGAGCGGGACTAAACAAAATACATCTGTGGCCACAGTTGGTCTGTGGGTCCCCAGCGGGCAGTTGCTTGTGTAAAAGGTTGGGGAGGTGGAGATTCCTGTGGTGACTTTTTTCTCCTTTTCCTCCTGCACCCCACCCTCCGATGACTACCTTCCGAGTTCTTGGGTTTGTCGACGAGCTCGTCCTTTCCTTTACAGAAACGTTTCAGAGATCCGAGAGTAGCAATCATCACTACTTGTCTCCTGGTTTGGTTTACCAAGCGCTGTACCGAACCACCTGGCCTGGTCTCACCTGCTGGCGCTTGTTATCATTTCTGGTTTAGAGAGAAGAAAAATGACCTGCCGTTGTCTGCCCGGCCAGCGAGTGGCCGAGGCAGGACTTGGGGCCAGGGTGTGACTCCGGACCCCGTGTGTTTCCGACTGTAGACACTGGGCCGGCTGCCCGCCAGGGAAGGGTTCGTGTGGATGAAATGTCTTTGGTGCTTGCTGACTTGCTGGGCTAGATGCTTTTGAGTCAAGTCTCTCACGGCCTTCTCCACAGCAACTCCCAGAGGTGATGTGCTTTATTCCTGGTTTCATGATGAGGAAGCGAGGCCTCAGAGAGGTCATCGGGCTAGTTAAGAAGAGCGCTGCCGTTCATCAGAAACCGGGGTTCTGCTTCCAAAGCAGATAGGAGTCCTTCCTTCACGCAGGCAACTCTTTGTTTCAGAGACCCCGTGTTAGAATGCTGTGTGACGACGCTTCCACAAAATCCTGGAAGCTAGGGGTTGGATGTTGCTCTCGTCCGGGGGCTCCTGCCAGGGATGGCCCCCGGGGGGACATTTGGCAATGGCCGGAGACAAACGTTTTTGTGTTTTGTCGTGACTTGGCTCGGGCGTGGGGTGCTCCTGGCATCTGGCGACACAGGCCGGGGATGCTGCTGACCAGCCTACACCGCCCAGGACAGCCTCGCCGCACAGAATTCTCTGGTCCCAAATGTCAAGAGTGGTGAGGTTGGTTGGGAAAGCCTGGTGGAGTCCTTTGAGATTCTGGACACGTGAATCGTGACAACCAAAGGTCCGTGACGTTTGCCTGCAGGGTGAAGGTGCGTTCCGTTTGGTCTCTTTCTTACGTGTGGAAGCATTTCTGACCATCGTTGGCCCGTACTGAACACTCGGGGGTTTTCACGTGGAAACCTGGGCTTCCTGCTGCTTCTCCAATGTTGCAAGACCTAGCGAAGCCTGGCATCGCGCCCTCGCGCAAGGACACGTCGTCGTAGCTGTAGCTGCAGCCGCGTAGGTGCTGTCCCGTCCGGGTGGGGCATCGACCGTCCAGTGTGCCCGGGTCCCTACCTGGCTTGTCCTGCTGTGGTACGTTCCTTGCGGACCCCTCCCTGCTCACGGATCTCTCAAGGACCTTCTCCAGGAGCAGCGGAGTCTCTGCCTCGCGAGGTAGCCCGTTGCGTTAGGGGCAACGCGAGTCAAAGGCATCTCTGCCCGTGAGTCCCAGGGGAGTCCTCCGGTGCCAGGACGCCTGCGTCTCTCTTCCGCGAGACGGCCCTTTCTGTATTCGGCGTCGCAAACCGCACACCGTGTCCTCGCTCTCTCAGCGGTAACATTCTCCACCCCTCACCTATTCTACACCCTGACTTCCTCCGCCTTTTCCAGGGGAGGTGGCTGTGCTTGGTTCGCTTCGGTCTGGGTGGATCCCGTCCAGCCTCTGCATAGAGCAGAGGAGGAAAGGAATGTGTTCTCCCCGCGACTTCTGAATCCGAGCTTCCGTGGCCTGGTCATCCACTTTACCTCCTGTGAAATCAAACAGGGTTGTTTATAGGTGCGTGAAGAAAGCCCACGGTTCACTGAACCAGAATGAACCCTAAACAGATGTGGTCACGTGTGGCCTTATGGCGTTGGTTTTACACGTGAAGGCAGCATGGTATTCTAAGAGGAAATGATGTCTGTGGTCGTGGTTCCCAGTGTGTCCACGGCAGCCCCCTGCCCCTGAGATTGGACACGGGTGTATGGGATAGGGTCCCAGAGTCAGTACGCACACCACGCAGTCTTGTCGGACTGGCGATGTCTGGCCTTTATCATTCTGTTTCTGTGTCTCAAGTGTAGGCAGATGCCCTCGTAATCAATCCAAGTATAGATCCACGTACAAATATCATTACGCTCCTACCTGCCGTGTGTGTCTATTTGCTTAAACGTGGATGTGAAAAGTACAGCAGGCCCACGGTCCTTTTTCCAAAACCCTAGGGGCCAGATGCGTTTTGGAATTCAGACGTTTTCAGGTTTTATTTCATTTTTTTTTAATTTCCTTTTTTTTTCTTTTTCTTTTGTTTTACGTTTATTAGTTTTTGAGACAGAGAGAGACTGAGCATGAACGGGGGAGGGTCAGAGAGAGGGAGACACACAACCCGAAACAGGCTCCAGGCTCTGAGCCGTCAGCACAGGGCCCGTCGCCGGGCTCGAACTCAAGGACCGCGAGCGAGATCGTGACCCGAGCCGAAGTGGGACGCTCAACCGACCGAGCCAGCCAGGTGCCCCATAAGTAGCCACTGTTTTCAGTTATATTTCTATCCGTAGAAACCCTGCTACCCTTAAAACACCTGGGATCCCAACAAATTTAAAGACGGTAAATATTTTGCTCTTTCTTCTAGATTTGGCTGATAGGTTCTGTTCAGCGCCGGTTTCAATGTCCTCTCAGCCACCTTTCCCTTGACCTTGAAGGGGACATGTTTTACCTTGTTATGCACAGGGCACCCAAACCCTTCTGCTATCACATGTCATCTTTGCAGGCAGGCAGGGTCTTCACTTACCGGGAGCACAGGTATGACCTCGCATGTCTGACATCCTACCGTGAGGACATTTGTCGGACACGTTTGTTGAGGACATACGAGTCTCAAATCTTTGCGTATGTTGGGGGTTCTGGAGGCAACATATTCCTTGTTGATAAATTTTACGTCAGCCCATTTATGCTGTGACTTGTAAATCAGACCACATGGAGTGGGCCTCCACCCAAACAAAGCGGTTGGGGAATACTCTCCTCCCATGTAGACAAATATATGTATATGTCTTCCTTTGGCCACAGCCTCCAAACCCACCAGTGTCTACCCTGGTCAGAAGTAACCACTGTTTTGGGGTGCCTTGGTGGCTCGGTCAAGTGTAAGCGTCTGACTTTGGCTCAGGTTGTGGTCTCGTGCCTTGCGATCTTGTGGCTCGTGACCTCTCAGCTCTTGAGTTCAAGCCCCCCCTCTGTCAGCGCAGAACCTGCTTCAGGTCCTCTTTCTCCCTCTCTCTCATTCACTCTCTCTCTCTCTCTGCCCCTCCCCCATTTTCACTCTCAAACAAGAAAAATAAACATCAAAAAATTGTTGCAAACAAGAGAAGTAGCCAGTTTTTTTTTAATTAAAAAAAAAATTTTTTTAACGTGTATTCATTTTTGCGAGACAGAGACAGAGCATGGGCGGGGAAGGGGCAGAGAGAGAGAGGGAGACACAGGATCTGAAGCAGGCTCCAGGCTTCCAGCTGTCTGCACGGAACCGGACGCGGGGCTCAAACTCACAAACTGCCAGATCATGACCTGAGCCGAAGTTGGACGCTCAACCGACGGAGCCACCCAGGCGCCCCTAAATGTTTTTTTATGTTTATTCATTTTTGAAAGACAGAGAGCACAAGCAGGGGTGGGGCGGAGAGAGAGGGGGACACAGAATCCGAAGCAGGCTCCAAGCTCCGAGCCGGCAGCACAGAGCCCAGCGCGCAGCTACAAGTCAGGAACCGCGAGATCACGAACCGCCGCCCCCTCCCACCGGTGCGCGGCCTAGCCGGGGCCGGGAGTCGGGATCCGCGGTGGCGCCGGGACGCGGGGCTCCGCGAGCTCGGCGGAGCGGGCGGGGAGGGGGGCGGAGGGGTCTCGGGCGGCGGGGAGCCAGGCCGCGCGCCGCGCCCGAGCCAGGCGCTCCTCTACCAGCCCGGCCCCGCGCGGCCCCCCCCCCCCCCCCCCCCCCCCGGCGGGCTGAGCCGCTGGAAGTGACGCGCGGTGAGGGCGGGGCTCCGGCCCGGGAGCAGACGCCGCCGCCGCCGCCGCAGACACCGCCGCCTCAGACGCCGCTCAGCCGCCGAAGCAGCCGCCGCCGCCGCAGCCGCCGCAGTACGACCCGCAGCCGGCGCGGCCGCCGCCGCCGCTCAGCCGCCGCAGCCGCCGCAGTAGCAGCCGCAGCCGGCGCAGTAGCAGCCGCAGCAGGCGCGGCCGCCGCCGCCGCCGCCTCTCAGCCGCCGCAGCCGCCGCAGTAGCAGCCGCAGCAGCCGCAGCCGCCGCAGTAGCAGCCGCAACAGGCGCGGCCGCCGCCGCTCAGCCGCCGCAGCCGCCGCAGTAGCAGCCGCAGCCGGCGCAGCCGCCGCAGCCGCCGCAGTAGCAGCCGCAGCCGGCGTGGCCGCCGCCGCCGCTGCCGCTCAGCCGCCGCAGTAGCAGCCGCCGCAGTAGCAGCCGCAGCCGCTCAGCCGCCGCAGCCGCCGCAGTAGCAGCCGCAGCCGGCACAGCCGCCGCCGCAGCAGCAGCCGCAGGCGTAGCAGCAAGCCGCGGCCGCCGCCGCTGCCGCCGCTGCCGCCTCGGCCCGGAAGCGAAGTAGCCGCGCAAGGCCCGAGCCCCGCGGGCCGCCGCTGCCGCTGCCCTTGAACCGCGTGAAGCAGCTCGCCAAGCAGACCGTGGGCAGGTGAGTGAGCCGTGCCGGGCCGGCCGGGAGCGCGCGGGCCGGGGAACGGGGGTCGGGGTCGTGGCTGGGGCCGAGGCGGGCCCGCTGCCCCGCGGGGCCCCGCGCTCAGGCCCGGCCGCCCGCCGGGTCCGCTGCGGGCCAGGGACGAGGGCTGCGCCACGCAGCGGCCTGTCGCCCAGCTCAGGGCCGCCGCCTGAGCCCCCGGGAACGGTGGGGCGGGCCGGCCTCCCGGGACGCCCCCCGCGCGGGTCCCCGCCGCCCATTGTCCCGGCCCCGCTGAGCATCGTCCTCTGGGGTCTGGACCCAAGCTTTCCCCGGGCCTCCCCCCGTCTCCCGGGGCTTTGCCTTGGGCGAAAACTCGGCTAACCGGTGTGCCCGAGGCCGGGCGGGCGCGGTGCTCTGGGGGGCGGCATTCTCAGCCTTTCCGGGTCGCCCGGCCGCTGCCCACCGACCGTCCACCTCCAAGTGCCTGAGGGCAGTCAATAAGTAAGGGGCGATCAGAGCCCATCGGAGCCGCTTAGTGAGACTCAGGACTCCCTTGGAGGCACTTTGGAGGGTGTGCCGTCTCCCAACCGTGGCCCCTGTGGTTGCTCAAGTTCTTGACCTGTAGACATTTGGAACCGGGAGGAAAGAATTGTGGAAAGGCCTTGGGCAAATGGAAAAACAAAAAGAGGAGGGGCTCTCAAAACAGCTTTTCTCACTTTGGATTGGGGAGCAAATCCTTCTCCAGGTTTCTCTGGTATCGCTTTAATGCTTGACAGGAAACGATCGATTATGAAATGACAGAAGAGACCGGACTTTGTAGTGGTTTTGAGAGCCTCTGGAGGTTGATCATCGTGTGCTGTGTTCTCTGGGGTAAATCTTTCAAGGTCTTTCAGGGCAGTGAGCTGTCCTGTCCCCGCTGACTGTTTATTCTGAGAAGGGGTATGAAAGTGTGACTTTTACATCGCTTTTTCTTCGTCTTTGTTTTCAACAGTTGAGTAAAAGGGGGCGTTTGGTTTGGCCACAGCACGTGGGGACGCTTCTTTTCTGTGTGTGTCTGAAAATACTTTTACTTCCCCTGGAGCTTTCTGTATTTGCCTTTTACACTTTCGTTCCCCCCCCCCCCGCCAAGGTTTTGCTTAGTTTTGTTCAATTTCGTTGCTACCCCCACCCTATTATCTCCGTGTGCACTTATCCTGTTTCCAGAGTGGATCCCTGTCCCTAGAGCCTAGCAGTGCCTACGTTTCTGTCATTTGTAGGAAAATGATAGAAATAATGAGTGCCAAGAGGAAGGCAGACGGAATAGTCGTGTGGCCCAAAGCTTCAACCAGGCATCTGTGAATGAGTTACAAGATAACTCCTTAGGAGTTTTCTCCGCCCCCCCCCACCCCCACCCCCTTAGCATTCTCAGTAACATGCATTGTGAAATCAGTATTTAGTGACTCTGAAGACACATGTGTCACATTGTCGTTCTGGTCAGTTTGTACATCTCATGAGGAAAGGGGTGTTTGCTCTGTTTGCACAAAGTTCTGAGACTTTTCAAGCTATCGAGCCACTCAGGGTCTCTTTGGCTCCGGCTTCCTCTGTGGCAGCTTCTCTCTTCACGCTGCCGAATTACAGCCATGTGTGCCTCCTTTCGGTTGCCAGAGGCCGCCGAACCTTCTTCCCTGTTAGCCTCTACCTGGAAGTCTCCAAAGCTCCATTCACCTCACCTGCCCTAGACCTGCCTCCTACTCATTCTTTCGGTGTCCAGGCAAAGGTCACTGCCTCTAAAAGACCTTCTGTGATGCTCCAACGTGGATTGGGAGTCCCTGTCCTGGCCACTTACGTACGTCCGCATAGCACCTGTTTTTCTATAATGCAAGGCCTGTTTACTTGTTGGTATTCTCCATTAGACTGAACGCCTTGAGAGTCCTTGCCGTCTTTCTGTTTCATTGGCCAGCTCTGCTGTGGCTCCTGTCATAAGGTCGATTCTCCAGAAACATTTGTCAGTCTGGCACACATCTAGATCGTACCAGATCGCTCCGGTGGTGTGAGCCCAAGAATGGGAAAATGAAAGCTGGATAGAGTAAATGGTGATTCGTGCTAGCAGTGTAATTCTGGCCCTGACCTTTGACTCTGTTTGAAAATCTTTCTTGCTAGATGCCAGTGGAAGCCGCAGCTGTTACAGAGCTGTTAGGGGTGTGGCCATTTCTGCTCCCAAAGCCAAAACTGTTTCCTGGGGAAGCTTTGGCTTTACTGCTGCTGACTCCCTCGATAAGTTTGTATTTTTTCCACGTCAAGAATGACGAAGGACTAGGGAGGAAAAAGGGAGGTGAGAGAGAGCCTAGGATTGTAATTGTGTGTTATTGGCGTAGGCATCGGGATTGGGATTTGGGGGGTATTGGGGTCCAGAGGAAAGCTAGAAAGCAGAGAAGTTACCTTCCCCCCCCCGCCCCCCCGCCGCAGCCAAGAGTGATATTCTGTGTGTGAGTGGCTCGCCCATTGTGTCTGTTACGGATGCACAGAGTTCTGAATGGTGTCTTGCGAGGAAATATTCTCTTCCGAACAATGAGGACCTCGTGAGTCACCCCACCGTGAGGTTCTGTGGGATGGACATGTGGGAGAATTCGTAATGGGTAGAAGAAGTGAGTTCTCATGATGCAGTTTGTGGACAATGGGTGCATGAGTCTGTTTCGGAAGATGGTTTGTGTATCACAGGCGCGAGGACGATGCAGTGGTCTCTTGAGTGGGGTATCCCAAAGAAGAGAATTACGATGGTTGATTCATGCGTTCAAGAGACCCTTATCGAGCCCAAATTATGTGCCGTTGTGGAAAGTAGAAAAGAATCCAAGTGAATACAAACGCAGCTTCTGCCCTGAAGGGGCTCCACAGACTTGTGGAAGAGGTAGGCAAGCAAAAATGATTATACACCGTGAGGTAAGTCCTCCTTACAGAGGGATGGCGAACACACTAAGGGAAACTCTACTCTTACTGGAAGGAGAGAGGTAACACAACACAACAAAACAAAAAAAAGAAACGGGAGAAAATTTGACCAGAGCCTTTCCCCTCCATCTTTCAACACTCTTTCAAACTTCTGCTGTATTGAGTAGGTCCCCTTTTTTTTTTTTTTTTTTTTTTTAATATTTATTTTTGAGAGAAAGGGTAGACAGAACATGAGCGGGGGAGAGGCAGAGAGAGAGGGAAACACAGAATCCGAAGCAGGCTCCAGGCTCCGATATGTCAGCACAGAGCCTGACGCGGGCCTCAAACCCACGAACCGAGAGATCCTGACCTGAGCCGAAGTCAGACACCTAACCCAGTGAGCCACCCAGGTGCCCCGTAGGTCTCTTTTGATTGTCAGTAAACCCACCTCGAGGGGCGCCTGGGTGGCTCAGTTGGCTGAATATCCTGCTCTTGATTTCAGCTCAGGTCATGATCTCACAGTTCCTGGGATGAAGCCCCGCCCACGTCAAGCTCTGTGCCAGTGGTGCGGAGCCTGCTTGGGATTTTCTGTCTCTGCCCCTTCCCCGCTCTCTGTCTCGATGACGAAAAAAGAAAAAAACACACAAAACCAAACCGACTGGAATTGTTATGAGCCAAGCTGCGAATTTGATTGGCTCCTATGTGAGGAAAAGAGTCCAAAAGCAATATAGTTGCAGCCAGGGCTGGATGCAGGGGTTCCACTCTTTAGGTAAGCTGTGTCACAAGGAGGAATCGCCCCCCACCCCACCCCTCCACCCCCCGGCTTCCAACATCTTCAGTTCAAGTCCCAGAGGGACAAAGAATACCTTTCACTGTGGCCAGAGCCCCAGGATTGACTGTGAAGGTATCTGATGGGGTCAGTGGCCTTTCCCTGGGCATGGAAATGGAGTCAGCCCCACCCCAGCCACAGGGGCCTAGAATGGGAGAGTGCCGAGCCCCCTCCCCCCCGCAAGGTAACCCAGCATGAGGCAGGAAGTGTGGTCTTTTCTAGTCCTGCTAAAAGGAAAGAAAGAGCTTCTTGGAAATCCGGGACGCAGAGAATCCAGTAGCTGCGGATGGCCGTTGGCGTGGAGGGTGTGGAGGAAGGGGTGCACCGAGGTGAGGAACCTGAGCGTTTGGTCGTGAGGTCGATGAGTCCGGGAGGACAGGAATCTGGGGGCCTCATAGCAGAGTCGAGTACGCGGGTGAGGCTCTGGAAGGGAGTGTCTCTTTGGATGTGGGATTCTGCCGAGATCGAAGCTCTCCCTGGAGGCCTGAATGTTCTCCTAGATAGTAGCCTTTACGTAAGTCAGGGTTGCACACTCCAAGCCTCAGGGGGCCGGGCTAATAAGAATGAATAAAGAAAATAAGAGCGACCTAGACCAGGTGAGGGCCGTGGGGGACCCGACGGTGCCTGTCTCACCAAAGGGCCGCGTGAGAATCTGGGCCCGCCGTCGGGCCCGACCTTTGGAGTTGTTGAGAAAGGCCCAACTCCTTCTGGATTTTCATGAAGATTAGGTGGCATTTAATGCCAATTGAAAACAACCACCAGGACCCTGAGCGGGACTAAACAAAATACATCTGTGGCCACAGTTGGTCTGTGGGTCCCCAGCGGGCAGTTGCTTGTGTAAAAGGTTGGGGAGGTGGAGATTCCTGTGGTGACTTTTTTCTCCTTTTCCTCCTGCACCCCACCCTCCGATGACTACCTTCCGAGTTCTTGGGTTTGTCGACGAGCTCGTCCTTTCCTTTACAGAAACGTTTCAGAGATCCGAGAGTAGCAATCATCACTACTTGTCTCCTGGTTTGGTTTACCAAGCGCTGTACCGAACCACCTGGCCTGGTCTCACCTGCTGGCGCTTGTTATCATTTCTGGTTTAGAGAGAAGAAAAATGACCTGCCGTTGTCTGCCCGGCCAGCGAGTGGCCGAGGCAGGACTTGGGGCCAGGGTGTGACTCCGGACCCCGTGTGTTTCCGACTGTAGACACTGGGCCGGCTGCCCGCCAGGGAAGGGTTCGTGTGGATGAAATGTCTTTGGTGCTTGCTGACTTGCTGGGCTAGATGCTTTTGAGTCAAGTCTCTCACGGCCTTCTCCACAGCAACTCCCAGAGGTGATGTGCTTTATTCCTGGTTTCATGATGAGGAAGCGAGGCCTCAGAGAGGTCATCGGGCTAGTTAAGAAGAGCGCTGCCGTTCATCAGAAACCGGGGTTCTGCTTCCAAAGCAGATAGGAGTCCTTCCTTCACGCAGGCAACTCTTTGTTTCAGAGACCCCGTGTTAGAATGCTGTGTGACGACGCTTCCACAAAATCCTGGAAGCTAGGGGTTGGATGTTGCTCTCGTCCGGGGGCTCCTGCCAGGGATGGCCCCCGGGGGGACATTTGGCAATGGCCGGAGACAAACGTTTTTGTGTTTTGTCGTGACTTGGCTCGGGCGTGGGGTGCTCCTGGCATCTGGCGACACAGGCCGGGGATGCTGCTGACCAGCCTACACCGCCCAGGACAGCCTCGCCGCACAGAATTCTCTGGTCCCAAATGTCAAGAGTGGTGAGGTTGGTTGGGAAAGCCTGGTGGAGTCCTTTGAGATTCTGGACACGTGAATCGTGACAACCAAAGGTCCGTGACGTTTGCCTGCAGGGTGAAGGTGCGTTCCGTTTGGTCTCTTTCTTACGTGTGGAAGCATTTCTGACCATCGTTGGCCCGTACTGAACACTCGGGGGTTTTCACGTGGAAACCTGGGCTTCCTGCTGCTTCTCCAATGTTGCAAGACCTAGCGAAGCCTGGCATCGCGCCCTCGCGCAAGGACACGTCGTCGTAGCTGTAGCTGCAGCCGCGTAGGTGCTGTCCCGTCCGGGTGGGGCATCGACCGTCCAGTGTGCCCGGGTCCCTACCTGGCTTGTCCTGCTGTGGTACGTTCCTTGCGGACCCCTCCCTGCTCACGGATCTCTCAAGGACCTTCTCCAGGAGCAGCGGAGTCTCTGCCTCGCGAGGTAGCCCGTTGCGTTAGGGGCAACGCGAGTCAAAGGCATCTCTGCCCGTGAGTCCCAGGGGAGTCCTCCGGTGCCAGGACGCCTGCGTCTCTCTTCCGCGAGACGGCCCTTTCTGTATTCGGCGTCGCAAACCGCACACCGTGTCCTCGCTCTCTCAGCGGTAACATTCTCCACCCCTCACCTATTCTACACCCTGACTTCCTCCGCCTTTTCCAGGGGAGGTGGCTGTGCTTGGTTCGCTTCGGTCTGGGTGGATCCCGTCCAGCCTCTGCATAGAGCAGAGGAGGAAAGGAATGTGTTCTCCCCGCGACTTCTGAATCCGAGCTTCCGTGGCCTGGTCATCCACTTTACCTCCTGTGAAATCAAACAGGGTTGTTTATAGGTGCGTGAAGAAAGCCCACGGTTCACTGAACCAGAATGAACCCTAAACAGATGTGGTCACGTGTGGCCTTATGGCGTTGGTTTTACACGTGAAGGCAGCATGGTATTCTAAGAGGAAATGATGTCTGTGGTCGTGGTTCCCAGTGTGTCCACGGCAGCCCCCTGCCCCTGAGATTGGACACGGGTGTATGGGATAGGGTCCCAGAGTCAGTACGCACACCACGCAGTCTTGTCGGACTGGCGATGTCTGGCCTTTATCATTCTGTTTCTGTGTCTCAAGTGTAGGCAGATGCCCTCGTAATCAATCCAAGTATAGATCCACGTACAAATATCATTACGCTCCTACCTGCCGTGTGTGTCTATTTGCTTAAACGTGGATGTGAAAAGTACAGCAGGCCCACGGTCCTTTTTCCAAAACCCTAGGGGCCAGATGCGTTTTGGAATTCAGACGTTTTCAGGTTTTATTTCATTTTTTTTTAATTTCCTTTTTTTTTCTTTTTCTTTTGTTTTACGTTTATTAGTTTTTGAGACAGAGAGAGACTGAGCATGAACGGGGGAGGGTCAGAGAGAGGGAGACACACAACCCGAAACAGGCTCCAGGCTCTGAGCCGTCAGCACAGGGCCCGTCGCCGGGCTCGAACTCAAGGACCGCGAGCGAGATCGTGACCCGAGCCGAAGTGGGACGCTCAACCGACCGAGCCAGCCAGGTGCCCCATAAGTAGCCACTGTTTTCAGTTATATTTCTATCCGTAGAAACCCTGCTACCCTTAAAACACCTGGGATCCCAACAAATTTAAAGACGGTAAATATTTTGCTCTTTCTTCTAGATTTGGCTGATAGGTTCTGTTCAGCGCCGGTTTCAATGTCCTCTCAGCCACCTTTCCCTTGACCTTGAAGGGGACATGTTTTACCTTGTTATGCACAGGGCACCCAAACCCTTCTGCTATCACATGTCATCTTTGCAGGCAGGCAGGGTCTTCACTTACCGGGAGCACAGGTATGACCTCGCATGTCTGACATCCTACCGTGAGGACATTTGTCGGACACGTTTGTTGAGGACATACGAGTCTCAAATCTTTGCGTATGTTGGGGGTTCTGGAGGCAACATATTCCTTGTTGATAAATTTTACGTCAGCCCATTTATGCTGTGACTTGTAAATCAGACCACATGGAGTGGGCCTCCACCCAAACAAAGCGGTTGGGGAATACTCTCCTCCCATGTAGACAAATATATGTATATGTCTTCCTTTGGCCACAGCCTCCAAACCCACCAGTGTCTACCCTGGTCAGAAGTAACCACTGTTTTGGGGTGCCTTGGTGGCTCGGTCAAGTGTAAGCGTCTGACTTTGGCTCAGGTTGTGGTCTCGTGCCTTGCGATCTTGTGGCTCGTGACCTCTCAGCTCTTGAGTTCAAGCCCCCCCTCTGTCAGCGCAGAACCTGCTTCAGGTCCTCTTTCTCCCTCTCTCTCATTCACTCTCTCTCTCTCTCTGCCCCTCCCCCATTTTCACTCTCAAACAAGAAAAATAAACATCAAAAAATTGTTGCAAACAAGAGAAGTAGCCAGTTTTTTTTTAATTAAAAAAAAAATTTTTTTAACGTGTATTCATTTTTGCGAGACAGAGACAGAGCATGGGCGGGGAAGGGGCAGAGAGAGAGAGGGAGACACAGGATCTGAAGCAGGCTCCAGGCTTCCAGCTGTCTGCACGGAACCGGACGCGGGGCTCAAACTCACAAACTGCCAGATCATGACCTGAGCCGAAGTTGGACGCTCAACCGACGGAGCCACCCAGGCGCCCCTAAATGTTTTTTTATGTTTATTCATTTTTGAAAGACAGAGAGCACAAGCAGGGGTGGGGCGGAGAGAGAGGGGGACACAGAATCCGAAGCAGGCTCCAAGCTCCGAGCCGGCAGCACAGAGCCCAGCGCGCAGCTACAAGTCAGGAACCGCGAGATCACGAACCGCCGCCCCCTCCCACCGGTGCGCGGCCTAGCCGGGGCCGGGAGTCGGGATCCGCGGTGGCGCCGGGACGCGGGGCTCCGCGAGCTCGGCGGAGCGGGCGGGGAGGGGGGCGGAGGGGTCTCGGGCGGCGGGGAGCCAGGCCGCGCGCCGCGCCCGAGCCAGGCGCTCCTCTACCAGCCCGGCCCCGCGCGGCCCCCCCCCCCCCCCCCCCCCGGCGGGCTGAGCCGCTGGAAGTGACGCGCGGTGAGGGCGGGGCTCCGGCCCGGGAGCAGACGCCGCCGCCGCCGCCGCAGACACCGCCGCCTCAGACGCCGCTCAGCCGCCGAAGCAGCCGCCGCCGCCGCAGCCGCCGCAGTACGACCCGCAGCCGGCGCGGCCGCCGCCGCCGCTCAGCCGCCGCAGCCGCCGCAGTAGCAGCCGCAGCCGGCGCAGTAGCAGCCGCAGCAGGCGCGGCCGCCGCCGCCGCCGCCTCTCAGCCGCCGCAGCCGCCGCAGTAGCAGCCGCAGCAGCCGCAGCCGCCGCAGTAGCAGCCGCAACAGGCGCGGCCGCCGCCGCTCAGCCGCCGCAGCCGCCGCAGTAGCAGCCGCAGCCGGCGCAGCCGCCGCAGCCGCCGCAGTAGCAGCCGCAGCCGGCGTGGCCGCCGCCGCCGCTGCCGCTCAGCCGCCGCAGTAGCAGCCGCCGCAGTAGCAGCCGCAGCCGCTCAGCCGCCGCAGCCGCCGCAGTAGCAGCCGCAGCCGGCACAGCCGCCGCCGCAGCAGCAGCCGCAGGCGTAGCAGCAAGCCGCGGCCGCCGCTGCTGCCGCCGCTGCCGCCTCGGCCCGGAAGCGAAGTAGCCGCGCAAGGCCCGAGCCCCGCGGGCCGCCGCTGCCGCTGCCCTTGAACCGCGTGAAGCAGCTCGCCAAGCAGACCGTGGGCAGGTGAGTGAGCCGTGCCGGGCCGGCCGGGAGCGCGCGGGCCGGGGAACGGGGGTCGGGGTCGTGGCTGGGGCCGAGGCGGGCCCGCTGCCCCGCGGGGCCCCGCGCTCAGGCCCGGCCGCCCGCCGGGTCCGCTGCGGGCCAGGGACGAGGGCTGCGCCACGCAGCGGCCTGTCGCCCAGCTCAGGGCCGCCGCCTGAGCCCCCGGGAACGGTGGGGCGGGCCGGCCTCCCGGGACGCCCCCCGCGCGGGTCCCCGCCGCCCATTGTCCCGGCCCCGCTGAGCATCGTCCTCTGGGGTCTGGACCCAAGCTTTCCCCGGGCCTCCCCCCGTCTCCCGGGGCTTTGCCTTGGGCGAAAACTCGGCTAACCGGTGTGCCCGAGGCCGGGCGGGCGCGGTGCTCTGGGGGGCGGCATTCTCAGCCTTTCCGGGTCGCCCGGCCGCTGCCCACCGACCGTCCACCTCCAAGTGCCTGAGGGCAGTCAATAAGTAAGGGGCGATCAGAGCCCATCGGAGCCGCTTAGTGAGACTCAGGACTCCCTTGGAGGCACTTTGGAGGGTGTGCCGTCTCCCAACCGTGGCCCCTGTGGTTGCTCAAGTTCTTGACCTGTAGACATTTGGAACCGGGAGGAAAGAATTGTGGAAAGGCCTTGGGCAAATGGAAAAACAAAAAGAGGAGGGGCTCTCAAAACAGCTTTTCTCACTTTGGATTGGGGAGCAAATCCTTCTCCAGGTTTCTCTGGTATCGCTTTAATGCTTGACAGGAAACGATCGATTATGAAATGACAGAAGAGACCGGACTTTGTAGTGGTTTTGAGAGCCTCTGGAGGTTGATCATCGTGTGCTGTGTTCTCTGGGGTAAATCTTTCAAGGTCTTTCAGGGCAGTGAGCTGTCCTGTCCCCGCTGACTGTTTATTCTGAGAAGGGGTATGAAAGTGTGACTTTTACATCGCTTTTTCTTCGTCTTTGTTTTCAACAGTTGAGTAAAAGGGGGCGTTTGGTTTGGCCACAGCACGTGGGGACGCTTCTTTTCTGTGTGTGTCTGAAAATACTTTTACTTCCCCTGGAGCTTTCTGTATTTGCCTTTTACACTTTCGTTCCCCCCCCCCCCCGCCAAGGTTTTGCTTAGTTTTGTTCAATTTCGTTGCTACCCCCACCCTATTATCTCCGTGTGCACTTATCCTGTTTCCAGAGTGGATCCCTGTCCCTAGAGCCTAGCAGTGCCTACGTTTCTGTCATTTGTAGGAAAATGATAGAAATAATGAGTGCCAAGAGGAAGGCAGACGGAATAGTCGTGTGGCCCAAAGCTTCAACCAGGCATCTGTGAATGAGTTACAAGATAACTCCTTAGGAGTTTTCTCCGCCCCCCCCCACCCCCACCCCCTTAGCATTCTCAGTAACATGCATTGTGAAATCAGTATTTAGTGACTCTGAAGAGACATGTGTCACATTGTCGTTCTGGTCAGTTTGTACATCTCATGAGGAAAGGGGTGTTTGCTCTGTTTGCACAAAGTTCTGAGACTTTTCAAGCTATCGAGCCACTCAGGGTCTCTTTGGCTCCGGCTTCCTCTGTGGCAGCTTCTCTCTTCACGCTGCCGAATTACAGCCATGTGTGCCTCCTTTCGGTTGCCAGAGGCCGCCGAACCTTCTTCCCTGTTAGCCTCTACCTGGAAGTCTCCAAAGCTCCATTCACCTCACCTGCCCTAGACCTGCCTCCTACTCATTCTTTCGGTGTCCAGGCAAAGGTCACTGCCTCTAAAAGACCTTCTGTGATGCTCCAACGTGGATTGGGAGTCCCTGTCCTGGCCACTTACGTACGTCCGCATAGCACCTGTTTTTCTATAATGCAAGGCCTGTTTACTTGTTGGTATTCTCCATTAGACTGAACGCCTTGAGAGTCCTTGCCGTCTTTCTGTTTCATTGGCCAGCTCTGCTGTGGCTCCTGTCATAAGGTCGATTCTCCAGAAACATTTGTCAGTCTGGCACACATCTAGATCGTACCAGATCGCTCCGGTGGTGTGAGCCCAAGAATGGGAAAATGAAAGCTGGATAGAGTAAATGGTGATTCGTGCTAGCAGTGTAATTCTGGCCCTGACCTTTGACTCTGTTTGAAAATCTTTCTTGCTAGATGCCAGTGGAAGCCGCAGCTGTTACAGAGCTGTTAGGGGTGTGGCCATTTCTGCTCCCAAAGCCAAAACTGTTTCCTGGGGAAGCTTTGGCTTTACTGCTGCTGACTCCCTCGATAAGTTTGTATTTTTTCCACGTCAAGAATGACGAAGGACTAGGGAGGAAAAAGGGAGGTGAGAGAGAGCCTAGGATTGTAATTGTGTGTTATTGGCGTAGGCATCGGGATTGGTATTTGGGGGGTATTGGGGTCCAGAGGAAAGCTAGAAAGCAGAGAAGTTACCTTCCCCCCCCCGCCCCCCCGCCGCAGCCAAGAGTGATATTCTGTGTGTGAGTGGCTCGCCCATTGTGTCTGTTACGGATGCACAGAGTTCTGAATGGTGTCTTGCGAGGAAATATTCTCTTCCGAACAATGAGGACCTCGTGAGTCACCCCACCGTGAGGTTCTGTGGGATGGACATGTGGGAGAATTCGTAATGGGTAGAAGAAGTGAGTTCTCATGATGCAGTTTGTGGACAATGGGTGCATGAGTCTGTTTCGTAAGATGGTTTGTGTATCACAGGCGCGAGGACGATGCAGTGGTCTCTTGAGTGGGGTATCCCAAAGAAGAGAATTACGATGGTTGATTCATGCGTTCAAGAGACCCTTATCGAGCCCAAATTATGTGCCGTTGTGGAAAGTAGAAAAGAATCCAAGTGAATACAAACGCAGCTTCTGCCCTGAAGGGGCTCCACAGACTTGTGGAAGAGGTAGGCAAGCAAAAATGATTATACACCGTGAGGTAAGTCCTCCTTACAGAGGGATGGCGAACACACTAAGGGAAACTCTACTCTTACTGGAAGGAGAGAGGTAACACAACACAACAAAACAAAAAAAAGAAACGGGAGAAAATTTGACCAGAGCCTTTCCCCTCCATCTTTCAACACTCTTTCAAACTTCTGCTGTATTGAGTAGGTCCCCTTTTTTTTTTTTTTTTTTTTTTTAATATTTATTTTTGAGAGAAAGGGTAGACAGAACATGAGCGGGGGAGAGGCAGAGAGAGAGGGAAACACAGAATCCGAAGCAGGCTCCAGGCTCCGATATGTCAGCACAGAGCCTGACGCGGGCCTCAAACCCACGAACCGAGAGATCCTGACCTGAGCCGAAGTCAGACACCTAACCCAGTGAGCCACCCAGGTGCCCCGTAGGTCTCTTTTGATTGTCAGTAAACCCACCTCGAGGGGCGCCTGGGTGGCTCAGTTGGCTGAATATCCTGCTCTTGATTTCAGCTCAGGTCATGATCTCACAGTTCCTGGGATGAAGCCCCGCCCACGTCAAGCTCTGTGCCAGTGGTGCGGAGCCTGCTTGGGATTTTCTGTCTCTGCCCCTTCCCCGCTCTCTGTCTCGATGACGAAAAAAGAAAAAAACACACAAAACCAAACCGACTGGAATTGTTATGAGCCAAGCTGCGAATTTGATTGGCTCCTATGTGAGGAAAAGAGTCCAAAAGCAATATAGTTGCAGCCAGGGCTGGATGCAGGGGTTCCACTCTTTAGGTAAGCTGTGTCACAAGGAGGAATCGCCCCCCACCCCACCCCTCCACCCCCCGGCTTCCAACATCTTCAGTTCAAGTCCCAGAGGGACAAAGAATACCTTTCACTGTGGCCAGAGCCCCAGGATTGACTGTGAAGGTATCTGATGGGGTCAGTGGCCTTTCCCTGGGCATGGAAATGGAGTCAGCCCCACCCCAGCCACAGGGGCCTAGAATGGGAGAGTGCCGAGCCCCCTCCCCCCCGCAAGGTAACCCAGCAGGAGGCAGGAAGTGTGGTCTTTTCTAGTCCTGCTAAAAGGAAAGAAAGAGCTTCTTGGAAATCCGGGACGCAGAGAATCCAGTAGCTGCGGATGGCCGTTGGCGTGGAGGGTGTGGAGGAAGGGGTGCACCGAGGTGAGGAACCTGAGCGTTTGGTCGTGAGGTCGATGAGTCCGGGAGGACAGGAATCTGGGGGCCTCATAGCAGAGTCGAGTACGCGGGTGAGGCTCTGGAAGGGAGTGTCTCTTTGGATGTGGGATTCTGCCGAGATCGAAGCTCTCCCTGGAGGCCTGAATGTTCTCCTAGATAGTAGCCTTTACGTAAGTCAGGGTTGCACACTCCAAGCCTCAGGGGGCCGGGCTAATAAGAATGAATAAAGAAAATAAGAGCGACCTAGACCAGGTGAGGGCCGTGGGGGACCCGACGGTGCCTGTCTCACCAAAGGGCCGCATGAGAATCTGGGCCCGCCGTCGGGCCCGACCTTTGGAGTTGTTGAGAAAGGCCCAACTCCTTCTGGATTTTCATGAAGATTAGGTGGCATTTAATGCCAATTGAAAACAACCACCAGGACCCTGAGCGGGACTAAACAAAATACATCTGTGGCCACAGTTGGTCTGTGGGTCCCCAGCGGGCAGTTGCTTGTGTAAAAGGTTGGGGAGGTGGAGATTCCTGTGGTGACTTTTTTCTCCTTTTCCTCCTGCACCCCACCCTCCGATGACTACCTTCCGAGTTCTTGGGTTTGTCGACGAGCTCGTCCTTTCCTTTACAGAAACGTTTCAGAGATCCGAGAGTAGCAATCATCACTACTTGTCTCCTGGTTTGGTTTACCAAGCGCTGTACCGAACCACCTGGCCTGGTCTCACCTGCTGGCGCTTGTTATCATTTCTGGTTTAGAGAGAAGAAAAATGACCTGCCGTTGTCTGCCCGGCCAGCGAGTGGCCGAGGCAGGACTTGGGGCCAGGGTGTGACTCCGGACCCCGTGTGTTTCCGACTGTAGACACTGGGCCGGCTGCCCGCCAGGGAAGGGTTCGTGTGGATGAAATGTCTTTGGTGCTTGCTGACTTGCTGGGCTAGATGCTTTTGAGTCAAGTCTCTCACTGCCTTCTCCACAGCAACTCCCAGAGGTGATGTGCTTTATTCCTGGTTTCATGATGAGGAAGCGAGGCCTCAGAGAGGTCATCGGGCTAGTTAAGAAGAGCGCTGCCGTTCATCAGAAACCGGGGTTCTGCTTCCAAAGCAGATAGGAGTCCTTCCTTCACGCAGGCAACTCTTTGTTTCAGAGACCCCGTGTTAGAATGCTGTGTGACGACGCTTCCACAAAATCCTGGAAGCTAGGGGTTGGATGTTGCTCTCGTCCGGGGGCTCCTGCCAGGGATGGCCCCCGGGGGGACATTTGGCAATGGCCGGAGACAAACGTTTTTGTGTTTTGTCGTGACTTGGCTCGGGCGTGGGGTGCTCCTGGCATCTGGCGACACAGGCCGGGGATGCTGCTGACCAGCCTACACCGCCCAGGACAGCCTCGCCGCACAGAATTCTCTGGTCCCAAATGTCAAGAGTGGTGAGGTTGGTTGGGAAAGCCTGGTGGAGTCCTTTGAGATTCTGGACACGTGAATCGTGACAACCAAAGGTCCGTGACGTTTGCCTGCAGGGTGAAGGTGCGTTCCGTTTGGTCTGTTTCTTACGTGTGGAAGCATTTCTGACCATCGTTGGCCCGTACTGAACACTCGGGAGTTTTCACGTGGAAACCTGGGCTTCCTGCTGCTTCTCCAATGTTGCAAGACCTAGCGAAGCCTGGCATCGCGCCCTCGCGCAAGGACACGTCGTCGTAGCTGTAGCTGCAGCCGCGTAGGTGCTGTCCCGTCCGGGTGGGGCATCGACCGTCCAGTGTGCCCGGGTCCCTACCTGGCTTGTCCTGCTGTGGTACGTTCCTTGCGGACCCCTCCCTGCTCACGGATCTCTCAAGGACCTTCTCCAGGAGCAGCGGAGTCTCTGCCTCGCGAGGTAGCCCGTTGCGTTAGGGGCAACGCGAGTCAAAGGCATCTCTGCCCGTGAGTCCCAGGGGAGTCCTCCGGTGCCACGACGCCTGCGTCTCTCTACCGCGAGACGGCCCTTTCTGTATTCGGCGTCGCAAACCGCACACCGTGTCCTCGCTCTCTCAGCGGTAACATTCTCCACCCCTCACCTATTCTACACCCTGACTTCCTCCGCCTTTTCCAGGGGAGGTGGCTGTGCTTGGTTCGCTTCGGTCTGGGTGGATCCCGTCCAGCCTCTGCATAGAGCAGAGGAGGAAAGGAATGTGTTCTCCCCGCGACTTCTGAATCCGAGCTTCCGTGGCCTGGTCATCCACTTTACCTCCTGTGAAATCAAGCAGGGTTGTTTATAGGTGCGTGAAGAAAGCCCACGGTTCACTGAACCAGAATGAACCCTAAACAGATGTGGTCACGTGTGGCCTTATGGCGTT
This sequence comes from Neofelis nebulosa, assembly GCF_028018385.1. Lineage (NCBI taxonomy): Eukaryota > Metazoa > Chordata > Mammalia > Carnivora > Felidae > Neofelis > Neofelis nebulosa. Next base: position 20,845,421 of record NC_080799.1, on the reverse strand, counting down.
GGTTTTACACGTGAAGGCAGCATGGTATTCTAAGAGGAAATGATGTCTGTGGTCGTGGTTCCCAGTGTGTCCACGGCAGCCCCCTGCCCCTGAGATTGGACACGGGTGTATGGGATAGGGTCCCAGAGTCAGTACGCACACCACGCAGTCTTGTCGGACTGGCGATGTCTGGCCTTTATCATTCTGTTTCTGTGTCTCAAGTGTAGGCAGATGCCCTCGTAATCAATCCAAGTATAGATCCACGTACAAATATCATTACGCTCCTACCTGCCGTGTGTGTCTATTTGCTTAAACGTGGATGTGAAAAGTACAGCAGGCCCACGGTCCTTTTTCCAAAACCCTAGGGGCCAGATGCGTTTTGGAATTCAGACGTTTTCAGGTTTTATTTCATTTTTTTTTAATTTCCTTTTTTTTTCTTTTTCTTTTGTTTTACGTTTATTAGTTTTTGAGACAGAGAGAGACTGAGCATGAACGGGGGAGGGTCAGAGAGAGGGAGACACACAACCCGAAACAGGCTCCAGGCTCTGAGCCGTCAGCACAGGGCCCGTCGCCGGGCTCGAACTCAAGGACCGCGAGCGAGATCGTGACCCGAGCCGAAGTGGGACGCTCAACCGACCGAGCCAGCCAGGTGCCCCATAAGTAGCCACTGTTTTCAGTTATATTTCTATCCGTAGAAACCCTGCTACCCTTAAAACACCTGGGATCCCAACAAATTTAAAGACGGTAAATATTTTGCTCTTTCTTCTAGATTTGGCTGATAGGTTCTGTTCAGCGCCGGTTTCAATGTCCTCTCAGCCACCTTTCCCTTGACCTTGAAGGGGACATGTTTTACCTTGTTATGCACAGGGCACCCAAACCCTTCTGCTATCACATGTCATCTTTGCAGGCAGGCAGGGTCTTCACTTACCGGGAGCACAGGTATGACCTCGCATGTCTGACATCCTACCGTGAGGACATTTGTCGGACACGTTTGTTGAGGACATACGAGTCTCAAATCTTTGCGTATGTTGGGGGTTCTGGAGGCAACATATTCCTTGTTGATAAATTTTACGTCAGCCCATTTATGCTGTGACTTGTAAATCAGACCACATGGAGTGGGCCTCCACCCAAACAAAGCGGTTGGGGAATACTCTCCTCCCATGTAGACAAATATATGTATATGTCTTCCTTTGGCCACAGCCTCCAAACCCACCAGTGTCTACCCTGGTCAGAAGTAACCACTGTTTTGGGGTGCCTTGGTGGCTCGGTCAAGTGTAAGCGTCTGACTTTGGCTCAGGTTGTGGTCTCGTGCCTTGCGATCTTGTGGCTCGTGACCTCTCAGCTCTTGAGTTCAAGCCCCCCCTCTGTCAGCGCAGAACCTGCTTCAGGTCCTCTTTCTCCCTCTCTCTCATTCACTCTCTCTCTCTCTCTGCCCCTCCCCCATTTTCACTCTCAAACAAGAAAAATAAACATCAAAAAATTGTTGCAAACAAGAGAAGTAGCCAGTTTTTTTTTAATTAAAAAAAAAATTTTTTTAACGTGTATTCATTTTTGCGAGACAGAGACAGAGCATGGGCGGGGAAGGGGCAGAGAGAGAGAGGGAGACACAGGATCTGAAGCAGGCTCCAGGCTTCCAGCTGTCTGCACGGAACCGGACGCGGGGCTCAAACTCACAAACTGCCAGATCATGACCTGAGCCGAAGTTGGACGCTCAACCGACGGAGCCACCCAGGCGCCCCTAAATGTTTTTTTATGTTTATTCATTTTTGAAAGACAGAGAGCACAAGCAGGGGTGGGGCGGAGAGAGAGGGGGACACAGAATCCGAAGCAGGCTCCAAGCTCCGAGCCGGCAGCACAGAGCCCAGCGCGCAGCTACAAGTCAGGAACCGCGAGATCACGAACCGCCGCCCCCTCCCACCGGTGCGCGGCCTAGCCGGGGCCGGGAGTCGGGATCCGCGGTGGCGCCGGGACGCGGGGCTCCGCGAGCTCGGCGGAGCGGGCGGGGAGGGGGGCGGAGGGGTCTCGGGCGGCGGGGAGCCAGGCCGCGCGCCGCGCCCGAGCCAGGCGCTCCTCTACCAGCCCGGCCCCGCGCGGCCCCCCCCCCCCCCCCCCCCCCGGCGGGCTGAGCCGCTGGAAGTGACGCGCGGTGAGGGCGGGGCTCCGGCCCGGGAGCAGACGCCGCCGCCGCCGCCGCAGACACCGCCGCCTCAGACGCCGCTCAGCCGCCGAAGCAGCCGCCGCCGCCGCAGCCGCCGCAGTACGACCCGCAGCCGGCGCGGCCGCCGCCGCCGCTCAGCCGCCGCAGCCGCCGCAGTAGCAGCCGCAGCCGGCGCAGTAGCAGCCGCAGCAGGCGCGGCCGCCGCCGCCGCCGCCTCTCAGCCGCCGCAGCCGCCGCAGTAGCAGCCGCAGCAGCCGCAGCCGCCGCAGTAGCAGCCGCAACAGGCGCGGCCGCCGCCGCTCAGCCGCCGCAGCCGCCGCAGTAGCAGCCGCAGCCGGCGCAGCCGCCGCAGCCGCCGCAGTAGCAGCCGCAGCCGGCGTGGCCGCCGCCGCCGCTGCCGCTCAGCCGCCGCAGTAGCAGCCGCCGCAGTAGCAGCCGCAGCCGCTCAGCCGCCGCAGCCGCCGCAGTAGCAGCCGCAGCCGGCACAGCCGCCGCCGCAGCAGCAGCCGCAGGCGTAGCAGCAAGCCGCGGCCGCCGCCGCTGCCGCCGCTGCCGCCTCGGCCCGGAAGCGAAGTAGCCGCGCAAGGCCCGAGCCCCGCGGGCCGCCGCTGCCGCTGCCCTTGAACCGCGTGAAGCAGCTCGCCAAGCAGACCGTGGGCAGGTGAGTGAGCCGTGCCGGGCCGGCCGGGAGCGCGCGGGCCGGGGAACGGGGGTCGGGGTCGTGGCTGGGGCCGAGGCGGGCCCGCTGCCCCGCGGGGCCCCGCGCTCAGGCCCGGCCGCCCGCCGGGTCCGCTGCGGGCCAGGGACGAGGGCTGCGCCACGCAGTGGCCTGTCGCCCAGCTCAGGGCCGCCGCCTGAGCCCCCGGGAACGGTGGGGCGGGCCGGCCTCCCGGGACGCCCCCCGCGCGGGTCCCCGCCGCCCATTGTCCCGGCCCCGCTGAGCATCGTCCTCTGGGGTCTGGACCCAAGCTTTCCCCGGGCCTCCCCCCGTCTCCCGGGGCTTTGCCTTGGGCGAAAACTCGGCTAACCGGTGTGCCCGAGGCCGGGCGGGCGCGGTGCTCTGGGGGGCGGCATTCTCAGCCTTTCCGGGTCGCCCGGCCGCTGCCCACCGACCGTCCACCTCCAAGTGCCTGAGGGCAGTCAATAAGTAAGGGGCGATCAGAGCCCATCGGAGCCGCTTAGTGAGACTCAGGACTCCCTTGGAGGCACTTTGGAGGGTGTGCCGTCTCCCAACCGTGGCCCCTGTGGTTGCTCAAGTTCTTGACCTGTAGACATTTGGAACCGGGAGGAAAGAATTGTGGAAAGGCCTTGGGCAAATGGAAAAACAAAAAGAGGAGGGGCTCTCAAAACAGCTTTTCTCACTTTGGATTGGGGAGCAAATCCTTCTCCAGGTTTCTCTGGTATCGCTTTAATGCTTGACAGGAAACGATCGATTATGAAATGACAGAAGAGACCGGACTTTGTAGTGGTTTTGAGAGCCTCTGGAGGTTGATCATCGTGTGCTGTGTTCTCTGGGGTAAATCTTTCAAGGTCTTTCAGGGCAGTGAGCTGTCCTGTCCCCGCTGACTGTTTATTCTGAGAAGGGGTATGAAAGTGTGACTTTTACATCGCTTTTTCTTCGTCTTTGTTTTCAACAGTTGAGTAAAAGGGGGCGTTTGGTTTGGCCACAGCACGTGGGGACGCTTCTTTTCTGTGTGTGTCTGAAAATACTTTTACTTCCCCTGGAGCTTTCTGTATTTGCCTTTTACACTTTCGTTCCCCCCCCCCCGCCAAGGTTTTGCTTAGTTTTGTTCAATTTCGTTGCTACCCCCACCCTATTATCTCCGTGTGCACTTATCCTGTTTCCAGAGTGGATCCCTGTCCCTAGAGCCTAGCAGTGCCTACGTTTCTGTCATTTGTAGGAAAATGATAGAAATAATGAGTGCCAAGAGGAAGGCAGACGGAATAGTCGTGTGGCCCAAAGCTTCAACCAGGCATCTGTGAATGAGTTACAAGATAACTCCTTAGGAGTTTTCTCCGCCCCCCCCCACCCCCACCCCCTTAGCATTCTCAGTAACATGCATTGTGAAATCAGTATTTAGTGACTCTGAAGACACATGTGTCACATTGTCGTTCTGGTCAGTTTGTACATCTCATGAGGAAAGGGGTGTTTGCTCTGTTTGCACAAAGTTCTGAGACTTTTCAAGCTATCGAGCCACTCAGGGTCTCTTTGGCTCCGGCTTCCTCTGTGGCAGCTTCTCTCTTCACGCTGCCGAATTACAGCCATGTGTGCCTCCTTTCGGTTGCCAGAGGCCGCCGAACCTTCTTCCCTGTTAGCCTCTACCTGGAAGTCTCCAAAGCTCCATTCACCTCACCTGCCCTAGACCTGCCTCCTACTCATTCTTTCGGTGTCCAGGCAAAGGTCACTGCCTCTAAAAGACCTTCTGTGATGCTCCAACGTGGATTGGGAGTCCCTGTCCTGGCCACTTACGTACGTCCGCATAGCACCTGTTTTTCTATAATGCAAGGCCTGTTTACTTGTTGGTATTCTCCATTAGACTGAACGCCTTGAGAGTCCTTGCCGTCTTTCTGTTTCATTGGCCAGCTCTGCTGTGGCTCCTGTCATAAGGTCGATTCTCCAGAAACATTTGTCAGTCTGGCACACATCTAGATCGTACCAGATCGCTCCGGTGGTGTGAGCCCAAGAATGGGAAAATGAAAGCTGGATAGAGTAAATGGTGATTCGTGCTAGCAGTGTAATTCTGGCCCTGACCTTTGACTCTGTTTGAAAATCTTTCTTGCTAGATGCCAGTGGAAGCCGCAGCTGTTACAGAGCTGTTAGGGGTGTGGCCATTTCTGCTCCCAAAGCCAAAACTGTTTCCTGGGGAAGCTTTGGCTTTACTGCTGCTGACTCCCTCGATAAGTTTGTATTTTTTCCACGTCAAGAATGACGAAGGACTAGGGAGGAAAAAGGGAGGTGAGAGAGAGCCTAGGATTGTAATTGTGTGTTATTGGCGTAGGCATCGGGATTGGGATTTGGGGGGTATTGGGGTCCAGAGGAAAGCTAGAAAGCAGAGAAGTTACCTTCCCCCCCCCGCCCCCCCGCCGCAGCCAAGAGTGATATTCTGTGTGTGAGTGGCTCGCCCATTGTGTCTGTTACGGATGCACAGAGTTCTGAATGGTGTCTTGCGAGGAAATATTCTCTTCCGAACAATGAGGACCTCGTGAGTCACCCCACCGTGAGGTTCTGTGGGATGGACATGTGGGAGAATTCGTAATGGGTAGAAGAAGTGAGTTCTCATGATGCAGTTTGTGGACAATGGGTGCATGAGTCTGTTTCGGAAGATGGTTTGTGTATCACAGGCGCGAGGACGATGCAGTGGTCTCTTGAGTGGGGTATCCCAAAGAAGAGAATTACGATGGTTGATTCATGCGTTCAAGAGACCCTTATCGAGCCCAAATTATGTGCCGTTGTGGAAAGTAGAAAAGAATCCAAGTGAATACAAACGCAGCTTCTGCCCTGAAGGGGCTCCACAGACTTGTGGAAGAGGTAGGCAAGCAAAAATGATTATACACCGTGAGGTAAGTCCTCCTTACAGAGGGATGGCGAACACACTAAGGGAAACTCTACTCTTACTGGAAGGAGAGAGGTAACACAACACAACAAAACAAAAAAAAGAAACGGGAGAAAATTTGACCAGAGCCTTTCCCCTCCATCTTTCAACACTCTTTCAAACTTCTGCTGTATTGAGTAGGTCCCCTTTTTTTTTTTTTTTTTTTTTTTAATATTTATTTTTGAGAGAAAGGGTAGACAGAACATGAGCGGGGGAGAGGCAGAGAGAGAGGGAAACACAGAATCCGAAGCAGGCTCCAGGCTCCGATATGTCAGCACAGAGCCTGACGCGGGCCTCAAACCCACGAACCGAGAGATCCTGACCTGAGCCGAAGTCAGACACCTAACCCAGTGAGCCACCCAGGTGCCCCGTAGGTCTCTTTTGATTGTCAGTAAACCCACCTCGAGGGGCGCCTGGGTGGCTCAGTTGGCTGAATATCCTGCTCTTGATTTCAGCTCAGGTCATGATCTCACAGTTCCTGGGATGAAGCCCCGCCCACGTCAAGCTCTGTGCCAGTGGTGCGGAGCCTGCTTGGGATTTTCTGTCTCTGCCCCTTCCCCGCTCTCTGTCTCGATGACGAAAAAAGAAAAAAACACACAAAACCAAACCGACTGGAATTGTTATGAGCCAAGCTGCGAATTTGATTGGCTCCTATGTGAGGAAAAGAGTCCAAAAGCAATATAGTTGCAGCCAGGGCTGGATGCAGGGGTTCCACTCTTTAGGTAAGCTGTGTCACAAGGAGGAATCGCCCCCCACCCCACCCCTCCACCCCCCGGCTTCCAACATCTTCAGTTCAAGTCCCAGAGGGACAAAGAATACCTTTCACTGTGGCCAGAGCCCCAGGATTGACTGTGAAGGTATCTGATGGGGTCAGTGGCCTTTCCCTGGGCATGGAAATGGAGTCAGCCCCACCCCAGCCACAGGGGCCTAGAATGGGAGAGTGCCGAGCCCCCTCCCCCCCGCAAGGTAACCCAGCATGAGGCAGGAAGTGTGGTCTTTTCTAGTCCTGCTAAAAGGAAAGAAAGAGCTTCTTGGAAATCCGGGACGCAGAGAATCCAGTAGCTGCGGATGGCCGTTGGCGTGGAGGGTGTGGAGGAAGGGGTGCACCGAGGTGAGGAACCTGAGCGTTTGGTCGTGAGGTCGATGAGTCCGGGAGGACAGGAATCTGGGGGCCTCATAGCAGAGTCGAGTACGCGGGTGAGGCTCTGGAAGGGAGTGTCTCTTTGGATGTGGGATTCTGCCGAGATCGAAGCTCTCCCTGGAGGCCTGAATGTTCTCCTAGATAGTAGCCTTTACGTAAGTCAGGGTTGCACACTCCAAGCCTCAGGGGGCCGGGCTAATAAGAATGAATAAAGAAAATAAGAGCGACCTAGACCAGGTGAGGGCCGTGGGGGACCCGACGGTGCCTGTCTCACCAAAGGGCCGCGTGAGAATCTGGGCCCGCCGTCGGGCCCGACCTTTGGAGTTGTTGAGAAAGGCCCAACTCCTTCTGGATTTTCATGAAGATTAGGTGGCATTTAATGCCAATTGAAAACAACCACCAGGACCCTGAGCGGGACTAAACAAAATACATCTGTGGCCACAGTTGGTCTGTGGGTCCCCAGCGGGCAGTTGCTTGTGTAAAAGGTTGGGGAGGTGGAGATTCCTGTGGTGACTTTTTTCTCCTTTTCCTCCTGCACCCCACCCTCCGATGACTACCTTCCGAGTTCTTGGGTTTGTCGACGAGCTCGTCCTTTCCTTTACAGAAACGTTTCAGAGATCCGAGAGTAGCAATCATCACTACTTGTCTCCTGGTTTGGTTTACCAAGCGCTGTACCGAACCACCTGGCCTGGTCTCACCTGCTGGCGCTTGTTATCATTTCTGGTTTAGAGAGAAGAAAAATGACCTGCCGTTGTCTGCCCGGCCAGCGAGTGGCCGAGGCAGGACTTGGGGCCAGGGTGTGACTCCGGACCCCGTGTGTTTCCGACTGTAGACACTGGGCCGGCTGCCCGCCAGGGAAGGGTTCGTGTGGATGAAATGTCTTTGGTGCTTGCTGACTTGCTGGGCTAGATGCTTTTGAGTCAAGTCTCTCACGGCCTTCTCCACAGCAACTCCCAGAGGTGATGTGCTTTATTCCTGGTTTCATGATGAGGAAGCGAGGCCTCAGAGAGGTCATCGGGCTAGTTAAGAAGAGCGCTGCCGTTCATCAGAAACCGGGGTTCTGCTTCCAAAGCAGATAGGAGTCCTTCCTTCACGCAGGCAACTCTTTGTTTCAGAGACCCCGTGTTAGAATGCTGTGTGACGACGCTTCCACAAAATCCTGGAAGCTAGGGGTTGGATGTTGCTCTCGTCCGGGGGCTCCTGCCAGGGATGGCCCCCGGGGGGACATTTGGCAATGGCCGGAGACAAACGTTTTTGTGTTTTGTCGTGACTTGGCTCGGGCGTGGGGTGCTCCTGGCATCTGGCGACACAGGCCGGGGATGCTGCTGACCAGCCTACACCGCCCAGGACAGCCTCGCCGCACAGAATTCTCTGGTCCCAAATGTCAAGAGTGGTGAGGTTGGTTGGGAAAGCCTGGTGGAGTCCTTTGAGATTCTGGACACGTGAATCGTGACAACCAAAGGTCCGTGACGTTTGCCTGCAGGGTGAAGGTGCGTTCCGTTTGGTCTCTTTCTTACGTGTGGAAGCATTTCTGACCATCGTTGGCCCGTACTGAACACTCGGGGGTTTTCACGTGGAAACCTGGGCTTCCTGCTGCTTCTCCAATGTTGCAAGACCTAGCGAAGCCTGGCATCGCGCCCTCGCGCAAGGACACGTCGTCGTAGCTGTAGCTGCAGCCGCGTAGGTGCTGTCCCGTCCGGGTGGGGCATCGACCGTCCAGTGTGCCCGGGTCCCTACCTGGCTTGTCCTGCTGTGGTACGTTCCTTGCGGACCCCTCCCTGCTCACGGATCTCTCAAGGACCTTCTCCAGGAGCAGCGGAGTCTCTGCCTCGCGAGGTAGCCCGTTGCGTTAGGGGCAACGCGAGTCAAAGGCATCTCTGCCCGTGAGTCCCAGGGGAGTCCTCCGGTGCCAGGACGCCTGCGTCTCTCTTCCGCGAGACGGCCCTTTCTGTATTCGGCGTCGCAAACCGCACACCGTGTCCTCGCTCTCTCAGCGGTAACATTCTCCACCCCTCACCTATTCTACACCCTGACTTCCTCCGCCTTTTCCAGGGGAGGTGGCTGTGCTTGGTTCGCTTCGGTCTGGGTGGATCCCGTCCAGCCTCTGCATAGAGCAGAGGAGGAAAGGAATGTGTTCTCCCCGCGACTTCTGAATCCGAGCTTCCGTGGCCTGGTCATCCACTTTACCTCCTGTGAAATCAAACAGGGTTGTTTATAGGTGCGTGAAGAAAGCCCACGGTTCACTGAACCAGAATGAACCCTAAACAGATGTGGTCACGTGTGGCCTTATGGCGTTGGTTTTACACGTGAAGGCAGCATGGTATTCTAAGAGGAAATGATGTCTGTGGTCGTGGTTCCCAGTGTGTCCACGGCAGCCCCCTGCCCCTGAGATTGGACACGGGTGTATGGGATAGGGTCCCAGAGTCAGTACGCACACCACGCAGTCTTGTCGGACTGGCGATGTCTGGCCTTTATCATTCTGTTTCTGTGTCTCAAGTGTAGGCAGATGCCCTCGTAATCAATCCAAGTATAGATCCACGTACAAATATCATTACGCTCCTACCTGCCGTGTGTGTCTATTTGCTTAAACGTGGATGTGAAAAGTACAGCAGGCCCACGGTCCTTTTTCCAAAACCCTAGGGGCCAGATGCGTTTTGGAATTCAGACGTTTTCAGGTTTTATTTCATTTTTTTTTAATTTCCTTTTTTTTTCTTTTTCTTTTGTTTTACGTTTATTAGTTTTTGAGACAGAGAGAGACTGAGCATGAACGGGGGAGGGTCAGAGAGAGGGAGACACACAACCCGAAACAGGCTCCAGGCTCTGAGCCGTCAGCACAGGGCCCGTCGCCGGGCTCGAACTCAAGGACCGCGAGCGAGATCGTGACCCGAGCCGAAGTGGGACGCTCAACCGACCGAGCCAGCCAGGTGCCCCATAAGTAGCCACTGTTTTCAGTTATATTTCTATCCGTAGAAACCCTGCTACCCTTAAAACACCTGGGATCCCAACAAATTTAAAGACGGTAAATATTTTGCTCTTTCTTCTAGATTTGGCTGATAGGTTCTGTTCAGCGCCGGTTTCAATGTCCTCTCAGCCACCTTTCCCTTGACCTTGAAGGGGACATGTTTTACCTTGTTATGCACAGGGCACCCAAACCCTTCTGCTATCACATGTCATCTTTGCAGGCAGGCAGGGTCTTCACTTACCGGGAGCACAGGTATGACCTCGCATGTCTGACATCCTACCGTGAGGACATTTGTCGGACACGTTTGTTGAGGACATACGAGTCTCAAATCTTTGCGTATGTTGGGGGTTCTGGAGGCAACATATTCCTTGTTGATAAATTTTACGTCAGCCCATTTATGCTGTGACTTGTAAATCAGACCACATGGAGTGGGCCTCCACCCAAACAAAGCGGTTGGGGAATACTCTCCTCCCATGTAGACAAATATATGTATATGTCTTCCTTTGGCCACAGCCTCCAAACCCACCAGTGTCTACCCTGGTCAGAAGTAACCACTGTTTTGGGGTGCCTTGGTGGCTCGGTCAAGTGTAAGCGTCTGACTTTGGCTCAGGTTGTGGTCTCGTGCCTTGCGATCTTGTGGCTCGTGACCTCTCAGCTCTTGAGTTCAAGCCCCCCCTCTGTCAGCGCAGAACCTGCTTCAGGTCCTCTTTCTCCCTCTCTCTCATTCACTCTCTCTCTCTCTCTGCCCCTCCCCCATTTTCACTCTCAAACAAGAAAAATAAACATCAAAAAATTGTTGCAAACAAGAGAAGTAGCCAGTTTTTTTTTAATTAAAAAAAAAATTTTTTTAACGTGTATTCATTTTTGCGAGACAGAGACAGAGCATGGGCGGGGAAGGGGCAGAGAGAGAGAGGGAGACACAGGATCTGAAGCAGGCTCCAGGCTTCCAGCTGTCTGCACGGAACCGGACGCGGGGCTCAAACTCACAAACTGCCAGATCATGACCTGAGCCGAAGTTGGACGCTCAACCGACGGAGCCACCCAGGCGCCCCTAAATGTTTTTTTATGTTTATTCATTTTTGAAAGACAGAGAGCACAAGCAGGGGTGGGGCGGAGAGAGAGGGGGACACAGAATCCGAAGCAGGCTCCAAGCTCCGAGCCGGCAGCACAGAGCCCAGCGCGCAGCTACAAGTCAGGAACCGCGAGATCACGAACCGCCGCCCCCTCCCACCGGTGCGCGGCCTAGCCGGGGCCGGGAGTCGGGATCCGCGGTGGCGCCGGGACGCGGGGCTCCGCGAGCTCGGCGGAGCGGGCGGGGAGGGGGGCGGAGGGGTCTCGGGCGGCGGGGAGCCAGGCCGCGCGCCGCGCCCGAGCCAGGCGCTCCTCTACCAGCCCGGCCCCGCGCGGCCCCCCCCCCCCCCCCCCCCCCGGCGGGCTGAGCCGCTGGAAGTGACGCGCGGTGAGGGCGGGGCTCCGGCCCGGGAGCAGACGCCGCCGCCGCCGCCGCAGACACCGCCGCCTCAGACGCCGCTCAGCCGCCGAAGCAGCCGCCGCCGCCGCAGCCGCCGCAGTACGACCCGCAGCCGGCGCGGCCGCCGCCGCCGCTCAGCCGCCGCAGCCGCCGCAGTAGCAGCCGCAGCCGGCGCAGTAGCAGCCGCAGCAGGCGCGGCCGCCGCCGCCGCCGCCTCTCAGCCGCCGCAGCCGCCGCAGTAGCAGCCGCAGCAGCCGCAGCCGCCGCAGTAGCAGCCGCAACAGGCGCGGCCGCCGCCGCTCAGCCGCCGCAGCCGCCGCAGTAGCAGCCGCAGCCGGCGCAGCCGCCGCAGCCGCCGCAGTAGCAGCCGCAGCCGGCGTGGCCGCCGCCGCCGCTGCCGCTCAGCCGCCGCAGTAGCAGCCGCCGCAGTAGCAGCCGCAGCCGCTCAGCCGCCGCAGCCGCCGCAGTAGCAGCCGCAGCCGGCACAGCCGCCGCCGCAGCAGCAGCCGCAGGCGTAGCAGCAAGCCGCGGCCGCCGCTGCTGCCGCCGCTGCCGCCTCGGCCCGGAAGCGAAGTAGCCGCGCAAGGCCCGAGCCCCGCGGGCCGCCGCTGCCGCTGCCCTTGAACCGCGTGAAGCAGCTCGCCAAGCAGACCGTGGGCAGGTGAGTGAGCCGTGCCGGGCCGGCCGGGAGCGCGCGGGCCGGGGAACGGGGGTCGGGGTCGTGGCTGGGGCCGAGGCGGGCCCGCTGCCCCGCGGGGCCCCGCGCTCAGGCCCGGCCGCCCGCCGGGTCCGCTGCGGGCCAGGGACGAGGGCTGCGCCACGCAGCGGCCTGTCGCCCAGCTCAGGGCCGCCGCCTGAGCCCCCGGGAACGGTGGGGCGGGCCGGCCTCCCGGGACGCCCCCCGCGCGGGTCCCCGCCGCCCATTGTCCCGGCCCCGCTGAGCATCGTCCTCTGGGGTCTGGACCCAAGCTTTCCCCGGGCCTCCCCCCGTCTCCCGGGGCTTTGCCTTGGGCGAAAACTCGGCTAACCGGTGTGCCCGAGGCCGGGCGGGCGCGGTGCTCTGCGGGGCGGCATTCTCAGCCTTTCCGGGTCGCCCGGCCGCTGCCCACCGACCGTCCACCTCCAAGTGCCTGAGGGCAGTCAATAAGTAAGGGGCGATCAGAGCCCATCGGAGCCGCTTAGTGAGACTCAGGACTCCCTTGGAGGCACTTTGGAGGGTGTGCCGTCTCCCAACCGTGGCCCCTGTGGTTGCTCAAGTTCTTGACCTGTAGACATTTGGAACCGGGAGGAAAGAATTGTGGAAAGGCCTTGGGCAAATGGAAAAACAAAAAGAGGAGGGGCTCTCAAAACAGCTTTTCTCACTTTGGATTGGGGAGCAAATCCTTCTCCAGGTTTCTCTGGTATCGCTTTAATGCTTGACAGGAAACGATCGATTATGAAATGACAGAAGAGACCGGACTTTGTAGTGGTTTTGAGAGCCTCTGGAGGTTGATCATCGTGTGCTGTGTTCTCTGGGGTAAATCTTTCAAGGTCTTTCAGGGCAGTGAGCTGTCCTGTCCCCGCTGACTGTTTATTCTGAGAAGGGGTATGAAAGTGTGACTTTTACATCGCTTTTTCTTCGTCTTTGTTTTCAACAGTTGAGTAAAAGGGGGCGTTTGGTTTGGCCACAGCACGTGGGGACGCTTCTTTTCTGTGTGTGTCTGAAAATACTTTTACTTCCCCTGGAGCTTTCTGTATTTGCCTTTTACACTTTCGTTCCCCCCCCCCCCCCGCCAAGGTTTTGCTTAGTTTTGTTCAATTTCGTTGCTACCCCCACCCTATTATCTCCGTGTGCACTTATCCTGTTTCCAGAGTGGATCCCTGTCCCTAGAGCCTAGCAGTGCCTACGTTTCTGTCATTTGTAGGAAAATGATAGAAATAATGAGTGCCAAGAGGAAGGCAGACGGAATAGTCGTGTGGCCCAAAGCTTCAACCAGGCATCTGTGAATGAGTTACAAGATAACTCCTTAGGAGTTTTCTCCGCCCCCCCCCACCCCCACCCCCTTAGCATTCTCAGTAACATGCATTGTGAAATCAGTATTTAGTGACTCTGAAGAGACATGTGTCACATTGTCGTTCTGGTCAGTTTGTACATCTCATGAGGAAAGGGGTGTTTGCTCTGTTTGCACAAAGTTCTGAGACTTTTCAAGCTATCGAGCCACTCAGGGTCTCTTTGGCTCCGGCTTCCTCTGTGGCAGCTTCTCTCTTCACGCTGCCGAATTACAGCCATGTGTGCCTCCTTTCGGTTGCCAGAGGCCGCCGAACCTTCTTCCCTGTTAGCCTCTACCTGGAAGTCTCCAAAGCTCCATTCACCTCACCTGCCCTAGACCTGCCTCCTACTCATTCTTTCGGTGTCCAGGCAAAGGTCACTGCCTCTAAAAGACCTTCTGTGATGCTCCAACGTGGATTGGGAGTCCCTGTCCTGGCCACTTACGTACGTCCGCATAGCACCTGTTTTTCTATAATGCAAGGCCTGTTTACTTGTTGGTATTCTCCATTAGACTGAACGCCTTGAGAGTCCTTGCCGTCTTTCTGTTTCATTGGCCAGCTCTGCTGTGGCTCCTGTCATAAGGTCGATTCTCCAGAAACATTTGTCAGTCTGGCACACATCTAGATCGTACCAGATCGCTCCGGTGGTGTGAGCCCAAGAATGGGAAAATGAAAGCTGGATAGAGTAAATGGTGATTCGTGCTAGCAGTGTAATTCTGGCCCTGACCTTTGACTCTGTTTGAAAATCTTTCTTGCTAGATGCCAGTGGAAGCCGCAGCTGTTACAGAGCTGTTAGGGGTGTGGCCATTTCTGCTCCCAAAGCCAAAACTGTTTCCTGGGGAAGCTTTGGCTTTACTGCTGCTGACTCCCTCGATAAGTTTGTATTTTTTCCACGTCAAGAATGACGAAGGACTAGGGAGGAAAAAGGGAGGTGAGAGAGAGCCTAGGATTGTAATTGTGTGTTATTGGCGTAGGCATCGGGATTGGTATTTGGGGGGTATTGGGGTCCAGAGGAAAGCTAGAAAGCAGAGAAGTTACCTTCCCCCCCCCGCCCCCCCGCCGCAGCCAAGAGTGATATTCTGTGTGTGAGTGGCTCGCCCATTGTGTCTGTTACGGATGCACAGAGTTCTGAATGGTGTCTTGCGAGGAAATATTCTCTTCCGAACAATGAGGACCTCGTGAGTCACCCCACCGTGAGGTTCTGTGGGATGGACATGTGGGAGAATTCGTAATGGGTAGAAGAAGTGAGTTCTCATGATGCAGTTTGTGGACAATGGGTGCATGAGTCTGTTTCGTAAGATGGTTTGTGTATCACAGGCGCGAGGACGATGCAGTGGTCTCTTGAGTGGGGTATCCCAAAGAAGAGAATTACGATGGTTGATTCATGCGTTCAAGAGACCCTTATCGAGCCCAAATTATGTGCCGTTGTGGAAAGTAGAAAAGAATCCAAGTGAATACAAACGCAGCTTCTGCCCTGAAGGGGCTCCACAGACTTGTGGAAGAGGTAGGCAAGCAAAAATGATTATACACCGTGAGGTAAGTCCTCCTTACAGAGGGATGGCGAACACACTAAGGGAAACTCTACTCTTACTGGAAGGAGAGAGGTAACACAACACAACAAAACAAAAAAAAGAAACGGGAGAAAATTTGACCAGAGCCTTTCCCCTCCATCTTTCAACACTCTTTCAAACTTCTGCTGTATTGAGTAGGTCCCCTTTTTTTTTTTTTTTTTTTTTTAATATTTATTTTTGAGAGAAAGGGTAGACAGAACATGAGCGGGGGAGAGGCAGAGAGAGAGGGAAACACAGAATCCGAAGCAGGCTCCAGGCTCCGATATGTCAGCACAGAGCCTGACGCGGGCCTCAAACCCACGAACCGAGAGATCCTGACCTGAGCCGAAGTCAGACACCTAACCCAGTGAGCCACCCAGGTGCCCCGTAGGTCTCTTTTGATTGTCAGTAAACCCACCTCGAGGGGCGCCTGGGTGGCTCAGTTGGCTGAATATCCTGCTCTTGATTTCAGCTCAGGTCATGATCTCACAGTTCCTGGGATGAAGCCCCGCCCACGTCAAGCTCTGTGCCAGTGGTGCGGAGCCTGCTTGGGATTTTCTGTCTCTGCCCCTTCCCCGCTCTCTGTCTCGATGACGAAAAAAGAAAAAAACACACAAAACCAAACCGACTGGAATTGTTATGAGCCAAGCTGCGAATTTGATTGGCTCCTATGTGAGGAAAAGAGTCCAAAAGCAATATAGTTGCAGCCAGGGCTGGATGCAGGGGTTCCACTCTTTAGGTAAGCTGTGTCACAAGGAGGAATCGCCCCCCACCCCACCCCTCCACCCCCCGGCTTCCAACATCTTCAGTTCAAGTCCCAGAGGGACAAAGAATACCTTTCACTGTGGCCAGAGCCCCAGGATTGACTGTGAAGGTATCTGATGGGGTCAGTGGCCTTTCCCTGGGCATGGAAATGGAGTCAGCCCCACCCCAGCCACAGGGGCCTAGAATGGGAGAGTGCCGAGCCCCCTCCCCCCCGCAAGGTAACCCAGCAGGAGGCAGGAAGTGTGGTCTTTTCTAGTCCTGCTAAAAGGAAAGAAAGAGCTTCTTGGAAATCCGGGACGCAGAGAATCCAGTAGCTGCGGATGGCCGTTGGCGTGGAGGGTGTGGAGGAAGGGGTGCACCGAGGTGAGGAACCTGAGCGTTTGGTCGTGAGGTCGATGAGTCCGGGAGGACAGGAATCTGGGGGCCTCATAGCAGAGTCGAGTACGCGGGTGAGGCTCTGGAAGGGAGTGTCTCTTTGGATGTGGGATTCTGCCGAGATCGAAGCTCTCCCTGGAGGCCTGAATGTTCTCCTAGATAGTAGCCTTTACGTAAGTCAGGGTTGCACACTCCAAGCCTCAGGGGGCCGGGCTAATAAGAATGAATAAAGAAAATAAGAGCGACCTAGACCAGGTGAGGGCCGTGGGGGACCCGACGGTGCCTGTCTCACCAAAGGGCCGCATGAGAATCTGGGCCCGCCGTCGGGCCCGACCTTTGGAGTTGTTGAGAAAGGCCCAACTCCTTCTGGATTTTCATGAAGATTAGGTGGCATTTAATGCCAATTGAAAACAACCACCAGGACCCTGAGCGGGACTAAACAAAATACATCTGTGGCCACAGTTGGTCTGTGGGTCCCCAGCGGGCAGTTGCTTGTGTAAAAGGTTGGGGAGGTGGAGATTCCTGTGGTGACTTTTTTCTCCTTTTCCTCCTGCACCCCACCCTCCGATGACTACCTTCCGAGTTCTTGGGTTTGTCGACGAGCTCGTCCTTTCCTTTACAGAAACGTTTCAGAGATCCGAGAGTAGCAATCATCACTACTTGTCTCCTGGTTTGGTTTACCAAGCGCTGTACCGAACCACCTGGCCTGGTCTCACCTGCTGGCGCTTGTTATCATTTCTGGTTTAGAGAGAAGAAAAATGACCTGCCGTTGTCTGCCCGGCCAGCGAGTGGCCGAGGCAGGACTTGGGGCCAGGGTGTGACTCCGGACCCCGTGTGTTTCCGACTGTAGACACTGGGCCGGCTGCCCGCCAGGGAAGGGTTCGTGTGGATGAAATGTCTTTGGTGCTTGCTGACTTGCTGGGCTAGATGCTTTTGAGTCAAGTCTCTCACTGCCTTCTCCACAGCAACTCCCAGAGGTGATGTGCTTTATTCCTGGTTTCATGATGAGGAAGCGAGGCCTCAGAGAGGTCATCGGGCTAGTTAAGAAGAGCGCTGCCGTTCATCAGAAACCGGGGTTCTGCTTCCAAAGCAGATAGGAGTCCTTCCTTCACGCAGGCAACTCTTTGTTTCAGAGACCCCGTGTTAGAATGCTGTGTGACGACGCTTCCACAAAATCCTGGAAGCTAGGGGTTGGATGTTGCTCTCGTCCGGGGGCTCCTGCCAGGGATGGCCCCCGGGGGGACATTTGGCAATGGCCGGAGACAAACGTTTTTGTGTTTTGTCGTGACTTGGCTCGGGCGTGGGGTGCTCCTGGCATCTGGCGACACAGGCCGGGGATGCTGCTGACCAGCCTACACCGCCCAGGACAGCCTCGCCGCACAGAATTCTCTGGTCCCAAATGTCAAGAGTGGTGAGGTTGGTTGGGAAAGCCTGGTGGAGTCCTTTGAGATTCTGGACACGTGAATCGTGACAACCAAAGGTCCGTGACGTTTGCCTGCAGGGTGAAGGTGCGTTCCGTTTGGTCTGTTTCTTACGTGTGGAAGCATTTCTGACCATCGTTGGCCCGTACTGAACACTCGGGAGTTTTCACGTGGAAACCTGGGCTTCCTGCTGCTTCTCCAATGTTGCAAGACCTAGCGAAGCCTGGCATCGCGCCCTCGCGCAAGGACACGTCGTCGTAGCTGTAGCTGCAGCCGCGTAGGTGCTGTCCCGTCCGGGTGGGGCATCGACCGTCCAGTGTGCCCGGGTCCCTACCTGGCTTGTCCTGCTGTGGTACGTTCCTTGCGGACCCCTCCCTGCTCACGGATCTCTCAAGGACCTTCTCCAGGAGCAGCGGAGTCTCTGCCTCGCGAGGTAGCCCGTTGCGTTAGGGGCAACGCGAGTCAAAGGCATCTCTGCCCGTGAGTCCCAGGGGAGTCCTCCGGTGCCACGACGCCTGCGTCTCTCTACCGCGAGACGGCCCTTTCTGTATTCGGCGTCGCAAACCGCACACCGTGTCCTCGCTCTCTCAGCGGTAACATTCTCCACCCCTCACCTATTCTACACCCTGACTTCCTCCGCCTTTTCCAGGGGAGGTGGCTGTGCTTGGTTCGCTTCGGTCTGGGTGGATCCCGTCCAGCCTCTGCATAGAGCAGAGGAGGAAAGGAATGTGTTCTCCCCGCGACTTCTGAATCCGAGCTTCCGTGGCCTGGTCATCCACTTTACCTCCTGTGAAATCAAGCAGGGTTGTTTATAGGTGCGTGAAGAAAGCCCACGGTTCACTGAACCAGAATGAACCCTAAACAGATGTGGTCACGTGTGGCCTTATGGCGTTGGTTTTACACGTGAAGGCAGCATGGTATTCTAAGAGGAAATGATGTCTGTGGTCGTGGTTCCCAGTGTGTCCACGGCAGCCCCCTGCCCCTGAGATTGGACACGGGTGTATGGGATAGGGTCCCAGAGTCAGTACGCACACCACGCAGTCTTGTCGGACTGGCGATGTCTGGCCTTTATCATTCTGTTTCTGTGTCTCAAGTGTAGGCAGATGCCCTCGTAATCAATCCAAGTATAGATCCACGTACAAATATCATTACGCTCCTACCTGCCGTGTGTGTCTATTTGCTTAAACGTGGATGTGAAAAGTACAGCAGGCCCACGGTCCTTTTTCCAAAACCCTAGGGGCCAGATGCGTTTTGGAATTCAGACGTTTTCAGGTTTTATTTCATTTTTTTTTAATTTCCTTTTTTTTTCTTTTTCTTTTGTTTTACGTTTATTAGTTTTTGAGACAGAGAGAGACTGAGCATGAACGGGGGAGGGTCAGAGAGAGGGAGACACACAACCCGAAACAGGCTCCAGGCTCTGAGCCGTCAGCACAGGGCCCGTCGCCGGGCTCGAACTCAAGGACCGCGAGCGAGATCGTGACCCGAGCCGAAGTGGGACGCTCAACCGACCGAGCCAGCCAGGTGCCCCATAAGTAGCCACTGTTTTCAGTTATATTTCTATCCGTAGAAACCCTGCTACCCTTAAAACACCTGGGATCCCAACAAATTTAAAGACGGTAAATATTTTGCTCTTTCTTCTAGATTTGGCTGATAGGTTCTGTTCAGCGCCGGTTTCAATGTCCTCTCAGCCACCTTTCCCTTGACCTTGAAGGGGACATGTTTTACCTTGTTATGCACAGGGCACCCAAACCCTTCTGCTATCACATGTCATCTTTGCAGGCAGGCAGGGTCTTCACTTACCGGGAGCACAGGTATGACCTCGCATGTCTGACATCCTACCGTGAGGACATTTGTCGGACACGTTTGTTGAGGACATACGAGTCTCAAATCTTTGCGTATGTTGGGGGTTCTGGAGGCAACATATTCCTTGTTGATAAATTTTACGTCAGCCCATTTATGCTGTGACTTGTAAATCAGACCACATGGAGTGGGCCTCCACCCAAACAAAGCGGTTGGGGAATACTCTCCTCCCATGTAGACAAATATATGTATATGTCTTCCTTTGGCCACAGCCTCCAAACCCACCAGTGTCTACCCTGGTCAGAAGTAACCACTGTTTTGGGGTGCCTTGGTGGCTCGGTCAAGTGTAAGCGTCTGACTTTGGCTCAGGTTGTGGTCTCGTGCCTTGCGATCTTGTGGCTCGTGACCTCTCAGCTCTTGAGTTCAAGCCCCCCCTCTGTCAGCGCAGAACCTGCTTCAGGTCCTCTTTCTCCCTCTCTCTCATTCACTCTCTCTCTCTCTCTGCCCCTCCCCCATTTTCACTCTCAAACAAGAAAAATAAACATCAAAAAATTGTTGCAAACAAGAGAAGTAGCCAGTTTTTTTTTAATTAAAAAAAAAATTTTTTTAACGTGTATTCATTTTTGCGAGACAGAGACAGAGCATGGGCGGGGAAGGGGCAGAGAGAGAGAGGGAGACACAGGATCTGAAGCAGGCTCCAGGCTTCCAGCTGTCTGCACGGAACCGGACGCGGGGCTCAAACTCACAAACTGCCAGATCATGACCTGAGCCGAAGTTGGACGCTCAACCGACGGAGCCACCCAGGCGCCCCTAAATGTTTTTTTATGTTTATTCATTTTTGAAAGACAGAGAGCACAAGCAGGGGTGGGGCGGAGAGAGAGGGGGACACAGAATCCGAAGCAGGCTCCAAGCTCCGAGCCGGCAGCACAGAGCCCAGCGCGCAGCTACAAGTCAGGAACCGCGAGATCACGAACCGCCGCCCCCTCCCACCGGTGCGCGGCCTAGCCGGGGCCGGGAGTCGGGATCCGCGGTGGCGCCGGGACGCGGGGCTCCGCGAGCTCGGCGGAGCGGGCGGGGAGGGGGGCGGAGGGGTCTCGGGCGGCGGGGAGCCAGGCCGCGCGCCGCGCCCGAGCCAGGCGCTCCTCTACCAGCCCGGCCCCGCGCGGCCCCCCCCCCCCCCCCCCCCCGGCGGGCTGAGCCGCTGGAAGTGACGCGCGGTGAGGGCGGGGCTCCGGCCCGGGAGCAGACGCCGCCGCCGCCGCCGCAGACACCGCCGCCTCAGACGCCGCTCAGCCGCCGAAGCAGCCGCCGCCGCCGCAGCCGCCGCAGTACGACCCGCAGCCGGCGCGGCCGCCGCCGCCGCTCAGCCGCCGCAGCCGCCGCAGTAGCAGCCGCAGCCGGCGCAGTAGCAGCCGCAGCAGGCGCGGCCGCCGCCGCCGCCGCCTCTCAGCCGCCGCAGCCGCCGCAGTAGCAGCCGCAGCAGCCGCAGCCGCCGCAGTAGCAGCCGCAACAGGCGCGGCCGCAGCCGCTCAGCCGCCGCAGCCGCCGCAGTAGCAGCCGCAGCCGGCGCAGCCGCCGCAGCCGCCGCAGTAGCAGCCGCAGCCGGCGTGGCCGCCGCCGCCGCTGCCGCTCAGCCGCCGCAGTAGCAGCCGCCGCAGTAGCAGCCGCAGCCGCTCAGCCGCCGCAGCCGCCGCAGTAGCAGCCGCAGCCGGCACAGCCGCCGCCGCAGCAGCAGCCGCAGGCGTAGCAGCAAGCCGCGGCCGCCGCTGCTGCCGCCGCTGCCGCCTCGGCCCGGAAGCGAAGTAGCCGCGCAAGGCCCGAGCCCCGCGGGCCGCCGCTGCCGCTGCCCTTGAACCGCGTGAAGCAGCTCGCCAAGCAGACCGTGGGCAGGTGAGTGAGCCGTGCCGGGCCGGCCGGGAGCGCGCGGGCCGGGGAACGGGGGTCGGGGTCGTGGCTGGGGCCGAGGCGGGCCCGCTGCCCCGCGGGGCCCCGCGCTCAGGCCCGGCCGCCCGCCGGGTCCGCTGCGGGCCAGGGACGAGGGCTGCGCCACGCAGCGGCCTGTCGCCCAGCTCAGGGCCGCCGCCTGAGCCCCCGGGAACGGTGGGGCGGGCCGGCCTCCCGGGACGCCCCCCGCGCGGGTCCCCGCCGCCCATTGTCCCGGCCCCGCTGAGCATCGTCCTCTGGGGTCTGGACCCAAGCTTTCCCCGGGCCTCCCCCCGTCTCCCGGGGCTTTGCCTTGGGCGAAAACTCGGCTAACCGGTGTGCCCGAGGCCGGGCGGGCGCGGTGCTCTGGGGGGCGGCATTCTCAGCCTTTCCGGGTCGCCCGGCCGCTGCCCACCGACCGTCCACCTCCAAGTGCCTGAGGGCAGTCAATAAGTAAGGGGCGATCAGAGCCCATCGGAGCCGCTTAGTGAGACTCAGGACTCCCTTGGAGGCACTTTGGAGGGTGTGCCGTCTCCCAACCGTGGCCCCTGTGGTTGCTCAAGTTCTTGACCTGTAGACATTTGGAACCGGGAGGAAAGAATTGTGGAAAGGCCTTGGGCAAATGGAAAAACAAAAAGAGGAGGGGCTCTCAAAACAGCTTTTCTCACTTTGGATTGGGGAGCAAATCCTTCTCCAGGTTTCTCTGGTATCGCTTTAATGCTTGACAGGAAACGATCGATTATGAAATGACAGAAGAGACCGGACTTTGTAGTGGTTTTGAGAGCCTCTGGAGGTTGATCATCGTGTGCTGTGTTCTCTGGGGTAAATCTTTCAAGGTCTTTCAGGGCAGTGAGCTGTCCTGTCCCCGCTGACTGTTTATTCTGAGAAGGGGTATGAAAGTGTGACTTTTACATCGCTTTTTCTTCGTCTTTGTTTTCAACAGTTGAGTAAAAGGGGGCGTTTGGTTTGGCCACAGCACGTGGGGACGCTTCTTTTCTGTGTGTGTCTGAAAATACTTTTACTTCCCCTGGAGCTTTCTGTATTTGCCTTTTACACTTTCGTTCCCCCCCCCCCCCCCGCCAAGGTTTTGCTTAGTTTTGTTCAATTTCGTTGCTACCCCCACCCTATTATCTCCGTGTGCACTTATCCTGTTTCCAGAGTGGATCCCTGTCCCTAGAGCCTAGCAGTGCCTACGTTTCTGTCATTTGTAGGAAAATGATAGAAATAATGAGTGCCAAGAGGAAGGCAGACGGAATAGTCGTGTGGCCCAAAGCTTCAACCAGGCATCTGTGAATGAGTTACAAGATAACTCCTTAGGAGTTTTCTCCGCCCCCCCCCACCCCCACCCCCTTAGCATTCTCAGTAACATGCATTGTGAAATCAGTATTTAGTGACTCTGAAGAGACATGTGTCACATTGTCGTTCTGGTCAGTTTGTACATCTCATGAGGAAAGGGGTGTTTGCTCTGTTTGCACAAAGTTCTGAGACTTTTCAAGCTATCGAGCCACTCAGGGTCTCTTTGGCTCCGGCTTCCTCTGTGGCAGCTTCTCTCTTCACGCTGCCGAATTACAGCCATGTGTGCCTCCTTTCGGTTGCCAGAGGCCGCCGAACCTTCTTCCCTGTTAGCCTCTACCTGGAAGTCTCCAAAGCTCCATTCACCTCACCTGCCCTAGACCTGCCTCCTACTCATTCTTTCGGTGTCCAGGCAAAGGTCACTGCCTCTAAAAGACCTTCTGTGATGCTCCAACGTGGATTGGGAGTCCCTGTCCTGGCCACTTACGTACGTCCGCATAGCACCTGTTTTTCTATAATGCAAGGCCTGTTTACTTGTTGGTATTCTCCATTAGACTGAACGCCTTGAGAGTCCTTGCCGTCTTTCTGTTTCATTGGCCAGCTCTGCTGTGGCTCCTGTCATAAGGTCGATTCTCCAGAAACATTTGTCAGTCTGGCACACATCTAGATCGTACCAGATCGCTCCGGTGGTGTGAGCCCAAGAATGGGAAAATGAAAGCTGGATAGAGTAAATGGTGATTCGTGCTAGCAGTGTAATTCTGGCCCTGACCTTTGACTCTGTTTGAAAATCTTTCTTGCTAGATGCCAGTGGAAGCCGCAGCTGTTACAGAGCTGTTAGGGGTGTGGCCATTTCTGCTCCCAAAGCCAAAACTGTTTCCTGGGGAAGCTTTGGCTTTACTGCTGCTGACTCCCTCGATAAGTTTGTATTTTTTCCACGTCAAGAATGACGAAGGACTAGGGAGGAAAAAGGGAGGTGAGAGAGAGCCTAGGATTGTAATTGTGTGTTATTGGCGTAGGCATCGGGATTGGTATTTGGGGGGTATTGGGGTCCAGAGGAAAGCTAGAAAGCAGAGAAGTTACCTTCCCCCCCCCGCCCCCCCGCCGCAGCCAAGAGTGATATTCTGTGTGTGAGTGGCTCGCCCATTGTGTCTGTTACGGATGCACAGAGTTCTGAATGGTGTCTTGCGAGGAAATATTCTCTTCCGAACAATGAGGACCTCGTGAGTCACCCCACCGTGAGGTTCTGTGGGATGGACATGTGGGAGAATTCGTAATGGGTAGAAGAAGTGAGTTCTCATGATGCAGTTTGTGGACAATGGGTGCATGAGTCTGTTTCGTAAGATGGTTTGTGTATCACAGGCGCGAGGACGATGCAGTGGTCTCTTGAGTGGGGTATCCCAAAGAAGAGAATTACGATGGTTGATTCATGCGTTCAAGAGACCCTTATCGAGCCCAAATTATGTGCCGTTGTGGAAAGTAGAAAAGAATCCAAGTGAATACAAACGCAGCTTCTGCCCTGAAGGGGCTCCACAGACTTGTGGAAGAGGTAGGCAAGCAAAAATGATTATACACCGTGAGGTAAGTCCTCCTTACAGAGGGATGGCGAACACACTAAGGGAAACTCTACTCTTACTGGAAGGAGAGAGGTAACACAACACAACAAAACAAAAAAAAGAAACGGGAGAAAATTTGACCAGAGCCTTTCCCCTCCATCTTTCAACACTCTTTCAAACTTCTGCTGTATTGAGTAGGTCCCCTTTTTTTTTTTTTTTTTTTTTTTAATATTTATTTTTGAGAGAAAGGGTAGACAGAACATGAGCGGGGGAGAGGCAGAGAGAGAGGGAAACACAGAATCCGAAGCAGGCTCCAGGCTCCGATATGTCAGCACAGAGCCTGACGCGGGCCTCAAACCCACGAACCGAGAGATCCTGACCTGAGCCGAAGTCAGACACCTAACCCAGTGAGCCACCCAGGTGCCCCGTAGGTCTCTTTTGATTGTCAGTAAACCCACCTCGAGGGGCGCCTGGGTGGCTCAGTTGGCTGAATATCCTGCTCTTGATTTCAGCTCAGGTCATGATCTCACAGTTCCTGGGATGAAGCCCCGCCCACGTCAAGCTCTGTGCCAGTGGTGCGGAGCCTGCTTGGGATTTTCTGTCTCTGCCCCTTCCCCGCTCTCTGTCTCGATGACGAAAAAAGAAAAAAACACACAAAACCAAACCGACTGGAATTGTTATGAGCCAAGCTGCGAATTTGATTGGCTCCTATGTGAGGAAAAGAGTCCAAAAGCAATATAGTTGCAGCCAGGGCTGGATGCAGGGGTTCCACTCTTTAGGTAAGCTGTGTCACAAGGAGGAATCGCCCCCCACCCCACCCCTCCACCCCCCGGCTTCCAACATCTTCAGTTCAAGTCCCAGAGGGACAAAGAATACCTTTCACTGTGGCCAGAGCCCCAGGATTGACTGTGAAGGTATCTGATGGGGTCAGTGGCCTTTCCCTGGGCATGGAAATGGAGTCAGCCCCACCCCAGCCACAGGGGCCTAGAATGGGAGAGTGCCGAGCCCCCTCCCCCCCGCAAGGTAACCCAGCAGGAGGCAGGAAGTGTGGTCTTTTCTAGTCCTGCTAAAAGGAAAGAAAGAGCTTCTTGGAAATCCGGGACGCAGAGAATCCAGTAGCTGCGGATGGCCGTTGGCGTGGAGGGTGTGGAGGAAGGGGTGCACCGAGGTGAGGAACCTGAGCGTTTGGTCGTGAGGTCGATGAGTCCGGGAGGACAGGAATCTGGGGGCCTCATAGCAGAGTCGAGTACGCGGGTGAGGCTCTGGAAGGGAGTGTCTCTTTGGATGTGGGATTCTGCCGAGATCGAAGCTCTCCCTGGAGGCCTGAATGTTCTCCTAGATAGTAGCCTTTACGTAAGTCAGGGTTGCACACTCCAAGCCTCAGGGGGCCGGGCTAATAAGAATGAATAAAGAAAATAAGAGCGACCTAGACCAGGTGAGGGCCGTGGGGGACCCGACGGTGCCTGTCTCACCAAAGGGCCGCATGAGAATCTGGGCCCGCCGTCGGGCCCGACCTTTGGAGTTGTTGAGAAAGGCCCAACTCCTTCTGGATTTTCATGAAGATTAGGTGGCATTTAATGCCAATTGAAAACAACCACCAGGACCCTGAGCGGGACTAAACAAAATACATCTGTGGCCACAGTTGGTCTGTGGGTCCCCAGCGGGCAGTTGCTTGTGTAAAAGGTTGGGGAGGTGGAGATTCCTGTGGTGACTTTTTTCTCCTTTTCCTCCTGCACCCCACCCTCCGATGACTACCTTCCGAGTTCTTGGGTTTGTCGACGAGCTCGTCCTTTCCTTTACAGAAACGTTTCAGAGATCCGAGAGTAGCAATCATCACTACTTGTCTCCTGGTTTGGTTTACCAAGCGCTGTACCGAACCACCTGGCCTGGTCTCACCTGCTGGCGCTTGTTATCATTTCTGGTTTAGAGAGAAGAAAAATGACCTGCCGTTGTCTGCCCGGCCAGCGAGTGGCCGAGGCAGGACTTGGGGCCAGGGTGTGACTCCGGACCCCGTGTGTTTCCGACTGTAGACACTGGGCCGGCTGCCCGCCAGGGAAGGGTTCGTGTGGATGAAATGTCTTTGGTGCTTGCTGACTTGCTGGGCTAGATGCTTTTGAGTCAAGTCTCTCACTGCCTTCTCCACAGCAACTCCCAGAGGTGATGTGCTTTATTCCTGGTTTCATGATGAGGAAGCGAGGCCTCAGAGAGGTCATCGGGCTAGTTAAGAAGAGCGCTGCCGTTCATCAGAAACCGGGGTTCTGCTTCCAAAGCAGATAGGAGTCCTTCCTTCACGCAGGCAACTCTTTGTTTCAGAGACCCCGTGTTAGAATGCTGTGTGACGACGCTTCCACAAAATCCTGGAAGCTAGGGGTTGGATGTTGCTCTCGTCCGGGGGCTCCTGCCAGGGATGGCCCCCGGGGGGACATTTGGCAATGGCCGGAGACAAACGTTTTTGTGTTTTGTCGTGACTTGGCTCGGGCGTGGGGTGCTCCTGGCATCTGGCGACACAGGCCGGGGATGCTGCTGACCAGCCTACACCGCCCAGGACAGCCTCGCCGCACAGAATTCTCTGGTCCCAAATGTCAAGAGTGGTGAGGTTGGTTGGGAAAGCCTGGTGGAGTCCTTTGAGATTCTGGACACGTGAATCGTGACAACCAAAGGTCCGTGACGTTTGCCTGCAGGGTGAAGGTGCGTTCCGTTTGGTCTGTTTCTTACGTGTGGAAGCATTTCTGACCATCGTTGGCCCGTACTGAACACTCGGGAGTTTTCACGTGGAAACCTGGGCTTCCTGCTGCTTCTCCAATGTTGCAAGACCTAGCGAAGCCTGGCATCGCGCCCTCGCGCAAGGACACGTCGTCGTAGCTGTAGCTGCAGCCGCGTAGGTGCTGTCCCGTCCGGGTGGGGCATCGACCGTCCAGTGTGCCCGGGTCCCTACCTGGCTTGTCCTGCTGTGGTACGTTCCTTGCGGACCCCTCCCTGCTCACGGATCTCTCAAGGACCTTCTCCAGGAGCAGCGGAGTCTCTGCCTCGCGAGGTAGCCCGTTGCGTTAGGGGCAACGCGAGTCAAAGGCATCTCTGCCCGTGAGTCCCAGGGGAGTCCTCCGGTGCCACGACGCCTGCGTCTCTCTACCGCGAGACGGCTCTTTCTGTATTCGGCGTCGCAAACCGCACACCGTGTCCTCGCTCTCTCAGCGGTAACATTCTCCACCCCTCACCTATTCTACACCCTGACTTCCTCCGCCTTTTCCAGGGGAGGTGGCTGTGCTTGGTTCGCTTCGGTCTGGGTGGATCCCGTCCAGCCTCTGCATAGAGCAGAGGAGGAAAGGAATGTGTTCTCCCCGCGACTTCTGAATCCGAGCTTCCGTGGCCTGGTCATCCACTTTACCTCCTGTGAAATCAAGCAGGGTTGTTTATAGGTGCGTGAAGAAAGCCCACGGTTCACTGAACCAGAATGAACCCTAAACAGATGTGGTCACGTGTGGCCTTATGGCGTTGGTTTTACACGTGAAGGCAGCATGGTATTCTAAGAGGAAATGATGTCTGTGGTCGTGGTTCCCAGTGTGTCCACGGCAGCCCCCTGCCCCTGAGATTGGACACGGGTGTATGGGATAGGGTCCCAGAGTCAGTACGCACACCACGCAGTCTTGTCGGACTGGTGATGTCTGGCCTTTATCATTCTGTTTCTGTGTCTCAAGTGTAGGCAGATGCCCTCGTAATCAATCCAAGTATAGATCC
Source organism: Neofelis nebulosa (assembly GCF_028018385.1). Classification (NCBI taxonomy): domain Eukaryota; kingdom Metazoa; phylum Chordata; class Mammalia; order Carnivora; family Felidae; genus Neofelis; species Neofelis nebulosa. The sequence continues at coordinate 20,817,674 of NC_080799.1, read as the reverse complement.
ACGTACAAATATCATTACGCTCCTACCTGCCGTGTGTGTCTATTTGCTTCAACGTGGATGTGAAAAGTACAGCAGGCCCACGGTCCTTTTTCCAAAACCCTAGGGGCCAGATGCGTTTTGGAATTCAGACGTTTTCAGGTTTTATTTCATTTTTTTTTAATTTCCTTTTTTTTTCTTTTTCTTTTGTTTTACGTTTATTAGTTTTTGAGACAGAGAGAGACTGAGCATGAACGGGGGAGGGTCAGAGAGAGGGAGACACACAACCCGAAACAGGCTCCAGGCTCTGAGCCGTCAGCACAGGGCCCGTCGCCGGGCTCGAACTCAAGGACCGCGAGCGAGATCGTGACCCGAGCCGAAGTGGGACGCTCAACCGACCGAGCCAGCCAGGTGCCCCATAAGTAGCCACTGTTTTCAGTTATATTTCTATCCGTAGAAACCCTGCTACCCTTAAAACACCTGGGATCCCAACAAATTTAAAGACGGTAAATATTTTGCTCTTTCTTCTAGATTTGGCTGATAGGTTCTGTTCAGCGCCGGTTTCAATGTCCTCTCAGCCACCTTTCCCTTGACCTTGAAGGGGACATGTTTTACCTTGTTATGCACAGGGCACCCAAACCCTTCTGCTATCACATGTCATCTTTGCAGGCAGGCAGGGTCTTCACTTACCGGGAGCACAGGTATGACCTCGCATGTCTGACATCCTACCGTGAGGACATTTGTCGGACACGTTTGTTGAGGACATACGAGTCTCAAATCTTTGCGTATGTTGGGGGTTCTGGAGGCAACATATTCCTTGTTGATAAATTTTACGTCAGCCCATTTATGCTGTGACTTGTAAATCAGACCACATGGAGTGGGCCTCCACCCAAACAAAGCGGTTGGGGAATACTCTCCTCCCATGTAGACAAATATATGTATACGTCTTCCTTTGGCCACAGCCTCCAAACCCACCAGTGTCTACCCTGGTCAGAAGTAACCACTGTTTTGGGGTGCCTTGGTGGCTCGGTCAAGTGTAAGCGTCTGACTTTGGCTCAGGTTGTGGTCTCGTGCCTTGCGAACTTGTGGCTCGTGACCTCTCAGCTCTTGAGTTCAAGCCCCCCCTCTGTCAGCGCAGAACCTGCTTCAGGTCCTCTTTCTCCCTCTCTCTCATTCACTCTCTCTCTCTCTCTGCCCCTCCCCCATTTTCACTCTCAAACAAGAAAAATAAACATCAAAAAATTGTTGCAAACAAGAGAAGTAGCCAGTTTTTTTTTAATTAAAAAAAAATTTTTTTAACGTGTATTCATTTTTGCGAGACAGAGACAGAGCATGGGCGGGGAAGGGGCAGAGAGAGAGAGGGAGACACAGGATCTGAAGCAGGCTCCAGGCTTCCAGCTGTCTGCACGGAACCGGACGCGGGGCTCAAACTCACAAACTGCCAGATCATGACCTGAGCCGAAGTTGGACGCTCAACCGACGGAGCCACCCAGGCGCCCCTAAATGTTTTTTTATGTTTATTCATTTTTGAAAGACAGAGAGCACAAGCAGGGGTGGGGCGGAGAGAGAGGGGGACACAGAATCCGAAGCAGGCTCCAAGCTCCGAGCCGGCAGCACAGAGCCCAGCGCGCAGCTACAAGTCAGGAACCGCGAGATCACGAACCGCCGCCCCCTCCCACCGGTGCGCGGCCTAGCCGGGGCCGGGAGTCGGGATCCGCGGTGGCGCCGGGACGCGGGGCTCCGCGAGCTCGGCGGAGCGGGCGGGGAGGGGGGCGGAGGGGTCTCGGGCGGCGGGGAGCCAGGCCGCGCGCCGCGCCAGGCGCTCCTCTACCAGCCCGGCCCCGCGCGGCCCCCCCCCCCCCCCGGCGGGCTGAGCCGCTGGAAGTGACGCGCGGTGAGGGCGGGGCTCCGGCCCGGGAGCAGACGCCGCCGCCGCCGCCGCCGCCGCAGACACCGCCGCCTCAGACGCCGCTCAGCCGCCGAAGCAGCCGCCGCCGCCGCACCCGCCGCCGAAACAGCCGCCGCAGCCGCCGCAGTACGACCCGCAGCCGGCGCGGCCGCCGCCGCCGCTCAGCCGCCGCAGCCGCCGCAGTAGCAGCCGCAGCCGGCGCAGTAGCAGCCGCAGCAGGCGCGGCCGCCGCCGCCGCCGCCTCTCAGCCGCCGCAGCCGCCGCAGTAGCAGCCGCAGCAGGCGCAGCCGCCGCAGTAGCAGCCGCAACAGGCGCGGCCGCCGCCGCTCAGCCGCCGCAGCCGCCGCAGTAGCAGCCGCAGCCGGCGCAGCCGCCGCAGCCGCCGCAGTAGCAGCCGCAGCCGTCGTGGCCGCCGCCGCCGCTGCCGCTCAGCCGCCGCAGTAGCAGCCGCCGCAGTAGCAGCCGCAGCCGCTCAGCCGCCGCAGCCGCCGCAGTAGCAGCCGCAGCCGGCACAGCCGCCGCCGCAGCAGCAGCCGCAGGCGTAGCAGCAAGCCGCGGCCGCCGCCGCTGCCGCCGCTGCCGCCTCGGCCCGGAAGCGAAGTAGCCGCGCAAGGCCCGAGCCCCGCGGGCCGCCGCTGCCGCTGCCCTTGAACCGCGTGAAGCAGCTCGCCAAGCAGACCGTGGGCAGGTGAGTGAGCCGTGCCGGGCCGGCCGGGAGCGCGCGGGCCGGCGAACGGGGGTCGGGGTCGTGGCTGGGGCCGAGGCGGGCCCGCTGCCCCGCGGGGCCCCGCGCTCAGGCCCGGCCGCCCGCCGGGTCCGCTGCGGGCCAGGGACGAGGGCTGCGCCACGCAGCGGCCTGTCGCCCAGCTCAGGGCCGCCGCCTGAGCCCCCGGGAACGGTGGGGCGGGCCGGCCTCCCGGGACGCCCCCCGCGCGGGTCCCCGCCGCCCATTGTCCCGGCCCCGCTGAGCATCGTCCTCTGGGGTCTGGACCCAAGCTTTCCCCGGGCCTCCCCCCGTCTCCCGGGGCTTTGCCTTGGGCGAAAACTCGGCTAACCGGTGTGCCCGAGGCCGGGCGGGCGCGGTGCTCTGGGGGGCGGCATTCTCAGCCTTTCCGGGTCGCCCGGCCGCTGCCCACCGACCGTCCACCTCCAAGTGCCTGAGGGCAGTCAATAAGTAAGGGGCGATCAGAGCCCATCGGAGCCGCTTAGTGAGACTCAGGACTCCCTTGGAGGCACTTTGGAGGGTGTGCCGTCTCCCAACCGTGGCCCCTGTGGTTGCTCAAGTTCTTGACCTGTAGACATTTGGAACCGGGAGGAAAGAATTGTGGAAAGGCCTTGGGCAAATGGAAAAACAAAAAGAGGAGGGGCTCTCAAAACAGCTTTTCTCACTTTGGATTGGGGAGCAAATCCGTCTCCAGGTTTCTCTGGTATCGCTTTAATGCTTGACAGGAAACGATCGATTGTGAAATGACAGAAGAGACCGGACTTTGTAGTGGTTTTGAGAGCCTCTGGAGGTTGATCATCGTGTGCTGTGTTCTCTGGGGTAAATCTTTCAAGGTCTTTCAGGGCAGTGAGCTGTCCTGTCCCCGCTGACTGTTTATTCTGAGAAGGGGTATGAAAGTGTGACTTTTACATCGCTTTTTCTTCGTCTTTGTTTTCAACAGTTGAGTAAAAGGGGGCGTTTGGTTTGGCCACAGCACGTGGGGACGCTTCTTTTCTGTGTGTGTCTGAAAATACTTTTACTTCCCCTGGAGCTTTCTGTATTTGCCTTTTACACTTTCGTTCCCCCCCCCCGCCAAGGTTTTGCTTAGTTTTGTTCAATTTCGTTGCTACCCCCACCCTATTATCTCCGTGTGCACTTATCCTGTTTCCAGAGTGGATCCCTGTCCCTAGAGCCTAGCAGTGCCTACGTTTCTGTCATTTGTAGGAAAATGATAGAAATAATGAGTGCCAAGAGGAAGGCAGACGGAATAGTCGTGTGGCCCAAAGCTTCAACCAGGCATCTGTGAATGAGTTACAAGATAACTCCTTAGGAGTTTTCTCCGCCCCCCCCCACCCCCACCCCCTTAGCATTCTCAGTAACGTGCATTGTGAAATCAGTATTTAGTGACTCTGAAGAGACATGTGTCACATTGTCGTTCTGGTCAGTTTGTACATCTCATGAGGAAAGGGGTGTTTGCTCTGTTTGCACAAAGTTCTGAGACTTTTCAAGCTATCGAGCCACTCAGGGTCTCTTTGGCTCCGGCTTCCTCTGTGGCAGCTTCTCTCTTCACGCTGCCGAATTACAGCCATGTGTGCCTCCTTTCGGTTGCCAGAGGCCGCCGAACCTTCTTCCCTGTTAGCCTCTACCTGGAAGTCTCCAAAGCTCCATTCACCTCACCTGCCCTAGACCTGCCTCCTACTCATTCTTTCGGTGTCCAGGCAAAGGTCACTGCCTCTAAAAGACCTTCTGTGATGCTCCAACGTGGATTGGGAGTCCCTGTCCTGGCCACTTACGTACGTCCGCATAGCACCTGTTTTTCTATAATGCAAGGCCTGTTTACTTGTTGGTATTCTCCATTAGACTGAACGCCTTGAGAGTCCTTGCCGTCTTTCTGTTTCATTGGCCAGCTCTGCTGTGGCTCCTGTCATAAGGTCGATTCTCCAGAAACATTTGTCAGTCTGGCACACATCTAGATCGTACCAGATCGCTCCGGTGGTGTGAGCCCAAGAATGGGAAAATGAAAGCTGGATAGAGTAAATGGTGATTCGTGCTAGCAGTGTAATTCTGGCCCTGACCTTTGACTCTGTTTGAAAATCTTTCTTGCTAGATGCCAGTGGAAGCCGCAGCTGTTACAGAGCTGTTAGGGGTGTGGCCATTTCTGCTCCCAAAGCCAAAACTGTTTCCTGGGGAAGCTTTGGCTTTACTGCTGCTGACTCCCTCGATAAGTTTGTATTTTTTCCACGTCAAGAATGACGAAGGACTAGGGAGGAAAAAGGGAGGTGAGAGAGAGCCTAGGATTGTAATTGTGTGTTATTGGCGTAGGCATCGGGATTGGGATTTGGGGGGTATTGGGGTCCAGAGGAAAGCTAGAAAGCAGAGAAGTTACCTTCCCCCCCCCGCCCCCCCGCCGCAGCCAAGAGTGATATTCTGTGTGTGAGTGGCTCGCCCATTGTGTCTGTTACGGATGCACAGAGTTCTGAATGGTGTCTTGCGAGGAAATATTCTCTTCCGAACAATGAGGACCTCGTGAGTCACCCCACCGTGAGGTTCTGTGGGATGGACATGTGGGAGAATTCGTAATGGGTAGAAGAAGTGAGTTCTCATGATGCAGTTTGTGGACAATGGGTGCATGAGTCTGTTTCGGAAGATGGTTTGTGTATCACAGGCACGAGGACGATGCAGTGGTCTCTTGAGTGGGGTATCCCAAAGAAGAGAATTACGATGGTTGATTCATGCGTTCAAGAGACCCTTATCGAGCCCAAATTATGTGCCGTTGTGGAAAGTAGAAAAGAATCCAAGTGAATACAAACGCAGCTTCTGCCCTGAAGGGGCTCCACAGACTTGTGGAAGAGGTAGGCAAGCAAAAATGATTATACACCGTGAGGTAAGTCCTCCTTACAGAGGGATGGCGAACACACTAAGGGAAACTCTACTCTTACTGGAAGGAGAGAGGTAACACAACACAACAAAACAAAAAAAAGAAACGGGAGAAAATTTGACCAGAGCCTTTCCCCTCCATCTTTCAACACTCTTTCAAACTTCTGCTGTATTGAGTAGGTCCCCCTTTTTTTTTTTTTTTTTTAATATTTATTTTTGAGAGAAAGGGTAGACAGAACATGAGCGGGGGAGAGGCAGAGAGAGAGGGAAACACAGAATCCGAAGCAGGCTCCAGGCTCCGATATGTCAGCACAGAGCCTGACGCGGGCCTCAAACCCACGAACCGAGAGATCCTGACCTGAGCCGAAGTCAGACACCTAACCCAGTGAGCCACCCAGGTGCCCCGTAGGTCTCTTTTGATTGTCAGTAAACCCACCTCGAGGGGCGCCTGGGTGGCTCAGTTGGCTGAATATCCTGCTCTTGATTTCAGCTCAGGTCATGATCTCACAGTTCCTGGGATGAAGCCCCGCCCACGTCAAGCTCTGTGCCAGTGGTGCGGAGCCTGCTTGGGATTTTCTGTCTCTGCCCCTTCCCCGCTCTCTGTCTCGATGACGAAAAAAGAAAAAAACACACAAAACCAAACCGACTGGAATTGTTATGAGCCAAGCTGCGAATTTGATTGGCTCCTATGTGAGGAAAAGAGTCCAAAAGCAATATAGTTGCAGCCAGGGCTGGATGCAGGGGTTCCACTCTTTAGGTAAGCTGTGTCACAAGGAGGAATCGCCCCCCACCCCACCCCTCCACCCCCCGGCTTCCAACATCTTCAGTTCAAGTCCCAGAGGGACAAAGAATACCTTTCACTGTGGCCAGAGCCCCAGGATTGACTGTGAAGGTATCTGATGGGGTCAGTGGCCTTTCCCTGGGCATGGAAATGGAGTCAGCCCCACCCCAGCCACAGGGGCCTAGAATGGGAGAGTGCCGAGCCCCCTCCCCCCCGCAAGGTAACCCAGCAGGAGGCAGGAAGTGTGGTCTTTTCTAGTCCTGCTAAAAGGAAAGAAAGAGCTTCTTGGAAATCCGGGACGCAGAGAATCCAGTAGCTGCGGATGGCCGTTGGCGTGGAGGGTGTGGAGGAAGGGGTGCACCGAGGTGAGGAACCTGAGCGTTTGGTCGTGAGGTCGATGAGTCCGGGAGGACAGGAATCTGGGGGCCTCATAGCAGAGTCGAGTACGCGGGTGAGGCTCTGGAAGGGAGTGTCTCTTTGGATGTGGGATTCTGCCGAGATCGAAGCTCTCCCTGGAGGCCTGAATGTTCTCCTAGATAGTAGCCTTTACGTAAGTCAGGGTTGCACACTCCAAGCCTCAGGGGGCCGGGCTAATAAGAATGAATAAAGAAAATAAGAGCGACCTAGACCAGGTGAGGGCCGTGGGGGACCCGACGGTGCCTGTCTCACCAAAGGGCCGCGTGAGAATCTGGGCCCGCCGTCGGGCCCGACCTTTGGAGTTGTTGAGAAAGGCCCAACTCCTTCTGGATTTTCATGAAGATTAGGTGGCATTTAATGCCAATTGAAAACAACCACCAGGACCCTGAGCGGGACTAAACAAAATACATGTGTGGCCACAGTTGGTCTGTGGGTCCCCAGCGGGCAGTTGCTTGTGTAAAAGGTTGGGGAGGTGGAGATTCCTGTGGTGACTTTTTTCTCCTTTTCCTCCTGCACCCCACCCTCCGATGACTACCTTCCGAGTTCTTGGGTTTGTCGACGAGCTCGTCCTTTCCTTTACAGAAACGTTTCAGAGATCCGAGAGTAGCAATCATCACTACTTGTCTCCTGGTTTGGTTTACCAAGCGCTGTACCGAACCACCTGGCCTGGTCTCACCTGCTGGCGCTTGTTATCATTTCTGGTTTAGAGAGAAGAAAAATGACCTGCCGTTGTCTGCCCGGCCAGCGAGTGGCCGAGGCAGGACTTGGGGCCAGGGTGTGACTCCGGACCCCGTGTGTTTCCGACTGTAGACACTGGGCCGGCTGCCCGCCAGGGAAGGGTTCGTGTGGATGAAATGTCTTTGGTGCTTGCTGACTTGCTGGGCTAGATGCTTTTGAGTCAAGTCTCTCACTGCCTTCTCCACAGCAACTCCCAGAGGTGATGTGCTTTATTCCTGGTTTCATGATGAGGAAGCGAGGCCTCAGAGAGGTCATCGGGCTAGTTAAGAAGAGCGCTGCCGTTCATCAGAAACCGGGGTTCTGCTTCCAAAGCAGATAGGAGTCCTTCCTTCACGCAGGCAACTCTTTGTTTCAGAGACCCCGTGTTAGAATGCTGTGTGACGACGCTTCCACAAAATCCTGGAAGCTAGGGGTTGGATGTTGCTCTCGTCCGGGGGCTCCTGCCAGGGATGGCCCCCGGGGGGACATTTGGCAATGGCCGGAGACAAACGTTTTTGTGTTTTGTCGTGACTTGGCTCGGGCGTGGGGTGCTCCTGGCATCTGGCGACACAGGCCGGGGATGCTGCTGACCAGCCTACACCGCCCAGGACAGCCTCGCCGCACAGAATTCTCTGGTCCCAAATGTCAAGAGTGGTGAGGTTGGTTGGGAAAGCCTGGTGGAGTCCTTTGAGATTCTGGACACGTGAATCGTGACAACCAAAGGTCCGTGACGTTTGCCTGCAGGGTGAAGGTGCGTTCCGTTTGGTCTGTTTCTTACGTGTGGAAGCATTTCTGACCATCGTTGGCCCGTACTGAACACTCGGGAGTTTTCACGTGGAAACCTGGGCTTCCTGCTGCTTCTCCAATGTTGCAAGACCTAGCGAAGCCTGGCATCGCGCCCTCGCGCAAGGACACGTCGTCGTAGCTGTAGCTGCAGCCGCGTAGGTGCTGTCCCGTCCGGGTGGGGCATCGACCGTCCAGTGTGCCCGGGTCCCTACCTGGCTTGTCCTGCTGTGGTACGTTCCTTGCGGACCCCTCCCTGCTCACGGATCTCTCAAGGACCTTCTCCAGGAGCAGCGGAGTCTCTGCCTCGCGAGGTAGCCCGTTGCGTTAGGGGCAACGCGAGTCAAAGGCATCTCTGCCCGTGAGTCCCAGGGGAGTCCTCCGGTGCCACGACGCCTGCGTCTCTCTACCGCGAGACGGCCCTTTCTGTATTCGGCGTCGCAAACCGCACACCGTGTCCTCGCTCTCTCAGCGGTAACATTCTCCACCCCTCACCTATTCTACACCCTGACTTCCTCCGCCTTTTCCAGGGGAGGTGGCTGTGCTTGGTTCGCTTCGGTCTGGGTGGATCCCGTCCAGCCTCTGCATAGAGCAGAGGAGGAAAGGAATGTGTTCTCCCCGCGACTTCTGAATCCGAGCTTCCGTGGCCTGGTCATCCACTTTACCTCCTGTGAAATCAAGCAGGGTTGTTTATAGGTGCGTGAAGAAAGCCCACGGTTCACTGAACCAGAATGAACCCTAAACAGATGTGGTCACGTGTGGCCTTATGGCGTTGGTTTTACACGTGAAGGCAGCATGGTATTCTAAGAGGAAATGATGTCTGTGGTCGTGGTTCCCAGTGTGTCCACGGCAGCCCCCTGCCCCTGAGATTGGACACGGGTGTATGGGATAGGGTCCCAGAGTCAGTACGCACACCACGCAGTCTTGTCGGACTGGCGATGTCTGGCCTTTATCATTCTGTTTCTGTGTCTCAAGTGTAGGCAGATGCCCTCGTAATCAATCCAAGTATAGATCCACGTACAAATATCATTACGCTCCTACCTGCCGTGTGTGTCTATTTGCTTCAACGTGGATGTGAAAAGTACAGCAGGCCCACGGTCCTTTTTCCAAAACCCTAGGGGCCAGATGCGTTTTGGAATTCAGACGTTTTCAGGTTTTATTCCATTTTTTTTTTAATTTCCTTTTTTTTTCTTTTTCTTTTGTTTTACGTTTATTGGTTTTTGAGACAGAGAGAGACTGAGCATGAACGGGGGAGGGTCAGAGAGAGGGAGACACACAACCCGAAACAGGCTCCAGGCTCTGAGCCGTCAGCACAGGGCCCGTCGCCGGGCTCGAACTCAAGGACCGCGAGCGAGATCGTGACCCGAGCCGAAGTGGGACGCTCAACCGACCGAGCCAGCCAGGTGCCCCATAAGTAGCCACTGTTTTCAGTTATATTTCTATCCGTAGAAACCCTGCTACCCTTAAAACACCTGGGATCCCAACAAATTTAAAGACGGTAAATATTTTGCTCTTTCTTCTAGATTTGGCTGATAGGTTCTGTTCAGCGCCGGTTTCAATGTCCTCTCAGCCACCTTTCCCTTGACCTTGAAGGGGACATGTTTTACCTTGTTATGCACAGGGCACCCAAACCCTTCTGCTATCACATGTCATCTTTGCAGGCAGGCAGGATCTTCACTTACCGGGAGCACAGGTATGACCTCGCATGTCTGACATCCTACCGTGAGGACATTTGTCGGACACGTTTGTTGAGGACATACGAGTCTCAAATCTTTGCGTATGTTGGGGGTTCTGGAGGCAACATATTCCTTGTTGATAAATTTTACGTCAGCCCATTTATGCTGTGACTTGTAAATCAGACCACATGGAGTGGGCCTCCACCCAAACAAAGCGGTTGGGGAATACTCTCCTCCCATGTAGACAAATATATGTATACGTCTTCCTTTGGCCACAGCCTCCAAACCCACCAGTGTCTACCCTGGTCAGAAGTAACCACTGTTTTGGGGTGCCTTGGTGGCTCGGTCAAGTGTAAGCGTCTGACTTTGGCTCAGGTTGTGGTCTCGTGCCTTGCGAACTTGTGGCTCGTGACCTCTCAGCTCTTGAGTTCAAGCCCCCCCTCTGTCAGCGCAGAACCTGCTTCAGGTCCTCTTTCTCCCTCTCTCTCATTCACTCTCTCTCTCTCTCTGCCCCTCCCCCATTTTCACTCTCAAACAAGAAAAATAAACATCAAAAAATTGTTGCAAACAAGAGAAGTAGCCAGTTTTTTTTTAATTAAAAAAAAAATTTTTTTAACGTGTATTCATTTTTGCGAGACAGAGACAGAGCATGGGCGGGGAAGGGGCAGAGAGAGAGAGGGAGACACAGGATCTGAAGCAGGCTCCAGGCTTCCAGCTGTCTGCACGGAACCGGACGCGGGGCTCAAACTCACAAACTGCCAGATCATGACCTGAGCCGAAGTTGGACGCTCAACCGACGGAGCCACCCAGGCGCCCCTAAATGTTTTTTTATGTTTATTCATTTTTGAAAGACAGAGAGCACAAGCAGGGGTGGGGCGGAGAGAGAGGGGGACACAGAATCCGAAGCAGGCTCCAAGCTCCGAGCCGGCAGCACAGAGCCCAGCGCGCAGCTACAAGTCAGGAACCGCGAGATCACGAACCGCCGCCCCCTCCCACCGTTGCGCGGCCTAGCCGGGGCCGGGAGTCGGGATCCGCGGTGGCGCCGGGACGCGGGGCTCCGCGAGCTCGGCGGAGCGGGCGGGGAGGGGGGCGGAGGGGTCTCGGGCGGCGGGGAGCCAGGCCGCGCGCCGCGCCAGGCGCTCCTCTACCAGCCCGGCCCCGCGCGGCCCCCCCCCCCCCCCGGCGGGCTGAGCCGCTGGAAGTGACGCGCGGTGAGGGCGGGGCTCCGGCCCGGGAGCAGACGCCGCCGCCGCCGCCGCCGCAGACACCGCCGCCTCAGACGCCGCTCAGCCGCCGAAGCAGCCGCCGCCGCCGCACCCGCCGCCGCTCAGCCGCCGCAGCCGCCGCAGTACGACCCGCAGCCGGCGCGGCCGCCGCCGCCGCTCAGCCGCCGCAGCCGCCGCAGTAGCAGCCGCAGCCGGCGCAGTAGCAGCCGCAGCAGGCGCGGCCGCCGCCGCCGCCGCCTCTCAGCCGCCGCAGCCGCCGCAGTAGCAGCCGCAGCAGCCGCAGCCGCCGCAGTAGCAGCCGCAACAGGCGCGGCCGCCGCCGCTCAGCCGCCGCAGCTGCCGCAGTAGCAGCCGCAGCCGGCGCAGCCGCCGCAGCCGCCGCAGTAGCAGCCGCAGCCGGCGTGGCCGCCGCCGCCGCTGCCGCTCAGCCGCCGCAGTAGCAGCCGCCGCAGTAGCAGCCGCAGCCGCTCAGCCGCCGCAGCCGCCGCAGTAGCAGCCGCAGCCGGCACAGCCGCCGCCGCAGCAGCAGCCGCAGGCGTAGCAGCAAGCCGCGGCCGCCGCCGCTGCCGCCGCTGCCGCCTCGGCCCGGAAGCGAAGTAGCCGCGCAAGGCCCGAGCCCCGCGGGCCGCCGCTGCCGCTGCCCTTGAACCGCGTGAAGCAGCTCGCCAAGCAGACCGTGGGCAGGTGAGTGAGCCGTGCCGGGCCGGCCGGGAGCGCGCGGGCCGGGGAACGGGGGTCGGGGTCGTGGCTGGGGCCGAGGCGGGCCCGCTGCCCCGCGGGGCCCCGCGCTCAGGCCCGGCCGCCCGCCGGGTCCGCTGCGGGCCAGGGACGAGGGCTGCGCCACGCAGCGGCCTGTCGCCCAGCTCAGGGCCGCCGCCTGAGCCCCCGGGAACGGTGGGGCGGGCCGGCCTCCCGGGACGCCCCCCGCGCGGGTCCCCGCCGCCCATTGTCCCGGCCCCGCTGAGCATCGTCCTCTGGGGTCTGGACCCAAGCTTTCCCCGGGCCTCCCCCCGTCTCCCGGGGCTTTGCCTTGGGCGAAAACTCGGCTAACCGGTGTGCCCGAGGCCGGGCGGGCGCGGTGCTCTGGGGGGCGGCATTCTCAGCCTTTCCGGGTCGCCCGGCCGCTGCCCACCGACCGTCCACCTCCAAGTGCCTGAGGGCAGTCAATAAGTAAGGGGCGATCAGAGCCCATCGGAGCCGCTTAGTGAGACTCAGGACTCCCTTGGAGGCACTTTGGAGGGTGTGCCGTCTCCCAACCGTGGCCCCTGTGGTTGCTCAAGTTCTTGACCTGTAGACATTTGGAACCGGGAGGAAAGAATTGTGGAAAGGCCTTGGGCAAATGGAAAAACAAAAAGAGGAGGGGCTCTCAAAACAGCTTTTCTCACTTTGGATTGGGGAGCAAATCCTTCTCCAGGTTTCTCTGGTATCGCTTTAATGCTTGACAGGAAACGATCGATTATGAAATGACAGAAGAGACCGGACTTTGTAGTGGTTTTGAGAGCCTCTGGAGGTTGATCATCGTGTGCTGTGTTCTCTGGGGTAAATCTTTCAAGGTCTTTCAGGGCAGTGAGCTGTCCTGTCCCCGCTGACTGTTTATTCTGAGAAGGGGTATGAAAGTGTGACTTTTACATCGCTTTTTCTTCGTCTTTGTTTTCAACAGTTGAGTAAAAGGGGGCGTTTGGTTTGGCCACAGCACGTGGGGACGCTTCTTTTCTGTGTGTGTCTGAAAATACTTTTACTTCCCCTGGAGCTTTCTGTATTTGCCTTTTACACTTTCGTTCCCCCCCCCCCCGCCAAGGTTTTGCTTAGTTTTGTTCAATTTCGTTGCTACCCCCACCCTATTATCTCCGTGTGCACTTATCCTGTTTCCAGAGTGGATCCCTGTCCCTAGAGCCTAGCAGTGCCTACGTTTCTGTCATTTGTAGGAAAATGATAGAAATAATGAGTGCCAAGAGGAAGGCAGACGGAATAGTCGTGTGGCCCAAAGCTTCAACCAGGCATCTGTGAATGAGTTACAAGATAACTCCTTAGGAGTTTTCTCCGCCCCCCCCCACCCCCACCCCCTTAGCATTCTCAGTAACATGCATTGTGAAATCAGTATTTAGTGACTCTGAAGAGACATGTGTCACATTGTCGTTCTGGTCAGTTTGTACATCTCATGAGGAAAGGGGTGTTTGCTCTGTTTGCACAAAGTTCTGAGACTTTTCAAGCTATCGAGCCACTCAGGGTCTCTTTGGCTCCGGCTTCCTCTGTGGCAGCTTCTCTCTTCACGCTGCCGAATTACAGCCACGTGTGCCTCCTTTCGGTTGCCAGAGGCCGCCGAACCTTCTTCCCTGTTAGCCTCTACCTGGAAGTCTCCAAAGCTCCATTCACCTCACCTGCCCTAGACCTGCCTCCTACTCATTCTTTCGGTGTCCAGGCAAAGGTCACTGCCTCTAAAATACCTTCTGTGATGCTCCAACGTGGATTGGGAGTCCCTGTCCTGGCCACTTACGTACGTCCGCATAGCACCTGTTTTTCTATAATGCAAGGCCTGTTTACTTGTTGGTATTCTCCATTAGACTGAACGCCTTGAGAGTCCTTGCCGTCTTTCTGTTTCATTGGCCAGCTCTGCTGTGGCTCCTGTCATAAGGTCGATTCTCCAGAAACATTTGTCAGTCTGGCACACATCTAGATCGTACCAGATCGCTCCGGTGGTGTGAGCCCAAGAATGGGAAAATGAAAGCTGGATAGAGTAAATGGTGATTCGTGCTAGCAGTGTAATTCTGGCCCTGACCTTTGACTCTGTTTGAAAATCTTTCTTGCTAGATGCCAGTGGAAGCCGCAGCTGTTACAGAGCTGTTAGGGGTGTGGCCATTTCTGTTCCCAAAGCCAAAACTGTTTCCTGGGGAAGCTTTGGCTTTACTGCTGCTGACTCCCTCGATAAGTTTGTATTTTTTCCACGTCAAGAATGACGAAGGACTAGGGAGGAAAAAGGGAGGTGAGAGAGAGCCTAGGATTGTAATTGTGTGTTATTGGCGTAGGCATCGGGATTGGGATTTGGGGGGTATTGGGGTCCAGAGGAAAGCTAGAAAGCAGAGAAGTTACCTTCCCCCCCCCGCCCCCCTGCCGCAGCCAAGAGTGATATTCTGTGTGTGAGTGGCTCGCCCATTGTGTCTGTTACGGATGCACAGAGTTCTGAATGGTGTCTTGCGAGGAAATATTCTCTTCCGAACAATGAGGACCTCGTGAGTCACCCCACCGTGAGGTTCTGTGGGATGGACATGTGGGAGAATTCGTAATGGGTAGAAGAAGTGAGTTCTCATGATGCAGTTTGTGGACAATGGGTGCATGAGTCTGTTTCGGAAGATGGTTTGTGTATCACAGGCGCGAGGACGATGCAGTGGTCTCTTGAGTGGGGTATCCCAAAGAAGAGAATTACGATGGTTGATTCATGCGTTCAAGAGACCCTTATCGAGCCCAAATTATGTGCCGTTGTGGAAAGTAGAAAAGAATCCAAGTGAATACAAACGCAGCTTCTGCCCTGAAGGGGCTCCACAGACTTGTGGAAGAGGTAGGCAAGCAAAAATGATTATACACCGTGAGGTAAGTCCTCCTTACAGAGGGATGGCGAACACACTAAGGGAAACTCTACTCTTACTGGAAGGAGAGAGGTAACACAACACAACAAAACAAACAAACAAAAAAAAAAAACAGGAGAAAATATGACCAGAGCCTTTCCCCTCTATCTTTCAACACTTCTTTCAAACTTCTGTTGTATTGAGTCGGTCCCTTTTTTTTTTTTATTAAAAAAATTTTTTTTCTACATATTTATTTTTGAGAGAAAGGGTAGACAGAACATGAACGGGGTAGAGGCAGAGAGAGAGGGAAACATAGAATCCGAAGCAGGCTCCTGGCTCCGAGCTGTCAGCACAGAGCCTGACGCGGGCCTCAAACCCACGAACTGAGAGATCGTGACCGGAGCCGAAGTCTGACACTTGACCCAGTGAGCCACCCAGGTGCCCTGTAGGTAGGTCTCTTTTGATTGTCAGTGAACCCAACTCGAGGGGCGCCTGGGTGGCTCACTTGGCTGAGTATCCGTCTCTTGATTTCAGCTCAGGTCATGATCTCACAGTTCCTGGGATCAAGCTCTGTGCCAGTGGTGTGGAGCCTGCTTGGGATCTTCTCTGTCTCTGCCCCTTCCCCGCTCTCTGTCTCAATGAGGAAAAACAAAAAAACACACAAAACCAAACCGACTGGAATTGTTATAAGCCAAGCTGCGAATTTGATTGGCTCCTATGTGAGGAAAAGAGTCCAAAAGCAATATAGTTGCAGCCAGGGCTGGATGCAGGGGTTCCACTCTTTAGGTAAGCTGTGTCACAAGGAGGAATCGCCCCCCACCCCACCCCTCCACCCCCCGGCTTCCAACGTCTTCAGTTCAAGTCCCAGAGGGACAAAGAATACCTTTCACTGTGGCCAGAGCCCCAGGATTGACTGTGAAGGTATCTGATGGGGTCAGTGGCCTTTGCCTGGACATGGAAATGGAGTCAGCCCCACCCAAGACACAGGGGCCTAGAATGGGAGAGTGCCGAGCCCCCTCCCCCGCAAGATAACTGGGGTGTTCTTTCCAGCAGGAGGCAGGAAGTGTGGTCTTTTCTAGTCCTGCTAAAAGGAAAGAAAGAGCTTTTTGGAAATCCGTGACACAGAGAACCCAGTAGCTGCGGATGGCCGTTGGCGTGGAGGGTGTGGAGGAAGGGGTGCACCGAGGTGAGGAACCTGAGCGTTTGGTCGTGAGGTGGATGAGTCCGGGAGGACAGGAATCTGGGGGCCTCATAGCAGACTTGACTACGTGGGTGTGGCTCTGGGAGGGAGTGTCTCTTTGGGTGTGGGTTTCTGCCAAGATGGAAGCTCTCCCTGGAGGCCTGAATGTTCTCCTGGATAGTAGCCTTTAGGTAGGTCAGGGTTGCAAACTCCAAGCCTCAGGGGGCCAGGCTATAGACCAGCTTAGGTCATGATCTCATGGTTCTTGAGTTCGAGCCCTGCGTTGGGCTCTGCACAGACAATGCTAAGCCTGCTTGGGATTCTCTCTCTCTGCATTCCCCCCACTCACGCACTCTCACTCTCAAAATAAATTAATAAACCTAACCCCCCACCAAAAAAAAATTGCATTTACAACGGCATCAAAAAATAAAATGCTAATTACATTTAACTAAAATAGAGATTCAAAACTTGTACGCTAAAAGTATAAAACATTATTGAAAGAAATTAAACAAGATTTAAATAAACAGACTCGTGGATTGGGAGACAATGTTGTTAAGATGGCAGCACTTCTCCAGCTGATCTACAGATTCAGTGAAATCTTTATCAAAACCACAGCTGGCTTCTTTGCAAAACTGACAAGCTGATGCTAAAATTCATATGGGAATTTATGGAACCCAAAATAGCCAAAGCAGATCTTTAAAGAGAAGGACAAAGTTGGAGAACTCACCCTTCCTGACTTAAAAACTTATTAGAAAGCTACAGTAATCGAGATAGTGTGGTATTAGTGTAAGGAAAGCCATATTGATTAATGGATAGAATTGAAAATCTAGAAATGTACCATCGTATTTATAGGCAATTGATTTTCAACAAAGGCATCGAGACAACCCAATGGGAGAAAGAACAGTCTTCTCAACAGTGTGGGGACAGCTGGATATTGCATGCAAAAGAATGAAGTTGAACTTCTACCTCACACCCTATGTAAAAATTAACTCAAAATGGATCAAAGACCTAAATGTTAAGTGCTAAAACTATTAAATTCTTAGAAGAAAACATAGATGTCCATCTTTGTGGCCTTGACACCAAAAACACAGCAGAAGGAAAAAAGCAGGTAATTGACATTATCACAATTTAAAAATGTTGTGCTTTGGGGTGCCTGGCTGGCTCAGTCAGTTAAGCATTTCTTGATTTCGGTTCAGGTCATGATCCCACAGTTCGTGAGATCAAGCCCCACGTCAGGCTCTATGCTGACGGCATGGAGCCTGCTTGGGATTCTCTCCCTCTGTCTCTGCTCCTGCCCCCACTCATGCTCTCTCTCTCTCTCTCTCAAAATAAGTAAACATTAAACAATGTTTGTGCTTTAAAGGACATAGTTGAAAAGTGAAAAGACAACCCATAGAACGGGAGATAATTTTTGGAAATCATATTTCTGACAAGAAACTTGTCCTAATATAGATACAGAACTCTTACAACTCAAAAACGCAAAAACAAATAACTCAATTTAAGAATGGGCAAAAGGGATGCCTGGGTGGCTCAGTCAGTTAAACGTCCAACTTTGGCTCAGGTCGTGATTTCAGTTTGTGGGCTCAAACCCCACATCTGTCTCTGTGCTAACAGCTCAAAGCCTGGACCCTCCTTTAGCTTCTGTGTCTCTCTCTATCTCTGCCCCTCCCTCCCTCTCTCTCTCTCCTCTCTCTCTCTCTCTCTCTCTCTCTCTCTGACTCTCTCAAAAATAAATAAAAGATTTTTTTAAAAATTTAAAAAGTGGGCAAACAACTCAGTCTAAGAAGATACACCCATGGCCAATAAACATGTGAAAAGATGTCAACATTGTTAGTCATCAGGGAAATGCAAATCCAACCCTCAACAGGATACCACTTTACGCTTACTAGAATGGCTAAAATAAAAAAGACAGATGATAACAAGCATTGGAGAGGATAGGAGAAATAGGAATGTGATACGCTGTTGGTAGAAATGTAAAAGGGTGCAGCCACTTTGGAAAACAGCCTGGAAGTTCCTCAAAAAGTTAAACATCCAGTAATTTCACTCACAAGTATGTACCCCCAAAGAATCAAAAACACGTGCTCAAACAAAAACTTGTACGTGAATATTTGTAGCAGCATTATTCATCATATAAAAAAGGGAAAAAATGCAACGTCCGGTGAATGGATGAAGAGATGTGGTATACTCACATAATGGAATAACTGGGAGTAAAAGAAATGGAGTACCGACGTGTGCTACAACATGGAGGAACTGTGAGAACACGCTGAGTGGAAGAAGCTCATCTTGAAAGACCACCTAATGTATGTATCATTCCATTTATATGAAACGTCCAGAATAGGTAAATCCCTGGAAACAGAAAATAGATTAGTGGTTGCCTAGGGCTGTGGGCAGAAGTGGGATGGAGGAGGGCCAGGAGGGGTTGGGGGAGGTTGGGATGAAATAAGGAGTACTCCTAAGAGGATATAGAGTTTCTTGTTGGAGCGATGAAAATATCCTAAAATAGATTGTGGTGATAGTTGCTCAACTCTGCAAATATACTAAAAACTATGTACATTTTAAGTTGGTACATTACATGGTATGTGAGTTATAGTTGCAATAAAGCTGTTGTAAAAATAACAGTGGTGAATCACTGATACCAGTGAAAATTAGAGTTGGCTAAGTAATTGTTAGTGTGGTTGTTGCACCTGTAATCATTGAGAAAAATACGTTTTGGGAAAAAACAGATTCTTTGTGCAACGATTATCAACATTTTGACAACCTTACTTTGTCTCCTAGCATATATTTGAACACCTTTGGTAATCTGGGACCATATAAATTCTTTTACATATTTAGAATACCTATTTAGCATTCTTTTCAGCTGTCCACAGATGAGTAGGAAAAACGCACTCTTCTTGTGACTTTCTCCTTTACTCTCACACAACTACCACACTCACAACACTTCTAACACCAGATGTGTTGTGTTCCCCTCCCGCCCCCTGGTACCAAGCAATTCTCCATGATACTAGCTGGGTATCTTACAATTCAATTCAATTCTGACCCTAACAGGAGTAGCACAGAACCCATAGGTTAAGGGCCCAGTCCCACGAGACTGCCCCCCACTTCAGATGCCATTTACAAGTGGTAGGTCCTCAGATTACCCACAATTTCTGTTGACCTGGTTGCTAGTCAGAGGTTCCCATGACCACCACCACCCCCATTTTGAATTCAGTTACTTGCTAGAACAGCTCATAGGACTAAGAGCAACACTTATTTACATTTACAGAGATCATGTGTGATAGAGCATACAGATGACTATCCAGATGAAGAGATACAAAGGGCAAGTTCTGGGAGGGTTCACCAACCCTGTTCACCAACATGGAAGTTCTCCAAACCCTGTGCTATTGGATTTTTATGGAGACTTCATCACGTTGGCATGAACAACTATTGACTCGTTTTCATCCCTCTTTCCTCTGTGGAGAACGGTCGGGGGGGCGAGGCACAGAGAGAGGTGGTAGGGCTGAAAATCCCAAGCTTCTAATCACAGTCTTTCTAGTAACCAGCCCCCATCCAGGGGCCACCCATTAGCCCATCCAGAGTTCTCATTAGAACAAAAGGCACTGCTATCACCCAGGAAGTTCTGGGGAATTTAGGAACTGTGTCAGGGACTGGGATCAAATATCAAATATTGGAACAAAAGAAGCTCTTAGTGCTCCGATCAGTTAGGAAATCACAAGGCTTTTGGAAGTTTTGTGCAGGAACTGGGGGCAGAGACCAATGAACATATTTTCTATAATTTCATAACAATACTTCTAATGGATTATTACTCACTGAAGGTGGGAATTGTCTTGTTTACATGCTGAATTCTTTTATGACTCAGAAATGTTTTCAGATGCAAGTAACAAGAAACCCAACCACAGTGGTGTATACAAACACGAGGCTACTTTTTTCTTCATATGAGAAATCTGTGAGTAGGCAGCTGCTGACATTGGTTCAGATGCTCAACAATGTCAAGGCAAATGTTTCTGGCCTTCTCTTGGCCTTTCTCAACATTAGCACTCAAGACAGGAAGAAGGAGGAAGAAGACCAGGCAGCACCAACATCAGAAAAACAGAAGCTTAAAAAAGAAAAAAGAAAAAAAAAAGAAGCTTTCCTAGGAACCTCACCAACTTCCACTTACATCTGGGTCACATGGCCTCCTCTGGCTGGAAAGTGGATGATAAAAGGAGGGTCAGGGATGAGAAGGGGAGGCAGGACATCAACTGACAACATCTGCTAGGATTCCAAAGTCTATGACAAATGTTGGTATATAGTAGGAGGTGTCTCCACAGTCCTTCATAAGTATCTGTTGAATGCATATGATGGAATGTTTATTCACAGATACTCAGTCCTCCTCCCTTGGGAGGTTGAGACATCCATGCTGTGTGGAACCTTGGCATCTAAACTTCCTTCAGCCAATGAAATGAACACAGAAGTGGCTTTAAGAGCCAGGTTCTCTTTCCTTTGCCCCTGTGATCATGGAAGCAGGTGTCAAAGTGGAGCCTGTATCCGCTCCAGTCCTTAAATGGACATGATGAGAAGAACACCCAGCTTACCCATGTTAGTGAAGGCACTGAGAATATTTAGTTGTTATTGCAGCCTAACCTAACCCATCCTGACTGATAACAATGTACGTACCCAGGCAAAGAAATCCACAACCAATCCCCAAATTCAAATTTTACAAACTATATTTCCTGATCACATTAATAGCAAGACTGTGCCTAAATGAAGATAAATGATAGCCACCTGGAAGTGAAACAAAATAAAAAATAGCTCCTCTGTCAAAGTGGAAATCAATACTGAAAAGACAGACTAGACATTTAAGATGATGAGACCACTGTATAAAAATACATACGGGGATGGGACTAAAGTCATTCTTAGTAAAAATTCATGATCTAAAGCTGATACTGCTAACATAAATCTGCTTAAACGTTGGAAGATTGAGAATAATTGGATGAAGAATTCAAAATAAGCTAGAAAATGAACAGCAAAATAAAAAGTGGAAGACATTAATAAAGATAAGAGCCTACATTAATCACAAAGCAAAAAGTCTGTGGAATTGATTAATCGAATCAAGGACCAGAACTCTGGAAGGATAAATCAAGTAGACAAGTCTCTGGGAAATAGGATTCCCCTCAAAGCAGGTAGAAAGAGATAGATACTCAATGTAAGGCATGAGAAACAGACAATATAAATTGGTACCATATTTCTGGTGGTCAGATTGACACAACTGTCAAAATGTAAAATGTGCGTACCTTGAAAATTTGATGGATAGATAAGTGTTAGGTTGAACTGACTGAGGTTCTCAAATGTTGAAGTCTCATGGAAAAATACTACTTTTTTGTAAGAAGGTTGAAACCCCAGACTTGGCGAACAGGGGATAAATGGAACTCCCCTCTCCAAAAGCCTTTGGAGAGGGATGTGTCTCAGTCATTGACCTTGGCCCCATGATTCTATGAATCAGTCCTATACAAAGGACATGGTCCTAGGTAGCCAACTTCCCCTCTTCTCCTTCTGGAAAATTTTCCTGGGTTCTTCTGGGCTCTAACAGCCCAAACCATCCCCAGGCTCCCAGAGCATCCCCAGACTCAAGGGGTGTTCACAATGATGCCTTCTCTACTCACTGAACTGTCTTTATCTGATGCCTCCAGGGAAGCTCCTTGAGTCAACTTGTCCCTTCTCATGCTGTGAAGCGGGGCCTTTTTGAACTCAGGTTCACATCCCCTCCTCCTCCTCCTCCTCCTCCTCCTCCATCATGTTGCCCTAGGCTTAAATCAGCACTTTTGGCTGGAAGGCTGGGGCTCATTCTGAGCTCTGGATCTCCCTCTGCCTTTAGCATCGCCATCTCCCATTGGAACATTCCTTTATGCCCAGAATCCTAGAATGCAAAGTGCAGATACATCCAGGCTTCTGGCCTAGAGTAGACTCTGGCCATTGGGATTCATGGCCAGAAATGAATGCCTATTCATTCATTTATGCATGTTTACATTTATTTATGTACTCTAGTCACTCAAAAAAATATGTATTTGCACACCTAATTAGTGCTGGACATTTTTCTAGGCACTGACGACTCAGCAGTGAAAACAACAGAGGAAAATCCTTGCCCTCCTAGAGCTAATATCCCAGTAAGGTGGATCAGCAGTAACCAAATAAGTAGGTGAACTAAAGTGTATGTCAGTAGTAAAGTCTATGGAGAAAAATAAGACAGAGAGGGAGGCTAGGGAGTATGTAAGGGGTAGAGGCCCCATTGAATGATGACATTTGGATAAAGGCCTGAGGGAGTGAACCCCGCAGGTTTCCAGGACAGTTCTGTTCCAGTAGAGGGGATGGCAAGTGAAAAGCCCTAAAGAGGAAGCATATGAAGAATATCTGAGGTGGGAGGTCCGTAGTGCTGGAGCTGAATAAGCAAAGGGTGAACGCTAAGAGGCGAGGTTAGAGGGAACAGTGGGGTGGAGGCTGTGGTCAGAACCCTGGCTTTCTTCTAAGTGAGCTGGGAGCCACTGGAGGGTCCTCAGATGGAGAGGGACATGAAAGACCTCTTGCTGCTGTGCTGGAAGCAGACTGTAGTGAAGCTGGGATAGACAGACACAGGTCAGTCAAGAGGCTTCTGTAATGATCTGGTGACAGGGGAGGGTGGTGTGCACCCGGGTGATGGCACGGAGGTGACACCATAGGCAGGGAGAAGGGGGTGTGTGAAGAAAGGGAACTGGAGCGGCTCCAACACCAGCCTTTAGCACCCAGAGCCCGCACCCCCTCCAGGAATCCCCACAGGGTGTCATGGTCTCTGGTAACTCCTCTTCACTCGCCTTCTTCCTCTCTGAGGACCTGCGTGTGATCGTGTCCAAAAGCTTGTTGCCCAGAACTCTGTGATTCTCCCTCCCGAGGGCTCTGTTCCTCGCTGTTGGATGAAAAATGAATAGGACGAGAACACCAAGTGAGCATGGGCTCATCTGAATTCTGCCTCAGCCCCCTTGCTCTCTTCAGTGACAGGAAAAACAACACCATGCAGGCTGCTCAGTGAAAAAACAATATTGAATTAGGGCTGAGAGAGTTAGACAAGTAAACAATGAAATGTTCTATTATGATCGGTCTTTAGCCATTTAAGCTTCAGTTCAAGAAGGAATCATGATAAAGGTCTAATAGAAATGAAAATATAAGGAGGGTAGTTTTGGGTTACGTTTCAACCATTGCCTCAGCCTTGCAGCTCCAAAGTCGGTCTGACCGTGGCCGAGAAAGGCTCCCAGCCACAAGGGGACTTACACAGACAGGAAGGAGGTGGAAGGCAGGCATGTCTACCAACTGGCTGGGGTGGAAGCAGGAACCTTTCAGCTAAGAAGGTTTCATCCTGCACAACAGGAGCTTTTTCATTTTATTTTTAATGTCTGAGAAGCAACATGAGAATTCTGCCTGGGAGGCAGGAGCGGCAGCTTACAAGAAGCTTCTGGATGTCTTGTGAGATGCTGGATTGTAGAATAAATACGTCTAATAAAATCCCCCTGGTTACCCAGCTTTGAGGATTTGGAAATACCAGTGGACTGTTTCTTGAAGGAATTGCTTCACTGAAACTGGAAAAATACCTGCTCAGGACACCACAATCACAGCAGAGGACTTTGGAGTAAAGACACTATTCATCACTGAGGTCTGAGTCTTTGCAGCCGAGACACCGGCACATCCTTCCGGGGATAGAGAGAGGCAAGCCGAGGTCACCTCTTCCTTGGATCGTCTCGATGTCTCGTTCCTCTCAAGGAGTTCCCGTCTCTTCTCCAGAATGTCCAGAATCCCAGGGGAGTTCCAGAGTATAGGGTGCTCCAGAGCCCAGGTTGCCCATTCGAGGAGTCCTGCACTGGGCAGAAATGACCAGCCCCTAGGACTGCCATACTTCTCAGTCTTGGCCAAGGACCAACCCACAAAAAGGGTTACCTTGGTTCAAATCTAAGTACCTGGAAGGAGCTGCCGGATGGACGCTGTCAGTTATTCCTATTCTTGCCACGGCAGTTTGCTTCTTTGGAAGGGGAACTCGAGTGCTGTGTCTCTGGGTCTTCCACAAGCCCCCAGATCAAGCAGTCAATGTGAGAGAAGAGGCCAGGGAGGAAGAATTGCTTACCCTGGAGTAGGACCTTGGCCTGCCTCTAAAATGGGCCACACGGTTTAGATTTGGGACACAAGCCTTTCAGTACAAAGTGTGATTTTGCCTACAGTATTCTTTCTCTTGAGCACCCATGGTGACATTTAGCAGATGAATGAGAAGCCAGAGGCCCTGGCTTCTGGCCAAACTCAACGTGGCTACTACACTTGAGGTGAATCAAATTCATCCCCCCCCCCCATCGGCAAACTTCTGGTTATAGTTTGGCTTCCCGTGTGGCTTTCTCTACCGTAAAGACGGTGCTGGCCGTTGGGCTTGAATGAACGATTGTATTTCTCATTGTAAATGAATGCTTTGAAATTACACCTTCCATACCGGCCTTTACTTCAGTAAGTCCACCTCAGAAATGGGTCCGATGTCAGGGTCTGGACAATATTTCAGCCCAATAAACTGAGAACTGTATTGTGAACAGAAAAAGCAAATGCCACCCTAGAAGGCTTTTTGGAACTTAATAAGGCCACCTTCCTTAGACATTCCCCTAACTTGTCAAGCTCTTCTTTGGACCTCCTGTATTACAAATGTTTGAGAAGGTTCTTTGGGTGGATGACAGTCAACAAATCCTGTAAAGTGTAAAAGGCCCCATCATTCATCAACATCTGTGTTACCATGAGGTCAGCGCAGTGAGTCCAGGGTACAGGTGGGTACACTGGGGGTAGAGAACAAGAAAACCCTGGAAGGAGCACAGGTTAGCATGAAAATTATTTCTGTGCTGAGGTCCAAGACAGTTGTCATGTGTGGAAAGCCCCATCAGAAACATTGTGACCATGAATTTTTTGCACACGTGCAATAACCAGAAGAGCTGTTGATGATGAAGATTAACCAAAAGAGCATCCTCAAGTGCAGCAAAAGCTATGATTCACCAGATATTTGGGACAACAGACCAAGTTGCAGATAGATTTGTTTTATCTTGGAAAAGGGGAGATGTAAAGAATTTGATAGCATTTCTAAAATTTATTTTTTTTTCATTTCAACATTTTATTTGTTTGTTTGTTTGTTTGTTTATTTATTTATTTGAGAGACAGATCGTGAGTAGAGGATAGGCAGAGAGAGAGGGAGACACAGAATCCAAAGCAGGCTTCAGGCTCTGGGCTGTCAGCACAGAGCCTGATGTGGGGCTCAAACCCATCAACATTGAGATCATGACCTGAGCCGAAGTCAGACGCTCAGCTGACAGCCACCCATGTGTCCTGATAGCATTTTGTTTTAATGAGGAGCGTTCCTTTGAAAATCCTATTTCTAGCTTCTCTTCGAATCTAGGGCTTGAGCAGCATCTGTCTTCTTTAAATGGGGCCTAGGGCTTCATTCACAGGGGGCCACCCGGCCAGCTGCCCTTGTTGATATCCCCAGTCTGGCTGGTTCCTTCTGCATTTATAACTCTCTGTTTTACAGAGAACAGAGCAGCAGGACTTCCCAGAGGACAGAAGTGGGTGTCTTCCTGTGTCTTCCCCGGGTCCTCACAGCCTAGGATAGATCACAGGTACTGACTTGTGGATGGCCAACCGGGAGCCTCAGGTCAGCGGGGTCCTTACACCCTTAGGGGGAGCAGAGCAGTGCTGGCAGTGCCATGACCCAAGCCAGGGGCCACACAAGGCCACACAGGAGGTGGCACCTTCCTGAGGAGTGGAGTGACCCCACCAGCTTTGCAGAATGTTCCATCATCTTGCTAGGCATGAAGAGGCTGGCCGCTGGTATGTGTGGCTCTGAGGCGGGGGAATGGATGAAGGTGCATGTGGGGTCGGCGTGTGGAGGCCCTTTCCCTCGGTGGTGTCGGGCGAGCGGTGTGCGTGCCGAGGGAGAGGGGCTTTGTATCTGCTGGCATCAGAGCAAGTACCTACATGGCGTCTGTGTGGCTGTGACAGATGAGGAGCCTGTGTCTTGAACAGAGGGCATGAAATGTGTGGACAGCATCTGAATAAATGTGCCTCATTGTTCTCATCACACAGCTCTTTGATCAGCATGTTATTTGTTTAATGGATAGCAGTCCTCCCTCCTCCAGGATAATTCATTCGGGTTGAACATTGAGAACAGAACTCCACCATCCGTCCTCACCTCACAGGGTGTTTGAGACTGATCTCCTGGTCCCGGTTTGCCTGTCTGGTTAGTTGGTTAGCTAGCTAGCTGAGCGGTCATACTTTTAAGTATCCTGAGTGGGTTTCCTGTCTTTTCTGAGCCCCATCTTTGGCTTGTTGTGCGAAGTCACCAAATCCCTGTTCTCTGTGTCAGCTCATTGCTGCAGAATTCTTTCTTCCCTTCTTTCTTCTTTTCGATTTTAATGAGTCTAAGTTATTTCAGAATATATTAGATTATTCTCTCCCTTGTGTTGGATACTGGAGGGGATGCAAGTAAACCGAACATTTATCAGTCCTCTCTTCTCTTAATTGAACGGGGGCTGACTGCTGCGAGGCTTGGTGTTCTGCCCAAAGATGTCCCTGGACATCCACAGCTGGGCTTCTGTCAGCTCTGTAAGCAACAAGGACAGGCCAGGGCGAAGGTGCTTCAGCATTTAGAGCTGGAGCCTCGGCGCGGGAACAAAGCCTGTTTGAGGCACCCCGTTTGAAGCCCTACTGAATCCATGACGGCCGAGTCCTACCTTCACTGGCAACCATCGGCCTCGTCCAGCGATTCACAGGGAGCTCATGCCAGCATTTAGGCAGCTTCCTATTTTGCAAATGATTCGTGATTCACAATGGACAGAAGATTGCTCTTCAGATGACCTGTCAGGGTGAGCCTGATTCGGGGATGGGATCCATAGGAACCTGTCCTCCATGTTCTGAGGGGTAGTAGAGATCTGAGGGGCCACAGTGGTGCAGGGGTGGTCCAGCTCAGGCTTGCTGCCAGCTTATATAATGCCTTTGAGTGGATTTGCAAGATGTGCCCCCTCTGGGTACATGGACACAACCCCATGGCCACACAGCTTGGCAATGGGAGGGCTCCTTCTCGGAGGAAAATGTGTCCCTTTCCCCTGGCACGTTCAGCCCTGAACCAGGGAATGTGCTTTGGTAAGGAAAGCGTAGACTGTATTTAAGGCCCCACTTGACCCCTGGTGCTTTGGGGGTGCTTTAGTGCGGAGCCCTGAAGCAGATGCCCCTCCTTCTCTGGTGGCGACTGGGCGAGCCTTTCCAGTGCTGGTTCTTTCCACCTCGAGAGTGTTAAAGACAAGACAGCATACCCAGAATGGAGTCGCTTATGCTAAGTCCCACTGCGCCAAACTAAGGCTTACCGTGATTACAGTTTTGGCTCTCCCAGGAAGGGAACCTTAAACCCTTGAATAGCCTGATCATCATGAGTCAGGTAATCTGCGTGATAAGCCCCTTCCATCCCCTAAAGGAAAGTAACCTTGCAATAAGCAACCCACCTTTTTTTTGACTTCCTTCTTCCCGCTCCCTCCTGCCTAGAGACCTGAGCTCTTTTTCGGACGCTCAACCGACTGAGCCACCCAGGTGCCCCATAAGGAGCCACTGTTTTCAGTTTGGTGAATACCTCTGCAGTCATTAAAAGACAGTCTTTTCGAACATTAAAACTATTTTTATTGAACTTAAACCAAAACTATAAATATATTGCATTTCGCAGAAGGCCATTTTGTGATAAGGTACACACACATAGTGACTTGGTTTCTTTCAAGTAGTGTCTCCTCTCTGGCTTAAGAATCCTGTATTGCTTTGAAAGGTCTTTTGCCAGGTCAGTCCTCTTCCCAGGTGACAGTATTAATGGTGTGGTACGTGGGTAAAGCGTCAGTCACAGCATTTAGAAGATGATGCCCACACCCATCCGTTTCCGGTCCAGGTGGACCGATTCTAGTGAATATCGAATTCTAGTGAATCGAATTCTAGTGAATTCGATTCTAGTGAATCTTTTCATCTTACAGCTACATGAGATATGCTTCTTTGGCAACAATTCTATCTGGCATTTTGTGATACTCTCTGTTCAGATTGCTGTTTTCCCTAGTTCTCCTGGAAGGCAGCTAATACTTGTTCTCTTTCCAAAGCATACCTTGCAACTGCTGCTGAAGGTTTGCCACATTCTGGTTGTAGGAAGCCACAGATGTCCTGCTGGGGCGGTCCTCTGTCTCCAAATCTTTTTGCCGGATAATCTGAGTGAGTTTACCGGTCTCATCTTTGGATGGGTGATCGATCGATCTGTTCAGTTAATCAGATGTTCTTTTCAGTGAGGAGTTTATTCTCCAATTCTTTTTTTTTTATGGTTATTTTTTTAAATTTTTAATCTCCAATTCTTGTCCTTTTGTTCCTTTTACTTAATCTTTCAGTTTCAGCTTTAGATGAATCATGCTTTTCACTTCCGTGTTTCTACAGGAAGATGCTGAATCGTTGTTACTTGAAAAACGTCAGAATGTGTTGTAGGAATGTGCTGGGTTTTTGAAGGATCTGGGTTTTCATTTCCTCTATCGTGTCCTGCAAAATCTTAATCTCCTCATCTTTCGCTGAAAGGAGCTGGGCGTGTTTAACGTTCATTTGCTCATGCTGGCGCGTGAGATCATCTGTCTTCCGTTTCTGGTCTTGTAAAGCACGAAGCCATTGCAGCTTACCCTGGCGTTGATCCTCAATGATCTTTTGTTGTTGTTTGATTTCGTCTTCCAGACGAACTCTTTCTGCATTCAGCTCATACACCTCGCATTCCAGTTCCATGATACGGTCTTGCGTTTGCGGGTCGGCCACAGGTACAGTTTGGCCGTCTTCTCGCAGACACTCCAGTTCGTCTTGCAGAAATGCATTCTCTTCTCTCGTGGATGCAAGACGAACGTCTTGCTCCTCCACGGTTTGCTGTAAAATTTCGTTTTCTCTTAAGACTTGGACGTACTTCTCTAATAGCTCCTGGAGCTCTGGCCTTCTTTCAAGTTTTTCAATACAGATTTCTTTGTCTTGAATAAGTCGTGTCAATCGCTTATGCTCCTCCAGAGCAGAGGAGAGCATTTCCTTAGTTTCTCTATGGTCGGCATCCATCTGCTCAACACTCTTTTTGAGTTGTAGTATTTCATCGTCTTTCTCTTGACTGCGTTGAATTAAACACTCCTGCTCTAACTGGGAGGACGACTTAGACAAGTTATACGTGTCGGTCAGTTCTTGAATAGCTTGCTCATACCTGGCTGTTTTCTCCAACAGCTTCTTTTCAGCCCGGCACAATTTTACTATTAACTGTCCTTTTTCTATTTTCAAGGCCCGCGTAATAGACTTTTTTTCCAGAGAATTCTTACGGTTACAGACAGTAGTTTCTTCCAGCCGACGTCTTACGTCTTCAAGCTCCAAAACCAGCTTTCCATTTTCCACCGTGAGGTTGCAAGCAGCTTTCTTTAAATTGCCATTCAGCTCTTCCATTTCTGAAAGGCTTTGCTGCAACTTTCTAACCGTCGTCTCCCTCCCCTTAAGTGAGTCATCTCCAACAGTATTGTCAGAGTCTTGATTAAGAGACGGTGCTGGCTCCTTCTCAGCGCTAGCAGATTCCTCCTCCTCTTGTTTCATGTGTTCCTTGAGTTCAGCGTTCTCCTTCGGGATGTTTAAATTACGTATTTGCGACGGATCTGACCGACGCAAATCATTAACGGCCGATTGACTCTGAGGTGATTCTTCGTTTTGCGCATCTAACTCTTTAGCTGTGTCCGTTTGCTCCTCTTCAAATGGACAAGCTCTCTTTTCGTCACTGAGATCGTGTTCCACTTTGCCGTTGATGCCGTTGCCTTCATTTTGTTGTTCTGATCGCTGGCCTCTCCTCAAAACCCTGGGCCGTGTAGTTTGTTTCTGTCCATCGAACTCCCCCAGCTCTGCTGTTGGGAGTTCCTTCTCGGTCCTACCCTGAGTGGATTTTTGTCCGTCGGCCTCCAAGTCACATCTGAAATGCTCT
This sequence comes from Neofelis nebulosa, assembly GCF_028018385.1. Taxonomy (NCBI): domain Eukaryota; kingdom Metazoa; phylum Chordata; class Mammalia; order Carnivora; family Felidae; genus Neofelis; species Neofelis nebulosa. Next base: position 20,787,858 of record NC_080799.1, on the reverse strand, counting down.
ACTTCTGAATCCAAATTCACACCTCCTGGAGCCGTACCTTCAATCACTTCCTGCTCATGGCTCACTTTCCAAAGTGCCAGTTGAAGCGCTTCCCGTCCTTGACCTGATGAGTTTTCTTGTTCTAAAACGTAGACTCGCCCTTCAAGTTTCAGATCGTCTCCAATGAGATTGTCACCCTGGGTTAAGCTACACCGTGGCGTCATCTCCTTTTCCGCATCGGACAGCACTTGCCGCGGTCCAGACGCTTCTTCCACTGCTGTACTCTCGGAAAGAACTCTTTCCTTTTCCGTCACTGTATCACTTGGCCTCAACGCGGAAGGCTGCGATTCACGTTCTTCAGTCCTCTCTTTCTTTTCCTCATTGACCCGGTCCCATTCTCTCCTTAAAGCGTCTCTCTCACTTTCTACCGAAGATAATTGGTTATTGATGTATCTTACGGTGTCCTCAAGTTCTTCAATTTTCCTGGTAGACTCCACTTTTTCAGTCTGTAGCACTTGAATGGTGTTTTGCATATCCTCAATGACAGACTCCTCAGCTGCTCTGAGTCCAGAGTCGTCCTTCTCTAACAGATTTTCCAGTTCTTTGATTCTTTTTTCATAGCCTTTTGCCTTTTGATGGTACCTGCGACGTATTTCTGCCAGTGTCTGTTGATAGACGTTCTGCAGTACTGCCTTTTCAAGTTGATGGTCATCCATTGCCTCATTTCGATTCTGTTCAAGTTCCCTGATGGTAACCTGCAGTTTGTAGATTTCATTTTGCTCGTGGCTATTCGCTCCCGGTGCTGAAGTCTGGGAAAAATGCTTCCAGTGGCTAACTTCAGCCTCCAGTCTTAAAACTTCATTTGACAGTCTGCTTATTTCTTGTTGTGACCAAATGAGGTCAGCAAAGTCCAGGTCATCCCCCGGGGAAGCTGAAGCAAAGTAGTTGATACCGTAACCCAAGGAAGGGGACGCTGTGGTTGATCGAAGGGCTGATTGGAGCTTCAGCAACTGGTTCTTGAGCCCTATCTGTCTCACTTTAAGAAGTTTCATTTCTACCTCTTTCTGTTGTAGCTCGTATCGGTAGCTAAGAGTCTGCCGCTTTATTTGAAGCTCCGAGGCTTCATACTTCTCTTCCAGGTGACTACAAAGACGTTTAAGTCTCTGATTCTCCCATCTTAAGGTTTCCCGACTCCCTTCACTCTCTTTTCGGTCAGAGTCAGGCCCTTCTCCCACCTTTTCGGTTCCCTCCATCCGCACATCTTTGATGACCTCAGAGATGCGGTCAGTGAAGGAAGCCACACCGCCACCCACTTGCTCTAGGGAATGGCCCAGGCCACCAAACGAAAAGGACATCGCCGCGGGTCACAGAACTGACCTGGTCCGCTCGGCAAAAAGCGTCCAGCGCAGTCAGACAGTCCCGCTAAGTGTCTCCAAAGGGAGGGCTGCGGGAGGCTACTGATCAAATCACAATCAGGCGTTTCTAGGCAACGCCACACCTCACGCGGGGCTGCTAGGGTCCGCGCGACCCCTGCCCATGACCTCCCACCCCTTACCCTCCCCCCACTGCCCCGCGGCCATCCCTGGCGGTCCCCAGGTGCCTGTGAGCACCTGCGGCGGAAAATGCGACCGGCCCTGGACTTTCCGGGAAGTCCAATCAAAGCGCACAGGGCTCTGCAGCTTGTGGTTTCCAGGTAACAATTTCTTGTAATTGACATGAAATGTACACAGTGACAGCACCCATCCACCCGGGAGCGTAGAAACAGGTCTACACCCGCGCATGGCCACAGTCCTAACGGGGGCATCCGGAAGCTCCCGGGTACCCCAAACCCTCCCGTCTTCCTCTCCCACCATCGCCCCCCCCCCACTACCTCCCCGCCCCGTGCCCGGGTGTGGCTGTTCCCGGCCTCCAGGACCGCGGGGTCACGCCACTGGCGCCTGCTGCCCCCTCCCACCAAGGCGGCGCCTGAACGCGGGGCTCCGCTCGCTGGGCGGGGCAGCCCAGGTTGGGGGGGCGGCGGGGGACAGGCCGCGCGCCGCGCCCGAGCCTGGCGATCATCTGCCATCCCGGCCCCGCGCGGCCCCAGGCGGGAGGCGCCCCTGGAAGTGACGCGGCGAGGGCGGGGCTCCGGCCCGGGAGCAGCAGTCGCGCAGCCACCGCTCAGCCGCCGCAGTAGCAGCCGCAGGAAACGCCGCCGCCGCGCCGCAGTAACCGCAGCAGCAGCCAGGCGGCGAGGGCGGAGCTCCGGCCGGGGAGCAGCCGCCACCGCGGCCGCCGCCGCGGCCGCCGCTCAGCCGCCGCAGTAGCAGTCGCAGGAAGCGCCGCCGCCGCCGCCTCAGTAGCCGCAGCAGCAGCCAGGCGGCGAGGGCGGAGCCCCGGCCCGGGAGCAGCCGCCGCCGCGGCTCAGCCGCCGCAGTAGCAGCCGCAGGAAGCGCCGCCGCCGCCGCCTCAGTAGCCGCAGCAGCAGCCAGGCGGCGAGGGCGGAGCTCCGGCCCGGGAGCAGCCGCCGCCGCCGCCGCGGCCGCCGCTCAGCCGCCGCAGTAGCAGCCGCAGGAAGCGCCGCCGCCACGCCGCAGTAACCGCAGCAGCAGCCAGGCGGCGAGGGCGGAGCTCCGGCCGGGTTGCAGCCGCCGCCGCGGCCGCCGCTCAGCCGCCGCAGTAGCAGCCGCAGGAAGCGCCGCCGCCGCCGCCTCAGTAGCCGCAGCAGCAGCCAGGCGGCGAGGGCGGAGCTCCGGCCCGGGAGCAGCCGCCGCCGCCGCCGCGGCCGCCGCTCAGCCGCCGCAGTAGCAGCCGCAGGAAGCGTCGCCGCCGCCGCCTCAGTAGCCGCAGCAGCAGCCAGGCGGCGAGGGCGGAGCTCCGGCCCGGGAGCAGCCGCCGCCGCCGCCGCGGCCGCCGCTCAGCCGCCGCAGTAGCAGCCGCAGGAAGCGCCGCCGCCGCCGCCTCAGTAGCCGCAGCAGCAGCCAGGCGGCGAGGGCGGAGCTCCGGCCCGGGAGCAGCCGCCGCCGCCGCTGCCGCTCAGCCGCCGCAGTAGCAGCCGCAGGAAGCGCCGCCGCCGCCGCCTCAGTAGCCGCAGCAGCAGCCAGGCGGCGAGGGCGGAGCTCCGGCCCGGGAGCAGCCGCCGCCGCCGCCGCGGCCGCCGCTCAGCCGCCGCAGTAGCAGCCGCAGGAAGCGTCGCCGCCGCCGCCTCAGTAGCCGCAGCAGCAGCCAGGCGGCGAGGGCGGAGCTCCGGCCCGGGAGCAGCCGCCGCCGCCGCCGCGGCCGCCGCTCAGCCGCCGCAGTAGCGGCCGCAGGAAGCGCCGCCGCCGCCGCCTCAGTAGCCGCAGCAGCAGCCAGGCGGCGAGGGCGGAGCTCCGGCCCGGGAGCAGCCGCCGCCGCCGCCGCCGCTCAGCCGCCGCAGTAGCAGCCGCAGGAAGCGCCGCCGCCGCCGCCTCAGTAGCCGCAGCAGCAGCCAGGCGGCGAGGGCGGAGCTCCGGCCCGGGAGCAGCCGCCGCCGCCGCCGCGGCCGCCGCTCAGCCGCCGCAGTAGCAGCCGCAGGAAGCGCCGCCGCCACGCCGCAGTAACCGCAGCAGCAGCCAGGCGGCGAGGGCGGAGCTCCGGCCCGGGAGCAGCCGCCGCCGCCGCCGCCGCGGCCGCCGCTCAGCCGCCGCAGTAGCGGCCGCAGGAAGCGCCGCCGCCGCCGCCTCAGTAGCCGCAGCAGCAGCCAGTCGGCGAGGGCGGAGCTCCGGCCCGGGAGCAGCCGCCGCCGCCGCCGCCGCTCAGCCGCCGCAGTAGCGGCCGCAGGAAGCGCCGCCGCCGCCGCCTCAGTAGCCGCAGCAGCAGCCAGGCGGCGAGGGCGGAGCTCCGGCCCGGGAGCAGCCGCCGCCGCGGCCGCCGCTCAGCCGCCGCAGTAGCAGCCGCAGGAGGCTCAGCCGCCGGAGGCGCAGCCGCCGCTGCCACAGTAGCCGCACCAACAGCAGCCGCAGCGGCAGCAGCAGGTGCAGCGGGCGCAGCCCCCGCCGCCGCAGCAGCCGCAGGGGCAGCCGCAGCAGCAGACGAAGCCCGCGCAGCCGGCGCAGCCGCCGCCGCTGCCAGAGGATCAGCCGCAGCAGGCGCAGCAGTGGCAGCAGCCGCTGCCGGCGCCACCGCCGCCGCCGCCGCCGCCGCCGCCTCCGCCTCCGCCTCCGCCTCCGCCTCGGCCTCGGCCTCGGCCTGGAAGCGATGTAGCCGCACCAGGCCCGAGCCCCGCGGGCCGCCGCTGCCCTTGAACCACATGAAGCAGCTCGCCAAGCAGACCGTGGGCAGGTGAGTGAGCCGTGCCGGGCCGGCCGAGAGCGCGCGGGCCGGGGACCGGGGGTCGGTGTAGGGGCCCCGCGCTCCGGCCCGGCCACCCTGCCGCCCGCTCTGCGCCGGGTCCGCTGCGGGCCAGGGAGGAGGGCTGGGCCACGCAGCGGCCAGGCACCCAGCTCGGAGCCACCGTCCGAGCGCCCGGGAACAGCGGGGCGGGCCGGCCTCCCGGGACGCCCCCCGCGCGGGTCCCCGCCGCCCATTGCCCCGCCCCGCTGAGCATCGTCCTCTGGGGTCTGGACCCAAGCTTTCCCCAGGCCTCCCCCCCACCCCGCCCCCTGCCCAGGCTCTGAGCTGTCAGCAAAGGGCCTGACGCGGGGCTCGAACTCACGGACCGCGAGACCATGACCCGAGCCAAAGTCGGACGCTTAACCAACGGAGCCACCCAGGCGCCCCTTTTTCAGATTTTAGAAAAGTAAAAATATACATATGCTGTTACTGTATAATCCATGGTGTGCGTCAGCAGCCCTTCGTTGAATATGTTAATATTTCTAGAGTGAAAATATAAAGGTACTTCATGCTAAATGGAACACTTAAAGATTGTAAATGGTTTCATATTAGTTCAGGTCAAGTTTTGTTAGCAAATAAGTTGCCAAAACACCTTGTTTTTTAGATTTCAAAATGATGGATAAGGGCTTATGGAGCTGGTTTACTGAGTAGTAATGCTCCTATTGAGAGAGTCTGAGATGGTTTTTTGTTTTTTGTTTTGTTGTTTTGCCTTTTACTCTACGTAATGCCCCCTTACTCCAAAAAGTTAGAAACCACAATGATGTTCTGTAACTAGGGGTCACAGACTCAAGTGCCAGGCAGGTAAAATTAATAAGCGAAGGGAAGGTAGATGTAAGGCAGTAGAGAGAGGCGAGGAATAGCAAAACTAGCTCATTGCACGGGCTTGCTTGCTCTTGGCAAGTCTAGCTACCTGTGGACATGGGGAATGTGGGTGCAGGAACACCCATCTTCCCACTTTTAAGGATACTCCAGAACGCTGATTTTTTTGTGAAGTTTATCGATACTTAAGTATCAGCAGTGAAAAAGGAAAAGAAAAGAAACCGCTGGACGTAGGCCAGAGAAAATATATCTGCAAGCTTTATCTGGCCTTGGGCTGCCTGCTCTGACCTCCGGGTGCGAGACTGATTCTTACCGGACGAAAAGTTGGACCGTGGTGTTTTGGTAGTGAACGCTTTCTTGAGATGGGGATGGGACGTTTGCTTTATCATCGTTCGTTGTGCTTTACGTATATGTCACATAATTTTGCAGTCAGATGCTCTATCCCTGAGCTATACCCCCTAGTATATAATTTTGGAGCGTAAAATATTTCAAAAGAAAAAAACACTGGAGCACTCCCTTATTTTCTAGCCAGTGGGAAGTTTTCGTTCTCTTCTGTGAATTTGAAAGTTTAATGTTTATTTATTTTGGAAAAGGGAATGAGAACCCCAAGTGAAAATAGGGCCCTCTTCTTTAAAAAGTTTGAGTTAAGGGGGGTTAGATTATAATGTCCCTGCCTTTCCAGGGCCACAGTGATCTGAAGTGCCGTTGCATGTGCGCCCCCGTATTTGGACTGGGAGGTGTGCCTCATCTTCTGTCCTCTCAGACCGTATCCCTGGTCCTATCCCCATACCTACCGCCACACGGCTGATGACTTTCAACTTGATGTCTTTTTTTTTTAAGTTTATTTATTTATTTTGAGAGAGAGAGCGAGAGCGAGAGAGAGAGAGACAGAGGGAGCACACACAAGCAGGGAAGGGGCAGAGAGAGAGGAAAAGAGAATCCCAAGCAGGCTCCACGCTGTGAGGGTGGAGCCTGACGCGAGGCTCAAACTCACAAACCGGGAGATCGTGACCTGAGCCGAGATCAAGAGTCTCGGCTTAAGATCAAGATGCTTGATCAAGACTGACCCCCCCTCTGGGTGCTCCTTAATTTTATGTCTCTAGTCCTGGCATCTCTTCATCTCCAGATTGATCTTTGCCTTGAACTTCTCTATTGAAATGTCCTGCTGGAATTCAGCTCATGAACTGCATCCTCAAATTGGCCTTCTTTCCCTGTATTCCTTAGGCCGTGGGTCAGCAACCTCTGGCCTGTAGGCCAAATCCTGCCCACTGCCTGTTTTGTGAAAAAGGGTTATTGGATCACAGCCACGCACTGCAGCAGTACAGTCAAGCAGATCTCACGGTGACCGTATGGCCCACGGAGCCCATGCTATTTACCGCCTGGCCCTTTGCAGGAAGAGTTTGTGGACACCCGCCCTGGCGCACTGAATGCCGGAAACCACATCTCCTCTGTCACCTGCGATCCCCCTCTTTCTCCTCCATCTTCTTTATATCCAGGCTCTCCCTGCCATCTGGCAGCTCTGCCTCTGGACCATCTCTGACTTGGTCTCTGCCTCTCGGTGGCCTTAGTTAGTTCAAGCTTGCGGGGTTTTTTCTTTCTTCTTTTTTTTTTTTTTAATGAAATGTACTGTCAAATTGGTTTCCATACAACACCCAGTGTTCATCCCAACAGGTGCTCTCCTCAAGGCCCATCACCCGCTTTCCTCTCCCCCCCCCCACCCCCCATCAACTCTCAGTTTGTTCTCCGTATTTAAGAGTCTCTTACGGTTTGAACTGTTTTTTGTTTTTTTTTTTTAACCTGGACTCACAATTGTCTTCCAACCGGCTTAGCTAGCTTGAGCTGGATTTTATCCATACGTGGGACGTCTGGGCCTCCACTTTGGTCCGACATGGCCAATCGAAATTTTAATGGTCATAGCTATTCCTCTCTAAATTATTTTCTTCTGATGACATCATGACGTTCGGAGGACATTTTATGTCGTCCTAGTATTGCTAAATTGTCTGTGAAACGATAGTGCTGTCATTGAGTTACGGTGCGGCAGATAATTTACACTGGATCGTATGTCACCGTGCGTGATATGATGAATGTCGTGTTTCACCGTTAGGCTGGTAACATTAGATGCTGTCTTGTAAAAAATCTACCTATTTTAATTTTTTCTGTTAAGGTTGAAATGAATGTGTCCCATATTTGTATTTCTTGATGAGTTTTCTGTATGTGTTATTTGGTCATTTAATTGCCAGTTGTCAATTTCGTTTTTTAATCGCCAGTTTCGGTTCAACACCTGTCTGCTGAGAACCTGTCAAATGCTGGGGTGAAAAAGATAACGGATTCCTAGGAATTTGAGTGGGGAGAGAGACCTACAAGCAGATAATTTGAATACAGCCGGTTGTACTTACTCTAGCAGGCCTTAGGAAGTATGAATGCCACATCTTGATTTATTTATACATGACAAGGTAAACAAGTTCACGTTCTTATCCTCAGGTACATTACGTAATGAGTGCAGGGACAGAATCTTGAGGGAACACATTCACGACTAGGTACAGGTTTGATACAAGATTCAGAAAATAAAGCGGATTCTGTTGAAAATCCGACCGACCCTGTGGTTTATAGAAGAAACTGCTTTTGAATAGGAGGAGCCTCTTTGTAGCCAGTGACACGAAAGCAATATTAAGTTCATCTCAGCTCTCCAGGTTTCAAGACTCGTTTCTGAAGTCTTGCTATTCCCTGTGAATTACAGCTTATTCATTCCTTGCCTAGACTCCTTCCTTTTGATTGGTCCCAGCATGGTTCTCTCTGTCCTTTCTCACAGTTCTTTTTTTTAAGTGTCTTCCTTATCAGAGATACTTCGGCCTGGTTGTCCACTTGATCTCTCCATTCATGTTTCATTAGCAGTTTTTCTATCATTTCTGAATGGGTTCGTTAAATTTCTGCCTCCTAAAGCGTTTATAGTAGAAATGGTAGACTGAGTGACCAGGTACTCAAATGAAAATAAATGTTCAGAACTGCACAGAAATTCTTCCAAGCAGTGACCAGCTCCCTGTCAGTGTGAACATTTAGAAGTCTACCAGCTTGGTACCTGCCACATGGTCGCTGGATACTTTGATGCATAGACAGGACTGGCCACTTGAACCCATGCCCGTCTGTACCTTGGGGAAATACACGAAAGTACTTCTACTTCACTAGGTACGGTGGGTGCAGGATAGATGTAGCGTGGGCGCTGGCATGGGGTCGCTGAGACGTGCCCAGGGGTCCGTGAAGCCTTCTCGGACATGGGACACCTGAATAATCTTGAGAACAGGAAGGTAGGGGTGATGGGTGGTAGAGAATTCCCAGGGAGAAGAAAAATTCTCGGGGGAAACCTAACCTAATCTTGTCCTTTAACTTCATGTTTTGTTTGTTTGCTTTAAATTGGAAAAAGGCAACGCTATCTGATTGCTAGCAGTGGAAAAAGTCTGTCCAGCTCTTATTTTCCAATGAGGTAGTGAACTAACGGCTGTTTGTAGATCCATATGTTCTTAAGTCCAGAGCAATTGTGGTGTTTAAATTCACAAGCCTCTGGATGCATTTCCATCCAATAGATAGAGTAAGTTGGTTCTTAAAAGCTTTGAAGCTCTGAAATCAGGGGACTTAGGTGGCTCATAGTTAAGTAACCAGCTCTTGATTTCGGCTCAGGTCATGATCCCACGGTTCATGGGTTCGAGCCCCATCCCGTGTCAGGCTCTGCGCTGATAGCTTGAAGCCTGCTTAGGATTCATTCTCTCTCTCTCTCTCTCTCTCTCTCTCTCTCTCTCTCTCTCTCTCTCTCTCTCTCTCTTCTCTCTCTCTCTTCTCTCTTCTCTCAAAATAAATCAACATTAATAAACAAGGTTTAAAACCAGTGTACCCTTATTTTCTTTGCTTAATAATAACTGACAGCCATCTTTCCCCAAAATAGACAATTTTTAATTTTTTCTGCTAAGGTTGAAATGAATGTGCCCCATATGTGTCTGTGAACATCTGTGGAGGCATCATTTCTCACAGTGAAGCTTCTCATGTCCTTAATTTGCATCATGCTTGTTCATCTCCCCTTAGAACCTTTTCACTACTCTCATGGCTTTTACCTTCTTGGACACGCTAGGATGTGTAACGTTCCTCAGACAACCCCAAGATGGCAGGACTAAAACACACGAACACCTGTGGCCGTGGACGTCGACTCTTAGAGACGGGCAGTATCGATCGGCCTTTGTGCTCATCGGTGGAGGACCATTGTTCGAAAAGCTTCCGGGCCAGTTTTGGGGGATCGTGGTTTGAGGACCACTGCAGTAGAATTGGGGGAGCCCATCTGTGCAGAAGGTTGAGGAAGCCAAGCTGGTGATTGAGGAGGTGTCCTGTGGTGGCAGGTGAGCCAGGACTGTGGAGGAAGGGGAAGGGACACGAGTGAAAGTCGAGTCAGGAAGCAGGAAGCGATGGCAGCAGCCTAAGGGAGAGGTGATGGCCCCCAGAGCAGGACAATGGCATGGGACTGACGTGAGAAACTAGTTAGCACCATGGCTTTAGGGGCGAAGAAGGGAGGGGTTGGCGTGATTCGGGTTATGTCTGGATGTTATTTACTGAAGTCGGTGACGCAGTGATTATTCGCTTTTCCATTCGTTTCAGATGCTTCTCTTTTTTGAACCATAGAATTCTCACACCTGCCTCGACTTTCTGTTGACTTTGTTTTCATCGACACGTGGCTTCGGGTGGGTGTGTTTGTGCGCACCGACACCACACTGTGCTAATAATAACTGTGGGTGTGTAATGTGTTCTCAATCTGGCAGAGCTGGGCTCCTTTGGCTTTCCTTTTACAGTTGCTGTCTCCCATTTCTGTGTAGAAGTGAATTTTGGTATCGTTTCTAGTTCCTAGAAAAATGCTATGATTGTGATTGGTCGAGAGCACATTAATCCATATATTTAGTGGGTCCCTGCTATGGGGTGGGTCCTGAGAACCCAAAAATAAGTAAATCCCAGGCATTGATGGCCTGGCATATCTGTGAACTAAACTTTGGGGAGGATTGATGTCCTTTCCCATGAGCCTGGCACATCTCTTTCTACACACAAAGGTTTTCTGTGCTTCCTGAGGGCTTTGTTGTCATTGGAAGAGTGCCTGATTAGTTCAGTTGGCAAACGTGAGTGATGTTAATGTCTGTCTATATCTTTATGTACTAAATAAAGATGTGCTAAATTAGTCACAGCTGATCATTTTTGTTACTTCTTTGGATTTCTACGTATGTATTGTCTATGTTTTTATTTCTCCTTTTCCTTTTCTTTCAGCAATTTCTTTTTCATCCCTCATGTAATTGGTTAGACTCGAAAATAATGTGTAGCTGTATAATTGTTTCTAGCAATATTGTCTAAAGGGCGTGTGATTTCACCCTAATTAGGCGTTCCAGAAATGTGGTAAGGTGAAGTCGTGTTTAAGTGCGAATGTCCTAATCTGAGTGGTTCTCAGTGGAAATCTACAAGCATTTTCCCTCTGCTTTTGGAGCCACACACCTTGTAGTGTGTCTGATGTTTGAGCCTTTGTTCCAAGGCTCAGTCATAAGGTTGGCAGGCGTGTGGCTTAAAGGCAGAATACTGAATCGAGGTAGCCTAACCGTATGGAGAAAACAATCACAGTGCACTTGGACTGAGGAAGGAACTGGAAGAGAAATTTGAAATGGAGCCTATGTGGCAATAGGTTTTTATTTGTTCGTTAGTTTTAATTTTTAAAAGGTTTTTATTTTTGAGAGAGAGAGAGAGAGAGAAAATGTGAGCAGGGGAGGGGCAGAGAGAGAGGGAGACACAGAATCCGAAGCAGGCTCCGGGCTCTGAGCTGTCAGCACAGAGCCCAACACGGGGCTCAAACCTACACATCGCGAGATCGTGACAGGAGCTGACGTCGGATGCTTAATTGACTGAGCCACCCCGGCGCCCCAGCAATATATGTTAACATAACTTCTAAAGAAGTGATCAGCAGGTCACAGGGCAGTGGACTTAACTGCAGCCTTTGACTCTTAGAACAGTCTTTAGGAATAGAAACCTTGCTCCCTGTAGATGTTACAGGGAGGTTCTGACGGCCTCTCCCCCCCCCCCCCAAAAATCATCCACACACACAAATTGGCAGAGAATTTCGCGGACTCCACAGACCTCTTCAAGCCCGTGGCCAAGAACCCCGGGCTAGCTCCTGGAGAGATGTGTAGTCACGGCTCCCACGCTAGAAACACATCTGTGGAGAAGCGCCGTTTACAGGTGTCTACCTCCCGTGTAGGTGGGTGGTGTTCCGCTGTTCTCCAGAACACACACTTGACGTCTGTGAGAGCCTTGCCCAGAAAAGCTGAGATGGGCAGCTATCTCATCTCTCCATGATGAGATCTGGCGATCCCATGAAATTCCTTTCCCTGAATAATCGGCTTCTTCTGATAGTCCGTTCCATAATGTTTTCAAAGCTTTTAGGTGAGGGCTTAAGAAAACGAAGACTCCTGTGGGGCAGCTGGAGTCTAGTAAAGAGTAACTGGACTTGAGTCCGTGTGGTCCCCCAGCTCTCTGTCTGACCTTGGCCGCGCGAGCCTCCCGGCTGCGCTCCCACGCTGGTGAGACGGGGCTCCTGCTACCACCTGGGAACCGGCCCTGGGAGATTTAAGAAGGCGCCATGAGGTAAGGAGGCGTCAGAAGACAGGGAGGAAACAGTACGAAACAACAGGTTAGCACTGGAAAAAGCAGGCGGGTTAGATTTTACCTCACCATTAGGGGCCAAAGTCGATTCCAAACGGATGAAGAGTTTCAAGTGAAAACCCAGAACCACAGAATGGAGGAAAAGATGGAAAGTTCTTCATGCTCTGGCATAAAAGTACAGAGAATGAACAATAAAAGATAACCACGCAAATAAAACCACCATTGTGAACTTAAGCACACAAGAATTAAACTTCTGTCTGCCTATCTCATAATTAAAATTATGGCCAATGACTAGTTGGAAACAGGAGCAGCCACCACGGAGCATTAATATCTTTAATGTATAAAGCTGTGTTATCGATCAGTTGAAAGATCTCGCAGTTCAGATTGTGAGATTGAGCCCTGCATCAGATTCTGTGCACTGATCTCGAGGAGCCTGCTTGGGATTCTCCCTCTCTCTCTGCCCCTCCCCTATTCACACTCTCCCTGGCTCTCTCAAAATAAATAAGTCAACTTAAAAAAAAATCACATCTCCATAAAAACCAAGTTTCTGTGGCTGATACACTCTTTGAATGGGCACCGTGGCCAGTATTCTGAGTAATTGCTAGACTTTCCCTGGGTAAAAATTCTACTGGCACATTCTCTGGTAAAGATGAACACTCCCAAACAGTTCAGCATAGAAAGGGCTGAGCCTCGGACCAGACACAGTGATGAGAAAGACCGAGTCATTTGGAGCACATATTGGGGGAGGTAGGGACCATGGTGGTTCCCTAAAATTAAGGTGGGGATAGCATAGACCAATGGGGGTATCTTTGTGTGAAGGAGCCACCCCAATTTGTATGTTACATTCCAGACTCATGATTCGTCACGAAAAGTAATCTTCCCAGATAGCCTGTATTTAATATTATTAAAACCTCCATACTACCCAAAGCTGTCTACAGATTCAGTACAGTTCCTATCAAAATTCTAATGGCATTCTTCACAAAAAAAAGAAAAACAATTGTAAAATCCACATGGAACCACAAACGACTGAAACAGCAAAAGCAATCCTGAGCTAGAAGAACAAGGCTGGAGGCGTCACACTTCCCGATTTCAAACTCCTTGATCCTTGAACAACGTGGGTTTGAATTGCATGGGTCCACTTATATGCAGATTTTGTACAGTACTATACTGTAGATGTACTTTCTCTTCCATACAATTTGCTTAGTAACATTTTCTTTCTAGGGGTGCCTGGCTGGCTCAGTCGGTTAAGCGTCCAACTTCGACTCAGGTCATGGTCTCGCAGTTCGTGAGTTCGAACCCTGCATTGGGCTCTGTGCTAACAGCTCAGAGTCTGAAGCCTGGTTTGGATTCTGTCTCCCTCTGTCTGTCCCTCACCTGCACACACACACACACACACACACACACACACACTCTCTCTCTCTCTCTCTCTCTCTCAAAAGTAAATATTAAAAAATTTTAAAAAGTAATTACATTTTCTAACTTTCTTTATTGTAAGAAGACATTAAATAATGCACGTAACATATAATACATGTTAGCCAACTATTTATGTTCTCAGTGATGTTTCTGGTCACCAGTAGCTACTAGTAGTTAAATTTTCAGGGAGTTAAAAGTTACGTGCCAATTTTTCACTGCACAGGGTCAACACCCCTAACTCCTATGTTGGTCAAGGGTCGGCTGTATATTACAAAGCAGTAGTCATCAAAATAGGATGGTATTGGCATAAAAAAGATACATGAATGGAACAGACTAGAAAGCCCAGAAATAAACCTGATTAAGAAGAGATTTTGGATCTCTTTCTAAAATTAATTTTATCAATGTAATATGTGGCTGAGTGTCCATAAAGGCAGGAAACACAGTGTCAACTTATCTTCAAGCTGTATGTTAACATTTTCGCATAATATGTTCCACATAGATTTCAGTCTCCAGATACCTTTCTAGGTAAAGTACCTCTCTCTAAATTGAAAGCAAAGGGTCTGGTCGGTAAAATGAAAACAAGGATAAGAAATACATTGATTTGCTTTGTAATCAAATGACTTGATTACAGGGTGTCAAATGACTCGACTGAGATCGCCGTTTGAACCAGAAGTCCCACTATGGCACCTCGATTGCCATCATTCTGGGTATTACGTACAGCAACAGTGCTGCCCCTTTGGACTGCAGAGGACTCCTCGGAAAGTACCGTGATCTGGCAACTGAGGCTCGAGCAACTCAGGATGTTCCTCTGCCGGTTGACGGCCGCCAGGTCGGCTTTCTGGAAAGGTCTACATAGTTAATGATAATTGGAAAGCATGAGTGGGAAAAAGCTGTGAAAATACTTTGTTTCTTTTTAAAGTAAAGATGAGATGCCTGAAGGAAGGAGTACTCAGTTGTTACTATTTGTGTGTGTAGTATTGAATCACGTTCCTGGACTTGTGACAAACTTGTTTCAGTAAGGCTGTGCAGCTCAGAAATGATCATTTTAGGAACTGAAGGTTCGGCTTCTCTACAGCGGTCTTTTTTTATTTTTTTTTTTAATTTATTTTAAGTAGGCTCCATGCCCAATGCGGGGCTCAAACTCATGACCCCCAGATCTAGAGTTGCACATTCTACCGACTGAGCCAGCGAGGCGCCTCTAGAGCAGTCTTTTCTGCAAGGGTGGCCTGTGGGTCTCGGCCATGGAATTCTGGGAGGAAAGGGCCTCTTAAAGAAGCAGGATCTTGTTCCAGACCTGCTTTTGAACAGAGGTGAGGCCTGGAAACTGGCATTTTAAATCAGCACACTCCCCACCCTCAGTGATTCTGTACACGCCCAGGTCTGGGAGCCACTGGTCTTGAGGCTTTGTTCTTGTTTGGGGTTGCTATTCTTTGCAGACTTTTGTTTGCTGGTTTTTTTTCTTTGGTTTTGCTCAAGGAGCCCTCTGATGTCAACATCGGTGGAATTTCTACCCATGTTATCATTCATTTCTGCCTGTTTTGTTTATTTTTTATTTTTTTATATTAGAGAGCGAGAGCGTGCATACACACGCGGGGAACGGGGGGAGACAGGGGCCGAGGGAGACGGAGAGAACCCCAAGCAGGCGCCACCCTCCACACGGAGCCCGACGTGGGGTTTGATCCCACGACCCTGGATCATGACCTGAGCTGAAGTCACGAGTTGAACGCTCGACCGACCGAGCCACCCAGCCGTCCGTCCCTAGCTGTTTTGTTTTAAACTCTGGGATAGTCATTATTACATTTCACGAGTTCCTTTGCATTTCTGGATTTCTGACTCTGAGCTTTTCATTTTTTCCCACAGAGCTGAGAAAACAGAAGTCCTCAGTGAAGATCTGTTACAGGTAACAAAATAAAATCTTCTTAAAGTGCTTTGCTTAAAGAGGAAAACAAAACAAAGCCTCATCGGCGAGAACTGAAGCAGATCTGTGTACGTACGTCTGTATGTATGATCTGAGACACGATGAGACTGATCGGCATGGTCCCGAGCAGGAAAGAAAAGCAGTTGGGTTGCACGGTGATAACAAGGGGATCTGGAACTTCGGTGTCATGTTGTGAAGTTCAAATGGGGCTGTCCTGCTTTCAAGTGCCAGGTGTCGGGGTGGGGTGGGGGAGGCGCTGGCTGGCCTGGCCGGTCCACCGGCACTGCAGCCTGGTCACGGCTCCCGGGCAGGCTGCGGGCCTGTCGCTCGCTATGACGGTGTCCTTGATGGGACAGGCCCTGCCGGCAACAGCCTAGAGTTTCCACTTCTTGCCTCTCATGCTATCATCCTCCACTTCTGGGCTGAGTTGGCTCCTGAAGGACTTAGAGTCTCAGTGACGGTGACCAGACCTGTCAGAACCACCCTGAGGCCCTGAGGTGGCCTGTGATCAGCCTGGACTTCTCTGCCCTGCAGGAGGAATATTTTCTGCAGGGGCTTGGCCGGGCCCACTGCACTTCGTCTCTCACAGGCTTCCCTAACTTTGGGGCTGGGGGTTTCTTCCAGAAGGCCTGGGACCCTTTGTACACATCCCTTCACTCGGCCTCAACCCCTTTCCGTCTCCGCCCACCCCAGAGCATGCCGGGAAAGACAGAACCCTTCTGCACTGAGGTTTCTCTTAAGCCTCCTTGCTTGTGTCCTTGCTTTTCACCTGAGCCCCTGAAGACCAGCAATCTGCTCCCGGGTGACTTTCTGTCTCTTCCCACAGAGAGGAGCCGGCATAGCTTAGAAAACTGGTGCCATGCCAGCCCATGTCAGAATATCCTTCTAAATTATGACAGCCACCTGCAGGTAGAAGATTCTAAGAGCCCGTTTTTGTTGTTGTTGTTGTTGTTGTTGTTGTTGTTGTTGTTGTTTTTTAAGGACCAGAAGTTTTTATTACGAGTAGGAGGGTTTGTTTTTTTTAAGAATTATTAGATAATCATATTCTTTTTTTTCCATTTTTCTTTTTAATGTTTATTTTATTTTTGAGAGAGAGAGAGAGAGAGAGAGAGAGAGAGAGAGAGAGAGAATGTGAGCAGGGCAGGGGCAGAGAGAGAGGGAGACACAGAATCTGAAGCAGGCTCCAGGCTCTGAGCTGTCAGCACACAGCCCAATATGGGGCTTGAACTCCTGAACCGTGAATTCATGAGCTGAGCCAAAATTGGACACTTAACCGACTGAGCCACCCAGGAGCCCTGACAATCTTATTCTTAGTAATATTTCCTCATTGGCTTTTATCGTATATTTCAGCTTCACTTTCAGACTTTCAGAAATGTTGCTTGGGCTCGATAACCTTTAACTAGACTAGGTTTCACATCAGTGTTCTCTCTCCCACATCCCACGTTAGTAATAAATATGCACAATCTCCTTGAACCCTTGAAGCCCCAAACCTTGCAGGCAGTTTGAGGACTGCAGAATTCCCACAGGAGGCAGGTGGCAACTGTCTGCTCCTGTCCCTTTCGTAGAACATCCACGGGGGCCTCAAGAGTTTGCCAGTTTCAAGGAACTCCTTGTTTCATCATGAAGATGCTTACCCGCCTCCCGCCCCCCCACAATCCCCTCTCTGTCAGCACAGAGCCTGACGCAGGGCTCAAACTCACGGACCGCAAGATGGTGACCTGAGCGGAAGTCAGATGCTTAACTGACAGAGCCACCCAGGCGCCCTCGTTTTTTGTTTTTTGTTTTGTTTTTTTTTTTCTTAAGTAGGCCCCACACCCAATGTGGGGCTTGAACTCACGACCCCTGAGATCAAGAGTCAGTTGCATGCTCTACCGACTGAGCCAGCCAGGTGCCCCCCCCACCCCACATTTATTTTTTTCAACGTTTTTTTTATTTTTATTTTTTTTTTATTTTTGGGACAGAGAGAGACAGAGCATGAACGGGGGAGGGGCAGAGAGAGAGGGAGACACAGAATCGGAAACAGGCTCCAGGCTCCGAGCTGTCAGCACAGAGCCCGACGCGGGGCTCGAACTCACAGACCGCGAGATCGTGACCTGGCTGAAGTCGGCCGCTTAACCGACTGCGCCACCCAGGCGCCCCCCACCCCGCATTTAAAATGTACACCCTTCCACTCAGCAGTTCTGCCTTTAAGAGTTTACCCTATATGTACAAAGATGTACGTTCCAGAATATTGACTGCAGCCTCACAGCTGCATCACAGCTGTAACCGAGGAGAGCTGGGTTCAAGAGGTTATGGCGCACTCACACAACTGGAGGATATGCAGCTATCTGAAAGAATGCGATGGGTCTGTGTGCACCGACCTGGCACAGTCTCTAAGGCTCACCGTGGAATTCGAAAAGCAAACTGTAGAGTAAATAACGTGCAGAGTACGCTACTATCTACGTCAAGAGCAAGTGGGGGACATACGTGCTTCCACACGCGTAGCTCACTTCTGGAAGAACGGGCAAGGGCACTTGCGTCTTGAGAGAAGGTGGTAGACTCGTGGTGAGGGGAGCAGGATGGAAGGGTTGGTCTTCGTACTCTACACTGCCTTCTTCTGTTTTGTTTTATCATGTGCTTGTATGATTTTTTTCAAAAGAGCATTTAAATATAAGCTTTACAACATATACACAAAGAGGCGCCTGGGTGGCTCGGTCGGTTAAGCGTCCGGCTCTTGATTTTGGCTCAGGTCACGACCTCACGGTTCATGGGTTCAAGGCCCTCACCTCGGACTCTGCACTGACATCATAGACCCGGCTCGGGATTCTCTCTCTCCCTCTCTCGCTGCCCCTTCCCCACTCGCGCTCTGCTCTCTCTCTTAAAATAAAAATAAGTTCAGAGAAAAAATCTGCAAAACACAGGGACTGTGCAGAATTGCCACCGCACAGGGTGCTCTGGGAGTGCGACAGGTGTGACCGCTCGTTTTGACCAAAATAACCTGCTTTGGCACAAACCCTATCTCCGTTAGTGGCTAATGAGTTCCTCTCAAGGTGCTGTGGTTTAGCCTGTATTAGCAGATTAACATGGTTCAAAGTATATCTAGTGAGGGTTGGAGGTTTGAGGTTTGTTTTGTGTTTGTGTTTACATTAAAGACAGTTATGCCTTTAATCAATCAGAATTGTTCGCCGTGAAACTAACTCTCGCCAATCCGCACCTGCTCGCTTCAGCTTGAGGCAGTCTGCTGTACGCTTCCATCACGTCGACGGCTGACGCAGTTTCCCACCCATTCGACAGGAGCCGTTCTTTCTAGAATGTGCAGCGGAGAGAAAAGGCAAGGTACGAGGCACTGTTGCACAACTCCAAGGCACTCTTGGAGCACATGAGAACTTGTCTCAGATGACTCCTTTTTCAAAAGCCCGTCCCAGCCCCCATCTTTCTTCTTTTTCTTTTCCAATTTCCTACACCGAACATGCATTGTTATCATGGGAGAGAAGTCACTAATGTATATTTAAAGAGAAATAAAGCCAGGAACTTCTCCGTGAGCAAGAGTGTTTGAATGCGTTCGAGGCGTAATGTGACATATCCCACCTATTTAATAGGGGCAGGGGTGGGTGGTGTCTCCTCAGCAAAAAAAAAGAGAAAACCAAACAACCTAAAAAACAATAAATAAAAGATATTTAAAGTCTCTATTACAGATTCTAAGAAACGTAAGCGACGTATCAAGTGCAAAGTTTGGACCATGTTTGGATCCTGTTTCAAACACACCACCTATAGAATTTTTTTCTGTTTTTTTTTTTAAACAACTGGGGAAATCCAAACACGGACTGTGGAGTAGGTGCTATGGAGGAGTTTCGGCTGCTGTGTGAGGTACAATGATGATGTTACCATTATCCCGGGGTGGGGGAAGAAAATGCTTACTGGTAGGAGATTCACATGGAAGTATTTATGGGGGTAATGCTATACTCTCTGGATGTGCCTTAAAATATTCCAGTGACAACACCGACAAAAAATGGGGATAAATAAAACAATATTGAAAGATGTGAGTCACCAAAGTTGGCTGATGGGACATGGGTTTTCGTCCTACTGTTCCCTCTACGTTCATGTTGTTTGCAAATATGCATACTGAAAACTTGGGCTAATAGGGTATGGGAAATGTGAATGTGTTTTTTCCAAACCAAGATGGCGGCCCAGGTCTTGGACTTCTTTAGCGTGACGAACCAGCGGCCCACGTGGAACCCCAGCTGCCTGTTCAGGTGGGCACGCGACAGGGCTTCTCACATTCTCTGATCGGAGAAGGGAGTGTGCCCTTCCCTGGGGGGTTAAGGGTACCAAAGGATGTCCCCGCCCTGCTCTCCGACCTGTGACTCTCACGGCTTGCAGGTCTCCACTCCCGCCAGGTCACACTGTCTCCTCCGCAGGTTTTCGATCACGGTCTGTCCGAACCGGTCGGTCGTCCATGTTCACCTGGGAAGGGAAAGAGGAGGCTGGGCAATGCCAGAAGGGCTTCTCGAATACGCAAAATCAGACAACAGTATTCTGTTTCTGAGCCGTCAAGGCTGATGTTTGCTAATACCCAGTGCAGTCAACGGAGTCGGGGGCGGGCACGGCACGCGGGGCTGACGAGAGCGTCGTCTGCTGCCGCCCCCTGCGGGGCAACCGGGCGGTGTGCGCTCGGCCTGGGAGCCGGTCAGACCACTGAGCGGCTGCTCCACAGGTAGACTCCCACGTGCACGCCAGGTGCAAGAGGGTTTACTCCACAGCATGATGTGTAACGGGACCTATGACGGAAAGGACTCACATGCCCATCCGCTGGGGTTAAAGCAGTTGTGGCATGGTCGTTTAATGAAATATTACATTGCCATGAAAACAGCAAGAGGACATCCAAGTAGATGTAGGTACAGACGTAGACACACATACAGACACAGATACAGATGTGGAATGATTCTCAGATAACAGACTCTCGAAAAGTACAGTACAGAGGGCTGTGCATAACATGCTCCTGTCTGCCCTTAAGAAAAAAAAAAATCTCTAGCTACATTTATATATGTGCAGAATAATTCTGGAATCTGGCAGTGTTGCTTCCCAGGTTGGAGGACTCACTAAGGTCCGGGGTAGAAGAGAGACTTACCTTTCCCTGCATACCCTTTTGTACTATTTGATTTTTTTTTTTGAAGTTTTGCATGTGCTGTTACTTATCTAATGAGAAACCATTTAAAACCCCCTTCTTACGATGTTTATTCATTTTTGAGAGAGACAGAGCATGAACGAGGGGAGGGGCAGAGAGAGAGGGAACCCCAGAATCCGAAGCAGGCTCCAGGCTCCGAGCTGTGAGCCCAGAGCTCGACGTGGGGCTCGAGCTCATGAGCCGTGAGATCATGACCTGAGCCAAAACCAGATGCTTAGCTGACTGAGCCACCCATGTGCCCCCCATTTACCACTTCAAAAAAACCATTAACGTATCTATATGCACAAATGTCACAAAACATACATAATACACCGCGCACTATTGTTACTTTGTCCCAAAACGTCAACAGTTTACTATACGAAATGATTCCCAGAGCTCCTGTGACAACGGTGGCAGGCAAGAAGCAGCATCACTCTCTGTCGGTGGACGTGTGAGGCTTACGTGGCATGAATGGTCACACTGGGTGCCTGTGAGCACGTGCTCCGTCGTCTTCCTGCCTGGGTCTGAATCCTGGCCTGAAACTTACCAGCCGTGAGGCCGTGCGGCCGTGGGCAGCAAGCTGTCCAATCCCTCTGTGCTTGGGTCCCCTCACCGGCCACACCCGCCACACCCTGGTTACTGTGACAAGTAGGTTAATACAGGTCACACTCACGGAAGGTGCCTGCTATATAGCAAGCAACTTCTACAAGTTTGCTACCCTTATTCTACCAGTACTGAAATTTGCATCACTCAGGGCACCTCGGTCGGTAAGCGACCGACTCTTGATTTTTGGCTCAGGTCATGATCTCACAGTTTGTGGGTTTGAGCCCCGCACTGGGCTCTGTGCTCACAGCATGGAACCTGCTTGGGATTCTGTCTGTCTCTCTACCCCTCCCCTGCTCGCTCGCTCTCTAAAAAATAAACAAATATTTAAAAAACAGGTTTTTTCATCATTCATGTGGTTTTTGTCATTTTAAAATACTGAGTAGGAAATCATGGAAGGCATGTGAGCAGTTAGTACACCTGAGGAGGCTGATGGTTTGCATTTGTTAGGAAATTGCAGAATTCAGTGAAAACGGACACATCCCCAGGCTTGCTCCCAAGTGACTGGGTCCATGGTCAAGATTCACTTCATCCACCATTGCTATATGATGTTGAATAAGAGAACGCACGAATGAAACGAGGCGAACAGAGCAGGGTGAACACCCACAATGTGTGAAAACAAAGCAGAATTCAGGGGCACCTACGTGGCCCAGTCGGTTAAGCGGCCGACTTCGGCTCAGGTCACGATCTCACAGTTCGTGAGTTTGAGCCCCGTGTCGGGGTCTGTGCTGACGGTTCAGAGCCTGGAGCCTGTTTCAGATCCTGTGTCTCCCTCTCTCTCTATCCCTGCCGTGCTCGCGCTCTCTCTCTCTCTCTCTCTCTCTCTCTCAAAAATAAACAAACGCTAAAAAAATAAGATAAATTTAAAAAAGAAAGCAAGCAGAATTCATTTTCCCCAGTCCTGATATCCTGCAAGCAAAGACAGATTCCCAAGACTTACAGAAGCCAGATGAGGCCAGCTACCATTATATCCACTCACCAGGACTGAAGACTGAGTGTGAGGAATGCCCCCAGTTACACAGAGGGAAGGAAGAAAACTCAACCGAGAACCACCTCTACGGGAATGTGGCCTGGGGCATGAAGGGGTGAGAAAGTCAACCAAGGTCTAGCCTTAGATCTGTCCATAATTACGTGACACGGGGCAAAGCGTTTACTGCTGTCATCCGTAATGGAATTTAAAAATAAAATGAGATGAAAAAAATAAAATCAATAAAGTTAAAATGAACTAAGCAATAAAATTAGCCGCCATGTATTCAGTCACGTGCCCCCCGCTACACATCATCTCATGAACTCCCATAATAGCCCAGAGAAGTTCTCCCTTTATAAACAAAGCCCTGGCGGGGGCACCGGGATGGTTCAGTTACTTGAGCGTCCATCCAACCCTTATTTCGGCTCAAGTCACGATCTCACAGTTCGTGGGATCAAGCCCCGCGTCAGGCTCCAGGCTGCCAGCACAGTGCCTGCTTGGGATTCTCTCCACCCACCCCCACCCCCACCCCCACCCCCACCCTGCTCCTTCCCTGCTCATGCTCTCTCTCAAAATAAGTAGAGAACTTTAAAAACAAATCAAAAACAAGGACCTGGGGCTCAGAAAGATCCAAATAACAGCTAATAACCTGCTCAGCAGCCGGGCAATCCTGAACATGCTCTCGTACAAATTAACTCGCTTACTCCTCACTACACCCTATTAACGTCGGGACTGTTATTATTATTATTGTCATTTTCCTGATAAAGAGACAGCACGGAGAGGTTATGAAACTTGTCCCGGTCACACAGCTAGGCAATCTACCTCCAGAGCATGGACTCCCAACCACCCTACCATTCTGCCTAAGGGCACCCGGCCAATCATAAGAGCCAGGGCCAGGACTCGGACCCACGCTGAATAATTCCAAAGCTCTAAAACAGAACCCTTCCCACCACATCAGAAGAGAAAAACAGGCAACCAGCGGGCCAAACTCGGGGACGTTACAAATTAGGAATTTTACATTAAAATTCTACACTGTCGCTTCTCCTGGAA
Organism: Neofelis nebulosa; assembly: GCF_028018385.1. Taxonomy (NCBI): domain Eukaryota; kingdom Metazoa; phylum Chordata; class Mammalia; order Carnivora; family Felidae; genus Neofelis; species Neofelis nebulosa. The sequence continues at coordinate 20,764,965 of NC_080799.1, read as the reverse complement.
AATTGGGGGTTCTCAACTCCAGGCTCCCATGTCCACATGGGAACAACGAGGTGGCACTGAGCAGGGGTGAACTGTGGTTCACCAGAGTCCCCAGCACTCCTGTCTGCCTTACACCTGGCCAACTTCCTCCACTGCATCACCTGCCTGCCTCGGAAGGAATCAGGGTTCGCTACCCTGACACCCATATGTTAGCCAAAATTCCTTCCATCGCGGTCTATGACTCTATAATTAATACAACGGTAAAATGTGAACTTTACAAAGTTTTTGTAAAGGCCAAGAGAGAAGTTCCAAAAACCCTGGCTGCGAGTTTGCAGGAAGTTAAGAAATCAGGAACGCTGGGAATTGCTAGAATCGATTTAAAACGGCGATGTGTGTGTGGCCAGAGGCGGAAGGAAAAGAGTGAGTGGAAATTTATACTGGGGTTGCTCAGAGAGGGTTAGCCCCCACGCGAACGCATACAGCACGCAAAGGTCTTGAGCTTCCTTTTACCTGTTGGTAGTTTATGAACATAGCTGTCTCAACGCCGTTAGCTGCCCACTTGAGAAGGTTGGCCGACTGCTCCGGAGTCATGTACACCAGCACGCGTTCCGTTATCAGCAGTGCTGGCAATCTTCAGAGAAGAAAAAAGGCACATAAGTATGTATTCATCAAATCGGGACTCTAACGGCAGCCACGGATAGTGCTGGCAGGGCAGGAAAACCCTGGGGTGCACACCGCAGGAAGAGGAGAAGCCCCGGATAGCACGTCAACTATCAGGGCGGTAAGAGGTGGAGAGCCCCGTCGTGACCCAAAGTTTCAGACCGTAACAACGTGAGCACTGAGCAAGGTTTTGTCTGGCTTGCTACAAATTCTCCCCCGGCATGCCCGCACAGGGTGACAAGGTGGCCCTGCAGACCCCTTGCTCCGAGGCAGTCTAGTTCCCTTCCCCTGGAATCTGGGTTAGGCCTGTAACTCGCTGTGGCCAATACAACAGTAGCAAACACGACGCAAGCGCAAGCTGAAAATCACTTGCACGTTGGCCCTTGCCCTCTTGCTCGGAAGTCTGAACCCGTGTGGCAATGAACCCAAGCTGGCTTGCTATCGGAGGGGAGGCCCTGTGCGTGAGAATGAGGCATCCACATAGGAGGGAACCCCAGGGGATCTCAGCTACAGGAGTGAACCCCAGGGGACCTCAGCTGCAGCTGGCTCCAGTGGAAGAACCACCCAGCTAAGCCCAGTCCAAGTGGTCCACTCACACAATCCTGAGCAACTTGTGAACTGCTCTGAATTGTGAGTTGTTCGAGACCGCTGAGGCTGCAGAGATTTTGGTACACATCAAAAGCTGACTGATAAAATGCAGAAATACTGCTATCCCTTTAACAGAATCTAATTCTTCTTACACAAACTTTTATCATCAAGAATTAAAAACACGAACAGTCTTCAACAAATGACACATTAGCATGCGGTCTGAGTTACCAGACCCGAAGTAACGAACAAATTACGAAACAGGAAAAGCAATAAACTCCTACAGAAATCTCTAAACGCTTTACAGTTGGAAGGGAACACAGGCAGCCCTAAATTGTGTGAGCTCTGCTCATTTATTCCTGCTCCTTCTGACTCCTTTACTGGATCCTCCTCCTCCTCTGCCCCTTTACGCTGCTGTTCCTCATGGCTGGTTGCTATTTTTCTCACAAAGCAAGTAGGTTACTTTTGCCTATTTTTATTGGCAGGGAATTTCAAAACAAGTAAATTGTCTGAACTGAAAATACCCAAGCAATTTGCTGAAAAGAACATCGTGTACGTTAGTGTCAGAATGTAACCCATGCAGTTAGACTCAGTGCCTGGACTCATGATCGCTAGAGAGAAAGGCTACCCACAAGTGCTGCTGGCTTTGACCCGACAGTCCCGACTATCCACTGTTACTGTTCATCAGGATTTCCTTTTTTTTCTTTTTTTGACAAGGAAATGTTGTATAACTCAAGTGACTTAAAAATATACATCCAGGGGTGCCTGGGTGGCTCAGTCGGTTAAGCATCCAACTTCAGCTCAAGTCATAATCTCACAGTCCATGGCTTCGAGCCCCACATCGGGCTCTGCTCACCGCTCAGAGCCTGCGGCCTGCTTCGGATTCGGTGTCTCCCTTTCTCTCTGCTCCTCCCCGGCTCGTGCTCACACTCTCTCTCAAAAATAAATAAACACTAAAAGAAATTAAAAATATATATCCAGGTGCGCCTGGGTACCTCGGTCAGTTGAGCATCTGACTCTTGATTTCGGCTCAGGTCATGATTCCAGGGTTATGGGATTGAGCCCTGTGTTGCGCTCCATGCTGAGCATGCAGCCTGCTTGGGATCTTATCTCTCTCTCTCGTTTCCTCTACCCCTCTCCCTGACTTGCACATGCTCTCTTTCTCTCTCTCCAAAATAAAAACGTATGTATGTGTATACAAATACACACACACATATGTATGCATATATCTACAAATGCTCTCTGGACCCAACTGGGTCATGGTACAAAGAATGAGAGAACTAAATCCAGAGGATAGACAATGAAGTCCAAGTTGCAGATGAAGTTGAAAATCAGAAAGAAAAACATTAAAAGGAAGTTTAAAGTAAGCAATTTTTTTTTTAACCTAAGTCTAAACCCCCAGATTATATCAATAGGAACGATTAGAAAAAGTGAGTGGAAAAAAAAGTTTCAAAACCTCAATAGGTTGGTAATTAGAGAAAAACAGTTCCAAAAACGTTTTTATTTATTTAAAATTTTTTTTAAATGTTTGTTTATTTTTGAGAGACAGAGCACAAGCCGGGGAGGGGCAGAGAGAAAGGGAGACACAGGATCTGAAGCAGGCTCCAGGCCTCCAGGCTCCAAGCTGTCAGCACAGAGCCTGATGCAGGGCTCGAACCCATGAACCATGAGATCATGAACTGAGCTGAAGTCGGATGCTTAACCGACTGAGCTACCCAGGTGCCCCTCCAAAAACCTTTTTAATGCAAAAGGCACTGACTATTACATACGGTGTTACCACATGGGGGGAAGCCAGGTGGAGAAGGCTACGTGGGAATTTCCTGTAAAGGTTTGCAACTTTTTTTTACAAATTTGAATTATTTGGAAGTGAAAAGTTAAACACGTTTACAGTGTATTTTTAAGAGGCAGTCTTCGCCAATGTTAAAAACAGGATTAATACTTTTCAGAAGAGAAGTCTAAGCGAAGCAAAAACAGCCCACGGAGGAAAACACAGAGCACAAATGAACCCCAGAGAATTATGAATGTAATTCTAATACTTGTGATAGCTGCTGTTCCTTATCCATTTTGTAGATCTCCAGGAGTGAGGCAAACTTGCCTATCAAGAGCTCCCTTGATTAATTTATTTAAGTGTATTTACTTATTTTGAGAGAGACAGAGGGCAAGCAGGGGAGGAGCAGACAGAGAGGGAGGGAGAATCCCAAGCAGGCTGTGTCAGCACAGAGCCCAATGTGGGGCTCAATCTCATGAACCAGGAGATCACGACCTGAGCCGAATTCAGAAGTTGGATGCTTAACCAACTGAGCCACGCAGGCATCCCAAGAGCTCTCCTGATGTGTAAGTGATTATTTCCCTGGCCATGTAGCACATTTGCCCAAATGGTGTGTTTCTACGTTCGCAGCGGGTTGCTGCTGGTTACCACTGCAACTGTAATAATCTACAGATTATAGCTTCTGCGCCAATTTCCGTTCAACTGCTTTCACACGCGTACTTAATATAATCTCCAAGCTCTCCGCGCAAAGCCTGACATGGGGCTCGATCTCCCCAACCGTGAGATCATGACCTGAGCGGAAATCAAGAGTTGGACGCTTAACCAACTGAGCCACCCAGGTGCCCTGCAGTTATAGGTTTCTATACATATAATTACCTTCTCTCAAACTTTATGGTATCAGGCATCAGTATGTTATAAAAGCAACACACGTGATTCTGATGTGAAAACAGGAGAAACATTGCTTCTCAAAGACTTAGAAAACCTCCCTCATAGCAATGAAATGATAAACATCTCAGAATTAAAAACGGAACACGGGTATCATGCTGCACTTTCTCCTGACCTTATTTCGTATTCACATGAAATCACAAACGCGTAAGAGGTTAAAACAAGATCTCACTGTGGATTCACGTCACATTTCTCTAGCTTCTCTTCGAGTTCAGGTGAGTCTCGGAGATCTGCTCCGATAATGGCATAGCTCTTTGAATCCAACAGGTGTCCACCTGGAAAGCCAAGAAGAGATTATCATTTCAACAGAAATTCATCCAGAGGAGATCATTTCAATGGATTTCTTTTCAAAATTCAATTATTATTTTTTCTCCATTACAGAAATACATGTCCCACTGCAAAAAGGAAAAAAAAAATCAGGAAGGAGGAGGGTGGAATGAACGAAAATCACATCTTCCAACTATTAATGTTTTGGTATAGAACATTCCAGTCTTTCTTCTATACATACAACATAAACCCATACACACAACATAAGCACATTTTCTGTCACACAAATACGTACACACACATCACACAGGAAAAAGAAAGGAGGGCCAATTCTTCTTTTGAAAACTGCTTCTCCTACTTAACAGTAATATCAATGACATCATCGTCTGTAATGATTTCCTAGCATTCCATCAGTGGATAAAACAACTTACTCAGCCAAGCCCTCACGATTAGGCCTGTGGTATCTCCAGATTTTCTCCATCTGAGGCACTGCGATGAGCATCTTTGTTTAGACCTCATGAAGCACCCGTCCAGTTAAGTAGGTCTCTAGGAGTAGAATTAGGAGGTCAAAGGGTAAAATATTTAAGTATTGGTACCGATCGGCTGGCCACTCTCTAAATGTCGTGCCAATTTGTGAGATACTATGTTTAAAAGAAAATAGCTTCTAAAGTATTTACAAATACAATGATAACGTTTGCTTGAAAATACTCCCACAGAGATCGGACAGCATGGTTTCTATAGTGGTTCTCGAGCTTTGGCAGTCATCAGAATCACCTGGCGGGCTTGTTAAAAGAGACTGATGGCTTCAACCCCCCGAGTTTCTGATGTAGCAGATCTTCCAGAAGTAGACATTTTGCCAAATTCTTTCAAAAGCTAGACATCTGTATTTCCAACCAATGCTCCACAGTGGTGATGTCACTAGTCCAGGACTACACTTCTAGAACCACTGGTACAGATGAAATTGGCCACAGTTAAAAGTTCAGTGATGGGTACATGGAGGTTCATTTACTTACTTATTTTGAGAGATGGCGGGGGGGGGGAGGGAGAGCGGGGGAAGGGTGGAGAAAGGGGGAGAGAAAGAATCCCAAGCAGGCTCTGTGCTAATAACACAGAGTCCAGTGCAGGGCTCAAACTCATGAACTGTGAGATCCTGACCTGAGCCCAAATCACGACTTGGCCATTTGACTGACTGAGCCACCCAGACGTCCCCCTTGATTCACTCATCCGGACTGACTTTTCATTGTGTGCCCATTTGTATACTTTTAAGTTTCACCTCGTGCATATTTCAGCTTTAAGAAATGATCAATTTCAAGATGCGTATTTTTTCTCAGTTTCACATTTCTGAAATGAGGATGCATCGGTCAATAACGTTTCGGTTTAACTTATCAGCACCTTTTCTTTCCTGGCGGTAAATAGATAGTGTGATTCTTGCAATCACAGCCTCAAAGGTTTAATGAAATAGGGCAATTTTTCAATGAAAATGTGTCAGTGTTATCATCGCCTATCACTTTTCTCAAATTTTCACTCACATTTGTATTTTCATTAATTTTTATTTCAACTGTCCCTCTCCCAGAATGATGGCAAGATCAAAAACTATCAAGGACAGGACTAGAAAACTTGCCCACACAAGACACAAACCCAGAGTTAAAAACCAAGTGAAAGGCTAAGAAAGAAATCTGCCAATCAACAGTTGACGAGGGATTTATATCAAAGAACATTGCTTTATGTTGTAAAGGATTCCTATAAATTGAAAAGGAAATGAAACAATGCAACTGGAAAATATATGAGCAGAGGAAAGTTACAAGAAATCCCACAGGCCAACAGAAGGAAGGAAGGGTACTCCGTTTCACTAGCACGTTCAAAGTTATAAAAAATTTAAAACAAAGTTACAGAAACATCTTTAATTCACAGATTTGGCAGACTGGCAGGAATTTTTTAAAATGGTAGTAGCCAGTGTTAGCGAGGGTGTAGGGAAAGGGAACCCGCATCTACTCTGGTGAAAATACAAATTAGTCGAAAGGGTCTTGAAGCACGGCTTGGCAGTAGCTATTAGAATTCATAAGGTACAATTTTTTGAACTGGCAATTCCTGCGAATATGCACATATAACTAGGCTTTCTACAAAACTGTTTAATAGGAAACCATAAAGAAGGCGGCAATCTAAAGGACCATCAGTAGCGAATACGTTAAGTAAAATGGGATTTCCATGCAGAGGAGTACTACGAAGTCACCAGAAATAACGAGGTAGATCTAATCTGGCAACATGAAGACAGCCGTGATTCCCTAGGATGCACAAAGAACAAGTTTCAAAACAGTACGTGTAAATTATTCGCTTTACTAAAATTATACATATAACTGTATTTATTTATTTCTACAAGTATAGATTCACTCTTTCAACAAATACATGTTGGTCTACATCATATATATTTATTTATTCAATATATGCATAGATTCCTTCACCAAAAATTTACTGAACCTTTTGCGGGCCGGGCACGGGATTCTATTTACATGTGTATTTTCTTACGCGTGATATTTACCTGCCTCTAGGTACACTGTCCATCCACAGGAGAAAACACCCTGCACAGTGGTTATCGTGGTGGGGGGAGAGATCACGCAGGGTCTTTACTTTCTACTTCACATGCTTCTACACTGATGGGTCGAAGGCAATGCAAAGTGCTAACTAACCCTTTCATTACAGCTAATCCTTCTGACGCAAATATTAACCAAATATACAGAAAAGTATGACGGCTACGATGTAGAGAAAGCAGATGTGCCAGCCAATGGCAAAGCCTGAGGAGGTTGTACTTAAAATTTGTACGAGGGAAACAAAGGATGGAGGAGATATTAGTTTCTGTGGGAGTCTGTTCACTAGGAGCGTGACGAGGGCACTGTGCTGGTGTAGAGGCCTGTCTAGTTGCCTGACGTTTCCTGTGTTATCTGTGCCCACCATCTAAGGCCATCCTCTCTGAGCATGTTTTCTGACCTGAATTATTAATAAGCCCCTTGAACTTCTCTGTCAGACACACACTGAACACAATGGAACATTCTGGAAGAGTGTTTGTGACCTTAGTTTTAAAGGCTTAGAAGGGAGGAAAGAGTTGTTGGAAACACTCATACTGAAAACTTACGGGGAAAAACTGAGCCCCGGGGCCAAGGACCTAACGTAACAGGTGAAGCGGGTCAGGTACGAGACAACAGTGGTGGGGACGTGCATTCCCTCTCAACGAAGCAGCCATGTAGGAGTCAGGGTCTGAGGCTGCCGGACTGGATTTTTCCAAGGAAAGATTTTCGGGAAAAAGCTCCTATATTTGAAATGTTTGCAACTCACTGAAATGTTTTTCAAAAGATTTCAGATTGGGACCTATGGACATCTAAGAGGGGCCATACAAACAATTGTTTCAAGTTCCTTCACAGTAGATGTGATGCAGAAGTATACACTCTATGACGTCATGTGCACACACGCACAGACTCAGACGCGCACGCTCACACACACACACACACACACACACACCATCTTTAAAAAGAAAGGGGAAGAAAAGCAGAGAGGTAGCCCATACTGTATTACTTAGTTGCCAATTTGCAGTGTGTCCTCTGAATGTCATTCTATAATGGGTTGTAATAAGAAAGGCTTGTATCTATGGGAAGATGGGAAAGAGAGAGAAATGAGTCAAGTAGCTTAGTTACTGAAAAAACGCAAACACCCACTACCGAAATGGCCAGTAGGTACCGCTACTGCTCAAAGCAAGGGCGACTCCAGAGGGCCTGCTGCTTAATCACGTCTGACCCTAGGCACACACATGAAAAATTCAGTGGATCAGCTCTCAGAGTAGGTCAGTGAGCGTTACTCTCCGAATCTGACGTCAAGTCACAAACTGATCATGAAACACTCAAGACGTAGAAACCGCCAAAGATAGGCTGGCGATATGTTTCCAAATGTTCCAGTGTTTTCCAAGCTGTCTCTCGTTTCCTGCTTCTGCTCACTCAATTAAAAATTTTAACCATTGTTAATCACAGACAACTAAACAAACCAATTCCTACTCAGACCTGACGTCCAGTAACGTTTAGGTGATGACTCTGCTCTCCTCCAGAATGTGCAAAAAATTAGACATCCGAGAGCCGATTTCAGTATCGCAACCACCATACACACATCTTTCACCCCAGAAACCTCCTCTAGGCTTAAGTGAGAGCCCACCTGCTCTTATTTGACTCGGTGTCCTAACAAGCTAGGTCGTATTCTGTGGCTGCACAGCGTCAGATGCCATAGCGCATCTCAAATGCACGCTACGTGGGGCGCCTGGGTGGTCCGTCGGTTGAGCATCCAACTTTGTTCGGCTCAGGTCATGATCTCGCACACAGCTCGTGAGTTTGAGCCCTGCGTTGAGCTCTGTGCTGACGGCTCAGAGCCTGGAGCTTGCTTCGGATTCTGTGTCTCCCTGTCTCTGTGCCCCTCCCCAGCTTGCACTCTGTCTCCCTCTCTCAAAAATAAATAATTATTTTAAAAAATTATTTTTAGATAAAATGCACCTTCCGTGTAATATAATCTTGTATTTGGAAAAGGGCAAAACTTGTTTCCATAGGATAAGTTAGAAAAAAAAAAACTTAAACTATTTCTAGCTTGTGGGAATTACACATCTTTAAAGGACAAGGTGAAAGTTTTAATGGTTACTAAAAATTTTTTTAAATGTAAGACTTAAGATTTTGTTTAAATGACTAGTTTAAAAAGAAGGGGAAGAAGTATATGTTAAAAACCACTGAGAAAATCTGACCTTGGGCTTGAGGTCAGGGTTTAAATTTCAGCTCTACCCCTTTGTCAACAGGTAACCTTATGGAAATTAGCTTAACTTCTTTGAGCTTTGGTTTCCTCAACTGCTAATAAAAGCATGTCATTCCTGAGTCGGCTCTGAGGACTCAACGAGATCATCTGAGTGAAGCATTTCACATGGTGCTACAAAAGCTCTCAGCAAAGATTCACAAACTCGCCATCTGTAACTGCAGAATTCTTAAAACATGGACTCAGGGTTGCCCCCATACTATCTCATATATAGTAAATGGCCAATTTGGCCTCCCATTATTCATTCAAACGCTATTTACTACACATCTGCTCTGAGCCAGGCCCCTTTCTATGCTCTGGAGATACAGAAGTAGCCGGAGCACACATGAAAATTCAGATTATTGGAGCGCCTGGTTGGCTCAGTCGGTTAAGTGTCCAACTTTGGCTCAGGTCATGATCTCACGGTTCATGAGTTCAAGGCCCACATCAGACTCTGTGCTGACAGCTCGGAGCCTGGGCCCTGCTTTGGACTCTGTCTCTCTCTCTCTCTCTCTCTCTCTCTGTGCCTCTCCCCCACTCATACTCTGTCTCCCTCTCTGTCTCTCAAAAATAAATAAAACATTAAAACACTTTTTTAAATTTCAGATTAAAATTAAACCACTATAGGTCATTTCTATTACGTGTTCAGAGAAATTACGTTAACGGACAGAAGAGTTGCAAGGGAGGGGACATTTCATTTTGAAGACAGTTTGGAATGGGGATCTTGGGGCCAGAAGGAAGGCGGGAAGGGGGTAAAAGGGAAGAGTCCCCTAAAATGAGGTCTCTGGCGTTCAGACCGGCCGCCTCCTGAACGCTGCCCCTGAATCCTGCCGGGCTCTCTCCTGTGGTCAAAGCCATACTCACTTGATGCTGTGCAGCTTTCTCGTGACTCTCATGGGAAAGTCCACTTCAAAATATTTACTTGGGAGAAGATCTTCATCCTGAGGAAAAACACGCAGTAAGCTCTAGAATTATGTATTCACTCCTACATTTACTGACCACCTTCACGTACCGAGCGAGTACTAGGCCCCGAAGAGCATCAGGGCACTTAAGGGTTTGACATCCAGGAACGATATGGGCAGAGATGTATTTTCCACATTACTGTGGTCTCCACGTGGGGAATGGATGGAGGACGGGCGTCAGGGGTTCACAGCTGTCCAGGGAAGAAGTCACGGGGAGCCTGAACTGGGGGAGCAGTGCCTGGGATGGAGGTGGGGGTATGTGGAGGCGCTGGGGGAGTAGGACCTGATAGGATTTTCCAAAAAGCAGATCGAGATGAATCAGAGAGGGTCAGGACACCAATGCTGACCAGCATTTGAGGGATAAAATGGAATAAAACAGCAAAAATCCCGAAGCATCGCACACAGTGGGGGTGAGTACTGTTTTGTGACACGTTTACTTTTTTCTGTGAGGGGAGGATACAGCGGGTGGTAAAGGGCAGGTGCTCTGGAGCAGGGGACGGGGGTTCGAATCCCAGCTCCACCGCCTGTCTGCCGCGAGGCCCCAAAGTCACTCCATTCCCTGGGCCAAGTTTCCCTCCTCTGCGAAGCAGAGACAGGGACAGCACCTCACGGGGTTGTGAGGAGTAATGAGGAAATGAGTACACACAAGGGACACTCAGAACGGGGCCTGCCTTAGTAAGTGCCACGTGTGTGCCTTTATCATTGACTGTCATGGGGACGGGGCGCCGAGGTGGCTCCGTCGGTTAAGTGTCTGACATTGGCTCAGGTCATGATCTCACGACTCGTGAGTTTGAGCCCCACGTGGGGGCCAGGGCCCGCTTTGGATCTTCTGTCCCCTTCTCTCTCTGCCCTTCCCCCACCGGTTCTCTCTCTCAAGTTAAATAAATAAACTTAAAAACCTTATTGACATGGGTACTTAGAATTAGGTCTTGGCCTGGGGTGTACATTTATCTTTACTGAGGGCTGCAGTAAAAGAGCGTGGCAGACGCGCGCGCGCGCACACACACACACGACCCTGCTCCCCCTTCTGCATCCCCGGCCTGGTCTCCCCTTGGCCCCCTGGCCATCCTAGCACATTCTCTGTCACGTCCAATCAATCCCTCAGCCCCGGTGCGTATTCACGAACGCATTCTCTCCTCCTCAGCTCGCCAACTGCACACACTGTAAGGACACCGCTGTCTGGACTCTCAGCGACACCCTGCGTGTTGCCTGCAGCAGCTCCCGATGCCCCTGAGGCTTGGGGAAAGAAACAAGGCGCTCCACAACCTGGTGACTTGCCCGGCGCCTCCCCAAAGCGCTCTTCTAACGCCTCCGTATCCACCTGTACTTACATTCCACAAGTACAGAGCCGCTTCCTTAAAGTGGAAAAAAAGACCAAGAAAAAGACACTTGTTGGTGCCCAGAACCCGGTGGTGGGCCTCACAGGTGTGGGCCGGGATTAAGGAAGAGCTGGGGTGAGGATGACACCCCTCTTTCTGACTTGAGCAACTGCGCAGAACACCATTTACGTGCACAGTAACGAGCGATGGACAGCAGGGACCGAGAGGGAGCCGGCCCCCCACGACAGCATGACGGGCGGGGGGGCAGCAATCACAAGCAAGCATTTTCCAGTAGGAGGTGACCCTAAGGGCAAGTGTCAGAACTGGGAGAGCCAGCTACCCCTCAGCCCTTGGAAAATCTCAGGGGATCTGGTCTGGGGGACAAAGGGGGAGGGAGGAAGGGGGAGACAGGAAGACAGAGACAAAGACAGTCTCCTGACCCATCAGAAGAGACACGCTCACCGATCTCACCCGTTCTCTCTCGGTGCTGCCGCGCTCCCCTGCCCGTGTGTAGGGCAGGGCCGGGTAAAAAGCTGTCCGAAGATATTTGGAGGAAACGTTTAGAGCATACCAGAAGATGACTTTTGCTAGGAAATTCCAGAACACCCTCTAAGGATTTTGCTCACACGATATGAAGATAAGGACACGCTAAAATTCCAGAAGGCCTGGGGAACAAAAGCAAATGCAGGACAGCATACGATCCTATGGCTCGTCTAGGACTTCTGACTTTCTAAAGAGCTTTCCCACTCATCAGCTACTTGCCCTCTTAAGAATGCCGATTAAGGGGTCACCATGGAGGGAAAGCTTCCAAAAGGCACACCTGGAGCTTTTAAGGAACAGACATCTTCTTTCTTGCCTTTGGGAAAGGGGCAACAAATGGCTGTGGGACATGACGCTTCAACTTTTATTCTGGGATTCCCTGAGCCCTTCCGACACTCCACTCCACTCGCCAGTAGCTCCACGTCACAGGAGGCACGGAAGGCAACCGGGACCGTGCATAGCTACCGCAGGGCAGCCGGGGACAACCGTGAGGAAGAGTATCCCGTAGGCTCAAAGGAGATCCAACGTGGCCGACCGCTGCACAGGCTGCCATATTGAGACTGACCCCCTGCGTCCTTGATCCTCTGGCCGTGTGGAAATAGGATTCAAGAGACACCAAGAAGCTGAGGTCCCTTAAAGGGTTTCACTCACCCTTTATTCTTTGTCTGGGGTTGTACTGGCTTTCCTGCACCCTACTCTCACCCGCTGCTTGAAGGTGGGAGCCTTCAACTGTCCCTTCGACTGGTCTTGGGGCCTGACGTCATACAGAACGAGCTCACACACCAGCGGCAGCAGAAAGCCTGTGACCCACAGCCAAGCCTCTGCTGGTGCAGCCAGGGGACCCTCCCAGGTGGAAGGTGCACCAGACAACAAGACTAGCCGACGAGATCTCCCCTCCTCTTTTACAGAAGCACATAGAGCTCAAAAACAGGGCTCAGCGAACTTGCTGTAAACAGCCAGTACTCTAGCCTTTGCAGGCCAGACGGTCTCTGCTGTGACTTCTCCACTCTGCTGCCGTAGGGCTAAAGCAGCCATAGGGAAGATGGAAGGAACTGGGAGTTGGCTGTGTTGCAGTAAAACTTTATTTACCGACATAGGTGGCAGCCTAAATTTGGCCCGTTCAGCTCCTGCTCCAGAGAGCAAACAAGCATCATTTTTCTAAAAAGAAACTTAGGTTTTTTAAAACCCTTTAGACCGATGTCATTATCAAAACGAAAAAACTCCACCAAATTTTTCAGACCCTGCACTATTCTCCTTCCTCACTGCTGACAGATAACCTTTTCCTCGGAAGGGGCACATGAGCTTCAGTGTACCTTGCTCAGAAATAAAAATCTCAGATTTAGTAATGATTAACCCACCTACACGGCGGGGGGAGAGACCAAACCACGGGACCACGTTGAAAAGGGTGTCAAGCCCAAAGGAGGAGTTTCTCCCGTGGCTTCTGTTCACACTGCACACATTCTGCCACTGCATTCTCTTCCAGTTCCTTCCACCACACCGTGGTCTCTGAGGCCCAGAGGCACCGCCGACCTATAGCAAAGAGCCCCCCACCCCCACCCCCCGAGCAGCCGCAGGGCTCTCTGGAGAGAACAAGGAGGGAATCTGGACGTGGACGAACTGCAGTCCGTTGTTTGTTCCATGCTCCAGCGCCACTGGCTGTCCGACCTGGGGACGCCACAAGCTCTCGGAGCCCGCCTTGCCCCGTCTGGGTAACCCGCCCCCCACCTGCAGAGCTCTCATGTTCATTCCTGAGGTCATGGATGTGCACGCCCTTCAGAAACGTTAGCTATCTTATCCTGAATGAAGAATGCAGAGGCAACCCGTTAATACTAAGGCTGTGCTGAGGCCACTGATTTCTCGCCTCAGTGAGAGAGAGGCTGGGGGCACCGATGACCAAAGACCTCATCGGGTGAGCTGATGAGGGACAAAATACACACTCAGGTCGCATTAGGCCCACACACTCTAGTGTATCTTGGTGTACTTCTGCAAGAATCTGGGGAAATGCACGTACCCATGACTGCCACATGACCGACCTGACAGAAGAACCAGAGAGATCTGTACAAACCTACAAAAAAGAAAATGCAGTCAGTGAGATCGTTGTAGAGAAAAGGTTTGGTGCTACAAGTCCAGCCCGGAATCAAAGGCCAGGCCCGTGGTCCTGATTCTGCCACTAACTGGACCCATTTCCTCTTCTGTGAGTGAGTGTAATTATACCTGCTCTTGAACCCTAACGAAGGAGGTGAGGGACCAACTCAGAGAATGGAGGGGCACCTGGATGGCTCAGGCAGTTGGGCTCGCACTCTTGATTTCGGCTTGGGTCACGGTCTCGTGCTCCGTGGGATAGGCCCCGCATCTAAGCCCCACTTAGGATTCTGTCTCTCTCTCTCTCTCTCTCTCTCTCTCTCTCTCTCTCTCTCTCAAAATGAATCACTAAACTTAAAAGGGCTTTGTGTCATGTTACCATCACCCAGCCTTGCAAATCTCCAAGCTATACTGAAGACACCGTCACGACGACAGTAAAGTCTTTTGTTGTCGTCAAAACGGCAAATGCATGGGCCCCTGGTCTCAGCTACTCCACTGGCAGGGCTCTCGCACACACGCAGAGAATGTATACAAGCATTTGGATCAAAAGCCCTGTTTGTGACAGCAGGAGCTAAGAAGCAAGGCACATATCTAGGGCCCTGGTGACATCACGTACGTGGCTGACAGTGGTTGCACAGCAGGTGCAAACGGATGGGGACAGGGACGCGAGACAGGCAGTCACCGCATTCCTTTTGAATATATTTCTAACATTTAAAAAAATGTTTGGGGCGCCTGGGTGGCGCAGTCGGTTGAGCGTCCGACTTCAGCCAGGTCACGATCTCGCGGTCTGTGAGTTCGAGCCCCGCGTCAGGCTCTGGGCTGATGGCTCGGAGCCTGGAGCCTGTTTCCGATTCTGTGTCTCCCTCTCTCTCTGCCCCTCACCCGTTCATGCTCAGTCTCTCTCTGTCCCAAAAATAAATAAAAAACGTTGAAAAAAAAAATTAAAAAAAAAATGTTTATTTACTTATTTTGCGAGAGAGATGGGGGAAGGGCAGAGAGAGAGGGAGAGTGCGAGAGTGACAGAATCCCAAGCAGCCTCTGTCCCGTCAGCACAGAGCCCAATGCGGGTCTGAACCCACAAACAGAGATCATGACCTGAACCGCAATCAAGGGTCGGGTGCTCAACCGACAGAGTCGCCAAGGCGCCCCTGACATTTCTGAACCCGCTGGGAACCTTCACAAAATTAAACAATTGGGGAAACAAGGGGGCGGTATTTTTTAATTTACCTTTAGTCTCCAGAAGGTGGTATCCATCCCAGCCCCAAGATTTAGAATCTCACAGGGACATTCTGTCTTCCCTAGAAATGCCTTTATAAGCTGACGGACGCCATGGACGTGAGCAAAATATCCTGAGAGAGAGACAGAGACGAGCCATGACTCAGTGATGATGGAAATAAGCCTTGCAAAGTTCACACCAGGAGGACAAAACACAACCCTTCTGCCCTTCTTCAGGGGTAGCGGTTTAGGTTATCCATAGACCTTATGGGAGAAGTAAGGACTTTAAAATTCTCTTCCTTTTTTTTTTTTTAAAGCCATTTGAACCAACATAAGCACAATCTATCTAATGGTTGGATCAACTACCTTAAGGAAAACGCAACACCCCCTAATTCTACATATGAAAGAAAAATATTTTACATCAAAACATGGGATCTAAATGTCCCTCTTAGAAATGTGTCTTTTCGTGGCTAAGTGAGAGCTACTCAGAATTCGGCTGAAACTCAAAATTGGGAGACCCGCTGGAAAGTATTCTGGGGTCAGGAAATGGGGCAGACCAATGTCAAAGCAAAGACAGCCATGTTTCTTAGCGTGCTCCCTTCATCTCCATCCTGTGCGGGGTAGAGCCTGGATGTTTGTAAAACACCACAGGCGGGGTTGGGCGGGGGGCGGTGCACAGGCAAACGGTGCCTAATAAACTGACTTGTTAAGCTCTGGCGTGGGAAGCTGGAACAGAGGAGACAAGAAATAAAAGAGGGTCAAAGGAAGATAAAATTGATCTGGGTTCTAAAGCCCTTCTGCTTACAGTATTACTATTTTAAGAACAAAATTTGAGTGGCATTTATAGACACTCACTGCAATTTGACATAGGGATTTCATGTCTATGGATTCTACTAGTAAATAATTTGAGCTTGTCTTTTTACATGTCTCTTTTAGGTCACCTGGGTGGCCCAGTCGGTTGGGCGTCTGACTTCGGATCAGGTCATGATCTCAGAGTCTGTGAGTTCGAGCCCCCCGTCGGGCTCTGTGCTGACAGCTCAGAGCCTGAAGCCTGTTTCAGATTCTGTCTCCCTCTCTCTCTGACCCTCCCCTGTTCATGCTGTGTCTCTCTCTCTGTCTCAAATATAAATAAACGTTACATGTCTCTTCCATTTTACTTTTTTATTAAATCCTTTTTACCGTGGGTTACAGAGTATCATCTACAATGGACTGGACATTGGAAAAATTTTAAAAATGCTTCCCACACGCTGTTTGGGAAGCACTCTCCTACTGGGGGGCCCTAGTCTAGCGATGCCAACCCAGGGAGAGGAAGAAGGAAGGCCGGAGGGCTGACCTGCTGCCCAGGGCCCCCAGCACCCAGGGCACCATGGTGGGGCCCTGCCTCTGCAGCGTCTGTTAGGAAAGTGTCCTCAAGAGCGCGGGAGGGAGGCTTAAGGCCTCTTAGCCAGGCCTCGTCCAATCTTACTGATGCCTGGTTTCACCCTCAGCTCAAAGTAAGTACCATGTCCTTATTCTCAGGAAGCACCACTTTAAAATTTCTTTGCATTTCTTATTGAAACTACCCATAGGATCCATCTTTAGGGCCAAGATGCCCTGCACCCACAGCAACTATCGTCATTTGGCCAATTTCTCAATCTGGCTGAGACTAAGTCACCCTCCTGTCTCAAATCCTTTCACTGCCTTGATAGAAATGACTTGTACAGCCTGACTTTAACAAGGCCAAAAAAAGTCATTCCTTCCATGAACAGACAGTTCACAGTAAAAGATATATAAATGGCTCTTAAACATATAAAATGATCTTGGGGCACCTGGGTGGCTCAGTTGGCTAAGCAAGTGTCCGACTCCTGATTTCAGCTCAGGTCATGATCTCACGGTTCAAGGGTTTGAGCCCCACATCGGGCTCTGTGCTGACAGCATGGAGCCTGCTTGGGATTCTCTCTCTCATTCTCTCATTCTCTCTCCCTCTCTCCCTCTGCCCCTCCCTGCTTGCAAGCAAGTGAACTCTCTCAAAATAAACATTTAAAAAATATATTAAAAAAATAATCCTAATGATCTTCAACTTCACCCAAAAATAAGAGGAATCTAAAATAAAATTACTGTAAGATACCATTTTTCATGGATCAGATTCACAAAGATGAAAAGTTTCATAATACACTGTGTTGGTGAGGATGTTGGGAAATAAGCACTTTCATATACTACCGGAGAGAAGGAACACTGCAACTCTCATGTTAAGAATGAATCCCTATGTTACACTGCTGGCCTTGAAATGGAGAAGGGGCCATCTTCCATGGAATGTAGGTGGTTTCCAGAAGGTAGACAAGAAAAGGAAATAGACTCTCCCCTATGGTCTCCAAAAGAAACGGCCCTGATGACACTTTGATGTTAGCCTAGTAAGACCCATGTTTGACTTCTGACCTTCAGAACTGTAAGATAATAAATTTGTATTGTTTAAAAAAAAAAACGAATGAATCCCTAAAACCCCAGGCCTCTCAGCTGATGAGGGAATAGTGAGGAGGGAGGGGGTCACTTGCCTCTGTTAATTTCGGGGGCCTTCCTCTCCTTAGACAGTCTTACAAAATGCTGGGTATAAGGGTCATGCGAGTAGCCAATGTTTACTGCAAACCTGGAAGGGATAAAAAGGAGGCAGGTGAGTAGACGTCAGTAGATTCAGGCTCTCAGGAACCAGGTCAAGGAGGAAAACCATCTACTTCACAAGGCCAACACACTCCCATTTAGCACTCCGTTACAAATGTAAACAGACTCAGCCATCCGCCGAGTGCTCACTTCCACTCCTCTCACCCTTCCCACGGCGGCCATGTGTCACCTCTCTTTATTCTGACTGCTAATTCCTTTCCCAGGACCTGGAGAGCATATAACCTCACCTCATACCTCACCCAGAAGACGTGCAACCGTTTATTCACTCGGCAAACTCACTGGCCAGAACTATTCAGACAACCCTACTCAACCAGAAGTTCTGGGTCCACAGGAAAGATCTAGAATTGTTTTGTAAAACTCGATAATGACTTCCTAAGTATTTCCCCCAGCTCTGTCATTTCACGTCCCTTAGGGAGTAAAAGGAAAAACCAGGAACAAATAAACAGAACAGCTACAACCTAGAAAATGCCGTTGTAGCTTACCCTCTCTGGCATGCACTACAACCTGGAAAATGCTACAGTAACCTAACCTCTCCCCAGGCCACACGACAGGGAATCAAAGTTCTAGTGTTCTAAGCCAGGGATCTGAAACCCCAATGACCACTTAAGGTCTTCTGGCAACCATGAGTGGAACCAGCCTTCGGACAAGGACATGTAATGGAAGAAACCTGGATCCTTAAGGCCGAGCCACTGTGGGCCTGCACCCCGCTCTACCTCTCAACAGACATTTTGAGAGTTTCTAAATGTCTTTATCGCTTAAACCAAACGGAGTCAGGCTTCTGTTACCTGCTACACCCTGAAGCATCCTAAGTGATATCCTGAGTATATGAGCTCATTTCCGTGTGATGAACAAGCTGAGGGGGAAGGGATGAGTGACTGTTACCCAGCTAGAGTCTGAGCTCCCAGAGGCAGATATGAGATCTTCTCCTTACGTCCACTGACAAGGCTTACCGCTGCCTTGACTGTGGTCGCTGCTAATCCTGTACAAACCTATCCCCCCCAGTCTCTCTCATGTCCACGTTCACACATCCGCACGCGCGCGCACACACACACACACACACACACACACACAAGGAAGCACATACTTTTGGCTTCTCGAGGCAGCAAGTCAGCACGGAAATGCACAAAGTACTCATTAAGGGACACGATTTGCTACGGGCCCAGACTGTCCAAGTTTTACAAGGGTGAACAGGCTCAGCTGTCTAAAACGGTGCTTTTCAAACGATGAATCATGACCCATCCGTATAATAAAATCAGTGTAGTAGTTTGCAAGTCTCCATCTGTGAAAATGCAGTCGAATAGAGTGAAATAGACAATATCAGTATGCATTCCACACTGTAAGAGTTAAGATGGTTTTGTGAAGCTTTGGTTGAAGTGGGTGTCTGGGGTAAAATGCAATGAAAGGTCTGTTCTCCGAACACACAAAATAGACTCTTAAACACAGAGAACAAGGTGGTGGTTGCCAGAGGGGGCGGGGGGATGGACAAAATAGGCAAAGAGGGCTTAAGAGGTACAAACTTCCAGTCATATGAGTAACGCACAAAGATGAAAAGTGGAATATAGGGAATCCAGTCAATAATACTGTTAAAACAGTACGGTGACAGATGTGACGACACCTAACGGTGGTGAGTCCTGAGTAATATGTAGATTTGTCAAATCACTATGTTGCACGCCTGAAATTAATGTAACATTGTATGTCAACTATACTTGGATAAGTAAAAGAAGAGAGAAGAGGGTGTTCTCCCTGTTGGCAGATTTGAGGAGCACCGGCCTCAAAGCAATCACCTGGTGCCATCTAGTGGTAAAGGCCGTGTCTGCAGTCCAAGAACCACAGACAAATGATGCGAACATCAAACATGGACGTAAGGGTTGGAGGGGGCCTTGGAACTGACCTGGTCAACCCTGACATCCGATGCCAGAATCCTTCCACAACACCAAGCCACTGCCTGACTACGCACCACAAAGAAGGCAGTCACTCCAATGCCCAGCAGCCCTACCTGCTGAAAAGCTGATCGAGTTGCCCCCCTCCACAAGCTCTGCGTTGGACTTACTACCGCCCTCCTCTGGATGACAAGGAGCAGTTTCCCCTCCTCTCAACCGTATCCTCCGTCAAGTTAATACTATTGATTCCATCAAGCCATCTTTGGTGAGTGTCTGCTAAGTGCCAACCATTGGGGATACAGTAGTGAACCAGCCACAAAGATAAGGAAGGGCTTGTGACAGATGAAGGACAACAGCATGGAGGACGGATGGACCTACGTTAGAGAATGTGAGAGGGAAAGCCTCTCTGAAAAGGGAATGGGCTGAGTTGGGTGCTTACAGAACTGGAGAAAGCTGTGCAAAAGGCGTTCTAGACAGGAGGAAGAGCAGACAGAAATGCTCTGGACAGGAACCGCCTTGGAATGTTCCAGGAACAGAAAGTCGGTAGGGAGGCTGGGGAACAGCGGAGAATCAAGGAGAAACTAGAGAGGCGGGTGGTGGGAGCCAGGGAGAGACCTCTGCAGCCACGTGCAGCGGCCCCAAACCACGGCGAGGTGCGCAAACGTAACAGGTGGGGACAGAACACAAACGTATCCGGTCACGAGTCCTTACGACTCCCACTTTCTAATGTTTCCAACATGCGTCTCCTTCTGGTCTCCAGATCTAGAAGACTGCCAGTGGTTTCTGGGAGGAAAAGGATGTCACTGATCTGCCCTTCAGAGTGGCTAACATGAGAAGATTTACAGAGCACTGCTAAGAAGAGTACGGGTCAAAGAACTAGCGAGCACTGCTGATGGGGAGTTCCAAAGGGAGATGGGCAACCTGTTTCAGGGCTTAGAATTCTGTCACCCCTGGGAGCCCAGCTGAACATGGTGGATCCACACAAGGAAACACTAACCGGTCATCTCAGATATGAACTAGAAGGATCAGACATGCCAAGACGTTCGAGACACCGTGAAGGGAAAAATGTTAGGCCAAAAACCGATGTAGCCAATGTGCCCGTGAACACGTGTATGTGCCTATGTGCGTATCTACAGACAAGTACTAGGGAACTGGCGATTTCTGGGGTGTGTGTGTGTGTGTGTGTGTGTTTTAATTTATCTCTATGTTTTAAACTTTTTCTCCATGAACTATATGCCATATTTCATCTAAGACATTATCAATTATAAGACTGAAACAAGAAAGAAGAAACACTGGCAGTTAGTTAATGTTTTTCTTATTGCTTACAATTTTAATTTTGTGCTTGTTGGAAAAAGCCCGTTTGTTTGTTTAATTAGTTTTCAAGTAGGCTCTGTGTGCAACGTGGGCCTGAACTCACAACCACATCCAGAGTTGCATGCTCTGTTGACTGAGCCGCCAGATGCTCCTGCAAAAGCCCTTTTGTGCTTATTTAAACGGATTAAAAGGAAATGGATGAATGCAGTAAGAGGGTTAAGTCTTCCCTTCTGGGGTATCTGTGAGTTTCCACACAATATTGACCTTCGGGCCGCCAAGGGCATTGGCAAGGCTGCATCCCCAAGAGATCACCATCATCCTCTCCAAGATTTCCTTCCACGCTGCCGACCCTCCAGGTGCAGGTCTTGTTACTGAGCCTTTCTTGATCTCATCAGGAGGTATCCATGGATGGTTCTCCAACAGCATCAGGATTTGTGCTCCTTCTGCAAATGGCCCTTAAAAGGCACGTGGACAGAAGCACCCAAGAGCTGACGGTGTAGTCATCCAGCCCTGCCGCAAGCAACAATGACCACATCCACTTGCACAGGTAATGACAACTCTAACACGACTTGGCAGTGACTGCAGGACACATCGAGAATAAATCACAGCTGATGGCAAAGACGTAAGAACGTGTGTCACAGCATGGATCAAATACAGTATTGCCTTCACCACATGAGCAACAGTGAGCTTAGATATCATAAGCAAAGTAAAAGGCAAATATTAAGCGATGAAAAGTACCTGTGACATCACATAGTAACATCCTTAAAACATAAAGAACTTACGAATCAGTAAGGAAAAAAATCCTAATATCCCAGAAGAAAGGCCAAAAATGGGCAGATCACCAAAGAGCCAAGTGATCACTGAATATACAAAATAAAGAAACCAAAAAATGCAAAATGAAAGCAGAAACAGCAAGCAGTAAATCTGCTATCAAATCAGCAACAAAACCGTTTAATAGAACCTGGCTTTGGTGAGGATGAGAAAGAGGGCACCTGAGCCGCCAGAACTGTAAACTGTCACTGCCATGCCACGAGGCACTTCGGCTGCTGGTACTCAAAGCTGAAGAGTAATATTTACGCGATGCCCAAACAATCCCACTTCTAGGATTTTACCCTAAGGAAATAGTCAAGAATGAACACAAAAAGGTTTCGGTAAGAACACTGAACCTGGGGTTACGGTGTCAGGTGAACAAAGCAAGCTACAAAATTCTATGTACAGAATGTTCCCAATTCTGTTAGATGAATGCGTACATTCACGTACACGTCAATATACATACATGTACAGTACACATATCAAGACTTCCCAGAGTAGGCACCAAAAGGTGAACAGTGGTCGCCTCTACGCTGACGCTGTGCACCTAGCGCTGCTGTCTGTCTGTCCCCACCACAGTCCTCTGTTGCCCAAACCCAGAAAATATCCCCTCTCTTTGTGTATCCTGACTTTGTTTAAAACCCAAAGAATCAAAAATCTCTGATTTGGGAAGACCTATTTCGCAGTCTTCGGTCAATCCCTATTGCTTTTGAAATTTTCATGACATTCACATACCACCTGTTCAGTGTAACATTTCTCTAAATCAACTCGCTTTTTTTTAGTACTCGGGTCTGACGTGCTACCTGGGATTTTCTTCTAACACACGCTAGAATAAATACCTAACTATTAAAATTTCAAACAAACATCTGTGTGCCACCTAAAGTCATTTCACATTCCTTCCGTGGGAAACCCTGATCTGGGCCGACCGCCTACTCACTCGAGAGCATTTACTGACTCTGCCCTATAGGCATGAGTACCACCTGCAACAGGAAAGGGGTGACATGCTCACCGCCAGGGATTTCTTCACCTGAAGGAAAGGGCAGGGGCCCTCCGCGCTCTCCCAGCCAGTGAGGATCGAGGCCAGGTTCATTTTACTTCTATCAACACTCCTGAGAGCTGACTACAATGCCAGGCATCATTCCAAATGCTTGACCGATAGGAACGGAACGACTACAACCCTCATAATGACCCCCCGTGGAAGGCACTGCTTTACACACTGAGGTGAAGGTCGGTCCCTCAAGCTGCAGAACCCTGTAGAAAATTTCATTCTAGGGGTGCCTGGGTGGCTCAGTCGGTTAAGTGGCCGACTTCGGCTCAGGTCATGATCTCACGGTCTGTGAGTTCGAGCCCCGCGTCGGGCTCTGTGCTGACAGCTCAGAGCCTGGAGCCTGTTTCAGATTCTGTGCCTCCTTCTCTCTCTGACCCTCCCCTGTTCATGCTCCGTCTCTGTCTCAAAAATAAATAAACATTAAAACAATTAAAAAAAAAAAAAGAAAATTTCATTCTATTGCTTTTCGACCTATTTACCCACCTGGATTTGGATCCCTCCCCCGACACTTCAGTTGCTTAAATGATATCTGTGTCTGTGTGTATACGTGTGTGTTTACGTGGTCGTGTGTGTGTATATATGTACACACACACATATATATGTACATTAAACATATATGTGTAACGTATGCACGCATACACATACATACAACGTACTTAAATGCAATTGCAAAAATCAATCCGATACGCTTAGCATCAATTTTTAAGTTTGAAATTTGAACTACATACTGCATACTAGCCTAAGATACTGCTCTACCTCTTATTGTTAATTTTATTGTTCTTTTTTTTAGTCTCATTTTTTTTTGTTTCTATTTCTTGGTAGTTTTATTCTTGGTTATACATGGAAGGCAGGAAGCAAAGTCTTAAGGGCAACAGACTTTGTACCTAAACAGACTTTCAGTTTGTTTCCTTTCTCGTGAGCTCTGTTGCTTTCTTAAGTAGATCCGCAAGGCCTTAAGTGTTGAATCACCTAAAACAAAACAAAACAAAACTGAGCCTCAATGAACTCACATGCTATCGTTTCTTCCCAACAGAGGCTACTGGTATTGCCTTTTGGCTTCAGCTAACACCCAATTACTTTACAAGGGTTAATATGTCCTAAAATCTACTGCCTCCACTGTAAGTACTCATTGACTAGTGGGCAAGGCATTTATGAAAAAGGAACCAACATTCACAAGAGGGTGAGTTAAGCAGGAGAAGTCAATCAGAAAGTTCCCATGGTACAATGTCTCCTATCTGACTTAAGCAAACAAAAAACCCAGTTAATACAGAATATAGTAACAGGATGTCATGGGCCTGAATAATGCTAAAGTTCTTTTGGAAAAAATAAAACACTTAAGCACATGTAGTCTGAATATTTTCTCCCAGTCTGTCTTGCCTGTTCATTTTCTCAGTGCATCCATTTTTCCTTTGTAATTAGTGCTTTTTTGTTGTTGTTGTTCTGTATCCAAAACATTTGCCTACCTCAAGGTTGTCCACATATGCTCTCATGGTTTCATCTAAAAGATTTATGGTTCTAGCTGTTATATTTCGGTTTATGATCCATCCCAAATTCATGTGTACAGAACGAGGTAGGGGCTAAGGTCCATTTTGTTTCCACTTGAATATCCACTTTACCCAGAACTATTCGTTAAAAAGACGTCCCTTTCGCCCACTGAATTGGCTTGACAATCTAGGTGACGATCAACCAACAGTCCTTGTGTTTGGTCTATTTCTTGGACTCTTTATTCTGTGTCACTGATCTATCTCTATGCCAAAGACTTTGATTGCTGTGGCTTTACTGCAAGTCTTCAAATGAAGCAGTATTAAGCAGTTTAAGTGCTTCAACTCTGCTCTTCGTTTGAAGACTTTTTTGCTATTCTAGACCCTTCACGTTTCCATATACATTTTCGAAACGATCTGTTAATTTCTTATAAAAAAAAAAGAAAGATGGCTAGGATTTTGACGGTGATTGCACTGATTCCACGGATCAAGTCAGGGAGAACAGGAATCTCGACACATCAAATGTTCCAATGCATGAACAAAGCGTATCTCCCATTTATTTCAGTCTTCTTGAATTCCTCTCAACAGTGTTTTACGGTTTTCTGTGTAAAGGTGTTTTGCGTCTTTCATTATATTTATTCCTCCCCACTTTAGGTTTTTGGATGCTATTGTCAATGTTTCCAATTTGAATGTTCCTACCCATGTATGTATACGTACAATGTATCTATCTGACAAAGAATTGCTATCCAGAATATATAATAAACTCCAATGAGTCAAAACCAAAAACCATTAACAACAAAAATGGGCAAAAGACTTGAACAGACAGTTCACGAAAGATGTAGGAATGTCCAATAAGCACACCAAAAGATGCCTAAGATCGCTAGTCACCAGGGAAATGCAATTTAAAACCATACTGAGATGCTCTTTCACCCTCACTGACAATACAGGATGTTAACAAGGATGTTGAGCCACTGGAGTTTCAATATATTGCTGGTGGGAAGTGGAAAGCGATAAACGACTTTGGAAATTAGTCTAGCAGTTAAATATATACCCACCCTGTGACTAAGCAATTCTATTCCTAGACATTTATTTGAGAGAAATTGAAGACCTGTATGAGAATGTCCCTTGTAGCCTATTCACAATGACCAACAACTTCGATACAACTCAAATGTCCTATCATTGGAGAACACACGAACAAATCATTGTGTATTCATACATGTATAGGAACAGACTACACTGACAAAGACTCTTTCCTTGACCAAACTCTAGCCAGGTTCCTCGAGCCCTCTTCTCGACTAGGCTTCAACCTTGACTTACTGTATAGAGACTCGAACGAACACTAATGTAGACTTTAACAGCTCAAGGCTCCACCCCTAGGATGATTCCGGTACCCCTTAGTGCCTGCCCGAGAAAACTCAAGGCTGCCAAAAGCATCCATTGTTTCTTCTAGCCAACACTGAAAGATCAGGTCCCTGTCTCCCAGTGAGCAAACCCAGGTGGTTTCACATGAACCAATACCTTTCCTGGCTTTTGTAATTTTTTACTTCTGATTTCATTCACCACCAACTTTCCTCCCTCATTCTCTCTTTAAAATCTCCTCTGTACAAACTGAAGTTGAGTTTCATTCACTCTGGACTCTTTTCCTTATTGGAATAGTTAATTACTGATTAAACTCTGTCCTCACCACGTGAACTAGTATCTAGCTTTATCTTTAAAAAAATTTTTTTTTAATGTTTATTTATTTTGAGAGACTGTGTGTGTGCGTGGATGCACACTCAGAGGAGGAGCAGGGGGTGGGGAAGACAGAGACAGAGAGAGAGAGAGAGAGAGAGAGAGAATCCTAAGCAGGCTCTACACTGTCAATGCAGAGCCAGACATGGGGCTCAATCCCACAAACCGTGAGATCATGCCCTGAGCCGGAATCAAGAGACAGATGGTCAAGTGACCAAGCCACCCAGGCGCCCCTGGCATTATCTTTGATAACGCAAACAACATGGGTGAATCTCAAGGAACACAGTTGAGTGAAAGAAAACAAAAGAACACATACTGTATGACTCCATTTCCATGACATTCGAAAACAGGCAGATCTAATCTACCACAGATTTCGAAACCAGAAAATGACTGGTGAGGGTAAGGAGACTAATTAGAAACATATAACAAGGGAAGTTTCTAGAGTTTCAGATATATTTTATATCTTGTTTGGACGGTGGTACACAGATGTACCGTTGACTCTTGAACAACACAGGGGTTGGGGTGTCAACCTCCTGGGCAATCAAAACTTTGAATATAACTTTCGATTCCCCAAAAACTTAACTACAAATTGACTACTGTTGACCAGAAGTCTTAACAGTTGATTAACATGTATTCCGTACGTTAGATTTATTATATATTGTATTCTTTCAATAAAGTAGGCTAAAGAAAATATGGCTCAGTTGGTTAAGGGTCTGACTTTAGCTCAGGGCACGATCTCATAGTTCATGGATTCGAGCCCTGCACCGGGCATTCTGTGGTCAGTGCGGAACCCACTTTGGACCTCTTTCTCCCTGTCTCTGCCTCTCCCTTGCTCGTGCATGCTCTCTCTCTCTCTCTCTCTCTCTCTCTCTCTCTCAAAAATCAATAAGCACTAAAAAAAAGAGAAAATATTAAGAAAATCATAAAGAAAATACGTTTAGAGTACTGTACTGCATTTATCGAAGAAGCCACATATAAGTGCAGTTCAAACCCATGTTGTTCAAGAGTCAACCATATACACTTGTTAAGGCTCATCAAACTGAACACTAAAGACCTGAGCATTCTATTTTATAAATCATCACCCTCTCACCCCTGCTCTCCCACCTCCATTTTCTTCCTTCCCCTCTCCCTCTGTCTCTTAAGAATACCTGGGGAAATTCTGAAGAACAAGAAAGATGAGCGATATAGCTGACCCTCCCAGTTGCCCATTCAATATCCACTTACCCCTTCCTCCTTACCCCCATTTTGTTTGAGGTATCAATCTGCCCCGTGAGAAATTCTCCCCTCCCACACTTTCTTGCAGCTAGGGGTGAGGTCACCTGCCCAATTCTGGCCAATGAGAAGTATGTAGAAGTCTACAGGGTGGGACTCCCTGAAAAACTATTGCTTTCACAGACTCCAACACACGCTTTGGTTAGTATCGCTTTCTTTTCTTTCTTCCTGGAGTGCAGCTGCTCAAATGAACTAAGGAGATTGTGCTAGTCCCTGATACGACCCTGTTTTACCCCAAGCTAGAGGAGCTCTTGGCAAGTCACGACTAACACTTCGCAAGTCAAAATGTTTAGGCATCGAAATGAAAAAAGCAATTCCGACTGGAAGTCAAGAATGATCTACGCATTGCTGCGCTAAAGTATACGTAAGAATTTAGTATGGAAGTGATATTTCAAATCAATGGAGGATACAGACCATCAACGGACAGTGTAGGAACAAAAACTGCTAACTTATAACATACAAAATTATAAAGATAGATGGATGCTCTAAGCAATAGAAGCCAAAACCGTAAAAGTGCTAAAAGAAAAGGCAGTGATTGAAAACGGTCTCATAAAACGTTACCCAAAAGCCCCAAGCCATAAAGTTAGACTGTCAGAGTTGGCACCATAAAGATTCAGAATTTCTGTATCATGAAATGTATGGTACAAGCTAAACTTAAAGACAAGCAACAGTTTGAGAGAAAATAATGGAACACATACGTAGGCAAAGGACTACTACCATACATATGACAAGTTCTTACAGACCAATAAAAACATAAATGAAACAAAAAACCAAAAACCCAGTTAGGAAAATGATAAGGAGAAAGGCGTCATGTAAAAAAATATCAGAGATAGTGAAGAACTAAAAATGCTCAGTCTTAGGACGCCAGGGTGGCTCGGGCGGTTGAACGTCTGGCTTCGGCTCAGGTCATGATCTCACAGTTTGTGAGTTCGAGCCCCGCGTCAGGCTCTGTGCTAATAGCACAGGGCCTGCTTCGGATCCTCTCTCTCCCTCTCTCTGCCCATTTCCCATTTGCGCTCTCTCTCTCTCTCTCTCTCTCTCTCTCTCTCTCTCAAAAATAAACATAATTTTTTTAAATAAAAATAGTCTTACTAGTGAGTAAAATAAAAAAGTTTTTTAAATAAAATAAAAATTTTTAAGAGGTATTATCCACCTGCCAGCTGACAAACAATTTAAGAGACTGAGAATATTCTGTGTTCAGCATCTCTTTTACCATGAGAACAGAAACGGACACAACCTCTTTCGAGGACCACTTTGCAAAGGCTTCTCCCCTGAAATCCATCTCACTGGAAAACTGAAACGCACATGCAAAGATGTTTATCGCAACCCCATTTTAATAGCAAAATCATAGCTACCCAAATAATGAACAGAAGAACAGTCACATAAACTAAAACCACATTGTGGAATACTGTTCAGCCATTACGACAACAACAAAAAAAGGACACAAAAAATTATATGTACGGTATATTCAAATTAGACTAATGAGTTGGGGAAGAGTATTCACTTTGGCCCTTTAACAAATTAACCATTAAGGGGCACCTGGCTGGCTCAAAGAGTATGTGATTCTTGATCTCAGGGTTGTGAGTTTGAGCTCCACGTTGGGTGTAGAGACTACCTAAAAAAAAAATCTTGGGGGTGGAGGGGGGAATCTGGGTGGCTCAGTCAGTTAGGCATCTGACTCTTGATATCAGCTCAGGTCATGATCTCACATTTTGTGAGATCAAGCTCCACATCAGGCTCTGCACTGACAGAGTGGAGCCTGCTTGGGATTCTTTCTTTCCTTCTCTCTCTCTCTCTCTCTCTCTCTGCCACCCTCCTCAACCCCGCGTGCACACACTCGCTCGCTCGCTCGCGTGCGCTCTCTCTCAAAATAAATAAGCATTAAAAAATAACAAAAAATAAATAAATAAAATCTTAGGGGCACATGAGTGGCTCCGTTGGTTAAGCGCTTGGCTCTTGATTTTGGCTCAGGTCACGATCTCATGGTTTGTGGGACCGAGCCCCACACTGGGCTCCACGTAGATGGCATGGAGCCTCTCTCATCCTCTCTCTGCTCCTCCACCTTCCCCCTCAAAAATAAATAAACAAAACATCAATACTAAGAATGTTTAAAAAATTGAAAAAATCTTAAAAACTTAATCATTAAAAACAATTAGTATTCTAGATTTGAAACCATTGTTTTTCATAGATGTTTTCCAAAATTTAATTTGTTGCTTTTTTGAAAAAATGAGGAGGGTTGCAGAAAATCCACGATTTACGGGACCTTCGTGATGGGCAAGTTGGGCAGCTAATTTATCCTCGCCAGAATATTCTAATTCTAAAGTGACACATCTTCTCTGAGGATGGAAAGCAGCAGCCCCCACCTTCAAATATTCAGATCAATCTCTCAAGCACTGCTCTCTGGGCACGGCTGCAAAGATGCAATCCGTGTGCTGGAAAGGCCTAAGCCCTTGGGAAAATGCCGCCTCTCCAGGGAGGTGATCCTGTGACCCACCTGAACCTCAAGGGGGACATTTTTGGATTCGGTGGAAATCAGATTGACTTCTGTAATTTTTACAACAGGATTTCAGTCTTACAGCCCCTGGCCTGGCTTCTAAAACAGACAGACCACTCAAATCCAGTGAAACAGAACAGCAGAATGTGGAGACCTCATCAGGAAGCGCAACCCTGAGCATCGGCATTCAGTTCCCCGTCACTTGGCCGCCTGAGAAATGGGTCTAGCAGGCACGTGGCTAAGGCAGACACGGTCATTCCCCACACCTTTCTTCTCGCGGGGGGAGACAAACGTTCAACACTACGCCTGCCTACGCCGCAGCTGCACTGACCACCGCCAAGGACACGCACAGAGAACACGGAAGGGGCTGGGCCTGGTCTGCAGGTGTCAGGGGCCTCCTGGCGGGAGCCACATCTGACATGAGCCAGAGGGCTTGGCTTCTTCTTTCACTCACTGGCCTCACCCACATCCAATCTGTCAACACATCCCATCACCTCCTCCTTCAAAACGTACCCAGAATCTGGTCGATTCTCAGCCCTTCCAGTGCAACCATCCTGACCCAAGACATCAGCGCCTCTGTCTTGGAATATTCCATCAGCCTATTAACTGATCTCCCCGCTTCCGTCCTTGCTCCCTACAGGCTGCTCTCAACAGAGAAGCCAGAGTGATCCCATTAAAACCCAAGTCAGGTCACCTCGTTCTTCGGTTCAAAATTCTCCATTGGACACCACCACAAGTCCCTAAGACCCCTTCAGCCCACCTCCTTCTCCCTCAGGCTGGCCTGGTCCTTCCTGGAACAAGTCAGGCCTGCTCCCTCCATGGGGCTTCCTACCCTCTGTGCTCTCTGCCTGGGACACCGTTTCCAGAGACATCCACAGGGCTCCCTCCCTCACCTCCGACAAGCCTGTCCCCACCATTGTCCTTCTCAGGGGGCCATCTCAGGGGAAACTCTAAGCTCTACTCAGAGATACCAGCCTAGAGGGGCATCGAAAGCACAGAAGAAGAAAAAAAAAAAACCCTCAGGTCCTAAGGAAAAACACCCTGAGAACATAGCAGAAATAACTGACCAAGCAAGGTGGAAAGCAGAGATCAGGGTCGAGAGGGGCCGCGCTGCTCACGCATAAGGTGGTGCGGCACCAGGGCGGAAACGCAGGGTGCCGCCGCGGCGATGGTGACAGACATGGATGAGAAGAGGTGATCGCTACAGACGAGGCATTCCAGAAAATGAGTGCCCTGTGCATAGACTGGGTCCTCCACACGCTCAGTGAAGCCGACTGGGCTGATGGCAAAAAGGTCGAGACAGACAGGAGGACTGTGGGCCAGGCAGCGAAGACGTCCACGAATCAGGTGAATAACCAGGAGAAAACAGTAATGAGGAGGATGAGAGGATGCTCTGCCTGGGGACCATGGATCTCAAGGAAACGGGGGGTTGGGGGGGGTCAGAGAACAAGGACACAAATCTTGCACCCCCGATCCTGAAATCTCATACCCCGGGGTATGAGAAAACAGAGGCACCATCTGAGAGGACTTCAAAAAAGGATATCCCTGGGGAAGGACCAGGGTCAAAGCAAAGAGAGGGAAGAGATGGCTAAGGAGAGGCTGAGGAAGGAGACGAGGCTGGCGATTAAGGAGTGGGAATTTCCCAGGACACAGGCAGGGTCTGGGGAGAGGGGGTCAGGGGTAAACAACAGAGGGAACTGCCTTGGGAGGGCAGCACAGGACGGAGAAGACAAGGAGAGGGGAGATGGGTAGTGGCGAGAGTTAGCGATCACAGTAAGTGCTGGAAAAATACCTGCGGAATCCCACGGAATTTTTAAGCATAAGCCCAGAATGTCCGCTCAGAAGAGTTCTCGCTGTAGGACCGCAGGACTGAGAGCACAGGCCCATGCTGATGGTCACGGCACTGACGATGACGACTGGGACAGTGCTGATAATAACCACCAGTCTTCGACACCTGCCGTGTGCCAGGCACTGTGGGGAGCGCGCCACATTTAATCCTGCCGACAGCCGTCTGACACCGTTCACGTCACTACTATCCCCGGGAGGGCTCTGAAAGGAAGGAGGGAACAACCTGCAAGAGAAGTAACAGAACCGCACGAGTCCTGGGAAGCTAACTGGCTCCTGTGTTAAATTAGGGCTTTTATGGCCGTAACCTAAGGCGGGGGGAACCAGCCTGATCCACAGGTATGACCTATTCAGTAACTTCAACCAAACAGTGTTCGGAATGGAGGGAAATCAAAACCAGTAGTAACAATTTATTGAAGGCTTCACGCTGTGCCAGATCCTGTGCTAACTGCCTCGTGTCTGTGATCTCATTGAATCCTTACATCCCGAAGGTGGGTTACCATTGTTATCCCCCCACTTCAAAACTCAGACGACAGACAGCCCACGGTTCATGCAAGGAATCCCTATTTAATAACGTGATCTTTTGACAAGATTGAAGGGTTTAACACATTACGGTGAAGATATCACAGAACTTGAAGGAGAGAGACCTACAACGTGTCTTAAAACACTAACTTACGGATTCTCACAATCTTTTTGCATGTTTTTTTCAGATGAGGGAAAGGCCAGTGCAAAAGAAGCTTCAATGAAATGCGCCCAGATGGCAAACACGCCCAGTCTTTACAGCCCAGGACCTATCCCAGCAGATTCTGATTCCGTGAGTCTAGAGTAGGACGTGAGCATCTGTGGTTTCTTCCTTCCTTCCTTTCTTTTTTTTTTTTTTTAACATTTATTTATTTTTTGAGAGAAAGAGACACAGCATGAGCAGGAGAGGGGCAGAAAGAGAGAGAGACGCAGCATCAGCAGCAGAGCCCGATCAAAAAACTTGATGCAGAATGGTTTAGTGGCAGAGCTAGGATCAGCTTGACAGAGCCCGGCCCCAAGGTCCATGTTTTAAATCACTATGCTTAGTGTCCAAGAACCTACAAAAAGTGCGAGCCTTAACCCAAAACCTTGGCATTCCCCACCTCCATTCCCTAGTGGCCCCAGCTTCAAGGGCATTCTATCCATTCCTTTAACAGTTCGCACTCCCCTGCTCTGCCCCAACACCCTCCTATATCCCCGTTTTGCATTCAGCCTTGTGATCTCAGCTTCAACATTATTGCCTCAATGACAAACTCGAATGGCATGCCGTATTTCTCAGCACTCAACACAAAACCGTCATTATGTATTTCACAGGGAATTATTTGCTTCCTGTCTTTTCCGAGGAGATGGTGCTGCCCTCAGACGCCACGTCAGTCCTTTCATCATGTGTTCCCAAAAACTGAATACCCACCAACCATTCAAAAAAGAAGGCTTTGGCACAACGGATACGCTCAATAATTTCTGTGGAACGAATGAATAAAGTACACTCGAGCCTCGTGCTTCCAGGTGTGTGATACATGTCTGTGCTCACGATACTGCCCTCACTACACCCCCAAGTATGTAGACCCCTGTGGCATACTTGCTCAGGCCTGGGAGGAGGAGGAGGAGGAGAAGGAGGAGGAGGAGGAGGAGGCGGAGGAGGAGGCGGAGGAGGAGGCGGAGGAGGCGGCGGAGGACGAAGAGGAGGAGCCGCCGCCGCCTCAGCCAGAAGCGACGTACCTCCGCCAGGCCGTCCCCGCGTCTGCGAGGGCGATGTTGTGGCCCGGGAGGGGGAGGAGGAGGAGCCACCGCTGCCGCCGACGCCGACGCCGACGCAGACACCGCCGCCTCAGACGCCGCTCAGCCGCCGAAGCAGCCGCCGCCGCACCCGCCGCTCAGCCGCCGCAGCCGCCGCAGTACCACCCGCAGCCGGCGCGGCCGCCGCCGCCGCTCAGCCGCCGCAGCTGCCGCAGTAGCAGCCGCAGCCGGCGCAGCAGCCGCAGCCGCCGCAGCCGCCGCAGTAGCAGCCGCAGCCGGCACAGCAGCCGCCGCAGCAGCAGCCGCAGCAGCAGCCGCAGGCGCAGCAGCAAGCCGCCGCCGCCGCCGCTGCCGCCTCGGCCCAGAAGCGAAGTAGCCGCGCAAGGCCCGAGCCCCGCAGGCCGCCGCTGCCGCTGCCCTTGAACCGCGTGAAGCAGCTCGCCAAGCAGACCGTGGGCAGGTGAGTGAGCCGTGCCGGGCCGGCCGGGAGCACGCGGGCCGGGGACCGGGCGTCGGGGTCGTGGCTGGGGCCGAGGCGGGCCCGCTGCCCCGCGGGGCCCCGCGCTCAGGCCCGGCCGCCCGCCGGGTCCGCTGCGGGCCAGGGACGAGGGCTGCGCCACGCAGCGGCCTGTCGCCCAGCTCAGGGCCGCCGCCCGAGCCCCCGGGAACGGCGGGGCGGGCCGGCCTCCCGGGACGCCCCCCGCGCGGGTCCCCGCCGCCCATTGTCCCGGCCCCGCTGAGCATCGTCCTCTGGGGTCTGGACCCAAGCTTTCCCCGGGCCTCCCCCCGTCTCCCGGGGCTTTGCCTTGGGCGAAAACTCGGCTAACCAGTGTGCCCGAGGCCGGGCGGGCGCGGTGCTCTGGGGGGCGGCATTCTCAGCCTTTCTGGGTCGCCCGGCCGCTGCCCACCGACCGTCCATCTCCAAGTGCCTGAGGGCAGTCAATAAGTAAGGGGCGATCAGAGCCCATCGGAGCCGCTTAGTGAGACTCAGGACTCCCTTGGAGGCACTTTGGGGGGTGTGCCGTCTCCCAACCGTGGCCCCTGTGGTTGCTCAAGTTCTTGACCTGTAGACATTTGGAACCGGGAGGAAAGAATTGTGGAAAGGCCTTGGGCAAGTGGAAAAACAAAAAGAGGAGGGGCTCTCAAAACAGCTTTTCTCACTTTGGATTGGGGAGCAAATCCTTCTCCAGGTTTCTCTGGTATCGCTTTAATGCTTGACAGGAAACGATCGATTATGAAATGACAGAAGAGACCGGACTTTGTAGTGGTTTTGAGAGCCTCTGGAGGTTGATCATCGTGTGCTGTGTTCTCTGGGGTAAATCTTTCAAGGTCTTTCAGGGCAGTGAGCTGTCCTGTCCCCGCTGACTGTTTATTCTGAGAAGGGGTATGAAAGTGTGACTTTTACATCGCTTTTTCTTCGTCTTTGTTTTCAACAGTTGAGTAAAAGGGGGCGTTTGGTTTGGCCACAGCACGTGGGGACGCTTCTTTTCTGTGTGTGTCTGAAAATACTTTTACTTCCCCTGGAGCTTTCTGTATTTGCCTTTTACACTTTCGTTCCCCCCCCCCCCCGCCAAGGTTTTGCTTAGTTTTGTTCAATTTCGTTGCTACCCCCACCCTATTATCTCCGTGTGCACTTATCCTGTTTCCAGAGTGGATCCCTGTCCCTAGAGCCTAGCAGTGCCTACGTTTCTGTCATTTGTAGGAAAATGATAGAAATAATGAGTGCCAAGAGGAAGGCAGACGGAATAGTCGTGTGGCCCAAAGCTTCAACCAGGCATCTGTGAATGAGTTACAAGATAACTCCTTAGGAGTTTTCTCCGTCCCCCCCCACCCCCACCCCCTTAGCATTCTCAGTAACATGCATTGTGAAATCAGTATTTAGTGACGCTGAAGAGACATGTGTCACATTGTCGTTCTGGTCAGTTTGTACATCTCATGAGGAAAGGGGTGTTTGCTCTGTTTGCACAAAGTTCTGAGACTTTTCAAGCTATCGAGCCACTCAGGGTCTCTTTGGCTCCGGCTTCCTCTGTGGCAGCTTCTCTCTTCACGCTGCCGAATTACAGCCATGTGTGCCTCCTTTCGGTTGCCAGAGGCCGCCGAACCTTCTTCCCTGTTAGCCTCTACCTGGAAGTCTCCAAAGCTCCATTCACCTCACCTGCCCTAGACCTGCCTCCTACTCATTCTTTCGGTGTCCAGGCAAAGGTCACTGCCTCTAAAAGACCTTCTGTGATGCTCCAACGTGGATTGGGAGTCCCTTTCCTGGCCACTTACGTACGTCCGCATAGCACCTGTTTTTCTATAATGCAAGGCCTGTTTACTTGTTGGTATTCTCCATTAGACTGAACGCCTTGAGAGTCCTTGCCGTCTTTCTGTTTCATTGGCCAGCTCTGCTGTGGCTCCTGTCATAAGGTCGATTCTCCAGAAACATTTGTCAGTCTAGCACACATCTAGATCGTACCAGATCGCTCCGGTGGTGTGAGCCCAAGAATGGGAAAATGAAAGCTGGATAGAGTAAATGGTGATTCGTGCTAGCAGTGTAATTCTGGCCCTGACCTTTGACTCTGTTTGAAAATCTTTCTTGCTAGATGCCAGTGGAAGCAGCAGCTGTTACAGAGCTATTAGGGGTGTGGCCATTTCTGCTCCCAAAGCCAAAACTGTTTCCTGGGGAAGCTTTGGCTTTACTGCTGCTGACTCCCTCGATAAGTTTGTATTTTTTCCACGTCAAGAATGACGAAGGACTAGGGAGGAAAAAGGGAGGTGAGAGAGAGCCTAGAATTGTAATTGTGTGTTATTGGCGTAGGCATCGGGATTGGGATTTGGGGGGTATTGGGGTCCAGAGGAAAGCTAGAAAGCAGAGAAGTTACCTTCCCCCCCCCGCCCCCCCGCCGCAGCCAAGAGTGATATTCTGTGTGTGAGTGGCTCGCCCATTGTGTCTGTTACGGATGCACAGAGTTCTGAATGGTGTCTTGCGAGGAAATATTCTCTTCCGAACAATGAGGACCTCGTGAGTCACCCCACCGTGAGGTTCTGTGGGATGGACATGTGGGAGAATTCGTAATGGGTAGAAGAAGTGAGTTCTCATGATGCAGTTTGTGGACAATGGGTGCATGAGTCTGTTTCGGAAGATGGTTTGTGTATCACAGGCGCGAGGACGATGCAGTGGTCTCTTGAGTGGGGTATCCCAAAGAAGAGAATTACGATGGTTGATTCATGCGTTCAAGAGACCCTTATCGAGCCCAAATTATGTGCCGTTGTGGAAAGTAGAAAAGAATCCAAGTGAATACAAACGCAGCTTCTGCCCTGAAGGGGCTCCACAGACTTGTGGAAGAGGTAGGCAAGCAAAAATGATTATACACCGTGAGGTAAGTCCTCCTTACAGAGGGATGGCGAACACACTAAGGGAAACTCTACTCTTACTGGAAGGAGAGAGGTAACACAACACAACAAAACAAAAAAAAAGAAACGGGAGAAAATTTGACCAGAGCCTTTCCCCTCCATCTTTCAACACTCTTTCAAACTTCTGCTGTATTGAGTAGGTCCCCTTTTTTTTTTTTTTTTTTTTTTTAATATTTATTTTTGAGAGAAAGGGTAGACAGAACATGAGCGGGGGAGAGGCAGAGAGAGAGGGAAACACAGAATCCGAAGCAGGCTCCAGGCTCCGATATGTCAGCACAGAGCCTGACGCGGGCCTCAAACCCACGAACCGAGAGATCCTGACCTGAGCCGAAGTCAGACACCTAACCCAGTGAGCCACCCAGGTGCCCCGTAGGTCTCTTTTGATTGTCAGTAAACCCACCTCGAGGGGCGCCTGGGTGGCTCAGTTGGCTGAATATCCTGCTCTTGATTTCAGCTCAGGTCATGATCTCACAGTTCCTGGGATGAAGCCCCGCCCACGTCAAGCTCTGTGCCAGTGGTGCGGAGCCTGCTTGGGATTTTCTGTCTCTGCCCCTTCCCCGCTCTCTGTCTCGATGACGAAAAAAGAAAAAAACACACAAAACCAAACCGACTGGAATTGTTATGAGCCAAGCTGCGAATTTGATTGGCTCCTATGTGAGGAAAAGAGTCCAAAAGCAATATAGTTGCAGCCAGGGCTGGATGCAGGGGTTCCACTCTTTAGGTAAGCTGTGTCACAAGGAGGAATCGCCCCCCACCCCACCCCTCCACCCCCCGGCTTCCAACATCTTCAGTTCAAGTCCCAGAGGGACAAAGAATACCTTTCACTGTGGCCAGAGCCCCAGGATTGACTGTGAAGGTATCTGATGGGGTCAGTGGCCTTTCCCTGGGCATGGAAATGGAGTCAGCCCCACCCCAGCCACAGGGGCCTAGAATGGGAGAGTGCCGAGCCCCCTCCCCCCCGCAAGGTAACCCAGCAGGAGGCAGGAAGTGTGGTCTTTTCTAGTCCTGCTAAAAGGAAAGAAAGAGCTTCTTGGAAATCCGGGACGCAGAGAATCCAGTAGCTGCGGATGGCCGTTGGCGTGGAGGGTGTGGAGGAAGGGGTGCACCGAGGTGAGGAACCTGAGCGTTTGGTCGTGAGGTCGATGAGTCCGGGAGGACAGGAATCTGGGGGCCTCATAGCAGAGTCGAGTACGCGGGTGAGGCTCTGGAAGGGAGTGTCTCTTTGGATGTGGGATTCTGCCGAGATCGAAGCTCTCCCTGGAGGCCTGAATGTTCTCCTAGATAGTAGCCTTTACGTAAGTCAGGGTTGCACACTCCAAGCCTCAGGGGGCCGGGCTAATAAGAATGAATAAAGAAAATAAGAGCGACCTAGACCAGGTGAGGGCCGTGGGGGACCCGACGGTGCCTGTCTCACCAAAGGGCCGCGTGAGAATCTGGGCCCGCCGTCGGGCCCGACCTTTGGAGTTGTTGAGAAAGGCCCAACTCCTTCTGGATTTTCATGAAGATTAGGTGGCATTTAATGCCAATTGAAAACAACCACCAGGACCCTGAGCGGGACTAAACAAAATACATGTGTGGCCACAGTTGGTCTGTGGGTCCCCAGCGGGCAGTTGCTTGTGTAAAAGGTTGGGGAGGTGGAGATTCCTGTGGTGACTTTTTTCTCCTTTTCCTCCTGCACCCCACCCTCCGATGACTACCTTCCGAGTTCTTGGGTTTGTCGACGAGCTCGTCCTTTCCTTTACAGAAACGTTTCAGAGATCCGAGAGTAGCAATCATCACTACTTGTCTCCTGGTTTGGTTTACCAAGCGCTGTACCGAACCACCTGGCCTGGTCTCACCTGCTGGCGCTTGTTATCATTTCTGGTTTAGAGAGAAGAAAAATGACCTGCCGTTGTCTGCCCGGCCAGCGAGTGGCCGAGGCAGGACTTGGGGCCAGGGTGTGACTCCGGACCCCGTGTGTTTCCGACTGTAGACACTGGGCCGGCTGCCCGCCAGGGAAGGGTTCGTGTGGATGAAATGTCTTTGGTGCTTGCTGACTTGCTGGGCTAGATGCTTTTGAGTCAAGTCTCTCACGGCCTTCTCCACAGCAACTCCCAGAGGTGATGTGCTTTATTCCTGGTTTCATGATGAGGAAGCGAGGCCTCAGAGAGGTCATCGGGCTAGTTAAGAAGAGCGCTGCCGTTCATCAGAAACCGGGGTTCTGCTTCCAAAGCAGATAGGAGTCCTTCCTTCACGCAGGCAACTCTTTGTTTCAGAGACCCCGTGTTAGAATGCTGTGTGACGACGCTTCCACAAAATCCTGGAAGCTAGGGGTTGGATGTTGCTCTCGTCCGGGGGCTCCTGCCAGGGATGGCCCCCGGGGGGACATTTGGCAATGGCCGGAGACAAACGTTTCTGTGTTTTGTCGTGACTTGGCTCGGGCGTGGGGTGCTCCTGGCATCTGGCGACACAGGCCGGGGATGCTGCTGACCAGCCTACACCGCCCAGGACAGCCTCGCCGCACAGAATTCTCTGGTCCCAAATGTCAAGAGTGGTGAGGTTGGTTGGGAAAGCCTGGTGGAGTCCTTTGAGATTCTGGACACGTGAATCGTGACAACCAAAGGTCCGTGACGTTTGCCTGCAGGGTGAAGGTGCGTTCCGTTTGGTCTCTTTCTTACGTGTGGAAGCATTTCTGACCATCGTTGGCCCGTACTGAACACTCGGGAGTTTTCACGTGGAAACCTGGGCTTCCTGCTGCTTCTCCAATGTTGCAAGACCTAGCGAAGCCTGGCATCGCGCCCTCGCGCAAGGACACGTCGTCGTAGCTGTAGCTGCAGCCGCGTAGGTGCTGTCCCGTCCGGGTGGGGCATCGACCGTCCAGTGTGCCCGGGTCCCTACCTGGCTTGTCCTGCTGTGGTACGTTCCTTGCGGACCCCTCCCTGCTCACGGATCTCTCAAGGACCTTCTCCAGGAGCAGCGGAGTCTCTGCCTCGCGAGGTAGCCCGTTGCGTTAGGGGCAACGCGAGTCAAAGGCATCTCTGCCCGTGAGTCCCAGGGGAGTCCTCCGGTGCCACGACGCCTGCGTCTCTCTACCGCGAGACGGCCCTTTCTGTATTCGGCGTCGCAAACCGCACACCGTGTCCTCGCTCTCTCAGCGGTAACATTCTCCACCCCTCACCTATTCTACACCCTGACTTCCTCCGCCTTTTCCAGGGGAGGTGGCTGTGCTTGGTTCGCTTCGGTCTGGGTGGATCCCGTCCAGCCTCTGCATAGAGCAGAGGAGGAAAGGAATGTGTTCTCCCCGCGACTTCTGAATCCGAGCTTCCGTGGCCTGGTCATCCACTTTACCTCCTGTGAAATCAAGCAGGGTTGTTTATAGGTGCGTGAAGAAAGCCCACGGTTCACTGAACCAGAATGAACCCTAAACAGATGTGGTCACGTGTGGCCTTATGGCGTTGGTTTTACACGTGAAGGCAGCATGGTATTCTAAGAGGAAATGATGTCTGTGGTCGTGGTTCCCAGTGTGTCCACGGCAGCCCCCTGCCCCTGAGATTGGACACGGGTGTATGGGATAGGGTCCCAGAGTCAGTACGCACACCACGCAGTCTTGTCGGACTGGCGATGTCTGGCCTTTATCATTCTGTTTCTGTGTCTCAAGTGTAGGCAGATGCCCTCGTAATCAATCCAAGTATAGATCCACGTACAAATATCATTACGCTCCTACCTGCCGTGTGTGTCTATTTGCTTCAACGTGGATGTGAAAAGTACAGCAGGCCCACGGTCCTTTTTCCAAAACCCTAGGGGCCAGATGCGTTTTGGAATTCAGACGTTTTCAGGTTTTATTTCATTTTTTTTTAATTTCTTTTTTTTTTTCTTTTTCTTTTTTTTTTACGTTTATTGGTTTTTGAGACAGAGAGAGACTGAGCATGAACGGGGGAGGGTCAGAGAGAGGGAGACACACAACCCGAAACAGGCTCCAGGCTCTGAGCCGTCAGCACAGGGCCCGTCGCCGGGCTCGAACTCAAGGACCGCGAGCGAGATCGTGACCCGAGCCGAAGTGGGACGCTCAACCGACCGAGCCAGCCAGGTGCCCCATAAGTAGCCACTGTTTTCAGTTATATTTCTATCCGTAGAAACCCTGCTACCCTTAAAACACCTGGGATCCCAACAAATTTAAAGACGGTAAATATTTTGCTCTTTCTTCTAGATTTGGCTGATAGGTTCTGTTCAGCGCCGGTTTCAATGTCCTCTCAGCCACCTTTCCCTTGACCTTGAAGGGGACATGTTTTACCTTGTTATGCACAGGGCACCCAAACCCTTCTGCTATCACATGTCATCTTTGCAGGCAGGCAGGGTCTTCACTTACCGGGAGCACAGGTATGACCTCGCATGTCTGACATCCTACCGTGAGGACATTTGTCGGACACGTTTGTTGAGGACATACGAGTCTCAAATCTTTGCGTATGTTGGGGGTTCTGGAGGCAACATATTCCTTGTTGATAAATTTTACGTCAGCCCATTTATGCTGTGACTTGTAAATCAGACCACATGGAGTGGGCCTCCACCCAAACAAAGCGGTTGGGGAATACTCTCCTCCCATGTAGACAAATATATGTATATGTCTTCCTTTGGCCACAGCCTCCAAACCCACCAGTGTTTACCTACCCTGGTCAGAAGTAACCACTGTTTTGGGGTGCCTTGGTGGCTCGGTCAAGTGTAAGCGTCTGACTTTGGCTCAGGTTGTGGTCTCGTGCCTTGCGAACTTGTGGCTCGTGACCTCTCAGCTCTTGAGTTCAAGCCCCCCCTCTGTCAGCGCAGAACCTGCTTCAGGTCCTCTTTCTCCCTCTCTCTCATTCACTCTCTCTCTCTCTCTGCCCCTCCCCCATTTTCACTCTCAAACAAGAAAAATAAACATCAAAAAATTGTTGCAAACAAGAGAAGTAGCCAGTTTTTTTTTAATTAAAAAAAAATTTTTTTTTAACGTGTATTCATTTTTGCGAGACAGAGACAGAGCATGGGCGGGGAAGGGGCAGAGAGAGAGAGGGAGACACAGGATCTGAAGCAGGCTCCAGGCTTCCAGCTGTCTGCACGGAACCGGACGCGGGGCTCAAACTCACAAACTGCCAGATCATGACCTGAGCCGAAGTTGGACGCTCAACCGACGGAGCCACCCAGGCGCCCCTAAATGTTTTTTTATGTTTATTCATTTTTGAAAGACAGAGAGCACAAGCAGGGGTGGGGCGGAGAGAGAGGGGGACACAGAATCCGAAGCAGGCTCCAAGCTCCGAGCCGGCAGCACAGAGCCCAGCGCGCAGCTACAAGTCAGGAACCACGAGATCACGAACCGCCGCCCCCTCCCACCGGTGCGCGGCCTAGCCGGGGCCGGGAGTCGGGATCCGCGGTGGCGCCGGGACGCGGGGCTCCGCGAGCTCGGCGGAGCGGGCGGGGAGGGGGGCGGAGGGGTCTCGGGCGGCGGGGAGCCAGGCCGCGCGCCGCGCCCGAGCCAGGCGCTCCTCTACCAGCCCGGCCCCGCGCGGCCCCCCCCCCCCCCCCCCCCCGGCGGGCTGAGCCGCTGGAAGTGACGCGCGGTGAGGGCGGGGCTCCGGCCCGGGAGCAGACGCCGCCGCCGCCGCCGCAGACACCGCCGCCTCAGACGCCGCTCAGCCGCCGAAGCAGGCGCCGCCGCCGCACCCGCCGCCGAAACAGCCGCCGCAGCCGCCGCAGTACGACCCGCAGCTGGCGCGGCCGCCGCCGCCGCTCAGCCGCCGCAGCGGCCGCAGTAGCAGCCGCAGCCGGCGCAGTAGCAGCCGCAGCAGGCGCGGCCGCCGCCGCCGCCGCCTCTCAGCCGCCGCAGCCGCCGCAGTAGCAGCCGCAGCCGGCGCAGCAGCCGCAGCCGCCGCAGTAGCAGCCGCAACAGGCGCGGCCGCTGCCGCTCAGCCGCCGCAGCCGCCGCAGTAACAGCCGCAGCCGGCGCAGCCGCCGCAGCCGCCCCAGTAGCAGCCGCAGCCGGCGTGGCCGCCGCCGCCGCTGCCGCTCAGCCGCCGCAGTAGCAGCCGCCGCAGTAGCAGCCGCAGCCGCTCAGCCGCCGCAGCCGCCGCAGTAGCAGCCGCAGCCGGCACAGCCGCCGCCGCAGCAGCAGCCGCAGGCGTAGCAGCAAGCCGCGGCCGCCGCCGCTGCCGCCGCTGCCGCCTCGGCCCGGAAGCGAAGTAGCCGCGCAAGGCCCGAGCCCCGCGGGCCGCCGCTGCCGCTGCCCTTGAACCGCGTGAAGCAGCTCGCCAAGCAGACCGTGGGCAGGTGAGTGAGCCGTGCCGGGCCTGCCGGGAGCGCGCGGGCCGGGGAACGGGGGTCGGGGTCGTGGCTGGGGCCGAGGCGGGCCCGCTGCC
This sequence comes from Neofelis nebulosa, assembly GCF_028018385.1. Taxonomy (NCBI): domain Eukaryota; kingdom Metazoa; phylum Chordata; class Mammalia; order Carnivora; family Felidae; genus Neofelis; species Neofelis nebulosa. Next base: position 20,721,788 of record NC_080799.1, on the reverse strand, counting down.
CCGCGGGGCCCCGCGCTCAGGCCCGGCCGCCCGTCGGGTCCGCTGCGGGCCAGGGACGAGGGCTGCGCCACGCAGCGGCCTGTCGCCCAGCTCAGGGCCGCCGCCTGAGCCCCCGGGAACGGTGGGGCGGGCCGGCCTCCCGGGACGCCCCACGCGCGGGTCCCCGCCGCCCATTGTCCCGGCCCCGCTGAGCATCGTCCTCTGGGGTCTGGACCCAAGCTTTCCCCGGGCCTCCCCCCGTCTCCCGGGGCTTTGCCTTGGGCGAAAACTCGGCTAACCGGTGTGCCCGAGGCCGGGCGGGCGCGGTGCTCTGGGGGGCGGCATTCTCAGCCTTTCCGGGTCGCCCGGCCGCTGCCCACCGACCGTCCACCTCCAAGTGCCTGAGGGCAGTCAATAAGTAAGGGGCGATCAGAGCCCATCGGAGCCGCTTAGTGAGACTCAGGACTCCCTTGGAGGCACTTTGGAGGGTGTGCCGTCTCCCAACCGTGGCCCCTGTGGTTGCTCAAGTTCTTGACCTGTAGACATTTGGAACCGGGAGGAAAGAATTGTGGAAAGGCCTTGGGCAAATGGAAAAACAAAAAGAGGAGGGGCTCTCAAAACAGCTTTTCTCACTTTGGATTGGGGAGCAAATCCTTCTCCAGGTTTCTCTGGTATCGCTTTAATGCTTGACAGGAAACGATCGATTATGAAATGACAGAAGAGACCGGACTTTGTAGTGGTTTTGAGAGCCTCTGGAGGTTGATCATCGTGTGCTGTGTTCTCTGGGGTAAATCTTTCAAGGTCTTTCAGGGCAGTGAGCTGTCCTGTCCCCGCTGACTGTTTATTCTGAGAAGGGGTATGAAAGTGTGACTTTTACATCGCTTTTTCTTCGTCTTTGTTTTCAAGAGTTGAGTAAAAGGGGGCGTTTGGTTTGGCCACAGCACGTGGGGACGCTTCTTTTCTGTGTGTGTCTGAAAATACTTTTACTTCCCCTGGAGCTTTCTGTATTTGCCTTTTACACTTTCGTTCCCCCCCCCCCCCCCGCCAAGGTTCTGCTTAGTTTTGTTCAATTTCGTTGCTACCCCCACCCTATTATCTCCGTGTGCACTTATCCTGTTTCCAGAGTGGATCCCTGTCCCTAGAGCCTAGCAGTGCCTACGTTTCTGTCATTTGTAGGAAAATGATAGAAATAATGAGTGCCAAGAGGAAGGCAGACGGAATAGTCGTGTGGCCCAAAGCTTCAACCAGGCATCTGTGAATGAGTTACAAGATAACTCCTTAGGAGTTTTCTCCGCCCCCCCCCACCCCCACCCCCTTAGCATTCTCAGTAACGTGCATTGTGAAATCAGTATTTAGTGACTCTGAAGAGACATGTGTCACATTGTCGTTCTGGTCAGTTTGTACATCTCATGAGGAAAGGGGTGTTTGCTCTGTTTGCACAAAGTTCTGAGACTTTTCAAGCTATCAAGCCACTCAGGGTCTCTTTGGCTCCGGCTTCCTCTGTGGCAGCTTCTCTCTTCACGCTGCCGAATTACAGCCATGTGTGCCTCCTTTCGGTTGCCAGAGGCCGCCGAACCTTCTTCCCTGTTAGCCTCTACCTGGAAGTCTCCAAAGCTCCATTCACCTCACCTGCCCTAGACCTGCCTCCTACTCATTCTTTCGGTGTCCAGGCAAAGGTCACTGCCTCTAAAAGACCTTCTGTGATGCTCCAACGTGGATTGGGAGTCCCTGTCCTGGCCACTTACGTACGTCCGCATAGCACCTGTTTTTCTATAATGCAAGGCCTGTTTACTTGTTGGTATTCTCCATTAGACTGAACGCCTTGAGAGTCCTTGCCGTCTTTCTGTTTCATTGGCCAGCTCTGCTGTGGCTCCTGTCATAAGGTCGATTCTCCAGAAACATTTGTCAGTCTAGCACACATCTAGATCGTACCAGATCGCTCCGGTGGTGTGAGCCCAAGAATGGGAAAATGAAAGCTGGATAGAGTAAATGGTGATTCGTGCTAGCAGTGTAATTCTGGCCCTGACCTTTGACTCTGTTTGAAAATCTTTCTTGCTAGATGCCAGTGGAAGCAGCAGCTGTTACAGAGCTATTAGGGGTGTGGCCATTTCTGCTCCCAAAGCCAAAACTGTTTCCTGGGGAAGCTTTGGCTTTACTGCTGCTGACTCCCTCGATAAGTTTGTATTTTTTCCATGTCAAGAATGACGAAGGACTAGGGAGGAAAAAGGGAGGTGAGAGAGAGCCTAGAATTGTAATTGTGTGTTATTGGCGTAGGCATCGGGATTGGGATTTGGGGGGTATTGGGGTCCAGAGGAAAGCTAGAAAGCAGAGAAGTTACCTTCCCCCCGCCCCCCGCCGCAGCCAAGAGTGATATTCTGTGTGTGAGTGGCTCGCCCATTGTGTCTGTTACGGATGCACAGAGTTCTGAATGGTGTCTTGCGAGGAAATATTCTCTTCCGAACAATGAGGACCTCGTGAGTCACCCCACCGTGAGGTTCTGTGGGATGGACATGTGGGAGAATTCGTAATGGGTAGAAGAAGTGAGTTCTCATGATGCAGTTTGTGGACAATGGGTGCATGAGTCTGTTTCGGAAGATGGTTTGTGTATCACAGGCGCGAGGACGATGCAGTGGTCTCTTGAGTGGGGTATCCCAAAGAAGAGAATTACGATGGTTGATTCATGCGTTCAAGAGACCCTTATCGAGCCCAAATTATGTGCCGTTGTGGAAAGTAGAAAAGAATCCAAGTGAATACAAACGCAGCTTCTGCCCTGAAGGGGCTCCACAGACTTGTGGAAGAGGTAGGCAAGCAAAAATGATTATACACCGTGAGGTAAGTCCTCCTTACAGAGGGATGGCGAACACACTAAGGGAAACTCTACTCTTACTGGAAGGAGAGAGGTAACACAACACAACAAAACAAAAAAAAGAAACGGGAGAAAATTTGACCAGAGCCTTTCCCCTCCATCTTTCAACACTCTTTCAAACTTCTGCTGTATTGAGTAGGTCCCCTTTTTTTTTTTTTTTTAATATTTATTTTTGAGAGAAAGGGTAGACAGAACATGAGCGGGGGAGAGGCAGAGAGAGAGGGAAACACAGAATCCGAAGCAGGCTCCAGGCTCCGATATGTCAACACAGAGCCTGACGCGGGCCTCAAACCCACGAACCGAGAGATCCTGACCTGAGCCGAAGTCAGACACCTAACCCAGTGAGCCACCCAGGTGCCCCGTAGGTCTCTTTTGATTGTCAGTAAACCCACCTCGAGGGGCGCCTGGGTGGCTCAGTTGGCTGAATATCCTGCTCTTGATTTCAGCTCAGGTCATGATCTCACAGTTCCTGGGATGAAGCCCCGCCCACGTCAAGCTCTGTGCCAGTGGTGCGGAGCCTGCTTGGGATTTTCTGTCTCTGCCCCTTCCCCGCTCTCTGTCTCGATGACGAAAAAAGAAAAAAACACACAAAACCAAACCGACTGGAATTGTTATGAGCCAAGCTGCGAATTTGATTGGCTCCTATGTGAGGAAAAGAGTCCAAAAGCAATATAGTTGCAGCCAGGGCTGGATGCAGGGGTTCCACTCTTTAGGTAAGCTGTGTCACAAGGAGGAATCGCCCCCCACCCCACCCCTCCACCCCCAGGCTTCCAACATCTTCAGTTCAAGTCCCAGAGGGACAAAGAATACCTTTCACTGTGGCCAGAGCCCCAGGATTGACTGTGAAGGTATCTGATGGGGTCAGTGGCCTTTCCCTGGGCATGGAAATGGAGTCAGCCCCACCCCAGCCACAGGGGCCTAGAATGGGAGAGTGCCGAGCCCCCTCCCCCCCGCAAGGTAACCCAGCAGGAGGCAGGAAGTGTGGTCTTTTCTAGTCCTGCTAAAAGGAAAGAAAGAGCTTCTTGGAAATCCGGGACGCAGAGAATCCAGTAGCTGCGGATGGCCGTTGGCGTGGAGGGTGTGGAGGAAGGGGTGCACCGAGGTGAGGAACCTGAGCGTTTGGTCGTGAGGTCGATGAGTCCGGGAGGACAGGAATCTGGGGGCCTCATAGCAGAGTCGAGTACGCGGGTGAGGCTCTGGAAGGGAGTGTCTCTTTGGATGTGGGATTCTGCCGAGATCGAAGCTCTCCCTGGAGGCCTGAATGTTCTCCTAGATAGTAGCTTTTACGTAAGTCAGGGTTGCACACTCCAAGCCTCAGGGGGCCGGGCTAATAAGAATAAATAAAATAAGAGCGACCTAGACCAGGTGAGGGCCGTGGGGGACCCGACGGTGCCTGTCTTACCAAAGGGCCGCGTGAGAATCTGGGCCCGCCGTCGGGCCCGACCTTTGGAGTTGTTGAGAAAGGCCCAACTCCTTCTGGATTTTCATGAAGATTAGGTGGCATTTAATGCCAATTGAAAACAACCACCAGGACCCTGAGCGGGACTAAACAAAATACATCTGTGGCCACAGTTGGTCTGTGGGTCCCCAGCGGGCAGTTGCTTGTGTAAAAGGTTGGGGAGGTGGAGATTCCTGTGGTGACTTTTTTCTCCTTTTCCTCCTGCACCCCACCCTCCGATGACTACCTTCCGAGTTCTTGGGTTTGTCGACGAGCTCGTCCTTTCCTTTACAGAAACGTTTCAGAGATCCGAGAGTAGCAATCATCACTACTTGTCTCCTGGTTTGGTTTACCAAGCGCTGTACCGAACCACCTGGCCTGGTCTCACCTGCTGGCGCTTGTTATCATTTCTGGTTTAGAGAGAAGAAAAATGACCTGCCGTTGTCTGCCCGGCCAGCGAGTGGCCGAGGCAGGACTTGGGGCCAGGGTGTGACTCCGGACCCCGTGTGTTTCCGACTGTAGACACTGGGCCGGCTGCCCGCCAGGGAAGGGTTCGTGTGGATGAAATGTCTTTGGTGCTTGCTGACTTGCTGGGCTAGATGCTTTTGAGTCAAGTCTCTCACGGCCTTCTCCACAGCAACTCCCAGAGGTGATGTGCTTTATTCCTGGTTTCATGATGAGGAAGCGAGGCCTCAGAGAGGTCATCGGGCTAGTTAAGAAGAGCGCTGCCGTTCATCAGAAACCGGGGTTCTGCTTCCAAAGCAGATAGGAGTCCTTCCTTCACGCAGGCAACTCTTTGTTTCAGAGACCCCGTGTTAGAATGCTGTGTGACGACGCTTCCACAAAATCCTGGAAGCTAGGGGTTGGATGTTGCTCTCGTCCGGGGGCTCCTGCCAGGGATGGCCCCCGGGGGGACATTTGGCAATGGCCGGAGACAAACGTTTTTGTGTTTTGTCGTGACTTGGCTCGGGCGTGGGGTGCTCCTGGCATCTGGCGACACAGGCCGGGGATGCTGCTGACCAGCCTACACCGCCCAGGACAGCCTCGCCGCACAGAATTCTCTGGTCCCAAATGTCAAGAGTGGTGAGGTTGGTTGGGAAAGCCTGGTGGAGTCCTTTGAGATTCTGGACACGTGAATCGTGACAACCAAAGGTCCGTGACGTTTGCCTGCAGGGTGAAGGTGCGTTCCGTTTGGTCTCTTTCTTACGTGTGGAAGCATTTCTGACCATCGTTGGCCCGTACTGAACACTCGGGGGTTTTCACGTGGAAACCTGGGCTTCCTGCTGCTTCTCCAATGTTGCAAGACCTAGCGAAGCCTGGCATCGCGCCCTCGCGCAAGGACACGTCGTCGTAGCTGTAGCTGCAGCCGCGTAGGTGCTGTCCCGTCCGGGTGGGGCATCGACCGTCCAGTGTGCCCGGGTCCCTACCTGGCTTGTCCTGCTGTGGTACGTTCCTTGCGGACCCCTCCCTGCTCACGGATCTCTCAAGGACCTTCTCCAGGAGCAGCGGAGTCTCTGCCTCGCGAGGTAGCCCGTTGCGTTAGGGGCAACGCGAGTCAAAGGCATCTCTGCCCGTGAGTCCCAGGGGAGTCCTCCGGTGCCACGACGCCTGCGTCTCTCTTCCGCGAGACGGCCCTTTCTGTATTCGGCGTCGCAAACCGCACACCGTGTCCTCGCTCTCTCAGCGGTAACATTCTCCACCCCTCACCTATTCTACACCCTGACTTCCTCCGCCTTTTCCAGGGGAGGTGGCTGTGCTTGGTTCGCTTCGGTCTGGGTGGATCCCGTCCAGCCTCTGCATAGAGCAGAGGAGGAAAGGAATGTGTTCTCCCCGCGACTTCTGAATCCGAGCTTCCGTGGCCTGGTCATCCACTTTACCTCCTGTGAAATCAAGCAGGGTTGTTTATAGGTGCGTGAAGAAAGCCCACGGTTCACTGAACCAGAATGAACCCTAAACAGATGTGGTCACGTGTGGCCTTATGGCGTTGGTTTTACACGTGAAGGCAGCATGGTATTCTAAGAGGAAATGATGTCTGTGGTCGTGGTTCCCAGTGTGTCCACGGCAGCCCCCTGCCCCTGAGATTGGACACGGGTGTATGGGATAGGGTCCCAGAGTCAGTACGCACACCACGCAGTCTTGTCGGACTGGCGATGTCTGGCCTTTATCATTCTGTTTCTGTGTCTCAAGTGTAGGCAGATGCCCTCGTAATCAATCCAAGTATAGATCCACGTACAAATATCATTACGCTCCTACCTGCCGTGTGTGTCTATTTGCTTCAACGTGGATGTGAAAAGTACAGCAGGCCCACGGTCCTTTTTCCAAAACCCTAGGGGCCAGATGCGTTTTGGAATTCAGACGTTTTCAGGTTTTATTTCATTTTTTTTTAATTTCTTTTTTTTTTTCTTTTTCTTTTTTTTTTACGTTTATTGGTTTTTGAGACAGAGAGAGACTGAGCATGAACGGGGGAGGGTCAGAGAGAGGGAGACACACAACCCGAAACAGGCTCCAGGCTCTGAGCCGTCAGCACAGGGCCCGTCGCCGGGCTCGAACTCAAGGACCGCGAGCGAGATCGTGACCCGAGCCGAAGTGGGACGCTCAACCGACCGAGCCAGCCAGGTGCCCCATAAGTAGCCACTGTTTTCAGTTATATTTCTATCCGTAGAAACCCTGCTACCCTTAAAACACCTGGGATCCCAACAAATTTAAAGACGGTAAATATTTTGCTCTTTCTTCTAGATTTGGCTGATAGGTTCTGTTCAGCGCCGGTTTCAATGTCCTCTCAGCCACCTTTCCCTTGACCTTGAAGGGGACATGTTTTACCTTGTTATGCACAGGGCACCCAAACCCTTCTGCTATCACATGTCATCTTTGCAGGCAGGCAGGGTCTTCACTTACCGGGAGCACAGGTATGACCTCGCATGTCTGACATCCTACCGTGAGGACATTTGTCGGACACGTTTGTTGAGGACATACGAGTCTCAAATCTTTGCGTATGTTGGGGGTTCTGGAGGCAACATATTCCTTGTTGATAAATTTTACGTCAGCCCATTTATGCTGTGACTTGTAAATCAGACCACATGGAGTGGGCCTCCACCCAAACAAAGCGGTTGGGGAATACTCTCCTCCCATGTAGACAAATATATGTATATGTCTTCCTTTGGCCACAGCCTCCAAACCCACCAGTGTCTACCCTGGTCAGAAGTAACCACTGTTTTGGGGTGCCTTGGTGGCTCGGTCAAGTGTAAGCGTCTGACTTTGGCTCAGGTTGTGGTCTCGTGCCTTGCGAACTTGTGGCTCGTGACCTCTCAGCTCTTGAGTTCAAGCCCCCCCTCTGTCAGCGCAGAACCTGCTTCAGGTCCTCTTTCTCCCTCTCTCTCATTCACTCTCTCTCTCTCTCTGCCCCTCCCCCATTTTCACTCTCAAACAAGAAAAATAAACATCAAAAAATTGTTGCAAACAAGAGAAGTAGCCAGGTTTTTTTTAATTAAAAAAAAATTTTTTTTTAACGTGTATTCATTTTTGCGAGACAGAGACAGAGCATGGGCGGGGAAGGGGCAGAGAGAGAGAGGGAGACACAGGATCTGAAGCAGGCTCCAGGCTTCCAGCTGTCTGCACGGAACCGGACGCGGGGCTCAAACTCACAAACTGCCAGATCATGACCTGAGCCGAAGTTGGACGCTCAACCCACGGAGCCACCCAGGCGCCCCTAAATGTTTTTTTATGTTTATTCATTTTTGAAAGACAGAGAGCACAAGCAGGGGTGGGGCGGAGAGAGAGGGGGACACAGAATCCGAAGCAGGCTCCAAGCTCCGAGCCGGCAGCACAGAGCCCAGCGCGCAGCTACAAGTCAGGAACCGCGAGATCACGAACCGCCGCCCCCTCCCACCGGTGCGCGGCCTAGCCGGGGCCGGGAGTCGGGATCCGCGGTGGCGCCGGGACGCGGGGCTCCGCGAGCTCGGCGGAGCGGGCGGGGAGGGGGGCGGAGGGGTCTCGGGCGGCGAGGAGCCAGGCCGCGCGCCGCGCCCGAGCCAGGCGCTCCTCTACCAGCCCGGCCCCGCGCGGCCCCCCCCCCCCCCCCCCCCCCCCGGCGGGCTGAGCCGCTGGAAGTGACGCGCGGTGAGGGCGGGGCTCCGGCCCGGGAGCAGACGCCGCCGCCGCCGCCGCAGACACCGCCGCCTCAGACGCCGCTCAGCCGCCGAAGCAGGCGCCGCCGCCGCACCCGCCGCCGAAACAGCCGCCGCAGCCGCCGCAGTACGACCCGCAGCCGGCGCGGCCGCCGCCGCCGCTCAGCCGCCGCAGCCGCCGCAGTAGCAGCCGCAGCCGGCGCAGTAGCAGCCGCAGCAGGCTCGGCCGCCGCCGCCGCCGCCTCTCAGCCGCCGCAGCCGCCGCAGTAGCAGCCGCAGCCGGCGCAGCAGCCGCAGCAGCCGCAGCCGCCGCAGTAGCAGCCGCAACAGGCGCGGCCGCCGCCGCTCAGCCGCCGCAGCCGCCGCAGTAGCAGCCGCAGCCGGCGCAGCCGCCGCAGCCGCCGCAGTAGCAGCCGCAGCCGGCGTGGCCGCCGCCGCCGCTGCCGCTCAGCCGCCGCAGTAGCAGCCGCCGCAGTAGCAGCCGCAGCCGCTCAGCCGCCGCAGCCGCCGCAGTAGCAGCCGCAGCCGGCACAGCCGCCGCCGCAGCAGCAGCCGCAGGCGTAGCAGCAAGCCGCGGCCGCCGCCGCTGCCGCCGCTGCCGCCTCGGCCCAGAAGCGAAGTAGCCGCGCAAGGCCCGAGCCCCGCGGGCCGCCGCTGCCGCTGCCCTTGAACCGCGTGAAGCAGCTCGCCAAGCAGACCGTGGGCAGGTGAGTGAGCTGTGCCGGGCCTGCCGGGAGCGCGCGGGCCGGGGAACGGGGGTCGGGGTCGTGGCTGGGGCCGAGGCGGGCCCGCTGCCCCGCGGGGCCCCGCGCTCAGGCCCGGCCGCCCGCTGGGTCCGCTGCGGGCCAGGGACGAGGGCTGCGCCACGCAGCGGCCTGTCGCCCAGCTCAGGGCCGCCGCCTGAGCCCCCGGGAACGGTGGGGCGGGCCGGCCTCCCGGGACGCCCCACGCGCGGGTCCGCGCCGCCCATTGTCCCGGCCCCGCTGAGCATCGTCCTCTGGGGTCTGGACCCAACCTTTCCCCGGGCCTCCCCCCGTCTCCCGGGGCTTTGCCTTGGGCGAAAACTCGGCTAACCGGTGTGCCCGAGGCCGGGCGGGCGCGGTGCTCTGGGGGGCGGCATTCTCAGCCTTTCCGGGTCGCCCGGCCGCTGCCCACCGACCGTCCACCTCCAAGTGCCTGAGGGCAGTCAATAAGTAAGGGGCGATCAGAGCCCATCGGAGCCGCTTAGTGAGACTCAGGACTCCCTTGGAGGCACTTTGGAGGGTGTGCCGTCTCCCAACCGTGGCCCCTGTGGACCGGACTGCTCAAGTTCTTGACCTGTAGACATTTGGAACCGGGAGGAAAGAATTGTGGAAAGGCCTTGGGCAAGTGGAAAAACAAAAAGAGGAGGGGCTCTCAAAACAGCTTTTCTCACTTTGGATTGGGGAGCAAATCCTTCTCCAGGTTTCTCTGGTATCGCTTTAATGCTTGACAGGAAACGATCGATTATGAAATGACAGAAGAGACCGGACTTTGTAGTAGTTTTGAGAGCCTCTGGAGGTTGATCATCGTGTGCTGTGTTCTCTGGGGTAAATCTTTCAAGGTCTTTCAGGGCAGTGAGCTGTCCTGTCCCCGCTGACTGTTTATTCTGAGAAGGGGTATGAAAGTGTGACTTTTACATCGCTTTTTCTTCGTCTTTGTTTTCAAGAGTTGAGTAAAAGGGGGCGTTTGGTTTGGCCACAGCACGTGGGGACGCTTCTTTTCTGTGTGTGTCTGAAAATACTTTTACTTCCCCTGGAGCTTTCTGTATTTGCCTTTTACACTTTCGTTCCCCCCCCGCCAAGGTTTTGCTTAGTTTTGTTCAATTTCGTTGCTACCCCCACCCTATTATCTCCGTGTGCACTTATCCTATTCCCAGAGTGGATCCCTGTCCCTAGAGCCTAGCAGTGCCTACTTTTCTGTCATTTGTAGGAAAATGATAGAAATAATGTGTGCCAAGAGGAAGGCAGACGGAATAGTCGTGTGGGCCAAAGCTTCAACCAGGCATCTGTGAATGAGTTACAAGATAACTCCTTAGGAGTTTTCTCCGCCCCCCCCACCCCCACCCCCTTAGCATTCTCAGTAACATGCATTGTGAAATCAGTATTTAGTGACTCTGAAGAGACATGTGTCACATTGTCGTTCTGGTCAGTTTGTACATCTCATGAGGAAAGGGGTGTTTGCTCTGTTTGCACAAAGTTCTGAGACTTTTCAAGCTATCAAGCCACTCAGGGTCTCTTTGGCTCCGGCTTCCTCTGTGGCAGCTTCTCTCTTCACGCTGCCGAATTACAGCCATGTGTGCCTCCTTTCGGTTGCCAGAGGCCGCCGAACCTTCTTCCCTGTTAGCCTCTACCTGGAAGTCTCCAAAGCTCCTTTCACCTCACCTGCCCTAGACCTGCCTCCTACTCATTCTTTCGGTGTCCAGGCAAAGGTCACTGCCTCTAAAAGACCTTCTGTGATGCTCCAACGTGGATTGGGAGTCCCTCACCTGGCCACTTACGTACGTCCGCATAACACCTGTTTTTCTATAATGCAAGGCCTGTTTACTTGTTTGTATTCTCCATTAGACTGAACGCCTTGAGAGTCCTTGCCGTCTTTCTGTTTCATTGGCCAGCTCTGCTGTGGCTCCTGTCATAGGGTCGATTCTCCAGAAACATTTGTCAGTCTGGCACACATCTAGATCGTACCAGATCGCTCCGGTGGTGTGAGGCCAAGAATGGGAAAATGAAAGCTGGATAGAGTAAATGGTGATTCGTGCTAGCAGTGTAATTCTGGCCCTGACCTTTGACTATGTTTGAAAATCTTTATTGCCAGAAGCCAGTGGAGGCAGCAGCTGTTACAGAGCTGTTAGGGGTGTTGCCATTTCTGTTCCCAAAGCCAAAACTGTTTCCTGGGGAAGCTTTGGCTTTACTCCTGTTGATTCCCTGGATAAGTTTGTATTTTTTCTATGTGAAGAATTACGAAGGAGTCGGGAGGAAAAATTGAGGCAAGAGAGAGCCTAGAATTGTAATTGTGTGTTATTGTCGTAGGCATCAGGATTGAGATTTGGGGGATATTTGGGTCAAGAGGAAAGCTAGAAAGCAGAGAAGTTACCTCCCCCCCGTCCCCCCGCCCCCCTCCGCAGCCAGGAGTGATATTCTGTGTGTGAGTAGCTCGTCCGTTGTGTCTATTACAGATGCATAGAGTTCTGAGTGGTGTCCTGCGAGGAAGTATTCTCTTCCCGACAATGAGGACCTCGTGAGTCACCCCACAGTGAGGTTCTGTGGGATGGACATGTGGGAGAATTCGTAATGGCTAGAAGAAGTGAGTTCTCATGATGCAGTTTGTGGACAATGGGTGCATGAGTCTGTTTCGGGGGATGGTTTGTGTATCACAGGCGCAAGGATGATGCAGTGGTCTCTTGAGTGGGGCACCCAAAGAAGAGAATTAGGATGCTTGATTCATCCGTTCAAGAGACCCTTCTTGAGCCCAAATTATGTGCCATTGTGGAAAGTAGAAAAGAATCCAAGTGAATACAAACGCGGCTTCTGCCCTGAAGGGGCTCCACAGACTTGTGGAAGAGATAGGCAAGCAAAAATGCTTATACACCATGAGGTAAGTCCTTATAGAAGGATGGCTGACACACTAAGGGAAACTCTACTCTTACTGGAAGGAGAGAGGTAACACAACACAACAAAACAAACAAACAAAAAAAAAAAACAGGAGAAAATATGACCAGAGCCTTTCCCCTCTATCTTTCAACACTTCTTTCAAACTTCTGTTGTATTGAGTCGGTCCCTTTTTTTTTTTTATTAAAAAATTTTTTGTTCTACATATTTATTTTTGAGAGAAAGGGTAGACAGAACATGAACGGGGTAGAGGCAGAGAGAGAGGGAAACACAGAATCCGAAGCAGGCTCCTGGCTCCGAGCTGTCAGCACAGAGCCTGACGCAGGCCTCAAACCCACGAACCGAGAGATCGTGACCGGAGCCGAAGTCTGACACTTGACCCAGTGAGCCACCCAGGTGCCCTGTAGGTAGGTCTCTTTTGATTGTCAGTGAACCCAACTCGAGGGGCGCCTGGGTGGCTCACTTGGCTGAGTATCCGGCTCTTGATTTCAGCTCAGGTCATGATCTCACAGTTCCTGGGATCAAGCTCTGTGCCAGTGGTGTGGAGCCTGCTTGGGATCTTCTCTGTCTCTGCCCCTTCCCCGCTCTCTGTCTCAATGATGAAAAAAGAAAAAAACACACAAAACCAAACCGACTGGAATTGTTATGAGCCAAGCTGCGAATTTGATTGGCTCCTATGTGAGGAAAAGAGTCCAAAAGCAATATAGTTGCAGCCAGGGCTGGATGCAGGGGTTCCACTCTTTAGGTAAGCTGTGTCTACAAGGAGGAATCGCCCCCCCACCCCACCCCTCCACCCCCCGGCTTCCAACGTCTTCAGTTCAAGTCCCAGAGGGACAAAGAATACCTTTCACTGTGGCCAGAGCCCCAGGATTGACTGTGAAGGTATCTGATGGGGTCAGTGGCCTTTGCCTGGAGATGGAAATGGAGTCAGCCCCACCCAAGACACAGGGGCCTAGAATGGGAGAGTGCTGAGCCCCCTCCCCCGCAAGATAACCGGGGTGTTCTTTCCAGCAGGAGGCAGGAAGTGTGGTCTTTTCTAGTCCTGCTAAAAGGAAAGAAAGAGCTTTTTGGAAATCCGGGACGCAGAGAATCCAGTAGCTGCGGATGGCCGTTGGCGTGGAGGGTGTGGAGGAAGGGGTGCACCGAGGTGAGGAACCTGAGCGTTTGGTCGTGAGGTGGATGAGTCCGCGAGGACAGGAATCTGGGGGCCTCATAGCAGACTTGACTACGTGGGTGTGGCTCTGGGAGGGAGTGTCTCTTTGGGTGTGGGTTTCTGCCAAGATGGAAGCTCTCCCTGGAGGCCTGAATGTTCTCCTGGATAGTAGCCTTTAGGTAGGTCAGGGTTGCAAACTCCAAGCCTCAGGGGGCCAGGCTATAGACCAGCTTAGGTCATGATCTCATGGTTCTTGAGTTCGAGCCCTGCGTTGGGCTCTGCACAGACAATGCTAAGCCTGCTTGGGATTCTCTCTCTCTGCATTCCCCCCACTCACGCACTCTCACTCTCAAAATAAATTAATAAACCTAACCCCACACCAAAAAAAAATTGCATTTACAACGGCATCAAAAAATAAAATGCTAATTACATTTAACTAAAATAGAGATTCAAAACTTGTACGCTAAAAGTATAAAACATTATTGAAAGAAATTAAACAAGATTTAAATAAACAGACTCGTGGATTGGGAGACAATGTTGTTAAGATGGCAGCACTTCTCCAGCTGATCTACAGATTCAGTGAAATCTTTATCAAAACCACAGCTGGCTTCTTTGCAAAACTGACAAGCTGATGCTAAAATTCATATGGGAATTTATGGAACCCAAAATAGCCAAAGCAGATCTTTAAAGAGAAGGACAAAGTTGGAGAACTCACCCTTCCTGACTTAAAAACTTATTAGAAAGCTACAGTAATCGAGATAGTGTGGTATTAGTGTAAGGAAAGCCATATTGATTAATGGATAGAATTGAAAATCTAGAAATGTACCATCGTATTTATAGGCAATTGATTTTCAACAAAGGCATCGAGACAACCCAATGGGAGAAAGAACAGTCTTCTCAACAGTGTGGGGACAGCTGGATATTGCATGCAAAAGAATGAAGTTGAACTTCTACCTCACACCCTATGTAAAAATTAACTCAAAATGGATCAAAGACCTAAATGTTAAGTGCTAAAACTATTAAATTCTTAGAAGAAAACATAGATGTCCATCTTTGTGGCCTTGACACCAAAAACACAGCAGAAGGAAAAAAGCAGGTAATTGACATTATCACAATTTAAAAATGTTGTGCTTTGGGGTGCCTGGCTGGCTCAGTCAGTTAAGCATTTCTTGATTTCGGTTCAGGTCATGATCCCACAGTTCGTGAGATCAAGCCCCACGTCAGGCTCTATGCTGAAGGCATGGAGCCTGCTTGGGATTCTCTCCCTCTGTCTCTGCTCCTGCCCCCACTCATGCACTCTCTCTCTCTCTCTCTCTCTCTCTCAAAATAAGTAAACATTAAACAATGTTTGTGCTTTAAAGGACATAGTTGAAAAGTGAAAAGACAACCCATAGAACGGGAGATAATTTTTGGAAATCATATTTCTGACAAGAAACTTGTCCTAATATAGATACAGAACTCTTACAACTCAAAAACGCAAAAACAAATAACTCAATTTAAGAATGGGCAAAAGGGATGCCTGGGTGGCTCAGTCAGTTAAACGTCCAACTTTGGCTCAGGTCGTGATTTCAGTTTGTGGGCTCAAACCCCACATCTGTCTCTGTGCTAACAGCTCAAAGCCTGGACCCTCCTTTAGCTTCTGTGTCTCTCTCTATCTCTGCCCCTCCCTCCCTCTCTCTCTCTCTCCTCTCTCTCTCTCTCTCTCTCTCTGACTCTCTCAAAAATAAATAAAAGATTTTTTTAAAAATTTAAAAAGTGGGCAAACAACTCAGTCTAAGAAGATACACCCATGGCCAATAAACATGTGAAAAGATGTCAACATTGTTAGTCATCAGGGAAATGCAAATCCAACCCTCAACAGGATACCACTTTACGCTTACTAGAATGGCTAAAATAAAAAAGACAGATGATAACAAGCATTGGAGAGGATAGGAGAAATAGGAATGTGATACGTTGTTGGTAGAAATGTAAAAGGGTGCAGCCACTTTGGAAAACAGCCTGGAAGTTCCTCAAAAAGTTAAACATCCAGTAATTTCACTCACAAGTATGTACCCCCAAAGAATCAAAAACACGTGCTCAAACAAAAACTTGTACGTGAATATTTGTAGCAGCATTATTCATCATATAAAAAAGGGAAAAAATGCAACGTCCGGTGAATGGATGAAGAGATGTGGTATACTCACATAATGGAATAACTGGGAGTAAAAGAAATGGAGTACCGACGTGTGCTACAACATGGAGGAACTGTGAGAACACGCTGAGTGGAAGAAGCTCATCTTGAAAGACCACCTAATGTATGTATCATTCCATTTATATGAAACGTCCAGAATAGGTAAATCCCTGGAAACAGAAAATAGATTAGTGGTTGCCTAGGGCTGTGGGCAGAAGTGGGATGGAGGAGGGCCAGGAGGGGTTGGGGGAGGTTGGGATGAAATAAGGAGTACTCCTAAGAGGATATAGAGTTTCTTGTTGGAGTGATGAAAATATCCTAAAATAGATTGTGGTGATAGTTGCTCAACTCTGCAAATATACTAAAAACTATGTACATTTTAAGTTGGTACATTACATGGTATGTGAGTTATAGTTGCCATAAAGCTGTTGTAAAAATAACAGTGGTGAATCACTGATACCAGTGAAAATTAGAGTTGGCTAAGTAATTGTTAGTGTGGTTGTTGCACCTGTAATCATTGAGAAAAATACGTTTTGGGAAAAAACAGATTCTTTGTGCAACGATTATCAACATTTTGACAACCTTACTTTGTCTCCTAGCATATATTTGAACACCTTTGGTAATCTGGGACCATATAAATTCTTTTACATATTTAGAATACCTATTTAGCATTCTTTTCAGCTGTCCACAGATGAGTAGGAAAAACGCACTCTTCTTGTGACTTTCTCCTTTACTCTCACACAACTACCACACTCACAACACTTCTAACACCAGATGTGTTGTGTTCCCCTCCCGCCCCCTGGTACCAAGCAATTCTCCATGATACTAGCTGGGTATCTTACAATTCAATTCAATTCTGACCCTAACAGGAGTAGCACAGAACCCATAGGTTAAGGGCCCAGTCCCACGAGACTGCCCCCCACTTCAGATGCCATTTACAAGTGGTAGGTCCTCAGATTACCCACAATTTCTGTTGACCTGGTTGCTAGTCAGAGGTTCCCATGACCACCACCACCCCCATTTTGAATTCAGTTACTTGCTAGAACAGCTCATAGGACTAAGAGCAACACTTATTTACATTTACAGAGATCATGTGTGATAGAGCATACAGATGACTATCCAGATGAAGAGATACAAAGGGCAAGTTCTGGGAGGGTTCACCAACCCTGTTCACCAACATGGAAGTTCTCCAAACCCTGTGCTATTGGATTTTTATGGAGACTTCATCACGTTGGCATGAACAACTATTGACTCGTTTTCATCCCTCTTTCCTCTGTGGAGAACGGTCGGGGGGGCGAGGCACAGAGAGAGGTGGTAGGGCTGAAAATCCCAAGCTTCTAATCACAGTCTTTCTAGTAACCAGCCCCCATCCAGGGGCCACCCATTAGCCCATCCAGAGTTCTCATTAGAACAAAAGGCACTGCTATCACCCAGGAAGTTCTGGGGAATTTAGGAACTGTGTCAGGGACTGGGATCAAATATCAAATATTGGAACAAAAGAAGCTCTTAGTGCTCCGATCAGTTAGGAAATCACAAGGCTTTTGGAAGTTTTGTGCAGGAACTGGGGGCAGAGACCAATGAACATATTTTCTATAATTTCATAACAATACTTCTAATGGATTATTACTCACTGAAGGTGGGAATTGTCTTGTTTACATGCTGAATTCTTTTATGACTCAGAAATGTTTTCAGATGCAAGTAACAAGAAACCCAACCACAGTGGTGTATACAAACACGAGGCTACTTTTTTCTTCATATGAGAAATCTGTGAGTAGGCAGCTGCTGACATTGGTTCAGATGCTCAACAATGTCAAGGCAAATGTTTCTGGCCTTCTCTTGGCCTTTCTCAACATTAGCACTCAAGACAGGAAGAAGGAGGAAGAAGACCAGGCAGCACCAACATCAGAAAAACAGAAGCTTAAAAAAGAAAAAAGAAAAAAAAAAGAAGCTTTCCTAGGAACCTCACCAACTTCCACTTACATCTGGGTCACATGGCCTCCTCTGGCTGGAAAGTGGATGATAAAAGGAGGGTCAGGGATGAGAAGGGGAGGCAGGACATCAACTGACAACATCTGCTAGGATTCCAAAGTCTATGACAAATGTTGGTATATAGTAGGAGGTGTCTCCACAGTCCTTCATAAGTATCTGTTGAATGCATATGATGGAATGTTTATTCACAGATACTCAGTCCTCCTCCCTTGGGAGGTTGAGACATCCATGCTGTGTGGAACCTTGGCATCTAAACTTCCTTCAGCCAATGAAATGAACACAGAAGTGGCTTTAAGAGCCAGGTTCTCTTTCCTTTGCCCCTGTGATCATGGAAGCAGGTGTCAAAGTGGAGCCTGTATCCGCTCCAGTCCTCAAATGGACATGATGAGAAGAACACCCAGCTTACCCATGTTAGTGAAGGCACTGAGAATATTTAGTTGTTATTGCAGCCTAACCTAACCCATCCTGACTGATAACAATGTACGTACCCAGGCAAAGAAATCCACAACCAATCCCCAAATTCAAATTTTACAAACTATATTTCCTGATCACATTAATAGCAAGACTGTGCCTAAATGAAGATAAATGATAGCCACCTGGAAGTGAAACAAAATAAAAAATAGCTCCTCTGTCAAAGTGGAAATCAATACTGAAAAGACAGACTAGACATTTAAGATGATGAGACCACTGTATAAAAATACATACGGGGATGGGACTAAAGTCATTCTTAGTAAAAATTCATGATCTAAAGCTGATACTGCTAACATAAATCTGCTTAAACGTTGGAAGATTGAGAATAATTGGATGAAGAATTCAAAATAAGCTAGAAAATGAACAGCAAAATAAAAAGTGGAAGACATTAATAAAGATAAGAGCCTACATTAATCACAAAGCAAAAAGTCTGTGGAATTGATTAATCGAATCAAGGACCAGAACTCTGGAAGGATAAATCAAGTAGACAAGTCTCTGGGAAATAGGATTCCCCTCAAAGCAGGTAGAAAGAGATAGATACTCAATGTAAGGCATGAGAAACAGACAATATAAATTGGTACCATATTTCTGGTGGTCAGATTGACACAACTGTCAAAATGTAAAATGTGCGTACCTTGAAAATTTGATGGATAGATAAGTGTTAGGTTGAACTGACTGAGGTTCTCAAATGTTGAAGTCTCATGGAAAAATACTACTTTTTTGTAAGAAGGTTGAAACCCCAGACTTGGCGAACAGGGGATAAATGGAACTCCCCTCTCCAAAAGCCTTTGGAGAGGGATGTGTCTCAGTCATTGACCTTGGCCCCATGATTCTATGAATCAGTCCTATACAAAGGACATGGTCCTAGGTAGCCAACTTCCCCTCTTCTCCTTCTGGAAAATTTTCCTGGGTTCTTCTGGGCTCTAACAGCCCAAACCATCCCCAGGCTCCCAGAGCATCCCCAGACTCAAGGGGTGTTCACAATGATGCCTTCTCTACTCACTGAACTGTCTTTATCTGATGCCTCCAGGGAAGCTCCTTGAGTCAACTTGTCCCTTCTCATGCTGTGAAGCGGGGCCTTTTTGAACTCAGGTTCACATCCCCTCCTCCTCCTCCTCCTCCTCCATCATGTTGCCCTAGGCTTAAATCAGCACTTTTGGCTGGAAGGCTGGGGCTCATTCTGAGCTCTGGATCTCCCTCTGCCTTTAGCATCGCCATCTCCCATTGGAACATTCCTTTATGCCCAGAATCCTAGAATGCAAAGTGCAGATACATCCAGGCTTCTGGCCTAGAGTAGACTCTGGCCATTGGGATTCATGGCCAGAAATGAATGCCTATTCATTCATTGATGCATGTTTACATTTATTTATGTACTCTAGTCACTCAAAAAAATATGTATTTGCACACCTAATTAGTGCTGGACATTTTTCTAGGCACTGACGACTCAGCAGTGAAAACAACAGAGGAAAATCCTTGCCCTCCTAGAGCTAATATCCCAGTAAGGTGGATCAGCAGTAACCAAATAAGTAGGTGAACTAAAGTGTATGTCAGTAGTAAAGTCTATGGAGAAAAATAAGACAGAGAGGGAGGCTAGGGAGTATGTAAGGGGTAGAGGCCCCATTGAATGATGACATTTGGATAAAGGCCTGAGGGAGTGAACCCCGCAGGTTTCCAGGACAGTTCTGTTCCAGTAGAGGGGATGGCAAGTGAAAAGCCCTAAAGAGGAAGCATATGAAGAATATCTGAGGTGGGAGGTCCGTAGTGCTGGAGCTGAATAAGCAAAGGGTGAACGCTAAGAGGCGAGGTTAGAGGGAACAGTGGGGTGGAGGCTGTGGTCAGAACCCTGGCTTTCTTCTAAGTGAGCTGGGAGCCACTGGAGGGTCCTCAGATGGAGAGGGACATGAAAGACCTCTTGCTGCTGTGCTGGAAGCTGGGATAGACAGACACAGGTCAGTCAAGAGGCTTCTGTAATGATCTGGTGACAGGGGAGGGTGGTGTGCACCCGGGTGATGGCACGGAGGTGACACCATAGGCAGGGAGAAGGGGGTGTGTGAAGAAAGGGAACTGGAGCGGCTCCAACACCAGCCTTTAGCACCCAGAGCCCGCACCCCCTCCAGGAATCCCCACAGGGTGTCATGGTCTCTGGTAACTCCTCTTCACTCGCCTTCTTCCTCTCTGAGGACCTGCGTGTGATCGTGTCCAAAAGCTTGTTGCCCAGAACTCTGTGATTCTCCCTCCCGAGGGCTCTGTTCCTCGCTGTTGGATGAAAAATGAATAGGACGAGAACACCAAGTGAGCATGGGCTCATCTGAATTCTGCCTCAGCCCCCTTGCTCTCTTCAGTGACAGGAAAAACAACACCATGCAGGCTACTCAGTGAAAAAACAATATTGAATTAGGGCTGAGAGAGTTAGACAAGTAAACAATGAAATGTTCTATTATGATCGGTCTTTAGCCATTTAAGCTTCAGTTCAAGAAGGAATCATGATAAAGGTCTAATAGAAATGAAAATATAAGGAGGGTAGTTTTGGGTTACGTTTCAACCATTGCCTCAGCCTTGCAGCTCCAAAGTCGGTCTGACCGTGGCCGAGAAAGGCTCCCAGCCACAAGGGGACTTACACAGACAGGAAGGAGGTGGAAGGCAGGCATGTCTACCAACTGGCTGGGGTGGAAGCAGGAACCTTTCAGCTAAGAAGGTTTCATCCTGCACAACAGGAGCTTTTTCATTTTATTTTTAATGTCTGAGAAGCAACATGAGAATTCTGCCTGGGAGGCAGGAGCGGCAGCTTACAAGAAGCTTCTGGATGTCTTGTGAGATGCTGGATTGTAGAATAAATACGTCTAATAAAATCCCCCTGGTTACCCAGCTTTGAGGATTTGGAAATACCAGTGGACTGTTTCTTGAAGGAATTGCTTCACTGAAACTGGAAAAATACCTGCTCAGGACACCACAATCACAGCAGAGGACTTTGGAGTAAAGACACTATTCATCACTGAGGTCTGAGTCTTTGCAGCCGAGACACCGGCACATCCTTCCGGGGATAGAGAGAGGCAAGCCGAGGTCACCTCTTCCTTGGATCGTCTCGATGTCTCGTTCCTCTCAAGGAGTTCCCGTCTCTTCTCCAGAATGTCCAGAATCCCAGGGGAGTTCCAGAGTATAGGGTGCTCCAGAGCCCAGGTTGCCCATTCGAGGAGTCCTGCACTGGGCAGAAATGACCAGCCCCTAGGACTGCCATACTTCTCAGTCTTGGCCAAGGACCAACCCACAAAAAGGGTTACCTTGGTTCAAATCTAAGTACCTGGAAGGAGCTGCCGGATGGACGCTGTCAGTTATTCCTATTCTTGCCACGGCAGTTTGCTTCTTTGGAAGGGGAACTCGAGTGCTGTGTCTCTGGGTCTTCCACAAGCCCCCAGATCAAGCAGTCAATGTGAGAGAAGAGGCCAGGGAGGAAGAATTGCTTACCCTGGAGTAGGACCTTGGCCTGCCTCTAAAATGGGCCACACGGTTTAGATTTGGGACACAAGCCTTTCAGTACAAAGTGTGATTTTGCCTACAGTATTCTTTCTCTTGAGCACCCATGGTGACATTTAGCAGATGAATGAGAAGCCAGAGGCCCTGGCTTCTGGCCAAACTCAACGTGGCTACTACACTTGAGGTGAATCAAATTCATCCCCCCCCCCCCATCGGCAAACTTCTGGTTATAGTTTGGCTTCCCGTGTGGCTTTCTCTACCGTAAAGACGGTGCTGGCCGTTGGGCTTGAATGAACGATTGTATTTCTCATTGTAAATGAATGCTTTGAAATTACACCTTCCATACCGGCCTTTACTTCAGTAAGTCCACCTCAGAAATGGGTCCGATGTCAGGGTCTGGACAATATTTCAGCCCAATAAACTGAGAACTGTATTGTGAACAGAAAAAGCAAATGCCACCCTAGAAGGCTTTTTGGAACTTAATAAGGCCACCTTCCTTAGACATTCCCCTAACTTGTCAAGCTCTTCTTTGGACCTCCTGTATTACAAATGTTTGAGAAGGTTCTTTGGGTGGATGACAGTCAACAAATCCTGTAAAGTGTAAAAGGCCCCATCATTCATCAACATCTGTGTTACCATGAGGTCAGCGCAGTGAGTCCAGGGTACAGGTGGGTACACTGGGGGTAGAGAACAAGAAAACCCTGGAAGGAGCACAGGTTAGCATGAAAATTATTTCTGTGCTGAGGTCCAAGACAGTTGTCATGTGTGGAAAGCCCCATCAGAAACATTGTGACCATGAATTTTTTGCACACGTGCAATAACCAGAAGAGCTGTTGATGATGAAGATTAACCAAAAGAGCATCCTCAAGTGCAGCAAAAGCTATGATTCACCAGATATTTGGGACAACAGACCAAGTTGCAGATAGATTTGTTTTATCTTGGAAAAGGGGAGATGTAAAGAATTTGATAGCATTTCTAAAATTTATTTTTTTTTCATTTCAACATTTTATTTGTTTGTTTGTTTGTTTATTTATTTGAGAGACAGATCGTGAGTAGAGGATAGGCAGAGAGAGAGGGAGACACAGAATCCAAAGCAGGCTTCAGGCTCTGGGCTGTCAGCACAGAGCCTGATGTGGGGCTCAAACCCATCAACATTGAGATCATGACCTGAGCCGAAGTCAGACGCTCAGCTGACAGCCACCCATGTGTCCTGATAGCATTTTGTTTTAATGAGGAGCGTTCCTTTGAAAATCCTATTTCTAGCTTCTCTTCGAATCTAGGGCTTGAGCAGCATCTGTCTTCTTTAAATGGGGCCTAGGGCTTCATTCACAGGGGGCCACCCGGCCAGCTGCCCTTGTTGATATCCCCAGTCTGGCTGGTTCCTTCTGCATTTATAACTCTCTGTTTTACAGAGAACAGAGCAGCAGGACTTCCCAGAGGACAGAAGTGGGTGTCTTCCTGTGTCTTCCCCGGGTCCTCACAGCCTAGGATAGATCACAGGTACTGACTTGTGGATGGCCAACCGGGAGCCTCAGGTCAGCGGGGTCCTTACACCCTTAGGGGGAGCAGAGCAGTGCTGGCAGTGCCATGACCCAAGCCAGGGGCCACACAAGGCCACACAGGAGGTGGCACCTTCCTGAGGAGTGGAGTGACCCCACCAGCTTTGCAGAATGTTCCATCATCTTGCTAGGCATGAAGAGGCTGGCCGCTGGTATGTGTGGCTCTGAGGCGGGGGAATGGATGAAGGTGCATGTGGGGTCGGCGTGTGGAGGCCCTTTCCCTCGGTGGTGTCGGGCGAGTGGTGTGCGTGCCGAGGGAGAGGGGCTTTGTATCTGCTGGCATCAGAGCAAGTACCTACATGGCATCTGTGTGGCTGTGACAGATGAGGAGCCTGTGTCTTGAACAGAGGGCATGAAATGTGTGGACAGCATCTGAATAAATGTGCCTCATTGTTCTCATCACACAGCTCTTTAAAATTTTTTTTTTTCAACGTTTTTTATTTAGTTTTTGGGACAGAGAGAGACAGAGCATGAACGGGGGAGGGGCAGAGAGAGAGGGAGACACAGAATCGGAAACAGGCTCCAGGCTCCGAGCCATCAGCCCAGAGCCCGACGCGGGGCTCGAACTCACGGACCGCGAGATCGTGACCTGGCTGAAGTCGGACGCTTAACCGACTGCGCCACCCAGGCGCCCCTCTCATCACACAGCTCTTTGATCAGCATGTTATTTGTTTAATGGATAGCAGTCCTCCCTCCTCCAGGATAATTCATTCGGGTTCAACATTGAGAACAGAACTCCACCATCCGTCCTCACCTCACAGGGTGTTTGAGACTGATCTCCTGGTCCCGGTTTGCCTGTCTGGTTAGTTGGTTAGCTAGCTAGCTGAGCGGTCATACTTTTAAGTATCCTGAGTGGGTTTCCTGTCTTTTCTGAGCCCCATCTTTGGCTTGTTGTGCGAAGTCACCAAATCCCTGTTCTCTGTGTCAGCTCATTGCTGCAGAATTCTTTCTTCCCTTCTTTCTTCTTTTCGATTTTAATGAGTCTAAGTTATTTCAGAATATATTAGATTATTCTCTCCCTTGTGTTGGATACTGGAGGGGATGCAAGTAAACCGAACATTTATCAGTCCTCTCTTCTCTTAATTGAACGGGGGCTGACTGCTGCGAGGCTTGGTGTTCTGCCCAAAGATGTCCCTGGACATCCACAGCTGGGCTTCTGTCAGCTCTGTAAGCAACAAGGACAGGCCAGGGCGAAGGTGCTTCAGCATTTAGAGCTGGAGCCTCGGCGCGGGAACAAAGCCTGTTTGAGGCACCCCGTTTGAAGCCCTACTGAATCCATGACGGCCGAGTCCTACCTTCACTGGCAACCATCGGCCTCGTCCAGCGATTCACAGGGAGCTCATGCCAGCATTTAGGCAGCTTCCTATTTTGCAAATGATTCGTGATTCACAATGGACAGAAGATTGCTCTTCAGATGACCTGTCAGGGTGAGCCTGATTCGGGGATGGGATCCATAGGAACCTGTCCTCCATGTTCTGAGGGGTAGTAGAGATCTGAGGGGCCACAGTGGTGCAGGGGTGGTCCAGCTCAGGCTTGCTGCCAGCTTATATAATGCCTTTGAGTGGATTTGCAAGATGTGCCCCCTCTGGGTACATGGACACAACCCCATGGCCACACAGCTTGGCAATGGGAGGGCTCCTTCTCGGAGGAAAATGTGTCCCTTTCCCCTGGCACGTTCAGCCCTGAACCAGGGAATGTGCTTTGGTAAGGAAAGCGTAGACTGTATTTAAGGCCCCACTTGACCCCTGGTGCTTTGGGGGTGCTTTAGTGCGGAGCCCTGAAGCAGATGCCCCTCCTTCTCTGGTGGCGACTGGGCGAGCCTTTCCAGTGCTGGTTCTTTCCACCTCGAGAGTGTTAAAGACAAGACAGCATACCCAGAATGGAGTCGCTTATGCTAAGTCCCACTGCGCCAAACTAAGGCTTACCGTGATTACAGTTTTGGCTCTCCCAGGAAGGGAACCTTAAACCCTTGAATAGCCTGATCATCATGAGTCAGGTAATCTGCGTGATAAGCCCCTTCCATCCCCTAAAGGAAAGTAACCTTGCAATAAGCAACCCACCTTTTTTTTGACTTCCTTCTTCCCGCTCCCTCCTGCCTAGAGACCTGAGCTCTTTTTCGGACGCTCAACCGACTGAGCCACCCAGGTGCCCCATAAGGAGCCACTGTTTTCAGTTTGGTGAATACCTCTGCAGTCATTAAAAGACAGTCTTTTCGAACATTAAAACTATTTTTATTGAACTTAAACCAAAACTATAAATATATTGCATTTCGCAGAAGGCCATTTTGTGATAAGGTACACACACATAGTGACTTGGTTTCTTTCAAGTAGTGTCTCCTCTCTGGCTTAAGAATCCTGTATTGCTTTGAAAGGTCTTTTGCCAGGTCAGTCCTCTTCCCAGGTGACAGTATTAATGGTGTGGTACGTGGGTAAAGCGTCAGTCACAGCATTTAGAAGATGATGCCCACACCCATCCGTTTCCGGTCCAGGTGGACCGATTCTAGTGAATATCGAATTCTAGTGAATCGAATTCTAGTGAATTCGATTCTAGTGAATCTTTTCATCTTACAGCTACATGAGATATGCTTCTTTGGCAACAATTCTATCTGGCATTTTGTGATACTCTCTGTTCAGATTGCTGTTTTCCCTAGTTCTCCTGGAAGGCAGCTAATACTTGTTCTCTTTCCAAAGCATACCTTGCAACTGCTGCTGAAGGTTTGCCACATTCTGGTTGTAGGAAGCCACAGATGTCCTGCTGGGGCGGTCCTCTGTCTCCAAATCTTTTTGCCGGATAATCTGAGTGAGTTTACCGGTCTCATCTTTGGATGGGTGATCGATCGATCTGTTCAGTTAATCAGATGTTCTTTTCAGTGAGGAGTTTATTCTCCAATTCTTTTTTTTTTATGGTTATTTTTTTAAATTTTTAATCTCCAATTCTTGTCCTTTTGTTCCTTTTACTTAATCTTTCAGTTTCAGCTTTAGATGAATCATGCTTTTCACTTCCGTGTTTCTACAGGAAGATGCTGAATCGTTGTTACTTGAAAAACGTCAGAATGTGTTGTAGGAATGTGCTGGGTTTTTGAAAGATCTGGGTTTTCATTTCCTCTATCGTGTCCTGCAAAATCTTAATCTCCTCATCTTTCGCTGAAAGGAGCTGGGCGTGTTTAACGTTCATTTGCTCATGCTGGCGCGTGAGATCATCTGTCTTCCGTTTCTGGTCTTGTAAAGCACGAAGCCATTGCAGCTTACCCTGGCGTTGATCCTCAATGATCTTTTGTTGTTGTTTGATTTCGTCTTCCAGACGAACTCTTTCTGCATTCAGCTCATACACCTCGCATTCCAGTTCCATGATACGGTCTTGCGTTTGCGGGTCGGCCACAGGTACAGTTTGGCCGTCTTCTCGCAGACACTCCAGTTCGTCTTGCAGAAATGCATTCTCTTCTCTCGTGGATGCAAGACGAACGTCTTGCTCCTCCACGGTTTGCTGTAAAATTTCGTTTTCTCTTAAGACTTGGACGTACTTCTCTAATAGCTCCTGGAGCTCTGGCCTTCTTTCAAGTTTTTCGATACAGATTTCTTTGTCTTGAATAAGTCGTGTCAATCGCTTATGCTCCTCCAGAGCAGAGGAGAGCATTTCCTTAGTTTCTCTATGGTCGGCATCCATCTGCTCAACACTCTTTTTGAGTTGTAGTATTTCATCGTCTTTCTCTTGACTGCGTTGAATTAAACACTCCTGCTCTAACTGGGAGGACGACTTAGACAAGTTATACGTGTCGGTCAGTTCTTGAATAGCTTGCTCATACCTGGCTGTTTTCTCCAACAGCTTCTTTTCAGCCCGGCACAATTTTACTATTAACTGTCCTTTTTCTATTTTCAAGGCCCGCGTAATAGACTTTTTTTCCAGAGAATTCTTACGGTTACAGACAGTAGTTTCTTCCAGCCGACGTCTTACGTCTTCAAGCTCCAAAACCAGCTTTCCATTTTCCACCGTGAGGTTGCAAGCAGCTTTCTTTAAATTGCCATTCAGCTCTTCCATTTCTGAAAGGCTTTGCTGCAACTTTCTAACCGTCGTCTCCCTCCCCTTAAGTGAGTCATCTCCAACAGTATTGTCAGAGTCTTGATTAAGAGACGGTGCTGGCTCCTTCTCAGCGCTAGCAGATTCCTCCTCCTCTTGTTTCATGTGTTCCTTGAGTTCAGCGTTCTCCTTCGGGATGTTTAAATTACGTATTTGCGACGGATCTGACCGACGCAAATCATTAACGGCCGATTGACTCTGAGGTGATTCTTCGTTTTGCGCATCTAACTCTTTAGCTGTGTCCGTTTGCTCCTCTTCAAATGGACAAGCTCTCTTTTCGTCACTGAGATCGTGTTCCACTTTGCCGTTGATGCCGTTGCCTTCATTTTGTTGTTCTGATCGCTGGCCTCTCCTCAAAACCCTGGGCCGTGTAGTTTGTTTCTGTCCATCGAACTCCCCCAGCTCTGCTGTTGGGAGTTCCTTCTCGGTCCTACCCTGAGTGGATTTTTGTCCGTCGGCCTCCAAGTCACATCTGAAATGCTCTACTTCTGAATCCAAATTCACACCTCCTGGAGCCGTACCTTCAATCACTTCCTGCTCATGGCTCACTTTCCAAAGTGCCAGTTGAAGCGCTTCCCGTCCTTGACCTGATGAGTTTTCTTGTTCTAAAACGTAGACTCGCCCTTCAAGTTTCAGATCGTCTCCAATGAGATTGTCACCCTGGGTTAAGCTACACCGTGGCGTCATCTCCTTTTCCGCATCGGACAGCACTTGCCGCGGTCCAGACGCTTCTTCCACTGCTGTACTCTCGGAAAGAACTCTTTCCTTTTCCGTCACTGTATCACTTGGCCTCAACGCGGAAGGCTGCGATTCACGTTCTTCAGTCCTCTCTTTCTTTTCCTCATTGACCCGGTCCCATTCTCTCCTTAAAGCGTCTCTCTCACTTTCTACCGAAGATAATTGGTTATTGATGTATCTTACGGTGTCCTCAAGTTCTTCAATTTTCCTGGTAGACTCCACTTTTTCAGTCTGTAGCACTTGAATGGTGTTTTGCATATCCTCAATGACAGACTCCTCAGCTGCTCTGAGTCCAGAGTCGTCCTTCTCTAACAGATTTTCCAGTTCTTTGATTCTTTTTTCATAGCCTTTTGCCTTTTGATGGTACCTGCGACGTATTTCTGCCAGTGTCTGTTGATAGACGTTCTGCAGTACTGCCTTTTCAAGTTGATGGTCATCCATTGCCTCATTTCGATTCTGTTCAAGTTCCCTGATGGTAACCTGCAGTTTGTAGATTTCATTTTGCTCGTGGCTATTCGCTCCCGGTGCTGAAGTCTGGGAAAAATGCTTCCAGTGGCTAACTTCAGCCTCCAGTCTTAAAACTTCATTTGACAGTCTGCTTATTTCTTGTTGTGACCAAATGAGGTCAGCAAAGTCCAGGTCATCCCCCGGGGAAGCTGAAGCAAAGTAGTTGATACCGTAACCCAAGGAAGGGGACGCTGTGGTTGATCGAAGGGCTGATTGGAGCTTCAGCAACTGGTTCTTGAGCCCTATCTGTCTCACTTTAAGAAGTTTCATTTCTACCTCTTTCTGTTGTAGCTCGTATCGGTAGCTAAGAGTCTGCCGCTTTATTTGAAGCTCCGAGGCTTCATACTTCTCTTCCAGGTGACTACAAAGACGTTTAAGTCTCTGATTCTCCCATCTTAAGGTTTCCCGACTCCCTTCACTCTCTTTTCGGTCAGAGTCAGGCCCTTCTCCCACCTTTTCGGTTCCCTCCATCCGCACATCTTTGATGACCTCAGAGATGCGGTCAGTGAAGGAAGCCACACCGCCACCCACTTGCTCTAGGGAATGGCCCAGGCCACCAAACGAAAAGGACATCGCCGCGGGTCACAGAACTGACCTGGTCCGCTCGGCAAAAAGCGTCCAGCGCAGTCAGACAGTCCCGCTAAGTGTCTCCAAAGGGAGGGCTGCGGGAGGCTACTGATCAAATCACAATCAGGCGTTTCTAGGCAACGCCACACCTCACGCGGGGCTGCTAGGGTCCGCGCGACCCCTGCCCATGACCTCCCACCCCTTACCCTCCCCCCACTGCCCCGCGGCCATCCCTGGCGGTCCCCAGGTGCCTGTGAGCACCTGCGGCGGAAAATGCGACCGGCCCTGGACTTTCCGGGAAGTCCAATCAAAGCGCACAGGGCTCTGCAGCTTGTGGTTTCCAGGTAACAATTTCTTGTAATTGACATGAAATGTACACAGTGACAGCACCCATCCACCCGGGAGCGTAGAAACAGGTCTACACCCGCGCATGGCCACAGTCCTAACGGGGGCATCCGGAAGCTCCCGGGTACCCCAAACCCTCCCGTCTTCCTCTCCCACCATCGCCCCCCCCCCCACTACCTCCCCGCCCCGTGCCCGGGTGTGGCTGTTCCCGGCCTCCAGGACCGCGGGGTCACGCCACTGGCGCCTGCTGCCCCCTCCCACCAAGGCGGCGCCTGAACGCGGGGCTCCGCTCGCTGGGCGGGGCAGCCCAGGTTGGGGGGGCGGCGGGGGACAGGCCGCGCGCCGCGCCCGAGCCTGGCGATCATCTGCCATCCCGGCCCCGCGCGGCCCCAGGCGGGAGGCGCCCCTGGAAGTGACGCGGCGAGGGCGGGGCTCCGGCCCGGGAGCAGCAGCCGCGCAGCCACCGCTCAGCCGCCGCAGTAGCAGCCGCAGGAAACGCCGCCGCCGCGCCGCAGTAACCGCAGCAGCAGCCAGGCGGCGAGGGCGGAGCTCCGGCCGGGGAGCAGCCGCCACCGCGGCCGCCGCCGCGGCCGCCGCTCAGCCGCCGCAGTAGCAGTCGCAGGAAGCGCCGCGGCCGCCGCCTCAGTAGCCGCAGCAGCAGCCAGGCGGCGAGGGCGGAGCCCCGGCCCGGGAGCAGCCGCCGCCGCCGCCGCCGCTCAGCCGCCGCAGTAGCAGCCGCAGGAAGCGCCGCCGCCGCCGCCTCAGTAGCCGCAGCAGCAGCCAGGCGGCGAGGGCGGAGCTCCGGCCCGGGAGCAGACGCCGCCGCCGCCGCGGCCGCCGCTCAGCCGCCGCAGTAGCAGCCGCAGGAAGCGCCGCCGCCACGCCGCAGTAACCGCAGCAGCAGCCAGGCGGCGAGGGCGGAGCTCCGGCCGGGTTGCAGCCGCCGCCGCGGCCGCCGCTCAGCCGCCGCAGTAGCAGCCGCAGGAAGCGCCGCCGCCGCCGCCTCAGTAGCCGCAGCAGCAGCCAGGCGGCGAGGGCGGAGCTCCGGCCCGGGAGCAGCCGCCGCCGCCGCCGCGGCCGCCGCTCAGCCGCCGCAGTAGCAGCCGCAGGAAGCGTCGCCGCCGCCGCCTCAGTAGCCGCAGCAGCAGCCAGGCGGCGAGGGCGGAGCTCCGGCCCGGGAGCAGCCGCCCCCGCCGCCGCGGCCGCCGCTCAGCCGCCGCAGTAGCAGCCGCAGGAAGCGCCGCCGCCGCCGCCTCAGTAGCCGCAGCAGCAGCCAGGCGGCGAGGGCGGAGCTCCGGCCCGGGAGCAGCCGCCGCCGCCGCCGCCGCTCAGCCGCCGCAATAGCAGCCGCAGGAAGCGCCGCCGCCGCCGCCTCAGTAGCCGCAGCAGCAGCCAGGCGGCGAGGGCGGAGCTCCGGCCCGGGAGCAGCCGCCGCCGCCGCCGCGGCCGCCGCTCAGCCGCCGCAGTAGCAGCCGCAGGAAGCGTCGCCGCCGCCGCCTCAGTAGCCGCAGCAGCAGCCAGGCGGCGAGGGCGGAGCTCCGGCCCGGGAGCAGCCGCCGCCGCCGCCGCGGCCGCCGCTCAGCCGCCGCAGTAGCGGCCGCAGGAAGCGCCGCCGCCGCCGCCTCAGTAGCCGCAGCAGCAGCCAGGCGGCGAGGGCGGAGCTCCGGCCCGGGAGCAGCCGCCGCCGCCGCCGCCGCTCAGCCGCCGCAGTAGCAGCCGCAGGAAGCGCCGCCGCCGCCGCCTCAGTAGCCGCAGCAGCAGCCAGGCGGCGAGGGCGGAGCTCCGGCCCGGGAGCAGCCGCCGCCGCCGCCGCGGCCGCCGCTCAGCCGCCGCAGTAGCAGCCGCAGGAAGCGCCGCCGCCACGCCGCAGTAACCGCAGCAGCAGCCATGCGGCGAGGGCGGAGCTCCGGCCCGGGAGCAGCCGCCGCCGCCGCGGCCGCCGCTCAGCCGCCGCAGTAGCGGCCGCAGGAAGCGCCGCCGCCGCCGCCTCAGTAGCCGCAGCAGCAGCCAGGCGGCGAGGGCGGAGCTCCGGCCCGGGAGCAGCCGCCGCCGCCGCCGCCGCTCAGCCGCCGCAGTAGCGGCCGCAGGAAGCGCCGCCGCCGCCGCCTCAGTAGCCGCAGCAGCAGCCAGGCGGCGAGGGCGGAGCTCCGGCCCGGGAGCAGCCGCCGCCGCGGCCGCCGCTCAGCCGCCGCAGTAGCAGCCGCAGGAGGCTCAGCCGCCGGAGGCGCAGCCGCCGCTGCCACAGTAGCCGCACCAACAGCAGCCGCAGCGGCAGCAGCAGGTGCAGCGGGCGCAGCCCCCGCCGCCGCAGCAGCCGCAGGGGCAGCCGCAGCAGCAGACGAAGCCCGCGCAGCCGGCGCAGCCGCCGCCGCTGCCAGAGGATCAGCCGCAGCAGGCGCAGCAGCGGCAGCAGCCGCTGCCGGCGCCACCGCCGCCGCCGCCGCCGCCGCCGCCTCCTCCTCCGACTCCGCCTCCGCCTCCGCCTCCGCCTCGGCCTGGAAGCGATGTAGCCGCACCAGGCCCGAGCCCCGCGGGCCGCCGCTGCCCTTGAACCACATGAAGCAGCTCGCCAAGCAGACCGTGGGCAGGTGAGTGAGCCGTGCCGGGCCGGCCGAGAGCGCGCGGGCCGGGGACCGGGGGTCGGTGTAGGGGCCCCGCGCTCCGGCCCGGCCACCCTGCCGCCCGCTCTGCGCCGGGTCCGCTGCGGGCCAGGGAGGAGGGCTGGGCCACGCAGCGGCCAGGCACCCAGCTCGGAGCCACCGTCCGAGCGCCCGGGAACAGCGGGGCGGGCCGGCCTCCCGGGACGCCCCCCGCGCGGGTCCCCGCCGCCCATTGCCCCGCCCCGCTGAGCATCGTCCTCTGGGGTCTGGACCCAAGCTTTCCCCAGGCCTCCCCCCCACCCCGCCCCCTGCCCAGGCTCTGAGCTGTCAGCAAAGTGCCTGACGCGGGGCTCGAACTCACGGACTGCGAGACCATGACCCGAGCCAAAGTCGGACGCTTAACCAACGGAGCCACCCAGGCGCCCCTTTTTCAGATTTTAGAAAAGTAAAAATATACATATGCTGTTACTGTATAATCCATGGTGTGCGTCAGCAGCCCTTCGTTGAATATGTTAATATTTCTAGAGTGAAAATATAAAGGTACTTCATGCTAAATGGAACACTTAAAGATTGTAAATGGTTTCATATTAGTTCAGGTCAAGTTTTGTTAGCAAATAAGTTGCCAAAACACCTTGTTTTTTAGATTTCAAAATGATGGATAAGGGCTTATGGAGCTGGTTTACTGAGTAGTAATGCTCCTATTGAGAGAGTCTGAGATGGTTTTTTGTTTTTTGTTTTGTTGTTTTGCCTTTTACTCTACGTAATGCCCCCTTACTCCAAAAAGTTAGAAACCACAATGATGTTCTGTAACTAGGGGTCACAGACTCAAGTGCCAGGCAGGTAAAATTAATAAGCGAAGGGAAGGTAGATGTAAGGCAGTAGAGAGAGGCGAGGAATAGCAAAACTAGCTCATTGCACGGGCTTGCTTGCTCTTGGCAAGTCTAGCTACCTGTGGACATGGGGAATGTGGGTGCAGGAACACCCATCTTCCCACTTTTAAGGATACTCCAGAACGCTGATTTTTTTGTGAAGTTTATCGATACTTAAGTATCAGCAGTGAAAAAGGAAAAGAAAAGAAACCGCTGGACGTAGGCCAGAGAAAATATATCTGCAAGCTTTATCTGGCCTTGGGCTGCCTGCTCTGACCTCCGGGTGCGAGACTGATTCTTACCGAACGAAAAGTTGGACCGTGGTGTTTTGGTAGTGAACGCTTTCTTGAGATGGGGATGGGACGTTTGCTTTATCATCGTTCGTTGTGCTTTACGTATATGTCACATAATTTTGCAGTCAGATGCTCTATCCCTGAGCTATACCCCCTAGTATATAATTTTGGAGCGTAAAATATTTCAAAAGAAAAAAACACTGGAGCACTCCCTTATTTTCTAGCCAGTGGGAAGTTTTCGTTCTCTTCTGTGAATTTGAAAGTTTAATGTTTATTTATTTTGGAAAAGGGAATGAGAACCCCAAGTGAAAATAGGGCCCTCTTTTTTAAAAAGTTTGAGTTAAGGGGGGTTAGATTATAATGTCCCTGCCTTTCCAGGGCCACAGTGATCTGAAGTGCCGTTGCATGTGCGCCCCCGTATTTGGACTGGGAGGTGTGCCTCATCTTCTGTCCTCTCAGACCGTATCCCTGGTCCTATCCCCATACCTACCGCCACACGGCTGATGACTTTCAACTTGATGTCTTTTTTTTTTAAGTTTATTTATTTATTTTGAGAGAGAGAGCGAGAGCGAGAGAGAGAGAGACAGAGGGAGCACACACAAGCAGGGAAGGGGCAGAGAGAGAGGAAAAGAGAATCCCAAGCAGGCTCCACGCTGTGAGGGTGGAGCCTGACGCGAGGCTCAAACTCACAAACCGGGAGATCGTGACCTGAGCCGAGATCAAGAGTCTCGGCTTAAGATCAAGATGCTTGATCAAGACTGACCCCCCCTCTGGGTGCTCCTTAATTTTATGTCTCTAGTCCTGGCATCTCTTCATCTCCAGATTGATCTTTGCCTTGAACTTCTCTATTGAAATGTCCTGCTGGAATTCAGCTCATGAACTGCATCCTCAAATTGGCCTTCTTTCCCTGTATTCCTTAGGCCGTGGGTCAGCAACCTCTGGCCTGTAGGCCAAATCCTGCCCACTGCCTGTTTTGTGAAAAAGGGTTATTGGATCACAGCCACGCACTGCAGCAGTACAGTCAAGCAGATCTCACGGTGACCGTATGGCCCACGGAGCCCATGCTATTTACCGCCTGGCCCTTTGCAGGAAGAGTTTGTGGACACCCGCCCTGGCGCACTGAATGCCGGAAACCACATCTCCTCTGTCACCTGCGATCCCCCTCTTTCTCCTCCATCTTCTTTATATCCAGGCTCTCCCTGCCATCTGGCAGCTCTGCCTCTGGACCATCTCTGACTTGGTCTCTGCCTCTCGGTGGCCTTAGTTAGTTCAAGCTTGCGGGGTTTTTTCTTTCTTCTTTTTTTTTTTTTTTAATGAAATGTACTGTCAAATTGGTTTCCATACAACACCCAGTGTTCATCCCAACAGGTGCTCTCCTCAAGGCCCATCACCCGCTTTCCTCTCCCCCCCCCACCCCCCATCAACTCTCAGTTTGTTCTCCGTATTTAAGAGTCTCTTACGGTTTGAACTGTTTTTTGTTTTTTTTTTTTTAACCTGGACTCACAATTGTCTTCCAACCGGCTTAGCTAGCTTGAGCTGGATTTTATCCATACGTGGGACGTCTGGGCCTCCACTTTGGTCCGACATGGCCAATCGAAATTTTAATGGTCATAGCTATTCCTCTCTAAATTATTTTCTTCTGATGACATCATGACGTTCGGAGGACATTTTATGTCGTCCTAGTATTGCTAAATCGTCTGTGAAACGATAGTGCTGTCATTGAGTTACGGTGCGGCAGATAATTTACACTGGATCGTATGTCACCGTGCGTGATATGATGAATGTCGTGTTTCACCGTTAGGCTGGTAACATTAGATGCTGTCTTGTAAAAAATCTACCTATTTTAATTTTTTCTGTTAAGGTTGAAATGAATGTGTCCCATATTTGTATTTCTTGATGAGTTTTCTGTATGTTATTTGGTCATTTAATTGCCAGTTGTCAATTTCGTTTTTTAATCGCCAGTTTCGGTTCAACACCTGTCTGCTGAGAACCTGTCAAATGCTGGGGTGAAAAAGATAACGGATTCCTAGGAATTTGAGTGGGGAGAGAGACCTACAAGCAGATAATTTGAATACAGCCGGTTGTACTTACTCTAGCAGGCCTTAGGAAGTATGAATGCCACATCTTGATTTATTTATACATGACAAGGTAAACAAGTTCACGTTCTTATCCTCAGGTACATTACGTAATGAGTGCAGGGACAGAATCTTGAGGGAACACATTCACGACTAGGTACAGGTTTGATACAAGATTCAGAAAATAAAGCGGATTCTGTTGAAAATCCGACCGACCCTGTGGTTTATAGAAGAAACTGCTTTTGAATAGGAGGAGCCTCTTTGTAGCCAGTGACACGAAAGCAATATTAAGTTCATCTCAGCTCTCCAGGTTTCAAGACTCGTTTCTGAAGTCTTGCTATTCCCTGTGAATTACAGCTTATTCATTACTTGCCTAGACTCCTTCCTTTTGATTGGTCCCAGCATGGTTCTCTCTGTCCTTTCTCACAGTTCTTTTTTTTAAGTGTCTTCCTTATCAGAGATACTTCGGCCTGGTTGTCCACTTGATCTCTCCATTCATGTTTCATTAGCAGTTTTTCTATCATTTCTGAATGGGTTCGTTAAATTTCTGCCTCCTAAAGCGTTTATAGTAGAAATGGTAGACTGAGTGACCAGGTACTCAAATGAAAATAAATGTTCAGAACTGCACAGAAATTCTTCCAAGCAGTGACCAGCTCCCTGTCAGTGTGAACATTTAGAAGTCTACCAGCTTGGTACCTGCCACATGGTCGCTGGATACTTTGATGCATAGACAGGACTGGCCACTTGAACCCATGCCCGTCTGTACCTTGGGGAAATACACGAAAGTACTTCTACTTCACTAGGTACGGTGGGTGCAGGATAGATGTAGCGTGGGCGCTGGCATGGGGTCGCTGAGACGTGCCCAGGGGTCCGTGAAGCCTTCTCGGACATGGGACACCTGAATAATCTTGAGAACAGGAAGGTAGGGGTGATGGGTGGTAGAGAATTCCCAGGGAGAAGAAAAATTCTCGGGGGAAACCTAACCTAATCTTGTCCTTTAACTTCATGTTTTGTTTGTTTGCTTTAAATTGGAAAAAGGCAACGCTATCTGATTGCTAGCAGTGGAAAAAGTCTGTCCAGCTCTTATTTTCCAATGAGGTAGTGAACTAACGGCTGTTTGTAGATCCATATGTTCTTAAGTCCAGAGCAATTGTGGTGTTTAAATTCACAAGCCTCTGGATGCATTTCCATCCAATAGATAGAGTAAGTTGGTTCTTAAAAGCTTTGAAGCTCTGAAATCAGGGGACTTAGGTGGCTCATAGTTAAGTAACCAGCTCTTGATTTCGGCTCAGGTCATGATCCCACGGTTCATGGGTTCGAGCCCCATCCCGTGTCAGGCTCTGCGCTGATAGCTTGAAGCCTGCTTAGGATTCATTCTCTCTCTCTCTCTCTCTCTCTCTCTCTCTCTCTCTCTCTCTCTCTTCTCTCTCTCTCTTCTCTCTTCTCTCAAAATAAATCAACATTAATAAACAAGGTTTAAAACCAGTGTACCCTTATTTTCTTTGCTTAATAATAACTGACAGCCATCTTTCCCCAAAATAGACAATTTTTAATTTTTTCTGCTAAGGTTGAAATGAATGTGCC
This sequence comes from Neofelis nebulosa, assembly GCF_028018385.1. Classification (NCBI taxonomy): domain Eukaryota; kingdom Metazoa; phylum Chordata; class Mammalia; order Carnivora; family Felidae; genus Neofelis; species Neofelis nebulosa. The sequence goes on along the minus strand of NC_080799.1, from coordinate 20,685,290 downwards.
CCATATGTGTCTGTGAACATCTGTGGAGGCATCATTTCTCACAGTGAAACTTCTCATGTCCTTAATTTGCATCATGCTTGTTCATCTCCCCTTAGAACCTTTTCACTACTCTCATGGCTTTTACCTTCTTGGACACGCTAGGATGTGTAACGTTCCTCAGACAACCCCAAGATGGCAGGACTAAAACACACGAACACCTGTGGCCGTGGACGTCGACTCTTAGAGACGGGCAGTATCGATCGGCCTTTGTGCTCATCGGTGGAGGACCATTGTTCGAAAAGCTTCCGGGCCAGTTTTGGGGGATCGTGGTTTGAGGACCACTGCAGTAGAATTGGGGGAGCCCATCTGTGCAGAAGGTTGAGGAAGCCAAGCTGGTGATTGAGGAGGTGTCCTGTGGTGGCAGGTGAGCCAGGACTGTGGAGGAAGGGGAAGGGACACGAGTGAAAGTCGAGTCAGGAAGCAGGAAGCGATGGCAGCAGCCTAAGGGAGAGGTGATGGCCCCCAGAGCAGGACAATGGCATGGGACTGACGTGAGAAACTAGTTAGCACCATGGCTTTAGGGGCGAAGAAGGGAGGGGTTGGCGTGATTCGGGTTATGTCTGGATGTTATTTACTGAAGTCGGTGACGCAGTGATTATTCGCTTTTCCATTCGTTTCAGATGCTTCTCTTTTTTGAACCATAGAATTCTCACACCTGCCTCGACTTTCTGTTGACTTTGTTTTCATCGACACGTGGCTTCGGGTGGGTGTGTTTGTGCGCACCGACACCACACTGTGCTAATAATAACTGTGGGTGTGTAATGTGTTCTCAATCTGGCAGAGCTGGGCTCCTTTGGCTTTCCTTTTACAGTTGCTGTCTCCCATTTCTGTGTAGAAGTGAATTTTGGTATCGTTTCTAGTTCCTAGAAAAATGCTATGATTGTGATTGGTCGAGAGCACATTAATCCATATATTTAGTGGGTCCCTGCTATGGGGTGGGTCCTGAGAACCCAAAAATAAGTAAATCCCAGGCATTGATGGCCTGGCATATCTGTGAACTAAACTTTGGGGAGGATTGATGTCCTTTCCCATGAGCCTGGCACATCTCTTTCTACACACAAAGGTTTTCTGTGCTTCCTGAGGGCTTTGTTGTCATTGGAAGAGTGCCTGATTAGTTCAGTTGGCAAACGTGAGTGATGTTAATGTCTGTCTATATCTTTATGTACTAAATAAAGATGTGCTAAATTAGTCACAGCTGATCATTTTTGTTACTTCTTTGGATTTCTACCTATGTATTGTCTATGTTTTTATTTCTCCTTTTCCTTTTCTTTCAGCAATTTCTTTTTCATCCCTCATGTAATTGGTTAGACTCGAAAATAATGTGTAGCTGTATAATTGTTTCTAGCAATATTGTCTAAAGGGCGTGTGATTTCACCCTAATTAGGCGTTCCAGAAATGTGGTAAGGTGAAGTCGTGTTTAAGTGCGAATGTCCTAATCTGAGTGGTTCTCAGTGGAAATCTACAAGCATTTTCCCTCTGCTTTTGGAGCCACACACCTTGTAGTGTGTCTGATGTTTGAGCCTTTGTTCCAAGGCTCAGTCATAAGGTTGGCAGGCGTGTGGCTTAAAGGCAGAATACTGAATCGAGGTAGCCTAACCGTATGGAGAAAACAATCACAGTGCACTTGGACTGAGGAAGGAACTGGAAGAGAAATTTGAAATGGAGCCTATGTGGCAATAGGTTTTTATTTGTTCGTTAGTTTTAATTTTTAAAAGGTTTTTATTTTTGAGAGAGAGAGAGAGAGAGAAAATGTGAGCAGGGGAGGGGCAGAGAGAGAGGGAGACACAGAATCCGAAGCAGGCTCCGGGCTCTGAGCTGTCAGCACAGAGCCCAACACGGGGCTCAAACCTACACATCGCGAGATCGTGACAGGAGCTGACGTCGGATGCTTAATTGACTGAGCCACCCCGGCGCCCCAGCAATATATGTTAACATAACTTCTAAAGAAGTGATCAGCAGGTCACAGGGCAGTGGACTTAACTGCAGCCTTTGACTCTTAGAACAGTCTTTAGGAATAGAAACCTTGCTCCCTGTAGATGTTACAGGGAGGTTCTGACGGCCTCTCCCCCCCCCCCAAAAATCATCCACACACACAAATTGGCAGAGAATTTCGCGGACTCCACAGACCTCTTCAAGCCCGTGGCCAAGAACCCCGGGCTAGCTCCTGGAGAGATGTGTAGTCACGGCTCCCACGCTAGAAACACATCTGTGGAGAAGCGCCGTTTACAGGTGTCTACCTCCCGTGTAGGTGGGTGGTGTTCCGCTGTTCTCCAGAACACACACTTGACGTCTGTGAGAGCCTTGCCCAGAAAAGCTGAGATGGGCAGCTGTCTCATCTCTCCATGATGAGATCTGGCGATCCCATGAAATTCCTTTCCCTGAATAATCGGCTTCTTCTGATAGTCCGTTCCATAATGTTTTCAAAGCTTTTAGGTGAGGGCTTAAGAAAACGAAGACTCCTGTGGGGCAGCTGGAGTCTAGTAAAGAGTAACTGGACTTGAGTCCGTGTGGTCCCCCAGCTCTCTGTCTGACCTTGGCCGCGCGAGCCTCCCGGCTGCGCTCCCACGCTGGTGAGACGGGGCTCCTGCTACCACCTGGGAACCGGCCCTGGGAGATTTAAGAAGGCGCCATGAGGTAAGGAGGCGTCAGAAGACAGGGAGGAAACAGTACGAAACAACAGGTTAGCACTGGAAAAAGCAGGCGGGTTAGATTTTACCTCACCATTAGGGGCCAAAGTCGATTCCAAACGGATGAAGAGTTTCAAGTGAAAACCCAGAACCACAGAATGGAGGAAAAGATGGAAAGTTCTTCATGCTCTGGCATAAAAGTACAGAGAATGAACAATAAAAGATAACCACGCAAATAAAACCACCACTGTGAACTTAAGCACACAAGAATTAAACTTCTGTCTGCCTATCTCATAATTAAAATTATGGCCAATGACTAGTTGGAAACAGGAGCAGCCACCACGGAGCATTAATATCTTTAATGTATAAAGCTGTGTCATCGATCAGTTGAAAGATCTCGCAGTTCAGATTGTGAGATTGAGCCCTGCATCAGATTCTGTGCACTGATCTCGAGGAGCCTGCTTGGGATTCTCCCTCTCTCTCTGCCCCTCCCCTATTCACACTCTCCCTGGCTCTCTCAAAATAAATAAGTCAACTTAAAAAAAAATCACATCTCCGTAAAAACCAAGTTTCTGTGGCTGATACACTCTTTGAATGGGCACCGTGGCCAGTATTCTGAGTAATTGCTAGACTTTCCCTGGGTAAAAATTCTACTGGCACATTCTCTGGTAAAGATGAACACTCCCAAACAGTTCAGCATAGAAAGGGCTGAGCCTCGGACCAGACACAGTGATGAGAAAGACCGAGTCATTTGGAGCACATATTGGGGGAGGTAGGGACCATGGTGGTTCCCTAAAATTAAGGTGGGGATAGCATAGACCAATGGGGGTATCTTTGTGTGAAGGAGCCACCCCAATTTGTATGTTACATTCCAGACTCATGATTCGTCACGAAAAGTAATCTTCCCAGATAGCCTGTATTTAATATTATTAAAACCTCCATACTACCCAAAGCTGTCTACAGATTCAGTACAGTTCCTATCAAAATTCTAATGGCATTCTTCACAAAAAAAAGAAAAACAATTGTAAAATCCACATGGAACCACAAACGACTGAAACAGCAAAAGCAATCCTGAGCTAGAAGAACAAGGCTGGAGGCGTCACACTTCCCGATTTCAAACTCCTTGATCCTTGAACAACGTGGGTTTGAATTGCATGGGTCCACTTATATGCAGATTTTGTACAGTACTATACTGTAGATGTACTTTCTCTTCCATACAATTTGCTTAGTAACATTTTCTTTCTAGGGGTGCCTGGCTGGCTCAGTCGGTTAAGCGTCCAACTTCGACTCAGGTCATGGTCTCGCAGTTCGTGAGTTCGAACCCTGCATTGGGCTCTGTGCTAACAGCTCAGAGTCTGAAGCCTGGTTTGGATTCTGTCTCCCTCTGTCTGTCCCTCACCTGCACACACACACACACACACACACACACACACTCTCTCTCTCTCTCTCTCTCTCTCTCTCTCTCTCTCAAAAGTAAATATTAAAAAATTTTAAAAAGTAATTACATTTTCTAACTTTCTTTATTGTAAGAAGACATTAAATAATGCACGTAACATATAATACATGTTAGCCAACTATTTATGTTCTCAGTGATGTTTCTGGTCACCAGTAGCTACTAGTAGTTAAATTTTCAGGGAGTTAAAAGTTACGTGCCAATTTTTCACTGCACAGGGTCAACACCCCTAACTCCTATGTTGGTCAAGGGTCGGCTGTATATTACAAAGCAGTAGTCATCAAAATAGGATGGTATTGGCATAAAAAAGATACATGAATGGAACAGACTAGAAAGCCCAGAAATAAACCTGATTAAGAAGAGATTTTGGATCTCTTTCTAAAATTAATTTTATCAATGTAATATGTGGCTGAGTGTCCATAAAGGCAGGAAACACAGTGTCAACTTATCTTCAAGCTGTATGTTAACATTTTCGCATAATATGTTCCACATAGATTTCAGTCTCCAGATACCTTTCTAGGTAAAGTACCTCTCTCTAAATTGAAAGCAAAGGGTCTGGTCGGTAAAATGAAAACAAGGATAAGAAATACATTGATTTGCTTTGTAATCAAATGACTTGATTACAGGGTGTCAAATGACTCGACTGAGATCGCCGTTTGAACCAGAAGTCCCACTGTGGCACCTCGATTGCCATCATTCTGGGTATTACGTACAGCAACAGTGCTGCCCCTTTGGACTGCAGAGGACTCCTCGGAAAGTACCGTGATCTGGCAACTGAGGCTCGAGCAACTCAGGATGTTCCTCTGCCGGTTGACGGCCGCCAGGTCGGCTTTCTGGAAAGGTCTACATAGTTAATGATAATTGGAAAGCATGAGTGGGAAAAAGCTGTGAAAATACTTTGTTTCTTTTTAAAGTAAAGATGAGATGCCTGAAGGAAGGAGTACTCAGTTGTTACTATTTGTGTGTGTAGTATTGAATCACGTTCCTGGACTTGTGACAAACTTGTTTCAGTAAGGCTGTGCAGCTCAGAAATGATCATTTTAGGAACTGAAGGTTCGGCTTCTCTACAGCGGTCTTTTTTTATTTTATTTTTTTAATTTATTTTAAGTAGGCTCCATGCCCAATGCGGGGCTCAAACTCATGACCCCCAGATCTAGAGTTGCACATTCTACCGACTGAGCCAGCGAGGCGCCTCTAGAGCAGTCTTTTCTGCAAGGGTGGCCTGTGGGTCTCGGCCATGGAATTCTGGGAGGAAAGGGCCTCTTAAAGAAGCAGGATCTTGTTCCAGACCTGCTTTTGAACAGAGGTGAGGCCTGGAAACTGGCATTTTAAATCAGCACACTCCCCACCCTCAGTGATTCTGTACACGCCCAGGTCTGGGAGCCACTGGTCTTGAGGCTTTGTTCTTGTTTGGGGTTGCTATTCTTTGCAGACTTTTGTTTGCTGGTTTTTTTTCTTTGGTTTTGCTCAAGGAGCCCTCTGATGTCAACATCGGTGGAATTTCTAACCATGTTATCATTCATTTCTGCCTGTTTTGTTTATTTTTTATTTTTTTATATTAGAGAGCGAGAGCGTGCATACACACGCGGGGAACGGGGGGAGACAGGGGCCGAGGGAGACGGAGAGAACCCCAAGCAGGCGCCACCCTCCACACGGAGCCCGACGTGGGGTTTGATCCCACGACCCTGGATCATGACCTGAGCTGAAGTCACGAGTTGAACGCTCGACCGACCGAGCCACCCAGCCGTCCGTCCCTAGCTGTTTTGTTTTAAACTCTGGGATAGTCATTATTACATTTCACGAGTTCCTTTGCATTTCTGGATTTCTGACTCTGAGCTTTTCATTTTTTCCCACAGAGCTGAGAAAACAGAAGTCCTCAGTGAAGATCTGTTACAGTTAACAAAATAAAATCTTCTTAAAGTGCTTTGCTTAAAGAGGAAAACAAAACAAAGCCTCATCGGCGAGAACTGAAGCAGATCTGTGTACGTACGTCTGTATGTATGATCTGAGACACGATGAGACTGATCGGCATGGTCCCGAGCAGGAAAGAAAAGCAGTTGGGTTGCACGGTGATAACAAGGGGATCTGGAACTTCGGTGTCATGTTGTGAAGTTCAAATGGGGCTGTCCTGCTTTCAAGTGCCAGGTGTCGGGGTGGGGTGGGGGAGGCGCTGGCTGGCCTGGCCGGTCCACCGGCACTGCAGCCTGGTCACGGCTCCCGGGCAGGCTGCGGGCCTGTCGCTCGCTATGACGGTGTCCTTGATGGGACAGGCCCTGCCGGCAACAGCCTAGAGTTTCCACTTCTTGCCTCTCATGCTATCATCCTCCACTTCTGGGCTGAGTTGGCTCCTGAAGGACTTAGAGTCTCAGTGACGGTGACCAGACCTGTCAGAACCACCCTGAGGCCCTGAGGTGGCCTGTGATCAGCCTGGACTTCTCTGCCCTGCAGGAGGAATATTTTCTGCAGGGGCTTGGCCGGGCCCACTGCACTTCGTCTCTCACAGGCTTCCCTAACTTTGGGGCTGGGGGTTTCTTCCAGAAGGCCTGGGACCCTTTGTACACATCCCTTCACTCGGCCTCAACCCCTTTCCGTCTCCGCCCACCCCAGAGCATGCCGGGAAAGACAGAACCCTTCTGCACTGAGGTTTCTCTTAAGCCTCCTTGCTTGTGTCCTTGCTTTTCACCTGAGCCCCTGAAGACCAGCAATCTGCTCCCGGGTGACTTTCTGTCTCTTCCCACAGAGAGGAGCCGGCATAGCTTAGAAAACTGGTGCCATGCCAGCCCATGTCAGAATATCCTTCTAAATTATGACAGCCACCTGCAGGTAGAAGATTCTAAGAGCCCGTTTTTGTTGTTGTTGTTGTTGTTGTTGTTGTTGTTGTTGTTGTTGTTTTTTAAGGACCAGAAGTTTTTATTACGAGTAGGAGGGTTTGTTTTTTTAAGAATTATTAGATAATCATATTCTTTTTTTTCCATTTTTCTTTTTAATGTTTATTTTATTTTTGAGAGAGAGAGAGAGAGAGAGAGAGAGAGAGAGAGAGAATGTGAGCAGGGCAGGGGCAGAGAGAGAGGGAGACACAGAATCTGAAGCAGGCTCCAGGCTCTGAGCTGTCAGCACACAGCCCAATATGGGGCTTGAACTCCTGAACCGTGAATTCATGAGCTGAGCCAAAATTGGACACTTAACCGACTGAGCCACCCAGGAGCCCTGACAATCTTATTCTTAGTAATATTTCCTCATTGGCTTTTATCGTATATTTCAGCTTCACTTTCAGACTTTCAGAAATGTTGCTTGGGCTCGATAACCTTTAACTAGACTAGGTTTCACATCAGTGTTCTCTCTCCCACACCCCACGTTAGTAATAAATATGCACAATCTCCTTGAACCCTTGAAGCCCCAAACCTTGCAGGCAGTTTGAGGACTGCAGAATTCCCACAGGAGGCAGGTGGCAACTGTCTGCTCCTGTCCCTTTCGTAGAACATCCACGGGGGCCTCAAGAGTTTGCCAGTTTCAAGGAACTCCTTGTTTCATCATGAAGATGCTTACCCGCCTCCCGCCCCCCCACAATCCCCTCTCTGTCAGCACAGAGCCTGACGCAGGGCTCAAACTCACGGACCGCAAGATGGTGACCTGAGCAGAAGTCAGATGCTTAACTGACAGAGCCACCCAGGCGCCCTCGTTTTTTGTTTTTTGTTTTGTTTTTTTTTTCTTAAGTAGGCCCCACACCCAATGTGGGGCTTGAACTCACGACCCCTGAGATCAAGAGTCAGTTGCATGCTCTACCGACTGAGCCAGCCAGGTGCCCCCCCCACCCCACATTTATTTTTTTCAACGTTTTTTTTATTTTTATTTTTTTTTTATTTTTGGGACAGAGAGAGACAGAGCATGAACGGGGGAGGGGCAGAGAGAGAGGGAGACACAGAATCGGAAACAGGCTCCAGGCTCCGAGCTGTCAGCACAGAGCCCGACGCGGGGCTCGAACTCACAGACCGCGAGATCGTGACCTGGCTGAAGTCGGCCGCTTAACCGACTGCGCCACCCAGGCGCCCCCCACCCCGCATTTAAAATGTACACCCTTCCACTCAGCAGTTCTGCCTTTAAGAGTTTACCCTATATGTACAAAGATGTACGTTCCAGAATATTGACTGCAGCCTCACAGCTGCATCACAGCTGTAACCGAGGAGAGCTGGGTTCAAGAGGTTATGGCGCACTCACACAACTGGAGGATATGCAGCTATCTGAAAGAATGCGATGGGTCTGTGTGCACCGACCTGGCACAGTCTCTAAGGCTCACCGTGGAATTCGAAAAGCAAACTGTAGAGTTAATAACGTGCAGAGTACGCTACTATCTACGTCAAGAGCAAGTGGGGGACATACGTGCTTCCACACGCGTAGCTCACTTCTGGAAGAACGGGCAAGGGCACTTGCGTCTTGAGAGAAGGTGGTAGACTCGTGGTGAGGGGAGCAGGATGGAAGGGTTGGTCTTCGTACTCTACACTGCCTTCTTCTGTTTTGTTTTATCATGTGCTTGTATGATTTTTTTCAAAAGAGCATTTAAATATAAGCTTTACAACATATACACAAAGAGGCGCCTGGGTGGCTCGGTCGGTTAAGCGTCCGGCTCTTGATTTTGGCTCAGGTCACGACCTCACGGTTCATGGGTTCAAGGCCCTCACCTCGGACTCTGCACTGACATCATAGACCCGGCTCGGGATTCTCTCTCTCCCTCTCTCGCTGCCCCTTCCCCACTCGCGCTCTGCTCTCTCTCTTAAAATAAAAATAAGTTCAGAGAAAAAATCTGCAAAACACAGGGACTGTGCAGAATTGCCACCGCACAGGGTGCTCTGGGAGTGCGACAGGTGTGACCGCTCGTTTTGACCAAAATAACCTGCTTTGGCACAAACCCTATCTCCGTTAGTGGCTAATGAGTTCCTCTCAAGGTGCTGTGGTTTAGCCTGTATTAGCAGATTAACATGGTTCAAAGTATATCTAGTGAGGGTTGGAGGTTTGAGGTTTGTTTTGTGTTTGTGTTTACATTAAAGACAGTTATGCCTTTAATCAATCAGAATTGTTCGCCGTGAAACTAACTCTCGCCAATCCGCACCTGCTCACTTCAGCTTGAGGCAGTCTGCTGTACGCTTCCATCACGTCGACGGCTGACGCAGTTTCCCACCCATTCGACAGGAGCCGTTCTTTCTAGAATGTGCAGCGGAGAGAAAAGGCAAGGTACGAGGCACTGTTGCACAACTCCAAGGCACTCTTGGAGCACATGAGAACTTGTCTCAGATGACTCCTTTTTCAAAAGCCCGTCCCAGCCCCCATCTTTCTTCTTTTTCTTTTCCAATTTCCTACACCGAACATGCATTGTTATCATGGGAGAGAAGTCACTAATGTATATTTAAAGAGAAATAAAGCCAGGAACTTCTCCGTGAGCAAGAGTGTTTGAATGCGTTCGAGGCGTAATGTGACATATCCCACCTATTTAATAGGGGCAGGGGTGGGTGGTGTCTCCTCAGCAAAAAAAAAGAGAAAACCAAACAACCTAAAAAACAATAAATAAAAGATATTTAAAGTCTCTATTACAGATTCTAAGAAACGTAAGCGACGTGTCAAGTGCAAAGTTTGGACCATGTTTGGATCCTGTTTCAAACACACCACCTATAGAATTTTTTTCTGTTTTTTTTTTTTAAACAACTGGGGAAATCCAAACACGGACTGTGGAGTAGGTGCTATGGAGGAGTTTCGGCTGCTGTGTGAGGTACAATGATGATGTTACCATTATCCCGGGGTGGGGGAAGAAAATGCTTACTGGTAGGAGATTCACATGGAAGTATTTATGGGGGTAATGCTATACTCTCTGGATGTGCCTTAAAATATTCCAGTGACAACACCGACAAAAAATGGGGATAAATAAAACAATATTGAAAGATGTGAGTCACCAAAGTTGGCTGATGGGACATGGGTTTTCGTCCTACTGTTCCCTCTACGTTCATGTTGTTTGCAAATATGCATACTGAAAACTTGGGCTAATAGGGTATGGGAAATGTGAATGTGTTTTTTCCAAACCAAGATGGCGGCCCAGGTCTTGGACTTCTTTAGCGTGACGAACCAGCGGCCCACGTGGAACCCCAGCTGCCTGTTCAGGTGGGCACGCGACAGGGCTTCTCACATTCTCTGATCGGAGAAGGGAGTGTGCCCTTCCCTGGGGGGTTAAGGGTACCAAAGGATGTCCCCGCCCTGCTCTCCGACCTGTGACTCTCACGGCTTGCAGGTCTCCACTCCCGCCAGGTCACACTGTCTCCTCCGCAGGTTTTCGATCACGGTCTGTCCGAACCGGTCGGTCGTCCATGTTCACCTGGGAAGGGAAAGAGGAGGCTGGGCAATGCCAGAAGGGCTTCTCGAATACGCAAAATCAGACAACAGTATTCTGTTTCTGAGCCGTCAAGGCTGATGTTTGCTAATACCCAGTGCAGTCAACGGAGTCGGGGGCGGGCACGGCACGCGGGGCTGACGAGAGCGTCGTCTGCTGCCGCCCCCTGCGGGGCAACCGGGCGGTGTGCGCTCGGCCTGGGAGCCGGTCAGACCACTGAGCGGCTGCTCCACAGGTAGACTCCCACGTGCACGCCAGGTGCAAGAGGGTTTACTCCGCAGCATGATGTGTAACGGGACCTATGACGGAAAGGACTCACATGCCCATCCGCTGGGGTTAAAGCAGTTGTGGCATGGTCGTTTAATGAAATATTACATTGCCATGAAAACAGCAAGAGGACATCCAAGTAGATGTAGGTACAGACGCAGACACACATACAGACACAGATACAGATGTGGAATGATTCTCAGATAACAGACTCTCGAAAAGTACAGTACAGAGGGCTGTGCATAACATGCTCCTGTCTGCCCTTAAGAAAAAAAAAAATCTCTAGCTACATTTATATATGCGCAGAATAATTCTGGAATCTGGCAGTGTTGCTTCCCAGGTTGGAGGACTCACTAAGGTCCGGGGTAGAAGAGAGACTTACCTTTCCCTGCATACCCTTTTGTACTATTTGATTTTTTTTTGAAGTTTTGCATGTGCTGTTACTTATCTAATGACAAACCATTTAAAACCCCCTTCTTACGATGTTTATTCATTTTTGAGAGAGACAGAGCATGAACGAGGGGAGGGGCAGAGAGAGAGGGAACCCCAGAATCCGAAGCAGGCTCCAGGCTCCGAGCTGTGAGCCCAGAGCTCGACGTGGGGCTCGAGCTCATGAGCCGTGAGATCATGACCTGAGCCAAAACCAGATGCTTAGCTGACTGAGCCACCCATGTGCCCCCCATTTACCACTTCAAAAAAACCATTAACGTATCTATATGCACAAATGTCACAAAACATACATAATACACCGCGCACTATTGTTACTTTGTCCCAAAACGTCAACAGTTTACTATACGAAATGATTCCCAGAGCTCCTGTGACAACGGTGGCAGGCAAGAAGCAGCATCACTCTCTGTCGGTGGACGTGTGAGGCTTACGTGGCATGAATGGTCACACTGGGTGCCTGTGAGCACGTGCTCCGTCGTCTTCCTGCCTGGGTCTGAATCCTGGCCTGAAACTTACCGGCCGTGAGGCCGTGCGGCCGTGGGCAGCAAGCTGTCCAATCCCTCTGTGCTTGGGTCCCCTCACCGGCCACACCCGCCACACCCTGGTTACGTGACAAGTAGGTTAATACAGGTCACACTCACGGAAGGTGCCTGCTATATAGCAAGCAACTTCTACAAGTTCGCTACCCTTATTCTACCAGTACTGAAATTTGCATCACTCAGGGCACCTCGGTCGGTAAGCGACCGACTCTTGATTTTTGGCTCAGGTCATGATCTCACAGTTTGTGGGTTTGAGCCCCGCACTGGGCTCTGTGCTCACAGCATGGAACCTGCTTGGGATTCTGTCTGTCTCTCTACCCCTCCCCTGCTCGCTCGCTCTCTAAAAAATAAACAAATATTTAAAAAACAGGTTTTTTCATCATTCATGTGGTTTTTGTCATTTTAAAATACTGAGTAGGAAATCATGGAAGGCATGTGAGCAGTTAGTACACCTGAGGAGGCTGATGGTTTGCATTTGTTAGGAAATTGCAGAATTCAGTGAAAACGGACACATCCCCAGGCTTGCTCCCAAGTGACTGGGTCCATGGTCAAGATTCACTTCATCCACCATTGCTATATGATGTTGAATAAGAGAACGCACGAATGAAACGAGGCGAACAGAGCAGGGTGAACACCCACAATGTGTGAAAACAAAGCAGAATTCAGGGGCACCTACGTGGCCCAGTCGGTTAAGCGGCCGACTTCGGCTCAGGTCACGATCTCACAGTTCGTGAGTTTGAGCCCCGTGTCAGGGTCTGTGCTGACGGTTCAGAGCCTGGAGCCTGTTTCAGATCCTGTGTCTCCCTCTCTCTCTATCCCTGCCGTGCTCGCTCTCTCTCTCTCTCTCTCTCTCTCTCTCAAAAATAAACAAACGCTAAAAAAATAAGATAAATTTAAAAAAGAAAGCAAGCAGAATTCATTTTCCCCAGTCCTGATATCCTGCAAGCAAAGACAGATTCCCAAGACTTACAGAAGCCAGATGAGGCCAGCTACCATTATATCCACTCACCAGGACTGAAGACTGAGTGTGAGGAATGCCCCCAGTTACACAGAGGGAAGGAAGAAAACTCAACCGAGAACCACCTCTACGGGAATGTGGCCTGGGGCATGAAGGGGTGAGAAAGTCAACCAAGGTCTAGCCTTAGATCTGTCCATAATTACGTGACACGGGGCAAAGCGTTTACTGCTGTCATCCGTAATGGAATTTAAAAATAAAATGAGATGAAAAAAATAAAATCAATAAAGTTAAAATGAACTAAGCAATAAAATTAGCCGCCATGTATTCAGTCACGTGCCCCCCGCTACACATCATCTCATGAACTCCCATAATAGCCCAGAGAAGTTCTCCCTTTATAAACAAAGCCCTGGCGGGGGCACCGGGATGGTTCAGTTACTTGAGCGTCCATCCAACCCTTATTTCGGCTCAAGTCACGATCTCACAGTTCGTGGGATCAAGCCCCGCGTCAGGCTCCAGGCTGCCAGCACAGAGCCTGCTTGGGATTCTCTCCACCCACCCCCACCCCCACCCCCACCCCCACCCCCACCCTGCTCCTTCCCTGCTCATGCTCTCTCTCAAAATAAGTAGAGAACTTTAAAAACAAATCAAAATCAAAAACAAGGACCTGGGGCTCAGAAAGATCCAAATAACAGCTAATAACCTGCTCAGCAGCCGGGCAATCCTGAACATGCTCTCGTACAAATTAACTCGCTTACTCCTCACTACACCCTATTAACGTCGGGACTGTTATTATTCTCATTTTCCTGATAAAGAGACAGCACGGAGAGGTTATGAAACTTGTCCCGGTCACACAGCTAGGCAATCTACCTCCAGAGCATGGACTCCCAACCACCCTACCATTCTGCCTAAGGGCACCCGGCCAATCATAAGAGCCAGGGCCAGGACTCGGACCCACGCTGAATAATTCCAAAGCTCTAAAACAGAACCCTTCCCACCACATCAGAAGAGAAAAACAGGCAACCAGCGGGCCAAACTCGGGGACGTTACAAATTAGGAATTTTACATTAAAATTCTACACTGTCGCTTCTCCTGGAAAATTGGGGGTTCTCAACTCCAGGCTCCCATGTCCACATGGGAACAACGAGGTGGCACTGAGCAGGGGTGAACTGTGGTTCACCAGAGTCCCCAGCACTCCTGTCTGCCTTACACCTGGCCAACTTCCTCCACTGCATCACCTGCCTGCCTCGGAAGGAATCAGGGTTCGCTACCCTGACACCCATATGTTAGCCAAAATTCCTTCCATCGCGGTCTATGACTCTATAATTAATACAACGGTAAAATGTGAACTTTACAAAGTTTTTGTAAAGGCCAAGAGAGAAGTTCCAAAAACCCTGGCTGCGAGTTTGCAGGAAGTTAAGAAATCAGGAAGGCTGGGAATTGCTAGAATCGATTTAAAACGGCGATGTGTGTGTGGCCAGAGGCGGAAGGAAAAGAGTGAGTGGAAATTTATACTGGGGTTGCTCAGAGAGGGTTAGCCCCCACGCGAACGCATACAGCACGCAAAGGTCTTGAGCTTCCTTTTACCTGTTGGTAGTTTATGAACATAGCTGTCTCAACGCCGTTAGCTGCCCACTTGAGAAGGTTGGCCGACTGCTCCGGAGTCATGTACACCAGCACGCGTTCCGTTATCAGCAGTGCTGGCAATCTTCAGAGAAGAAAAAAGGCACATAAGTATGTATTCATCAAATCGGGACTCTAACGGCAGCCACGGATAGTGCTGGCAGGGCAGGAAAACCCTGGGGTGCACACCGCAGGAAGAGGAGAAGCCCCGGATAGCACGTCAACTATCAGGGCGGTAAGAGGTGGAGAGCCCCGTCGTGACCCAAAGTTTCAGACCGTAACAACGCGAGCACTGAGCAAGGTTTTGTCTGGCTTGCTACAAATTCTCCCCCGGCATGCCCGCACAGGGTGACAAGGTGGCCCTGCAGACCCCTTGCTCCGAGGCAGTCTAGTTCCCTTCCCCTGGAATCTGGGTTAGGCCTGTAACTCGCTGTGGCCAATACAACAGTAGCAAACACGACGCAAGCGCAAGCTGAAAATCACTTGCACGTTGGCCCTTGCCCTCTTGCTCGGAAGTCTGAACCCGTGTGGCAATGAACCCAAGCTGGCTTGCTATCGGAGGGGAGGCCCTGTGCGTGAGAATGAGGCATCCACATAGGAGGGAACCCCAGGGGATCTCAGCTACAGCAGTGAACCCCAGGGGACCTCAGCTGCAGCTGGCTCCAGTGGAAGAACCACCCAGCTAAGCCCAGTCCAAATGGTTCACTCACACAATCCTGAGCAACTTGTGAACTGCTCTGAATTGTGAGTTGTTCGAGACCGCTGAGGCTGCAGAGATTTTGGTACACATCAAAAGCTGACTGATAAAATACAGAAATACTGCTATCCCTTTAACAGAATCTAATTCTTCTTACACAAACTTTTATCATCAAGAATTAAAAACACGAACAGTCTTCAACAAATGACACATTAGCATGCGGTCTGAGTTACCAGACCCGAAGTAACGAACAAATTACGAAACAGGAAAAGCAATAAACTCCTACAGAAATCTCTAAACGCTTTACAGTTGGAAGGGAACACAGGCAGCCCTAAATTGTGTGAGCTCTGCTCATTTATTCCTGCTCCTTCTGACTCCTTTACTGGATCCTCCTCCTCCTCTGCCCCTTTACGCTGCTGTTCCTCATGGCTGGTTGCTATTTTTCTCACAAAGCAAGTAGGTTACTTTTGCCTATTTTTATTGGCAGGGAATTTCAAAACAAGTAAATTGTCTGAACTGAAAATACCCAAGCAATTTGCTGAAAAGAACATCGTGTACGTTAGTGTCAGAATGTAACCCATGCAGTTAGACTCAGTGCCTGGACTCATGATCGCTAGAGAGAAAGGCTACCCACAAGTGCTGCTGGCTTTGACCCGACAGTCCCGACTATCCACTGTTACTGTTCATCAGGATTTCCTTTTTTTTTCTTTTTTTGACAAGGAAATGTTGTATAACTCAAGTGACTTAAAAATATACATCCAGGGGTGCCTGGGTGGCTCAGTCGGTTAAGCATCCAACTTCAGCTCAAGTCATAATCTCACAGTCCATGGCTTCGAGCCCCACATCGGGCTCTGCTCACCGCTCAGAGCCTGCGGCCTGCTTCGGATTCGGTGTCTCCCTTTCTCTCTGCTCCTCCCCGGCTCGTGCTCACACTCTCTCTCAAAAATAAATAAACACTAAAAGAAATTAAAAATATATATCCAGGTGCGCCTGGGTACCTCGGTCAGTTGAGCATCTGACTCTTGATTTCGGCTCAGGTCATGATTCCAGGGTTATGGGATTGAGCCCTGTGTTGCGCTCCATGCTGAGCATGCAGCCTGCTTGGGATCTTATCTCTCTCTCTCGTTTCCTCTACCCCTCTCCCTGACTTGCACATGCTCTCTTTCTCTCTCTCCAAAATAAAAACGTATGTATGTGTATACAAATACACACACACATATGTATGCATATATCTACAAATGCTCTCTGGACCCAACTGGGTCATGGTACAAAGAATGAGAGAACTAAATCCAGAGGATAGACAATGAAGTCCAAGTTGCAGATGAAGTTGAAAATCAGAAAGAAAAACATTAAAAGGAAGTTTAAAGTAAGCAATTTTTTTTTTAACCTAAGTCTAAACCCCCAGATTATATCAATAGGAACGATTAGAAAAAGTGAGTGGAAAAAAAAGTTTCAAAACCTCAATAGGTTGGTAATTAGAGAAAAACAGTTCCAAAAACGTTTTTATTTATTTAAAATTTTTTTTAAATGTTTATTTTTGAAAGACAGAGCACAAGCCAGGGAGGGGCAGAGAGAAAGGGAGACACAGGATCTGAAGCAGGCTCCAGGCCTCCAGGCTCCAAGCTGTCAGCACAGAGCCTGATGCAGGGCTCGAACCCATGAACCATGAGATCATGAACTGAGCTGAAGTCGGATGCTTAACCGACTGAGCTACCCAGGTGCCCCTCCAAAAACCTTTTTAATGCAAAAGGCACTGACTATTACATACGGTGTTACCACATGGGGGGAAGCCAGGTGGAGAAGGCTACGTGGGAATTTCCTGTAAAGGTTTGCAACTTTTTTTTACAAATTTGAATTATTTGGAAGTGAAAAGTTAAACACGTTTACAGTGTATTTTTAAGAGGCAGTCTTCGCCAATGTTAAAAACAGGATTAATACTTTTCAGAAGAGAAGTCTAAGCGAAGCAAAAACAGCCCACGGAGGAAAACACAGAGCACAAATGAACCCCAGAGAATTATGAATGTAATTCTAATACTTGTGATAGCTGCTGTTCCTTATCCATTTTGTAGATCTCCAGGAGTGAGGCAAACTTGCCTATCAAGAGCTCCCCTGATTAATTTTTTTTAAGTGTATTTACTTATTTTGAGAGAGACAGAGGGCAAGCAGGGGAGGAGCAGACAGAGAGGGAGGGAGAATCCCAAGCAGGCTGTGTCAGCACAGAGCCCAATGTGGGGCTCAATCTCATGAACCAGGAGATCACGACCTGAGCCGAAATCAGAAGTTGGATGCTTAACCAACTGAGCCACGCAGGCATCCCAAGAGCTCTCCTGATGTGTAAGTGATTATTTCCCTGGCCATGTAGCACATTTGCCCAAATGGTGTGTTTCTACGTTCGCAGCGGGTTGCTGCTGGTTACCACTGCAACTGTAATAATCTACAGATTATAGCTTCTGCGCCAATTTCCGTTCAACTGCTTTCACACGCGTACTTAATATAATCTCCAAGCTCTCCGCGCAAAGCCTGACATGGGGCTCGATCTCCCCAACCGTGAGATCATGACCTGAGCGGAAATCAAGAGTTGGACGCTTAACCAACTGAGCCACCCAGGTGCCCTGCAGTTATAGGTTTCTATACATATAATTACCTTCTCTCAAACTTTATGGTATCAGGCATCAGTATGTTATAAAAGCAACACACGTGATTCTGATGTGAAAACAGGAGAAACATTGCTTCTCAAAGACTTAGAAAACCTCCCTCATAGCAATGAAATGATAAACATCTCAGAATTAAAAACGGAACACGGGTATCATGCTGCACTTTCACCTGACCTTATTTCGTATTCACATGAAATCACAAACGCGTAAGAGGTTAAAACAAGATCTCACTGTGGATTCACGTCACATTTCTCTAGCTTCTCTTCGAGTTCAGGTGAGTCTCGGAGATCTGCTCCGATAATGGCATAGCTCTTTGAATCCAACAGGTGTCCACCTGGAAAGCCAAGAAGAGATTATCATTTCAACAGAAATTCATCCAGAGGAGATCATTTCAATGGATTTCTTTTCAAAATTCAATTATTATTTTTTCTCCATTACAGAAATACATGTCCCACTGCAAAAAGGAAAAAAAAAAATCAGGAAGGAGGAGGGTGGAATGAACGAAAATCACATCTTCCCACTATTAATGTTTTGGTATAGAACATTCCAGTCTTTCTTCTATACATACAACATAAACCCATACAACATAAGCACATTTTCTGTCACACAAATACGTACACACACATCACACAGGAAAAAGAAAGGAGGGCCAATTCTTCTTTTGAAAACTGCTTCTCCTACTTAACAGTAATATCAATGACATCATCGTCTGTAATGATTTCCTAGCATTCCATCAGTGGATAAAACAACTTACTCAGCCAAGCCCTCACGATTAGGCCTGTGGTATCTCCAGATTTTCTCCATCTGAGGCACTGCGATGAGCATCTTTGTTTAGACCTCATGAAGCACCCGTCCAGTTAAGTAGGTCTCTAGGAGTAGAATTAGGAGGTCAAAGGGTAAAATATTTAAGTATTGGTACCGATCGGCTGGCCACTCTCTAAATGTCGTGCCAATTTGTGAGATACTATGTTTAAAAGAAAATAGCTTCTAAAGTATTTACAAATACAATGATAACATTTGCTTGAAAATACTCCCACAGAGATCGGACAGCATGGTTTCTATAGTGGTTCTCGAGCTTTGGCAGTCATCAGAATCACCTGGCGGGCTTGTTAAAAGAGACTGATGGCTTCAACCCCCCGAGTTTCTGATGTAGCAGATCTTCCAGAAGTAGACATTTTGTCAAATTCTTTCAAAAGCTAGACATCTGTATTTCCAACCAATGCTCCACAGTGGTGATGTCACTAGTCCAGGACTACACTTCTAGAACCACTGGTACAGATGAAATTGGCCACAGTTAAAAGTTCAGTGATGGGTACATGGAGGTTCATTTACTTACTTATTTTGAGAGATGGCGGGGGGGGGGGGAGGGAGAGCGGGGGAAGGGTGGAGAAAGGGGGAGAGAAAGAATCCCAAGCAGGCTCTGTGCTAATAACACAGAGTCCAGTGCAGGGCTCAAACTCATGAACTGTGAGATCCTGACCTGAGCCCAAATCACGACTTGGCCATTTGACTGACTGAGCCACCCAGACGTCCCCCTTGATTCACTCATCCGGACTGACTTTTCATTGTGTGCCCATTTGTATACTTTTAAGTTTCACCTCGTGCATATTTCAGCTTTAAGAAATGATCAATTTCAAGATGCGTATTTTTTCTCAGTTTCACATTTCTGAAATGAGGATGCATCGGTCAATAACGTTTCGGTTTAACTTATCAGCACCTTTTCTTTCCTGGCGGTAAATAGATAGTGTGATTCTTGCAATCACAGCCTCAAAGGTTTAATGAAATAGGGCAATTTTTCAATGAAAATGTGTCAGTGTTATCATCGCCTATCACTTTTCTCAAATTTTCACTCACATTTGTATTTTCATTAATTTTTATTTCAACTGTCCCTCTCCCAGAATGATGGCAAGATCAAAAACTATCAAGGACAGGACTAGAAAATTTGCCCACACAAGACACAAACCCAGAGTTAAAAACCAAGTGAAAGGCTAAGAAAGAAATCTGCCAATCAACAGTTGACGAGGGATTTATATCAAAGAACATTGCTTTATGTTGTAAAGGATTCCTATAAATTGAAAAGGAAATGAAACAATGCAACTGGAAAATATATGAGCAGAGGAAAGTTACAAGAAATCCCACAGGCCAACAGAAGGAAGGAAGGGTACTCCGTTTCACTAGCACGTTCAAAGTTATAAAAAATTTAAAACAAAGTTACAGAAACATCTTTAATTCACAGATTTGGCAGACTGGCAGGAATTTTTTAAAATGGTAGTAGCCAGTGTTAGCGAGGGTGTAGGGAAAGGGAACCCGCATCTACTCTGGTGAAAATACAAATTCGTCGAAAGGGTCTTGAAGCACGGCTTGGCAGTAGCTATTAGAATTCATAAGGTACAATTTTTTGAACTGGCAATTCCTGCGAATATGCACATATAACTAGGCTTTCTACAAAACTGTTTAATAGGAAACCATAAAGAAGGCGGCAATCTAAAGGACCATCAGTAGCGAATACGTTAAGTAAAATGGGATTTCCATGCAGAGGAGTACTACGAAGTCACCAGAAATAACGAGGTAGATCTAATCTGGCAACATGAAGACAGCCGTGATTCCCTAGGATGCACAAAGAACAAGTTTCAAAACAGTACGTGTAAATTATTCGCTTTACTAAAATTATACATATAACTGTATTTATTTATTTCTACAAGTATAGATTCACTCTTTCAACAAATACATGTTGGTCTACATCATATATATTTATTTATTCAATATATGCATAGATTCCTTCACCAAAAATTTACTGAACCTTTTGCGGGCCGGGCACGGGATTCTATTTACATGTGTATTTTCTTACGCGTGATATTTACCTGCCTCTAGGTACACTGTCCATCCACAGGAGAAAACACCCTGCACAGTGGTTATCGTGGTGGGGGGAGAGATCACGCAGGGTCTTTACTTTCTACTTCACATGCTTCTACACTGATGGGTCGAAGGCAATGCAAAGTGCTAACTAACCCTTTCATTACAGCTAATCCTTCTGACGCAAATATTAACCAAATATACAGAAAAGTATGACGGCTACGATGTAGAGAAAGCAGATGTGCCAGCCAATGGCAAAGCCTGAGGAGGTTGTACTTAAAATTTGTACGAGGGAAACAAAGGATGGAGGAGATATTAGTTTCTGTGGGAGTCTGTTCACTAGGAGCGTGACGAGGGCACTGTGCTGGTGTAGAGGCCTGTCTAGTTGCCTGACGTTTCCTGTGTTATCTGTGCCCACCATCTAAGGCCATCCTCTCTGAGCATGTTTTCTGACCTGAATTATTAATAAGCCCCTTGAACTTCTCTGTCAGACACACACTGAACACAATGGAACATTCTGGAAGAGTGTTTGTGACCTTAGTTTTAAAGGCTTAGAAGGGAGGAAAGAGTTGTTGGAAACACTCATACTGAAAACTTACGGGGAAAAACTGAGCCCCGGGGCCAAGGACCTAACGTAACAGGTGAAGCGGGTCAGGTACGAGACAACAGTGGTGGGGACGTGCATTCCCTCTCAACGAAGCAGCCATGTAGGAGTCAGGGTCTGAGGCTGCCGGACTGGATTTTTCCAAGGAAAGATTTTCGGGAAAAAGCTCCTATATTTGAAATGTTTGCAACTCACTGAAATGTTTTTCAAAAGATTTCAGATTGGGACCTATGGACATCTAAGAGGGGCCATACAAACAATTGTTTCAAGTTCCTTCACAGTAGATGTGATGCAAAGTATACACTCTATGACGTCATGTGCACACACGCACAGACTCAGACGCGCACGCTCACACACACACACACACACACACACACACACACCATCTTTAAAAAGAAAGGGGAAGAAAAGCAGAGAGGTAGCCCATACTGTATTACTTAGTTGCCAATTTGCAGTGTGTCCTCTGAATGTCATTCTATAATGGGTTGTAATAAGAAAGGCTTGTATCTATGGGAAGATGGGAAAGAGAGAGAAATGAGTCAAGTAGCTTAGTTACTGAAAAAACGCAAACACCCACTACCGAAATGGCCAGTAGGTACCGCTACTGCTCAAAGCAAGGGCGACTCCAGAGGGCCTGCTGCTTAATCACGTCTGACCCTAGGCACACACATGAAAAATTCAGTGGATCAGCTCTCAGAGTAGGTCAGTGAGCGTTACTCTCCGAATCTGACGTCAAGTCACAAACTGATCATGAAACACTCAAGACGTAGAAACCGCCAAAGATAGGCTGGCGATATGTTTCCAAATGTTCCAGTGTTTTCCAAGCTGTCTCTCGTTTCCTGCTTCTGCTCACTCAATTAAAAATTTTAACCATTGTTAATCACAGACAACTAAACAAACCAATTCCTACTCAGACCTGACGTCCAGTAACATTTAGGTGATGACTCTGCTCTCCTCCAGAATGTGCAAAATATTAGACATCCGAGAGCTGATTTCAGTATCGCAACCACCATACACACATCTTTCACCCCAGAAACCTCCTCTAGGCTTAAGTGAGAGCCCACCTGCTCTTATTTGACTCGGTGTCCTAACAAGCTAGGTCGTATTCTGTGGCTGCACAGCGTCAGATGCCATAGCGCATCTCAAATGCACGCTACGTGGGGCGCCTGGGTGGTCCGTCGGTTGAGCATCCAACTTCGTTCGGCTCAGGTCATGATCTCGCACACAGCTCGTGAGTTTGAGCCCTGCGTTGAGCTCTGTGCTGACGGCTCAGAGCCTGGAGCTTGCTTCGGATTCTGTGTCTCCCTGTCTCTGTGCCCCTCCCCAGCTTGCACTCTGTCTCCCTCTCTCAAAAATAAATAATTATTAAAAAAAATTATTTTTAGATAAAATGCACCTTCCGTGTAATATAATCTTGTATTTGGAAAAGGGCAAAACTTGTTTCCATAGGATAAGTTAGAAAAAAAAAAAACTTAAACTATTTCTAGCTTGTGGGAATTACACATCTTTAAAGGACAAGGTGAAAGTTTTAATGGTTACTAAAAATTTTTTTAAATGTAAGACAAGATTTTGTTTAAATGACTAGTTTAAAAAGAAGGGGAAGAAGTATATGTTAAAAACCACTGAGAAAATCTGACCTTGGGCTTGAGGTCAGGGTTTAAATTTCAGCTCTACCCCTTTGTCAACAGGTAACCTTATGGAAATTAGCTTAACTTCTTTGAGCTTTGGTTTCCTCAACTGCTAATAAAAGCATGTCATTCCTGAGTCGGCTCTGAGGACTCAACGAGATCATCTGAGTGAAGCATTTCACATGGTGCTACAAAAGCTCTCAGCAAAGATTCACAAACTCGCCATCTGTAACTGCAGAATTCTTAAAACATGGACTCAGGGTGGCCCCCATACTATCTCATATATAGTAAATGGCCAATTTGGCCTCCCATTATTCATTCAAACGCTATTTACTACACATCTGCTCTGAGCCAGGCCCCTTTCTATGCTCTGGAGATACAGAAGTAGCCGGAGCACACATGAAAATTCAGATTATTGGAGCGCCTGGTTGGCTCAGTCGGTTAAGTGTCCAACTTTGGCTCAGGTCATGATCTCACGGTTCATGAGTTCAAGGCCCACATCAGACTCTGTGCTGACAGCTCGGAGCCTGGGCCCTGCTTTGGACTCTGTCTCTCTCTCTCTCTCTCTCTCTCTGTGCCTCTCCCCCACTCATACTCTGTCTCCCTCTCTCTCTCTCAAAAATAAATAAAACATTAAAACACTTTTTTAAATTTCAGATTAAAATTAAACCACTATAGGTCATTTCTATTACGTGTTCAGAGAAATTACGTTAACGGACAGAAGAGTTGCAAGGGAGGGGACATTTCATTTTGAAGACAGTTTGGAATGGGGATCTTGGGGCCAGAAGGAAGGCGGGAAGAGGGTAAAAGGGAAGAGTTCCCTAAAATGAGGTCTCTGGCGTTCAGACCGGCCGCCTCCTGAACGCTGCCCCTGAATCCTGCCGGGCTCTCTCCTGTGGTCAAAGCCATACTCACTTGATGCTGTGCAGCTTTCTCGTGACTCTCATGGGAAAGTCCACTTCAAAATATTTACTTGGGAGAAGATCTTCATCCTGAGGAAAAACACGCAGTAAGCTCTAGAATTATGTATTCACTCCTACATTTACTGACCACCTTCACGTACCGAGCGAGTACTAGGCCCCGAAGAGCATCAGGGCACTTAAGGGTTTGACATCCAGGAACGATATGGGCAGAGATGTATTTTCCACATTACTGTGGTCTCCACGTGGGGAATGGATGGAGGACGGGCGTCAGGGGTTCACAGCTGTCCAGGGAAGAAGTCACGGGGAGCCTGAACTGGGGGAGCAGTGCCTGGGATGGAGGTGGGGGTATGTGGAGGCGCTGGGGGAGTAGGACCTGATAGGATTTTCCAAAAAGCAGATCGAGATGAATCAGAGAGGGTCAGGACACCAATGCTGACCAGCATTTGAGGGATAAAATGGAATAAAACAGCAAAAATCCCGAAGCATCGCACACAGTGGGGGTGAGTACTGTTTTGTGACACGTTTACTTTTTTCTGTGAGGGGAGGATACAGCGGGTGGTAAAGGGCAGGTGCTCTGGAGCAGGGGACGGGGGTTCGAATCCCAGCTCCACCGCCTGTCTGCCGCGAGGCCCCAAAGTCACTCCATTCCCTGGGCCAAGTTTCCCTCCTCTGCGAAGCAGAGACAGGGACAGCACCTCACGGGGTTGTGAGGAGTAATGAGGAAATGAGTACACACAAGGGACACTCAGAACGGGGCCTGCCTTAGTAAGTGCCACGTGTGTGCCTTTATCATTGACTGTCATGGGGACGGGGCGCCGAGGTGGCTCCGTCGGTTAAGTGTCTGACATTGGCTCAGGTCATGATCTCACGACTCGTGAGTTTGAGCCCCACGTGGGGGCCAGGGCCCGCTTTGGATCTTCTGTCCCCTTCTCTCTCTGCCCTTCCCCCACCGGTTCTCTCTCTCAAGTTAAATAAATAAACTTAAAAACCTTATTGACATGGGTACTTAGAATTAGGTCTTGGCCTGGGGTGTACATTTATCTTTACTGAGGGCTGCAGTAAAAGAGCGTGGCAGACGCGCGCGCGCGCGCGCGCACACACACACACACACACGACCCTGCTCCCCCTTCTGCATCCCCGGCCTGGTCTCCCCTTGGCCCCCTGGCCATCCTAGCACATTCTCTGTCACGTCCAATCAATCCCTCAGCCCCGGTGCGTATTCACGAACGCATTCTCTCCTCCTCAGCTCGCCAACTGCACACACTGTAAGGACACCGCTGTCTGGACTCTCAGCGACACCCTGCGTGTTGCCTGC
This sequence comes from Neofelis nebulosa, assembly GCF_028018385.1. Lineage (NCBI taxonomy): Eukaryota > Metazoa > Chordata > Mammalia > Carnivora > Felidae > Neofelis > Neofelis nebulosa. The sequence goes on along the minus strand of NC_080799.1, from coordinate 20,660,296 downwards.
AGCAGCTCCCGATGCCCCTGAGGCTTGGGGAAAGAAACAAGGCGCTCCACAACCTGGTGACTTGCCCGGCGCCTCCCCAAAGCGCTCTTCTAACGCCTCCGTATCCACCTGTACTTACATTCCACAAGTACAGAGCCGCTTCCTTAAAGTGGAAAAAAAGACCAAGAAAAAGACACTTGTTGGTGCCCAGAACCCGGTGGTGGGCCTCACAGGTGTGGGCCGGGATTAAGGAAGAGCTGGGGTGAGGATGACACCCCTCTTTCTGACTTGAGCAACTGCGCAGAACACCATTTACGTGCACAGTAACGAGCGATGGACAGCAGGGACCGAGAGGGAGCCGGCCCCCCACGACAGCATGACGGGCGGGGGGCAGCAATCACAAGCAAGCATTTTCCAGTAGGAGGTGACCCTAAGGGCAAGTGTCAGAACTGGGAGAGCCAGCTACCCCTCAGCCCTTGGAAAATCTCAGGGGATCTGGTCTGGGGGACAAAGGGGGAGGGAGGAAGGGGGAGACAGGAAGACAGAGACAAAGACAGTCTCCTGACCCATCAGAAGAGACACGCTCACCGATCTCACCCGTTCTCTCTCGGTGCTGCCGCGCTCCCCTGCCCGTGTGTAGGGCAGGGCCGGGTAAAAAGCTGTCCGAAGATATTTGGAGGAAACGTTTAGAGCATACCAGAAGATGACTTTTGCTAGGAAATTCCAGAACACCCTCTAAGGATTTTGCTCACACGATATGAAGTTAAGGACACGCTAAAATTCCAGAAGGCCTGGGGAACAAAAGCAAATGCAGGACAGCATACGATCCTATGGCTCGTCTAGGACTTCTGACTTTCTAAAGAGCTTTCCCACTCATCAGCTACTTGCCCTCTTAAGAATGCCGATTAAGGGGTCACCATGGAGGGAAAGCTTCCAAAAGGCACACCTGGAGCTTTTAAGGAACAGACATCTTCTTTCTTGCCTTTGGGAAAGGGGCAACAAATGGCTGTGGGACATGACGCTTCAACTTTTATTCTGGGATTCCCTGAGCCCTTCCGACACTCCACTCCACTCGCCAGTAGCTCCACGTCACAGGAGGCACGGAAGGCAACCGGGACCGTGCATAGCTACCGCAGGGCAGCCGGGGACAACCGTGAGGAAGAGTATCCCGTAGGCTCAAAGGAGATCCAACGTGGCCGACCGCTGCACAGGCTGCCATATTGAGACTGACCCCCTGCGTCCTTGATCCTCTGGCCGTGTGGAAATAGGATTCAAGAGACACCAAGAAGCTGAGGTCCCTTAAAGGGTTTCACTCACCCTTTATTCTTTGTCTGGGGTTGTACTGGCTTTCCTGCACCCTACTCTCACCCGCTGCTTGAAGGTGGGAGCCTTCAACTGTCCCTTCGACTGGTCTTGGGGCCTGACGTCATACAGAACGAGCTCACACACCAGCGGCAGCAGAAAGCCTGTGACCCACAGCCAAGCCTCTGCTGGTGCAGCCAGGGGACCCTCCCAGGTGGAAGGTGCACCAGACAACAAGACTAGCCGACGAGATCTCCCCTCCTCTTTTACAGAAGCACATAGAGCTCAAAAACAGGGCTCAGCGAACTTGCTGTAAACAGCCAGTACTCTAGCCTTTGCAGGCCAGACGGTCTCTGCTGTGACTTCTCCACTCTGCTGCCGTAGGGCTAAAGCAGCCATAGGGAAGATGGAAGGAACTGGGAGTTGGCTGTGTTGCAGTAAAACTTTATTTACCGACATAGGTGGCAGCCTAAATTTGGCCCGTTCAGCTCCTGCTCCAGAGAGCAAACAAGCATCATTTTTCTAAAAAGAAACTTAGGTTTTTTAAAACCCTTTAGACCGATGTCATTATCAAAACGAAAAAACTCCACCAAATTTTTCAGACCCTGCACTATTCTCCTTCCTCACTGCTGACAGATAACCTTTTCCTCGGAAGGGGCACATGAGCTTCAGTGTACCTTGCTCAGAAATAAAAATCTCAGATTTAGTAATGATTAACCCACCTACACGGCGGGGGGAGAGACCAAACCACGGGACCACGTTGAAAAGGGTGTCAAGCCCAAAGGAGGAGTTTCTCCCGTGGCTTCTGTTCACACTGCACACATTCTGCCACTGCATTCTCTTCCAGTTCCTTCCACCACACCGTGGTCTCTGAGGCCCAGAGGCACCGCCGACCTATAGCAAAGAGCCCCCCACCCCCACCCCCCGAGCAGCCACAGGGCTCTCTGGAGAGAACAAGGAGGGAATCTGGACGTGGACGAACTGCAGTCCGTTGTTTGTTCCATGCTCCAGCGCCACTGGCTGTCCGACCTGGGGACGCCACAAGCTCTCGGAGCCCGCCTTGCCCCGTCTGGGTAACCCGCCCCCCACCTGCAGAGCTCTCATGTTCATTCCTGAGGTCATGGATGTGCACGCCCTTCAGAAACGTTAGCTATCTTATCCTGAATGAAGAATGCAGAGGCAACCGGTTAATACTAAGGCTGTGCTGAGGCCACTGATTTCTCGCCTCAGTGAGAGAGAGGCTGGGGGCACCGATGACCAAAGACCTCATCGGGTGAGCTGATGAGGGACAAAATACACACTCAGGTCGCATTAGGCCCACACACTCTAGTGTATCTTGGTGTACTTCTGCAAGAATCTGGGGAAATGCACGTACCCATGACTGCCACATGACCGACCTGACAGAAGAACCAGAGAGATCTGTACAAACCTACAAAAAAGAAAATGCAGTCAGTGAGATCGTTGTAGAGAAAAGGTTTGGTGCTACAAGTCCAGCCCGGAATCAAAGGCCAGGCCCGTGGTCCTGATTCTGCCACTAACTGGACCCATTTCCTCTTCTGTGAGTGAGTGTAATTATACCTGCTCTTGAACCCTAACGAAGGAGGTGAGGGACCAACTCAGAGAATGGAGGGGCACCTGGATGGCTCAGGCAGTTGGGCTCGCACTCTTGATTTCGGCTTGGGTCACGGTCTCGTGCTCCGTGGGATAGGCCCCGCATCTAAGCCCCACTTAGGATTCTGTCTCTCTCTCTCTCTCTCTCTCTCTCTCTCTCTCTCTCTCTCTCTCAAAATGAATCACTAAACTTAAAAGGGCTTTGTGTCATGTTACCATCACCCAGCCTTGCAAATCTCCAAGCTATACTGAAGACACCGTCACGACGACAGTAAAGTCTTTTGTTGTCGTCAAAACGGCAAATGCATGGGCCCCTGGTCTCAGCTACTCCACTGGCAGGGCTCTCGCACACACGCAGAGAATGTATACAAGCATTTGGATCAAAAGCCCTGTTTGTGACAGCAGGAGCTAAGAAGCAAGGCACATATCTAGGGCCCTGGTGACATCACGTACGTGGCTGACAGTGGTTGCACAGCAGGTGCAAACGGATGGGGACAGGGACGCGAGACAGGCAGTCACCGCATTCCTTTTGAATATATTTCTAACATTTAAAAAAATGTTTATTTACTTATTTTGCGAGAGAGATGGGGGAAGGGCAGAGAGAGAGGGAGAGTGCGAGAGTGACAGAATCCCAAGCAGCCTCTGTCCCGTCAGCACAGAGCCCAATGCGGGTCTGAACCCACAAACAGAGATCATGACCTGAACCGCAATCAAGGGTCGGGTGCTCAACCGACAGAGTCGCCAAGGCGCCCCTGACATTTCTGAACCCGCTGGGAACCTTCACAAAATTAAACAATTGGGGAAACAAGGGGGCGGTATTTTTTAATTTACCTTTAGTCTCCAGAAGGTGGTATCCATCCCAGCCCCAAGATTTAGAATCTCACAGGGACATTCTGTCTTCCCTAGAAATGCCTTTATAAGCTGACGGACGCCATGGACGTGAGCAAAATATCCTGAGAGAGAGACAGAGACGAGCCATGACTCAGTGATGATGGAAATAAGCCTTGCAAAGTTCACACCAGGAGGACAAAACACAACCCTTCTGCCCTTCTTCAGGGGTAGCGGTTTAGGTTATCCATAGACCTTATGGGAGAAGTAAGGACTTTAAAATTCTCTTCCTTTTTTTTTTTTTTAAAGCCATTTGAACCAACATAAGCACAATCTATCTAATGGTTGGATCAACTACCTTAAGGAAAACGCAACACCCCCTAATTCTACATATGAAAGAAAAATATTTTACATCAAAACATGGGATCTAAATGTCCCTCTTAGAAATGTGTCTTTTCGTGGCTAAGTGAGAGCTACTCAGAATTCGGCTGAAACTCAAAATTGGGAGACCCGCTGGAAAGTATTCTGGGGTCAGGAAATGGGGCAGACCAATGTCAAAGCAAAGACAGCCATGTTTCTTAGCGTGCTCCCTTCATCTCCATCCTGTGCGGGGTAGAGCCTGGATGTTTGTAAAACACCACAGGCGGGGTTGGGCGGGGGGCGGTGCACAGGCAAACGGTGCCTAATAAACTGACTTGTTAAGCTCTGGCGTGGGAAGCTGGAACAGAGGAGACAAGAAATAAAAGAGGGTCAAAGGAAGATAAAATTGATCTGGGTTCTAAAGCCCTTCTGCTTACAGTATTACTATTTTAAGAACAAAATTTGAGTGGCATTTATAGACACTCACTGCAATTTGACATAGGGATTTCATGTCTATGGATTCTACTAGTAAATAATTTGAGCTTGTCTTTTTACATGTCTCTTTTGGGTCGCCTGGGTGGCCCAGTCGGTTGGGCGTCTGACTTCGGATCAGGTCATGATCTCAGAGTCTGTGAGTTCGAGCCCCCCGTCGGGCTCTGTGCTGACAGCTCAGAGCCTGAAGCCTGTTTCAGATTCTGTCTCCCTCTCTCTCTGACCCTCCCCTGTTCATGCTGTGTCTCTCTCTCTGTCTCAAATATAAATAAACGTTACATGTCTCTTCCATTTTACTTTTTTATTAAATCCTTTTTACCGTGGGTTACAGAGTATCATCTACAATGGACTGGACATTGGAAAAATTTTAAAAATGCTTCCCACACGCTGTTTGGGAAGCACTCTCCTACTGGGGGGCCCTAGTCTAGCGATGCCAACCCAGGGAGAGGAAGAAGGAAGGCCGGAGGGCTGACCTGCTGCCCAGGGCCCCCAGCACCCAGGGCACCATGGTGGGGCCCTGCCTCTGCAGCGTCTGTTAGGAAAGTGTCCTCAAGAGCGCGGGAGGGAGGCTTAAGGCCTCTTAGCCAGGCCTCGTCCAATCTTACTGATGCCTGGTTTCACCCTCAGCTCAAAGTAAGTACCATGTCCTTATTCTCAGGAAGCACCACTTTAAAATTTCTTTGCATTTCTTATTGAAACTACCCATAGGATCCATCTTTAGGGCCAAGATGCCCTGCACCCACAGCAACTATCGTCATTTGGCCAATTTCTCAATCTGGCTGAGACTAAGTCACCCTCCTGTCTCAAATCCTTTCACTGCCTTGATAGAAATGACTTGTACAGCCTGACTTTAACAAGGCCAAAAAAAGTCATTCCTTCCATGAACAGACAGTTCACAGTAAAAGATATATAAATGGCTCTTAAACATATAAAATGATCTTGGGGCACCTGGGTGGCTCAGTTGGCTAAGCAAGTGTCCGACTCCTGATTTCAGCTCAGGTCATGATCTCACGGTTCAAGGGTTTGAGCCCCACATCGGGCTCTGTGCTGACAGCATGGAGCCTGCTTGGGATTCTCTCTCTCATTCTCTCATTCTCTCTCCCTCTCTCCCTCTGCCCCTCCCTGCTTGCAAGCAAGTGAACTCTCTCAAAATAAACATTTAAAAAATATATTAAAAAAATAATCCTAATGATCTTCAACTTCACCCAAAAATAAGAGGAATCTAAAATAAAATTACTGTAAGATACCATTTTTCATGGATCAGATTCACAAAGATGAAAAGTTTCATAATACACTGTGTTGGTGAGGATGTTGGGAAATAAGCACTTTCATATACTACCGGAGAGAAGGAACACTGCAACTCTCATGTTAAGAATGAATCCCTATGTTACACTGCTGGCCTTGAAATGGAGAAGGGGCCATCTTCCATGGAATGTAGGTGGTTTCCAGAAGGTAGACAAGAAAAGGAAATAGACTCTCCCCTATGGTCTCCAAAAGAAACGGCCCTGATGACACTTTGATGTTAGCCTAGTAAGACCCATGTTTGACTTCTGACCTTCAGAACTGTAAGATAATAAATTTGTATTGTTTAAAAAAAAAAACGAATGAATCCCTAAAACCCCAGGCCTCTCAGCTGATGAGGGAATAGTGAGGAGGGAGGGGGTCACTTGCCTCTGTTAATTTCGGGGGCCTTCCTCTCCTTAGACAGTCTTACAAAATGCTGGGTATAAGGGTCATGCGAGTAGCCAATGTTTACTGCAAACCTGGAAGGGATAAAAAGGAGGCAGGTGAGTAGACGTCAGTAGATTCAGGCTCTCAGGAACCAGGTCAAGGAGGAAAACCATCTACTTCACAAGGCCAACACACTCCCATTTAGCACTCCGTTACAAATGTAAACAGACTCAGCCATCCGCCGAGTGCTCACTTCCACTCCTCTCACCCTTCCCACGGCGGCCATGTGTCACCTCTCTTTATTCTGACTGCTAATTCCTTTCCCAGGACCTGGAGAGCATATAACCTCACCTCATACCTCACCCAGAAGACGTGCAACCGTTTATTCACTCGGCAAACTCACTGGCCAGAACTATTCAGACAACCCTACTCAACCAGAAGTTCTGGGTCCACAGGAAAGATCTAGAATTGTTTTGTAAAACTCGATAATGACTTCCTAAGTATTTCCCCCAGCTCTGTCATTTCACGTCCCTTAGGGAGTAAAAGGAAAAACCAGGAACAAATAAACAGAACAGCTACAACCTAGAAAATGCCGTTGTAGCTTACCCTCTCTGGCATGCACTACAACCTGGAAAATGCTACAGTAACCTAACCTCTCCCCAGGCCACACGACAGGGAATCAAAGTTCTAGTGTTCTAAGCCAGGGATCTGAAACCCCAATGACCACTTAAGGTCTCCTGGCAACCATGAGTGGAACCAGCCTTCGGACAAGGACATGTAATGGAAGAAACCTGGATCCTTAAGGCCGAGCCACTGTGGGCCTGCACCCCGCTCTACCTCTCAACAGACATTTTGAGAGTTTCTAAATGTCTTTATCGCTTAAACCAAACGGAGTCAGGCTTCTGTTACCTGCTACACCCTGAAGCATCCTAAGTGATATCCTGAGTATATGAGCTCATTTCCGTGTGATGAACAAGCTGAGGGGGAAGGGATGAGTGACTGTTACCCAGCTAGAGTCTGAGCTCCCAGAGGCAGATATGAGATCTTCTCCTTACGTCCACTGACAAGGCTTACCGCTGCCTTGACTGTGGTCGCTGCTAATCCTGTACAAACCTATCCCCCCCAGTCTCTCTCATGTCCACGTTCACACATCCGCACGCGCGCGCACACACACACACACACACACACAAGGAAGCACATACTTTTGGCTTCTCGAGGCAGCAAGTCAGCACGGAAATGCACAAAGTACTCATTAAGGGACACGATTTGCTACGGGCCCAGACTGTCCAAGTTTTACAAGGGTGAACAGGCTCAGCTGTCTAAAACGGTGCTTTTCAAACGATGAATCATGACCCATCCGTATAATAAAATCAGTGTAGTAGTTTGCAAGTCTCCATCTGTGAAAATGCAGTCGAATAGAGTGAAATAGACAATATCAGTATGCATTCCACACTGTAAGAGTTAAGATGGTTTTGTGAAGCTTTGGTTGAAGTGGGTGTCTGGGGTAAAATGCAATGAAAGGTCTGTTCTCCGAACACACAAAATAGACTCTTAAACACAGAGAACAAGGTGGTGGTTGCCAGAGGGGGCGGGGGGATGGACAAAATAGGCAAAGAGGGCTTAAGAGGTACAAACTTCCAGTCATATGAGTAACGCACAAAGATGAAAAGTGGAATATAGGGAATCCAGTCAATAATACTGTTAAAACAGTACGGTGACAGATGTGACGACACCTAACGGTGGTGAGTCCTGAGTAATATGTAGATTTGTCAAATCACTATGTTGCACGCCTGAAATTAATGTAACATTGTATGTCAACTATACTTGGATAAGTAAAAGAAGAGAGAAGAGGGTGTTCTCCCTGTTGGCAGATTTGAGGAGCACCGGCCTCAAAGCAATCACCTGGTGCCATCTAGTGGTAAAGGCCGTGTCTGCAGTCCAAGAACCACAGACTAATGATGCGAACATCAAACATGGACGTAAGGGTTGGAGGGGGCCTTGGAACTGACCTGGTCAACCCTGACATCCGATGCCAGAATCCTTCCACAACACCAAGCCACTGCCTGACTACGCACCACAAAGAAGGCAGTCACTCCAATGCCCAGCAGCCCTACCTGCTGAAAAGCTGATCGAGTTGCCCCCCTCCACAAGCTCTGCGTTGGACTTACTACCGCCCTCCTCTGGATGACAAGGAGCAGTTTCCCCTCCTCTCAACCGTATCCTCCGTCAAGTTAATACTATTGATTCCATCAAGCCATCTTTGGTGAGTGTCTGCTAAGTGCCAACCATTGGGGATACAGTAGTGAACCAGCCACAAAGATAAGGAAGGGCTTGTGACAGATGAAGGACAACAGCATGGAGGACGGATGGACCTACGTTAGAGAATGTGAGAGGGAAAGCCTCTCTGAAAAGGGAATGGGCTGAGTTGGGTGCTTACAGAACTGGAGAAAGCTGTGCAAAAGGCGTTCTAGACAGGAGGAAGAGCAGACAGAAATGCTCTGGACAGGAACCGCCTTGGAATGTTCCAGGAACAGAAAGTCGGTAGGGAGGCTGGGGAACAGCGGAGAATCAAGGAGAAACTAGAGAGGCGGGTGGTGGGAGCCAGGGAGAGACCTCTGCAGCCACGTGCAGCGGCCCCAAACCACGGCGAGGTGCACAAACGTAACAGGTGGGGACAGAACACAAACGTATCCGGTCACGAGTCCTTACGACTCCCACTTTCTAATGTTTCCAACATGCGTCTCCCTCTGGTCTCCAGATCTAGAAGACTGCCAGTGGTTTCTGGGAGGAAAAGGATGTCACTGATCTGCCCTTCAGAGTGGCTAACATGAGAAGATTTACAGAGCACTGCTAAGAAGAGTACGGGTCAAAGAACTAGCGAGCACTGCTGATGGGGAGTTCCAAAGGGAGATGGGCAACCTGTTTCAGAGCTTAGAATTCTGTCACCCCTGGGAGCCCAGCTGAACATGGTGGATCCACACAAGGAAACACTAACCGGTCATCTCAGATATGAACTAGAAGGATCAGACATGCCAAGACGTTCGAGACACCGTGAAGGGAAAAATGTTAGGCCAAAAACCGATGTAGCCAATGTGCCCGTGAACACGTGTATGTGCCTATGTGCGTATCTACAGACAAGTACTAGGGAACTGGCGATTTCTGGGGTGTGTGTGTGTGTGTGTGTTTTAATTTATCTCTATGTTTTAAACTTTTTCTCCATGAACTATATGCCATATTTCATCTAAGACATTATCAATTATAAGACTGAAACAAGAAAGAAGAAACACTGGCAGTTAGTTAATGTTTTTCTTATTGCTTACAATTTTAATTTTGTGCTTGTTGGAAAAAGCCCGTTTGTTTGTTTAATTAGTTTTCAAGTAGGCTCTGTGTGCAACGTGGGCCTGAACTCACAACCACATCCAGAGTTGCATGCTCTGTTGACTGAGCCGCCAGATGCTCCTGCAAAAGCCCTTTTGTGCTTATTTAAACGGATTAAAAGGAAATGGATGAATGCAGTAAGAGGGTTAAGTCTTCCCTTCTGGGGTATCTGTGAGTTTCCACACAATATTGACCTTCGGGCCGCCAAGGGCATTGGCAAGGCTGCATCCCCAAGAGATCACCATCATCCTCTCCAAGATTTCCTTCCACGCTGCCGACCCTCCAGGTGCAGGTCTTGTTACTGAGCCTTTCTTGATCTCATCAGGAGGTATCCATGGATGGTTCTCCAACAGCATCAGGATTTGTGCTCCTTCTGCAAATGGCCCTTAAAAGGCACGTGGACAGAAGCACCCAAGAGCTGACGGTGTAGTCATCCGGCCCTGCCGCAAGCAACAATGACCACATCCACTTGCACAGGTAATGACAACTCTAACACGACTTGGCAGTGACTGCAGGACACATCGAGAATAAATCACAGCTGATGGCAAAGACGTAAGAACGTGTGTCACAGCATGGATCAAATACAGTATTGCCTTCACCACATGAGCAACAGTGAGCTTAGATATCATAAGCAAAGTAAAAGGCAAATATTAAGCGATGAAAAGTACCTGTGACATCACATAGTAACATCCTGAAAACATAAAGAACTTACGAATCAGTAAGGAAAAAAATCCTAATATCCCAGAAGAAAGGCCAAAAATGGGCAGATCACCAAAGAGCCAAGTGATCACTGAATATACAAAATAAAGAAACCAAAAAATGCAAAATGAAAGCAGAAACAGCAAGCAGTAAATCTGCTATCAAATCAGCAACAAAACCGTTTAATAGAACCTGGCTTTGGTGAGGATGAGAAAGAGGGCACCTGAGCCGCCAGAACTGTAAACTGTCACTGCCATGCCACGAGGCACTTCGGCTGCTGGTACTCAAAGCTGAAGAGTAATATTTACGCGATGCCCAAACAATCCCACTTCTAGGATTTTACCCTAAGGAAATAGTCAAGAATGAACACAAAAAGGTTTCGGTAAGAACACTGAACCTGGGGTTACGGTGTCAGGTGAACAAAGCAAGCTACAAAATTCTATGTACAGAATGTTCCCAATTCTGTTAGATGAATGCGTACATTCACGTACACGTCAATATACATACATGTACAGTACACATATCAAGACTTCCCAGAGTAGGCACCAAAAGGTGAACAGTGGTCGCCTCTACGCTGACGCTGTGCACCTAGCGCTGCTGTCTGTCTGTCCCCACCACAGTCCTCTGTTGCCCAAACCCAGAAAATATCCCCTCTCTTTGTGTATCCTGACTTTGTTTAAAACCCAAAGAATCAAAAATCTCTGATTTGGGAAGACCTATTTCGCAGTCTTCGGTCAATCCCTATTGCTTTTGAAATTTTCATGACATTCACATACCACCTGTTCAGTGTAACATTTCTCTAAATCAACTCGCTTTTTTTTAGTACTCGGGTCTGACGTGCTACCTGGGGTTTTCTTCTAACACACGCTAGAATAAATACCTAACTATTAAAATTTCAAACAAACATCTGTGTGCCACCTAAAGTCATTTCACATTCCTTCCGTGGGAAACCCTGATCTGGGCCGACCGCCTACTCACTCGAGAGCATTTACTGACTCTGCCCTATAGGCATGAGTACCACCTGCAACAGGAAAGGGGTGACATGCTCACCGCCAGGGATTTCTTCACCTGAAGGAAAGGGCAGGGGCCCTCCGCGCTCTCCCAGCCAGTGAGGATCGAGGCCAGGTTCATTTTACTTCTATCAACACTCCTGAGAGCTGACTACAATGCCAGGCATCATTCCAAATGCTTGACCGATAGGAACGGAACGACTACAACCCTCATAATGACCCCCCGTGGAAGGCACTGCTTTACACACTGAGGTGAAGGTCGGTCCCTCAAGCTGCAGAACCCTGTAGAAAATTTCATTCTAGGGGTGCCTGGGTGGCTCAGTCGGTTAAGTGGCCGACTTCGGCTCAGGTCATGATCTCACGGTCTGTGAGTTCGAGCCCCGCGTCGGGCTCTGTGCTGACAGCTCAGAGCCTGGAGCCTGTTTCAGATTCTGTGCCTCCTTCTCTCTCTGACCCTCCCCTGTTCATGCTCCGTCTCTGTCTCAAAAATAAATAAACATTAAAACAATTAAAAAAAAAAAAGAAAATTTCATTCTATTGCTTTTCGACCTATTTACCCACCTGGATTTGGATCCCTCCCCCGACACTTCAGTTGCTTAAATGATATCTGTGTCTGTGTGTATACGTGTGTGTTTACGTGGTCGTGTGTGTGTATATATGTACACGCACACATATATATGTACATTAAACATATATATGTAACGTATGCACGCATACACATACATACAACGTACTTAAATGCAATTGCAAAAATCAATCCGATACCCTTAGCATCAATTTTTAAGTTTGAAATTTGAACTACATACTGCATACTAGCCTAAGATACTGCTCTACCTCTTATTGTTAATTTTATTGTTCTTTTTTTTAGTCTCATTTTTTTTTTGTTTCTATTTCTTGGTAGTTTTATTCTTGGTTATACATGGAAGGCAGGAAGCAAAGTCTTAAGGGCAACAGACTTTGTACCTAAACAGACTTTCAGTTTGTTTCCTTTCTCGTGAGCTCTGTTGCTTTCTTAAGTAGATCCGCAAGGCCTTAAGTGTTGAATCACCTAAAACAAAACAAAACAAAACTGAGCCTCAATGAACTCACATGCTATCGTTTCTTCCCAACAGAGGCTACTGGTATTGCCTTTTGGCTTCAGCTAACACCCAATTACTTTACAAGGGTTAATATGTCCTAAAATCTACTGCCTCCACTGTAAGTACTCATTGACTAGTGGGCAAGGCATTTATGAAAAAGGAACCAACATTCACAAGAGGGTGAGTTAAGCAGGAGAAGTCAATCAGAAAGTTCCCATGGTACAATGTCTCCTATCTGACTTAAGCAAACAAAAAACCCAGTTAATACAGAATATAGTAACAGGATGTCATGGGCCTGAATAATGCTAAAGTTCTTTTGGAAAAAATAAAACACTTAAGCACATGTAGTCTGAATATTTTCTCCCAGTCTGTCTTGCCTGTTCATTTTCTCAGTGCATCCATTTTTCCTTTGTAATTAGTGCTTTTTTTTTTTTGTTCTGTATCCAAAACATTTGCCTACCTCAAGGTTGTCCACATATGCTCTCATGGTTTCATCTAAAAGATTTATGGTTCTAGCTGTTATATTTCGGTTTATGATCCATCCCAAATTCATGTGTACAGAACGAGGTAGGGGCTAAGGTCCATTTTGTTTCCACTTGAATATCCACTTTACCCAGAACTATTCGTTAAAAAGACGTCCCTTTCGCCCACTGAATTGGCTTGACAATCTAGGTGACGATCAACCAACAGTCCTTGTGTTTGGTCTATTTCTTGGACTCTTTATTCTGTGTCACTGATCTATCTCTATGCCAAAGACTTTGATTGCTGTGGCTTTACTGCAAGTCTTCAAATGAAGCAGTATTAAGCAGTTTAAGTGCTTCAACTCTGCTCTTCGTTTGAAGACTTTTTTGCTATTCAAGACCCTTCACGTTTCCATATACATTTTCGAAACGATCTGTTAATTTCTTCTAAAAAAAAAAAAAGATGGCTAGGATTTTGACGGTGATTGATTGCACTGATTCCACGGATCAAGTCAGGGAGAACAGGAATCTCGACACATCAAATCTTCCAATGCATGAACAAAGCGTATCTCCCATTTATTTCAGTCTTCTTGAATTCCTCTCAACAGTGTTTTACGGTTTTCTGTGTAAAGGTGTTTTGCGTCTTTCATTATATTTATTCCTCCCCACTTTAGGTTTTTGGATGCTATTGTCAATGTTTCCAATTTGAATGTTCCTACCCATGTATGTATACGTACAATGTATCTATCTGACAAAGAATTGCTATCCAGAATATATAATAAACTCCAATGAGTCAAAACCAAAAACCATTAACAACAAAAATGGGCAAAAGACTTGAACAGACAGTTCACGAAAGATGTAGGAATGTCCAATAAGCACACCAAAAGATGCCTAAGATCGCTAGTCACCAGGGAAATGCAATTTAAAACCATACTGAGATGCTCTTTCACCCTCACTGACAATACAGGATGTTAACAAGGATGTTGAGCAACTGGAGTTTCAATATATTGCTGGTGGGAAGTGGAAAGCGATAAACGACTTTGGAAATTAGTCTAGCAGTTAAATATATACCCACCCTGTGACTAAGCAATTCTATTCCTAGACATTTATTTGAGAGAAATTGAAGACCTGTATGAGAATGTCCCTTGTAGCCTATTCACAATGACCAACAACTTCGATACAACTCAAATGTCCTATCATTGGAGAACACACGAACAAATCATGGTGTATTCATACATGTATAGGAACAGACTACACTGACAAAGACTCTTTCCTTGACCAAACTCTAGCCAGGTTCCTCGAGCCCTCTTCTCGACTAGGCTTCAACCTTGACTTACTGTATAGAGACTCGAACGAACACTAATGTAGACTTTAACAGCTCAAGGCTCCACCCCTAGGATGATTCCGGTACCCCTTAGTGCCTGCCCGAGAAAACTCAAGGCTGCCAAAAGCATCCATTGTTTCTTCTAGCCAACACTGAAAGATCAGGTCCCTGTCTCCCAGTGAGCAAACCCAGGTGGTTTCACATGAACCAATACCTTTCCTGGCTTTTGTAATTTTTTACTTCTGATTTCATTCACCACCAACTTTCCTCCCTCATTCTCTCTTTAAAATCTCCTCTGTACAAACTGAAGTTGAGTTTCATTCACTCTGGACTCTTTTCCTTATTGGAATAGTTAATTACTGATTAAACTCTGTCCTCACCACGTGAACTAGTATCTAGCTTTATCTTTAAAAAAAATTTTTTTTAATGTTTATTTATTTTGAGAGACTGTGTGTGTGCGTGGATGCACACTCAGAGGAGCAGCAGGGGGTGGGGAAGACAGAGACAGAGAGAGAGAGAGAGAGAGAGAGAGAGAGAGAGAGAGAGAGAGAGAGAGAATCCTAAGCAGGCTCTACACTGTCAATGCAGAGCCAGACATGGGGCTCAATCCCACAAACCGTGAGATCATGCCCTGAGCCGGAATCAAGAGACAGATGGTCAAGTGACCAAGCCACCCAGGCGCCCCTGGCATTATCTTTGATAACGCAAAGAACATGGGTGAATCTCAAGGAACACAGTTGAGTGAAAGAAAACAAAAGAACACATACTGTATGACTCCATTTCCATGACATTCGAAAACAGGCAGATCTAATCTACCACAGATTTCGAAACCAGAAAATGACTGGTGAGGGTAAGGAGACTAATTAGAAACATATAACAAGGGAAGTTTCTAGAGTTTCAGATATATTTTATATCTTGTTTGGACGGTGGTACACAGATGTACCGTTGACTCTTGAACAACACAGGGGTTGGGGTGTCAACCTCCTGGGCAATCAAAACTTTGAATATAACTTTCGATTCCCCAAAAACTGAACTACAAATTGACTACTGTTGACCAGAAGTCTTAACAGTTGATTAACATGTATTCCGTACGTTAGATTTATTATATATTGTATTCTTTCAATAAAGTAGGCTAAAGAAAATATGAAGAGGGGCACCTGAGTGGCTCAGTTGGTTAAGGGTCTGACTTTAGCTCAGGGCACGATCTCATAGTTCATGGATTCGAGCCCTGCACCGGGCATTCTGTGGTCAGTGCGGAACCCACTTTGGACCTCTTTCTCCCTGTCTCTGCCTCTCCCTTGCTCGTGCATGCTCTCTCTCTCTCTCTCTCTCAAAAATAAATAAGCACTAAAAAAAAGAGAAAATATTAAGAAAATCATAAAGAAAATACGTTTAGAGTACTGTACTGCATTTATCGAAGGAGCCACATATAAGTGCAGTTCAAACCCATGTTGTTCAAGAGTCAACCATATACACATGTTAAGGCTCGTCAAACTGAACACTAAAGACCTGAGCATTCTATTTTATAAATCATCACCCTCTCACCCCTGCTCTCCCACCTCCATTTTCTTCCTTCCCCTCTCCCTCTGTCTCTTAAGAATACCTGGGGAAATTCTGAAGAACAAGAAAGATGAGCGATATAGCTGACCCTCCGATGGGGGATATTCCCCATTCAATATCCACTTACCCCTTCCTCCTTACCCCCATTTTGTTTGAGGTATCAATCTGCCCCGTGAGAAATTCTCCCCTCCCACACTTTCTTGCAGCTAGGGGTGAGGTCACCTGCCCAATTCTGGCCAATGAGAAGTATGTAGAAGTCTACAGGGTGGGACTCCCTGAAAAACTATTGCTTTCACAGACTCAAACACATGCTTTGGTTAGTATCGCTTTCTTTTCTTTCTTCCTGGAGTGCAGCTGCTCAAATGAACTAAGGAGATTGTGCTAGTCCCTGATACGACCCTGTTTTACCCCAAGCTAGAGGAGCTCTTGGCAAGTCACGACTAACACTTCGCAAGTCAAAATGTTTAGGCATCGAAATGAAAAAAGCAATTCCGACTGGAAGTCAAGAATGATCTACGCATTGCTGCGCTAAAGTATACGTAAGAATTTAGTATGGAAGTGATATTTCAAATCAATGGAGGATACAGACCATCAACGGACAGTGTAGGAACAAAAACTGCTAACTTATGACATACAAAATTATAAAGATAGATGAATGCTCTAAGCAATAGAAGCCAAAACCGTAAAAGTGCTAAAAGAAAAGGCAGTGATTGAAAACGGTCTCATAAAACGTTACCCAAAAGCCCCAAGCCATAAAGTTAGACTGTCAGAGTTGGCACCATAAAGATTCAGAATTTCTGCATCATGAAATGTATGGTACAAGCTAAACTTAAAGACAAGCAACAGTTTGAGAGAAAATAATGGAACACATACGTAGGCAAAGGACTACTACCATACATATGACAAGTTCTTACAGACCAATAAAAACATAAATGAAACAAAAAACCAAAAACCCAGTTAGGAAAATGATAAGGAGAAAGGCGTCATGTAAAAAAATATCAGAGATAGTGAAGAACTAAAAATGCTCAGTCTTAGGACGCCAGGGTGGCTCGGGCGGTTGAACGTCTGGCTTCGGCTCAGGTCATGATCTCACAGTTTGTGAGTTCGAGCCCCGCGTCAGGCTCTGTGCTAATAGCACAGGGCCTGCTTCGGATCCTCTCTCTCCCTCTCTCTGCCCCTTTCCCATTTGCTCTCTCTCTCTCTCTCTCTCTCTCTCTCTCTCTCTCAAAAATAAACATAATTTTTTAAAATAAAAATAGTCTTACTAGTGAGTAAAATAAAAAAGTTTTTTAAATAAAATAAAAATTTTTAAGAGGTATTATCCACCTGCCAGCTGACAAACAATTTAAGAGACTGAGAATATTCTGTGTTCAGCATCTCTTTTACCATGAGAACAGAAACGGACACAACCTCTTTCGAGGACCACTTTGCAAAGGCTTCTCCCCTGAAATCCATCTCACTGGAAAACTGAAACGCACATGCAAAGATGTTTATCGCAACCCCATTTTAATAGCAAAATCATAGCTACCCAAATAATGAACAGAAGAACAGTCACATAAACTAAAACCACATTGTGGAATACTGTTCAGCCATTAGGACAACAACAAAAAAAGGAGACAAAAAATTATATGTACGGTATATTCAAATTAGACTAATGACTTGGGGAAGAGTATTCACTTTGGCCCTTTAACAAATTAACCATTAAGGGGCACCTGGCTGGCTCAAAGAGTATGTGATTCTTGATCTCAGGGTTGTGAGTTTGAGCTCCACGTTGGGTGTAGAGACTACCTAAAAAAAAATCTTGGGGGTGGAGGGGGGAATCTGGGTGGCTCAGTCAGTTAGGCATCTGACTCTTGATATCAGCTCAGGTCATGATCTCACATTTTGTGAGATCAAGCTCCACATCAGGCTCTGCACTGACAGAGTGGAGCCTGCTTGGGATTCTTTCTTTCCCTCTCTCTCTCTCTCTCTCTCTCTGCCACCCTCCTCAACCCCGCGTGCACACACTCGCTCGCTCGCTCGCGTGCGCTCTCTCTCAAAATAAATAAGCATTAAAAAATAACAAAAAATAAATAAATAAAATCTTAGGGGCACATGAGTGGCTCCGTTGGTTAAGCGCTTGGCTCTTGATTTTGGCTCAGGTCACGATCTCATGGTTTGTGGGACCGAGCCCCACACTGGGCTCCACGTAGATGGCATGGAGCCTCTCTCATCCTCTCTCTGCTCCTCCACCTTCCCCCTCAAAAATAAATAAACAAAACATCAATAATAAGAATGTTTAAAAAATTGAAAAAATCTTAAAAACTTAATCATTAAAAACAATTAGTATTCTAGATTTGAAACCATTGTTTTTCATAGATGGTTTCCAAAATTTAATTTGTTGCTTTTTTGAAAAAATGAGGAGGGTTGCAGAAAATCCACGATTTACGGGACCTTCGTGATGGGCAAGTTGGGCAGCTAATTTATCCTCGCCAGAATATTCTAATTCTAAAGTGACACATCTTCTCTGAGGATGGAAAGCAGCAGCCCCCACCTTCAAATATTCAGATCAATCTCTCAAGCACTGCTCTCTGGGCACGGCTGCAAAGATGCAATCCGTGTGCTGGAAAGGCCTAAGCCCTTGGGAAAATGCCGCCTCTCCAGGGAGGTGATCCTGTGACCCACCTGCACCTCAAGGGGGACATTTTTGGATTCGGTGGAAATCAGATTGACTTCTGTAATTTCTACAACAGGATTTCAGTCTTACAGCCCCTGGCCTGGCTTCTAAAACAGACAGACCGCTCAAATCCAGTGAAACAGAACAGCAGAATGTGGAGACCTCATCAGGAAGCGCAACCCTGAGCATCGGCATTCAGTTCCCCGTCACTTGGCCGCCTGAGAAATGGGTCTAGCAGGCACGTGGCTAAGGCAGACACGGTCATTCCCCACACCTTTCTTCTCGCGGGGGGAGACAAACGTTCAACACTACGCCTGCCTACGCCACAGCTGCACTGACCACCGCCAAGGACACGCACAGAGAACACGGAAGGGGCTGGGCCTGGTCTGCAGGTGTCAGGGGCCTCCTGGCGGGAGCCACATCTGACATGAGCCAGAGGGCTTGGCTTCTTCTTTCACTCACTGGCCTCACCCACATCCAATCTGTCAACACATCCCATCACCTCCTCCTTCAAAACGTACCCAGAATCTGGTCGATTCTCAGCCCTTCCAGTGCAACCATCCTGACCCACGACATCAGCGCCTCTGTCTTGGAATATTCCATCAGCCTGTTAACTGATCTCCCCGCTTCCGTCCTTGCTCCCTACAGGCTGCTCTCAACAGAGAAGCCAGAGTGATCCCATTAAAACCCAAGTCATGTCACCTCGTTCTTCGGTTCAAAATTCTCCATTGGACACCACCACAAGTCCCTAAGACCCCTTCAGTCCACCTCCTTCTCCCTCAGGCTGGCCTGGTCCTTCCTGGAACAAGTCAGGCCTGCTCCCTCCATGGGGCTTCCTACCCTCTGTGCTCTCTGCCTGGGACACCGTTTCCAGAGACATCCACAGGGCTCCCTCCCTCACCTCCGACAAGCCTGTCCCCACCATTGTCCTTCTCAGGGGGCCATCTCAGGGGAAACTCTAAGCTCTACTCAGAGATACCAGCCTAGAGGGGCATCTAAAGGACAGAAGAAAAAAAAAACCCTCAGGTCCTAAGGAAAAACACCCTGAGAACATAGCAGAAATAACTGACCAAGCAAGGTGGAAAGCAGAGATCAGGGTCGAGAGGGGCCGCGCTGCTCACGCATAAGGTGGTGCGGCACCAGGGCGGAAACGCAGGGTGCCGCCGCGGCGATGGTGACAGACATGGATGAGAAGAGGTGATCCTACAGACGAGGCATTCCAGAAAATGAGTGCCCTGTGCATAGACTGGGTCCTCCACACGCTCAGTGAAGCCGACTGGGCTGATGGCAAAAAGGTCGAGACAGACAGGAGGACTGTGGGCCAGGCACCCAAGACGTCCACGAATCAGGTGAATAACCAGGAGAAAACAGTAATGAGGAGGATGAGAGGATGCTCTGCCTGGGGACCATGGATCTCAAGGAAACGGGGGGTTGGGGGGGGTCAGAGAACAAGGACACAAATCTTGCACCCCCGATCCTGAAATCTCATACCCCGGGGTATGAGAAAACAGAGGCACCATCTGAGAGGACTTCAAAAAAGGATATCCCTGGGGAAGGACCAGGGTCAAAGCAAAGAGAGGGAAGAGATGGCTAAGGAGAGGCTGAGGAAGGAGACGAGGCTGGCGATTAAGGAGTGGGAATTTCCCAGGACACAGGCAGGGTCTGGGGAGAGGGGGTCAGGGGTAAACAACAGAGGGAACTGCCTTGGGAGGGCAGCACAGGACGGAGAAGACAAGGAGAGGGGAGATGGGTAGTGGCGAGAGTTAGCGATCACAGTAAGTGCTGGAAAAATACCTGCGGAATCCCACGGAATTTTTAAGCATAAGCCCAGAATGTCCGCTCAGAAGAGTTCTCGCTGTAGGACCGCAGGACTGAGAGCACAGGCCCATGCTGATGGTCACGGCACTGACGATGACGACTGGGACAGTGCTGATAATAACCACCAGTCTTCGACACCTGCCGTGTGCCAGGCACTGTGGGGAGCGCGCCACATTTAATCCTGCCGACAGCCGTCTGACACCGTTCACGTCACTACTATCCCCGGGAGGGCTCTGAAAGGAAGGAGGGAACAACCTGCAAGAGAAGTAACAGAACCGCACGAGTCCTGGGAAGCTAACTGGCTCCTGTGTTAAATTAGGGCTTTTATGGCCGTAACCTAAGGCGGGGGGAACCAGCCTGATCCACAGGTATGACCTATTCAGTAACTTCAACCAAACAGTGTTCGGAATGGAGGGAAATCAAAACCAGTAGTAACAATTTATTGAAGGCTTCACGCTGTGCCAGATCCTGTGCTAACTGCCTCGTGTCTGTGATCTCATTGAATCCTTACATCCCGAAGGTGGGTTACCATTGTTATCCCCCCACTTCAAAACTCAGACGACAGACAGCCCACGGTTCATGCAAGGAATCCCTATTTAATAACGTGATCTTTTGACAAGATTGAAGGGTTTAACACATTACGGTGAAGATATCACAGAACTTGAAGGAGAGAGACCTACAACGTGTCTTAAAACACTAACTTACGGATTCTCACAATCTTTTTGCATGTTTTTTTCAGATGAGGGAAAGGCCAGTGCAAAAGAAGCTTCAATGAAATGCGCCCAGATGGCAAACACGCCCAGTCTTTACAGCCCAGGACCTATCCCAGCAGATTCTGATTCCGTGAGTCTAGAGTAGGACGTGAGCATCTGTGGTTTCTTCCTTCCTTCCTTTCTTTTTTTTTTTTTTTTAACATTTATTTATTTTTTGAGAGAAAGAGACACAGCATGAGCAGGAGAGGGGCAGAAAGAGAGAGAGACGCAGCATCAGCAGCAGAGCCCGATCAAAAAACGTGATGCAGAATGGTTTAGTGGCAGAGCTAGGATCAGCTTGACAGAGCCCGGCCCCAAGGTCCATGTTTTAAATCACTATGCTTAGTGTCCAAGAACCTACAAAAAGTGCGAGCCTTAACCCAAAACCTTGGCATTCCCCACCTCCATTCCCTAGTGGCCCCAGCTTCAAGGGCATTCTATCCATTCCTTTAACAGTTCGCACTCCCCTGCTCTGCCCCAACACCCTCCTATATCCCCGTTTTGCATTCAGCCTTGTGATCTCAGCTTCAACATTATTGCCTCAATGACAAACTCGAATGGCATGCCGTATTTCTCAGCACTCAACACAAAACCGTCATTATGTATTTCACAGGGAATTATTTGCTTCCTGTCTTTTCCGAGGAGATGGTGCTGCCCTCAGACGCCACGTCAGTCCTTTCATCATGTGTTCCCCAAAACTGAATACCCACCAACCATTCAAAAAAGAAGGCTTTGGCACAACGGATACGCTCAATAATTTCTGTGGAACGAATGAATAAAGTACACTCGAGCCTCGTGCTTCTAGGTGTGTGATACATGTCTGTGCTCACGATACTGCCCTCACTACACCCCCAAGTATGTAGACCCCTGTGGCATACTTGCTCAGGACTGGGAGGAGGAGGAGGAGGAGAAGGAGGAGGAGGAGGAGGCGGAGGAGGAGGCGGAGGAGGCGGCGGAGGAAGAAGAGGAGGAGACACCGCCGCCTCAGCCAGAAGCGACGTACCTCCGCCAGGCCGTCCCCGCGTCGGCGAGGGCGATGTTGTGGCCCGGGAGGGGGAGGAGGAGGAGCCACCGCTGCCGCCGACGCCGACGCCGACGCAGACACCGCCGCCTCAGACGCCGCTCAGCCGCCGAAGCAGCCGCCGCCGCACCCGCCGCTCAGCCGCCGGAGCCGCCGCAGTACCACCCGCAGCCGGCGCGGCCGCCGCCGCCGCTCAGCCGCCGCAGCCGCCGCAGTAGCAGCCGCAGCCGCTCAGCCGCCGCAGCCGCCGCAGTAGCAGCCGCAGCCGACGCAGCAGCCACAGCCGCCGCAGTAGCAGCCGCAGCCGGCACAGCCGCCGCCGCAGCAGCAGCCGCAGGCGCAGCAGCAAGCCGCCGCCGCCGCCGCCGACGCCGCTGCCGCCTCCGCCCGGAAGCGAAGTAGCCGCGCAAGGCCCGAGCCCCGCGGGCCGCCGCTGCCGCTGCCCTTAAACCGCGTGAAGCAGCTCGCCAAGCAGACCGTGGGCAGGTGAGTGAGCCGTGCCGGGCCGGCCGGGAGCGCGCGGGCCGGGGACCGGGGGTCGGGGTCGTGGCTGGGGCCGAGGCGGGCCCGCTGCCCCGCGGGGCCCCGCGCTCAGGCCCGGCCGCCCGCCGGGTCCGCTGCGGGCCAGGGACGAGGGCTGCGCCACGCAGCGGCCTGTCGCCCAGCTCAGGGCCGCCGCCTGAGCCCCCGGGAACGGTGGGGCGGGCCGGCCTCCCGGGACGCCCCACGCGCGGGTCCCCTCCGCCCATTGTCCCGGCCCCGCTGAGCATCGTCCTCTGGGGTCTGGACCCAAGCTTTCCCCGGGCCTCCCCCCGTCTCCCGGGGCTTTGCCTTGGGCGAAAACTCGGCTAACCGGTGTGCCCGAGGCCGGGCGGGCGCGGTGCTCTGGGGGGCGGCATTCTCAGCCTTTCCGGGTCGCCCGGCCGCTGCCCACCGACCGTCCACCTCCAAGTGCCTGAGGGCAGTCAATAAGTAAGGGGCGATCAGAGCCCATCGGAGCCGCTTAGTGAGACTCAGGACTCCCTTGGAGGCACTTTGGAGGGTGTGCCGTCTCCCAACCGTGGCCCCTGTGGTTGCTCAAGTTCTTGACCTGTAGACATTTGGAACCGGGAGGAAAGAATTGTGGAAAGGCCTTGGGCAAATGGAAAAACAAAAAGAGGAGGGGCTCTCAAAACAGCTTTTCTCACTTTGGATTGGGGAGCAAATCCTTCTCCAGGTTTCTCTGGTATCGCTTTAATGCTTGACAGGAAACGATCGATTATGAAATGACAGAAGAGACCGGACTTTGTAGTGGTTTTGAGAGCCTCTGGAGGTTGATCATCGTGTGCTGTGTTCTCTGGGGTAAATCTTTCAAGGTCTTTCAGGGCAGTGAGCTGTCCTGTCCCCGCTGACTGTTTATTCTGAGAAGGGGTATGAAAGTGTGACTTTTACATCGCTTTTTCTTCGTCTTTGTTTTCAACAGTTGAGTAAAAGGGGGCGTTTGGTTTGGCCACAGCACGTGGGGACGCTTCTTTTCTGTGTGTGTCTGAAAATACTTTTACTTCCCCTGGAGCTTTCTGTATTTGCCTTTTACACTTTCGTTCCCCCCCCCCCCGCCAAGGTTTTGCTTAGTTTTGTTCAATTTCGTTGCTACCCCCACCCTATTATCTCCGTGTGCACTTATCCTGTTTCCAGAGTGGATCCCTGTCCCTAGAGCCTAGCAGTGCCTACGTTTCTGTCATTTGTAGGAAAATGATAGAAATAATGAGTGCCAAGAGGAAGGCAGACGGAATAGTCGTGTGGCCCAAAGCTTCAACCAGGCATCTGTGAATGAGTTACAAGATAACTCCTTAGGAGTTTTCTCCGTCCCCCCCCACCCCCACCCCCTTAGCATTCTCAGTAACATGCATTGTGAAATCAGTATTTAGTGACGCTGAAGAGACATGTGTCACATTG
This sequence comes from Neofelis nebulosa, assembly GCF_028018385.1. Lineage (NCBI taxonomy): Eukaryota > Metazoa > Chordata > Mammalia > Carnivora > Felidae > Neofelis > Neofelis nebulosa. Next base: position 20,636,360 of record NC_080799.1, on the reverse strand, counting down.
TCGTTCTGGTCAGTTTGTACATCTCATGAGGAAAGGGGTGTTTGCTCTGTTTGCACAAAGTTCTGAGACTTTTCAAGCTATCAAGCCACTCAGGGTCTCTTTGGCTCCGGCTTCCTCTGTGGCAGCTTCTCTCTTCACGCTGCCGAATTACAGCCATGTGTGCCTCCTTTCGGTTGCCAGAGGCCGCCGAACCTTCTTCCCTGTTAGCCTCTACCTGGAAGTCTCCAAAGCTCCATTCACCTCACCTGCCCTAGACCTGCCTCCTACTCATTCTTTCGGTGTCCAGGCAAAGGTCACTGCCTCTAAAAGACCTTCTGTGATGCTCCAACGTGGATTGGGAGTCCCTGTCCTGGCCACTTACGTACGTCCGCATAGCACCTGTTTTTCTATAATGCAAGGCCTGTTTACTTGTTGGTATTCTCCATTAGACTGAACGCCTTGAGAGTCCTTGCCGTCTTTCTGTTTCATTGGCCAGCTCTGCTGTGGCTCCTGTCATAAGGTCGATTCTCCAGAAACATTTGTCAGTCTAGCACACATCTAGATCGTACCAGATCGCTCCGGTGGTGTGAGCCCAAGAATGGGAAAATGAAAGCTGGATAGAGTAAATGGTGATTCGTGCTAGCAGTGTAATTCTGGCCCTGACCTTTGACTCTGTTTGAAAATCTTTCTTGCTAGATGCCAGTGGAAGCAGCAGCTGTTACAGAGCTATTAGGGGTGTGGCCATTTCTGCTCCCAAAGCCAAAACTGTTTCCTGGGGAAGCTTTGGCTTTACTGCTGCTGACTCCCTCGATAAGTTTGTATTTTTTCCACGTCAAGAATGACGAAGGACTAGGGAGGAAAAAGGGAGGTGAGAGAGAGCCTAGAATTGTAATTGTGTGTTATTGGCGTAGGCATCGGGATTGGGATTTGGGGGGTATTGGGGTCCAGAGGAAAGCTAGAAAGCAGAGAAGTTACCTTCCCCACCCCCCCCGCCGCAGCCAAGAGTGATATTCTGTGTGTGAGTGGCTCGCCCATTGTGTCTGTTACGGATGCACAGAGTTCTGAATGGTGTCTTGCGAGGAAATATTCTCTTCCGAACAATGAGGACCTCGTGAGTCACCCCACCGTGAGGTTCTGTGGGATGGACATGTGGGAGAATTCGTAATGGGTAGAAGAAGTGAGTTCTCATGATGCAGTTTGTGGACAATGGGTGCATGAGTCTGTTTCGTAAGATGGTTTGTGTATCACAGGCGCGAGGACGATGCAGTGGTCTCTTGAGTGGGGTATCCCAAAGAAGAGAATTACGATGGTTGATTCATGCGTTCAAGAGACCCTTATCGAGCCCAAATTATGTGCCGTTGTGGAAAGTAGAAAAGAATCCAAGTGAATACAAACGCAGCTTCTGCCCTGAAGGGGCTCCACAGACTTGTGGAAGAGGTAGGCAAGCAAAAATGATTATACACCGTGAGGTAAGTCCTCCTTACAGAGGGATGGCGAACACACTAAGGGAAACTCTACTCTTACTGGAAGGAGAGAGGTAACACAACACAACAAAACAAAAAAAAGAAACGGGAGAAAATTTGACCAGAGCCTTTCCCCTCCATCTTTCAACACTCTTTCAAACTTCTGCTGTATTGAGTAGGTCCCCTTTTTTTTTTTTTTTTTTTTAATATTTATTTTTGAGAGAAAGGGTAGACAGAACATGAGCGGGGGAGAGGCAGAGAGAGAGGGAAACACAGAATCCGAAGCAGGCTCCAGGCTCCGATATGTCAACACAGAGCCTGACGCGGGCCTCAAACCCACGAACCGAGAGATCCTGACCTGAGCCGAAGTCAGACACCTAACCCAGTGAGCCACCCAGGTGCCCCGTAGGTCTCTTTTGATTGTCAGTAAACCCACCTCGAGGGGCGCCTGGGTGGCTCAGTTGGCTGAATATCCTGCTCTTGATTTCAGCTCAGGTCATGATCTCACAGTTCCTGGGATGAAGCCCCGCCCACGTCAAGCTCTGTGCCAGTGGTGCGGAGCCTGCTTGGGATTTTCTCTCTCTGCCCCTTCCCCGCTCTCTGTCTCGATGACGAAAAAAGAAAAAAACACACAAAACCAAACCGACTGGAATTGTTATGAGCCAAGCTGCGAATTTGATTGGCTCCTATGTGAGGAAAAGAGTCCAAAAGCAATATAGTTGCAGCCAGGGCTGGATGCAGGGGTTCCACTCTTTAGGTAAGCTGTGTCACAAGGAGGAATCGCCCCCCACCCCACCCCTCCACCCCCCGGCTTCCAACATCTTCAGTTCAAGTCCCAGAGGGACAAAGAATACCTTTCACTGTGGCCAGAGCCCCAGGATTGACTGTGAAGGTATCTGATGGGGTCAGTGGCCTTTCCCTGGGCATGGAAATGGAGTCAGCCCCACCCCAGCCACAGGGGCCTAGAATGGGAGAGTGCCGAGCCCCCTCCCCCCCGCAAGGTAACCCAGCAGGAGGCAGGAAGTGTGGTCTTTTCTAGTCCTGCTAAAAGGAAAGAAAGAGCTTCTTGGAAATCCGGGACGCAGAGAATCCAGTAGCTGCGGATGGCCGTTGGCGTGGAGGGTGTGGAGGAAGGGGTGCACCGAGGTGAGGAACCTGAGCGTTTGGTCGTGAGGTCGATGAGTCCGGGAGGACAGGAATCTGGGGGCCTCATAGCAGAGTCGAGTACGCGGGTGAGGCTCTGGAAGGGAGTGTCTCTTTGGATGTGGGATTCTGCCGAGATCGAAGCTCTCCCTGGAGGCCTGAATGTTCTCCTAGATAGTAGCCTTTACGTAAGTCAGGGTTGCACACTCCAAGCCTCAGGGGGCCGGGCTAATAAGAATGAATAAAGAAAATAAGAGCGACCTAGACCAGGTGAGGGCCGTGGGGGACCCGACGGTGCCTGTCTCACCAAAGGGCCGCGTGAGAATCTGGGCCCGCCGTCGGGCCCGACCTTTGGAGTTGTTGAGAAAGGCCCAACTCCTTCTGGATTTTCATGAAGATTAGGTGGCATTTAATGCCAATTGAAAACAACCACCAGGACCCTGAGCGGGACTAAACAAAATACATCTGTGGCCACAGTTGGTCTGTGGGTCCCCAGCGGGCAGTTGCTTGTGTAAAAGGTTGGGGAGGTGGAGATTCCTGTGGTGACTTTTTTCTCCTTTTCCTCCTGCACCCCACCCTCCGATGACTACCTTCCGAGTTCTTGGGTTTGTCGACGAGCTCGTCCTTTCCTTTACAGAAACGTTTCAGAGATCCGAGAGTAGCAATCATCACTACTTGTCTCCTGGTTTGGTTTACCAAGCGCTGTACCGAACCACCTGGCCTGGTCTCACCTGCTGGCGCTTGTTATCATTTCTGGTTTAGAGAGAAGAAAAATGACCTGCCGTTGTCTGCCCGGCCAGCGAGTGGCCGAGGCAGGACTTGGGGCCAGGGTGTGACTCCGGACCCCGTGTGTTTCCGACTGTAGACACTGGGCCGGCTGCCCGCCAGGGAAGGGTTCGTGTGGATGAAATGTCTTTGGTGCTTGCTGACTTGCTGGGCTAGATGCTTTTGAGTCAAGTCTCTCACGGCCTTCTCCACAGCAACTCCCAGAGGTGATGTGCTTTATTCCTGGTTTCATGATGAGGAAGCGAGGCCTCAGAGAGGTCATCGGGCTAGTTAAGAAGAGCGCTGCCGTTCATCAGAAACCGGGGTTCTGCTTCCAAAGCAGATAGGAGTCCTTCCTTCACGCAGGCAACTCTTTGTTTCAGAGACCCCGTGTTAGAATGCTGTGTGACGACGCTTCCACAAAATCCTGGAAGCTAGGGGTTGGATGTTGCTCTCGTCCGGGGGCTCCTGCCAGGGATGGCCCCCGGGGGGACATTTGGCAATGGCCGGAGACAAACGTTTCTGTGTTTTGTCGTGACTTGGCTCGGGCGTGGGGTGCTCCTGGCATCTGGCGACACAGGCCGGGGATGCTGCTGACCAGCCTACACCGCCCAGGACAGCCTCGCCGCACAGAATTCTCTGGTCCCAAATGTCAAGAGTGGTGAGGTTGGTTGGGAAAGCCTGGTGGAGTCCTTTGAGATTCTGGACACGTGAATCGTGACAACCAAAGGTCCGTGACGTTTGCCTGCAGGGTGAAGGTGCGTTCCGTTTGGTCTGTTTCTTACGTGTGGAAGCATTTCTGACCATCGTTGGCCCGTACTGAACACTCGGGAGTTTTCACGTGGAAACCTGGGCTTCCTGCTGCTTCTCCAATGTTGCAAGACCTAGCGAAGCCTGGCATCGCGCCCTCGCGCAAGGACACGTCGTCGTAGCTGTAGCTGCAGCCGCGTAGGTGCTGTCCCGTCCGGGTGGGGCATCGACCGTCCAGTGTGCCCGGGTCCCTACCTGGCTTGTCCTGCTGTGGTACGTTCCTTGCGGACCCCTCCCTGCTCACGGATCTCTCAAGGACCTTCTCCAGGAGCAGCGGAGTCTCTGCCTCGCGAGGTAGCCCGTTGCGTTAGGGGCAACGCGAGTCAAAGGCATCTCTGCCCGTGAGTCCCAGGGGAGTCCTCCGGTGCCACGACGCCTGCGTCTCTCTACCGCGAGACGGCCCTTTCTGTATTCGGCGTCGCAAACCGCACACCGTGTCCTCGCTCTCTCAGCGGTAACATTCTCCACCCCTCACCTATTCTACACCCTGACTTCCTCCGCCTTTTCCAGGGGAGGTGGCTGTGCTTGGTTCGCTTCGGTCTGGGTGGATCCCGTCCAGCCTCTGCATAGAGCAGAGGAGGAAAGGAATGTGTTCTCCCCGCGACTTCTGAATCCGAGCTTCCGTGGCCTGGTCATCCACTTTACCTCCTGTGAAATCAAGCAGGGTTGTTTATAGGTGCGTGAAGAAAGCCCACGGTTCACTGAACCAGAATGAACCCTAAACAGATGTGGTCACGTGTGGCCTTATGGCGTTGGTTTTACACGTGAAGGCAGCATGGTATTCTAAGAGGAAATGATGTCTGTGGTCGTGGTTCCCAGTGTGTCCACGGCAGCCCCCTGCCCCTGAGATTGGACACGGGTGTATGGGATAGGGTCCCAGAGTCAGTACGCACACCACGCAGTCTTGTCGGACTGGCGATGTCTGGCCTTTATCATTCTGTTTCTGTGTCTCAAGTGTAGGCAGATGCCCTCGTAATCAATCCAAGTATAGATCCACGTACAAATATCATTACGCTCCTACCTGCCGTGTGTGTCTATTTGCTTCAACGTGGATGTGAAAAGTACAGCAGGCCCACGGTCCTTTTTCCAAAACCCTAGGGGCCAGATGCGTTTTGGAATTCAGACGTTTTCAGGTTTTATTTCATTTTTTTTTAATTTCTTTTTTTTTTTCTTTTTCTTTTTTTTTTACGTTTATTGGTTTTTGAGACAGAGAGAGACTGAGCATGAACGGGGGAGGGTCAGAGAGAGGGAGACACACAACCCGAAACAGGCTCCAGGCTCTGAGCCGTCAGCACAGGGCCCGTCGCCGGGCTCGAACTCAAGGACCGCGAGCGAGATCGTGACCCGAGCCGAAGTGGGACGCTCAACCGACCGAGCCAGCCAGGTGCCCCATAAGTAGCCACTGTTTTCAGTTATATTTCTATCCGTAGAAACCCTTCTACCCTTAAAACACCTGGGATCCCAACAAATTTAAAGACGGTAAATATTTTGCTCTTTCTTCTAGATTTGGCTGATAGGTTCTGTTCAGCGCCGGTTTCAATGTCCTCTCAGCCACCTTTCCCTTGACCTTGAAGGGGACATGTTTTACCTTGTTATGCACAGGGCACCCAAACCCTTCTGCTATCACATGTCATCTTTGCAGGCAGGCAGGATCTTCACTTACCGGGAGCACAGGTATGACCTCGCATGTCTGACATCCTACCGTGAGGACATTTGTCGGACACGTTTGTTGAGGACATACGAGTCTCAAATCTTTGCGTATGTTGGGGGTTCTGGAGGCAACATATTCCTTGTTGATAAATTTTATGTCAGCCCATTTATGCTGTGACTTGTAAATCAGACCACATGGAGTGGGCCTCCACCCAAACAAAGCGGTTGGGGAATACTCTCCTCCCATGTAGACAAATATATGGATATGTCTTCCTTTGGCCACAGCCTCCAAACCCACCAGTGTTTACCTACCCTGGTCAGAAGTAACCACTGTTTTGGGGTGCCTTGGTGGCTCGGTCAAGTGTAAGCGTCTGACTTTGGCTCAGGTTGTGGTCTCGTGCCTTGCGATCTTGTGGCTCGTGACCTCTCAGCTCTTGAGTTCAAGCCCCCCCTCTGTCAGCGCAGAACCTGCTTCAGGTCCTCTTTCTCCCTCTCTCTCATTCACTCTCTCTCTCTCTCTGCCCCTCCCCCATTTTCACTCTCAAACAAGAAAAATAAACATCAAAAAATTGTTGCAAACAAGAGAAGTAGCCAGTTTTTTTTTAATTAAAAAAAAATTTTTTTTTAACGTGTATTCATTTTTGCGAGACAGAGACAGAGCATGGGCGGGGAAGGGGCAGAGAGAGAGAGGGAGACACAGGATCTGAAGCAGGCTCCAGGCTTCCAGCTGTCTGCACGGAACCGGACGCGGGGCTCAAACTCACAAACTGCCAGATCATGACCTGAGCCGAAGTTGGACGCTCAACCGACGGAGCCACCCAGGCGCCCCTAAATGTTTTTTTTATGTTTATTCATTTTTGAAAGACAGAGAGCACAAGCAGGGGTGGGGCGGAGAGAGAGGGGGACACAGAATCCGAAGCAGGCTCCAAGCTCCGAGCCGGCAGCACAGAGCCCAGCGCGCAGCTACAAGTCAGGAACCGCGAGATCACGAACCGCCGCCCCCTCCCACCGGTGCGCGGCCTAGCCGGGACCGGGAGTCGGGATCCGCGGTGGCGCCGGGACGCGGGGCTCCGCGAGCTCGGCGGAGCGGGCGGGGAGGGGGGCGGAGGGGTCTCGGGCGGCGGGGAGTCAGGCCGCGCGCCGCGCCCGAGCCAGACGCTCCTCTACCAGCCCGGCCCCGCGCGGCCCCCCCCCCCCCCCGGCGGGCTGAGCCGCTGGAAGTGACGCGCGGTGAGGGCGGGGCTCCGGCCCGGGAGCAGACGCCGCCGCCGCCGCCGCAGACACCGCCGCCTCAGACGCCGCTCAGCCGCCGAAGCAGGCGCCGCCGCCGCACCCGCCGCCGAAACAGCCGCCGCAGCCGCCGCAGTACGACCCGCAGCCGGCGCGGCCGCCGCCGCCGCTCAGCCGCCGCAGCCGCCGCAGTAGCAGCCGCAGCCGGCGCAGTAGCAGCCGCAGCAGGCGCGGCCGCCGCCGCCGCCGCCTCTCAGCCGCCGCAGCCGCCGCAGTAGCAGCCGCAGCCGGCGCAGCAGCCGCAGCAGCCGCAGCCGCCGCAGTAGCAGCCGCAACAGGCGCGGCCGCCGCCGCTCAGCCGCCGCAACCGCCGCAGTAGCAGCCGCAGCCGGCGCAGCCGCCGCAGCCGCCGCAGTGGCAGCCGCAGCCGGCGTGGCCGCCGCCGCCGCTGCCGCTCAGCCGCCGCAGTAGCAGCCGCCGCAGTAGCAGCCGCAGCCGCTCAGCCGCCGCAGCCGCCGCAGTAGCAGCCGCAGCCGGCACAGCCGCCGCCGCAGCAGCAGCCGCAGGCGTAGCAGCAAGCCGCGGCCGCCGCCGCTGCCGCCGCTGCCGCCTCGGCCCGGAAGCGAAGTAGCCGCGCAAGGCCCGAGCCCCGCGGGCCGCCGCTGCCGCTGCCCTTGAACCGCGTGAAGCAGCTCGCCAAGCAGACCGTGGGCAGGTGAGTGAGCCGTGCCGGGCCGGCCGGGAGCGCGCGGGCCGGGGAACGGGGGTCGGGGTCGTGGCTGGGGCCGAGGCGGGCCCGCTGCCCCGCGGGGCCCTGCGCTCAGGCCCGGCCGCCCGTCGGGTCCGCTGCGGGCCAGGGACGAGGGCTGCGCCACGCAGCGGCCTGTCGCCCAGCTCAGGGCCGCCGCCTGAGCCCCCGGGAACGGTGGGGCGGGCCGGCCTCCCGGGACGCCCCCCGCGCGGGTCCCCGCCGCCCATTGTCCCGGCCCCGCTGAGCATCGTCCTCTGGGGTCTGGACCCAAGCTTTCCCCGGGCCTCCCCCCGTCTCCCGGGGCTTTGCCTTGGGCGAAAACTCGGCTAACCGGTGTGCCCGAGGCCGGGCGGGCGCGGTGCTCTGGGTGGCGGCATTCTCAGCCTTTCCGGGTCGCCCGGCCGCTGCCCACCGACCGTCCACCTCCAAGTGCCTGAGGGCAGTCAATAAGTAAGGGGCGATCAGAGCCCATCGGAGCCGCTTAGTGAGACTCAGGACTCCCTTGGAGGCACTTTGGAGGGTGTGCCGTCTCCCAACCGTGGCCCCTGTGGTTGCTCAAGTTCTTGACCTGTAGACATTTGGAACCGGGAGGAAAGAATTGTGGAAAGGCCTTGGGCAAATGGAAAAACAAAAAGAGGAGGGGCTCTCAAAACAGCTTTTCTCACTTTGGATTGGGGAGCAAATCCTTCTCCAGGTTTCTCTGGTATCGCTTTAATGCTTGACAGGAAACGATCGATTATGAAATGACAGAAGAGACCGGACTTTGTAGTGGTTTTGAGAGCCTCTGGAGGTTGATCATCGTGTGCTGTGTTCTCTGGGGTAAATCTTTCAAGGTCTTTCAGGGCAGTGAGCTGTCCTGTCCCCGCTGACTGTTTATTCTGAGAAGGGGTATGAAAGTGTGACTTTTACATCGCTTTTTCTTCGTCTTTGTTTTCAAGAGTTGAGTAAAAGGGGGCGTTTGGTTTGGCCACAGCACGTGGGGACGCTTCTTTTCTGTGTGTGTCTGAAAATACTTTTACTTCCCCTGGAGCTTTCTGTATTTGCCTTTTACACTTTCGTTCCCCCCCCCCCCCCCGCCAAGGTTCTGCTTAGTTTTGTTCAATTTCGTTGCTACCCCCACCCTATTATCTCCGTGTGCACTTATCCTGTTTCCAGAGTGGATCCCTGTCCCTAGAGCCTAGCAGTGCCTACGTTTCTGTCATTTGTAGGAAAATGATAGAAATAATGAGTGCCAAGAGGAAGGCAGACGGAATAGTCGTGTGGCCCAAAGCTTCAACCAGGCATCTGTGAATGAGTTACAAGATAACTCCTTAGGAGTTTTCTCCGCCCCCCCCACCCCCACCCCCTTAGCATTCTCAGTAACATGCATTGTGAAATCAGTATTTAGTGACTCTGAAGAGACATGTGTCACATTGTCGTTCTGGTCAGTTTGTACATCTCATGAGGAAAGGGGTGTTTGCTCTGTTTGCACAAAGTTCTGAGACTTTTCAAGCTATCGAGCCACTCAGGGTCTCTTTGGCTCCGGCTTCCTCTGTGGCAGCTTCTCTCTTCACGCTGCCGAATTACAGCCATGTGTGCCTCCTTTCGGTTGCCAGAGGCCGCCGAACCTTCTTCCCTGTTAGCCTCTACCTGGAAGTCTCCAAAGCTCCATTCACCTCACCTGCCCTAGACCTGCCTCCTACTCATTCTTTCGGTGTCCAGGCAAAGGTCACTGCCTCTAAAAGACCTTCTGTGATGCTCCAACGTGGATTGGGAGTCCCTGTCCTGGCCACTTACGTACGTCCGCATAGCACCTGTTTTTCTATAATGCAAGGCCTGTTTACTTGTTGGTATTCTCCATTAGACTGAACGCCTTGAGAGTCCTTGCCGTCTTTCTGTTTCATTGGCCAGCTCTGCTGTGGCTCCTGTCATAAGGTCGATTCTCCAGAAACATTTGTCAGTCTGGCACACATCTAGATCGTACCAGATCGCTCCGGTGGTGTGAGCCCAAGAATGGGAAAATGAAAGCTGGATAGAGTAAATGGTGATTCGTGCTAGCAGTGTAATTCTGGCCCTGACCTTTGACTCTGTTTGAAAATCTTTCTTGCTAGATGCCAGTGGAAGCAGCAGCTGTTACAGAGCTGTTAGGGGTGTGGCCATTTCTGCTCCCACAGCCAAAACTGTTTCCTGGGGAAGCTTTGGCTTTACTGCTGCTGACTCCCTCGATAAGTTTGTATTTTTTCCACGTCAAGAATGACGAAGGACTAGGGAGGAAAAAGGGAGGTGAGAGAGAGCCTAGGATTGTAATTGTGTGTTATTGGCGTAGGCATCGGGATTGGGATTTGGGGGGTATTGGGGTCCAGAGGAAAGCTAGAAAGCAGAGAAGTTACCTTCCCCCCCCGCCCCCCCGCCGCAGCCAAGAGTGATATTCTGTGTGTGAGTGGCTCGCCCATTGTGTCTGTTACGGATGCACAGAGTTCTGAATGGTGTCTTGCGAGGAAATATTCTCTTCCGAACAATGAGGACCTCGTGAGTCACCCCACCGTGAGGTTCTGTGGGATGGACATGTGGGAGAATTCGTAATGGGTAGAAGAAGTGAGTTCTCATGATGCAGTTTGTGGACAATGGGTGCATGAGTCTGTTTCGGAAGATGGTTTGTGTATCACAGGCGCGAGGACGATGCAGTGGTCTCTTGAGTGGGGTATCCCAAAGAAGAGAATTACGATGGTTGATTCATGCGTTCAAGAGACCCTTATCGAGCCCAAATTATGTGCCGTTGTGGAAAGTAGAAAAGAATCCAAGTGAATACAAACGCAGCTTCTGCCCTGAAGGGGCTCCACAGACTTGTGGAAGAGGTAGGCAAGCAAAAATGATTATACACCGTGAGGTAAGTCCTCCTTACAGAGGGATGGCGAACACACTAAGGGAAACTCTACTCTTACTGGAAGGAGAGAGGTAACACAACACAACAAAACAAAAAAAAAGAAACGGGAGAAAATTTGACCAGAGCCTTTCCCCTCCATCTTTCAACACTCTTTCAAACTTCTGCTGTATTGAGTAGGTCCCCTTTTTTTTTTTTTTTTTTTTTTTTAATATTTATTTTTGAGAGAAAGGGTAGACAGAACATGAGCGGGGGAGAGGCAGAGAGAGAGGGAAACACAGAATCCGAAGCAGGCTCCAGGCTCCGATATGTCAGCACAGAGCCTGACGCGGGCCTCAAACCCACGAACCGAGAGATCCTGACCTGAGCCGAAGTCAGACACCTAACCCAGTGAGCCACCCAGGTGCCCCGTAGGTCTCTTTTGATTGTCAGTAAACCCACCTCGAGGGGCGCCTGGGTGGCTCAGTTGGCTGAATATCCTGCTCTTGATTTCAGCTCAGGTCATGATCTCACAGTTCCTGGGATGAAGCCCCGCCCACGTCAAGCTCTGTGCCAGTGGTGCGGAGCCTGCTTGGGATTTTCTGTCTCTGCCCCTTCCCCGCTCTCTGTCTCGATGACGAAAAAAGAAAAAAACACACAAAACCAAACCGACTGGAATTGTTATGAGCCAAGCTGCGAATTTGATTGGCTCCTATGTGAGGAAAAGAGTCCAAAAGCAATATAGTTGCAGCCAGGGCTGGATGCAGGGGTTCCACTCTTTAGGTAAGCTGTGTCACAAGGAGGAATCGCCCCCCACCCCACCCCTCCACCCCCCGGCTTCCAACATCTTCAGTTCAAGTCCCAGAGGGACAAAGAATACCTTTCACTGTGGCCAGAGCCCCAGGATTGACTGTGAAGGTATCTGATGGGGTCAGTGGCCTTTCCCTGGGCATGGAAATGGAGTCAGCCCCACCCCAGCCACAGGGGCCTAGAATGGGAGAGTGCTGAGCCCCCTCCCCCCCCCCCCCCCCCCCCCCGCAAGGTAACCCAGCAGGAGGCAGGAAGTGTGGTCTTTTCTAGTCCTGCTAAAAGGAAAGAAAGAGCTTCTTGGAAATCCGGGACGCAGAGAATCCAGTAGCTGCAGATGGCCGTTGGCGTGGAGGGTGTGGAGGAAGGGGTGCACCGAGGTGAGGAACCTGAGCGTTTGGTCGTGAGGTCGATGAGTCCGGGAGGACAGGAATCTGGGGGCCTCATAGCAGAGTCGAGTACGCGGGTGAGGCTCTGGAAGGGAGTGTCTCTTTGGATGTGGGATTCTGCCGAGATCGAAGCTCTCCCTGGAGGCCTGAATGTTCTCCTAGATAGTAGCCTTTACGTAAGTCAGGGTTGCACACTCCAAGCCTCAGGGGGCCGGGCTAATAAGAATGAATAAAGAAAATAAGAGCGACCTAGACCAGGTGAGGGCCGTGGGGGACCCGACGGTGCCTGTCTCACCAAAGGGCCGCGTGAGAATCTGGGCCCGCCGTCGGGCCCGACCTTTGGAGTTGTTGAGAAAGGCCCAACTCCTTCTGGATTTTCATGAAGATTAGGTGGCATTTAATGCCAATTGAAAACAACCACCAGGACCCTGAGCGGGACTAAACAAAATACATCTGTGGCCACAGTTGGTCTGTGGGTCCCCAGCGGGCAGTTGCTTGTGTAAAAGGTTGGGGAGGTGGAGATTCCTGTGGTGACTTTTTTCTCCTTTTCCTCCTGCACCCCACCCTCCGATGACTACCTTCCGAGTTCTTGGGTTTGTCGACGAGCTCGTCCTTTCCTTTACAGAAACGTTTCAGAGATCCGAGAGTAGCAATCATCACTACTTGTCTCCTGGTTTGGTTTACCAAGCGCTGTACCGAACCACCTGGCCTGGTCTCACCTGCTGGCGCTTGTTATCATTTCTGGTTTAGAGAGAAGAAAAATGACCTGCCGTTGTCTGCCCGGCCAGCGAGTGGCCGAGGCAGGACTTGGGGCCAGGGTGTGACTCCGGACCCCGTGTGTTTCCGACTGTAGACACTGGGCCGGCTGCCCGCCAGGGAAGGGTTCGTGTGGATGAAATGTCTTTGGTGCTTGCTGACTTGCTGGGCTAGATGCTTTTGAGTCAAGTCTCTCACGGCCTTCTCCACAGCAACTCCCAGAGGTGATGTGCTTTATTCCTGGTTTCATGATGAGGAAGCGAGGCCTCAGAGAGGTCATCGGGCTAGTTAAGAAGAGCGCTGCCGTTCATCAGAAACCGGGGTTCTGCTTCCAAAGCAGATAGGAGTCCTTCCTTCACGCAGGCAACTCTTTGTTTCAGAGACCCCGTGTTAGAATGCTGTGTGACGACGCTTCCACAAAATCCTGGAAGCTAGGGGTTGGATGTTGCTCTCGTCCGGGGGCTCCTGCCAGGGATGGCCCCCGGGGGGACATTTGGCAATGGCCGGAGACAAACGTTTCTGTGTTTTGTCGTGACTTGGCTCGGGCGTGGGGTGCTCCTGGCATCTGGCGACACAGGCCGGGGATGCTGCTGACCAGCCTACACCGCCCAGGACAGCCTCGCCGCACAGAATTCTCTGGTCCCAAATGTCAAGAGTGGTGAGGTTGGTTGGGAAAGCCTGGTGGAGTCCTTTGAGATTCTGGACACGTGAATCGTGACAACCAAAGGTCCGTGACGTTTGCCTGCAGGGTGAAGGTGCGTTCCGTTTGGTCTCTTTCTTACGTGTGGAAGCATTTCTGACCATCGTTGGCCCGTACTGAACACTCGGGAGTTTTCACGTGGAAACCTGGGCTTCCTGCTGCTTCTCCAATGTTGCAAGACCTAGCGAAGCCTGGCATCGCGCCCTCGCGCAAGGACACGTCGTCGTAGCTGTAGCTGCAGCCGCGTAGGTGCTGTCCCGTCCGGGTGGGGCATCGACCGTCCAGTGTGCCCGGGTCCCTACCTGGCTTGTCCTGCTGTGGTACGTTCCTTGCGGACCCCTCCCTGCTCACGGATCTCTCAAGGACCTTCTCCAGGAGCAGCGGAGTCTCTGCCTCGCGAGGTAGCCCGTTGCGTTAGGGGCAACGCGAGTCAAAGGCATCTCTGCCCGTGAGTCCCAGGGGAGTCCTCCGGTGCCACGACGCCTGCGTCTCTCTACCGCGAGACGGCCCTTTCTGTATTCGGCGTCGCAAACCGCACACCGTGTCCTCGCTCTCTCAGCGGTAACATTCTCCACCCCTCACCTATTCTACACCCTGACTTCCTCCGCCTTTTCCAGGGGAGGTGGCTGTGCTTGGTTCGCTTCGGTCTGGGTGGATCCCGTCCAGCCTCTGCATAGAGCAGAGGAGGAAAGGAATGTGTTCTCCCCGCGACTTCTGAATCCGAGCTTCCGTGGCCTGGTCATCCACTTTACCTCCTGTGAAATCAAACAGGGTTGTTTATAGGTGCGTGAAGAAAGCCCACGGTTCACTGAACCAGAATGAACCCTAAACAGATGTGGTCACGTGTGGCCTTATGGCGTTGGTTTTACACGTGAAGGCAGCATGGTATTCTAAGAGGAAATGATGTCTGTGGTCGTGGTTCCCAGTGTGTCCACGGCAGCCCCCTGCCCCTGAGATTGGACACGGGTGTATGGGATAGGGTCCCAGAGTCAGTACGCACACCACGCAGTCTTGTCGGACTGGCGATGTCTGGCCTTTATCATTCTGTTTCTGTGTCTCAAGTGTAGGCAGATGCCCTCGTAATCAATCCAAGTATAGATCCACGTACAAATATCATTACGCTCCTACCTGCCGTGTGTGTCTATTTGCTTCAACGTGGATGTGAAAAGTACAGCAGGCCCACGGTCCTTTTTCCAAAACCCTAGGGGCCAGATGCGTTTTGGAATTCAGACGTTTTCAGGTTTTATTTCATTTTTTTTTAATTTCTTTTTTTTTTCTTTTTCTTTTTTTTTTACGTTTATTGGTTTTTGAGACAGAGAGAGACTGAGCATGAACGGGGGAGGGTCAGAGAGAGGGAGACACACAACCCGAAACAGGCTCCAGGCTCTGAGCCGTCAGCACAGGGCCCGTCGCCGGGCTCGAACTCAAGGACCGCGAGCGAGATCGTGACCCGAGCCGAAGTGGGACGCTCAACCGACCGAGCCAGCCAGGTGCCCCATAAGTAGCCACTGTTTTCAGTTATATTTCTATCCGTAGAAACCCTGCTACCCTTAAAACACCTGGGATCCCAACAAATTTAAAGACGGTAAATATTTTGCTCTTTCTTCTAGATTTGGCTGATAGGTTCTGTTCAGCGCCGGTTTCAATGTCCTCTCAGCCACCTTTCCCTTGACCTTGAAGGGGACATGTTTTACCTTGTTATGCACAGGGCACCCAAACCCTTCTGCTATCACATGTCATCTTTGCAGGCAGGCAGGGTCTTCACTTACCGGGAGCACAGGTATGACCTCGCATGTCTGACATCCTACCGTGAGGACATTTGTCGGACACGTTTGTTGAGGACATACGAGTCTCAAATCTTTGCGTATGTTGGGGGTTCTGGAGGCAACATATTCCTTGTTGATAAATTTTACGTCAGCCCATTTATGCTGTGACTTGTAAATCAGACCACATGGAGTGGGCCTCCACCCAAACAAAGCGGTTGGGGAATACTCTCCTCCCATGTAGACAAATATATGTATATGTCTTCCTTTGGCCACAGCCTCCAAACCCACCAGTGTTTACCTACCCTGGTCAGAAGTAACCACTGTTTTGGGGTGCCTTGGTGGCTCGGTCAAGTGTAAGCGTCTGACTTTGGCTCAGGTTGTGGTCTCGTGCCTTGCGAACTTGTGGCTCGTGACCTCTCAGCTCTTGAGTTCAAGCCCCCCCTCTGTCAGCGCAGAACCTGCTTCAGGTCCTCTTTCTCCCTCTCTCTCATTCACTCTCTCTCTCTCTCTGCCCCTCCCCCATTTTCACTCTCAAACAAGAAAAATAAACATCAAAAAATTGTTGCAAACAAGAGAAGTAGCCAGTTTTTTTTTAATTAAAAAAAAATTTTTTTTTAACGTGTATTCATTTTTGCGAGACAGAGACAGAGCATGGGCGGGGAAGGGGCAGAGAGAGAGAGGGAGACACAGGATCTGAAGCAGGCTCCAGGCTTCCAGCTGTCTGCACGGAACCGGACGCGGGGCTCAAACTCACAAACTGCCAGATCATGACCTGAGCCGAAGTTGGACGCTCAACTGACGGAGCCACCCAGGCGCCCCTAAATGTTTTTTTATGTTTATTCATTTTTGAAAGACAGAGAGCACAAGCAGGGGTGGGGCGGAGAGAGAGGGGGACACAGAATCCGAAGCAGGCTCCAAGCTCCGAGCCGGCAGCACAGAGCCCGGCGCGCAGCTACAAGTCAGGAACCGCGAGATCACGAACCGCCGCCCCCTCCCACCGGTGCGCGGCCTAGCCGGGGCCGGTAGTCGGGATCCGCGGTGGCGCCGGGACGCGGGGCTCCGCGAGCTCGGCGGAGCGGGCGGGGAGGGGGGCGGAGGGGTCTCGGGCGGCGGGGAGCCAGGCCGCGCGCCGCGCCCGAGCCAGGCGCTCCTCTACCAGCCCGGCCCCGCGCGGCCCCCCCCCCCCCCCCCGGCGGGCTGAGCCGCTGGAAGTGACGCGCGGTGAGGGCGGGGCTCCGGCCCGGGAGCAGACGCCGCCGCCGCCGCCGCAGACACCGCCGCCTCAGACGCCGCTCAGCCGCCGAAGCAGCCGCCGCCGCCGCACCCGCCGCCGAAACAGCCGCCGCAGCCGCCGCAGTACGACCCGCAGCCGGCACGGCCGCCGCCGCCGCTCAGCCGCCGCAGCCGCCGCAGTAGCAGCCACAGCCGGCGCAGTAGCAGCCGCAGCAGGCGCGGCCGCCGCCGCCGCCGCCTCTCAGCCGCCGCAGCCGCCGCAGTAGCAGCCGCAGCCGGCGCAGCAGCCGCAGCAGCCGCAGCCGCCGCAGTAGCAGCCGCAACAGGCGCGGCCGCCGCCGCTCAGCCGCCGCAGCCGCCGCAGTAGCAGCCGCAGCCGGCGCAGCCGCCGCAGCCGCCGCAGTGGCAGCCGCAGCCGGCGTGGCCGCCGCCGCCGCTGCCGCTCAGCCGCCGCAGTAGCAGCCGCCGCAGTAGCAGCCGCAGCCGCTCAGCCGCCGCAGCCGCCGCAGTAGCAGCCGCAGCCGGCACAGCCGCCGCCGCAGCAGCAGCCGCAGGCGTAGCAGCAAGCCGCGGCCGCCGCCGCTGCCGCCTCGGCCCGGAAGCGAAGTACCCGCGCAAGGCCCGAGCCCCGCGGGCCGCCGCTGCCGCTGCCCTTGAACCGCGTGAAGCAGCTCGCCAAGCAGACCGTGGGCAGGTGAGTGAGCCGTGCCGGGCCTGCCGGGAGCGCGCGGGCCGGGGAACGGGGGTCGGGGTCGTGGCTGGGGCCGAGGCGGGCCCGCTGCCCCGCGGGGCCCCGCGCTCAGGCCCGGCCGCCCGCCGGGTCCGCTGCGGGCCAGGGACGAGGGCTGCGCCACGCAGCGGCCTGTCGCCCAGCTCAGGGCCGCCGCCTGAGCCCCCGGGAACGGTGGGGCGGGCCGGCCTCCCGGGACGCCCCCCGCGCGGGTCCCCGCCGCCCATTGTCCCGGCCCCCGCTGAGCATCGTCCTCTGGGGTCTGGACCCAAGCTTTCCCCGGGCCTCCCCCCGTCTCCCGGGGCTTTGCCTTGGGCGAAAACTCGATTAACCGGTGTGCCCGAGGCCGGGCGGGCGCGGTGCTCTGGGGGGCGGCATTCTCAGCCTTTCCGGGTCGCCCGGCCGCTGCCCACTGACCGTCCACCTCCAAGTGCCTGAGGGCAGTCAATAAGTAAGGGGCGATCAGAGCCCATCGGAGCCGCTTAGTGAGACTCAGGACTCCCTTGGAGGCACTTTGGAGGGTGTGCCGTCTCCCAACCGTGGCCCCTGTGGTTGCTCAAGTTCTTGACCTGTAGACATTTGGAACCGGGAGGAAAGAATTGTGGAAAGGCCTTGGGCAAATGGAAAAACAAAAAGAGGAGGGGCTCTCAAAACAGCTTTTCTCACTTTGGATTGGGGAGCAAATCCTTCTCCAGGTTTCTCTGGTATCGCTTTAATGCTTGACAGGAAACGATCGATTATGAAATGACAGAAGAGACCGGACTTTGTAGTGGTTTTGAGAGCCTCTGGAGGTTGATCATCGTGTGCTGTGTTCTCTGGGGTAAATCTTTCAAGGTCTTTCAGGGCAGTGAGCTGTCCTGTCCCCGCTGACTGTTTATTCTGAGAAGGGGTATGAAAGTGTGACTTTTACATCGCTTTTTCTTCGTCTTTGTTTTCAAGAGTTGAGTAAAAGGGGGCGTTTGGTTTGGCCACAGCACGTGGGGACGCTTCTTTTCTGTGTGTGTCTGAAAATACTTTTACTTCCCCTGGAGCTTTCTGTATTTGCCTTTTACACTTTCGTTCCCCCCCC
The DNA here is from genome assembly GCF_028018385.1 of Neofelis nebulosa. Taxonomy (NCBI): domain Eukaryota; kingdom Metazoa; phylum Chordata; class Mammalia; order Carnivora; family Felidae; genus Neofelis; species Neofelis nebulosa. Next base: position 20,618,280 of record NC_080799.1, on the reverse strand, counting down.
CCCGCCAAGGTTTTGCTTAGTTTTGTTCAATTTCGTTGCTACCCCCACCCTATTATCTCCGTGTGCACTTATCCTGTTTCCAGAGTGGATCCCTGTCCCTAGAGCCTAGCAGTGCCTACGTTTCTGTCATTTGTAGGAAAATGATAGAAATAATGAGTGCCAAGAGGAAGGCAGACGGAATAGTCGTGTGGCCCAAAGCTTCAACCAGGCATCTGTGAATGAGTTACAAGATAACTCCTTAGGAGTTTTCTCCGTCCCCCCCCCACCCCCACCCCCTTAGCATTCTCAGTAACATGCATTGTGAAATCAGTATTTAGTGACTCTGAAGAGACATGTGTCACATTGTCGTTCTGGTCAGTTTGTACATCTCATGAGGAAAGGGGTGTTTGCTCTGTTTGCACAAAGTTCTGAGACTTTTCAAGCTATCGAGCCACTCAGGGTCTCTTTGGCTCCGGCTTCCTCTGTGGCAGCTTCTCTCTTCACGCTGCCGAATTACAGCCATGTGTGCCTCCTTTCGGTTGCCAGAGGCCGCCGAACCTTCTTCCCTGTTAGCCTCTACCTGGAAGTCTCCAAAGCTCCATTCACCTCACCTGCCCTAGACCTGCCTCCTACTCATTCTTTCGGTGTCCAGGCAAAGGTCACTGCCTCTAAAAGACCTTCTGTGATGCTCCAACGTGGATTGGGAGTCCCTGTCCTGGCCACTTACGTACGTCCGCATAGCACCTGTTTTTCTATAATGCAAGGCCTGTTTACTTGTTGGTATTCTCCATTAGACTGAACGCCTTGAGAGTCCTTGCCGTCTTTCTGTTTCATTGGCCAGCTCTGCTGTGGCTCCTGTCATAAGGTCGATTCTCCAGAAACATTTGTCAGTCTAGCACACATCTAGATCGTACCAGATCGCTCCGGTGGTGTGAGCCCAAGAATGGGAAAATGAAAGCTGGATAGAGTAAATGGTGATTCGTGCTAGCAGTGTAATTCTGGCCCTGACCTTTGACTCTGTTTGAAAATCTTTCTTGCTAGATGCCAGTGGAAGCAGCAGCTGTTACAGAGCTGTTAGGGGTGTGGCCATTTCTGCTCCCACAGCCAAAACTGTTTCCTGGGGAAGCTTTGGCTTTACTGCTGCTGACTCCCTCGATAAGTTTGTATTTTTTCCACGTCAAGAATGACGAAGGACTAGGGAGGAAAAAGGGAGGTGAGAGAGAGCCTAGGATTGTAATTGTGTGTTATTGGCGTAGGCATCGGGATTGGGATTTGGGGGGTATTGGGGTCCAGAGGAAAGCTAGAAAGCAGAGAAGTTACCTTCCCCCCCCGCCCCCCCGCCGCAGCCAAGAGTGATATTCTGTGTGTGAGTGGCTCGCCCATTGTGTCTGTTACGGATGCACAGAGTTCTGAATGGTGTCTTGCGAGGAAATATTCTCTTCCGAACAATGAGGACCTCGTGAGTCACCCCACCGTGAGGTTCTGTGGGATGGACATGTGGGAGAATTCGTAATGGGTAGAAGAAGTGAGTTCTCATGATGCAGTTTGTGGACAATGGGTGCATGAGTCTGTTTCGGAAGATGGTTTGTGTATCACAGGCGCGAGGACGATGCAGTGGTCTCTTGAGTGGGGTATCCCAAAGAAGAGAATTACGATGGTTGATTCATGCGTTCAAGAGACCCTTATCGAGCCCAAATTATGTGCCGTTGTGGAAAGTAGAAAAGAATCCAAGTGAATACAAACGCAGCTTCTGCCCTGAAGGGGCTCCACAGACTTGTGGAAGAGGTAGGCAAGCAAAAATGATTATACACCGTGAGGTAAGTCCTCCTTACAGAGGGATGGCGAACACACTAAGGGAAACTCTACTCTTACTGGAAGGAGAGAGGTAACACAACACAACAAAACAAAAAAAAAAGAAACGGGAGAAAATTTGACCAGAGCCTTTCCCCTCCATCTTTCAACACTCTTTCAAACTTCTGCTGTATTGAGTAGGTCCCCTTTTTTTTTTTTTTTTTTTTTTTTAATATTTATTTTTGAGAGAAAGGGTAGACAGAACATGAGCGGGGGAGAGGCAGAGAGAGAGGGAAACACAGAATCCGAAGCAGGCTCCAGGCTCCGATATGTCAGCACAGAGCCTGACGCGGGCCTCAAACCCACGAACCGAGAGATCCTGACCTGAGCCGAAGTCAGACACCTAACCCAGTGAGCCACCCAGGTGCCCCGTAGGTCTCTTTTGATTGTCAGTAAACCCACCTCGAGGGGCGCCTGGGTGGCTCAGTTGGCTGAATATCCTGCTCTTGATTTCAGCTCAGGTCATGATCTCACAGTTCCTGGGATGAAGCCCCGCCCACGTCAAGCTCTGTGCCAGTGGTGCGGAGCCTGCTTGGGATTTTCTGTCTCTGCCCCTTCCCCGCTCTCTGTCTCGATGACGAAAAAAGAAAAAAACACACAAAACCAAACCGACTGGAATTGTTATGAGCCAAGCTGCGAATTTGATTGGCTCCTATGTGAGGAAAAGAGTCCAAAAGCAATATAGTTGCAGCCAGGGCTGGATGCAGGGGTTCCACTCTTTAGGTAAGCTGTGTCACAAGGAGGAATCGCCCCCCACCCCACCCCTCCACCCCCCGGCTTCCAACATCTTCAGTTCAAGTCCCAGAGGGACAAAGAATACCTTTCACTGTGGCCAGAGCCCCAGGATTGACTGTGAAGGTATCTGATGGGGTCAGTGGCCTTTCCCTGGGCATGGAAATGGAGTCAGCCCCACCCCAGCCACAGGGGCCTAGAATGGGAGAGTGCCGAGCCCCCTCCCCCCCCCCCCCCCCCCCGCAAGGTAACCCAGCAGGAGGCAGGAAGTGTGGTCTTTTCTAGTCCTGCTAAAAGGAAAGAAAGAGCTTCTTGGAAATCCGGGACGCAGAGAATCCAGTAGCTGCGGATGGCCGTTGGCGTGGAGGGTGTGGAGGAAGGGGTGCACCGAGGTGAGGAACCTGAGCGTTTGGTCGTGAGGTCGATGAGTCCGGGAGGACAGGAATCTGGGGGCCTCATAGCAGAGTCGAGTACGCGGGTGAGGCTCTGGAAGGGAGTGTCTCTTTGGATGTGGGATTCTGCCGAGATCGAAGCTCTCCCTGGAGGCCTGAATGTTCTCCTAGATAGTAGCCTTTACGTAAGTCAGGGTTGCACACTCCAAGCCTCAGGGGGCCGGGCTAATAAGAATGAATAAAGAAAATAAGAGCGACCTAGACCAGGTGAGGGCCGTGGGGGACCCGACGGTGCCTGTCTCACCAAAGGGCCGCGTGAGAATCTGGGCCCGCCGTCGGGCCCGACCTTTGGAGTTGTTGAGAAAGGCCCAACTCCTTCTGGATTTTCATGAAGATTAGGTGGCATTTAATGCCAATTGAAAACAACCACCAGGACCCTGAGCGGGACTAAACAAAATACATCTGTGGCCACAGTTGGTCTGTGGGTCCCCAGCGGGCAGTTGCTTGTGTAAAAGTTTGGGGAGGTGGAGATTCCTGTGGTGACTTTTTTCTGCTTTTCCTCCTGCACCCCACCCTCCGATGACTACCTTCCGAGTTCTTGGGTTTGTCGACGAGCTCGTCCTTTCCTTTACAGAAACGTTTCAGAGATCCGAGAGTAGCAATCATCACTACTTGTCTCCTGGTTTGGTTTACCAAGCGCTGTACCGAACCACCTGGCCTGGTCTCACCTGCTGGCGCTTGTTATCATTTCTGGTTTAGAGAGAAGAAAAATGACCTGCCGTTGTCTGCCCGGCCAGCGAGTGGCCGAGGCAGGACTTGGGGCCAGGGTGTGACTCCGGACCCCGTGTGTTTCCGACTGTAGACACTGGGCCGGCTGCCCGCCAGGGAAGGGTTCGTGTGGATGAAATGTCTTTGGTGCTTGCTGACTTGCTGGGCTAGATGCTTTTGAGTCAAGTCTCTCACGGCCTTCTCCACAGCAACTCCCAGAGGTGATGTGCTTTATTCCTGGTTTCATGATGAGGAAGCGAGGCCTCAGAGAGGTCATCGGGCTAGTTAAGAAGAGCGCTGCCGTTCATCAGAAACCGGGGTTCTGCTTCCAAAGCAGATAGGAGTCCTTCCTTCACGCAGGCAACTCTTTGTTTCAGAGACCCCGTGTTAGAATGCTGTGTGACGACGCTTCCACAAAATCCTGGAAGCTAGGGGTTGGATGTTGCTCTCGTCCGGGGGCTCCTGCCAGGGATGGCCCCCGGGGGGACATTTGGCAATGGCCGGAGACAAACGTTTCTGTGTTTTGTCGTGACTTGGCTCGGGCGTGGGGTGCTCCTGGCATCTGGCGACACAGGCCGGGGATGCTGCTGACCAGCCTACACCGCCCAGGACAGCCTCGCCGCACAGAATTCTCTGGTCCCAAATGTCAAGAGTGGTGAGGTTGGTTGGGAAAGCCTGGTGGAGTCCTTTGAGATTCTGGACACGTGAATCGTGACAACCAAAGGTCCGTGACGTTTGCCTGCAGGGTGAAGGTGCGTTCCGTTTGGTCTGTTTCTTACGTGTGGAAGCATTTCTGACCATCGTTGGCCCGTACTGAACACTCGGGGGTTTTCACGTGGAAACCTGGGCTTCCTGCTGCTTCTCCAATGTTGCAAGACCTAGCGAAGCCTGGCATCGCGCCCTCGCGCAAGGACACGTCGTCGTAGCTGTAGCTGCAGCCGCGTAGGTGCTGTCCCGTCCGGGTGGGGCATCGACCGTCCAGTGTGCCCGGGTCCCTACCTGGCTTGTCCTGCTGTGGTACGTTCCTTGCGGACCCCTCCCTGCTCACGGATCTCTCAAGGACCTTCTCCAGGAGCAGCGGAGTCTCTGCCTCGCGAGGTAGCCCGTTGCGTTAGGGGCAACGCGAGTCAAAGGCATCTCTGCCCGTGAGTCCCAGGGGAGTCCTCCGGTGCCACGACGCCTGCGTCTCTCTACCGCGAGACGGCCCTTTCTGTATTCGGCGTCGCAAACCGCACACCGTGTCCTCGCTCTCTCAGCGGTAACATTCTCCACCCCTCACCTATTCTACACCCTGACTTCCTCCGCCTTTTCCAGGGGAGGTGGCTGTGCTTGGTTCGCTTCGGTCTGGGTGGATCCCGTCCAGCCTCTGCATAGAGCAGAGGAGGAAAGGAATGTGTTCTCCCCGCGACTTCTGAATCCGAGCTTCCGTGGCCTGGTCATCCACTTTACCTCCTGTGAAATCAAACAGGGTTGTTTATAGGTGCGTGAAGAAAGCCCACGGTTCACTGAACCAGAATGAACCCTAAACAGATGTGGTCACGTGTGGCCTTATGGCGTTGGTTTTACACGTGAAGGCAGCATGGTATTCTAAGAGGAAATGATGTCTGTGGTCGTGGTTCCCAGTGTGTCCACGGCAGCCCCCTGCCCCTGAGATTGGACACGGGTGTATGGGATAGGGTCCCAGAGTCAGTACGCACACCACGCAGTCTTGTCGGACTGGCGATGTCTGGCCTTTATCATTCTGTTTCTGTGTCTCAAGTGTAGGCAGATGCCCTCGTAATCAATCCAAGTATAGATCCACGTACAAATATCATTACGCTCCTACCTGCCGTGTGTGTCTATTTGCTTCAACGTGGATGTGAAAAGTACAGCAGGCCCACGGTCCTTTTTCCAAAACCCTAGGGGCCAGATGCGTTTTGGAATTCAGACGTTTTCAGGTTTTATTTCATTTTTTTTTTAATTTCTTTTTTTTTTTCTTTTTCTTTTGTTTTACGTTTATTGGTTTTTGAGACAGAGAGAGACTGAGCATGAACGGGGGAGGGTCAGAGAGAGGGAGACACACAACCCGAAACAGGCTCCAGGCTCTGAGCCGTCAGCACAGGGCCCGTCGCCGGGCTCGAACTCAAGGACCGCGAGCGAGATCGTGACCCGAGCCGAAGTGGGACGCTCAACCGACCGAGCCAGCCAGGTGCCCCATAAGTAGCCACTGTTTTCAGTTATATTTCTATCCGTAGAAACCCTGCTACCCTTAAAACACCTGGGATCCCAACAAATTTAAAGACGGTAAATATTTTGCTCTTTCTTCTAGATTTGGCTGATAGGTTCTGTTCAGCGCCGGTTTCAATGTCCTCTCAGCCACCTTTCCCTTGACCTTGAAGGGGACATGTTTTACCTTGTTATGCACAGGGCACCCAAACCCTTCTGCTATCACATGTCATCTTTGCAGGCAGGCAGGATCTTCACTTACCGGGAGCACAGGTATGACCTCGCATGTCTGACATCCTACCGTGAGGACATTTGTCGGACACGTTTGTTGAGGACATACGAGTCTCAAATCTTTGCGTATGTTGGGGGTTCTGGAGGCAACATATTCCTTGTTGATAAATTTTACGTCAGCCCATTTATGCTGTGACTTGTAAATCAGACCACATGGAGTGGGCCTCCACCCAAACAAAGCGGTTGGGGAATACTCTCCTCCCATGTAGACAAATATATGGATATGTCTTCCTTTGGCCACAGCCTCCAAACCCACCAGTGTCTACCCTGGTCAGAAGTAACCACTGTTTTGGGGTGCCTTGGTGGCTCGGTCAAGTGTAAGCGTCTGACTTTGGCTCAGGTTGTGGTCTCGTGCCTTGCGAACTTGTGGCTCGTGACCTCTCAGCTCTTGAGTTCAAGCCCCCCCTCTGTCAGCGCAGAACCTGCTTCAGGTCCTCTTTCTCCCTCTCTCTCATTCACTCTCTCTCTCTCTCTGCCCCTCCCCCATTTTCACTCTCAAACAAGAAAAATAAACATCAAAAAATTGTTGCAAACAAGAGAAGTAGCCAGTTTTTTTTTAATTAAAAAAAAAATTTTTTTTAACGTGTATTCATTTTTGCGAGACAGAGACAGAGCATGGGCGGGGAAGGGGCAGAGAGAGAGAGGGAGACACAGGATCTGAAGCAGGCTCCAGGCTTCCAGCTGTCTGCACGGAACCGGACGCGGGGCTCAAACTCACAAACTGCCAGATCATGACCTGAGCCGAAGTTGGACGCTCAACCGACGGAGCCACCCAGGCGCCCCTAAATGTTTTTTTATGTTTATTCATTTTTGAAAGACAGAGAGCACAAGCAGGGGTGGGGCGGAGAGAGAGGGGGACACAGAATCCGAAGCAGGCTCCAAGCTCCGAGCCGGCAGCACAGAGCCCAGCGCGCAGCTACAAGTCAGGAACCGCGAGATCACGAACCGCCGCCCCCTCCCACCGGTGCGCGGCCTAGCCGGGGCCGGGAGTCGGGATCCGCGGTGGCGCCGGGACGCGGGGCTCCGCGAGCTCGGCGGAGCGGGCGGGGAGGGGGGCGGAGGGGTCTCGGGCGGCGGGGAGCCAGGCCGCGCGCCGCGCCCGAGCCAGGCGCTCCTCTACCAGCCCGGCCCCGCGCGGCCCCCCCCCCCCCCCCCCCCCCCGGCGGGCTGAGCCGCTGGAAGTGACGCGCGGTGAGGGCGGGGCTCCGGCCCGGGAGCAGACACCGCCGCCTCAGACGCCGCTCAGCCGCCGAAGCAGCCGCCGCCGCCGCACCCGCCGACGAAACAGCCGCCGCAGCCGCCGCAGTACGACCCGCAGCCGGCGCGGCCGCCGCCGCCGCTCAGCCGCCGCAGCCGCCGCAGTAGCAGCCGCAGCCGGCGCAGTAGCAGCCGCAGCAGGCGCGGCCGCCGCCGCCGCTCAGCCGCCGCAGCCGCCGCAGTAGCAGCCGCAGCCGGCGCAGCCGCCGCAGCCGCCGCAGTGGCAGCCGCAGCCGGCGTGGCCGCCGCCGCCGCTGCCGCTCAGCCGCCGCAGTAGCAGCCGCCGCAGTAGCAGCCGCAGCCGCTCAGCCGCCGCAGCCGCCGCAGTAGCAGCCGCAGCCGGCACAGCCGCCGCCGCAGCAGCAGCCGCAGGCGTAGCAGCAAGCCGCGGCCGCCGCCGCTGCCGCCGCTGCCGCCTCGGCCCGGAAGCGAAGTAGCCGCGCAAGGCCCGAGCCCCGCGGGCCGCCGCTGCCGCTGCCCTTGAACCGCGTGAAGCAGCTCGCCAAGCAGACCGTGGGCAGGTGAGTGAGCCGTGCCGGGCCGGCCGGGAGCGCGCGGGCCGGGGAACGGGGGTCGGGGTCGTGGCTGGGGCCGAGGCGGGCCCGCTGCCCCGCGGGGCCCCGCGCTCAGGCCCGGCCGCCCGTCGGGTCCGCTGCGGGCCAGGGACGAGGGCTGCGCCACGCAGCGGCCTGTCGCCCAGCTCAGGGCCGCCGCCTGAGCCCCCGGGAACGGTGGGGCGGGCCGGCCTCCCGGGACGCCCCCCGCGCGGGTCCCCGCCGCCCATTGTCCCGGCCCCGCTGAGCATCGTCCTCTGGGGTCTGGACCCAAGCTTTCCCCGGGCCTCCCCCCGTCTCCCGGGGCTTTGCCTTGGGCGAAAACTCGGCTAACCGGTGTGCCCGAGGCCGGGCGGGCGCGGTGCTCTGGGGGGCGGCATTCTCAGCCTTTCCGGGTCGCCCGGCCGCTGCCCACCGACCGTCCACCTCCAAGTGCCTGAGGGCAGTCAATAAGTAAGGGGCGATCAGAGCCCATCGGAGCCGCTTAGTGAGACTCAGGACTCCCTTGGAGGCACTTTGGAGGGTGTGCCGTCTCCCAACCGTGGCCCCTGTGGTTGCTCAAGTTCTTGACCTGTAGACATTTGGAACCGGGAGGAAAGAATTGTGGAAAGGCCTTGGGCAAATGGAAAAACAAAAAGAGGAGGGGCTCTCAAAACAGCTTTTCTCACTTTGGATTGGGGAGCAAATCCTTCTCCAGGTTTCTCTGGTATCGCTTTAATGCTTGACAGGAAACGATCGATTATGAAATGACAGAAGAGACCGGACTTTGTAGTGGTTTTGAGAGCCTCTGGAGGTTGATCATCGTGTGCTGTGTTCTCTGGGGTAAATCTTTCAAGGTCTTTCAGGGCAGTGAGCTGTCCTGTCCCCGCTGACTGTTTATTCTGAGAAGGGGTATGAAAGTGTGACTTTTACATCGCTTTTTCTTCGTCTTTGTTTTCAACAGTTGAGTAAAAGGGGGCGTTTGGTTTGGCCACAGCACGTGGGGATGCTTCTTTTCTGTGTGTGTCTGAAAATACTTTTACTTCCCCTGGAGCTTTCTGTATTTGCCTTTTACACTTTCGTTCCCCCCCCCCCCCCGCCAAGGTTTTGCTCAGTTTTGTTCAATTTCGTTGCTACCCCCACCCTATTATCTCCGTGTGCACTTATCCTGTTTCCAGAGTGGATCCCTGTCCCTAGAGCCTAGCAGTGCCTACGTTTCTGTCATTTGTAGGAAAATGATAGAAATAATGAGTGCCAAGAGGAAGGCAGACGGAATAGTCGTGTGGCCCAAAGCTTCAACCAGGCATCTGTGAATGAGTTACAAGATAACTCCTTAGGAGTTTTCTCCGCCCCCCCCCACCCCCACCCCCTTAGCATTCTCAGTAACATGCATTGTGAAATCAGTATTTAGTGACTCTGAAGAGACATGTGTCACATTGTCGTTCTGGTCAGTTTGTACATCTCATGAGGAAAGGGGTGTTTGCTCTGTTTGCACAAAGTTCTGAGACTTTTCAAGCTATCGAGCCACTCAGGGTCTCTTTGGCTCCGGCTTCCTCTGTGGCAGCTTCTCTCTTCACGCTGCCGAATTACAGCCATGTGTGCCTCCTTTCGGTTGCCAGAGGCCGCCGAACCTTCTTCCCTGTTAGCCTCTACCTGGAAGTCTCCAAAGCTCCATTCACCTCACCTGCCCTAGACCTGCCTCCTACTCATTCTTTCGGTGTCCAGGCAAAGGTCACTGCCTCTAAAAGACCTTCTGTGATGCTCCAACGTGGATTGGGAGTCCCTGTCCTGGCCACTTACGTACGTCCGCATAGCACCTGTTTTTCTATAATGCAAGGCCTGTTTACTTGTTGGTATTCTCCATTAGACTGAACGCCTTGAGAGTCCTTGCCGTCTTTCTGTTTCATTGGCCAGCTCTGCTGTGGCTCCTGTCATAAGGTCGATTCTCCAGAAACATTTGTCAGTCTAGCACACATCTAGATCGTACCAGATCGCTCCGGTGGTGTGAGCCCAAGAATGGGAAAATGAAAGCTGGATAGAGTAAATGGTGATTCGTGCTAGCAGTGTAATTCTGGCCCTGACCTTTGACTCTGTTTGAAAATCTTTCTTGCTAGATGCCAGTGGAAGCAGCAGCTGTTACAGAGCTGTTAGGGGTGTGGCCATTTCTGCTCCCACAGCCAAAACTGTTTCCTGGGGAAGCTTTGGCTTTACTGCTGCTGACTCCCTCGATAAGTTTGTATTTTTTCCACGTCAAGAATGACGAAGGACTAGGGAGGAAAAAGGGAGGTGAGAGAGAGCCTAGGATTGTAATTGTGTGTTATTGGCGTAGGCATCGGGATTGGGATTTGGGGGGTATTGGGGTCCAGAGGAAAGCTAGAAAGCAGAGAAGTTACCTTCCCCCCCCGCCCCCCCGCCGCAGCCAAGAGTGATATTCTGTGTGTGAGTGGCTCGCCCATTGTGTCTGTTACGGATGCACAGAGTTCTGAATGGTGTCTTGCGAGGAAATATTCTCTTCCGAACAATGAGGACCTCGTGAGTCACCCCACCGTGAGGTTCTGTGGGATGGACATGTGGGAGAATTCGTAATGGGTAGAAGAAGTGAGTTCTCATGATGCAGTTTGTGGACAATGGGTGCATGAGTCTGTTTCGGAAGATGGTTTGTGTATCACAGGCGCGAGGACGATGCAGTGGTCTCTTGAGTGGGGTATCCCAAAGAAGAGAATTACGATGGTTGATTCATGCGTTCAAGAGACCCTTATCGAGCCCAAATTATGTGCCGTTGTGGAAAGTAGAAAAGAATCCAAGTGAATACAAACGCAGCTTCTGCCCTGAAGGGGCTCCACAGACTTGTGGAAGAGGTAGGCAAGCAAAAATGATTATACACCGTGAGGTAAGTCCTCCTTACAGAGGGATGGCGAACACACTAAGGGAAACTCTACTCTTACTGGAAGGAGAGAGGTAACACAACACAACAAAACAAAAAAAAAGAAACGGGAGAAAATTTGACCAGAGCCTTTCCCCTCCATCTTTCAACACTCTTTCAAACTTCTGCTGTATTGAGTAGGTCCCCTTTTTTTTTTTTTTTTTTTTTTTAATATTTATTTTTGAGAGAAAGGGTAGACAGAACATGAGCGGGGGAGAGGCAGAGAGAGAGGGAAACACAGAATCCGAAGCAGGCTCCAGGCTCCGATATGTCAGCACAGAGCCTGACGCGGGCCTCAAACCCACGAACCGAGAGATCCTGACCTGAGCCGAAGTCAGACACCTAACCCAGTGAGCCACCCAGGTGCCCCGTAGGTCTCTTTTGATTGTCAGTAAACCCACCTCGAGGGGCGCCTGGGTGGCTCAGTTGGCTGAATATCCTGCTCTTGATTTCAGCTCAGGTCATGATCTCACAGTTCCTGGGATGAAGCCCCGCCCACGTCAAGCTCTGTGCCAGTGGTGCGGAGCCTGCTTGGGATTTTCTGTCTCTGCCCCTTCCCCGCTCTCTGTCTCGATGACGAAAAAAGAAAAAAACACACAAAACCAAACCGACTGGAATTGTTATGAGCCAAGCTGCGAATTTGATTGGCTCCTATGTGAGGAAAAGAGTCCAAAAGCAATATAGTTGCAGCCAGGGCTGGATGCAGGGGTTCCACTCTTTAGGTAAGCTGTGTCACAAGGAGGAATCGCCCCCCACCCCACCCCTCCACCCCCCGGCTTCCAACATCTTCAGTTCAAGTCCCAGAGGGACAAAGAATACCTTTCACTGTGGCCAGAGCCCCAGGATTGACTGTGAAGGTATCTGATGGGGTCAGTGGCCTTTCCCTGGGCATGGAAATGGAGTCAGCCCCACCCCAGCCACAGGGGCCTAGAATGGGAGAGTGCCGAGCCCCCTCCCCCCCCCGCAAGGTAACCCAGCAGGAGGCAGGAAGTGTGGTCTTTTCTAGTCCTGCTAAAAGGAAAGAAAGAGCTTCTTGGAAATCCGGGACGCAGAGAATCCAGTAGCTGCGGATGGCCGTTGGCGTGGAGGGTGTGGAGGAAGGGGTGCACCGAGGTGAGGAACCTGAGCGTTTGGTCGTGAGGTCGATGAGTCCGGGAGGACAGGAATCTGGGGGCCTCATAGCAGAGTCGAGTACGCGGGTGAGGCTCTGGAAGGGAGTGTCTCTTTGGATGTGGGATTCTGCCGAGATCGAAGCTCTCCCTGGAGGCCTGAATGTTCTCCTAGATAGTAGCCTTTACGTAAGTCAGGGTTGCACACTCCAAGCCTCAGGGGGCCGGGCTAATAAGAATGAATAAAGAAAATAAGAGCGACCTAGACCAGGTGAGGGCCGTGGGGGACCCGACGGTGCCTGTCTCACCAAAGGGCCGCGTGAGAATCTGGGCCCGCCGTCGGGCCCGACCTTTGGAGTTGTTGAGAAAGGCCCAACTCCTTCTGGATTTTCATGAAGATTAGGTGGCATTTAATGCCAATTGAAAACAACCACCAGGACCCTGAGCGGGACTAAACAAAATACATCTGTGGCCACAGTTGGTCTGTGGGTCCCCAGCGGGCAGTTGCTTGTGTAAAAGGTTGGGGAGGTGGAGATTCCTGTGGTGACTTTTTTCTCCTTTTCCTCCTGCACCCCACCCTCCGATGACTACCTTCCGAGTTCTTGGGTTTGTCGACGAGCTCGTCCTTTCCTTTACAGAAACGTTTCAGAGATCCGAGAGTAGCAATCATCACTACTTGTCTCCTGGTTTGGTTTACCAAGCGCTGTACCGAACCACCTGGCCTGGTCTCACCTGCTGGCGCTTGTTATCATTTCTGGTTTAGAGAGAAGAAAAATGACCTGCCGTTGTCTGCCCGGCCAGCGAGTGGCCGAGGCAGGACTTGGGGCCAGGGTGTGACTCCGGACCCCGTGTGTTTCCGACTGTAGACACTGGGCCGGCTGCCCGCCAGGGAAGGGTTCGTGTGGATGAAATGTCTTTGGTGCTTGCTGACTTGCTGGGCTAGATGCTTTTGAGTCAAGTCTCTCACGGCCTTCTCCACAGCAACTCCCAGAGGTGATGTGCTTTATTCCTGGTTTCATGATGAGGAAGCGAGGCCTCAGAGAGGTCATCGGGCTAGTTAAGAAGAGCGCTGCCGTTCATCAGAAACCGGGGTTCTGCTTCCAAAGCAGATAGGAGTCCTTCCTTCACGCAGGCAACTCTTTGTTTCAGAGACCCCGTGTTAGAATGCTGTGTGACGACGCTTCCACAAAATCCTGGAAGCTAGGGGTTGGATGTTGCTCTCGTCCGGGGGCTCCTGCCAGGGATGGCCCCCGGGGGGACATTTGGCAATGGCCGGAGACAAACGTTTCTGTGTTTTGTCGTGACTTGGCTCGGGCGTGGGGTGCTCCTGGCATCTGGCGACACAGGCCGGGGATGCTGCTGACCAGCCTACACCGCCCAGGACAGCCTCGCCGCACAGAATTCTCTGGTCCCAAATGTCAAGAGTGGTGAGGTTGGTTGGGAAAGCCTGGTGGAGTCCTTTGAGATTCTGGACACGTGAATCGTGACAACCAAAGGTCCGTGACGTTTGCCTGCAGGGTGAAGGTGCGTTCCGTTTGGTCTGTTTCTTACGTGTGGAAGCATTTCTGACCATCGTTGGCCCGTACTGAACACTCGGGAGTTTTCACGTGGAAACCTGGGCTTCCTGCTGCTTCTCCAATGTTGCAAGACCTAGCGAAGCCTGGCATCGCGCCCTCGCGCAAGGACACGTCGTCGTAGCTGTAGCTGCAGCCGCGTAGGTGCTGTCCCGTCCGGGTGGGGCATCGACCGTCCAGTGTGCCCGGGTCCCTACCTGGCTTGTCCTGCTGTGGTACGTTCCTTGCGGACCCCTCCCTGCTCACGGATCTCTCAAGGACCTTCTCCAGGAGCAGCGGAGTCTCTGCCTCGCGAGGTAGCCCGTTGCGTTAGGGGCAACGCGAGTCAAAGGCATCTCTGCCCGTGAGTCCCAGGGGAGTCCTCCGGTGCCACGACGCCTGCGTCTCTCTACCGCGAGACGGCCCTTTCTGTATTCGGCGTCGCAAACCGCACACCGTGTCCTCGCTCTCTCAGCGGTAACATTCTCCACCCCTCACCTATTCTACACCCTGACTTCCTCCGCCTTTTCCAGGGGAGGTGGCTGTGCTTGGTTCGCTTCGGTCTGGGTGGATCCCGTCCAGCCTCTGCATAGAGCAGAGGAGGAAAGGAATGTGTTCTCCCCGCGACTTCTGAATCCGAGCTTCCGTGGCCTGGTCATCCACTTTACCTCCTGTGAAATCAAGCAGGGTTGTTTATAGGTGCGTGAAGAAAGCCCACGGTTCACTGAACCAGAATGAACCCTAAACAGATGTGGTCACGTGTGGCCTTATGGCGTTGGTTTTACACGTGAAGGCAGCATGGTATTCTAAGAGGAAATGATGTCTGTGGTCGTGGTTCCCAGTGTGTCCACGGCAGCCCCCTGCCCCTGAGATTGGACACGGGTGTATGGGATAGGGTCCCAGAGTCAGTACGCACACCACGCAGTCTTGTCGGACTGGCGATGTCTGGCCTTTATCATTCTGTTTCTGTGTCTCAAGTGTAGGCAGATGCCCTCGTAATCAATCCAAGTATAGATCCACGTACAAATATCATTACGCTCCTACCTGCCGTGTGTGTCTATTTGCTTCAACGTGGATGTGAAAAGTACAGCAGGCCCACGGTCCTTTTTCCAAAACCCTAGGGGCCAGATGCGTTTTGGAATTCAGACGTTTTCAGGTTTTATTTCATTTTTTTTTAATTTCTTTTTTTTTTCTTTTTCTTTTTTTTTTACGTTTATTGGTTTTTGAGACAGAGAGAGACTGAGCATGAACGGGGGAGGGTCAGAGAGAGGGAGACACACAACCCGAAACAGGCTCCAGGCTCTGAGCCGTCAGCACAGGGCCCGTCGCCGGGCTCGAACTCAAGGACCGCGAGCGAGATCGTGACCCGAGCCGAAGTGGGACGCTCAACCGACCGAGCCAGCCAGGTGCCCCATAAGTAGCCACTGTTTTCAGTTATATTTCTATCCGTAGAAACCCTGCTACCCTTAAAACACCTGGGATCCCAACAAATTTAAAGACGGTAAATATTTTGCTCTTTCTTCTAGATTTGGCTGATAGGTTCTGTTCAGCGCCGGTTTCAATGTCCTCTCAGCCACCTTTCCCTTGACCTTGAAGGGGACATGTTTTACCTTGTTATGCACAGGGCACCCAAACCCTTCTGCTATCACATGTCATCTTTGCAGGCAGGCAGGGTCTTCACTTACCGGGAGCACAGGTATGACCTCGCATGTCTGACATCCTACCGTGAGGACATTTGTCGGACACGTTTGTTGAGGACATACGAGTCTCAAATCTTTGCGTATGTTGGGGGTTCTGGAGGCAACATATTCCTTGTTGATAAATTTTACGTCAGCCCATTTATGCTGTGACTTGTAAATCAGACCACATGGAGTGGGCCTCCACCCAAACAAAGCGGTTGGGGAATACTCTCCTCCCATGTAGACAAATATATGTATATGTCTTCCTTTGGCCACAGCCTCCAAACCCACCAGTGTTTACCTACCCTGGTCAGAAGTAACCACTGTTTTGGGGTGCCTTGGTGGCTCGGTCAAGTGTAAGCGTCTGACTTTGGCTCAGGTTGTGGTCTCGTGCCTTGCGAACTTGTGGCTCGTGACCTCTCAGCTCTTGAGTTCAAGCCCCCCCTCTGTCAGCGCAGAACCTGCTTCAGGTCCTCTTTCTCCCTCTCTCTCATTCACTCTCTCTCTCTCTCTGCCCCTCCCCCATTTTCACTCTCAAACAAGAAAAATAAACATCAAAAAATTGTTGCAAACAAGAGAAGTAGCCAGTTTTTTTTTAATTAAAAAAAATTTTTTTTTTAACGTGTATTCATTTTTGCGAGACAGAGACAGAGCATGGGCGGGGAAGGGGCAGAGAGAGAGAGGGAGACACAGGATCTGAAGCAGGCTCCAGGCTTCCAGCTGTCTGCACGGAACCGGACGCGGGGCTCAAACTCACAAACTGCCAGATCATGACCTGAGCCGAAGTTGGACGCTCAACTGACGGAGCCACCCAGGCGCCCCTAAATGTTTTTTTATGTTTATTCATTTTTGAAAGACAGAGAGCACAAGCAGGGGTGGGGCGGAGAGAGAGGGGGACACAGAATCCGAAGCAGGCTCCAAGCTCCGAGCCGGCAGCACAGAGCCCGGCGCGCAGCTACAAGTCAGGAACCGCGAGATCACGAACCGCCGCCCCCTCCCACCGGTGCGCGGCCTAGCCGGGGCCGGTAGTCGGGATCCGCGGTGGCGCCGGGACGCGGGGCTCCGCGAGCTCGGCGGAGCGGGCGGGGAGGGGGGCGGAGGGGTCTCGGGCGGCGGGGAGCCAGGCCGCGCGCCGCGCCCGAGCCAGGCGCTCCTCTACCAGCCCGGCCCCGCGCGGCCCCCCCCCCCCCCCCCCGGCGGGCTGAGCCGCTGGAAGTGACGCGCGGTGAGGGCGGGGCTCCGGCCCGGGAGCAGACGCCGCCGCCGCCGCCGCAGACACCGCCGCCTCAGACGCCGCTCAGCCGCCGAAGCAGCCGCCGCCGCCGCACCCGCCGCCGAAACAGCCGCCGCAGCCGCCGCAGTACGACCCGCAGCCGGCACGGCCGCCGCCGCCGCTCAGCCGCCGCAGCCGCCGCAGTAGCAGCCGCAGCCGGCGCAGTAGCAGCCGCAGCAGGCGCGGCCGCCGCCGCCGCCGCCTCTCAGCCGCCGCAGCCGCCGCAGTAGCAGCCGCAGCCGGCGCAGCAGCCGCAGCAGCCGCAGCCGCCGCAGTAGCAGCCGCAACAGGCGCGGCCGCCGCCGCTCAGCCGCCGCAGCCGCCGCAGTAGCAGCCGCAGCCGGCGCAGCCGCCGCAGCCGCCGCAGCCGCCGCAGTGGCAGCCGCAGCCGGCGTGGCCGCCGCCGCCGCTGCCGCTCAGCCGCCGCAGTAGCAGCCGCCGCAGTAGCAGCCGCAGCCGCTCAGCCGCCGCAGCCGCCGCAGTAGCAGCCGCAGCCGGCACAGCCGCCGCCGCAGCAGCAGCCGCAGGCGTAGCAGCAAGCCGCGGCCGCCGCCGCTGCCGCCGCTGCCGCCTCGGCCCGGAAGCGAAGTAGCCGCGCAAGGCCCGAGCCCCGCGGGCCGCCGCTGCCGCTGCCCTTGAACCGCGTGAAGCAGCTCGCCAAGCAGACCGTGGGCAGGTGAGTGAGCCGTGCCGGGCCTGCCGGGAGCGCGCGGGCCGGGGAACGGGGGTCGGGGTCGTGGCTGGGGCCGAGGCGGGCCCGCTGCCCCGCGGGGCCCCGCGCTCAGGCCCGGCCGCCCGCCGGGTCCGCTGCGGGCCAGGGACGAGGGCTGCGCCACGCAGCGGCCTGTCGCCCAGCTCAGGGCCGCCGCCTGAGCCCCCGGGAACGGTGGGGCGGGCCGGCCTCCCGGGACGCCCCCCGCGCGGGTCCCCGCCGCCCATTGTCCCGGCCCCGCTGAGCATCGTCCTCTGGGGTCTGGACCCAAGCTTTCCCCGGGCCTCCCCCCGTCTCCCGGGGCTTTGCCTTGGGCGAAAACTCGATTAACCGGTGTGCCCGAGGCCGGGCGGGCGCGGTGCTCTGGGGGGCGGCATTCTCAGCCTTTCCGGGTCGCCCGGCCGCTGCCCACCGACCGTCCACCTCCAAGTGCCTGAGGGCAGTCAATAAGTAAGGGGCGATCAGAGCCCATCGGAGCCGCTTAGTGAGACTCAGGACTCCCTTGGAGGCACTTTGGAGGGTGTGCCGTCTCCCAACCGTGGCCCCTGTGGTTGCTCAAGTTCTTGACCTGTAGACATTTGGAACCGGGAGGAAAGAATTGTGGAAAGGCCTTGGGCAAATGGAAAAACAAAAAGAGGAGGGGCTCTCAAAACAGCTTTTCTCACTTTGGATTGGGGAGCAAATCCTTCTCCAGGTTTCTCTGGTATCGCTTTAATGCTTGACAGGAAACGATCGATTATGAAATGACAGAAGAGACCGGACTTTGTAGTGGTTTTGAGAGCCTCTGGAGGTTGATCATCGTGTGCTGTGTTCTCTGGGGTAAATCTTTCAAGGTCTTTCAGGGCAGTGAGCTGTCCTGTCCCCGCTGACTGTTTATTCTGAGAAGGGGTATGAAAGTGTGACTTTTACATCGCTTTTTCTTCGTCTTTGTTTTCAAGAGTTGAGTAAAAGGGGGCGTTTGGTTTGGCCACAGCACGTGGGGACGCTTCTTTTCTGTGTGTGTCTGAAAATACTTTTACTTCCCCTGGAGCTTTCTGTATTTGCCTTTTACACTTTCGTTCCCCCCCCCCGCCAAGGTTTTGCTTAGTTTTGTTCAATTTCGTTGCTACCCCCACCCTATTATCTCCGTGTGCACTTATCCTGTTTCCAGAGTGGATCCCTGTCCCTAGAGCCTAGCAGTGCCTACGTTTCTGTCATTTGTAGGAAAATGATAGAAATAATGAGTGCCAAGAGGAAGGCAGACGGAATAGTCGTGTGGCCCAAAGCTTCAACCAGGCATCTGTGAATGAGTTACAAGATAACTCCTTAGGAGTTTTCTCCGTCCCCCCCCCACCCCCACCCCCTTAGCATTCTCAGTAACATGCATTGTGAAATCAGTATTTAGTGACTCTGAAGAGACATGTGTCACATTGTCGTTCTGGTCAGTTTGTACATCTCATGAGGAAAGGGGTGTTTGCTCTGTTTGCACAAAGTTCTGAGACTTTTCAAGCTATCGAGCCACTCAGGGTCTCTTTGGCTCCGGCTTCCTCTGTGGCAGCTTCTCTCTTCACGCTGCCGAATTACAGCCATGTGTGCCTCCTTTCGGTTGCCAGAGGCCGCCGAACCTTCTTCCCTGTTAGCCTCTACCTGGAAGTCTCCAAAGCTCCATTCACCTCACCTGCCCTAGACCTGCCTCCTACTCATTCTTTCGGTGTCCAGGCAAAGGTCACTGCCTCTAAAAGACCTTCTGTGATGCTCCAACGTGGATTGGGAGTCCCTGTCCTGGCCACTTACGTACGTCCGCATAGCACCTGTTTTTCTATAATGCAAGGCCTGTTTACTTGTTGGTATTCTCCATTAGACTGAACGCCTTGAGAGTCCTTGCCATCTTTCTGTTTCATTGGCCAGCTCTGCTGTGGCTCCTGTCATAAGGTCGATTCTCCAGAAACATTTGTCAGTCTAGCACACATCTAGATCGTACCAGATCGCTCCGGTGGTGTGAGCCCAAGAATGGGAAAATGAAAGCTGGATAGAGTAAATGGTGATTCGTGCTAGCAGTGTAATTCTGGCCCTGACCTTTGACTCTGTTTGAAAATCTTTCTTGCTAGATGCCAGTGGAAGCAGCAGCTGTTACAGAGCTGTTAGGGGTGTGGCCATTTCTGCTCCCACAGCCAAAACTGTTTCCTGGGGAAGCTTTGGCTTTACTGCTGCTGACTCCCTCGATAAGTTTGTATTTTTTCCACGTCAAGAATGACGAAGGACTAGGGAGGAAAAAGGGAGGTGAGAGAGAGCCTAGGATTGTAATTGTGTGTTATTGGCGTAGGCATCGGGATTGGGATTTGGGGGGTATTGGGGTCCAGAGGAAAGCTAGAAAGCAGAGAAGTTACCTTCCCCCCCCGCCCCCCCGCCGCAGCCAAGAGTGATATTCTGTGTGTGAGTGGCTCGCCCATTGTGTCTGTTACGGATGCACAGAGTTCTGAATGGTGTCTTGCGAGGAAATATTCTCTTCCGAACAATGAGGACCTCGTGAGTCACCCCACCGTGAGGTTCTGTGGGATGGACATGTGGGAGAATTCGTAATGGGTAGAAGAAGTGAGTTCTCATGATGCAGTTTGTGGACAATGGGTGCATGAGTCTGTTTCGGAAGATGGTTTGTGTATCACAGGCGCGAGGACGATGCAGTGGTCTCTTGAGTGGGGTATCCCAAAGAAGAGAATTACGATGGTTGATTCATGCGTTCAAGAGACCCTTATCGAGCCCAAATTATGTGCCGTTGTGGAAAGTAGAAAAGAATCCAAGTGAATACAAACGCAGCTTCTGCCCTGAAGGGGCTCCACAGACTTGTGGAAGAGGTAGGCAAGCAAAAATGATTATACACCGTGAGGTAAGTCCTCCTTACAGAGGGATGGCGAACACACTAATGGAAACTCTACTCTTACTGGAAGGAGAGAGGTAACACAACACAACAAAACAAAAAAAAAGAAACGGGAGAAAATTTGACCAGAGCCTTTCCCCTCCATCTTTCAACACTCTTTCAAACTTCTGCTGTATTGAGTAGGTCCCCTTTTTTTTTTTTTTTTTTTTTTTTTTAATATTTATTTTTGAGAGAAAGGGTAGACAGAACATGAGCGGGGGAGAGGCAGAGAGAGAGGGAAACACAGAATCCGAAGCAGGCTCCAGGCTCCGATATGTCAGCACAGAGCCTGACGCGGGCCTCAAACCCACGAACCGAGAGATCCTGACCTGAGCCGAAGTCAGACACCTAACCCAGTGAGCCACCCAGGTGCCCCGTAGGTCTCTTTTGATTGTCAGTAAACCCACCTCGAGGGGCGCCTGGGTGGCTCAGTTGGCTGAATATCCTGCTCTTGATTTCAGCTCAGGTCATGATCTCACAGTTCCTGGGATGAAGCCCCGCCCACGTCAAGCTCTGTGCCAGTGGTGCGGAGCCTGCTTGGGATTTTCTGTCTCTGCCCCTTCCCCGCTCTCTGTCTCGATGACGAAAAAAGAAAAAAACACACAAAACCAAACCGACTGGAATTGTTATGAGCCAAGCTGCGAATTTGATTGGCTCCTATGTGAGGAAAAGAGTCCAAAAGCAATATAGTTGCAGCCAGGGCTGGATGCAGGGGTTCCACTCTTTAGGTAAGCTGTGTCACAAGGAGGAATCGCCCCCCACCCCACCCCTCCACCCCCCGGCTTCCAACATCTTCAGTTCAAGTCCCAGAGGGACAAAGAATACCTTTCACTGTGGCCAGAGCCCCAGGATTGACTGTGAAGGTATCTGATGGGGTCAGTGGCCTTTCCCTGGGCATGGAAATGGAGTCAGCCCCACCCCAGCCACAGGGGCCTAGAATGGGAGAGTGCCGAGCCCCCTCCCCCCCCCCCCGCAAGGTAACCCAGCAGGAGGCAGGAAGTGTGGTCTTTTCTAGTCCTGCTAAAAGGAAAGAAAGAGCTTCTTGGAAATCCGGGACGCAGAGAATCCAGTAGCTGCGGATGGCCGTTGGCGTGGAGGGTGTGGAGGAAGGGGTGCACCGAGGTGAGGAACCTGAGCGTTTGGTCGTGAGGTCGATGAGTCCGGGAGGACAGGAATCTGGGGGCCTCATAGCAGAGTCGAGTACGCGGGTGAGGCTCTGGAAGGGAGTGTCTCTTTGGATGTGGGATTCTGCCGAGATCGAAGCTCTCCCTGGAGGCCTGAATGTTCTCCTAGATAGTAGCCTTTACGTAAGTCAGGGTTGCACACTCCAAGCCTCAGGGGGCCGGGCTAATAAGAATGAATAAAGAAAATAAGAGCGACCTAGACCAGGTGAGGGCCGTGGGGGACCCGACGGTGCCTGTCTCACCAAAGGGCCGCGTGAGAATCTGGGCCCGCCGTCGGGCCCGACCTTTGGAGTTGTTGAGAAAGGCCCAACTCCTTCTGGATTTTCATGAAGATTAGGTGGCATTTAATGCCAATTGAAAACAACCACCAGGACCCTGAGCGGGACTAAACAAAATACATCTGTGGCCACAGTTGGTCTGTGGGTCCCCAGCGGGCAGTTGCTTGTGTAAAAGGTTGGGGAGGTGGAGATTCCTGTGGTGACTTTTTTCTCCTTTTCCTCCTGCACCCCACCCTCCGATGACTACCTTCCGAGTTCTTGGGTTTGTCGACGAGCTCGTCCTTTCCTTTACAGAAACGTTTCAGAGATCCGAGAGTAGCAATCATCACTACTTGTCTCCTGGTTTGGTTTACCAAGCGCTGTACCGAACCACCTGGCCTGGTCTCACCTGCTGGCGCTTGTTATCATTTCTGGTTTAGAGAGAAGAAAAATGACCTGCCGTTGTCTGCCCGGCCAGCGAGTGGCCGAGGCAGGACTTGGGGCCAGGGTGTGACTCCGGACCCCGTGTGTTTCCGACTGTAGACACTGGGCCGGCTGCCCGCCAGGGAAGGGTTCGTGTGGATGAAATGTCTTTGGTGCTTGCTGACTTGCTGGGCTAGATGCTTTTGAGTCAAGTCTCTCACGGCCTTCTCCACAGCAACTCCCAGAGGTGATGTGCTTTATTCCTGGTTTCATGATGAGGAAGCGAGGCCTCAGAGAGGTCATCGGGCTAGTTAAGAAGAGCGCTGCCGTTCATCAGAAACCGGGGTTCTGCTTCCAAAGCAGATAGGAGTCCTTCCTTCACGCAGGCAACTCTTTGTTTCAGAGACCCCGTGTTAGAATGCTGTGTGACGACGCTTCCACAAAATCCTGGAAGCTAGGGGTTGGATGTTGCTCTCGTCCGGGGGCTCCTGCCAGGGATGGCCCCCGGGGGGACATTTGGCAATGGCCGGAGACAAACGTTTCTGTGTTTTGTCGTGACTTGGCTCGGGCGTGGGGTGCTCCTGGCATCTGGCGACACAGGCCGGGGATGCTGCTGACCAGCCTACACCGCCCAGGACAGCCTCGCCGCACAGAATTCTCTGGTCCCAAATGTCAAGAGTGGTGAGGTTGGTTGGGAAAGCCTGGTGGAGTCCTTTGAGATTCTGGACACGTGAATCGTGACAACCAAAGGTCCGTGACGTTTGCCTGCAGGGTGAAGGTGCGTTCCGTTTGGTCTGTTTCTTACGTGTGGAAGCATTTCTGACCATCGTTGGCCCGTACTGAACACTCGGGAGTTTTCACGTGGAAACCTGGGCTTCCTGCTGCTTCTCCAATGTTGCAAGACCTAGCGAAGCCTGGCATCGCGCCCTCGCGCAAGGACACGTCGTCGTAGCTGTAGCTGCAGCCGCGTAGGTGCTGTCCCGTCCGGGTGGGGCATCGACCGTCCAGTGTGCCCGGGTCCCTACCTGGCTTGTCCTGCTGTGGTACGTTCCTTGCGGACCCCTCCCTGCTCACGGATCTCTCAAGGACCTTCTCCAGGAGCAGCGGAGTCTCTGCCTCGCGAGGTAGCCCGTTGCGTTAGGGGCAACGCGAGTCAAAGGCATCTCTGCCCGTGAGTCCCAGGGGAGTCCTCCGGTGCCACGACGCCTGCGTCTCTCTACCGCGAGACGGCCCTTTCTGTATTCGGCGTCGCAAACCGCACACCGTGTCCTCGCTCTCTCAGCGGTAACATTCTCCACCCCTCACCTATTCTACACCCTGACTTCCTCCGCCTTTTCCAGGGGAGGTGGCTGTGCTTGGTTCGCTTCGGTCTGGGTGGATCCCGTCCAGCCTCTGCATAGAGCAGAGGAGGAAAGGAATGTGTTCTCCCCGCGACTTCTGAATCCGAGCTTCCGTGGCCTGGTCATCCACTTTACCTCCTGTGAAATCAAGCAGGGTTGTTTATAGGTGCGTGAAGAAAGCCCACGGTTCACTGAACCAGAATGAACCCTAAACAGATGTGGTCACGTGTGGCCTTATGGCGTTGGTTTTACACGTGAAGGCAGCATGGTATTCTAAGAGGAAATGATGTCTGTGGTCGTGGTTCCCAGTGTGTCCACGGCAGCCCCCTGCCCCTGAGATTGGACACGGGTGTATGGGATAGGGTCCCAGAGTCAGTACGCACACCACGCAGTCTTGTCGGACTGGCGATGTCTGGCCTTTATCATTCTGTTTCTGTGTCTCAAGTGTAGGCAGATGCCCTCGTAATCAATCCAAGTATAGATCCACGTACAAATATCATTACGCTCCTACCTGCCGTGTGTGTCTATTTGCTTCAACGTGGATGTGAAAAGTACAGCAGGCCCACGGTCCTTTTTCCAAAACCCTAGGGGCCAGATGCGTTTTGGAATTCAGACGTTTTCAGGTTTTATTTCATTTTTTTTTAATTTCTTTTTTTTTTTCTTTTTCTTTTTTTTTTACGTTTATTGGTTTTTGAGACAGAGAGAGACTGAGCATGAACGGGGGAGGGTCAGAGAGAGGGAGACACACAACCCGAAACAGGCTCCAGGCTCTGAGCCGTCAGCACAGGGCCCGTCGCCGGGCTCGAACTCAAGGACCGCGAGCGAGATCGTGACCCGAGCCGAAGTGGGACGCTCAACCGACCGAGCCAGCCAGGTGCCCCATAAGTAGCCACTGTTTTCAGTTATATTTCTATCCGTAGAAACCCTGCTACCCTTAAAACACCTGGGATCCCAACAAATTTAAAGACGGTAAATATTTTGCTCTTTCTTCTAGATTTGGCTGATAGGTTCTGTTCAGCGCCGGTTTCAATGTCCTCTCAGCCACCTTTCCCTTGACCTTGAAGGGGACATGTTTTACCTTGTTATGCACAGGGCACCCAAACCCTTCTGCTATCACATGTCATCTTTGCAGGCAGGCAGGGTCTTCACTTACCGGGAGCACAGGTATGACCTCGCATGTCTGACATCCTACCGTGAGGACATTTGTCGGACACGTTTGTTGAGGACATACGAGTCTCAAATCTTTGCGTATGTTGGGGGTTCTGGAGGCAACATATTCCTTGTTGATAAATTTTACGTCAGCCCATTTATGCTGTGACTTGTAAATCAGACCACATGGAGTGGGCCTCCACCCAAACAAAGCGGTTGGGGAATACTCTCCTCCCATGTAGACAAATATATGGATATGTCTTCCTTTGGCCACAGCCTCCAAACCCACCAGTGTTTACCTACCCTGGTCAGAAGTAACCACTGTTTTGGGGTGCCTTGGTGGCTCGGTCAAGTGTAAGCGTCTGACTTTGGCTCAGGTTGTGGTCTCGTGCCTTGCGAACTTGTGGCTCGTGACCTCTCAGCTCTTGAGTTCAAGCCCCCCCTCTGTCAGCGCAGAACCTGCTTCAGGTCCTCTTTCTCCCTCTCTCTCATTCACTCTCTCTCTCTCTCTGCCCCTCCCCCATTTTCACTCTCAAACAAGAAAAATAAACATCAAAAAATTGTTGCAAACAAGAGAAGTAGCCAGTTTTTTTTTAATTAAAAAAAAATTTTTTTTTAACGTGTATTCATTTTTGCGAGACAGAGACAGAGCATGGGCGGGGAAGGGGCAGAGAGAGAGAGGGAGACACAGGATCTGAAGCAGGCTCCAGGCTTCCAGCTGTCTGCACGGAACCGGACGCGGGGCTCAAACTCACAAACTGCCAGATCATGACCTGAGCCGAAGTTGGACGCTCAACCGACGGAGCCACCCAGGCGCCCCTAAATGTTTTTTTATGTTTATTCATTTTTGAAAGACAGAGAGCACAAGCAGGGGTGGGGCGGAGAGAGAGGGGGACACAGAATCCGAAGCAGGCTCCAAGCTCCGAGCCGGCAGCACAGAGCCCAGCGCGCAGCTACAAGTCAGGAACCACGAGATCACGAACCGCCGCCCCCTCCCACCGGTGCGCGGCCTAGCCGGGGCCGGGAGTCGGGATCCGCGGTGGCGCCGGGACGCGGGGCTCCGCGAGCTCGGCGGAGCGGGCGGGGAGGGGGGCGGAGGGGTCTCGGGCGGCGGGGAGCCAGGCCGCGCGCCGCGCCCGAGCCAGGCGCTCCTCTACCAGCCCGGCCCCGCGCGGCCCCCCCCCCCCCCCCCCCGGCGGGCTGAGCCGCTGGAAGTGACGCGCGGTGAGGGCGGGGCTCCGGCCCGGGAGCAGACGCCGCCGCCGCCGCCGCAGACACCGCCGCCTCAGACGCCGCTCAGCCGCCGAAGCAGCCGCCGCCGCCGCACCCGCCGCCGAAACAGCCGCCGCAGCCGCCGCAGTACGACCCGCAGCCGGCGCGGCCGCCGCCGCCGCTCAGCCGCCGCAGCCGCCGCAGTAGCAGCCGCACCGGCGCAGTAGCAGCCGCAGCAGGCGCGGCCGCCGCCGCCGCCGCCTCTCAGCCGCCGCAGCCGCCGCAGTAGCAGCCGCAGCCGGCGCAGCAGCCGCAGCAGCCGCAGCCGCCGCAGTAGCAGCCGCAACAGGCGCGGCCGCCGCCGCTCAGCCGCCGCAGCCGCCGCAGTAGCAGCCGCAGCCGGCGCAGCCGCCGCAGCCGCCGCAGTGGCAGCCGCAGCCGGCGTGGCCGCCGCCGCCGCTGCCGCTCAGCCGCCGCAGTAGCAGCCGCCGCAGTAGCAGCCGCAGCCGCTCAGCCACCGCAGCCGCCGCAGTAGCAGCCGCAGCCGGCACAGCCGCCGCCGCAGCAGCAGCCGCAGGCGTAGCAGCAAGCCGCGGCCGCCGCCGCTGCCGCCGCTGCCGCCTCGGCCCGGAAGCGAAGTAGCCGCGCAAGGCCCGAGCCCCGCGGGCCGCCGCTGCCGCTGCCCTTGAACCGCGTGAAGCAGCTCGCCAAGCAGACCGTGGGCAGGTGAGTGAGCCGTGCCGGGCCTGCCGGGAGCGCGCGGGCCGGGGAACGGGGGTCGGGGTCGTGGCTGGGGCCGAGGCGGGCCCGCTGCCCCGCGGGGCCCCGCGCTCAGGCCCGGCCGCCCGCCGGGTCCGCTGCGGGCCAGGGACGAGGGCTGCGCCACGCAGCGGCCTGTCGCCCAGCTCAGGGCCGCCGCCTGAGCCCCCGGGAACGGTGGGGCGGGCCGGCCTCCCGGGACGCCCCCCGCGCGGGTCCCCGCCGCCCATTGTCCCGGCCCCGCTGAGCATCGTCCTCTGGGGTCTGGACCCAAGCTTTCCCCGGGCCTCCCCCCGTCTCCCGGGGCTTTGCCTTGGGCGAAAACTCGGCTAACCGGTGTGCCCGAGGCCGGGCGGGCGCGGTGCTCTGGGGGGCGGCATTCTCAGCCTTTCCGGGTCGCCCGGCCGCTGCCCACCGACCGTCCACCTCCAAGTGCCTGAGGGCAGTCAATAAGTAAGGGGCGATCAGAGCCCATCGGAGCCGCTTAGTGAGACTCAGGACTCCCTTGGAGGCACTTTGGAGGGTGTGCCGTCTCCCAACCGTGGCCCCTGTGGTTGCTCAAGTTCTTGACCTGTAGACATTTGGAACCGGGAGGAAAGAATTGTGGAAAGGCCTTGGGCAAATGGAAAAACAAAAAGAGGAGGGGCTCTCAAAACAGCTTTTCTCACTTTGGATTGGGGAGCAAATCCTTCTCCAGGTTTCTCTGGTATCGCTTTAATGCTTGACAGGAAACGATCGATTATGAAATGACAGAAGAGACCGGACTTTGTAGTGGTTTTGAGAGCCTCTGGAGGTTGATCATCGTGTGCTGTGTTCTCTGGGGTAAATCTTTCAAGGTCTTTCAGGGCAGTGAGCTGTCCTGTCCCCGCTGACTGTTTATTCTGAGAAGGGGTATGAAAGTGTGACTTTTACATCGCTTTTTCTTCGTCTTTGTTTTCAAGAGTTGAGTAAAAGGGGGCGTTTGGTTTGGCCACAGCACGTGGGGACGCTTCTTTTCTGTGTGTGTCTGAAAATACTTTTACTTCCCCTGGAGCTTTCTGTATTTGCCTTTTACACTTTCGTTCCCCCCCCCCCCGCCAAGGTTTTGCTTAGTTTTGTTCAATTTCGTTGCTACCCCCACCCTATTATCTCCGTGTGCACTTATCCTGTTTCCAGAGTGGATCCCTGTCCCTAGAGCCTAGCAGTGCCTACGTTTCTGTCATTTGTAGGAAAATGATAGAAATAATGAGTGCCAAGAGGAAGGCAGACGGAATAGTCGTGTGGCCCAAAGCTTCAACCAGGCATCTGTGAATGAGTTACAAGATAACTCCTTAGGAGTTTTCTCCGTCCCCCCCCCACCCCCACCCCCTTAGCATTCTCAGTAACATGCATTGTGAAATCAGTATTTAGTGACTCTGAAGAGACATGTGTCACATTGTCGTTCTGGTCAGTTTGTACATCTCATGAGGAAAGGGGTGTTTGCTCTGTTTGCACAAAGTTCTGAGACTTTTCAAGCTATCGAGCCACTCAGGGTCTCTTTGGCTCCGGCTTCCTCTGTGGCAGCTTCTCTCTTCACGCTGCCGAATTACAGCCATGTGTGCCTCCTTTCGGTTGCCAGAGGCCGCCGAACCTTCTTCCCTGTTAGCCTCTACCTGGAAGTCTCCAAAGCTCCATTCACCTCACCTGCCCTAGACCTGCCTCCTACTCATTCTTTCGGTGTCCAGGCAAAGGTCACTGCCTCTAAAAGACCTTCTGTGATGCTCCAACGTGGATTGGGAGTCCCTGTCCTGGCCACTTACGTACGTCCGCATAGCACCTGTTTTTCTATAATGCAAGGCCTGTTTACTTGTTGGTATTCTCCATTAGACTGAACGCCTTGAGAGTCCTTGCCGTCTTTCTGTTTCATTGGCCAGCTCTGCTGTGGCTCCTGTCATAAGGTCGATTCTCCAGAAACATTTGTCAGTCTAGCACACATCTAGATCGTACCAGATCGCTCCGGTGGTGTGAGCCCAAGAATGGGAAAATGAAAGCTGGATAGAGTAAATGGTGATTCGTGCTAGCAGTGTAATTCTGGCCCTGACCTTTGACTCTGTTTGAAAATCTTTCTTGCTAGATGCCAGTGGAAGCAGCAGCTGTTACAGAGCTGTTAGGGGTGTGGCCATTTCTGCTCCCACAGCCAAAACTGTTTCCTGGGGAAGCTTTGGCTTTACTGCTGCTGACTCCCTCGATAAGTTTGTATTTTTTCCACGTCAAGAATGACGAAGGACTAGGGAGGAAAAAGGGAGGTGAGAGAGAGCCTAGGATTGTAATTGTGTGTTATTGGCGTAGGCATCGGGATTGGGATTTGGGGGGTATTGGGGTCCAGAGGAAAGCTAGAAAGCAGAGAAGTTACCTTCCCCCCCCGCCCCCCCGCCGCAGCCAAGAGTGATATTCTGTGTGTGAGTGGCTCGCCCATTGTGTCTGTTACGGATGCACAGAGTTCTGAATGGTGTCTTGCGAGGAAATATTCTCTTCCGAACAATGAGGACCTCGTGAGTCACCCCACCGTGAGGTTCTGTGGGATGGATATGTGGGAGAATTCGTAATGGGTAGAAGAAGTGAGTTCTCATGATGCAGTTTGTGGACAATGGGTGCATGAGTCTGTTTCGGAAGATGGTTTGTGTATCACAGGCGCGAGGACGATGCAGTGGTCTCTTGAGTGGGGTATCCCAAAGAAGAGAATTACGATGGTTGATTCATGCGTTCAAGAGACCCTTATCGAGCCCAAATTATGTGCCGTTGTGGAAAGTAGAAAAGAATCCAAGTGAATACAAACGCAGCTTCTGCCCTGAAGGGGCTCCACAGACTTGTGGAAGAGGTAGGCAAGCAAAAATGATTATACACCGTGAGGTAAGTCCTCCTTACAGAGGGATGGCGAACACACTAAGGGAAACTCTACTCTTACTGGAAGGAGAGAGGTAACACAACACAACAAAACAAAAAAAAAAGAAACGGGAGAAAATTTGACCAGAGCCTTTCCCCTCCATCTTTCAACACTCTTTCAAACTTCTGCTGTATTGAGTAGGTCCCCTTTTTTTTTTTTTTTTTTTTTTTAATATTTATTTTTGAGAGAAAGGGTAGACAGAACATGAGCGGGGGAGAGGCAGAGAGAGAGGGAAACACAGAATCCGAAGCAGGCTCCAGGCTCCGATATGTCAGCACAGAGCCTGACGCGGGCCTCAAACCCACGAACCGAGAGATCCTGACCTGAGCCGAAGTCAGACACCTAACCCAGTGAGCCACCCAGGTGCCCCGTAGGTCTCTTTTGATTGTCAGTAAACCCACCTCGAGGGGCGCCTGGGTGGCTCAGTTGGCTGAATATCCTGCTCTTGATTTCAGCTCAGGTCATGATCTCACAGTTCCTGGGATGAAGCCCCGCCCACGTCAAGCTCTGTGCCAGTGGTGCGGAGCCTGCTTGGGATTTTCTGTCTCTGCCCCTTCCCCGCTCTCTGTCTCGATGACGAAAAAAGAAAAAAACACACAAAACCAAACCGACTGGAATTGTTATGAGCCAAGCTGCGAATTTGATTGGCTCCTATGTGAGGAAAAGAGTCCAAAAGCAATATAGTTGCAGCCAGGGCTGGATGCAGGGGTTCCACTCTTTAGGTAAGCTGTGTCACAAGGAGGAATCGCCCCCCACCCCACCCCTCCACCCCCCGGCTTCCAACATCTTCAGTTCAAGTCCCAGAGGGGCAAAGAATACCTTTCACTGTGGCCAGAGCCCCAGGATTGACTGTGAAGGTATCTGATGGGGTCAGTGGCCTTTCCCTGGGCATGGAAATGGAGTCAGCTCCACCCCAGCCACAGGGGCCTAGAATGGGAGAGTGCCGAGCCCCCTCCCCCCCGCAAGGTAACCCAGCAGGAGGCAGGAAGTGTGGTCTTTTCTAGTCCTGCTAAAAGGAAAGAAAGAGCTTCTTGGAAATCCGGGACGCAGAGAATCCAGTAGCTGCGGATGGCCGTTGGCGTGGAGGGTGTGGAGGAAGGGGTGCACCGAGGTGAGGAACCTGAGCGTTTGGTCGTGAGGTCGATGAGTCCGGGAGGACAGGAATCTGGGGGCCTCATAGCAGAGTCGAGTACGCGGGTGAGGCTCTGGAAGGGAGTGTCTCTTTGGATGTGGGATTCTGCCGAGATCGAAGCTCTCCCTGGAGGCCTGAATGTTCTCCTAGATAGTAGCCTTTACGTAAGTCAGGGTTGCACACTCCAAGCCTCAGGGGGCCGGGCTAATAAGAATGAATAAAGAAAATAAGAGCGACCTAGACCAGGTGAGGGCCGTGGGGGACCCGACGGTGCCTGTCTCACCAAAGGGCCGCGTGAGAATCTGGGCCCGCCGTCGGGCCCGACCTTTGGAGTTGTTGAGAAAGGCCCAACTCCTTCTGGATTTTCATGAAGATTAGGTGGCATTTAATGCCAATTGAAAACAACCACCAGGACCCTGAGCGGGACTAAACAAAATACATCTGTGGCCACAGTTGGTCTGTGGGTCCCCAGCGGGCAGTTGCTTGTGTAAAAGGTTGGGGAGGTGGAGATTCCTGTGGTGACTTTTTTCTCCTTTTCCTCCTGCACCCCACCCTCCGATGACTACCTTCCGAGTTCTTGGGTTTGTCGACGAGCTCGTCCTTTCCTTTACAGAAACGTTTCAGAGATCCGAGAGTAGCAATCATCACTACTTGTCTCCTGGTTTGGTTTACCAAGCGCTGTACCGAACCACCTGGCCTGGTCTCACCTGCTGGCGCTTGTTATCATTTCTGGTTTAGAGAGAAGAAAAATGACCTGCCGTTGTCTGCCCGGCCAGCGAGTGGCCGAGGCAGGACTTGGGGCCAGGGTGTGACTCCGGACCCCGTGTGTTTCCGACTGTAGACACTGGGCCGGCTGCCCGCCAGGGAAGGGTTCGTGTGGATGAAATGTCTTTGGTGCTTGCTGACTTGCTGGGCTAGATGCTTTTGAGTCAAGTCTCTCACGGCCTTCTCCACAGCAACTCCCAGAGGTGATGTGCTTTATTCCTGGTTTCATGATGAGGAAGCGAGGCCTCAGAGAGGTCATCGGGCTAGTTAAGAAGAGCGCTGCCGTTCATCAGAAACCGGGGTTCTGCTTCCAAAGCAGATAGGAGTCCTTCCTTCACGCAGGCAACTCTTTGTTTCAGAGACCCCGTGTTAGAATGCTGTGTGACGACGCTTCCACAAAATCCTGGAAGCTAGGGGTTGGATGTTGCTCTCGTCCGGGGGCTCCTGCCAGGGATGGCCCCCGGGGGGACATTTGGCAATGGCCGGAGACAAACGTTTCTGTGTTTTGTCGTGACTTGGCTCGGGCGTGGGGTGCTCCTGGCATCTGGCGACACAGGCCGGGGATGCTGCTGACCAGCCTACACCGCCCAGGACAGCCTCGCCGCACAGAATTCTCTGGTCCCAAATGTCAAGAGTGGTGAGGTTGGTTGGGAAAGCCTGGTGGAGTCCTTTGAGATTCTGGACACGTGAATCGTGACAACCAAAGGTCCGTGACGTTTGCCTGCAGGGTGAAGGTGCGTTCCGTTTGGTCTGTTTCTTACGTGTGGAAGCATTTCTGACCATCGTTGGCCCGTACTGAACACTCGGGGGTTTTCACGTGGAAACCTGGGCTTCCTGCTGCTTCTCCAATGTTGCAAGACCTAGCGAAGCCTGGCATCGCGCCCTCGCGCAAGGACACGTCGTCGTAGCTGTAGCTGCAGCCGCGTAGGTGCTGTCCCGTCCGGGTGGGGCATCGACCGTCCAGTGTGCCCGGGTCCCTACCTGGCTTGTCCTGCTGTGGTACGTTCCTTGCGGACCCCTCCCTGCTCACGGATCTCTCAAGGACCTTCTCCAGGAGCAGCGGAGTCTCTGCCTCGCGAGGTAGCCCGTTGCGTTAGGGGCAACGCGAGTCAAAGGCATCTCTGCCCGTGAGTCCCAGGGGAGTCCTCCGGTGCCACGACGCCTGCGTCTCTCTACCGCGAGACGGCCCTTTCTGTATTCGGCGTCGCAAACCGCACACCGTGTCCTCGCTCTCTCAGCGGTAACATTCTCCACCCCTCACCTATTCTACACCCTGACTTCCTCCGCCTTTTCCAGGGGAGGTGGCTGTGCTTGGTTCGCTTCGGTCTGGGTGGATCCCGTCCAGCCTCTGCATAGAGCAGAGGAGGAAAGGAATGTGTTCTCCCCGCGACTTCTGAATCCGAGCTTCCGTGGCCTGGTCATCCACTTTACCTCCTGTGAAATCAAACAGGGTTGTTTATAGGTGCGTGAAGAAAGCCCACGGTTCACTGAACCAGAATGAACCCTAAACAGATGTGGTCACGTGTGGCCTTATGGCGTTGGTTTTACACGTGAAGGCAGCATGGTATTCTAAGAGGAAATGATGTCTGTGGTCGTGGTTCCCAGTGTGTCCACGGCAGCCCCCTGCCCCTGAGATTGGACACGGGTGTATGGGATAGGGTCCCAGAGTCAGTACGCACACCACGCAGTCTTGTCGGACTGGCGATGTCTGGCCTTTATCATTCTGTTTCTGTGTCTCAAGTGTAGGCAGATGCCCTCGTAATCAATCCAAGTATAGATCCACGTACAAATATCATTACGCTCCTACCTGCCGTGTGTGTCTATTTGCTTCAACGTGGATGTGAAAAGTACAGCAGGCCCACGGTCCTTTTTCCAAAACCCTAGGGGCCAGATGCGTTTTGGAATTCAGACGTTTTCAGGTTTTATTTCATTTTTTTTTTAATTTCTTTTTTTTTTTCTTTTTCTTTTGTTTTACGTTTATTGGTTTTTGAGACAGAGAGAGACTGAGCATGAACGGGGGAGGGTCAGAGAGAGGGAGACACACAACCCGAAACAGGCTCCAGGCTCTGAGCCGTCAGCACAGGGCCCGTCGCCGGGCTCGAACTCAAGGA
The DNA here is from genome assembly GCF_028018385.1 of Neofelis nebulosa. Taxonomy (NCBI): domain Eukaryota; kingdom Metazoa; phylum Chordata; class Mammalia; order Carnivora; family Felidae; genus Neofelis; species Neofelis nebulosa. The sequence goes on along the minus strand of NC_080799.1, from coordinate 20,584,896 downwards.
CCGCGAGCGAGATCGTGACCCGAGCCGAAGTGGGACGCTCAACCGACCGAGCCAGCCAGGTGCCCCATAAGTAGCCACTGTTTTCAGTTATATTTCTATCCGTAGAAACCCTGCTACCCTTAAAACACCTGGGATCCCAACAAATTTAAAGACGGTAAATATTTTGCTCTTTCTTCTAGATTTGGCTGATAGGTTCTGTTCAGCGCCGGTTTCAATGTCCTCTCAGCCACCTTTCCCTTGACCTTGAAGGGGACATGTTTTACCTTGTTATGCACAGGGCACCCAAACCCTTCTGCTATCACATGTCATCTTTGCAGGCAGGCAGGATCTTCACTTACCGGGAGCACAGGTATGACCTCGCATGTCTGACATCCTACCGTGAGGACATTTGTCGGACACGTTTGTTGAGGACATACGAGTCTCAAATCTTTGCGTATGTTGGGGGTTCTGGAGGCAACATATTCCTTGTTGATAAATTTTACGTCAGCCCATTTATGCTGTGACTTGTAAATCAGACCACATGGAGTGGGCCTCCACCCAAACAAAGCGGTTGGGGAATACTCTCCTCCCATGTAGACAAATATATGGATATGTCTTCCTTTGGCCACAGCCTCCAAACCCACCAGTGTCTACCCTGGTCAGAAGTAACCACTGTTTTGGGGTGCCTTGGTGGCTCGGTCAAGTGTAAGCGTCTGACTTTGGCTCAGGTTGTGGTCTCGTGCCTTGCGAACTTGTGGCTCGTGACCTCTCAGCTCTTGAGTTCAAGCCCCCCCTCTGTCAGCGCAGAACCTGCTTCAGGTCCTCTTTCTCCCTCTCTCTCATTCACTCTCTCTCTCTCTCTGCCCCTCCCCCATTTTCACTCTCAAACAAGAAAAATAAACATCAAAAAATTGTTGCAAACAAGAGAAGTAGCCAGTTTTTTTTTAATTAAAAAAAAAATTTTTTTTAACGTGTATTCATTTTTGCGAGACAGAGACAGAGCATGGGCGGGGAAGGGGCAGAGAGAGAGAGGGAGACACAGGATCTGAAGCAGGCTCCAGGCTTCCAGCTGTCTGCACGGAACCGGACGCGGGGCTCAAACTCACAAACTGCCAGATCATGACCTGAGCCGAAGTTGGACGCTCAACCGACGGAGCCACCCAGGCGCCCCTAAATGTTTTTTTATGTTTATTCATTTTTGAAAGACAGAGAGCACAAGCAGGGGTGGGGCGGAGAGAGAGGGGGACACAGAATCCGAAGCAGGCTCCAAGCTCCGAGCCGGCAGCACAGAGCCCAGCGCGCAGCTACAAGTCAGGAACCGCGAGATCACGAACCGCCGCCCCCTCCCACCGGTGCGCGGCCTAGCCGGGGCCGGGAGTCGGGATCCGCGGTGGCGCCGGGACGCGGGGCTCCGCGAGCTCGGCGGAGCGGGCGGGGAGGGGGGCGGAGGGGTCTCGGGCGGCGGGGAGCCAGGCCGCGCGCCGCGCCCGAGCCAGGCGCTCCTCTACCAGCCCGGCCCCGCGCGGCCCCCCCCCCCCCCCCCCCCCCGGCGGGCTGAGCCGCTGGAAGTGACGCGCGGTGAGGGCGGGGCTCCGGCCCGGGAGCAGACGCCGCCGCCGCCGCCGCCGCCGCAGACACCGCCGCCTCAGACGCCGCTCAGCCGCCGAAGCAGCCGCCGCCGCCGCACCCGCCGACGAAACAGCCGCCGCAGCCGCCGCAGTACGACCCGCAGCCGGCGCGGCCGCCGCCGCCGCTCAGCCGCCGCAGCCGCCGCAGTAGCAGCCGCAGCCGGCGCAGTAGCAGCCGCAGCAGGCGCGGCCGCCGCCGCCGCAGCCGCCGCAGTAGCAGCCGCAGCCGGCGCAGCCGCCGCAGCCGCCGCAGTGGCAGCCGCAGCCGGCGTGGCCGCCGCCGCCGCTGCCGCTCAGCCGCCGCAGTAGCAGCCGCCGCAGTAGCAGCCGCAGCCGCTCAGCCGCCGCAGCCGCCGCAGTAGCAGCCGCAGCCGGCACAGCCGCCGCCGCAGCAGCAGCCGCAGGCGTAGCAGCAAGCCGCGGCCGCCGCCGCTGCCGCCGCTGCCGCCTCGGCCCGGAAGCGAAGTAGCCGCGCAAGGCCCGAGCCCCGCGGGCCGCCGCTGCCGCTGCCCTTGAACCGCGTGAAGCAGCTCGCCAAGCAGACCGTGGGCAGGTGAGTGAGCCGTGCCGGGCCGGCCGGGAGCGCGCGGGCCGGGGAACGGGGGTCGGGGTCGTGGCTGGGGCCGAGGCGGGCCCGCTGCCCCGCGGGGCCCCGCGCTCAGGCCCGGCCGCCCGTCGGGTCCGCTGCGGGCCAGGGACGAGGGCTGCGCCACGCAGCGGCCTGTCGCCCAGCTCAGGGCCGCCGCCTGAGCCCCCGGGAACGGTGGGGCGGGCCGGCCTCCCGGGACGCCCCCCGCGCGGGTCCCCGCCGCCCATTGTCCCGGCCCCGCTGAGCATCGTCCTCTGGGGTCTGGACCCAAGCTTTCCCCGGGCCTCCCCCCGTCTCCCGGGGCTTTGCCTTGGGCGAAAACTCGGCTAACCGGTGTGCCCGAGGCCGGGCGGGCGCGGTGCTCTGGGGGGCGGCATTCTCAGCCTTTCCGGGTCGCCCGGCCGCTGCCCACCGACCGTCCACCTCCAAGTGCCTGAGGGCAGTCAATAAGTAAGGGGCGATCAGAGCCCATCGGAGCCGCTTAGTGAGACTCAGGACTCCCTTGGAGGCACTTTGGAGGGTGTGCCGTCTCCCAACCGTGGCCCCTGTGGTTGCTCAAGTTCTTGACCTGTAGACATTTGGAACCGGGAGGAAAGAATTGTGGAAAGGCCTTGGGCAAATGGAAAAACAAAAAGAGGAGGGGCTCTCAAAACAGCTTTTCTCACTTTGGATTGGGGAGCAAATCCTTCTCCAGGTTTCTCTGGTATCGCTTTAATGCTTGACAGGAAACGATCGATTATGAAATGACAGAAGAGACCGGACTTTGTAGTGGTTTTGAGAGCCTCTGGAGGTTGATCATCGTGTGCTGTGTTCTCTGGGGTAAATCTTTCAAGGTCTTTCAGGGCAGTGAGCTGTCCTGTCCCCGCTGACTGTTTATTCTGAGAAGGGGTATGAAAGTGTGACTTTTACATCGCTTTTTCTTCGTCTTTGTTTTCAACAGTTGAGTAAAAGGGGGCGTTTGGTTTGGCCACAGCACGTGGGGACGCTTCTTTTCTGTGTGTGTCTGAAAATACTTTTACTTCCCCTGGAGCTTTCTGTATTTGCCTTTTACACTTTCGTTCCCCCCCCCCCCGCCAAGGTTTTGCTCAGTTTTGTTCAATTTCGTTGCTACCCCCACCCTATTATCTCCGTGTGCACTTATCCTGTTTCCAGAGTGGATCCCTGTCCCTAGAGCCTAGCAGTGCCTACGTTTCTGTCATTTGTAGGAAAATGATAGAAATAATGAGTGCCAAGAGGAAGGCAGACGGAATAGTCGTGTGGCCCAAAGCTTCAACCAGGCATCTGTGAATGAGTTACAAGATAACTCCTTAGGAGTTTTCTCCGCCCCCCCCCACCCCCACCCCCTTAGCATTCTCAGTAACATGCATTGTGAAATCAGTATTTAGTGACTCTGAAGAGACATGTGTCACATTGTCGTTCTGGTCAGTTTGTACATCTCATGAGGAAAGGGGTGTTTGCTCTGTTTGCACAAAGTTCTGAGACTTTTCAAGCTATCGAGCCACTCAGGGTCTCTTTGGCTCCGGCTTCCTCTGTGGCAGCTTCTCTCTTCACGCTGCCGAATTACAGCCATGTGTGCCTCCTTTCGGTTGCCAGAGGCCGCCGAACCTTCTTCCCTGTTAGCCTCTACCTGGAAGTCTCCAAAGCTCCATTCACCTCACCTGCCCTAGACCTGCCTCCTACTCATTCTTTCGGTGTCCAGGCAAAGGTCACTGCCTCTAAAAGACCTTCTGTGATGCTCCAACGTGGATTGGGAGTCCCTGTCCTGGCCACTTACGTACGTCCGCATAGCACCTGTTTTTCTATAATGCAAGGCCTGTTTACTTGTTGGTATTCTCCATTAGACTGAACGCCTTGAGAGTCCTTGCCGTCTTTCTGTTTCATTGGCCAGCTCTGCTGTGGCTCCTGTCATAAGGTCGATTCTCCAGAAACATTTGTCAGTCTAGCACACATCTAGATCGTACCAGATCGCTCCGGTGGTGTGAGCCCAAGAATGGGAAAATGAAAGCTGGATAGAGTAAATGGTGATTCGTGCTAGCAGTGTAATTCTGGCCCTGACCTTTGACTCTGTTTGAAAATCTTTCTTGCTAGATGCCAGTGGAAGCAGCAGCTGTTACAGAGCTGTTAGGGGTGTGGCCATTTCTGCTCCCACAGCCAAAACTGTTTCCTGGGGAAGCTTTGGCTTTACTGCTGCTGACTCCCTCGATAAGTTTGTATTTTTTCCACGTCAAGAATGACGAAGGACTAGGGAGGAAAAAGGGAGGTGAGAGAGAGCCTAGGATTGTAATTGTGTGTTATTGGCGTAGGCATCGGGATTGGGATTTGGGGGGTATTGGGGTCCAGAGGAAAGCTAGAAAGCAGAGAAGTTACCTTCCCCCCCCGCCCCCCCGCCGCAGCCAAGAGTGATATTCTGTGTGTGAGTGGCTCGCCCATTGTGTCTGTTACGGATGCACAGAGTTCTGAATGGTGTCTTGCGAGGAAATATTCTCTTCCGAACAATGAGGACCTCGTGAGTCACCCCACCGTGAGGTTCTGTGGGATGGACATGTGGGAGAATTCGTAATGGGTAGAAGAAGTGAGTTCTCATGATGCAGTTTGTGGACAATGGGTGCATGAGTCTGTTTCGGAAGATGGTTTGTGTATCACAGGCGCGAGGACGATGCAGTGGTCTCTTGAGTGGGGTATCCCAAAGAAGAGAATTACGATGGTTGATTCATGCGTTCAAGAGACCCTTATCGAGCCCAAATTATGTGCCGTTGTGGAAAGTAGAAAAGAATCCAAGTGAATACAAACGCAGCTTCTGCCCTGAAGGGGCTCCACAGACTTGTGGAAGAGGTAGGCAAGCAAAAATGATTATACACCGTGAGGTAAGTCCTCCTTACAGAGGGATGGCGAACACACTAAGGGAAACTCTACTCTTACTGGAAGGAGAGAGGTAACACAACACAACAAAACAAAAAAAAAGAAACGGGAGAAAATTTGACCAGAGCCTTTCCCCTCCATCTTTCAACACTCTTTCAAACTTCTGCTGTATTGAGTAGGTCCCCTTTTTTTTTTTTTTTTTTTTTTTAATATTTATTTTTGAGAGAAAGGGTAGACAGAACATGAGCGGGGGAGAGGCAGAGAGAGAGGGAAACACAGAATCCGAAGCAGGCTCCAGGCTCCGATATGTCAGCACAGAGCCTGACGCGGGCCTCAAACCCACGAACCGAGAGATCCTGACCTGAGCCGAAGTCAGACACCTAACCCAGTGAGCCACCCAGGTGCCCCGTAGGTCTCTTTTGATTGTCAGTAAACCCACCTCGAGGGGCGCCTGGGTGGCTCAGTTGGCTGAATATCCTGCTCTTGATTTCAGCTCAGGTCATGATCTCACAGTTCCTGGGATGAAGCCCCGCCCACGTCAAGCTCTGTGCCAGTGGTGCGGAGCCTGCTTGGGATTTTCTGTCTCTGCCCCTTCCCCGCTCTCTGTCTCGATGACGAAAAAAGAAAAAAACACACAAAACCAAACCGACTGGAATTGTTATGAGCCAAGCTGCGAATTTGATTGGCTCCTATGTGAGGAAAAGAGTCCAAAAGCAATATAGTTGCAGCCAGGGCTGGATGCAGGGGTTCCACTCTTTAGGTAAGCTGTGTCACAAGGAGGAATCGCCCCCCACCCCACCCCTCCACCCCCCGGCTTCCAACATCTTCAGTTCAAGTCCCAGAGGGGCAAAGAATACCTTTCACTGTGGCCAGAGCCCCAGGATTGACTGTGAAGGTATCTGATGGGGTCAGTGGCCTTTCCCTGGGCATGGAAATGGAGTCAGCCCCACCCCAGCCACAGGGGCCTAGAATGGGAGAGTGCCGAGCCCCCTCCCCCCCCCGCAAGGTAACCCAGCAGGAGGCAGGAAGTGTGGTCTTTTCTAGTCCTGCTAAAAGGAAAGAAAGAGCTTCTTGGAAATCCGGGACGCAGAGAATCCAGTAGCTGCGGATGGCCGTTGGCGTGGAGGGTGTGGAGGAAGGGGTGCACCGAGGTGAGGAACCTGAGCGTTTGGTCGTGAGGTCGATGAGTCCGGGAGGACAGGAATCTGGGGGCCTCATAGCAGAGTCGAGTACGCGGGTGAGGCTCTGGAAGGGAGTGTCTCTTTGGATGTGGGATTCTGCCGAGATCGAAGCTCTCCCTGGAGGCCTGAATGTTCTCCTAGATAGTAGCCTTTACGTAAGTCAGGGTTGCACACTCCAAGCCTCAGGGGGCCGGGCTAATAAGAATGAATAAAGAAAATAAGAGCGACCTAGACCAGGTGAGGGCCGTGGGGGACCCGACGGTGCCTGTCTCACCAAAGGGCCGCGTGAGAATCTGGGCCCGCCGTCGGGCCCGACCTTTGGAGTTGTTGAGAAAGGCCCAACTCCTTCTGGATTTTCATGAAGATTAGGTGGCATTTAATGCCAATTGAAAACAACCACCAGGACCCTGAGCGGGACTAAACAAAATACATCTGTGGCCACAGTTGGTCTGTGGGTCCCCAGCGGGCAGTTGCTTGTGTAAAAGGTTGGGGAGGTGGAGATTCCTGTGGTGACTTTTTTCTCCTTTTCCTCCTGCACCCCACCCTCCGATGACTACCTTCCGAGTTCTTGGGTTTGTCGACGAGCTCGTCCTTTCCTTTACAGAAACGTTTCAGAGATCCGAGAGTAGCAATCATCACTACTTGTCTCCTGGTTTGGTTTACCAAGCGCTGTACCGAACCACCTGGCCTGGTCTCACCTGCTGGCGCTTGTTATCATTTCTGGTTTAGAGAGAAGAAAAATGACCTGCCGTTGTCTGCCCGGCCAGCGAGTGGCCGAGGCAGGACTTGGGGCCAGGGTGTGACTCCGGACCCCGTGTGTTTCCGACTGTAGACACTGGGCCGGCTGCCCGCCAGGGAAGGGTTCGTGTGGATGAAATGTCTTTGGTGCTTGCTGACTTGCTGGGCTAGATGCTTTTGAGTCAAGTCTCTCACGGCCTTCTCCACAGCAACTCCCAGAGGTGATGTGCTTTATTCCTGGTTTCATGATGAGGAAGCGAGGCCTCAGAGAGGTCATCGGGCTAGTTAAGAAGAGCGCTGCCGTTCATCAGAAACCGGGGTTCTGCTTCCAAAGCAGATAGGAGTCCTTCCTTCACGCAGGCAACTCTTTGTTTCAGAGACCCCGTGTTAGAATGCTGTGTGACGACGCTTCCACAAAATCCTGGAAGCTAGGGGTTGGATGTTGCTCTCGTCCGGGGGCTCCTGCCAGGGATGGCCCCCGGGGGGACATTTGGCAATGGCCGGAGACAAACGTTTCTGTGTTTTGTCGTGACTTGGCTCGGGCGTGGGGTGCTCCTGGCATCTGGCGACACAGGCCGGGGATGCTGCTGACCAGCCTACACCGCCCAGGACAGCCTCGCCGCACAGAATTCTCTGGTCCCAAATGTCAAGAGTGGTGAGGTTGGTTGGGAAAGCCTGGTGGAGTCCTTTGAGATTCTGGACACGTGAATCGTGACAACCAAAGGTCCGTGACGTTTGCCTGCAGGGTGAAGGTGCGTTCCGTTTGGTCTGTTTCTTACGTGTGGAAGCATTTCTGACCATCGTTGGCCCGTACTGAACACTCGGGAGTTTTCACGTGGAAACCTGGGCTTCCTGCTGCTTCTCCAATGTTGCAAGACCTAGCGAAGCCTGGCATCGCGCCCTCGCGCAAGGACACGTCGTCGTAGCTGTAGCTGCAGCCGCGTAGGTGCTGTCCCGTCCGGGTGGGGCATCGACCGTCCAGTGTGCCCGGGTCCCTACCTGGCTTGTCCTGCTGTGGTACGTTCCTTGCGGACCCCTCCCTGCTCACGGATCTCTCAAGGACCTTCTCCAGGAGCAGCGGAGTCTCTGCCTCGCGAGGTAGCCCGTTGCGTTAGGGGCAACGCGAGTCAAAGGCATCTCTGCCCGTGAGTCCCAGGGGAGTCCTCCGGTGCCACGACGCCTGCGTCTCTCTACCGCGAGACGGCCCTTTCTGTATTCGGCGTCGCAAACCGCACACCGTGTCCTCGCTCTCTCAGCGGTAACATTCTCCACCCCTCACCTATTCTACACCCTGACTTCCTCCGCCTTTTCCAGGGGAGGTGGCTGTGCTTGGTTCGCTTCGGTCTGGGTGGATCCCGTCCAGCCTCTGCATAGAGCAGAGGAGGAAAGGAATGTGTTCTCCCCGCGACATCTGAATCCGAGCTTCCGTGGCCTGGTCATCCACTTTACCTCCTGTGAAATCAAGCAGGGTTGTTTATAGGTGCGTGAAGAAAGCCCACGTTTCACTGAACCAGAATGAACCCTAAACAGATGTGGTCACGTGTGGCCTTATGGCGTTGGTTTTACACGTGAAGGCAGCATGGTATTCTAAGAGGAAATGATGTCTGTGGTCGTGGTTCCCAGTGTGTCCACGGCAGCCCCCTGCCCCTGAGATTGGACACGGGTGTATGGGATAGGGTCCCAGAGTCAGTACGCACACCACGCAGTCTTGTCGGACTGGCGATGTCTGGCCTTTATCATTCTGTTTCTGTGTCTCAAGTGTAGGCAGATGCCCTCGTAATCAATCCAAGTATAGATCCACGTACAAATATCATTACGCTCCTACCTGCCGTGTGTGTCTATTTGCTTCAACGTGGATGTGAAAAGTACAGCAGGCCCACGGTCCTTTTTCCAAAACCCTAGGGGCCAGATGCGTTTTGGAATTCAGACGTTTTCAGGTTTTATTTCATTTTTTTTTAATTTCTTTTTTTTTTTCTTTTTCTTTTTTTTTTTACGTTTATTGGTTTTTGAGACAGAGAGAGACTGAGCATGAACGGGGGAGGGTCAGAGAGAGGGAGACACACAACCCGAAACAGGCTCCAGGCTCTGAGCCGTCAGCACAGGGCCCGTCGCCGGGCTCGAACTCAAGGACCGCGAGCGAGATCGTGACCCGAGCCGAAGTGGGACGCTCAACCGACCGAGCCAGCCAGGTGCCCCATAAGTAGCCACTGTTTTCAGTTATATTTCTATCCGTAGAAACCCTGCTACCCTTAAAACACCTGGGATCCCAACAAATTTAAAGACGGTAAATATTTTGCTCTTTCTTCTAGATTTGGCTGATAGGTTCTGTTCAGCGCCGGTTTCAATGTCCTCTCAGCCACCTTTCCCTTGACCTTGAAGGGGACATGTTTTACCTTGTTATGCACAGGGCACCCAAACCCTTCTGCTATCACATGTCATCTTTGCAGGCAGGCAGGGTCTTCACTTACCGGGAGCACAGGTATGACCTCGCATGTCTGACATCCTACCGTGAGGACATTTGTCGGACACGTTTGTTGAGGACATACGAGTCTCAAATCTTTGCGTATGTTGGGGGTTCTGGAGGCAACATATTCCTTGTTGATAAATTTTACGTCAGCCCATTTATGCTGTGACTTGTAAATCAGACCACATGGAGTGGGCCTCCACCCAAACAAAGCGGTTGGGGAATACTCTCCTCCCATGTAGACAAATATATGGATATGTCTTCCTTTGGCCACAGCCTCCAAACCCACCAGTGTTTACCTACCCTGGTCAGAAGTAACCACTGTTTTGGGGTGCCTTGGTGGCTCGGTCAAGTGTAAGCGTCTGACTTTGGCTCAGGTTGTGGTCTCGTGCCTTGCGAACTTGTGGCTCGTGACCTCTCAGCTCTTGAGTTCAAGCCCCCCCTCTGTCAGCGCAGAACCTGCTTCAGGTCCTCTTTCTCCCTCTCTCTCATTCACTCTCTCTCTCTCTCTGCCCCTCCCCCATTTTCACTCTCAAACAAGAAAAATAAACATCAAAAAATTGTTGCAAACAAGAGAAGTAGCCAGTTTTTTTTTAATTAAAAAAAAAATTTTTTTTAACGTGTATTCATTTTTGCGAGACAGAGACAGAGCATGGGCGGGGAAGGGGCAGAGAGAGAGAGGGAGACACAGGATCTGAAGCAGGCTCCAGGCTTCCAGCTGTCTGCACGGAACCGGACGCGGGGCTCAAACTCACAAACTGCCAGATCATGACCTGAGCCGAAGTTGGACGCTCAACCGACGGAGCCACCCAGGCGCCCCTAAATGTTTTTTTATGTTTATTCATTTTTGAAAGACAGAGAGCACAAGCAGGGGTGGGGCGGAGAGAGAGGGGGACACAGAATCCGAAGCAGGCTCCAAGCTCCGAGCCGGCAGCACAGAGCCCAGCGCGCAGCTACAAGTCAGGAACCACGAGATCACGAACCGCCGCCCCCTCCCACCGGTGCGCGGCCTAGCCGGGGCCGGGAGTCGGGATCCGCGGTGGCGCCGGGACGCGGGGCTCCGCGAGCTCGGCGGAGCGGGCGGGGAGGGGGGCGGAGGGGTCTCGGGCGGCGGGGAGCCAGGCCGCGCGCCGCGCCCGAGCCAGGCGCTCCTCTACCAGCCCGGCCCCGCGCGGCCCCCCCCCCCCCCCCCCCCCCCGGCGGGCTGAGCCGCTGGAAGTGACGCGCGGTGAGGGCGGGGCTCCGGCCCGGGAGCAGACGCCGCCGCCGCCGCCGCAGACACCGCCGCCTCAGACGCCGCTCAGCCGCCGAAGCAGCCGCCGCCGCCGCACCCGCCGCCGAAACAGCCGCCGCAGCCGCCGCAGTACGACCCGCAGCCGGCGCGGCCGCCGCCGCCGCTCAGCCGCCGCAGCCGCCGCAGTAGCAGCCGCACCGGCGCAGTAGCAGCCGCAGCAGGCGCGGCGGCCGCCGCCGCCGCCTCTCAGCCGCCGCAGCCGCCGCAGTAGCAGCCGCAGCCGGCGCAGCAGCCGCAGCAGCCGCAGCCGCCGCAGTAGCAGCCGCAACAGGCGCGGCCGCCGCCGCTCAGCCGCCGCAGCCGCCGCAGTAGCAGCCGCAGCCGGCGCAGCCGCCGCAGCCGCCGCAGTGGCAGCCGCAGCCGGCGTGGCCGCCGCCGCCGCTGCCGCTCAGCCGCCGCAGTAGCAGCCGCCGCAGTAGCAGCCGCAGCCGCTCAGCCGCCGCAGCCGCCGCAGTAGCAGCCGCAGCCGGCACAGCCGCCGCCGCAGCAGCAGCCGCAGGCGTAGCAGCAAGCCGCGGCCGCCGCCGCTGCCGCCGCTGCCGCCTCGGCCCGGAAGCGAAGTAGCCGCGCAAGGCCCGAGCCCCGCGGGCCGCCGCTGCCGCTGCCCTTGAACCGCGTGAAGCAGCTCGCCAAGCAGACCGTGGGCAGGTGAGTGAGCCGTGCCGGGCCTGCCGGGAGCGCGCGGGCCGGGGAACGGGGGTCGGGGTCGTGGCTGGGGCCGAGGCGGGCCCGCTGCCCCGCGGGGCCCCGCGCTCAGGCCCGGCCGCCCGCCGGGTCCGCTGCGGGCCAGGGACGAGGGCTGCGCCACGCAGCGGCCTGTCGCCCAGCTCAGGGCCGCCGCCTGAGCCCCCGGGAACGGTGGGGCGGGCCGGCCTCCCGGGACGCCCCCCGCGCGGGTCCCCGCCGCCCATTGTCCCGGCCCCGCTGAGCATCGTCCTCTGGGGTCTGGACCCAAGCTTTCCCCGGGCCTCCCCCCGTCTCCCGGGGCTTTGCCTTGGGCGAAAACTCGGCTAACCGGTGTGCCCGAGGCCGGGCGGGCGCGGTGCTCTGGGGGGCGGCATTCTCAGCCTTTCCGGGTCGCCCGGCCGCTGCCCACCGACCGTCCACCTCCAAGTGCCTGAGGGCAGTCAATAAGTAAGGGGCGATCAGAGCCCATCGGAGCCGCTTAGTGAGACTCAGGACTCCCTTGGAGGCACTTTGGAGGGTGTGCCGTCTCCCAACCGTGGCCCCTGTGGTTGCTCAAGTTCTTGACCTGTAGACATTTGGAACCGGGAGGAAAGAATTGTGGAAAGGCCTTGGGCAAATGGAAAAACAAAAAGAGGAGGGGCTCTCAAAACAGCTTTTCTCACTTTGGATTGGGGAGCAAATCCTTCTCCAGGTTTCTCTGGTATCGCTTTAATGCTTGACAGGAAACGATCGATTATGAAATGACAGAAGAGACCGGACTTTGTAGTGGTTTTGAGAGCCTCTGGAGGTTGATCATCGTGTGCTGTGTTCTCTGGGGTAAATCTTTCAAGGTCTTTCAGGGCAGTGAGCTGTCCTGTCCCCGCTGACTGTTTATTCTGAGAAGGGGTATGAAAGTGTGACTTTTACATCGCTTTTTCTTCGTCTTTGTTTTCAAGAGTTGAGTAAAAGGGGGCGTTTGGTTTGGCCACAGCACGTGGGGACGCTTCTTTTCTGTGTGTGTCTGAAAATACTTTTACTTCCCCTGGAGCTTTCTGTATTTGCCTTTTACACTTTCGTTCCCCCCCCCCCGCCAAGGTTTTGCTTAGTTTTGTTCAATTTCGTTGCTACCCCCACCCTATTATCTCCGTGTGCACTTATCCTGTTTCCAGAGTGGATCCCTGTCCCTAGAGCCTAGCAGTGCCTACGTTTCTGTCATTTGTAGGAAAATGATAGAAATAATGAGTGCCAAGAGGAAGGCAGACGGAATAGTCGTGTGGCCCAAAGCTTCAACCAGGCATCTGTGAATGAGTTACAAGATAACTCCTTAGGAGTTTTCTCCGTCCCCCCCCCACCCCCACCCCCTTAGCATTCTCAGTAACATGCATTGTGAAATCAGTATTTAGTGACTCTGAAGAGACATGTGTCACATTGTCGTTCTGGTCAGTTTGTACATCTCATGAGGAAAGGGGTGTTTGCTCTGTTTGCACAAAGTTCTGAGACTTTTCAAGCTATCGAGCCACTCAGGGTCTCTTTGGCTCCGGCTTCCTCTGTGGCAGCTTCTCTCTTCACGCTGCCGAATTACAGCCATGTGTGCCTCCTTTCGGTTGCCAGAGGCCGCCGAACCTTCTTCCCTGTTAGCCTCTACCTGGAAGTCTCCAAAGCTCCATTCACCTCACCTGCCCTAGACCTGCCTCCTACTCATTCTTTCGGTGTCCAGGCAAAGGTCACTGCCTCTAAAAGACCTTCTGTGATGCTCCAACGTGGATTGGGAGTCCCTGTCCTGGCCACTTACGTACGTCCGCATAGCACCTGTTTTTCTATAATGCAAGGCCTGTTTACTTGTTGGTATTCTCCATTAGACTGAACGCCTTGAGAGTCCTTGCCGTCTTTCTGTTTCATTGGCCAGCTCTGCTGTGGCTCCTGTCATAAGGTCGATTCTCCAGAAACATTTGTCAGTCTGGCACACATCTAGATCGTACCAGATCGCTCCGGTGGTGTGAGCCCAAGAATGGGAAAATGAAAGCTGGATAGAGTAAATGGTGATTCGTGCTAGCAGTGTAATTCTGGCCCTGACCTTTGACTCTGTTTGAAAATCTTTCTTGCTAGATGCCAGTGGAAGCAGCAGCTGTTACAGAGCTGTTAGGGGTGTGGCCATTTCTGCTCCCACAGCCAAAACTGTTTCCTGGGGAAGCTTTGGCTTTACTGCTGCTGACTCCCTCGATAAGTTTGTATTTTTTCCACGTCAAGAATGACGAAGGACTAGGGAGGAAAAAGGGAGGTGAGAGAGAGCCTAGGATTGTAATTGTGTGTTATTGGCGTAGGCATCGGGATTGGGATTTGGGGGGTATTGGGGTCCAGAGGAAAGCTAGAAAGCAGAGAAGTTACCTTCCCCCCCCGCCCCCCCGCCGCAGCCAAGAGTGATATTCTGTGTGTGAGTGGCTCGCCCATTGTGTCTGTTACGGATGCACAGAGTTCTGAATGGTGTCTTGCGAGGAAATATTCTCTTCCGAACAATGAGGACCTCGTGAGTCACCCCACCGTGAGGTTCTGTGGGATGGACATGTGGGAGAATTCGTAATGGGTAGAAGAAGTGAGTTCTCATGATGCAGTTTGTGGACAATGGGTGCATGAGTCTGTTTCGGAAGATGGTTTGTGTATCACAGGCGCGAGGACGATGCAGTGGTCTCTTGAGTGGGGTATCCCAAAGAAGAGAATTACGATGGTTGATTCATGCGTTCAAGAGACCCTTATCGAGCCCAAATTATGTGCCGTTGTGGAAAGTAGAAAAGAATCCAAGTGAATACAAACGCAGCTTCTGCCCTGAAGGGGCTCCACAGACTTGTGGAAGAGGTAGGCAAGCAAAAATGATTATACACCGTGAGGTAAGTCCTCCTTACAGAGGGATGGCGAACACACTAAGGGAAACTCTACTCTTACTGGAAGGAGAGAGGTAACACAACACAACAAAACAAAAAAAAAGAAACGGGAGAAAATTTGACCAGAGCCTTTCCCCTCCATCTTTCAACACTCTTTCAAACTTCTGCTGTATTGAGTAGGTCCCCTTTTTTTTTTTTTTTTTTTTTTTTAATATTTATTTATTTTTTTTTTTTTTTAAATTTTTTTTTTTTTCAACATTTTTTATTTTTTTTATTTTTGGGACAGAGAGAGACAGAGCATGAACGGGGGAGGGGCAGAGAGAGAGGGAGACACAGAATCGGAAACAGGCTCCAGGCTCCGAGCCATCGGCCCAGAGCCCGACGCGGGGCTCGAACTCACGGACCGCGAGATCGTGACCTGGCTGAAGTCGGACGCTTAACCGACTGCGCCACCCAGGCGCCCCTTTAATATTTATTTTTGAGAGAAAGGGTAGACAGAACATGAGCGGGGGAGAGGCAGAGAGAGAGGGAAACACAGAATCCGAAGCAGGCTCCAGGCTCCGATATGTCAGCACAGAGCCTGACGCGGGCCTCAAACCCACGAACCGAGAGATCCTGACCTGAGCCGAAGTCAGACACCTAACCCAGTGAGCCACCCAGGTGCCCCGTAGGTCTCTTTTGATTGTCAGTAAACCCACCTCGAGGGGCGCCTGGGTGGCTCAGTTGGCTGAATATCCTGCTCTTGATTTCAGCTCAGGTCATGATCTCACAGTTCCTGGGATGAAGCCCCGCCCACGTCAAGCTCTGTGCCAGTGGTGCGGAGCCTGCTTGGGATTTTCTGTCTCTGCCCCTTCCCCGCTCTCTGTCTCGATGACGAAAAAAGAAAAAAACACACAAAACCAAACCGACTGGAATTGTTATGAGCCAAGCTGCGAATTTGATTGGCTCCTATGTGAGGAAAAGAGTCCAAAAGCAATATAGTTGCAGCCAGGGCTGGATGCAGGGGTTCCACTCTTTAGGTAAGCTGTGTCACAAGGAGGAATCGCCCCCCACCCCACCCCTCCACCCCCCGGCTTCCAACATCTTCAGTTCAAGTCCCAGAGGGACAAAGAATACCTTTCACTGTGGCCAGAGCCCCAGGATTGACTGTGAAGGTATCTGATGGGGTCAGTGGCCTTTCCCTGGGCATGGAAATGGAGTCAGCCCCACCCCAGCCACAGGGGCCTAGAATGGGAGAGTGCCGAGCCCCCTCCCCCCCCCCCCGCAAGGTAACCCAGCAGGAGGCAGGAAGTGTGGTCTTTTCTAGTCCTGCTAAAAGGAAAGAAAGAGCTTCTTGGAAATCCGGGACGCAGAGAATCCAGTAGCTGCGGATGGCCGTTGGCGTGGAGGGTGTGGAGGAAGGGGTGCACCGAGGTGAGGAACCTGAGCGTTTGGTCGTGAGGTCGATGAGTCCGGGAGGACAGGAATCTGGGGGCCTCATAGCAGAGTCGAGTACGCGGGTGAGGCTCTGGAAGGGAGTGTCTCTTTGGATGTGGGATTCTGCCGAGATCGAAGCTCTCCCTGGAGGCCTGAATGTTCTCCTAGATAGTAGCCTTTACGTAAGTCAGGGTTGCACACTCCAAGCCTCAGGGGGCCGGGCTAATAAGAATGAATAAAGAAAATAAGAGCGACCTAGACCAGGTGAGGGCCGTGGGGGACCCGACGGTGCCTGTCTCACCAAAGGGCCGCGTGAGAATCTGGGCCCGCCGTCGGGCCCGACCTTTGGAGTTGTTGAGAAAGGCCCAACTCCTTCTGGATTTTCATGAAGATTAGGTGGCATTTAATGCCAATTGAAAACAACCACCAGGACCCTGAGCGGGACTAAACAAAATACATGTGTGGCCACAGTTGGTCTGTGGGTCCCCAGCGGGCAGTTGCTTGTGTAAAAGGTTGGGGAGGTGGAGATTCCTGTGGTGACTTTTTTCTCCTTTTCCTCCTGCACCCCACCCTCCGATGACTACCTTCCGAGTTCTTGGGTTTGTCGACGAGCTCGTCCTTTCCTTTACAGAAACGTTTCAGAGATCCGAGAGTAGCAATCATCACTACTTGTCTCCTGGTTTGGTTTACCAAGCGCTGTACCGAACCACCTGGCCTGGTCTCACCTGCTGGCGCTTGTTATCATTTCTGGTTTAGAGAGAAGAAAAATGACCTGCCGTTGTCTGCCCGGCCAGCGAGTGGCCGAGGCAGGACTTGGGGCCAGGGTGTGACTCCGGACCCCGTGTGTTTCCGACTGTAGACACTGGGCCGGCTGCCCGCCAGGGAAGGGTTCGTGTGGATGAAATGTCTTTGGTGCTTGCTGACTTGCTGGGCTAGATGCTTTTGAGTCAAGTCTCTCACGGCCTTCTCCACAGCAACTCCCAGAGGTGATGTGCTTTATTCCTGGTTTCATGATGAGGAAGCGAGGCCTCAGAGAGGTCATCGGGCTAGTTAAGAAGAGCGCTGCCGTTCATCAGAAACCGGGGTTCTGCTTCCAAAGCAGATAGGAGTCCTTCCTTCACGCAGGCAACTCTTTGTTTCAGAGACCCCGTGTTAGAATGCTGTGTGACGACGCTTCCACAAAATCCTGGAAGCTAGGGGTTGGATGTTGCTCTCGTCCGGGGGCTCCTGCCAGGGATGGCCCCCGGGGGGACATTTGGCAATGGCCGGAGACAAACGTTTCTGTGTTTTGTCGTGACTTGGCTCGGGCGTGGGGTGCTCCTGGCATCTGGCGACACAGGCCGGGGATGCTGCTGACCAGCCTACACCGCCCAGGACAGCCTCGCCGCACAGAATTCTCTGGTCCCAAATGTCAAGAGTGGTGAGGTTGGTTGGGAAAGCCTGGTGGAGTCCTTTGAGATTCTGGACACGTGAATCGTGACAACCAAAGGTCCGTGACGTTTGCCTGCAGGGTGAAGGTGCGTTCCGTTTGGTCTGTTTCTTACGTGTGGAAGCATTTCTGACCATCGTTGGCCCGTACTGAACACTCGGGGGTTTTCACGTGGAAACCTGGGCTTCCTGCTGCTTCTCCAATGTTGCAAGACCTAGCGAAGCCTGGCATCGCGCCCTCGCGCAAGGACACGTCGTCGTAGCTGTAGCTGCAGCCGCGTAGGTGCTGTCCCGTCCGGGTGGGGCATCGACCGTCCAGTGTGCCCGGGTCCCTACCTGGCTTGTCCTGCTGTGGTACGTTCCTTGCGGACCCCTCCCTGCTCACGGATCTCTCAAGGACCTTCTCCAGGAGCAGCGGAGTCTCTGCCTCGCGAGGTAGCCCGTTGCGTTAGGGGCAACGCGAGTCAAAGGCATCTCTGCCCGTGAGTCCCAGGGGAGTCCTCCGGTGCCACGACGCCTGCGTCTCTCTACCGCGAGACGGCCCTTTCTGTATTCGGCGTCGCAAACCGCACACCGTGTCCTCGCTCTCTCAGCGGTAACATTCTCCACCCCTCACCTATTCTACACCCTGACTTCCTCCGCCTTTTCCAGGGGAGGTGGCTGTGCTTGGTTCGCTTCGGTCTGGGTGGATCCCGTCCAGCCTCTGCATAGAGCAGAGGAGGAAAGGAATGTGTTCTCCCCGCGACTTCTGAATCCGAGCTTCCGTGGCCTGGTCATCCACTTTACCTCCTGTGAAATCAAGCAGGGTTGTTTATAGGTGCGTGAAGAAAGCCCACGGTTCACTGAACCAGAATGAACCCTAAACAGATGTGGTCACGTGTGGCCTTATGGCGTTGGTTTTACACGTGAAGGCAGCATGGTATTCTAAGAGGAAATGATGTCTGTGGTCGTGGTTCCCAGTGTGTCCACGGCAGCCCCCTGCCCCTGAGATTGGACACGGGTGTATGGGATAGGGTCCCAGAGTCAGTACGCACACCACGCAGTCTTGTCGGACTGGCGATGTCTGGCCTTTATCATTCTGTTTCTGTGTCTCAAGTGTAGGCAGATGCCCTCGTAATCAATCCAAGTATAGATCCACGTACAAATATCATTACGCTCCTACCTGCCGTGTGTGTCTATTTGCTTCAACGTGGATGTGAAAAGTACAGCAGGCCCACGGTCCTTTTTCCAAAACCCTAGGGGCCAGATGCGTTTTGGAATTCAGACGTTTTCAGGTTTTATTTCATTTTTTTTTAATTTCTTTTTTTTTTCTTTTTCTTTTTTTTTTACGTTTATTGGTTTTTGAGACAGAGAGAGACTGAGCATGAACGGGGGAGGGTCAGAGAGAGGGAGACACACAACCCGAAACAGGCTCCAGGCTCTGAGCCGTCAGCACAGGGCCCGTCGCCGGGCTCGAACTCAAGGACCGCGAGCGAGATCGTGACCCGAGCCGAAGTGGGACGCTCAACCGACCGAGCCAGCCAGGTGCCCCATAAGTAGCCACTGTTTTCAGTTATATTTCTATCCGTAGAAACCCTGCTACCCTTAAAACACCTGGGATCCCAACAAATTTAAAGACGGTAAATATTTTGCTCTTTCTTCTAGATTTGGCTGATAGGTTCTGTTCAGCGCCGGTTTCAATGTCCTCTCAGCCACCTTTCCCTTGACCTTGAAGGGGACATGTTTTACCTTGTTATGCACAGGGCACCCAAACCCTTCTGCTATCACATGTCATCTTTGCAGGCAGGCAGGGTCTTCACTTACCGGGAGCACAGGTATGACCTCGCATGTCTGACATCCTACCGTGAGGACATTTGTCGGACACGTTTGTTGAGGACATACGAGTCTCAAATCTTTGCGTATGTTGGGGGTTCTGGAGGCAACATATTCCTTGTTGATAAATTTTACGTCAGCCCATTTATGCTGTGACTTGTAAATCAGACCACATGGAGTGGGCCTCCACCCAAACAAAGCGGTTGGGGAATACTCTCCTCCCATGTAGACAAATATATGTATATGTCTTCCTTTGGCCACAGCCTCCAAACCCACCAGTGTTTACCTACCCTGGTCAGAAGTAACCACTGTTTTGGGGTGCCTTGGTGGCTCAGTCAAGTGTAAGCGTCTGACTTTGGCTCAGGTTGTGGTCTCGTGCCTTGCGAACTTGTGGCTCGTGACCTCTCAGCTCTTGAGTTCAAGCCCCCCCTCTGTCAGCGCAGAACCTGCTTCAGGTCCTCTTTCTCCCTCTCTCTCATTCACTCTCTCTCTCTCTCTGCCCCTCCCCCATTTTCACTCTCAAACAAGAAAAATAAACATCAAAAAATTGTTGCAAACAAGAGAAGTAGCCAGTTTTTTTTTAATTAAAAAAAAATTTTTTTTTAACGTGTATTCATTTTTGCGAGACAGAGACAGAGCATGGGCGGGGAAGGGGCAGAGAGAGAGAGGGAGACACAGGATCTGAAGCAGGCTCCAGGCTTCCAGCTGTCTGCACGGAACCGGACGCGGGGCTCAAACTCACAAACTGCCAGATCATGACCTGAGCCGAAGTTGGACGCTCAACTGACGGAGCCACCCAGGCGCCCCTAAATGTTTTTTTATGTTTATTCATTTTTGAAAGACAGAGAGCACAAGCAGGGGTGGGGCGGAGAGAGAGGGGGACACAGAATCCGAAGCAGGCTCCAAGCTCCGAGCCGGCAGCACAGAGCCCGGCGCGCAGCTACAAGTCAGGAACCGCGAGATCACGAACCGCCGCCCCCTCCCACCGGTGCGCGGCCTAGCCGGGGCCGGTAGTCGGGATCCGCGGTGGCGCCGGGACGCGGGGCTCCGCGAGCTCGGCGGAGCGGGCGGGGAGGGGGGCGGAGGGGTCTCGGGCGGCGGGGAGCCAGGCCGCGCGCCGCGCCCGAGCCAGGCGCTCCTCTACCAGCCTGGCCCCGCGCGGCCCCCCCTCCCCCCCCCCCCGGCGGGCTGAGCCGCTGGAAGTGACGCGCGGTGAGGGCGGGGCTCCGGCCCGGGAGCAGACGCCGCCGCCGCCGCCGCAGACACCGCCGCCTCAGACGCCGCTCAGCCGCCGAAGCAGCCGCCGCCGCCGCACCCGCCGCCGAAACAGCCGCCGCAGCCGCCGCAGTACGACCCGCAGCCGGCACGGCCGCCGCCGCCGCTCAGCCGCCGCAGCCGCCGCAGTAGCAGCCGCAGCCGGCGCAGTAGCAGCCGCAGCAGGCGCGGCCGCCGCCGCCGCCGCCTCTCAGCCGCCGCAGCCGCCGCAGTAGCAGCCGCAGCCGGCGCAGCAGCCGCAGCAGCCGCAGCCGCCGCAGTAGCAGCCGCAACAGGCGCGGCCGCCGCCGCTCAGCCGCCGCAGCCGCCGCAGTAGCAGCCGCAGCCGGCGCAGCCGCCGCAGCCGCCGCAGTGGCAGCCGCAGCCGGCGTGGCCGCCGCCGCCGCTGCCGCTCAGCCGCCGCAGTAGCAGCCGCCGCAGTAGCAGCCGCAGCCGCTCAGCCGCCGCAGCCGCCGCAGTAGCAGCCGCAGCCGGCACAGCCGCCGCCGCAGCAGCAGCCGCAGGCGTAGCAGCAAGCCGCGGCCGCCGCCGCTGCCGCCGCTGCCGCCTCGGCCCGGAAGCGAAGTACCCGCGCAAGGCCCGAGCCCCGCGGGCCGCCGCTGCCGCTGCCCTTGAACCGCGTGAAGCAGCTCGCCAAGCAGACCCTGGGCAGGTGAGTGAGCCGTGCCGGGCCTGCCGGGAGCGCGCGGGCCGGGGAACGGGGGTCGGGGTCGTGGCTGGGGCCGAGGCGGGCCCGCTGCCCCGCGGGGCCCCGCGCTCAGGCCCGGCCGCCCGCCGGGTCCGCTGCGGGCCAGGGACGAGGGCTGCGCCACGCAGCGGCCTGTCGCCCAGCTCAGGGCCGCCGCCTGAGCCCCCGGGAACGGTGGGGCGGGCCGGCCTCCCGGGACGCCCCCCGCGCGGGTCCCCGCCGCCCATTGTCCCGGCCCCGCTGAGCATCGTCCTCTGGGGTCTGGACCCAAGCTTTCCCCGGGCCTCCCCCCGTCTCCCGGGGCTTTGCCTTGGGCGAAAACTCGATTAACCGGTGTGCCCGAGGCCGGGCGGGCGCGGTGCTCTGGGGGGCGGCATTCTCAGCCTTTCCGGGTCGCCCGGCCGCTGCCCACCGACCGTCCACCTCCAAGTGCCTGAGGGCAGTCAATAAGTAAGGGGCGATCAGAGCCCATCGGAGCCGCTTAGTGAGACTCAGGACTCCCTTGGAGGCACTTTGGAGGGTGTGCCGTCTCCCAACCGTGGCCCCTGTGGTTGCTCAAGTTCTTGACCTGTAGACATTTGGAACCGGGAGGAAAGAATTGTGGAAAGGCCTTGGGCAAATGGAAAAACAAAAAGAGGAGGGGCTCTCAAAACAGCTTTTCTCACTTTGGATTGGGGAGCAAATCCTTCTCCAGGTTTCTCTGGTATCGCTTTAATGCTTGACAGGAAACGATCGATTATGAAATGACAGAAGAGACCGGACTTTGTAGTGGTTTTGAGAGCCTCTGGAGGTTGATCATCGTGTGCTGTGTTCTCTGGGGTAAATCTTTCAAGGTCTTTCAGGGCAGTGAGCTGTCCTGTCCCCGCTGACTGTTTATTCTGAGAAGGGGTATGAAAGTGTGACTTTTACATCGCTTTTTCTTCGTCTTTGTTTTCAAGAGTTGAGTAAAAGGGGGCGTTTGGTTTGGCCACAGCACGTGGGGACGCTTCTTTTCTGTGTGTGTCTGAAAATACTTTTACTTCCCCTGGAGCTTTCTGTATTTGCCTTTTACACTTTCGTTCCCCCCCCCCGCCAAGGTTTTGCTTAGTTTTGTTCAATTTCGTTGCTACCCCCACCCTATTATCTCCGTGTGCACTTATCCTGTTTCCAGAGTGGATCCCTGTCCCTAGAGCCTAGCAGTGCCTACGTTTCTGTCATTTGTAGGAAAATGATAGAAATAATGAGTGCCAAGAGGAAGGCAGACGGAATAGTCGTGTGGCCCAAAGCTTCAACCAGGCATCTGTGAATGAGTTACAAGATAACTCCTTAGGAGTTTTCTCCGTCCCCCCCCCACCCCCACCCCCTTAGCATTCTCAGTAACATGCATTGTGAAATCAGTATTTAGTGACTCTGAAGAGACATGTGTCACATTGTCGTTCTGGTCAGTTTGTACATCTCATGAGGAAAGGGGTGTTTGCTCTGTTTGCACAAAGTTCTGAGACTTTTCAAGCTATCGAGCCACTCAGGGTCTCTTTGGCTCCGGCTTCCTCTGTGGCAGCTTCTCTCTTCACGCTGCCGAATTACAGCCATGTGTGCCTCCTTTCGGTTGCCAGAGGCCGCCGAACCTTCTTCCCTGTTAGCCTCTACCTGGAAGTCTCCAAAGCTCCATTCACCTCACCTGCCCTAGACCTGCCTCCTACTCATTCTTTCGGTGTCCAGGCAAAGGTCACTGCCTCTAAAAGACCTTCTGTGATGCTCCAACGTGGATTGGGAGTCCCTGTCCTGGCCACTTACGTACGTCCGCATAGCACCTGTTTTTCTATAATGCAAGGCCTGTTTACTTGTTGGTATTCTCCATTAGACTGAACGCCTTGAGAGTCCTTGCCGTCTTTCTGTTTCATTGGCCAGCTCTGCTGTGGCTCCTGTCATAAGGTCGATTCTCCAGAAACATTTGTCAGTCTAGCACACATCTAGATCGTACCAGATCGCTCCGGTGGTGTGAGCCCAAGAATGGGAAAATGAAAGCTGGATAGAGTAAATGGTGATTCGTGCTAGCAGTGTAATTCTGGCCCTGACCTTTGACTCTGTTTGAAAATCTTTCTTGCTAGATGCCAGTGGAAGCAGCAGCTGTTACAGAGCTGTTAGGGGTGTGGCCATTTCTGCTCCCACAGCCAAAACTGTTTCCTGGGGAAGCTTTGGCTTTACTGCTGCTGACTCCCTCGATAAGTTTGTATTTTTTCCACGTCAAGAATGACGAAGGACTAGGGAGGAAAAAGGGAGGTGAGAGAGAGCCTAGGATTGTAATTGTGTGTTATTGGCGTAGGCATCGGGATTGGGATTTGGGGGGTATTGGGGTCCAGAGGAAAGCTAGAAAGCAGAGAAGTTACCTTCCCCCCCCGCCCCCCCGCCGCAGCCAAGAGTGATATTCTGTGTGTGAGTGGCTCGCCCATTGTGTCTGTTACGGATGCACAGAGTTCTGAATGGTGTCTTGCGAGGAAATATTCTCTTCCGAACAATGAGGACCTCGTGAGTCACCCCACCGTGAGGTTCTGTGGGATGGACATGTGGGAGAATTCGTAATGGGTAGAAGAAGTGAGTTCTCATGATGCAGTTTGTGGACAATGGGTGCATGAGTCTGTTTCGGAAGATGGTTTGTGTATCACAGGCGCGAGGACGATGCAGTGGTCTCTTGAGTGGGGTATCCCAAAGAAGAGAATTACGATGGTTGATTCATGCGTTCAAGAGACCCTTATCGAGCCCAAATTATGTGCCGTTGTGGAAAGTAGAAAAGAATCCAAGTGAATACAAACGCAGCTTCTGCCCTGAAGGGGCTCCACAGACTTGTGGAAGAGGTAGGCAAGCAAAAATGATTATACACCGTGAGGTAAGTCCTCCTTACAGAGGGATGGCGAACACACTAATGGAAACTCTACTCTTACTGGAAGGAGAGAGGTAACACAACACAACAAAACAAAAAAAAAGAAACGGGAGAAAATTTGACCAGAGCCTTTCCCCTCCATCTTTCAACACTCTTTCAAACTTCTGCTGTATTGAGTAGGTCCCCTTTTTTTTTTTTTTTTTTTTTTTTTTAATATTTATTTTTGAGAGAAAGGGTAGACAGAACATGAGCGGGGGAGAGGCAGAGAGAGAGGGAAACACAGAATCCGAAGCAGGCTCCAGGCTCCGATATGTCAGCACAGAGCCTGACGCGGGCCTCAAACCCACGAACCGAGAGATCCTGACCTGAGCCGAAGTCAGACACCTAACCCAGTGAGCCACCCAGGTGCCCCGTAGGTCTCTTTTGATTGTCAGTAAACCCACCTCGAGGGGCGCCTGGGTGGCTCAGTTGGCTGAATATCCTGCTCTTGATTTCAGCTCAGGTCATGATCTCACAGTTCCTGGGATGAAGCCCCGCCCACGTCAAGCTCTGTGCCAGTGGTGCGGAGCCTGCTTGGGATTTTCTGTCTCTGCCCCTTCCCCGCTCTCTGTCTCGATGACGAAAAAAGAAAAAAACACACAAAACCAAACCGACTGGAATTGTTATGAGCCAAGCTGCGAATTTGATTGGCTCCTATGTGAGGAAAAGAGTCCAAAAGCAATATAGTTGCAGCCAGGGCTGGATGCAGGGGTTCCACTCTTTAGGTAAGCTGTGTCACAAGGAGGAATCGCCCCCCACCCCACCCCTCCACCCCCCGGCTTCCAACATCTTCAGTTCAAGTCCCAGAGGGACAAAGAATACCTTTCACTGTGGCCAGAGCCCCAGGATTGACTGTGAAGGTATCTGATGGGGTCAGTGGCCTTTCCCTGGGCATGGAAATGGAGTCAGCCCCACCCCAGCCACAGGGGCCTAGAATGGGAGAGTGCCGAGCCCCCTCCCCCCCCCCCCCCGCAAGGTAACCCAGCAGGAGGCAGGAAGTGTGGTCTTTTCTAGTCCTGCTAAAAGGAAAGAAAGAGCTTCTTGGAAATCCGGGACGCAGAGAATCCAGTAGCTGCGGATGGCCGTTGGCGTGGAGGGTGTGGAGGAAGGGGTGCACCGAGGTGAGGAACCTGAGCGTTTGGTCGTGAGGTCGATGAGTCCGGGAGGACAGGAATCTGGGGGCCTCATAGCAGAGTCGAGTACGCGGGTGAGGCTCTGGAAGGGAGTGTCTCTTTGGATGTGGGATTCTGCCGAGATCGAAGCTCTCCCTGGAGGCCTGAATGTTCTCCTAGATAGTAGCCTTTACGTAAGTCAGGGTTGCACACTCCAAGCCTCAGGGGGCCGGGCTAATAAGAATGAATAAAGAAAATAAGAGCGACCTAGACCAGGTGAGGGCCGTGGGGGACCCGACGGTGCCTGTCTCACCAAAGGGCCGCGTGAGAATCTGGGCCCGCCGTCGGGCCCGACCTTTGGAGTTGTTGAGAAAGGCCCAACTCCTTCTGGATTTTCATGAAGATTAGGTGGCATTTAATGCCAATTGAAAACAACCACCAGGACCCTGAGCGGGACTAAACAAAATACATCTGTGGCCACAGTTGGTCTGTGGGTCCCCAGCGGGCAGTTGCTTGTGTAAAAGGTTGGGGAGGTGGAGATTCCTGTGGTGACTTTTTTCTCCTTTTCCTCCTGCACCCCACCCTCCGATGACTACCTTCCGAGTTCTTGGGTTTGTCGACGAGCTCGTCCTTTCCTTTACAGAAACGTTTCAGAGATCCGAGAGTAGCAATCATCACTACTTGTCTCCTGGTTTGGTTTACCAAGCGCTGTACCGAACCACCTGGCCTGGTCTCACCTGCTGGCGCTTGTTATCATTTCTGGTTTAGAGAGAAGAAAAATGACCTGCCGTTGTCTGCCCGGCCAGCGAGTGGCCGAGGCAGGACTTGGGGCCAGGGTGTGACTCCGGACCCCGTGTGTTTCCGACTGTAGACACTGGGCCGGCTGCCCGCCAGGGAAGGGTTCGTGTGGATGAAATGTCTTTGGTGCTTGCTGACTTGCTGGGCTAGATGCTTTTGAGTCAAGTCTCTCACGGCCTTCTCCACAGCAACTCCCAGAGGTGATGTGCTTTATTCCTGGTTTCATGATGAGGAAGCGAGGCCTCAGAGAGGTCATCGGGCTAGTTAAGAAGAGCGCTGCCGTTCATCAGAAACCGGGGTTCTGCTTCCAAAGCAGATAGGAGTCCTTCCTTCACGCAGGCAACTCTTTGTTTCAGAGACCCCGTGTTAGAATGCTGTGTGACGACGCTTCCACAAAATCCTGGAAGCTAGGGGTTGGATGTTGCTCTCGTCCGGGGGCTCCTGCCAGGGATGGCCCCCGGGGGGACATTTGGCAATGGCCGGAGACAAACGTTTTTGTGTTTTGTCGTGACTTGGCTCGGGCGTGGGGTGCTCCTGGCATCTGGCGACACAGGCCGGGGATGCTGCTGACCAGCCTACACCGCCCAGGACAGCCTCGCCGCACAGAATTCTCTGGTCCCAAATGTCAAGAGTGGTGAGGTTGGTTGGGAAAGCCTGGTGGAGTCCTTTGAGATTCTGGACACGTGAATCGTGACAACCAAAGGTCCGTGACGTTTGCCTGCAGGGTGAAGGTGCATTCCGTTTGGTCTGTTTCTTACGTGTGGAAGCATTTCTGACCATCGTTGGCCCGTACTGAACACTCGGGAGTTTTCACGTGGAAACCTGGGCTTCCTGCTGCTTCTCCAATGTTGCAAGACCTAGCGAAGCCTGGCATCGCGCCCTCGCGCAAGGACACGTCGTCGTAGCTGTAGCTGCAGCCGCGTAGGTGCTGTCCCGTCCGGGTGGGGCATCGACCGTCCAGTGTGCCCGGGTCCCTACCTGGCTTGTCCTGCTGTGGTACGTTCCTTGCGGACCCCTCCCTGCTCACGGATCTCTCAAGGACCTTCTCCAGGAGCAGCGGAGTCTCTGCCTCGCGAGGTAGCCCGTTGCGTTAGGGGCAACGCGAGTCAAAGGCATCTCTGCCCGTGAGTCCCAGGGGAGTCCTCCGGTGCCACGACGCCTGCGTCTCTCTACCGCGAGACGGCCCTTTCTGTATTCGGCGTCGCAAACCGCACACCGTGTCCTCGCTCTCTCAGCGGTAACATTCTCCACCCCTCACCTATTCTACACCCTGACTTCCTCCGCCTTTTCCAGGGGAGGTGGCTGTGCTTGGTTCGCTTCGGTCTGGGTGGATCCCGTCCAGCCTCTGCATAGAGCAGAGGAGGAAAGGAATGTGTTCTCCCCGCGACTTCTGAATCCGAGCTTCCGTGGCCTGGTCATCCACTTTACCTCCTGTGAAATCAAGCAGGGTTGTTTATAGGTGCGTGAAGAAAGCCCACGGTTCACTGAACCAGAATGAACCCTAAACAGATGTGGTCACGTGTGGCCTTATGGCGTTGGTTTTACACGTGAAGGCAGCATGGTATTCTAAGAGGAAATGATGTCTGTGGTCGTGGTTCCCAGTGTGTCCACGGCAGCCCCCTGCCCCTGAGATTGGACACGGGTGTATGGGATAGGGTCCCAGAGTCAGTACGCACACCACGCAGTCTTGTCGGACTGGCGATGTCTGGCCTTTATCATTCTGTTTCTGTGTCTCAAGTGTAGGCAGATGCCCTCGTAATCAATCCAAGTATAGATCCACGTACAAATATCATTACGCTCCTACCTGCCGTGTGTGTCTATTTGCTTCAACGTGGATGTGAAAAGTACAGCAGGCCCACGGTCCTTTTTCCAAAACCCTAGGGGCCAGATGCGTTTTGGAATTCAGACGTTTTCAGGTTTTATTTCATTTTTTTTTAATTTCTTTTTTTTTTTCTTTTTCTTTTTTTTTTACGTTTATTGGTTTTTGAGACAGAGAGAGACTGAGCATGAACGGGGGAGGGTCAGAGAGAGGGAGACACACAACCCGAAACAGGCTCCAGGCTCTGAGCCGTCAGCACAGGGCCCGTCGCCGGGCTCGAACTCAAGGACCGCGAGCGAGATCGTGACCCGAGCCGAAGTGGGACGCTCAACCGACCGAGCCAGCCAGGTGCCCCATAAGTAGCCACTGTTTTCAGTTATATTTCTATCCGTAGAAACCCTGCTACCCTTAAAACACCTGGGATCCCAACAAATTTAAAGACGGTAAATATTTTGCTCTTTCTTCTAGATTTGGCTGATAGGTTCTGTTCAGCGCCGGTTTCAATGTCCTCTCAGCCACCTTTCCCTTGACCTTGAAGGGGACATGTTTTACCTTGTTATGCACAGGGCACCCAAACCCTTCTGCTATCACATGTCATCTTTGCAGGCAGGCAGGGTCTTCACTTACCGGGAGCACAGGTATGACCTCGCATGTCTGACATCCTACCGTGAGGACATTTGTCGGACACGTTTGTTGAGGACATACGAGTCTCAAATCTTTGCGTATGTTGGGGGTTCTGGAGGCAACATATTCCTTGTTGATAAATTTTACGTCAGCCCATTTATGCTGTGACTTGTAAATCAGACCACATGGAGTGGGCCTCCACCCAAACAAAGCGGTTGGGGAATACTCTCCTCCCATGTAGACAAATATATGGATATGTCTTCCTTTGGCCACAGCCTCCAAACCCACCAGTGTTTACCTACCCTGGTCAGAAGTAACCACTGTTTTGGGGTGCCTTGGTGGCTCGGTCAAGTGTAAGCGTCTGACTTTGGCTCAGGTTGTGGTCTCGTGCCTTGCGAACTTGTGGCTCGTGACCTCTCAGCTCTTGAGTTCAAGCCCCCCCTCTGTCAGCGCAGAACCTGCTTCAGGTCCTCTTTCTCCCTCTCTCTCATTCACTCTCTCTCTCTCTCTGCCCCTCCCCCATTTTCACTCTCAAACAAGAAAAATAAACATCAAAAAATTGTTGCAAACAAGAGAAGTAGCCAGTTTTTTTTTAATTAAAAAAAAATTTTTTTTTAACGTGTATTCATTTTTGCGAGACAGAGACAGAGCATGGGCGGGGAAGGGGCAGAGAGAGAGAGGGAGACACAGGATCTGAAGCAGGCTCCAGGCTTCCAGCTGTCTGCACGGAACCGGACGCGGGGCTCAAACTCACAAACTGCCAGATCATGACCTGAGCCGAAGTTGGACGCTCAACCGACGGAGCCACCCAGGCGCCCCTAAATGTTTTTTTATGTTTATTCATTTTTGAAAGACAGAGAGCACAAGCAGGGGTGGGGCGGAGAGAGAGGGGGACACAGAATCCGAAGCAGGCTCCAAGCTCCGAGCCGGCAGCACAGAGCCCAGCGCGCAGCTACAAGTCAGGAACCGCGAGATCACGAACCGCCGCCCCCTCCCACCGGTGCGCGGCCTAGCCGGGGCCGGGAGTCGGGATCCGCGGTGGCGCCGGGACGCGGGGCTCCGCGAGCTCGGCGGAGCGGGCGGGGAGGGGGGCGGAGGGGTCTCGGGCGGCGGGGAGCCAGGCCGCGCGCCGCGCCCGAGCCAGGCGCTCCTCAACCAGCCCGGCCCCGCGCGGCCCCCCCCCCCCCCCCCGGCGGGCTGAGCCGCTGGAAGTGACGCGCGGTGAGGGCGGGGCTCCGGCCCGGGAGCAGACGCCGCCGCCGCCGCCGCCGCCGCAGACACCGCCGCCTCAGACGCCGCTCAGCCGCCGAAGCAGCCGCCGCCGCCGCACCCGCCGACGAAACAGCCGCCGCAGCCGCCGCAGTACGACCCGCAGCCGGCGCGGCCGCCGCCGCCGCTCAGCCGCCGCAGCCGCCGCAGTAGCAGCCTCAGCCGGCGCAGTAGCAGCCGCAGCAGGCGCGGCCGCCGCCGCCGCTCAGCCGCCGCAGCCGCCGCAGTAGCAGCCGCAGCCGGCGCAGCCGCCGCAGCCGCCGCAGTGGCAGCCGCAGCCGGCGTGGCCGCCGCCGCCGCTGCCGCTCAGCCGCCGCAGTAGCAGCCGCCGCAGTAGCAGCCGCAGCCGCTCAGCCGCCGCAGCCGCCGCAGTAGCAGCCGCAGCCGGCACAGCCGCCGCCGCAGCAGCAGCCGCAGGCGTAGCAGCAAGCCGCGGCCGCCGCCGCTGCCGCCGCTCCCGCCTCGGCCCGGAAGCGAAGTAGCCGCGCAAGGCCCGAGCCCCGCGGGCCGCCGCTGCCGCTGCCCTTGAACCGCGTGAAGCAGCTCGCCAAGCAGACCGTGGGCAGGTGAGTGAGCCGTGCCGGGCCGGCCGGGAGCGCGCGGGCCGGGGAACGGGGGTCGGGGTCGTGGCTGGGGCCGAGGCGGGCCCGCTGCCCCGCGGGGCCCCGCGCTCAGGCCCGGCCGCCCGTCGGGTCCGCTGCGGGCCAGGGACGAGGGCTGCGCCACGCAGCGGCCTGTCGCCCAGCTCAGGGCCGCCGCCTGAGCCCCCGGGAACGGTGGGGCGGGCCGGCCTCCCGGGACGCCCCCCGCGCGGGTCCCCGCCGCCCATTGTCCCGGCCCCGCTGAGCATCGTCCTCTGGGGTCTGGACCCAAGCTTTCCCCGGGCCTCCCCCCGTCTCCCGGGGCTTTGCCTTGGGCGAAAACTCGGCTAACCGGTGTGCCCGAGGCCGGGCGGGCGCGGTGCTCTGGGGGGCGGCATTCTCAGCCTTTCCGGGTCGCCCGGCCGCTGCCCACCGACCGTCCACCTCCAAGTGCCTGAGGGCAGTCAATAAGTAAGGGGCGATCAGAGCCCATCGGAGCCGCTTAGTGAGACTCAGGACTCCCTTGGAGGCACTTTGGAGGGTGTGCCGTCTCCCAACCGTGGCCCCTGTGGTTGCTCAAGTTCTTGACCTGTAGACATTTGGAACCGGGAGGAAAGAATTGTGGAAAGGCCTTGGGCAAATGGAAAAACAAAAAGAGGAGGGGCTCTCAAAACAGCTTTTCTCACTTTGGATTGGGGAGCAAATCCTTCTCCAGGTTTCTCTGGTATCGCTTTAATGCTTGACAGGAAACGATCGATTATGAAATGACAGAAGAGACCGGACTTTGTAGTGGTTTTGAGAGCCTCTGGAGGTTGATCATCGTGTGCTGTGTTCTCTGGGGTAAATCTTTCAAGGTCTTTCAGGGCAGTGAGCTGTCCTGTCCCCGCTGACTGTTTATTCTGAGAAGGGGTATGAAAGTGTGACTTTTACATCGCTTTTTCTTCGTCTTTGTTTTCAACAGTTGAGTAAAAGGGGGCGTTTGGTTTGGCCACAGCACGTGGGGACGCTTCTTTTCTGTGTGTGTCTGAAAATACTTTTACTTCCCCTGGAGCTTTCTGTATTTGCCTTTTACACTTTCGTTCCCCCCCCCCCCCCCGCCAAGGTTTTGCTCAGTTTTGTTCAATTTCGTTGCTACCCCCACCCTATTATCTCCGTGTGCACTTATCCTGTTTCCAGAGTGGATCCCTGTCCCTAGAGCCTAGCAGTGCCTACGTTTCTGTCATTTGTAGGAAAATGATAGAAATAATGAGTGCCAAGAGGAAGGCAGACGGAATAGTCGTGTGGCCCAAAGCTTCAACCAGGCATCTGTGAATGAGTTACAAGATAACTCCTTAGGAGTTTTCTCCGCCCCCCCCCACCCCCACCCCCTTAGCATTCTCAGTAACATGCATTGTGAAATCAGTATTTAGTGACTCTGAAGAGACATGTGTCACATTGTCGTTCTGGTCAGTTTGTACATCTCATGAGGAAAGGGGTGTTTGCTCTGTTTGCACAAAGTTCTGAGACTTTTCAAGCTATCGAGCCACTCAGGGTCTCTTTGGCTCCGGCTTCCTCTGTGGCAGCTTCTCTCTTCACGCTGCCGAATTACAGCCATGTGTGCCTCCTTTCGGTTGCCAGAGGCCGCCGAACCTTCTTCCCTGTTAGCCTCTACCTGGAAGTCTCCAAAGCTCCATTCACCTCACCTGCCCTAGACCTGCCTCCTACTCATTCTTTCGGTGTCCAGGCAAAGGTCACTGCCTCTAAAAGACCTTCTGTGATGCTCCAACGTGGATTGGGAGTCCCTGTCCTGGCCACTTACGTACGTCCGCATAGCACCTGTTTTTCTATAATGCAAGGCCTGTTTACTTGTTGGTATTCTCCATTAGACTGAACGCCTTGAGAGTCCTTGCCGTCTTTCTGTTTCATTGGCCAGCTCTGCTGTGGCTCCTGTCATAAGGTCGATTCTCCAGAAACATTTGTCAGTCTAGCACACATCTAGATCGTACCAGATCGCTCCGGTGGTGTGAGCCCAAGAATGGGAAAATGAAAGCTGGATAGAGTAAATGGTGATTCGTGCTAGCAGTGTAATTCTGGCCCTGACCTTTGACTCTGTTTGAAAATCTTTCTTGCTAGATGCCAGTGGAAGCAGCAGCTGTTACAGAGCTGTTAGGGGTGTGGCCATTTCTGCTCCCACAGCCAAAACTGTTTCCTGGGGAAGCTTTGGCTTTACTGCTGCTGACTCCCTCGATAAGTTTGTATTTTTTCCACGTCAAGAATGACGAAGGACTAGGGAGGAAAAAGGGAGGTGAGAGAGAGCCTAGGATTGTAATTGTGTGTTATTGGCGTAGGCATCGGGATTGGGATTTGGGGGGTATTGGGGTCCAGAGGAAAGCTAGAAAGCAGAGAAGTTACCTTCCCCCCCCGCCCCCCCGCCGCAGCCAAGAGTGATATTCTGTGTGTGAGTGGCTCGCCCATTGTGTCTGTTACGGATGCACAGAGTTCTGAATGGTGTCTTGCGAGGAAATATTCTCTTCCGAACAATGAGGACCTCGTGAGTCACCCCACCGTGAGGTTCTGTGGGATGGACATGTGGGAGAATTCGTAATGGGTAGAAGAAGTGAGTTCTCATGATGCAGTTTGTGGACAATGGGTGCATGAGTCTGTTTCGGAAGATGGTTTGTGTATCACAGGCGCGAGGACGATGCAGTGGTCTCTTGAGTGGGGTATCCCAAAGAAGAGAATTACGATGGTTGATTCATGCGTTCAAGAGACCCTTATCGAGCCCAAATTATGTGCCGTTGTGGAAAGTAGAAAAGAATCCAAGTGAATACAAACGCAGCTTCTGCCCTGAAGGGGCTCCACAGACTTGTGGAAGAGGTAGGCAAGCAAAAATGATTATACACCGTGAGGTAAGTCCTCCTTACAGAGGGATGGCGAACACACTAAGGGAAACTCTACTCTTACTGGAAGGAGAGAGGTAACACAACACAACAAAACAAAAAAAAAGAAACGGGAGAAAATTTGACCAGAGCCTTTCCCCTCCATCTTTCAACACTCTTTCAAACTTCTGCTGTATTGAGTAGGTCCCCTTTTTTTTTTTTTTTTTTTTTTTTAATATTTATTTTTGAGAGAAAGGGTAGACAGAACATGAGCGGGGGAGAGGCAGAGAGAGAGGGAAACACAGAATCCGAAGCAGGCTCCAGGCTCCGATATGTCAGCACAGAGCCTGACGCGGGCCTCAAACCCACGAACCGAGAGATCCTGACCTGAGCCGAAGTCAGACACCTAACCCAGTGAGCCACCCAGGTGCCCCGTAGGTCTCTTTTGATTGTCAGTAAACCCACCTCGAGGGGCGCCTGGGTGGCTCAGTTGGCTGAATATCCTGCTCTTGATTTCAGCTCAGGTCATGATCTCACAGTTCCTGGGATGAAGCCCCGCCCACGTCAAGCTCTGTGCCAGTGGTGCGGAGCCTGCTTGGGATTTTCTGTCTCTGCCCCTTCCCCGCTCTCTGTCTCGATGACGAAAAAAGAAAAAAACACACAAAACCAAACCGACTGGAATTGTTATGAGCCAAGCTGCGAATTTGATTGGCTCCTATGTGAGGAAAAGAGTCCAAAAGCAATATAGTTGCAGCCAGGGCTGGATGCAGGGGTTCCACTCTTTAGGTAAGCTGTGTCACAAGGAGGAATCGCCCCCCACCCCACCCCTCCACCCCCCGGCTTCCAACATCTTCAGTTCAAGTCCCAGAGGGGCAAAGAATACCTTTCACTGTGGCCAGAGCCCCAGGATTGACTGTGAAGGTATCTGATGGGGTCAGTGGCCTTTCCCTGGGCATGGAAATGGAGTCAGCCCCACCCCAGCCACAGGGGCCTAGAATGGGAGAGTGCCGAGCCCCCTCCCCCCCCCGCAAGGTAACCCAGCAGGAGGCAGGAAGTGTGGTCTTTTCTAGTCCTGCTAAAAGGAAAGAAAGAGCTTCTTGGAAATCCGGGACGCAGAGAATCCAGTAGCTGCGGATGGCCGTTGGCGTGGAGGGTGTGGAGGAAGGGGTGCACCGAGGTGAGGAACCTGAGCGTTTGGTCGTGAGGTCGATGAGTCCGGGAGGACAGGAATCTGGGGGCCTCATAGCAGAGTCGAGTACGCGGGTGAGGCTCTGGAAGGGAGTGTCTCTTTGGATGTGGGATTCTGCCGAGATCGAAGCTCTCCCTGGAGGCCTGAATGTTCTCCTAGATAGTAGCCTTTACGTAAGTCAGGGTTGCACACTCCAAGCCTCAGGGGGCCGGGCTAATAAGAATGAATAAAGAAAATAAGAGCGACCTAGACCAGGTGAGGGCCGTGGGGGACCCGACGGTGCCTGTCTCACCAAAGGGCCGCGTGAGAATCTGGGCCCGCCGTCGGGCCCGACCTTTGGAGTTGTTGAGAAAGGCCCAACTCCTTCTGGATTTTCATGAAGATTAGGTGGCATTTAATGCCAATTGAAAACAACCACCAGGACCCTGAGCGGGACTAAACAAAATACATCTGTGGCCACAGTTGGTCTGTGGGTCCCCAGCGGGCAGTTGCTTGTGTAAAAGGTTGGGGAGGTGGAGATTCCTGTGGTGACTTTTTTCTCCTTTTCCTCCTGCACCCCACCCTCCGATGACTACCTTCCGAGTTCTTGGGTTTGTCGACGAGCTCGTCCTTTCCTTTACAGAAACGTTTCAGAGATCCGAGAGTAGCAATCATCACTACTTGTCTCCTGGTTTGGTTTACCAAGCGCTGTACCGAACCACCTGGCCTGGTCTCACCTGCTGGCGCTTGTTATCATTTCTGGTTTAGAGAGAAGAAAAATGACCTGCCGTTGTCTGCCCGGCCAGCGAGTGGCCGAGGCAGGACTTGGGGCCAGGGTGTGACTCCGGACCCCGTGTGTTTCCGACTGTAGACACTGGGCCGGCTGCCCGCCAGGGAAGGGTTCGTGTGGATGAAATGTCTTTGGTGCTTGCTGACTTGCTGGGCTAGATGCTTTTGAGTCAAGTCTCTCACGGCCTTCTCCACAGCAACTCCCAGAGGTGATGTGCTTTATTCCTGGTTTCATGATGAGGAAGCGAGGCCTCAGAGAGGTCATCGGGCTAGTTAAGAAGAGCGCTGCCGTTCATCAGAAACCGGGGTTCTGCTTCCAAAGCAGATAGGAGTCCTTCCTTCACGCAGGCAACTCTTTGTTTCAGAGACCCCGTGTTAGAATGCTGTGTGACGACGCTTCCACAAAATCCTGGAAGCTAGGGGTTGGATGTTGCTCTCGTCCAGGGGCTCCTGCCAGGGATGGCCCCCGGGGGGACATTTGGCAATGGCCGGAGACAAACGTTTTTGTGTTTTGTCGTGACTTGGCTCGGGCGTGGGGTGCTCCTGGCATCTGGCGACACAGGCCGGGGATGCTGCTGACCAGCCTACACCGCCCAGGACAGCCTCGCCGCACAGAATTCTCTGGTCCCAAATGTCAAGAGTGGTGAGGTTGGTTGGGAAAGCCTGGTGGAGTCCTGTGAGATTCTGGACACGTGAATCGTGACAACCAAAGGTCCGTGACGTTTGCCTGCAGGGTGAAGGTGCGTTCCGTTTGGTCTCTTTCTTACGTGTGGAAGCATTTCTGACCATCGTTGGCCCGTACTGAACACTCGGGGGTTTTCACGTGGAAACCTGGGCTTCCTGCTGCTTCTCCAATGTTGCAAGACCTAGCGAAGCCTGGCATCGCGCCCTCGCGCAAGGACACGTCGTCGTAGCTGTAGCTGCAGCCGCGTAGGTGCTGTCCCGTCCGGGTGGGGCATCGACCGTCCAGTGTGCCCGGGTCCCTACCTGGCTTGTCCTGCTGTGGTACGTTCCTTGCGGACCCCTCCCTGCTCACGGATCTCTCAAGGACCTTCTCCAGGAGCAGCGGAGTCTCTGCCTCGCGAGGTAGCCCGTTGCGTTAGGGGCAACGCGAGTCAAAGGCATCTCTGCCCGTGAGTCCCAGGGGAGTCCTCCGGTGCCACGACGCCTGCGTCTCTCTTCCGCGAGACGGCCCTTTCTGTATTCGGCGTCGCAAACCGCACACCGTGTCCTCGCTCTCTCAGCAGTAACATTCTCCACCCCTCACCTATTCTACACCCTGACTTCCTCCGCCTTTTCCAGGGGAGGTGGCTGTGCTTGGTTCGCTTCGGTCTGGGTGGATCCCGTCCAGCCTCTGCATAGAGCAGAGGAGGAAAGGAATGTGTTCTCCCCGCGACTTCTGAATCCGAGCTTCCGTGGCCTGGTCATCCACTTTACCTCCTGTGAAATCAAACAGGGTTGTTTATAGGTGCGTGAAGAAAGCCCACGGTTCACTGAACCAGAATGAACCCTAAACAGATGTGGTCACGTGTGGCCTTATGGCGTTGGTTTTACACGTGAAGGCAGCATGGTATTCTAAGAGGAAATGATGTCTGTGGTCGTGGTTCCCAGTGTGTCCACGGCAGCCCCCTGCCCCTGAGATTGGACACGGGTGTATGGGATAGGGTCCCAGAGTCAGTACGCACACCACGCAGTCTTGTCGGACTGGCGATGTCTGGCCTTTATCATTCTGTTTCTGTGTCTCAAATGTAGGCAGATGCCCTCGTAATCAATCCAAGTATAGATCCACGTACAAATATCATTACGCTCCTACCTGCCGTGTGTGTCTATTTGCTTCAACGTGGATGTGAAAAGTACAGCAGGCCCACGGTCCTTTTTCCAAAACCCTAGGGGCCAGATGCGTTTTGGAATTCAGACGTTTTCAGGTTTTATTTCATTTTTTGTTAATTTCTTTTTTTTTTCTTTTTCTTTTTTTTTACGTTTATTGGTTTTTGAGACAGAGAGAGACTGAGCATGAACGGGGGAGGGTCAGAGAGAGGGAGACACACAACCCGAAACAGGCTCCAGGCTCTGAGCCGTCAGCACAGGGCCCGTCGCCGGGCTCGAACTCAAGGACCGCGAGCGAGATCGTGACCCGAGCCGAAGTGGGACGCTCAACCGACCGAGCCAGCCAGGTGCCCCATAAGTAGCCACTGTTTTCAGTTATATTTCTATCCGTAGAAACCCTTCTACCCTTAAAACACCTGGGATCCCAACAAATTTAAAGACGGTAAATATTTTGCTCTTTCTTCTAGTTTTGGCTGATAGGTTCTGTTCAGCGCCGGTTTCAATGTCCTCTCAGCCACCTTTCCCTTGACCTTGAAGGGGACATGTTTTACCTTGTTATGCACAGGGCACCCAAACCCTTCTGCTATCACATGTCATCTTTGCAGGCAGGCAGGGTCTTCACTTACCGGGAGCACAGGTATGACCTCGCATGTCTGACATCCTACCGTGAGGACATTTGTCGGACACGTTTGTTGAGGACATACGAGTCTCAAATCTTTGCGTATGTTGGGGGTTCTGGAGGCAACATATTCCTTGTTGATAAATTTTACGTCAGCCCATTTATGCTGTGACTTGTAAATCAGACCACATGGAGTGGGCCTCCACCCAAACAAAGCGGTTGGGGAATACTCTCCTCCCATGTAGACAAATATATGTATATGTCTTCCTTTGGCCACAGCCTCCAAACCCACCAGTATTTACCTACCCTGGTCAGAAGTAACCACTGTTTTGGGGTGCCTTGGTGGCTCGGTCAAGTGTAAGCGTCTGACTTTGGCTCAGGTTGTGGTCTCGTGCCTTGCGATCTTGTGGCTCGTGACCTCTCAGCTCTTGAGTTCAAGCCCCCCCTCTGTCAGCGCAGAACCTGCTTCAGGTCCTCTTTCTCCCTCTCTCTCATTCACTCTCTCTCTCTCTCTGCCCCTCCCCCATTTTCACTCTCAAACAAGAAAAATAAACATCAAAAAATTGTTGCAAACAAGAGAAGTAGCCAGTTTTTTTTTAATTAAAAAAAAATTTTTTTTTAACGTGTATTCATTTTTGCGAGACAGAGACAGAGCATGGGCGGGGAAGGGGCAGAGAGAGAGAGGGAGACACAGGATCTGAAGCAGGCTCCAGGCTTCCAGCTGTCTGCACGGAACCGGACGCGGGGCTCAAACTCACAAACTGCCAGATCATGACCTGAGCCGAAGTTGGACGCTCAACCGACGGAGCCACCCAGGCGCCCCTAAATGTTTTTTTATGTTTATTCATTTTTGAAAGACAGAGAGCACAAGCAGGGGTGGGGCGGAGAGAGAGGGGGACACAGAATCCGAAGCAGGCTCCAAGCTCCGAGCCGGCAGCACAGAGCCCAGCGCGCAGCTACAAGTCAGGAACCGGGAGATCACGAACCGCCGCCCCCTCCCACCGGTGCGCGGCCTAGCCGGGGCCGGGAGTCGGGATCCGCGGTGGCGCCGGGACGCGGGGCTCCGCGAGCTCGGCGGAGCGGGCGGGGAGGGGGGCGGAGGGGTCTCGGGCGGCGGGGAGCCAGGCCGCGCGCCGCGCCCGAGCCAGGCGCTCCTCTACCAGCCCGGCCCCGCGCGGCCCCCCCCCCACCCCCCCCGGCGGGCTGAGCCGCTGGAAGTGACGCGCGGTGAGGGCGGGGCTCCGGCCCGGGAGCAGACGCCGCCGCCGCCGCCGCCGCCGCAGACACCGCCGCCTCAGACGCCGCTCAGCCGCCGAAGCAGCCGCCGCCGCCGCACCCGCCGACGAAACAGCCGCCGCAGCCGCCGCAGTACGACCCGCAGCCGGCGCGGCCGCCGCCGCCGCTCAGCCGCCGCAGCCGCCGCAGTAGCAGCCGCAGCCGGCGCAGTAGCAGCCGCAGCAGGCGCGGCCGCCGCCGCCGCTCAGCCGCCGCAGCCGCCGCAGTAGCAGCCGCAGCCGGCGCAGCCGCCGCAGCCGCCGCAGTGGCAGCCGCAGCCGGCGTGGCCGCCGCCGCCGCTGCCGCTCAGCCGCCGCAGTAGCAGCCGCCGCAGTAGCAGCCGCAGCCGCTCAGCCGCCGCAGCCGCCGCAGTAGCAGCCGCAGCCGGCACAGCCGCCGCCGCAGCAGCAGCCGCAGGCGTAGCAGCAAGCCGCGGCCGCCGCTGCCGCCTCGGCCCGGAAGCGAAGTAGCCGCGCAAGGCCCGAGCCCCGCGGGCCGCCGCTGCCGCTGCCCTTGAACCGCGTGAAGCAGCTCGCCAAGCAGACCATGGGCAGGTGAGTGAGCCGTGCCGGGCCGGCCGGGAGCGCGCGGGCCGGGGAACGGGGGTCGGGGTCGTGGCTGGGGCCGAGGCGGGCCCGCTGCCCCGCGGGGCCCCGCGCTCAGGCCCGGCCGCCCGTCGGGTCCGCTGCGGGCCAGGGACGAGGGCTGCGCCACGCAGCGGCCTGTCGCCCAGCTCAGGGCCGCCGCCTGAGCCCCCGGGAACGGTGGGGCGGGCCGGCCTCCCGGGACGCCCCCCGCGCGGGTCCCCGCCGCCCATTGTCCCGGCCCCGCTGAGCATCGTCCTCTGGGGTCTGGACCCAAGCTTTCCCCGGGCCTCCCCCCGTCTCCCGGGGCTTTGCCTTGGGCGAAAACTCGGCTAACCGGTGTGCCCGAGGCCGGGCGGGCGCGGTGCTCTGGGTGGCGGCATTCTCAGCCTTTCCGGGTCGCCCGGCCGCTGCCCACCGACCGTCCACCTCCAAGTGCCTGAGGGCAGTCAATAAGTAAGGGGCGATCAGAGCCCATCGGAGCCGCTTAGTGAGACTCAGGACTCCCTTGGAGGCACTTTGGAGGGTGTGCCGTCTCCCAACCGTGGCCCCTGTGGTTGCTCAAGTTCTTGACCTGTAGACATTTGGAACCGGGAGGAAAGAATTGTGGAAAGGCCTTGGGCAAATGGAAAAACAAAAAGAGGAGGGGCTCTCAAAACAGCTTTTCTCACTTTGGATTGGGGAGCAAATCCTTCTCCAGGTTTCTCTGGTATCGCTTTAATGCTTGACAGGAAACGATCGATTATGAAATGACAGAAGAGACCGGACTTTGTAGTGGTTTTGAGAGCCTCTGGAGGTTGATCATCGTGTGCTGTGTTCTCTGGGGTAAATCTTTCAAGGTCTTTCAGGGCAGTGAGCTGTCCTGTCCCCGCTGACTGTTTATTCTGAGAAGGGGTATGAAAGTGTGACTTTTACATCGCTTTTTCTTCGTCTTTGTTTTCAACAGTTGAGTAAAAGGGGGCGTTTGGTTTGGCCACAGCACGTGGGGACGCTTCTTTTCTGTGTGTGTCTGAAAATACTTTTACTTCCCCTGGAGCTTTCTGTATTTGCCTTTTACACTTTCGTTCCCCCCCCCCCCCGCCAAGGTTTTGCTCAGTTTTGTTCAATTTCGTTGCTACCCCCACCCTATTATCTCCGTGTGCACTTATCCTGTTTCCAGAGTGGATCCCTGTCCCTAGAGCCTAGCAGTGCCTACGTTTCTGTCATTTGTAGGAAAATGATAGAAATAATGAGTGCCAAGAGGAAGGCAGACGGAATAGTCGTGTGGCCCAAAGCTTCAACCAGGCATCTGTGAATGAGTTACAAGATAACTCCTTAGGAGTTTTCTCCGCCCCCCCCCCACCCCCACCCCCTTAGCATTCTCAGTAACATGCATTGTGAAATCAGTATTTAGTGACTCTGAAGAGACATGTGTCACATTGTCGTTCTGGTCAGTTTGTACATCTCATGAGGAAAGGGGTGTTTGCTCTGTTTGCACAAAGTTCTGAGACTTTTCAAGCTATCGAGCCACTCAGGGTCTCTTTGGCTCCGGCTTCCTCTGTGGCAGCTTCTCTCTTCACGCTGCCGAATTACAGCCATGTGTGCCTCCTTTCGGTTGCCAGAGGCCGCCGAACCTTCTTCCCTGTTAGCCTCTACCTGGAAGTCTCCAAAGCTCCATTCACCTCACCTGCCCTAGACCTGCCTCCTACTCATTCTTTCGGTGTCCAGGCAAAGGTCACTGCCTCTAAAAGACCTTCTGTGATGCTCCAACGTGGATTGGGAGTCCCTGTCCTGGCCACTTACGTACGTCCGCATAGCACCTGTTTTTCTATAATGCAAGGCCTGTTTACTTGTTGGTATTCTCCATTAGACTGAACGCCTTGAGAGTCCTTGCCGTCTTTCTGTTTCATTGGCCAGCTCTGCTGTGGCTCCTGTCATAAGGTCGATTCTCCAGAAACATTTGTCAGTCTAGCACACATCTAGATCGTACCAGATCGCTCCGGTGGTGTGAGCCCAAGAATGGGAAAATGAAAGCTGGATAGAGTAAATGGTGATTCGTGCTAGCAGTGTAATTCTGGCCCTGACCTTTGACTCTGTTTGAAAATCTTTCTTGCTAGATGCCAGTGGAAGCAGCAGCTGTTACAGAGCTGTTAGGGGTGTGGCCATTTCTGCTCCCACAGCCAAAACTGTTTCCTGGGGAAGCTTTGGCTTTACTGCTGCTGACTCCCTCGATAAGTTTGTATTTTTTCCACGTCAAGAATGACGAAGGACTAGGGAGGAAAAAGGGAGGTGAGAGAGAGCCTAGGATTGTAATTGTGTGTTATTGGCGTAGGCATCGGGATTGGGATTTGGGGGGTATTGGGGTCCAGAGGAAAGCTAGAAAGCAGAGAAGTTACCTTCCCCCCCCGCCCCCCCGCCGCAGCCAAGAGTGATATTCTGTGTGTGAGTGGCTCGCCCATTGTGTCTGTTACGGATGCACAGAGTTCTGAATGGTGTCTTGCGAGGAAATATTCTCTTCCGAACAATGAGGACCTCGTGAGTCACCCCACCGTGAGGTTCTGTGGGATGGACATGTGGGAGAATTCGTAATGGGTAGAAGAAGTGAGTTCTCATGATGCAGTTTGTGGACAATGGGTGCATGAGTCTGTTTCGGAAGATGGTTTGTGTATCACAGGCGCGAGGACGATGCAGTGGTCTCTTGAGTGGGGTATCCCAAAGAAGAGAATTACGATGGTTGATTCATGCGTTCAAGAGACCCTTATCGAGCCCAAATTATGTGCCGTTGTGGAAAGTAGAAAAGAATCCAAGTGAATACAAACGCAGCTTCTGCCCTGAAGGGGCTCCACAGACTTGTGGAAGAGGTAGGCAAGCAAAAATGATTATACACCGTGAGGTAAGTCCTCCTTACAGAGGGATGGCGAACACACTAAGGGAAACTCTACTCTTACTGGAAGGAGAGAGGTAACACAACACAACAAAACAAAAAAAAAGAAACGGGAGAAAATTTGACCAGAGCCTTTCCCCTCCATCTTTCAACACTCTTTCAAACTTCTGCTGTATTGAGTAGGTCCCCCTTTATTTTTTTTTTTTTTTTTTAATATTTATTTTTGAGA
The DNA here is from genome assembly GCF_028018385.1 of Neofelis nebulosa. NCBI lineage: Eukaryota > Metazoa > Chordata > Mammalia > Carnivora > Felidae > Neofelis > Neofelis nebulosa. The sequence goes on along the minus strand of NC_080799.1, from coordinate 20,542,692 downwards.
GAAAGGGTAGACAGAACATGAGCGGGGGAGAGGCAGAGAGAGAGGGAAACACAGAATCCGAAGCAGGCTCCAGGCTCCGATATGTCAGCACAGAGCCTGACGCGGGCCTCAAACCCACGAACCGAGAGATCCTGACCTGAGCCGAAGTCAGACACCTAACCCAGTGAGCCACCCAGGTGCCCCGTAGGTCTCTTTTGATTGTCAGTAAACCCACCTCGAGGGGCGCCTGGGTGGCTCAGTTGGCTGAATATCCTGCTCTTGATTTCAGCTCAGGTCATGATCTCACAGTTCCTGGGATGAAGCCCCGCCCACGTCAAGCTCTGTGCCAGTGGTGCGGAGCCTGCTTGGGATTTTCTGTCTCTGCCCCTTCCCCGCTCTCTGTCTCGATGACGAAAAAAGAAAAAAACACACAAAACCAAACCGACTGGAATTGTTATGAGCCAAGCTGCGAATTTGATTGGCTCCTATGTGAGGAAAAGAGTCCAAAAGCAATATAGTTGCAGCCAGGGCTGGATGCAGGGGTTCCACTCTTTAGGTAAGCTGTGTCACAAGGAGGAATCGCCCCCCACCCCACCCCTCCACCCCCCGGCTTCCAACATCTTCAGTTCAAGTCCCAGAGGGACAAAGAATACCTTTCACTGTGGCCAGAGCCCCAGGATTGACTGTGAAGGTATCTGATGGGGTCAGTGGCCTTTCCCTGGGCATGGAAATGGAGTCAGCCCCACCCCAGCCACAGGGGCCTAGAATGGGAGAGTGCCGAGCCCCCTCCCCCCCCCCGCAAGGTAACCCAGCAGGAGGCAGGAAGTGTGGTCTTTTCTAGTCCTGCTAAAAGGAAAGAAAGAGCTTCTTGGAAATCCGGGACGCAGAGAATCCAGTAGCTGCGGATGGCCGTTGGCGTGGAGGGTGTGGAGGAAGGGGTGCACCGAGGTGAGGAACCTGAGCGTTTGGTCGTGAGGTCGATGAGTCCGGGAGGACAGGAATCTGGGGGCCTCATAGCAGAGTCGAGTACGCGGGTGAGGCTCTGGAAGGGAGTGTCTCTTTGGATGTGGGATTCTGCCGAGATCGAAGCTCTCCCTGGAGGCCTGAATGTTCTCCTAGATAGTAGCCTTTACGTAAGTCAGGGTTGCACACTCCAAGCCTCAGGGGGCCGGGCTAATAAGAATGAATAAAGAAAATAAGAGCGACCTAGACCAGGTGAGGGCCGTGGGGGACCCGACGGTGCCTGTCTCACCAAAGGGCCGCGTGAGAATCTGGGCCCGCCGTCGGGCCCGACCTTTGGAGTTGTTGAGAAAGGCCCAACTCCTTCTGGATTTTCATGAAGATTAGGTGGCATTTAATGCCAATTGAAAACAACCACCAGGACCCTGAGCGGGACTAAACAAAATACATCTGTGGCCACAGTTGGTCTGTGGGTCCCCAGCGGGCAGTTGCTTGTGTAAAAGGTTGGGGAGGTGGAGATTCCTGTGGTGACTTTTTTCTCCTTTTCCTCCTGCACCCCACCCTCCGATGACTACCTTCCGAGTTCTTGGGTTTGTCGACGAGCTCGTCCTTTCCTTTACAGAAACGTTTCAGAGATCCGAGAGTAGCAATCATCACTACTTGTCTCCTGGTTTGGTTTACCAAGCGCTGTACCGAACCACCTGGCCTGGTCTCACCTGCTGGCGCTTGTTATCATTTCTGGTTTAGAGAGAAGAAAAATGACCTGCCGTTGTCTGCCCGGCCAGCGAGTGGCCGAGGCAGGACTTGGGGCCAGGGTGTGACTCCGGACCCCGTGTGTTTCCGACTGTAGACACTGGGCCGGCTGCCCGCCAGGGAAGGGTTCGTGTGGATGAAATGTCTTTGGTGCTTGCTGACTTGCTGGGCTAGATGCTTTTGAGTCAAGTCTCTCACGGCCTTCTCCACAGCAACTCCCAGAGGTGATGTGCTTTATTCCTGGTTTCATGATGAGGAAGCGAGGCCTCAGAGAGGTCATCGGGCTAGTTAAGAAGAGCGCTGCCGTTCATCAGAAACCGGGGTTCTGCTTCCAAAGCAGATAGGAGTCCTTCCTTCACGCAGGCAACTCTTTGTTTCAGAGACCCCGTGTTAGAATTCTGTGTGACGACGCTTCCACAAAATCCTGGAAGCTAGGGGTTGGATGTTGCTCTCGTCCGGGGGCTCCTGCCAGGGATGGCCCCCGGGGGGACATTTGGCAATGGCCGGAGACAAACGTTTTTGTGTTTTGTCGTGACTTGGCTCGGGCGTGGGGTGCTCCTGGCATCTGGCGACACAGGCCGGGGATGCTGCTGACCAGCCTACACCGCCCAGGACAGCCTCGCCGCACAGAATTCTCTGGTCCCAAATGTCAAGAGTGGTGAGGTTGGTTGGGAAAGCCTGGTGGAGTCCTGTGAGATTCTGGACACGTGAATCGTGACAACCAAAGGTCCGTGACGTTTGCCTGCAGGGTGAAGGTGCGTTCCGTTTGGTCTCTTTCTTACGTGTGGAAGCATTTCTGACCATCGTTGGCCCGTACTGAACACTCGGGGGTTTTCACGTGGAAACCTGGGCTTCCTGCTGCTTCTCCAATGTTGCAAGACCTAGCGAAGCCTGGCATCGCGCCCTCGCGCAAGGACACGTCGTCGTAGCTGTAGCTGCAGCCGCGTAGGTGCTGTCCCGTCCGGGTGGGGCATCGACCGTCCAGTGTGCCCGGGTCCCTACCTGGCTTGTCCTGCTGTGGTACGTTCCTTGCGGACCCCTCCCTGCTCACGGATCTCTCAAGGACCTTCTCCAGGAGCAGCGGAGTCTCTGCCTCGCGAGGTAGCCCGTTGCGTTAGGGGCAACGCGAGTCAAAGGCATCTCTGCCCGTGAGTCCCAGGGGAGTCCTCCGGTGCCACGACGCCTGCGTCTCTCTTCCGCGAGACGGCCCTTTCTGTATTCGGCGTCGCAAACCGCACACCGTGTCCTCGCTCTCTCAGCGGTAACATTCTCCACCCCTCACCTATTCTACACCCTGACTTCCTCCGCCTTTTCCAGGGGAGGTGGCTGTGCTTGGTTCGCTTCGGTCTGGGTGGATCCCGTCCAGCCTCTGCATAGAGCAGAGGAGGAAAGGAATGTGTTCTCCCCGCGACTTCTGAATCCGAGCTTCCGTGGCCTGGTCATCCACTTTACCTCCTGTGAAATCAAACAGGGTTGTTTATAGGTGCGTGAAGAAAGCCCACGGTTCACTGAACCAGAATGAACCCTAAACAGATGTGGTCACGTGTGGCCTTATGGCGTTGGTTTTACACGTGAAGGCAGCATGGTATTCTAAGAGGAAATGATGTCTGTGGTCGTGGTTCCCAGTGTGTCCACGGCAGCCCCCTGCCCCTGAGATTGGACACGGGTGTATGGGATAGGGTCCCAGAGTCAGTACGCACACCACGCAGTCTTGTCGGACTGGCGATGTCTGGCCTTTATCATTCTGTTTCTGTGTCTCAAATGTAGGCAGATGCCCTCGTAATCAATCCAAGTATAGATCCACGTACAAATATCATTACGCTCCTACCTGCCGTGTGTGTCTATTTGCTTCAACGTGGATGTGAAAAGTACAGCAGGCCCACGGTCCTTTTTCCAAAACCCTAGGGGCCAGATGCGTTTTGGAATTCAGACGTTTTCAGGTTTTATTTCATTTTTTGTTAATTTCTTTTTTTTTTTCTTTTTCTTTTTTTTTACGTTTATTGGTTTTTGAGACAGAGAGAGACTGAGCATGAACGGGGGAGGGTCAGAGAGAGGGAGACACACAACCCGAAACAGGCTCCAGGCTCTGAGCCGTCAGCACAGGGCCCGTCGCCGGGCTCGAACTCAAGGACCGCGAGCGAGATCGTGACCCGAGCCGAAGTGGGACGCTCAACCGACCGAGCCAGCCAGGTGCCCCATAAGTAGCCACTGTTTTCAGTTATATTTCTATCCGTAGAAACCCTTCTACCCTTAAAACACCTGGGATCCCAACAAATTTAAAGACGGTAAATATTTTGCTCTTTCTTCTAGATTTGGCTGATAGGTTCTGTTCAGCGCCGGTTTCAATGTCCTCTCAGCCACCTTTCCCTTGACCTTGAAGGGGACATGTTTTACCTTGTTATGCACAGGGCACCCAAACCCTTCTGCTATCACATGTCATCTTTGCAGGCAGGCAGGGTCTTCACTTACCGGGAGCACAGGTATGACCTCGCATGTCTGACATCCTACCGTGAGGACATTTGTCGGACACGTTTGTTGAGGACATACGAGTCTCAAATCTTTGCGTATGTTGGGGGTTCTGGAGGCAACATATTCCTTGTTGATAAATTTTACGTCAGCCCATTTATGCTGTGACTTGTAAATCAGACCACATGGAGTGGGCCTCCACCCAAACAAAGCGGTTGGGGAATACTCTCCTCCCATGTAGACAAATATATGTATATGTCTTCCTTTGGCCACAGCCTCCAAACCCACCAGTATTTACCTACCCTGGTCAGAAGTAACCACTGTTTTGGGGTGCCTTGGTGGCTCGGTCAAGTGTAAGCGTCTGACTTTGGCTCAGGTTGTGGTCTCGTGCCTTGCGATCTTGTGGCTCGTGACCTCTCAGCTCTTGAGTTCAAGCCCCCCCTCTGTCAGCGCAGAACCTGCTTCAGGTCCTCTTTCTCCCTCTCTCTCATTCACTCTCTCTCTCTCTCTGCCCCTCCCCCATTTTCACTCTCAAACAAGAAAAATAAACATCAAAAAATTGTTGCAAACAAGAGAAGTAGCCAGTTTTTTTTTAATTAAAAAAAAATTTTTTTTTAACGTGTATTCATTTTTGCGAGACAGAGACAGAGCATGGGCGGGGAAGGGGCAGAGAGAGAGAGGGAGACACAGGATCTGAAGCAGGCTCCAGGCTTCCAGCTGTCTGCACGGAACCGGACGCGGGGCTCAAACTCACAAACTGCCAGATCATGACCTGAGCCGAAGTTGGACGCTCAACCGACGGAGCCACCCAGGCGCCCCTAAATGTTTTTTTATGTTTATTCATTTTTGAAAGACAGAGAGCACAAGCAGGGGTGGGGCGGAGAGAGAGGGGGACACAGAATCCGAAGCAGGCTCCAAGCTCCGAGCCGGCAGCACAGAGCCCAGCGCGCAGCTACAAGTCAGGAACCGGGAGATCACGAACCGCCGCCCCCTCCCACCGGTGCGCGGCCTAGCCGGGGCCGGGAGTCGGGATCCGCGGTGGCGCCGGGACGCGGGGCTCCGCGAGCTCGGCGGAGCGGGCGGGGAGGGGGGCGGAGGGGTCTCGGGCGGCGGGGAGCCAGGCCGCGCGCCGCGCCCGAGCCAGGCGCTCCTCTACCAGCCCGGCCCCGCGCGGCCCCCCCCCACCCCCCCCGGCGGGCTGAGCCGCTGGAAGTGACGCGCGGTGAGGGCGGGGCTCCGGCCCGGGAGCAGACGCCGCCGCCGCCGCCGCCGCCGCAGACACCGCCGCCTCAGACGCCGCTCAGCCGCCGAAGCAGCCGCCGCCGCCGCACCCGCCGACGAAACAGCCGCCGCAGCCGCCGCAGTACGACCCGCAGCCGGCGCGGCCGCCGCCGCCGCTCAGCCGCCGCAGCCGCCGCAGTAGCAGCCGCAGCCGGCGCAGTAGCAGCCGCAGCAGGCGCGGCCGCCGCCGCCGCTCAGCCGCCGCAGCCGCCGCAGTAGCAGCCGCAGCCGGCGCAGCCGCCGCAGCCGCCGCAGTGGCAGCCGCAGCCGGCGTGGCCGCCGCCGCCGCTGCCGCTCAGCCGCCGCAGTAGCAGCCGCCGCAGTAGCAGCCGCAGCCGCTCAGCCGCCGCAGCCGCCGCAGTAGCAGCCGCAGCCGGCACAGCCGCCGCCGCAGCAGCAGCCGCAGGCGTAGCAGCAAGCCGCGGCCGCCGCTGCCGCCTCGGCCCGGAAGCGAAGTAGCCGCGCAAGGCCCGAGCCCCGCGGGCCGCCGCTGCCGCTGCCCTTGAACCGCGTGAAGCAGCTCGCCAAGCAGACCGTGGGCAGGTGAGTGAGCCATGCCGGGCCTGCCGGGAGCGCGCGGGCCGGGGAACGGGGGTCGGGGTCGTGGCTGGGGCCGAGGCGGGCCCGCTGCCCCGCGGGGCCCCGCGCTCAGGCCCGGCCGCCCGCCGGGTCCGCTGCGGGCCAGGGACGAGGGCTGCGCCACGCAGCGGCCTGTCGCCCAGCTCAGGGCCGCCGCCTGAGCCCCCGGGAACGGTGGGGCGGGCCGGCCTCCCGGGACGCCCCCCGCGCGGGTCCCCGCCGCCCATTGTCCCGGCCCCGCTGAGCATCGTCCTCTGGGGTCTGGACCCAAGCTTTCCCCGGGCCTCCCCCCGTCTCCCGGGGCTTTGCCTTGGGCGAAAACTCGGCTAACCGGTGTGCCCGAGGCCGGGCGGGCGCGGTGCTCTGGGGGGCGGCATTCTCAGCCTTTCCGGGTCGCCCGGCCGCTGCCCACCGACCGTCCACCTCCAAGTGCCTGAGGGCAGTCAATAAGTAAGGGGCGATCAGAGCCCATCGGAGCCGCTTAGTGAGACTCAGGACTCCCTTGGAGGCACTTTGGAGGGTGTGCCGTCTCCCAACCGTGGCCCCTGTGGTTGCTCAAGTTCTTGACCTGTAGACATTTGGAACCGGGAGGAAAGAATTGTGGAAAGGCCTTGGGCAAATGGAAAAACAAAAAGAGGAGGGGCTCTCAAAACAGCTTTTCTCACTTTGGATTGGGGAGCAAATCCTTCTCCAGGTTTCTCTGGTATCGCTTTAATGCTTGACAGGAAACGATCGATTATGAAATGACAGAAGAGACCGGACTTTGTAGTGGTTTTGAGAGCCTCTGGAGGTTGATCATCGTGTGCTGTGTTCTCTGGGGTAAATCTTTCAAGGTCTTTCAGGGCAGTGAGCTGTCCTGTCCCCGCTGACTGTTTATTCTGAGAAGGGGTATGAAAGTGTGACTTTTACATCGCTTTTTCTTCGTCTTTGTTTTCAACAGTTGAGTAAAAGGGGGCGTTTGGTTTGGCCACAGCACGTGGGGACGCTTCTTTTCTGTGTGTGTCTGAAAATACTTTTACTTCCCCTGGAGCTTTCTGTATTTGCCTTTTACACTTTCGTTCCCCCCCCCCCCGCCAAGGTTTTGCTCAGTTTTGTTCAATTTCGTTGCTACCCCCACCCTATTATCTCCGTGTGCACTTATCCTGTTTCCAGAGTGGATCCCTGTCCCTAGAGCCTAGCAGTGCCTACGTTTCTGTCATTTGTAGGAAAATGATAGAAATAATGAGTGCCAAGAGGAAGGCAGACGGAATAGTCGTGTGGCCCAAAGCTTCAACCAGGCATCTGTGAATGAGTTACAAGATAACTCCTTAGGAGTTTTCTCCGCCCCCCCCCACCCCCACCCCCTTAGCATTCTCAGTAACATGCATTGTGAAATCAGTATTTAGTGACTCTGAAGAGACATGTGTCACATTGTCGTTCTGGTCAGTTTGTACATCTCATGAGGAAAGGGGTGTTTGCTCTGTTTGCACAAAGTTCTGAGACTTTTCAAGCTATCGAGCCACTCAGGGTCTCTTTGGCTCCGGCTTCCTCTGTGGCAGCTTCTCTCTTCACGCTGCCGAATTACAGCCATGTGTGCCTCCTTTCGGTTGCCAGAGGCCGCCGAACCTTCTTCCCTGTTAGCCTCTACCTGGAAGTCTCCAAAGCTCCATTCACCTCACCTGCCCTAGACCTGCCTCCTACTCATTCTTTCGGTGTCCAGGCAAAGGTCACTGCCTCTAAAAGACCTTCTGTGATGCTCCAACGTGGATTGGGAGTCCCTGTCCTGGCCACTTACGTACGTCCGCATAGCACCTGTTTTTCTATAATGCAAGGCCTGTTTACTTGTTGGTATTCTCCATTAGACTGAACGCCTTGAGAGTCCTTGCCGTCTTTCTGTTTCATTGGCCAGCTCTGCTGTGGCTCCTGTCATAAGGTCGATTCTCCAGAAACATTTGTCAGTCTAGCACACATCTAGATCGTACCAGATCGCTCCGGTGGTGTGAGCCCAAGAATGGGAAAATGAAAGCTGGATAGAGTAAATGGTGATTCGTGCTAGCAGTGTAATTCTGGCCCTGACCTTTGACTCTGTTTGAAAATCTTTCTTGCTAGATGCCAGTGGAAGCAGCAGCTGTTACAGAGCTGTTAGGGGTGTGGCCATTTCTGCTCCCACAGCCAAAACTGTTTCCTGGGGAAGCTTTGGCTTTACTGCTGCTGACTCCCTCGATAAGTTTGTATTTTTTCCACGTCAAGAATGACGAAGGACTAGGGAGGAAAAAGGGAGGTGAGAGAGAGCCTAGGATTGTAATTGTGTGTTATTGGCGTAGGCATCGGGATTGGGATTTGGGGGGTATTGGGGTCCAGAGGAAAGCTAGAAAGCAGAGAAGTTACCTTCCCCCCCCGCCCCCCCGCCGCAGCCAAGAGTGATATTCTGTGTGTGAGTGGCTCGCCCATTGTGTCTGTTACGGATGCACAGAGTTCTGAATGGTGTCTTGCGAGGAAATATTCTCTTCCGAACAATGAGGACCTCGTGAGTCACCCCACCGTGAGGTTCTGTGGGATGGACATGTGGGAGAATTCGTAATGGGTAGAAGAAGTGAGTTCTCATGATGCAGTTTGTGGACAATGGGTGCATGAGTCTGTTTCGGAAGATGGTTTGTGTATCACAGGCGCGAGGACGATGCAGTGGTCTCTTGAGTGGGGTATCCCAAAGAAGAGAATTACGATGGTTGATTCATGCGTTCAAGAGACCCTTATCGAGCCCAAATTATGTGCCGTTGTGGAAAGTAGAAAAGAATCCAAGTGAATACAAACGCAGCTTCTGCCCTGAAGGGGCTCCACAGACTTGTGGAAGAGGTAGGCAAGCAAAAATGATTATACACCGTGAGGTAAGTCCTCCTTACAGAGGGATGGCGAACACACTAAGGGAAACTCTACTCTTACTGGAAGGAGAGAGGTAACACAACACAACAAAACAAAAAAAAAGAAACGGGAGAAAATTTGACCAGAGCCTTTCCCCTCCATCTTTCAACACTCTTTCAAACTTCTGCTGTATTGAGTAGGTCCCCTTTTTTTTTTTTTTTTTTTTTTTAATATTTATTTTTGAGAGAAAGGGTAGACAGAACATGAGCGGGGGAGAGGCAGAGAGAGAGGGAAACACAGAATCCGAAGCAGGCTCCAGGCTCCGATATGTCAGCACAGAGCCTGACGCGGGCCTCAAACCCACGAACCGAGAGATCCTGACCTGAGCCGAAGTCAGACACCTAACCCAGTGAGCCACCCAGGTGCCCCGTAGGTCTCTTTTGATTGTCAGTAAACCCACCTCGAGGGGCGCCTGGGTGGCTCAGTTGGCTGAATATCCTGCTCTTGATTTCAGCTCAGGTCATGATCTCACAGTTCCTGGGATGAAGCCCCGCCCACGTCAAGCTCTGTGCCAGTGGTGCGGAGCCTGCTTGGGATTTTCTGTCTCTGCCCCTTCCCCGCTCTCTGTCTCGATGACGAAAAAAGAAAAAAACACACAAAACCAAACCGACTGGAATTGTTATGAGCCAAGCTGCGAATTTGATTGGCTCCTATGTGAGGAAAAGAGTCCAAAAGCAATATAGTTGCAGCCAGGGCTGGATGCAGGGGTTCCACTCTTTAGGTAAGCTGTGTCACAAGGAGGAATCGCCCCCCACCCCACCCCTCCACCCCCCGGCTTCCAACATCTTCAGTTCAAGTCCCAGAGGGGCAAAGAATACCTTTCACTGTGGCCAGAGCCCCAGGATTGACTGTGAAGGTATCTGATGGGGTCAGTGGCCTTTCCCTGGGCATGGAAATGGAGTCAGCCCCACCCCAGCCACAGGGGCCTAGAATGGGAGAGTGCCGAGCCCCCTCCCCCCCCCGCAAGGTAACCCAGCAGGAGGCAGGAAGTGTGGTCTTTTCTAGTCCTGCTAAAAGGAAAGAAAGAGCTTCTTGGAAATCCGGGACGCAGAGAATCCAGTAGCTGCGGATGGCCGTTGGCGTGGAGGGTGTGGAGGAAGGGGTGCACCGAGGTGAGGAACCTGAGCGTTTGGTCGTGAGGTCGATGAGTCCGGGAGGACAGGAATCTGGGGGCCTCATAGCAGAGTCGAGTACGCGGGTGAGGCTCTGGAAGGGAGTGTCTCTTTGGATGTGGGATTCTGCCGAGATCGAAGCTCTCCCTGGAGGCCTGAATGTTCTCCTAGATAGTAGCCTTTACGTAAGTCAGGGTTGCACACTCCAAGCCTCAGGGGGCCGGGCTAATAAGAATGAATAAAGAAAATAAGAGCGACCTAGACCAGGTGAGGGCCGTGGGGGACCCGACGGTGCCTGTCTCACCAAAGGGCCGCGTGAGAATCTGGGCCCGCCGTCGGGCCCGACCTTTGGAGTTGTTGAGAAAGGCCCAACTCCTTCTGGATTTTCATGAAGATTAGGTGGCATTTAATGCCAATTGAAAACAACCACCAGGACCCTGAGCGGGACTAAACAAAATACATCTGTGGCCACAGTTGGTCTGTGGGTCCCCAGCGGGCAGTTGCTTGTGTAAAAGGTTGGGGAGGTGGAGATTCCTGTGGTGACTTTTTTCTCCTTTTCCTCCTGCACCCCACCCTCCGATGACTACCTTCCGAGTTCTTGGGTTTGTCGACGAGCTCGTCCTTTCCTTTACAGAAACGTTTCAGAGATCCGAGAGTAGCAATCATCACTACTTGTCTCCTGGTTTGGTTTACCAAGCGCTGTACCGAACCACCTGGCCTGGTCTCACCTGCTGGCGCTTGTTATCATTTCTGGTTTAGAGAGAAGAAAAATGACCTGCCGTTGTCTGCCCGGCCAGCGAGTGGCCGAGGCAGGACTTGGGGCCAGGGTGTGACTCCGGACCCCGTGTGTTTCCGACTGTAGACACTGGGCCGGCTGCCCGCCAGGGAAGGGTTCGTGTGGATGAAATGTCTTTGGTGCTTGCTGACTTGCTGGGCTAGATGCTTTTGAGTCAAGTCTCTCACGGCCTTCTCCACAGCAACTCCCAGAGGTGATGTGCTTTATTCCTGGTTTCATGATGAGGAAGCGAGGCCTCAGAGAGGTCATCGGGCTAGTTAAGAAGAGCGCTGCCGTTCATCAGAAACCGGGGTTCTGCTTCCAAAGCAGATAGGAGTCCTTCCTTCACGCAGGCAACTCTTTGTTTCAGAGACCCCGTGTTAGAATGCTGTGTGACGACGCTTCCACAAAATCCTGGAAGCTAGGGGTTGGATGTTGCTCTCGTCCAGGGGCTCCTGCCAGGGATGGCCCCCGGGGGGACATTTGGCAATGGCCGGAGACAAACGTTTTTGTGTTTTGTCGTGACTTGGCTCGGGCGTGGGGTGCTCCTGGCATCTGGCGACACAGGCCGGGGATGCTGCTGACCAGCCTACACCGCCCAGGACAGCCTCGCCGCACAGAATTCTCTGGTCCCAAATGTCAAGAGTGGTGAGGTTGGTTGGGAAAGCCTGGTGGAGTCCTGTGAGATTCTGGACACGTGAATCGTGACAACCAAAGGTCCGTGACGTTTGCCTGCAGGGTGAAGGTGCGTTCCGTTTGGTCTCTTTCTTACGTGTGGAAGCATTTCTGACCATCGTTGGCCCGTACTGAACACTCGGGGGTTTTCACGTGGAAACCTGGGCTTCCTGCTGCTTCTCCAATGTTGCAAGACCTAGCGAAGCCTGGCATCGCGCCCTCGCGCAAGGACACGTCGTCGTAGCTGTAGCTGCAGCCGCGTAGGTGCTGTCCCGTCCGGGTGGGGCATCGACCGTCCAGTGTGCCCGGGTCCCTACCTGGCTTGTCCTGCTGTGGTACGTTCCTTGCGGACCCCTCCCTGCTCACGGATCTCTCAAGGACCTTCTCCAGGAGCAGCGGAGTCTCTGCCTCGCGAGGTAGCCCGTTGCGTTAGGGGCAACGCGAGTCAAAGGCATCTCTGCCCGTGAGTCCCAGGGGAGTCCTCCGGTGCCACGACGCCTGCGTCTCTCTTCCGCGAGACGGCCCTTTCTGTATTCGGCGTCGCAAACCGCACACCGTGTCCTCGCTCTCTCAGCAGTAACATTCTCCACCCCTCACCTATTCTACACCCTGACTTCCTCCGCCTTTTCCAGGGGAGGTGGCTGTGCTTGGTTCGCTTCGGTCTGGGTGGATCCCGTCCAGCCTCTGCATAGAGCAGAGGAGGAAAGGAATGTGTTCTCCCCGCGACTTCTGAATCCGAGCTTCCGTGGCCTGGTCATCCACTTTACCTCCTGTGAAATCAAACAGGGTTGTTTATAGGTGCGTGAAGAAAGCCCACGGTTCACTGAACCAGAATGAACCCTAAACAGATGTGGTCACGTGTGGCCTTATGGCGTTGGTTTTACACGTGAAGGCAGCATGGTATTCTAAGAGGAAATGATGTCTGTGGTCGTGGTTCCCAGTGTGTCCACGGCAGCCCCCTGCCCCTGAGATTGGACACGGGTGTATGGGATAGGGTCCCAGAGTCAGTACGCACACCACGCAGTCTTGTCGGACTGGCGATGTCTGGCCTTTATCATTCTGTTTCTGTGTCTCAAATGTAGGCAGATGCCCTCGTAATCAATCCAAGTATAGATCCACGTACAAATATCATTACGCTCCTACCTGCCGTGTGTGTCTATTTGCTTCAACGTGGATGTGAAAAGTACAGCAGGCCCACGGTCCTTTTTCCAAAACCCTAGGGGCCAGATGCGTTTTGGAATTCAGACGTTTTCAGGTTTTATTTCATTTTTTGTTAATTTCTTTTTTTTTTCTTTTTCTTTTTTTTTACGTTTATTGGTTTTTGAGACAGAGAGAGACTGAGCATGAACGGGGGAGGGTCAGAGAGAGGGAGACACACAACCCGAAACAGGCTCCAGGCTCTGAGCCGTCAGCACAGGGCCCGTCGCCGGGCTCGAACTCAAGGACCGCGAGCGAGATCGTGACCCGAGCCGAAGTGGGACGCTCAACCGACCGAGCCAGCCAGGTGCCCCATAAGTAGCCACTGTTTTCAGTTATATTTCTATCCGTAGAAACCCTTCTACCCTTAAAACACCTGGGATCCCAACAAATTTAAAGACGGTAAATATTTTGCTCTTTCTTCTAGTTTTGGCTGATAGGTTCTGTTCAGCGCCGGTTTCAATGTCCTCTCAGCCACCTTTCCCTTGACCTTGAAGGGGACATGTTTTACCTTGTTATGCACAGGGCACCCAAACCCTTCTGCTATCACATGTCATCTTTGCAGGCAGGCAGGGTCTTCACTTACCGGGAGCACAGGTATGACCTCGCATGTCTGACATCCTACCGTGAGGACATTTGTCGGACACGTTTGTTGAGGACATACGAGTCTCAAATCTTTGCGTATGTTGGGGGTTCTGGAGGCAACATATTCCTTGTTGATAAATTTTACGTCAGCCCATTTATGCTGTGACTTGTAAATCAGACCACATGGAGTGGGCCTCCACCCAAACAAAGCGGTTGGGGAATACTCTCCTCCCATGTAGACAAATATATGTATATGTCTTCCTTTGGCCACAGCCTCCAAACCCACCAGTATTTACCTACCCTGGTCAGAAGTAACCACTGTTTTGGGGTGCCTTGGTGGCTCGGTCAAGTGTAAGCGTCTGACTTTGGCTCAGGTTGTGGTCTCGTGCCTTGCGATCTTGTGGCTCGTGACCTCTCAGCTCTTGAGTTCAAGCCCCCCCTCTGTCAGCGCAGAACCTGCTTCAGGTCCTCTTTCTCCCTCTCTCTCATTCACTCTCTCTCTCTCTCTGCCCCTCCCCCATTTTCACTCTCAAACAAGAAAAATAAACATCAAAAAATTGTTGCAAACAAGAGAAGTAGCCAGTTTTTTTTTAATTAAAAAAAAATTTTTTTTTAACGTGTATTCATTTTTGCGAGACAGAGACAGAGCATGGGCGGGGAAGGGGCAGAGAGAGAGAGGGAGACACAGGATCTGAAGCAGGCTCCAGGCTTCCAGCTGTCTGCACGGAACCGGACGCGGGGCTCAAACTCACAAACTGCCAGATCATGACCTGAGCCGAAGTTGGACGCTCAACCGACGGAGCCACCCAGGCGCCCCTAAATGTTTTTTTATGTTTATTCATTTTTGAAAGACAGAGAGCACAAGCAGGGGTGGGGCGGAGAGAGAGGGGGACACAGAATCCGAAGCAGGCTCCAAGCTCCGAGCCGGCAGCACAGAGCCCAGCGCGCAGCTACAAGTCAGGAACCGGGAGATCACGAACCGCCGCCCCCTCCCACCGGTGCGCGGCCTAGCCGGGGCCGGTAGTCGGGATCCGCGGTGGCGCCGGGACGCGGGGCTCCGCGAGCTCGGCGGAGCGGGCGGGGAGGGGGGCGGAGGGGTCTCGGGCGGCGGGGAGCCAGGCCGCGCGCCGCGCCCGAGCCAGGCGCTCCTCTACCAGCCCGGCCCCGCGCGGCCCCCCCCCCACCCCCCCCGGCGGGCTGAGCCGCTGGAAGTGACGCGCGGTGAGGGCGGGGCTCCGGCCCGGGAGCAGACGCCGCCGCCGCCGCCGCCGCCGCAGACACCGCCGCCTCAGACGCCGCTCAGCCGCCGAAGCAGCCGCCGCCGCCGCACCCGCCGACGAAACAGCCGCCGCAGCCGCCGCAGTACGACCCGCAGCCGGCGCGGCCGCCGCCGCCGCTCAGCCGCCGCAGCCGCCGCAGTAGCAGCCGCAGCCGGCGCAGTAGCAGCCGCAGCAGGCGCGGCCGCCGCCGCCGCTCAGCCGCCGCAGCCGCCGCAGTAGCAGCCGCAGCCGGCGCAGCCGCCGCAGCCGCCGCAGTGGCAGCCGCAGCCGGCGTGGCCGCCGCCGCCGCTGCCGCTCAGCCGCCGCAGTAGCAGCCGCCGCAGTAGCAGCCGCAGCCGCTCAGCCGCCGCAGCCGCCGCAGTAGCAGCCGCAGCCGGCACAGCCGCCGCCGCAGCAGCAGCCGCAGGCGTAGCAGCAAGCCGCGGCCGCCGCTGCCGCCTCGGCCCGGAAGCGAAGTAGCCGCGCAAGGCCCGAGCCCCGCGGGCCGCCGCTGCCGCTGCCCTTGAACCGCGTGAAGCAGCTCGCCAAGCAGACCGTGGGCAGGTGAGTGAGCCGTGCCGGGCCGGCCGGGAGCGCGCGGGCCGGGGAACGGGGGTCGGGGTCGTGGCTGGGGCCGAGGCGGGCCCGCTGCCCCGCGGGGCCCCGCGCTCAGGCCCGGCCGCCCGTCGGGTCCGCTGCGGGCCAGGGACGAGGGCTGCGCCACGCAGCGGCCTGTCGCCCAGCTCAGGGCCGCCGCCTGAGCCCCCGGGAACGGTGGGGCGGGCCGGCCTCCCGGGACGCCCCCCGCGCGGGTCCCCGCCGCCCATTGTCCCGGCCCCGCTGAGCATCGTCCTCTGGGGTCTGGACCCAAGCTTTCCCCGGGCCTCCCCCCGTCTCCCGGGGCTTTGCCTTGGGCGAAAACTCGGCTAACCGGTGTGCCCGAGGCCGGGCGGGCGCGGTGCTCTGGGTGGCGGCATTCTCAGCCTTTCCGGGTCGCCCGGCCGCTGCCCACCGACCGTCCACCTCCAAGTGCCTGAGGGCAGTCAATAAGTAAGGGGCGATCAGAGCCCATCGGAGCCGCTTAGTGAGACTCAGGACTCCCTTGGAGGCACTTTGGAGGGTGTGCCGTCTCCCAACCGTGGCCCCTGTGGTTGCTCAAGTTCTTGACCTGTAGACATTTGGAACCGGGAGGAAAGAATTGTGGAAAGGCCTTGGGCAAATGGAAAAACAAAAAGAGGAGGGGCTCTCAAAACAGCTTTTCTCACTTTGGATTGGGGAGCAAATCCTTCTCCAGGTTTCTCTGGTATCGCTTTAATGCTTGACAGGAAACGATCGATTATGAAATGACAGAAGAGACCGGACTTTGTAGTGGTTTTGAGAGCCTCTGGAGGTTGATCATCGTGTGCTGTGTTCTCTGGGGTAAATCTTTCAAGGTCTTTCAGGGCAGTGAGCTGTCCTGTCCCCGCTGACTGTTTATTCTGAGAAGGGGTATGAAAGTGTGACTTTTACATCGCTTTTTCTTCGTCTTTGTTTTCAACAGTTGAGTAAAAGGGGGCGTTTGGTTTGGCCACAGCACGTGGGGACGCTTCTTTTCTGTGTGTGTCTGAAAATACTTTTACTTCCCCTGGAGCTTTCTGTATTTGCCTTTTACACTTTCGTTCCCCCCCCCCCCGCCAAGGTTTTGCTCAGTTTTGTTCAATTTCGTTGCTACCCCCACCCTATTATCTCCGTGTGCACTTATCCTGTTTCCAGAGTGGATCCCTGTCCCTAGAGCCTAGCAGTGCCTACGTTTCTGTCATTTGTAGGAAAATGATAGAAATAATGAGTGCCAAGAGGAAGGCAGACGGAATAGTCGTGTGGCCCAAAGCTTCAACCAGGCATCTGTGAATGAGTTACAAGATAACTCCTTAGGAGTTTTCTCCGCCCCCCCCCACCCCCACCCCCTTAGCATTCTCAGTAACATGCATTGTGAAATCAGTATTTAGTGACTCTGAAGAGACATGTGTCACATTGTCGTTCTGGTCAGTTTGTACATCTCATGAGGAAAGGGGTGTTTGCTCTGTTTGCACAAAGTTCTGAGACTTTTCAAGCTATCGAGCCACTCAGGGTCTCTTTGGCTCCGGCTTCCTCTGTGGCAGCTTCTCTCTTCACGCTGCCGAATTACAGCCATGTGTGCCTCCTTTCGGTTGCCAGAGGCCGCCGAACCTTCTTCCCTGTTAGCCTCTACCTGGAAGTCTCCAAAGCTCCATTCACCTCACCTGCCCTAGACCTGCCTCCTACTCATTCTTTCGGTGTCCAGGCAAAGGTCACTGCCTCTAAAAGACCTTCTGTGATGCTCCAACGTGGATTGGGAGTCCCTGTCCTGGCCACTTACGTACGTCCGCATAGCACCTGTTTTTCTATAATGCAAGGCCTGTTTACTTGTTGGTATTCTCCATTAGACTGAACGCCTTGAGAGTCCTTGCCGTCTTTCTGTTTCATTGGCCAGCTCTGCTGTGGCTCCTGTCATAAGGTCGATTCTCCAGAAACATTTGTCAGTCTAGCACACATCTAGATCGTACCAGATCGCTCCGGTGGTGTGAGCCCAAGAATGGGAAAATGAAAGCTGGATAGAGTAAATGGTGATTCGTGCTAGCAGTGTAATTCTGGCCCTGACCTTTGACTCTGTTTGAAAATCTTTCTTGCTAGATGCCAGTGGAAGCAGCAGCTGTTACAGAGCTGTTAGGGGTGTGGCCATTTCTGCTCCCACAGCCAAAACTGTTTCCTGGGGAAGCTTTGGCTTTACTGCTGCTGACTCCCTCGATAAGTTTGTATTTTTTCCACGTCAAGAATGACGAAGGACTAGGGAGGAAAAAGGGAGGTGAGAGAGAGCCTAGGATTGTAATTGTGTGTTATTGGCGTAGGCATCGGGATTGGGATTTGGGGGGTATTGGGGTCCAGAGGAAAGCTAGAAAGCAGAGAAGTTACCTTCCCCCCCCGCCCCCCCGCCGCAGCCAAGAGTGATATTCTGTGTGTGAGTGGCTCGCCCATTGTGTCTGTTACGGATGCACAGAGTTCTGAATGGTGTCTTGCGAGGAAATATTCTCTTCCGAACAATGAGGACCTCGTGAGTCACCCCACCGTGAGGTTCTGTGGGATGGACATGTGGGAGAATTCGTAATGGGTAGAAGAAGTGAGTTCTCATGATGCAGTTTGTGGACAATGGGTGCATGAGTCTGTTTCGGAAGATGGTTTGTGTATCACAGGCGCGAGGACGATGCAGTGGTCTCTTGAGTGGGGTATCCCAAAGAAGAGAATTACGATGGTTGATTCATGCGTTCAAGAGACCCTTATCGAGCCCAAATTATGTGCCGTTGTGGAAAGTAGAAAAGAATCCAAGTGAATACAAACGCAGCTTCTGCCCTGAAGGGGCTCCACAGACTTGTGGAAGAGGTAGGCAAGCAAAAATGATTATACACCGTGAGGTAAGTCCTCCTTACAGAGGGATGGCGAACACACTAAGGGAAACTCTACTCTTACTGGAAGGAGAGAGGTAACACAACACAACAAAACAAAAAAAAAGAAACGGGAGAAAATTTGACCAGAGCCTTTCCCCTCCATCTTTCAACACTCTTTCAAACTTCTGCTGTATTGAGTAGGTCCCCCTTTTTTTTTTTTTTTTTTTTTTTAATATTTATTTTTGAGAGAAAGGGTAGACAGAACATGAGCGGGGGAGAGGCAGAGAGAGAGGGAAACACAGAATCCGAAGCAGGCTCCAGGCTCCGATATGTCAGCACAGAGCCTGACGCGGGCCTCAAACCCACGAACCGAGAGATCCTGACCTGAGCCGAAGTCAGACACCTAACCCAGTGAGCCACCCAGGTGCCCCGTAGGTCTCTTTTGATTGTCAGTAAACCCACCTCGAGGGGCGCCTGGGTGGCTCAGTTGGCTGAATATCCTGCTCTTGATTTCAGCTCAGGTCATGATCTCACAGTTCCTGGGATGAAGCCCCGCCCACGTCAAGCTCTGTGCCAGTGGTGCGGAGCCTGCTTGGGATTTTCTGTCTCTGCCCCTTCCCCGCTCTCTGTCTCGATGACGAAAAAAGAAAAAAACACACAAAACCAAACCGACTGGAATTGTTATGAGCCAAGCTGCGAATTTGATTGGCTCCTATGTGAGGAAAAGAGTCCAAAAGCAATATAGTTGCAGCCAGGGCTGGATGCAGGGGTTCCACTCTTTAGGTAAGCTGTGTCACAAGGAGGAATCGCCCCCCACCCCACCCCTCCACCCCCCGGCTTCCAACATCTTCAGTTCAAGTCCCAGAGGGACAAAGAATACCTTTCACTGTGGCCAGAGCCCCAGGATTGACTGTGAAGGTATCTGATGGGGTCAGTGGCCTTTCCCTGGGCATGGAAATGGAGTCAGCCCCACCCCAGCCACAGGGGCCTAGAATGGGAGAGTGCCGAGCCCCCTCTCCCCCGCAAGGTAACCCAGCAGGAAGCAGGAAGTGTGGTCTTTTCTAGTCCTGCTAAAAGGAAAGAAAGAGCTTCTTGGAAATCCGGGACGCAGAGAATCCAGTAGCTGCGGATGGCCGTTGGCGTGGAGGGTGTGGAGGAAGGGGTGCACCGAGGTGAGGAACCTGAGCGTTTGGTCGTGAGGTCGATGAGTCCGGGAGGACAGGAATCTGGGGGCTTCATAGCAGAGTCGAGTACGCGGGTGAGGCTCTGGAAGGGAGTGTCTCTTTGGATGTGGGATTCTGCCGAGATCGAAGCTCTCCCTGGAGGCCTGAATGTTCTCCTAGATAGTAGCCTTTACGTAAGTCAGGGTTGCACACTCCAAGCCTCAGGGGGCCGGGCTAATAAGAATGAATAAAGAAAATAAGAGCGACCTAGACCAGGTGAGGGCCGTGGGGGACCCGACGGTGCCTGTCTCACCAAAGGGCCGCGTGAGAATCTGGGCCCGCCGTCGGGCCCGACCTTTGGAGTTGTTGAGAAAGGCCCAACTCCTTCTGGATTTTCATGAAGATTAGGTGGCATTTAATGCCAATTGAAAACAACCACCAGGACCCTGAGCGGGACTAAACAAAATACATCTGTGGCCACAGTTGGTCTGTGGGTCCCCAGCGGGCAGTTGCTTGTGTAAAAGGTTGGGGAGGTGGAGATTCCTGTGGTGACTTTTTTCTCCTTTTCCTCCTGCACCCCACCCTCCGATGACTACCTTCCGAGTTCTTGGGTTTGTCGACGAGCTCGTCCTTTCCTTTACAGAAACGTTTCAGAGATCCGAGAGTAGCAATCATCACTACTTGTCTCCTGGTTTGGTTTACCAAGCGCTGTACCGAACCACCTGGCCTGGTCTCACCTGCTGGCGCTTGTTATCATTTCTGGTTTAGAGAGAAGAAAAATGACCTGCCGTTGTCTGCCCGGCCAGCGAGTGGCCGAGGCAGGACTTGGGGCCAGGGTGTGACTCCGGACCCCGTGTGTTTCCGACTGTAGACACTGGGCCGGCTGCCCGCCAGGGAAGGGTTCGTGTGGATGAAATGTCTTTGGTGCTTGCTGACTTGCTGGGCTAGATGCTTTTGAGTCAAGTCTCTCACGGCCTTCTCCACAGCAACTCCCAGAGGTGATGTGCTTTATTCCTGGTTTCATGATGAGGAAGCGAGGCCTCAGAGAGGTCATCGGGCTAGTTAAGAAGAGCGCTGCCGTTCATCAGAAACCGGGGTTCTGCTTCCAAAGCAGATAGGAGTCCTTCCTTCACGCAGGCAACTCTTTGTTTCAGAGACCCCGTGTTAGAATTCTGTGTGACGACGCTTCCACAAAATCCTGGAAGCTAGGGGTTGGATGTTGCTCTCGTCCGGGGGCTCCTGCCAGGGATGGCCCCCGGGGGGACATTTGGCAATGGCCAGAGACAAACGTTTTTGTGTTTTGTCGTGACTTGGCTCGGGCGTGGGGTGCTCCTGGCATCTGGCGACTCAGGCCGGGGATGCTGCTGACCAGCCTACACCGCCCAGGACAGCCTCGCCGCACAGAATTCTCTGGTCCCAAATGTCAAGAGTGGTGAGGTTGGTTGGGAAAGCCTGGTGGAGTCCTTTGAGATTCTGGACACGTGAATCGTGACAACCAAAGGTCCGTGACGTTTGCCTGCAGGGTGAAGGTGCGTTCCGTTTGGTCTCTTTCTTACGTGTGGAAGCATTTCTGACCATCGTTGGCCCGTACTGAACACTCGGGGGTTTTCACGTGGAAACCTGGGCTTCCTGCTGCTTCTCCAATGTTGCAAGACCTAGCGAAGCCTGGCATCGCGCCCTCGCGCAAGGACACGTCGTCGTAGCTGTAGCTGCAGCCGCGTAGGTGCTGTCCCGTCCGGGTGGGGCATCGACCGTCCAGTGTGCCCGGGTCCCTACCTGGCTTGTCCTGCTGTGGTACGTTCCTTGCGGACCCCTCCCTGCTCACGGATCTCTCAAGGACCTTCTCCAGGAGCAGCGGAGTCTCTGCCTCGCGAGGTAGCCCATTGCGTTAGGGGCAACGCGAGTCAAAGGCATCTCTGCCCGTGAGTCCCAGGGGAGTCCTCCGGTGCCACGACGCCTGCGTCTCTCTTCCGCGAGACGGCCCTTTCTGTATTCGGCGTCGCAAACCGCACACCGTGTCCTCGCTCTCTCAGCGGTAACATTCTCCACCCCTCACCTATTCTACACCCTGACTTCCTCCGCCTTTTCCAGGGGAGGTGGCTGTGCTTGGTTCGCTTCGGTCTGGGTGGATCCCGTCCAGCCTCTGCATAGAGCAGAGGAGGAAAGGAATGTGTTCTCCCCGCGACTTCTGAATCCGAGCTTCCGTGGCCTGGTCATCCACTTTACCTCCTGTGAAATCAAGCAGGGTTGTTTATAGGTGCGTGAAGAAAGCCCACGGTTCACTGAACCAGAATGAACCCTAAACAGATGTGGTCACGTGTGGCCTTATGGCGTTGGTTTTACACGTGAAGGCAGCATGGTATTCTAAGAGGAAATGATGTCTGTGGTCGTGGTTCCCAGTGTGTCCACGGCAGCCCCCTGCCCCTGAGATTGGACACGGGTGTATGGGATAGGGTCCCAGAGTCAGTACGCACACCACGCAGTCTTGTCGGACTGGCGATGTCTGGCCTTTATCATTCTGTTTCTGTGTCTCAAGTGTAGGCAGATGCCCTCGTAATCAATCCAAGTATAGATCCACGTACAAATATCATTACGCTCCTACCTGCCGTGTGTGTCTATTTGCTTCAACGTGGATGTGAAAAGTACAGCAGGCCCACGGTCCTTTTTCCAAAACCCTAGGGGCCAGATGCGTTTTGGAATTCAGACGTTTTCAGGTTTTATTTCATTTTTTTTTAATTTCTTTTTTTTTTTCTTTTTCTTTTTTTTTTACGTTTATTGGTTTTTGAGACAGAGAGAGACTGAGCATGAACGGGGGAGGGTCAGAGAGAGGGAGACACACAACCCGAAACAGGCTCCAGGCTCTGAGCCGTCAGCACAGGGCCCGTCGCCGGGCTCGAACTCAAGGACCGCGAGCGAGATCGTGACCCGAGCCGAAGTGGGACGCTCAACCGACCGAGCCAGCCAGGTGCCCCATAAGTAGCCACTGTTTTCAGTTATATTTCTATCCGTAGAAACCCTGCTACCCTTAAAACACCTGGGATCCCAACAAATTTAAAGACGGTAAATATTTTGCTCTTTCTTCTAGATTTGGCTGATAGGTTCTGTTCAGCGCCGGTTTCAATGTCCTCTCAGCCACCTTTCCCTTGACCTTGAAGGGGACATGTTTTACCTTGTTATGCACAGGGCACCCAAACCCTTCTGCTATCACATGTCATCTTTGCAGGCAGGCAGGGTCTTCACTTACCGGGAGCACAGGTATGACCTCGCATGTCTGACATCCTACCGTGAGGACATTTGTCGGACACGTTTGTTGAGGACATACGAGTCTCAAATCTTTGCGTATGTTGGGGGTTCTGGAGGCAACATATTCCTTGTTGATAAATTTTACGTCAGCCCATTTATGCTGTGACTTGTAAATCAGACCACATGGAGTGGGCCTCCACCCAAACAAAGCGGTTGGGGAATACTCTCCTCCCATGTAGACAAATATATGTATATGTCTTCCTTTGGCCACAGCCTCCAAACCCACCAGTGTCTACCCTGGTCAGAAGTAACCACTGTTTTGGGGTGCCTTGGTGGCTCGGTCAAGTGTAAGCGTCTGACTTTGGCTCAGGTTGTGGTCTCGTGCCTTGCGAACTTGTGGCTCGTGACCTCTCAGCTCTTGAGTTCAAGCCCCCCCTCTGTCAGCGCAGAACCTGCTTCAGGTCCTCTTTCTCCCTCTCTCTCATTCACTCTCTCTCTCTCTCTCTGCCCCTCCCCCATTTTCACTCTCAAACAAGAAAAATAAACATCAAAAAATTGTTGCAAACAAGAGAAGTAGCCAGTTTTTTTTTAATTAAAAAAAATTTTTTTTAACGTGTATTCATTTTTGCGAGACAGAGACAGAGCATGGGCGGGGAAGGGGCAGAGAGAGAGAGGGAGACACAGGATCTGAAGCAGGCTCCAGGCTTCCAGCTGTCTGCACGGAACCGGACGCGGGGCTCAAACTCACAAACTGCCAGATCATGACCTGAGCCGAAGTTGGACGCTCAACCGACGGAGCCACCCAGGCGCCCCTAAATGTTTTTTTATGTTTATTCATTTTTGAAAGACAGAGAGCACAAGCAGGGGTGGGGCGGAGAGAGAGGGGGACACAGAATCCGAAGCAGGCTCCAAGCTCCGAGCCGGCAGCACAGAGCCCAGCGCGCAGCTACAAGTCAGGAACCGCGAGATCACGAACCGCCACCCCCTCCCACCGGTGCGCGGCCTAGTCGGGGCCGGGAGTCAGGATCCGCGGTGGCGCCGGGACGCGGGGCTCCGCGAGCTCGGCGGAGCGGGCGGGGAGGGGGGCGGAGGGGTCTCGGGCGGCGGGGAGCCAGGCCGCGCGCCGCGCCCGAGCCAGGCGCTCCTCTAACAGCCCGGCCCCGCGCGGCCCCCCCCCCCCCACCCCCCGGCGGGCTGAGCCGCTGGAAGTGACGCGCGGTGAGGGCGGGGCTCCGGCCCGGGAGCAGACGCCGCCGCCGCCGCCGCAGACAACGCCGCCTCAGACGCCGCTCAGCCGCCGAAGCAGCCGCCGCCGCCGCACCCGCCGCCGAAACAGCCGCCGCAGCCGCCGCAGTACGACCCGCAGCCGGCGCGGCCGCCGCCGCCGCTCAGCCGCCGCAGCCGCCGCAGTAGCAGCCGCAGCCGGCGCAGTAGCAGCTGCAGCAGGCGCGGCCGCCGCCGCCGCCGCCTCTCAGCCGCCGCAGCCGCCGCAGTAGCAGCCGCAGCCGGCGCAGCAGCCGCAGCAGCCGCAGCCGCCGCAGTAGCAGCCGCAACAGGCGCGGCCGCCGCCGCTCAGCCGCCGCAGCCGCCGCAGTAGCAGCCGCAGCCGGCGCAGCCGCCGCAGCCGCCGCAGTGGCAGCCGCAGCCGGCGTGGCCGCCGCCGCCGCTGCCGCTCAGCCGCCGCAGTAGCAGCCGCCGCAGTAGCAGCCGCAGCCGCTCAGCCGCCGCAGCCGCCGCAGTAGCAGCCGCAGCCGGCACAGCCGCCGCCGCAGCAGCAGCCGCAGGCTTAGCAGCAAGCCGCGGCCGCCGCCGCTGCCGCCGCTGCCGCCTCGGCCCGGAAGCGAAGTAGCCGCGCAAGGCCCGAGCCCCGTGGGCCGCCGCTGCCGCTGCCGTTGAACCGCGTGAAGCAGCTCGCCAAGCAGACCGTGGGCAGGTGAGTGAGCCGTGCCGGGCCGGCCGGGAGCGCGCGGGCCGGGGAACGGGGGTCGGGGTCGTGGCTGGGGCCGAGGCGGGCCCGCTGCCCCGCGTGGCCCCGCGCTCAGGCCCGGCCGCCCGCTGGGTCCGCTGCGGGCCAGGGACGAGGGCTGCGCCACGCAGCGGCCTGTCGCCCAGCTCAGGGCCGCCGCCTGAGCCCCCGGGAACGGTGGGGCGGGCCGGCCTCCCGGGACGCCCCACGCGCGGGTCCCCGCCGCCCATTGTCCCGGCCCCGCTGAGCATCGTCCTCTGGGGTCTGGACCCAAGCTTTCCCCGGGCCTCCCCCCGTCTCCCGGGGCTTTGCCTTGGGCGAAAACTCGGCTAACCGGTGTGCCCGAGGCCGGGCGGGCGCGGTGCTCTGGGGGGCGGCATTCTCAGCCTTTCCGGGTCGCCCGGCCGCTGCCCACCGACCGTCCACCTCCAAGTGCCTGAGGGCAGTCAATAAGTAAGGGGCGATCAGAGCCCATCGGAGCCGCTTAGTGAGACTCAGGACTCCCTTGGAGGCACTTTGGAGGGTGTGCCGTCTCCCAACCGTGGCCCCTGTGGTTGCTCAAGTTCTTGACCTGTAGACATTTGGAACCGGGAGGAAAGAATTGTGGAAAGGCCTTGGGCAAATGGAAAAACAAAAAGAGGAGGGGCTCTCAAAACAGCTTTTCTCACTTTGGATTGGGGAGCAAATCCTTCTCCAGGTTTCTCTGGTATCGCTTTAATGCTTGACAGGAAACGATCGATTATGAAATGACAGAAGAGACCGGACTTTGTAGTGGTTTTGAGAGCCTCTGGAGGTTGATCATCGTGTGCTGTGTTCTCTGGGGTAAATCTTTCAAGGTCTTTCAGGGCAGTGAGCTGTCCTGTCCCCGCTGACTGTGTATTCTGAGAAGGGGTATGAAAGTGTGACTTTTACATCGCTTTTTCTTCGTCTTTGTTTTCAACAGTTGAGTAAAAGGGGGCGTTTGGTTTGGCCACAGCACGTGGGGACGCTTCTTTTCTGTGTGTGTCTGAAAATACTTTTACTTCCCCTGGAGCTTTCTGTATTTGCCTTTTACACTTTCGTTCCCCCCCCCGCCAAGGTTTTGCTTAGTTTTGTTCAATTTCGTTGCTACCCCCACCCTATTATCTCCGTGTGCACTTATCCTGTTTCCAGAGTGGATCCCTGTCCCTAGAGCCTAGCAGTGCCTACGTTTCTGTCATTTGTAGGAAAATGATAGAAATAATGAGTGCCAAGAGGAAGGCAGACGGAATAGTCGTGTGGCCCAAAGCTTCAACCAGGCATCTGTGAATGAGTTACAAGATAACTCCTTAGGAGTTTTCTCCGCCCCCCCCACCCCCACCCCCTTAGCATTCTCAGTAACATGCATTGTGAAATCAGTATTTAGTGACGCTGAAGAGACATGTGTCACATTGTCGTTCTGGTCAGTTTGTACATCTCATGAGGAAAGGGGTGTTTGCTCTGTTTGCACAAAGTTCTGAGACTTTTCAAGCTATCAAGCCACTCAGGGTCTCTTTGGCTCCGGCTTCCTCTGTGGCAGCTTCTCTCTTCATGCTGCCGAATTACAGCCATGTGTGCCTCCTTTCGGTTGCCAGAGGCCGCCGAACCTTCTTCCCTGTTAGCCTCTACCTGGAAGTCTCCAAAGCTCCATTCACCTCACCTGCCCTAGACCTGCCTCCTACTCATTCTTTCGGTGTCCAGGCAAAGGTCACTGCCTCTAAAAGACCTTCTGTGATGCTCCAACGTGGATTGGGAGTCCCTGTCCTGGCCACTTACGTACGTCCGCATAGCACCTGTTTTTCTATAATGCAAGGCCTGTTTACTTGTTGGTATTCTCCATTAGACTGAACGCCTTGAGAGTCCTTGCCGTCTTTCTGTTTCATTGGCCAGCTCTGCTGTGGCTCCTGTCATAAGGTCGATTCTCCAGAAACATTTGTCAGTCTAGCACACATCTAGATCGTACCAGATCGCTCCGGTGGTGTGAGCCCAAGAATGGGAAAATGAAAGCTGGATAGAGTAAATGGTGATTCGTGCTAGCAGTGTAATTCTGGCCCTGACCTTTGACTCTGTTTGAAAATCTTTCTTGCTAGATGCCAGTGGAAGCAGCAGCTGTTACAGAGCTATTAGGGGTGTGGCCATTTCTGCTCCCAAAGCCAAAACTGTTTCCTGGGGAAGCTTTGGCTTTACTGCTGCTGACTCCCTCGATAAGTTTGTATTTTTTCCACGTCAAGAATGACGAAGGACTAGGGAGGAAAAAGGGAGGTGAGAGAGAGCCTAGAATTGTAATTGTGTGTTATTGGCGTAGGCATCGGGATTGGGATTTGGGGGGTATTGGGGTCCAGAGGAAAGCTAGAAAGCAGAGAAGTTACCTTCCCCCCCCCCCCCGCCGCAGCCAAGAGTGATATTCTGTGTGTGAGTGGCTCGCCCATTGTGTCTGTTACGGATGCACAGAGTTCTGAATGGTGTCTTGCGAGGAAATATTCTCTTCCGAACAATGAGGACCTCGTGAGTCACCCCACCGTGAGGTTCTGTGGGATGGACATGTGGGAGAATTCGTAATGGGTAGAAGAAGTGAGTTCTCATGATGCAGTTTGTGGACAATGGGTGCATGAGTCTGTTTCGGAAGATGGTTTGTGTATCACAGGCGCGAGGACGATGCAGTGGTCTCTTGAGTGGGGTATCCCAAAGAAGAGAATTACGATGGTTGATTCATGCGTTCAAGAGACCCTTATCGAGCCCAAATTATGTGCCGTTGAGGAAAGTAGAAAAGAATCCAAGTGAATACAAACGCAGCTTCTGCCCTGAAGGGGCTCCACAGACTTGTGGAAGAGGTAGGCAAGCAAAAATGATTATACACCGTGAGGTAAGTCCTCCTTACAGAGGGATGGCGAACACACTAAGGGAAACTCTACTCTTACTGGAAGGAGAGAGGTAACACAACACAACAAAACAAAAAAAAGAAACGGGAGAAAATTTGACCAGAGCCTTTCCCCTCCATCTTTCAACACTCTTTCAAACTTCTGCTGTATTGAGTAGGTCCCCTTTTTTTTTTTTTTTTTTAATATTTATTTTTGAGAGAAAGGGTAGACAGAACATGAGCGGGGGAGAGGCAGAGAGAGAGGGAAACACAGAATCCGAAGCAGGCTCCAGGCTCCGATATGTCAGCACAGAGCCTGACGCGGGCCTCAAACCCACGAACCGAGAGATCCTGACCTGAGCCGAAGTCAGACACCTAACCCAGTGAGCCACCCAGGTGCCCCGTAGGTCTCTTTTGATTGTCAGTAAACCCACCTCGAGGGGCGCCTGGGTGGCTCAGTTGGCTGAATATCCTGCTCTTGATTTCAGCTCAGGTCATGATCTCACAGTTCCTGGGATGAAGCCCCGCCCACGTCAAGCTCTGTGCCAGTGGTGCGGAGCCTGCTTGGGATTTTCTGTCTCTGCCCCTTCCCCGCTCTCTGTCTCGATGACGAAAAAAGAAAAAAACACACAAAACCAAACCGACTGGAATTGTTATGAGCCAAGCTGCGAATTTGATTGGCTCCTATGTGAGGAAAAGAGTCCAAAAGCAATATAGTTGCAGCCAGGGCTGGATGCAGGGGTTCCACTCTTTAGGTAAGCTGTGTCACAAGGAGGAATCGCCCCCCACCCCACCCCTCCACCCCCCGGCTTCCAACATCTTCAGTTCAAGTCCCAGAGGGACAAAGAATACCTTTCACTGTGGCCAGAGCCCCAGGATTGACTGTGAAGGTATCTGATGGGGTCAGTGGCCTTTCCCTGGGCATGGAAATGGAGTCAGCCCCACCCCAGCCACAGGGGCCTAGAATGGGAGAGTGCCGAGCCCCCTCCCCCCCCCGCAAGGTAACCCAGCAGGAGGCAGGAAGTGTGGTCTTTTCTAGTCCTGCTAAAAGGAAAGAAAGAGCTTCTTGGAAATCCGGGACGCAGAGAATCCAGTAGCTGCGGATGGCCGTTGGCGTGGAGGGTGTGGAGGAAGGGGTGCACCGAGGTGAGGAACCTGAGCGTTTGGTCGTGAGGTCGATGAGTCCGGGAGGACAGGAATCTGGGGGCCTCATAGCAGAGTCGAGTACGCGGGTGAGGCTCTGGAAGGGAGTGTCTCTTTGGATGTGGGATTCTGCCGAGATCGAAGCTCTCCCTGGAGGCCTGAATGTTCTCCTAGATAGTAGCTTTTACGTAAGTCAGGGTTGCACACTCCAAGCCTCAGGGGGCCGGGCTAATAAGAATAAATAAAATAAGAGCGACCTAGACCAGGTGAGGGCCGTGGGGGACCCGACGGTGCCTGTCTTACCAAAGGGCCGCGTGAGAATCTGGGCCCGCCGTCGGGCCCGACCTTTGGAGTTGTTGAGAAAGGCCCAACTCCTTCTGGATTTTCATGAAGATTAGGTGGCATTTAATGCCAATTGAAAACAACCACCAGGACCCTGAGCGGGACTAAACAAAATACATCTGTGGCCACAGTTGGTCTGTGGGTCCCCAGCGGGCAGTTGCTTGTGTAAAAGGTTGGGGAGGTGGAGATTCCTGTGGTGACTTTTTTCTCCTTTTCCTCCTGCACCCCACCCTCCGATGACTACCTTCCGAGTTCTTGGGTTTGTCGACGAGCTCGTCCTTTCCTTTACAGAAACGTTTCAGAGATCCGAGAGTAGCAATCATCACTACTTGTCTCCTGGTTTGGTTTACCAAGCGCTGTACCGAACCACCTGGCCTGGTCTCACCTGCTGGCGCTTGTTATCATTTCTGGTTTAGAGAGAAGAAAAATGACCTGCCGTTGTCTGCCCGGCCAGCGAGTGGCCGAGGCAGGACTTGGGGCCAGGGTGTGACTCCGGACCCCGTGTGTTTCCGACTGTAGACACTGGGCCGGCTGCCCGCCAGGGAAGGGTTCGTGTGGATGAAATGTCTTTGGTGCTTGCTGACTTGCTGGGCTAGATGCTTTTGAGTCAAGTCTCTCACGGCCTTCTCCACAGCAACTCCCAGAGGTGATGTGCTTTATTCCTGGTTTCATGATGAGGAAGCGAGGCCTCAGAGAGGTCATCGGGCTAGTTAAGAAGAGCGCTGCCGTTCATCAGAAACCGGGGTTCTGCTTCCAAAGCAGATAGGAGTCCTTCCTTCACGCAGGCAACTCTTTGTTTCAGAGACCCCGTGTTAGAATGCTGTGTGACGACGCTTCCACAAAATCCTGGAAGCTAGGGGTTGGATGCTGCTCTCGTCCGGGGGCTCCTGCCAGGGATGGCCCCCGGGGGGACATTTGGCAATGGCCGGAGACAAACGTTTTTGTGTTTTGTCGTGACTTGGCTCGGGCGTGGGGTGCTCCTGGCATCTGGCGACACAGGCCGGGGATGCTGCTGACCAGCCTACACCGCCCAGGACAGCCTCGCCGCACAGAATTCTCTGGTCCCAAATGTCAAGAGTGGTGAGGTTGGTTGGGAAAGCCTGGTGGAGTCCTTTGAGATTCTGGACACGTGAATCGTGACAACCAAAGGTCCGTGACGTTTGCCTGCAGGGTGAAGGTGCGTTCCGTTTGGTCTGTTTCTTACGTGTGGAAGCATTTCTGACCATCGTTGGCCCGTACTGAACACTCGGGGGTTTTCACGTGGAAACCTGGGCTTCCTGCTGCTTCTCCAATGTTGCAAGACCTAGCGAAGCCTGGCATCGCGCCCTCGCGAAAGGACACGTCGTCGTAGCTGTAGCTGCAGCCGCGTAGGTGCTGTCCCGTCCGGGTGGGGCATCGACCGTCCAGTGTGCCCGGGTCCCTACCTGGCTTGTCCTGCTGTGGTACGTTCCTTGCGGACCCCTCCCTGCTCACGGATCTCTCAAGGACCTTCTCCAGGAGCAGCGGAGTCTCTGCCTCGCGAGGTAGCCCGTTGCGTTAGGGGCAACGCGAGTCAAAGGCATCTCTGCCCGTGAGTCCCAGGGGAGTCCTCCGGTGCCACGACGCCTGCGTCTCTCTACCGCGAGACGGCCCTTTCTGTATTCGGCGTCGCAAACCGCACACCGTGTCCTCGCTCTCTCAGCGGTAACATTCTCCACCCCTCACCTATTCTACACCCTGACTTCCTCCGCCTTTTCCAGGGGAGGTGGCTGTGCTTGGTTCGCTTCGGTCTGGGTGGATCCCATCCAGCCTCTGCATAGAGCAGAGGAGGAAAGGAATGTGTTCTCCCCGCGACTTCTGAATCCGAGCTTCCGTGGCCTGGTCATCCACTTTACCTCCTGTGAAATCAAACAGGGTTGTTTATAGGTGCGTGAAGAAAGCCCACGGTTCACTGAACCAGAATGAACCCTAAACAGATGTGGTCACGTGTGGCCTTATGGCGTTGGTTTTACACGTGAAGGCAGCATGGTATTCTAAGAGGAAATGATGTCTGTGGTCGTGGTTCCCAGTGTGTCCACGGCAGCCCCCTGCCCCTGAGATTGGACACGGGTGTATGGGATAGGGTCCCAGAGTCAGTACGCACACCACGCAGTCTTGTCGGACTGGCGATGTCTGGCCTTTATCATTCTGTTTCTGTGTCTCAAGTGTAGGCAGATGCCCTCGTAATCAATCCAAGTATAGATCCACGTACAAATATCATTACGCTCCTACCTGCCGTGTGTGTCTATTTGCTTCAACGTGGATGTGAAAAGTACAGCAGGCCCACGGTCCTTTTTCCAAAACCCTAGGGGCCAGATGCGTTTTGGAATTCAGACGTTTTCAGGTTTTATTTCATTTTTTTTTAATTTCTTTTTTTTTTCTTTTTCTTTTTTTTTTACGTTTATTGGTTTTTGAGACAGAGAGAGACTGAGCATGAACGGGGGAGGGTCAGAGAGAGGGAGACACACAACCCGAAACAGGCTCCAGGCTCTGAGCCGTCAGCACAGGGCCCGTCGCCGGGCTCGAACTCAAGGACCGCGAGCGAGATCGTGACCCGAGCCGAAGTGGGACGCTCAACCGACCGAGCCAGCCAGGTGCCCCATAAGTAGCCACTGTTTTCAGTTATATTTCTATCCGTAGAAACCCTGCTACCCTTAAAACACCTGGGATCCCAACAAATTTAAAGACGGTAAATATTTTGCTCTTTCTTCTAGATTTGGCTGATAGGTTCTGTTCAGCGCCGGTTTCAATGTCCTCTCAGCCACCTTTCCCTTGACCTTGAAGGGGACATGTTTTACCTTGTTATGCACAGGGCACCCAAACCCTTCTGCTATCACATGTCATCTTTGCAGGCAGGCAGGGTCTTCACTTACCGGGAGCACAGGTATGACCTCGCATGTCTGACATCCTACCGTGAGGACATTTGTCGGACACGTTTGTTGAGGACATACGAGTCTCAAATCTTTGCGTATGTTGGGGGTTCTGGAGGCAACATATTCCTTGTTGATAAATTTTACGTCAGCCCATTTATGCTGTGACTTGTAAATCAGACCACATGGAGTGGGCCTCCACCCAAACAAAGCGGTTGGGGAATACTCTCCTCCCATGTAGACAAATATATGGATATGTCTTCCTTTGGCCACAGCCTCCAAACCCACCAGTGTCTACCTACCCTGGTCAGAAGTAACCACTGTTTTGGGGTGCCTTGGTGGCTCGGTCAAGTGTAAGCGTCTGACTTTGGCTCAGGTTGTGGTCTCGTGCCTTGCAATCTTGTGGCTCGTGACCTCTCAGCTCTTGAGTTCAAGCCCCCCCTCTGTCAGCGCAGAACCTGCTTCAGGTCCTCTTTCTCCCTCTCTCTCATTCACTCTCTCTCTCTCTCTGCCCCTCCCCCATTTTCACTCTCAAACAAGAAAAATAAACATCAAAAAATTGTTGCAAACAAGAGAAGTAGCCAGTTTTTTTTTAATTAAAAAAAAAATTTTTTTTAACGTGTATTCATTTTTGCGAGACAGAGACAGAGCATGGGCGGGGAAGGGGCAGAGAGAGAGAGGGAGACACAGGATCTGAAGCAGGCTCCAGGCTTCCAGCTGTCTGCACGGAACCGGACGCGGGGCTCAAACTCACAAACTGCCAGATCATGACCAGAGCCGAAGTTGGACGCTCAACCGACGGAGCCACCCAGGCGCCCCTAAATGTTTTTTTATGTTTATTCATTTTTGAAAGACAGAGAGCACAAGCAGGGGTGGGGCGGAGAGAGAGGGGGACACAGAATCCGAAGCAGGCTCCAAGCTCCGAGCCGGCAGCACAGAGCCCAGCGCGCAGCTACAAGTCAGGAACAGCGAGATCACGAACCGCCGCCCCCTCCCACCGGTGCGCGGCCTAGCCGGGGCCGGGAGTCGGGATCCGCGGTGGCGCCGGGACGCGGGGCTCCGCGAGCTCGGCAGAGCGGGCGTGGAGGGGGGCGGAGGGGTCTCGGGCGGCGGGGAGCCAGGCCGCGCGCCGCGCCCGAGCCAGGCGCTCCTCTACCAGCCCGGCCCCGCGCGGACCCCCCCCCCCCACCCCCCGGCGGGCTGAGCCGCTGGAAGTGACGCGCGGTGAGGGCGGGGCTCCGGCCCGGGAGCAGACGCCGCCGCCGCCGCCGCAGACACCGCCGCCTCAGACGCCGCTCAGCCGCCGAAGCAGCCGCCGCCGCCGCACCCGCCGCCGAAACAGCCGCCGCAGCCGCCGCAGTACGACCCGCAGCCGGCGCGGCCGCCGCCGCCGCTCAGCCGCCGCAGCCGCCGCAGTAGCAGCCGCAGCCGGCGCAGTAGCAGCCGCAGCAGGCGCGGCCGCCGCCGCCGCCGCCTCTCAGCCGCCGCAGCCGCCGCAGTAGCAGCCGCAGCCGGCGCAGCCGGCGCAGCAGCCGCAGCAGCCGCAGCCGGCGCAGTAGCAGCCGCAACAGGCGCGGCCGCCGCCGCTCAGCCGCCGCAGCCGCCGCAGTAGCAGCCGCAGCCGGCGCAGCCGCCGCAGCCGCCGCAGTGGCAGCCGCAGCCGGCGTGGCCGCCGCCGCCGCTGCCGCTCAGCCGCCGCAGTAGCAGCCGCCGCAGTAGCAGCCGCAGCCGCTCAGCCGCCGCAGCCGCCGCAGTAGCAGCCGCAGCCGGCACAGCCGCCGCCGCAGCAGCAGCCGCAGGCGTAGCAGCAAGCCGCGGCCGCCGCCGCTGCCGCCTCGGCCCGGAAGCGAAGTAGCCGCGCAAGGCCCGAGCCCCGTGGGCCGCCGCTGCCGCTGCCCTTGAAACGCGTGAAGCAGCTCGCCAAGCAGACCGTGGGCAGGTGAGTGAGCCGTGCCGGGCCTGCCGGGAGCGCGCGGGCCGGGGAACGGGGGTCGGGGTCGTGGCTGGGGCCGAGGCGGGCCCGCTGCCCCGCGCGGCCCCGCGCTCAGGCCCGGCCGCCCGCCGGGTCCGCTGCGGGCCAGGGACGAGGGCTGCGCCACGCAGCGGCCTGTCGCCCAGCTCAGGGCCGCCGCCTGAGCCCCCGGGAACGGTGGGGCGGGCCGGCCTCCCGGGACGCCCCACGCGCGGGTCCCCGCCGCCCATTGTCCCGGCCCCGCTGAGCATCGTCCTCTGGGGTCTGGACCCAAGCTTTCCCCGGGCCTCCCCCCGTCTCCCGGGGCTTTGCCTTGGGCGAAAACTCGGCTAACCGGTGTGCCCGAGGCCGGGCGGGCGCGGTGCTCTTGGGGGCGGCATTCTCAGCCTTTCTGGGTCGCCCGGCCGCTGCCCACCGACCGTCCACCTCCAAGTGCCTGAGGGCAGTCAATAAGTAAGGGGCGATCAGAGCCCATCGGAGCCGCTTAGTGAGACTCAGGACTCCCTTGGAGGCACTTTGGAGGGTGTGCCGTCTCCCAACCGTGGCCCCTGTAGTTGCTCAAGTTCTTGACCTGTAGACATTTGGAACCGGGAGGAAAGAATTGTGGAAAGGCCTTGGGCAAATGGAAAAACAAAAAGAGGAGGGGCTCTCAAAACAGCTTTTCTCACTTTGGATTGGGGAGCAAATCCTTCTCCAGGTTTCTCTGGTATCGCTTTAATGCTTGACAGGAAACGATCGATTATGAAATGACAGAAGAGACCGGACTTTGTAGTGGTTTTGAGAGCCTCTGGAGGTTGATCATCGTGTGCTGTGTTCTCTGGGGTAAATCTTTCAAGGTCTTTCAGGGCAGTGAGCTGTCCTGTCCCCGCTGACTGTTTATTCTGAGAAGGGGTATGAAAGTGTGACTTTTACATCGCTTTTTCTTCGTCTTTGTTTTCAACAGTTGAGTAAAAGGGGGCGTTTGGTTTGGCCACAGCACGTGGGGACGCTTCTTTTCTGTGTGTGTCTGAAAATACTTTTACTTCCCCTGGAGCTTTCTGTATTTGCCTTTTACACTTTCGTTCCCCCCCCCGCCAAGGTTTTGCTTAGTTTTGTTCAATTTCGTTGCTACCCCCACCCTATTATCTCCGTGTGCACTTATCCTGTTTCCAGAGTGGATCCCTGTCCCTAGAGCCTAGCAGTGCCTACGTTTCTGTCATTTGTAGGAAAATGATAGAAATAATGAGTGCCAAGAGGAAGGCAGACGGAATAGTCGTGTGGCCCAAAGCTTCAACCAGGCATCTGTGAACGAGTTACAAGATAACTCCTTAGGAGTTTTCTCCGCCCCCCCCACCCCCACCCCCTTAGCATTCTCAGTAACATGCATTGTGAAATCAGTATTTAGTGACTCTGAAGAGACATGTGTCACATTGTCGTTCTGGTCAGTTTGTACATCTCATGAGGAAAGGGGTGTTTGCTCTGTTTGCACAAAGTTCTGAGACTTTTCAAGCTATCAAGCCACTCAGGGTCTCTTTGGCTCCGGCTTCCTCTGTGGCAGCTTCTCTCTTCACGCTGCCGAATTACAGCCATGTGTGCCTCCTTTCGGTTGCCAGAGGCCGCCGAACCTTCTTCCCTGTTAGCCTCTACCTGGAAGTCTCCAAAGCTCCATTCACCTCACCTGCCCTAGACCTGCCTCCTACTCATTCTTTCGGTGTCCAGGCAAAGGTCACTGCCTCTAAAAGACCTTCTGTGATGCTCCAACGTGGATTGGGAGTCCCTGTCCTGGCCACTTACGTACGTCCGCATAGCACCTGTTTTTCTATAATGCAAGGCCTGTTTACTTGTTGGTATTCTCCATTAGACTGAACGCCTTGAGAGTCCTTGCCGTCTTTCTGTTTCATTGGCCAGCTCTGCTGTGGCTCCTGTCATAAGGTCGATTCTCCAGAAACATTTGTCAGTCTAGCACACATCTAGATCGTACCAGATCGCTCCGGTGGTGTGAGCCCAAGAATGGGAAAATGAAAGCTGGATAGAGTAAATGGTGATTCGTGCTAGCAGTGTAATTCTGGCCCTGACCTTTGACTCTGTTTGAAAATCTTTCTTGCTAGATGCCAGTGGAAGCAGCAGCTGTTACAGAGCTATTAGGGGTGTGGCCATTTCTGCTCCCAAAGCCAAAACTGTTTCCTGGGGAAGCTTTGGCTTTACTGCTGCTGACTCCCTCGATAAGTTTGTATTTTTTCCATGTCAAGAATGACGAAGGACTAGGGAGGAAAAAGGGAGGTGAGAGAGAGCCTAGAATTGTAATTGTGTGTTATTGGCGTAGGCATCGGGATTGGGATTTGGGGGGTATTGGGGTCCAGAGGAAAGCTAGAAAGCAGAGAAGTTACCTTCCCCCCCCCCCCCCCGCCGCAGCCAAGAGTGATATTCTGTGTGTGAGTGGCTCGCCCATTGTGTCTGTTACGGATGCACAGAGTTCTGAATGGTGTCTTGCGAGGAAATATTCTCTTCCGAACAATGAGGACCTCGTGAGTCACCCCACCGTGAGGTTCTGTGGGATGGACATGTGGGAGAATTCGTAATGGGTAGAAGAAGTGAGTTCTCATGATGCAGTTTGTGGACAATGGGTGCATGAGTCTGTTTCGGAAGATGGTTTGTGTATCACAGGCGCGAGGACGATGCAGTGGTCTCTTGAGTGGGGTATCCCAAAGAAGAGAATTACGATGGTTGATTCATGCGTTCAAGAGACCCTTATCGAGCCCAAATTATGTGCCGTTGAGGAAAGTAGAAAAGAATCCAAGTGAATACAAACGCAGCTTCTGCCCTGAAGGGGCTCCACAGACTTGTGGAAGAGGTAGGCAAGCAAAAATGATTATACACCGTGAGGTAAGTCCTCCTTACAGAGGGATGGCGAACACACTAAGGGAAACTCTACTCTTACTGGAAGGAGAGAGGTAACACAACACAACAAAACAAAAAAAAGAAACGGGAGAAAATTTGACCAGAGCCTTTCCCCTCCATCTTTCAACACTCTTTCAAACTTCTGCTGTATTGAGTAGGTCCCCTTTTTTTTTTTTTTTTTTTTTTTATTTATTTTTGAGAGAAAGGGTAGACAGAACATGAGCGGGGGAGAGGCAGAGAGAGAGGGAAACACAGAATCCGAAGCAGGCTCCAGGCTCCGATATGTCAGCACAGAGCCTGACGCGGGCCTCAAACCCACGAACCGAGAGATCCTGACCTGAGCCGAAGTCAGACACCTAACCCAGTGAGCCACCCAGGTGCCCCGTAGGTCTCTTTTGATTGTCAGTAAACCCACCTCGAGGGGCGCCTGGGTGGCTCAGTTGGCTGAATATCCTGCTCTTGATTTCAGCTCAGGTCATGATCTCACAGTTCCTGGGATGAAGCCCCGCCCACGTCAAGCTCTGTGCCAGTGGTGCGGAGCCTGCTTGGGATTTTCTGTCTCTGCCCCTTCCCCGCTCTCTGTCTCGATGACGAAAAAAGAAAAAAACACACAAAACCAAACCGACTGGAATTGTTATGAGCCAAGCTGCGAATTTGATTGGCTCCTATGTGAGGAAAAGAGTCCAAAAGCAATATAGTTGCAGCCAGGGCTGGATGCAGGGGTTCCACTCTTTAGGTAAGCTGTGTCACAAGGAGGAATCGCCCCCCACCCCACCCCTCCACCCCCCGGCTTCCAACATCTTCAGTTCAAGTCCCAGAGGGACAAAGAATACCTTTCACTGTGGCCAGAGCCCCAGGATTGACTGTGAAGGTATCTGATGGGGTCAGTGGCCTTTCCCTGGGCATGGAAATGGAGTCAGCCCCACCCCAGCCACAGGGGCCTAGAATGGGAGAGTGCCGAGCCCCCTCCCCCCCCCCCCCCCCCCGCAAGGTAACCCAGCAGGAGGCAGGAAGTGTGGTCTTTTCTAGTCCTGCTAAAAGGAAAGAAAGAGCTTCTTGGAAATCCGGGACGCAGAGAATCCAGTAGCTGCGGATGGCCGTTGGCGTGGAGGGTGTGGAGGAAGGGGTGCACCGAGGTGAGGAACCTGAGCGTTTGGTCGTGAGGTCGATGAGTCCGGGAGGACAGGAATCTGGGGGCCTCATAGCAGAGTCGAGTACGCGGGTGAGGCTCTGGAAGGGAGTGTCTCTTTGGATGTGGGATTCTGCCGAGATCGAAGCTCTCCCTGGAGGCCTGAATGTTCTCCTAGATAGTAGCCTTTACGTAAGTCAGGGTTGCACACTCCAAGCCTCAGGGGGCCGGGCTAATAAGAATGAATAAAGAAAATAAGAGCGACCTAGACCAGGTGAGGGCCGTGGGGGACCCGACGGTGCCTGTCTCACCAAAGGGCCGCGTGAGAATCTGGGCCCGCCGTCGGGCCCGACCTTTGGAGTTGTTGAGAAAGGCCCAACTCCTTCTGGATTTTCATGAAGATTAGGTGGCATTTAATGCCAATTGAAAACAACCACCAGGACCCTGAGCGGGACTAAACAAAATACATCTGTGGCCACAGTTGGTCTGTGGGTCCCCAGCGGGCAGTTGCTTGTGTAAAAGGTTGGGGAGGTGGAGATTCCTGTGGTGACTTTTTTCTCCTTTTCCTCCTGCACCCCACCCTCCGATGACTACCTTCCGAGTTCTTGGGTTTGTCGACGAGCTCGTCCTTTCCTTTACAGAAACGTTTCAGAGATCCGAGAGTAGCAATCATCACTACTTGTCTCCTGGTTTGGTTTACCAAGCGCTGTACCGAACCACCTGGCCTGGTCTCACCTGCTGGCGCTTGTTATCATTTCTGGTTTAGAGAGAAGAAAAATGACCTGCCGTTGTCTGCCCGGCCAGCGAGTGGCCGAGGCAGGACTTGGGGCCAGGGTGTGACTCCGGACCCCGTGTGTTTCCGACTGTAGACACTGGGCCGGCTGCCCGCCAGGGAAGGGTTCGTGTGGATGAAATGTCTTTGGTGCTTGCTGACTTGCTGGGCTAGATGCTTTTGAGTCAAGTCTCTCACGGCCTTCTCCACAGCAACTCCCAGAGGTGATGTGCTTTATTCCTGGTTTCATGATGAGGAAGCGAGGCCTCAGAGAGGTCATCGGGCTAGTTAAGAAGAGCGCTGCCGTTCATCAGAAACCGGGGTTCTGCTTCCAAAGCAGATAGGAGTCCTTCCTTCACGCAGGCAACTCTTTGTTTCAGAGACCCCGTGTTAGAATTCTGTGTGACGACGCTTCCACAAAATCCTGGAAGCTAGGGGTTGGATGTTGCTCTCGTCCGGGGGCTCCTGCCAGGGATGGCCCCCGGGGGGACATTTGGCAATGGCCGGAGACAAACGTTTCTGTGTTTTGTCGTGACTTGGCTCGGGCGTGGGGTGCTCCTGGCATCTGGCGACACAGGCCGGGGATGCTGCTGACCAGCCTACACCGCCCAGGACAGCCTCGCCGCACAGAATTCTCTGGTCCCAAATGTCAAGAGTGGTGAGGTTGGTTGGGAAAGCCTGGTGGAGTCCTTTGAGATTCTGGACACGTGAATCGTGACAACCAAAGGTCCGTGACGTTTGCCTGCAGGGTGAAGGTGCGTTCCGTTTGGTCTGTTTCTTACGTGTGGAAGCATTTCTGACCATCGTTGGCCCGTACTGAACACTCGGGGGTTTTCACGTGGAAACCTGGGCTTCCTGCTGCTTCTCCAATGTTGCAAGACCTAGCGAAGCCTGGCATCGCGCCCTCGCGAAAGGACACGTCGTCGTAGCTGTAGCTGCAGCCGCGTAGGTGCTGTCCCGTCCGGGTGGGGCATCGACCGTCCAGTGTGCCCGGGTCCCTACCTGGCTTGTCCTGCTGTGGTACGTTCCTTGCGGACCCCTCCCTGCTCACGGATCTCTCAAGGACCTTCTCCAGGAGCAGCGGAGTCTCTGCCTCGCGAGGTAGCCCGTTGCGTTAGGGGCAACGCGAGTCAAAGGCATCTCTGCCCGTGAGTCCCAGGGGAGTCCTCCGGTGCCACGACGCCTGCGTCTCTCTACCGCGAGACGGCCCTTTCTGTATTCGGCGTCGCAAACCGCACACCGTGTCCTCGCTCTCTCAGCGGTAACATTCTCCACCCCTCACCTATTCTACACCCTGACTTCCTCCGCCTTTTCCAGGGGAGGTGGCTGTGCTTGGTTCGCTTCGGTCTGGGTGGATCCCGTCCAGCCTCTGCATAGAGCAGAGGAGGAAAGGAATGTGTTCTCCCCGCGACTTCTGAATCCGAGCTTCCGTGGCCTGGTCATCCACTTTACCTCCTGTGAAATCAAACAGGGTTGTTTATAGGTGCGTGAAGAAAGCCCACGGTTCACTGAACCAGAATGAACCCTAAACAGATGTGGTCACGTGTGGCCTTATGGCGTTGGTTTTACACGTGAAGGCAGCATGGTATTCTAAGAGGAAATGATGTCTGTGGTCGTGGTTCCCAGTGTGTCCACGGCAGCCCCCTGCCCCTGAGATTGGACACGGGTGTATGGGATAGGGTCCCAGAGTCAGTACGCACACCACGCAGTCTTGTCGGACTGGCGATGTCTGGCCTTTATCATTCTGTTTCTGTGTCTCAAGTGTAGGCAGATGCCCTCGTAATCAATCCAAGTATAGATCCACGTACAAATATCATTACGCTCCTACCTGCCGTGTGTGTCTATTTGCTTCAACGTGGATGTGAAAAGTACAGCAGGCCCACGGTCCTTTTTCCAAAACCCTAGGGGCCAGATGCGTTTTGGAATTCAGACGTTTTCAGGTTTTATTTCATTTTTTTTTAATTTCTTTTTTTTTTTCTTTTTCTTTTTTTTTTTACGTTTATTGGTTTTTGAGACAGAGAGAGACTGAGCATGAACGGGGGAGGGTCAGAGAGAGGGAGACACACAACCCGAAACAGGCTCCAGGCTCTGAGCCGTCAGCACAGGGCCCGTCGCCGGGCTCGAACTCAAGGACCGCGAGCGAGATCGTGACCCGAGCCGAAGTGGGACGCTCAACCGACCGAGCCAGCCAGGTGCCCCATAAGTAGCCACTGTTTTCAGTTATATTTCTATCCGTAGAAACCCTGCTACCCTTAAAACACCTGGGATCCCAACAAATTTAAAGACGGTAAATATTTTGCTCTTTCTTCTAGATTTGGCTGATAGGTTCTGTTCAGCGCCGGTTTCAATGTCCTCTCAGCCACCTTTCCCTTGACCTTGAAGGGGACATGTTTTACCTTGTTATGCACAGGGCACCCAAACCCTTCTGCTATCACATGTCATCTTTGCAGGCAGGCAGGGTCTTCACTTACCGGGAGCACAGGTATGACCTCGCATGTCTGACATCCTACCGTGAGGACATTTGTCGGACACGTTTGTTGAGGACATACGAGTCTCAAATCTTTGCGTATGTTGGGGGTTCTGGAGGCAACATATTCCTTGTTGATAAATTTTACGTCAGCCCATTTATGCTGTGACTTGTAAATCAGACCACATGGAGTGGGCCTCCACCCAAACAAAGCGGTTGGGGAATACTCTCCTCCCATGTAGACAAATATATGTATATGTCTTCCTTTGGCCACAGCCTCCAAACCCACCAGTGTCTACCTACCCTGGTCAGAAGTAACCACTGTTTTGGGGTGCCTTGGTGGCTCGGTCAAGTGTAAGCGTCTGACTTTGGCTCAGGTTGTGGTCTCGTGCCTTGCAATCTTGTGGCTCGTGACCTCTCAGCTCTTGAGTTCAAGCCCCCCCTCTGTCAGCGCAGAACCTGCTTCAGGTCCTCTTTCTCCCTCTCTCTCATTCACTCTCTCTCTCTCTCTGCCCCTCCCCCATTTTCACTCTCAAACAAGAAAAATAAACATCAAAAAATTGTTGCAAACAAGAGAAGTAGCCAGTTTTTTTTTAATTAAAAAAAAATTTTTTTTTAACGTGTATTCATTTTTGCGAGACAGAGACAG
Organism: Neofelis nebulosa; assembly: GCF_028018385.1. Lineage (NCBI taxonomy): Eukaryota > Metazoa > Chordata > Mammalia > Carnivora > Felidae > Neofelis > Neofelis nebulosa. The sequence goes on along the minus strand of NC_080799.1, from coordinate 20,501,271 downwards.
AGCATGGGCGGGGAAGGGGCAGAGAGAGAGAGGGAGACACAGGATCTGAAGCAGGCTCCAGGCTTCCAGCTGTCTGCACGGAACCGGACGCGGGGCTCAAACTCACAAACTGCCAGATCATGACCTGAGCCGAAGTTGGACGCTCAACCGACGGAGCCACCCAGGCGCCCCTAAATGTTTTTTTATGTTTATTCATTTTTGAAAGACAGAGAGCACAAGCAGGGGTGGGGCGGAGAGAGAGGGGGACACAGAATCCGAAGCAGGCTCCAAGCTCCGAGCCGGCAGCACAGAGCCCAGCGCGCAGCTACAAGTCAGGAACCGCGAGATCACGAACCGCCGCCCCCTCCCACCGGTGCGCGGCCTAGCCGGGGCCGGGAGTCGGGATCCGCGGTGGCGCCGGGACGCGGGGCTCCGCGAGCTCGGCGGAGCGGGCGTGGAGGGGGGCGGAGGGGTCTCGGGCGGCGGGGAGCCAGGCCGCGCGCCGCGCCCGAGCCAGGCGCTCCTCTACCTGCCCGGCCCCGCGCGGCCCCCCCCCCCCCACCCCCCTGCGGGCTGAGCCGCTGGAAGTGACGCGCGGTGAGGGCGGGGCTCCGGCCCGGGAGCAGACGCCGCCGCCGCCGCCGCAGACACCGCCGCCTCAGACGCCGCTCAGCCGCCGAAGCAGCCGCCGCCGCCGCACCCGCCGCCGAAACAGCCGCCGCAGCCGCCGCAGTACGACCCGCAGCCGGCGCGGCCGCCGCCGCCACTCAGCCGCCGCAGCCGCCGCAGTAGCAGCCGCAGCCGGCGCAGTAGCAGCCGCAGCAGGCGCGGCCGCCGCCGCCGCCGCCTCTCAGCCGCCGCAGCCGCCGCAATAGCAGCCGCAGCCGGCGCAGCAGCCGCAGCAGCCGCAGCCGCCGCAGTAGCAGCCGCAACAGGCGCGGCCGCCGCCGCTCAGCCGCCGCAGCCGCCGCAGTAGCAGCCGCAGCCGGCGCAGCCGCCGCAGCCGCCGCAGTAGCAGCCGCAGCCGGCGTGGCCGCCGCCGCCGCTGCCGCTCAGCCGCAGCGGTAGCATCCGCCGCAGTAGCAGCCGCAGCCGCTCAGCCGCCGCAGCCGCCGCAGTAGCAGCCGCAGCCGGCACAGCCGCCGCCGCAGCAGCAGCCGCAGGCGTAGCAGCAAGCCGCGGCCGCCGCCGCTGCCGCCTCGGCCCGGAAGCGAAGTAGCCGCGCAAGGCCCGAGCCCCGTGGGCCGCCGCTGCCGCTGCCCTTGAAACGCGTGAAGCAGCTCGCCAAGCAGACCGTGGGCAGGTGAGTGAGCCGTGCCGGGCCGGCCGGGAGCGCGCGGGCCGGGGAACGGGGGTCGGGGTCGTGGCTGGGGCCGAGGCGGGCCCGCTGCCCCGCGCGGCCCCGCGCTCAGGCCCGGCCGCCCGCCGGGTCCGCTGCGGGCCAGGGACGAGGGCTGCGCCACGCAGCGGCCTGTCGCCCAGCTCAGGGCCGCCGCCTGAGCCCCCGGGAACGGTGGGGCGGGCCGGCCTCCCGGGACGCCCCACGCGCGGGTCCCCGCCGCCCATTGTCCCGGCCCCGCTGAGCATCGTCCTCTGGGGTCTGGACCCAAGCTTTCCCCGGGCCTCCCCCCGTCTCCCGGGGCTTTGCCTTGGGCGAAAACTCGGCTAACCGGTGTGCCCGAGGCCGGGCGGGCGCGGTGCTCTTGGGGGCGGCATTCTCAGCCTTTCTGGGTCGCCCGGCCGCTGCCCACCGACCGTCCACCTCCAAGTGCCTGAGGGCAGTCAATAAGTAAGGGGCGATCAGAGCCCATCGGAGCCGCTTAGTGAGACTCAGGACTCCCTTGGAGGCACTTTGGAGGGTGTGCCGTCTCCCAACCGTGGCCCCTGTAGTTGCTCAAGTTCTTGACCTGTAGACATTTGGAACCGGGAGGAAAGAATTGTGGAAAGGCCTTGGGCAAATGGAAAAACAAAAAGAGGAGGGGCTCTCAAAACAGCTTTTCTCACTTTGGATTGGGGAGCAAATCCTTCTCCAGGTTTCTCTGGTATCGCTTTAATGCTTGACAGGAAACGATCGATTATGAAATGACAGAAGAGACCGGACTTTGTAGTGGTTTTGAGAGCCTCTGGAGGTTGATCATCGTGTGCTGTGTTCTCTGGGGTAAATCTTTCAAGGTCTTTCAGGGCAGTGAGCTGTCCTGTCCCCGCTGACTGTTTATTCTGAGAAGGGGTATGAAAGTGTGACTTTTACATCGCTTTTTCTTCGTCTTTGTTTTCAACAGTTGAGTAAAAGGGGGCGTTTGGTTTGGCCACAGCACGTGGGGACGCTTCTTTTCTGTGTGTGTCTGAAAATACTTTTACTTCCCCTGGAGCTTTCTGTATTTGCCTTTTACACTTTCGTTCCCCCCCCCGCCAAGGTTTTGCTTAGTTTTGTTCAATTTCGTTGCTACCCCCACCCTATTATCTCCGTGTGCACTTATCCTGTTTCCAGAGTGGATCCCTGTCCCTAGAGCCTAGCAGTGCCTACGTTTCTGTCATTTGTAGGAAAATGATAGAAATAATGAGTGCCAAGAGGAAGGCAGACGGAATAGTCGTGTGGCCCAAAGCTTCAACCAGGCATCTGTGAACGAGTTACAAGATAACTCCTTAGGAGTTTTCTCCGCCCCCCCCACCCCCACCCCCTTAGCATTCTCAGTAACATGCATTGTGAAATCAGTATTTAGTGACTCTGAAGAGACATGTGTCACATTGTCGTTCTGGTCAGTTTGTACATCTCATGAGGAAAGGGGTGTTTGCTCTGTTTGCACAAAGTTCTGAGACTTTTCAAGCTATCAAGCCACTCAGGGTCTCTTTGGCTCCGGCTTCCTCTGTGGCAGCTTCTCTCTTCACGCTGCCGAATTACAGCCATGTGTGCCTCCTTTCGGTTGCCAGAGGCCGCCGAACCTTCTTCCCTGTTAGCCTCTACCTGGAAGTCTCCAAAGCTCCATTCACCTCACCTGCCCTAGACCTGCCTCCTACTCATTCTTTCGGTGTCCAGGCAAAGGTCACTGCCTCTAAAAGACCTTCTGTGATGCTCCAACGTGGATTGGGAGTCCCTGTCCTGGCCACTTACGTACGTCCGCATAGCACCTGTTTTTCTATAATGCAAGGCCTGTTTACTTGTTGGTATTCTCCATTAGACTGAACGCCTTGAGAGTCCTTGCCGTCTTTCTGTTTCATTGGCCAGCTCTGCTGTGGCTCCTGTCATAAGGTCGATTCTCCAGAAACATTTGTCAGTCTAGCACACATCTAGATCGTACCAGATCGCTCCGGTGGTGTGAGCCCAAGAATGGGAAAATGAAAGCTGGATAGAGTAAATGGTGATTCGTGCTAGCAGTGTAATTCTGGCCCTGACCTTTGACTCTGTTTGAAAATCTTTCTTGCTAGATGCCAGTGGAAGCAGCAGCTGTTACAGAGCTATTAGGGGTGTGGCCATTTCTGCTCCCAAAGCCAAAACTGTTTCCTGGGGAAGCTTTGGCTTTACTGCTGCTGACTCCCTCGATAAGTTTGTATTTTTTCCATGTCAAGAATGACGAAGGACTAGGGAGGAAAAAGGGAGGTGAGAGAGAGCCTAGAATTGTAATTGTGTGTTATTGGCGTAGGCATCGGGATTGGGATTTGGGGGGTATTGGGGTCCAGAGGAAAGCTAGAAAGCAGAGAAGTTACCTTCCCCCCCCCCCCCGCCGCAGCCAAGAGTGATATTCTGTGTGTGAGTGGCTCGCCCATTGTGTCTGTTACGGATGCACAGAGTTCTGAATGGTGTCTTGCGAGGAAATATTCTCTTCCGAACAATGAGGACCTCGTGAGTCACCCCACCGTGAGGTTCTGTGGGATGGACATGTGGGAGAATTCGTAATGGGTAGAAGAAGTGAGTTCTCATGATGCAGTTTGTGGACAATGGGTGCATGAGTCTGTTTCGGAAGATGGTTTGTGTATCACAGGCGCGAGGACGATGCAGTGGTCTCTTGAGTGGGGTATCCCAAAGAAGAGAATTACGATGGTTGATTCATGCGTTCAAGAGACCCTTATCGAGCCCAAATTATGTGCCGTTGAGGAAAGTAGAAAAGAATCCAAGTGAATACAAACGCAGCTTCTGCCCTGAAGGGGCTCCACAGACTTGTGGAAGAGGTAGGCAAGCAAAAATGATTATACACCGTGAGGTAAGTCCTCCTTACAGAGGGATGGCGAACACACTAAGGGAAACTCTACTCTTACTGGAAGGAGAGAGGTAACACAACACAACAAAACAAAAAAAAGAAACGGGAGAAAATTTGACCAGAGCCTTTCCCCTCCATCTTTCAACACTCTTTCAAACTTCTGCTGTATTGAGTAGGTCCCCTTTTTTTTTTTTTTTTTTTTTTATTTATTTTTGAGAGAAAGGGTAGACAGAACATGAGCGGGGGAGAGGCAGAGAGAGAGGGAAACACAGAATCCGAAGCAGGCTCCAGGCTCCGATATGTCAGCACAGAGCCTGACGCGGGCCTCAAACCCACGAACCGAGAGATCCTGACCTGAGCCGAAGTCAGACACCTAACCCAGTGAGCCACCCAGGTGCCCCGTAGGTCTCTTTTGATTGTCAGTAAACCCACCTCGAGGGGCGCCTGGGTGGCTCAGTTGGCTGAATATCCTGCTCTTGATTTCAGCTCAGGTCATGATCTCACAGTTCCTGGGATGAAGCCCCGCCCACGTCAAGCTCTGTGCCAGTGGTGCGGAGCCTGCTTGGGATTTTCTGTCTCTGCCCCTTCCCCGCTCTCTGTCTCGATGACGAAAAAAGAAAAAAACACACAAAACCAAACCGACTGGAATTGTTATGAGCCAAGCTGCGAATTTGATTGGCTCCTATGTGAGGAAAAGAGTCCAAAAGCAATATAGTTGCAGCCAGGGCTGGATGCAGGGGTTCCACTCTTTAGGTAAGCTGTGTCACAAGGAGGAATCGCCCCCCACCCCACCCCTCCACCCCCCGGCTTCCAACATCTTCAGTTCAAGTCCCAGAGGGACAAAGAATACCTTTCACTGTGGCCAGAGCCCCAGGATTGACTGTGAAGGTATCTGATGGGGTCAGTGGCCTTTCCCTGGGCATGGAAATGGAGTCAGCCCCACCCCAGCCACAGGGGCCTAGAATGGGAGAGTGCCGAGCCCCCTCCCCCCCCCCCCCCCCCCGCAAGGTAACCCAGCAGGAGGCAGGAAGTGTGGTCTTTTCTAGTCCTGCTAAAAGGAAAGAAAGAGCTTCTTGGAAATCCGGGACGCAGAGAATCCAGTAGCTGCGGATGGCCGTTGGCGTGGAGGGTGTGGAGGAAGGGGTGCACCGAGGTGAGGAACCTGAGCGTTTGGTCGTGAGGTCGATGAGTCCGGGAGGACAGGAATCTGGGGGCCTCATAGCAGAGTCGAGTACGCGGGTGAGGCTCTGGAAGGGAGTGTCTCTTTGGATGTGGGATTCTGCCGAGATCGAAGCTCTCCCTGGAGGCCTGAATGTTCTCCTAGATAGTAGCCTTTACGTAAGTCAGGGTTGCACACTCCAAGCCTCAGGGGGCCGGGCTAATAAGAATGAATAAAGAAAATAAGAGCGACCTAGACCAGGTGAGGGCCGTGGGGGACCCGACGGTGCCTGTCTCACCAAAGGGCCGCGTGAGAATCTGGGCCCGCCGTCGGGCCCGACCTTTGGAGTTGTTGAGAAAGGCCCAACTCCTTCTGGATTTTCATGAAGATTAGGTGGCATTTAATGCCAATTGAAAACAACCACCAGGACCCTGAGCGGGACTAAACAAAATACATCTGTGGCCACAGTTGGTCTGTGGGTCCCCAGCGGGCAGTTGCTTGTGTAAAAGGTTGGGGAGGTGGAGATTCCTGTGGTGACTTTTTTCTCCTTTTCCTCCTGCACCCCACCCTCCGATGACTACCTTCCGAGTTCTTGGGTTTGTCGACGAGCTCGTCCTTTCCTTTACAGAAACGTTTCAGAGATCCGAGAGTAGCAATCATCACTACTTGTCTCCTGGTTTGGTTTACCAAGCGCTGTACCGAACCACCTGGCCTGGTCTCACCTGCTGGCGCTTGTTATCATTTCTGGTTTAGAGAGAAGAAAAATGACCTGCCGTTGTCTGCCCGGCCAGCGAGTGGCCGAGGCAGGACTTGGGGCCAGGGTGTGACTCCGGACCCCGTGTGTTTCCGACTGTAGACACTGGGCCGGCTGCCCGCCAGGGAAGGGTTCGTGTGGATGAAATGTCTTTGGTGCTTGCTGACTTGCTGGGCTAGATGCTTTTGAGTCAAGTCTCTCACGGCCTTCTCCACAGCAACTCCCAGAGGTGATGTGCTTTATTCCTGGTTTCATGATGAGGAAGCGAGGCCTCAGAGAGGTCATCGGGCTAGTTAAGAAGAGCGCTGCCGTTCATCAGAAACCGGGGTTCTGCTTCCAAAGCAGATAGGAGTCCTTCCTTCACGCAGGCAACTCTTTGTTTCAGAGACCCCGTGTTAGAATTCTGTGTGACGACGCTTCCACAAAATCCTGGAAGCTAGGGGTTGGATGTTGCTCTCGTCCGGGGGCTCCTGCCAGGGATGGCCCCCGGGGGGACATTTGGCAATGGCCGGAGACAAACGTTTCTGTGTTTTGTCGTGACTTGGCTCGGGCGTGGGGTGCTCCTGGCATCTGGCGACACAGGCCGGGGATGCTGCTGACCAGCCTACACCGCCCAGGACAGCCTCGCCGCACAGAATTCTCTGGTCCCAAATGTCAAGAGTGGTGAGGTTGGTTGGGAAAGCCTGGTGGAGTCCTTTGAGATTCTGGACACGTGAATCGTGACAACCAAAGGTCCGTGACGTTTGCCTGCAGGGTGAAGGTGCGTTCCGTTTGGTCTGTTTCTTACGTGTGGAAGCATTTCTGACCATCGTTGGCCCGTACTGAACACTCGGGGGTTTTCACGTGGAAACCTGGGCTTCCTGCTGCTTCTCCAATGTTGCAAGACCTAGCGAAGCCTGGCATCGCGCCCTCGCGAAAGGACACGTCGTCGTAGCTGTAGCTGCAGCCGCGTAGGTGCTGTCCCGTCCGGGTGGGGCATCGACCGTCCAGTGTGCCCGGGTCCCTACCTGGCTTGTCCTGCTGTGGTACGTTCCTTGCGGACCCCTCCCTGCTCACGGATCTCTCAAGGACCTTCTCCAGGAGCAGCGGAGTCTCTGCCTCGCGAGGTAGCCCGTTGCGTTAGGGGCAACGCGAGTCAAAGGCATCTCTGCCCGTGAGTCCCAGGGGAGTCCTCCGGTGCCACGACGCCTGCGTCTCTCTACCGCGAGACGGCCCTTTCTGTATTCGGCGTCGCAAACCGCACACCGTGTCCTCGCTCTCTCAGCGGTAACATTCTCCACCCCTCACCTATTCTACACCCTGACTTCCTCCGCCTTTTCCAGGGGAGGTGGCTGTGCTTGGTTCGCTTCGGTCTGGGTGGATCCCGTCCAGCCTCTGCATAGAGCAGAGGAGGAAAGGAATGTGTTCTCCCCGCGACTTCTGAATCCGAGCTTCCGTGGCCTGGTCATCCACTTTACCTCCTGTGAAATCAAACAGGGTTGTTTATAGGTGCGTGAAGAAAGCCCACGGTTCACTGAACCAGAATGAACCCTAAACAGATGTGGTCACGTGTGGCCTTATGGCGTTGGTTTTACACGTGAAGGCAGCATGGTATTCTAAGAGGAAATGATGTCTGTGGTCGTGGTTCCCAGTGTGTCCACGGCAGCCCCCTGCCCCTGAGATTGGACACGGGTGTATGGGATAGGGTCCCAGAGTCAGTACGCACACCACGCAGTCTTGTCGGACTGGCGATGTCTGGCCTTTATCATTCTGTTTCTGTGTCTCAAGTGTAGGCAGATGCCCTCGTAATCAATCCAAGTATAGATCCACGTACAAATATCATTACGCTCCTACCTGCCGTGTGTGTCTATTTGCTTCAACGTGGATGTGAAAAGTACAGCAGGCCCACGGTCCTTTTTCCAAAACCCTAGGGGCCAGATGCGTTTTGGAATTCAGACGTTTTCAGGTTTTATTTCATTTTTTTTTAATTTCTTTTTTTTTTTCTTTTTCTTTTTTTTTTTACGTTTATTGGTTTTTGAGACAGAGAGAGACTGAGCATGAACGGGGGAGGGTCAGAGAGAGGGAGACACACAACCCGAAACAGGCTCCAGGCTCTGAGCCGTCAGCACAGGGCCCGTCGCCGGGCTCGAACTCAAGGACCGCGAGCGAGATCGTGACCCGAGCCGAAGTGGGACGCTCAACCGACCGAGCCAGCCAGGTGCCCCATAAGTAGCCACTGTTTTCAGTTATATTTCTATCCGTAGAAACCCTGCTACCCTTAAAACACCTGGGATCCCAACAAATTTAAAGACGGTAAATATTTTGCTCTTTCTTCTAGATTTGGCTGATAGGTTCTGTTCAGCGCCGGTTTCAATGTCCTCTCAGCCACCTTTCCCTTGACCTTGAAGGGGACATGTTTTACCTTGTTATGCACAGGGCACCCAAACCCTTCTGCTATCACATGTCATCTTTGCAGGCAGGCAGGGTCTTCACTTACCGGGAGCACAGGTATGACCTCGCATGTCTGACATCCTACCGTGAGGACATTTGTCGGACACGTTTGTTGAGGACATACGAGTCTCAAATCTTTGCGTATGTTGGGGGTTCTGGAGGCAACATATTCCTTGTTGATAAATTTTACGTCAGCCCATTTATGCTGTGACTTGTAAATCAGACCACATGGAGTGGGCCTCCACCCAAACAAAGCGGTTGGGGAATACTCTCCTCCCATGTAGACAAATATATGTATATGTCTTCCTTTGGCCACAGCCTCCAAACCCACCAGTGTCTACCTACCCTGGTCAGAAGTAACCACTGTTTTGGGGTGCCTTGGTGGCTCGGTCAAGTGTAAGCGTCTGACTTTGGCTCAGGTTGTGGTCTCGTGCCTTGCAATCTTGTGGCTCGTGACCTCTCAGCTCTTGAGTTCAAGCCCCCCCTCTGTCAGCGCAGAACCTGCTTCAGGTCCTCTTTCTCCCTCTCTCTCATTCACTCTCTCTCTCTCTCTGCCCCTCCCCCATTTTCACTCTCAAACAAGAAAAATAAACATCAAAAAATTGTTGCAAACAAGAGAAGTAGCCAGTTTTTTTTTAATTAAAAAAAAATTTTTTTTTAACGTGTATTCATTTTTGCGAGACAGAGACAGAGCATGGGCGGGGAAGGGGCAGAGAGAGAGAGGGAGACACAGGATCTGAAGCAGGCTCCAGGCTTCCAGCTGTCTGCACGGAACCGGACGCGGGGCTCAAACTCACAAACTGCCAGATCATGACCTGAGCCGAAGTTGGACGCTCAACCGACGGAGCCACCCAGGCGCCCCTAAATGTTTTTTTATGTTTATTCATTTTTGAAAGACAGAGAGCACAAGCAGGGGTGGGGCGGAGAGAGAGGGGGACACAGAATCCGAAGCAGGCTCCAAGCTCCGAGCCGGCAGCACAGAGCCCAGCGCGCAGCTACAAGTCAGGAACCGCGAGATCACGAACCGCCGCCCCCTCCCACCGGTGCGCGGCCTAGCCGGGGCCGGGAGTCGGGATCCGCGGTGGCGCCGGGACGCGGGGCTCCGCGAGCTCGGCGGAGCGGGCGTGGAGGGGGGCGGAGGGGTCTCGGGCGGCGGGGAGCCAGGCCGCGCGCCGCGCCCGAGCCAGGCGCTCCTCTACCTGCCCGGCCCCGCGCGGCCCCCCCCCCCCACCCCCCTGCGGGCTGAGCCGCTGGAAGTGACGCGCGGTGAGGGCGGGGCTCCGGCCCGGGAGCAGACGCCGCCGCCGCCGCCGCAGACACCGCCGCCTCAGACGCCGCTCAGCCGCCGAAGCAGCCGCCGCCGCCGCACCCGCCGCCGAAACAGCCGCCGCAGCCGCCGCAGTACGACCCGCAGCCGGCGCGGCCGCCGCCGCCACTCAGCCGCCGCAGCCGCCGCAGTAGCAGCCGCAGCCGGCGCAGTAGCAGCCGCAGCAGGCGCGGCCGCCGCCGCCGCCGCCTCTCAGCCGCCGCAGCCGCCGCAATAGCAGCCGCAGCCGGCGCAGCAGCCGCAGCAGCCGCAGCCGCCGCAGTAGCAGCCGCAACAGGCGCGGCCGCCGCCGCTCAGCCGCCGCAGCCGCCGCAGTAGCAGCCGCAGCCGGCGCAGCCGCCGCAGCCGCCGCAGTAGCAGCCGCAGCCGGCGTGGCCGCCGCCGCCGCTGCCGCTCAGCCGCAGCGGTAGCATCCGCCGCAGTAGCAGCCGCAGCCGCTCAGCCGCCGCAGCCGCCGCAGTAGCAGCCGCAGCCGGCACAGCCGCCGCCGCAGCAGCAGCCGCAGGCGTAGCAGCAAGCCGCGGCCGCCGCCGCTGCCGCCTCGGCCCGGAAGCGAAGTAGCCGCGCAAGGCCCGAGCCCCGTGGGCCGCCGCTGCCGCTGCCCTTGAAACGCGTGAAGCAGCTCGCCAAGCAGACCGTGGGCAGGTGAGTGAGCCGTGCCGGGCCTGCCGGGAGCGCGCGGGCCGGGGAACGGGGGTCGGGGTCGTGGCTGGGGCCGAGGCGGGCCCGCTGCCCCGCGCGGCCCCGCGCTCAGGCCCGGCCGCCCGCCGGGTCCGCTGCGGGCCAGGGACGAGGGCTGCGCCACGCAGCGGCCTGTCGCCCAGCTCAGGGCCGCCGCCTGAGCCCCCGGGAACGGTGGGGCGGGCCGGCCTCCCGGGACGCCCCACGCGCGGGTCCCCGCCGCCCATTGTCCCGGCCCCGCTGAGCATCGTCCTCTGGGGTCTGGACCCAAGCTTTCCCCGGGCCTCCCCCCGTCTCCCGGGGCTTTGCCTTGGGCGAAAACTCGGCTAACCGGTGTGCCCGAGGCCGGGCGGGCGCGGTGCTCTTGGGGGCGGCATTCTCAGCCTTTCTGGGTCGCCCGGCCGCTGCCCACCGACCGTCCACCTCCAAGTGCCTGAGGGCAGTCAATAAGTAAGGGGCGATCAGAGCCCATCGGAGCCGCTTAGTGAGACTCAGGACTCCCTTGGAGGCACTTTGGAGGGTGTGCCGTCTCCCAACCGTGGCCCCTGTAGTTGCTCAAGTTCTTGACCTGTAGACATTTGGAACCGGGAGGAAAGAATTGTGGAAAGGCCTTGGGCAAATGGAAAAACAAAAAGAGGAGGGGCTCTCAAAACAGCTTTTCTCACTTTGGATTGGGGAGCAAATCCTTCTCCAGGTTTCTCTGGTATCGCTTTAATGCTTGACAGGAAACGATCGATTATGAAATGACAGAAGAGACCGGACTTTGTAGTGGTTTTGAGAGCCTCTGGAGGTTGATCATCGTGTGCTGTGTTCTCTGGGGTAAATCTTTCAAGGTCTTTCAGGGCAGTGAGCTGTCCTGTCCCCGCTGACTGTTTATTCTGAGAAGGGGTATGAAAGTGTGACTTTTACATCGCTTTTTCTTCGTCTTTGTTTTCAACAGTTGAGTAAAAGGGGGCGTTTGGTTTGGCCACAGCACGTGGGGACGCTTCTTTTCTGTGTGTGTCTGAAAATACTTTTACTTCCCCTGGAGCTTTCTGTATTTGCCTTTTACACTTTCGTTCCCCCCCCCGCCAAGGTTTTGCTTAGTTTTGTTCAATTTCGTTGCTACCCCCACCCTATTATCTCCGTGTGCACTTATCCTGTTTCCAGAGTGGATCCCTGTCCCTAGAGCCTAGCAGTGCCTACGTTTCTGTCATTTGTAGGAAAATGATAGAAATAATGAGTGCCAAGAGGAAGGCAGACGGAATAGTCGTGTGGCCCAAAGCTTCAACCAGGCATCTGTGAACGAGTTACAAGATAACTCCTTAGGAGTTTTCTCCGCCCCCCCCACCCCCACCCCCTTAGCATTCTCAGTAACATGCATTGTGAAATCAGTATTTAGTGACTCTGAAGAGACATGTGTCACATTGTCGTTCTGGTCAGTTTGTACATCTCATGAGGAAAGGGGTGTTTGCTCTGTTTGCACAAAGTTCTGAGACTTTTCAAGCTATCAAGCCACTCAGGGTCTCTTTGGCTCCGGCTTCCTCTGTGGCAGCTTCTCTCTTCACGCTGCCGAATTACAGCCATGTGTGCCTCCTTTCGGTTGCCAGAGGCCGCCGAACCTTCTTCCCTGTTAGCCTCTACCTGGAAGTCTCCAAAGCTCCATTCACCTCACCTGCCCTAGACCTGCCTCCTACTCATTCTTTCGGTGTCCAGGCAAAGGTCACTGCCTCTAAAAGACCTTCTGTGATGCTCCAACGTGGATTGGGAGTCCCTGTCCTGGCCACTTACGTACGTCCGCATAGCACCTGTTTTTCTATAATGCAAGGCCTGTTTACTTGTTGGTATTCTCCATTAGACTGAACGCCTTGAGAGTCCTTGCCGTCTTTCTGTTTCATTGGCCAGCTCTGCTGTGGCTCCTGTCATAAGGTCGATTCTCCAGAAACATTTGTCAGTCTAGCACACATCTAGATCGTACCAGATCGCTCCGGTGGTGTGAGCCCAAGAATGGGAAAATGAAAGCTGGATAGAGTAAATGGTGATTCGTGCTAGCAGTGTAATTCTGGCCCTGACCTTTGACTCTGTTTGAAAATCTTTCTTGCTAGATGCCAGTGGAAGCAGCAGCTGTTACAGAGCTATTAGGGGTGTGGCCATTTCTGCTCCCAAAGCCAAAACTGTTTCCTGGGGAAGCTTTGGCTTTACTGCTGCTGACTCCCTCGATAAGTTTGTATTTTTTCCATGTCAAGAATGACGAAGGACTAGGGAGGAAAAAGGGAGGTGAGAGAGAGCCTAGAATTGTAATTGTGTGTTATTGGCGTAGGCATCGGGATTGGGATTTGGGGGGTATTGGGGTCCAGAGGAAAGCTAGAAAGCAGAGAAGTTACCTTCCCCCCCCCCCCGCCGCAGCCAAGAGTGATATTCTGTGTGTGAGTGGCTCGCCCATTGTGTCTGTTACGGATGCACAGAGTTCTGAATGGTGTCTTGCGAGGAAATATTCTCTTCCGAACAATGAGGACCTCGTGAGTCACCCCACCGTGAGGTTCTGTGGGATGGACATGTGGGAGAATTCGTAATGGGTAGAAGAAGTGAGTTCTCATGATGCAGTTTGTGGACAATGGGTGCATGAGTCTGTTTCGGAAGATGGTTTGTGTATCACAGGCGCGAGGACGATGCAGTGGTCTCTTGAGTGGGGTATCCCAAAGAAGAGAATTACGATGGTTGATTCATGCGTTCAAGAGACCCTTATCGAGCCCAAATTATGTGCCGTTGAGGAAAGTAGAAAAGAATCCAAGTGAATACAAACGCAGCTTCTGCCCTGAAGGGGCTCCACAGACTTGTGGAAGAGGTAGGCAAGCAAAAATGATTATACACCGTGAGGTAAGTCCTCCTTACAGAGGGATGGCGAACACACTAAGGGAAACTCTACTCTTACTGGAAGGAGAGAGGTAACACAACACAACAAAACAAAAAAAAGAAACGGGAGAAAATTTGACCAGAGCCTTTCCCCTCCATCTTTCAACACTCTTTCAAACTTCTGCTGTATTGAGTAGGTCCCCTTTTTTTTTTTTTTTTTTTTTTATTTATTTTTGAGAGAAAGGGTAGACAGAACATGAGCGGGGGAGAGGCAGAGAGAGAGGGAAACACAGAATCCGAAGCAGGCTCCAGGCTCCGATATGTCAGCACAGAGCCTGACGCGGGCCTCAAACCCACGAACCGAGAGATCCTGACCTGAGCCGAAGTCAGACACCTAACCCAGTGAGCCACCCAGGTGCCCCGTAGGTCTCTTTTGATTGTCAGTAAACCCACCTCGAGGGGCGCCTGGGTGGCTCAGTTGGCTGAATATCCTGCTCTTGATTTCAGCTCAGGTCATGATCTCACAGTTCCTGGGATGAAGCCCCGCCCACGTCAAGCTCTGTGCCAGTGGTGCGGAGCCTGCTTGGGATTTTCTGTCTCTGCCCCTTCCCCGCTCTCTGTCTCGATGACGAAAAAAGAAAAAAACACACAAAACCAAACCGACTGGAATTGTTATGAGCCAAGCTGCGAATTTGATTGGCTCCTATGTGAGGAAAAGAGTCCAAAAGCAATATAGTTGCAGCCAGGGCTGGATGCAGGGGTTCCACTCTTTAGGTAAGCTGTGTCACAAGGAGGAATCGCCCCCCACCCCACCCCTCCACCCCCCGGCTTCCAACATCTTCAGTTCAAGTCCCAGAGGGACAAAGAATACCTTTCACTGTGGCCAGAGCCCCAGGATTGACTGTGAAGGTATCTGATGGGGTCAGTGGCCTTTCCCTGGGCATGGAAATGGAGTCAGCCCCACCCCAGCCACAGGGGCCTAGAATGGGAGAGTGCCGAGCCCCCTCCCCCCCCCCCCCCCCCCCCGCAAGGTAACCCAGCAGGAGGCAGGAAGTGTGGTCTTTTCTAGTCCTGCTAAAAGGAAAGAAAGAGCTTCTTGGAAATCCGGGACGCAGAGAATCCAGTAGCTGCGGATGGCCGTTGGCGTGGAGGGTGTGGAGGAAGGGGTGCACCGAGGTGAGGAACCTGAGCGTTTGGTCGTGAGGTCGATGAGTCCGGGAGGACAGGAATCTGGGGGCCTCATAGCAGAGTCGAGTACGCGGGTGAGGCTCTGGAAGGGAGTGTCTCTTTGGATGTGGGATTCTGCCGAGATCGAAGCTCTCCCTGGAGGCCTGAATGTTCTCCTAGATAGTAGCCTTTACGTAAGTCAGGGTTGCACACTCCAAGCCTCAGGGGGCCGGGCTAATAAGAATGAATAAAGAAAATAAGAGCGACCTAGACCAGGTGAGGGCCGTGGGGGACCCGACGGTGCCTGTCTCACCAAAGGGCCGCGTGAGAATCTGGGCCCGCCGTCGGGCCCGACCTTTGGAGTTGTTGAGAAAGGCCCAACTCCTTCTGGATTTTCATGAAGATTAGGTGGCATTTAATGCCAATTGAAAACAACCACCAGGACCCTGAGCGGGACTAAACAAAATACATCTGTGGCCACAGTTGGTCTGTGGGTCCCCAGCGGGCAGTTGCTTGTGTAAAAGGTTGGGGAGGTGGAGATTCCTGTGGTGACTTTTTTCTCCTTTTCCTCCTGCACCCCACCCTCCGATGACTACCTTCCGAGTTCTTGGGTTTGTCGACGAGCTCGTCCTTTCCTTTACAGAAACGTTTCAGAGATCCGAGAGTAGCAATCATCACTACTTGTCTCCTGGTTTGGTTTACCAAGCGCTGTACCGAACCACCTGGCCTGGTCTCACCTGCTGGCGCTTGTTATCATTTCTGGTTTAGAGAGAAGAAAAATGACCTGCCGTTGTCTGCCCGGCCAGCGAGTGGCCGAGGCAGGACTTGGGGCCAGGGTGTGACTCCGGACCCCGTGTGTTTCCGACTGTAGACACTGGGCCGGCTGCCCGCCAGGGAAGGGTTCGTGTGGATGAAATGTCTTTGGTGCTTGCTGACTTGCTGGGCTAGATGCTTTTGAGTCAAGTCTCTCACGGCCTTCTCCACAGCAACTCCCAGAGGTGATGTGCTTTATTCCTGGTTTCATGATGAGGAAGCGAGGCCTCAGAGAGGTCATCGGGCTAGTTAAGAAGAGCGCTGCCGTTCATCAGAAACCGGGGTTCTGCTTCCAAAGCAGATAGGAGTCCTTCCTTCACGCAGGCAACTCTTTGTTTCAGAGACCCCGTGTTAGAATTCTGTGTGACGACGCTTCCACAAAATCCTGGAAGCTAGGGGTTGGATGTTGCTCTCGTCCGGGGGCTCCTGCCAGGGATGGCCCCCGGGGGGACATTTGGCAATGGCCGGAGACAAACGTTTCTGTGTTTTGTCGTGACTTGGCTCGGGCGTGGGGTGCTCCTGGCATCTGGCGACACAGGCCGGGGATGCTGCTGACCAGCCTACACCGCCCAGGACAGCCTCGCCGCACAGAATTCTCTGGTCCCAAATGTCAAGAGTGGTGAGGTTGGTTGGGAAAGCCTGGTGGAGTCCTTTGAGATTCTGGACACGTGAATCGTGACAACCAAAGGTCCGTGACGTTTGCCTGCAGGGTGAAGGTGCGTTCCGTTTGGTCTGTTTCTTACGTGTGGAAGCATTTCTGACCATCGTTGGCCCGTACTGAACACTCGGGGGTTTTCACGTGGAAACCTGGGCTTCCTGCTGCTTCTCCAATGTTGCAAGACCTAGCGAAGCCTGGCATCGCGCCCTCGCGAAAGGACACGTCGTCGTAGCTGTAGCTGCAGCCGCGTAGGTGCTGTCCCGTCCGGGTGGGGCATCGACCGTCCAGTGTGCCCGGGTCCCTACCTGGCTTGTCCTGCTGTGGTACGTTCCTTGCGGACCCCTCCCTGCTCACGGATCTCTCAAGGACCTTCTCCAGGAGCAGCGGAGTCTCTGCCTCGCGAGGTAGCCCGTTGCGTTAGGGGCAACGCGAGTCAAAGGCATCTCTGCCCGTGAGTCCCAGGGGAGTCCTCCGGTGCCACGACGCCTGCGTCTCTCTACCGCGAGACGGCCCTTTCTGTATTCGGCGTCGCAAACCGCACACCGTGTCCTCGCTCTCTCAGCGGTAACATTCTCCACCCCTCACCTATTCTACACCCTGACTTCCTCCGCCTTTTCCAGGGGAGGTGGCTGTGCTTGGTTCGCTTCGGTCTGGGTGGATCCCGTCCAGCCTCTGCATAGAGCAGAGGAGGAAAGGAATGTGTTCTCCCCGCGACTTCTGAATCCGAGCTTCCGTGGCCTGGTCATCCACTTTACCTCCTGTGAAATCAAACAGGGTTGTTTATAGGTGCGTGAAGAAAGCCCACGGTTCACTGAACCAGAATGAACCCTAAACAGATGTGGTCACGTGTGGCCTTATGGCGTTGGTTTTACACGTGAAGGCAGCATGGTATTCTAAGAGGAAATGATGTCTGTGGTCGTGGTTCCCAGTGTGTCCACGGCAGCCCCCTGCCCCTGAGATTGGACACGGGTGTATGGGATAGGGTCCCAGAGTCAGTACGCACACCACGCAGTCTTGTCGGACTGGCGATGTCTGGCCTTTATCATTCTGTTTCTGTGTCTCAAGTGTAGGCAGATGCCCTCGTAATCAATCCAAGTATAGATCCACGTACAAATATCATTACGCTCCTACCTGCCGTGTGTGTCTATTTGCTTCAACGTGGATGTGAAAAGTACAGCAGGCCCACGGTCCTTTTTCCAAAACCCTAGGGGCCAGATGCGTTTTGGAATTCAGACGTTTTCAGGTTTTATTTCATTTTTTTTTAATTTCTTTTTTTTTTTCTTTTTCTTTTTTTTTTTACGTTTATTGGTTTTTGAGACAGAGAGAGACTGAGCATGAACGGGGGAGGGTCAGAGAGAGGGAGACACACAACCCGAAACAGGCTCCAGGCTCTGAGCCGTCAGCACAGGGCCCGTCGCCGGGCTCGAACTCAAGGACCGCGAGCGAGATCGTGACCCGAGCCGAAGTGGGACGCTCAACCGACCGAGCCAGCCAGGTGCCCCATAAGTAGCCACTGTTTTCAGTTATATTTCTATCCGTAGAAACCCTGCTACCCTTAAAACACCTGGGATCCCAACAAATTTAAAGACGGTAAATATTTTGCTCTTTCTTCTAGATTTGGCTGATAGGTTCTGTTCAGCGCCGGTTTCAATGTCCTCTCAGCCACCTTTCCCTTGACCTTGAAGGGGACATGTTTTACCTTGTTATGCACAGGGCACCCAAACCCTTCTGCTATCACATGTCATCTTTGCAGGCAGGCAGGGTCTTCACTTACCGGGAGCACAGGTATGACCTCGCATGTCTGACATCCTACCGTGAGGACATTTGTCGGACACGTTTGTTGAGGACATACGAGTCTCAAATCTTTGCGTATGTTGGGGGTTCTGGAGGCAACATATTCCTTGTTGATAAATTTTACGTCAGCCCATTTATGCTGTGACTTGTAAATCAGACCACATGGAGTGGGCCTCCACCCAAACAAAGCGGTTGGGGAATACTCTCCTCCCATGTAGACAAATATATGTATATGTCTTCCTTTGGCCACAGCCTCCAAACCCACCAGTGTCTACCTACCCTGGTCAGAAGTAACCACTGTTTTGGGGTGCCTTGGTGGCTCGGTCAAGTGTAAGCGTCTGACTTTGGCTCAGGTTGTGGTCTCGTGCCTTGCAATCTTGTGGCTCGTGACCTCTCAGCTCTTGAGTTCAAGCCCCCCCTCTGTCAGCGCAGAACCTGCTTCAGGTCCTCTTTCTCCCTCTCTCTCATTCACTCTCTCTCTCTCTCTGCCCCTCCCCCATTTTCACTCTCAAACAAGAAAAATAAACATCAAAAAATTGTTGCAAACAAGAGAAGTAGCCAGTTTTTTTTTAATTAAAAAAAAAATTTTTTTTAACGTGTATTCATTTTTGCGAGACAGAGACAGAGCATGGGCGGGGAAGGGGCAGAGAGAGAGAGGGAGACACAGGATCTGAAGCAGGCTCCAGGCTTCCAGCTGTCTGCACGGAACCGGACGCGGGGCTCAAACTCACAAACTGCCAGATCATGACCTGAGCCGAAGTTGGACGCTCAACCGACGGAGCCACCCAGGCGCCCCTAAATGTTTTTTTATGTTTATTCATTTTTGAAAGACAGAGAGCACAAGCAGGGGTGGGGCGGAGAGAGAGGGGGACACAGAATCCGAAGCAGGCTCCAAGCTCCGAGCCGGCAGCACAGAGCCCAGCGCGCAGCTACAAGTCAGGAACAGCGAGATCACGAACCGCCGCCCCCTCCCACCGGTGCGCGGCCTAGCCGGGGCCGGGAGTCGGGATCCGCGGTGGCGCCGGGACGCGGGGCTCCGCGAGCTCGGCAGAGCGGGCGTGGAGGGGGGCGGAGGGGTCTCGGGCGGCGGGGAGCCAGGCCGCGCGCCGCGCCCGAGCCAGGCGCTCCTCTACCAGCCCGGCCCCGCGCGGACCCCCCCCCCCCACCCCCCGGCGGGCTGAGCCGCTGGAAGTGACGCGCGGTGAGGGCGGGGCTCCGGCCCGGGAGCAGACGCCGCCGCCGCCGCCGCAGACACCGCCGCCTCAGACGCCGCTCAGCGGCCGAAGCAGCCGCCGCCGCCGCACCCGCCGCCGAAACAGCCGCCGCAGCCGCCGCAGTACGACCCGCAGCCGGCGCGGCCGCCGCCGCCGCTCAGCCGCCGCAGCCGCCGCAGTAGCAGCCGCAGCCGGCGCAGTAGCAGCCGCAGCAGGCGCGGCCGCCGCCGCCGCCGCCTCTCAGCCGCCGCAGCCGCCGCAGTAGCAGCCGCAGCCGGCGCAGCCGGCGCAGCAGCCGCAGCAGCCGCAGCCGGCGCAGTAGCAGCCGCAACAGGCGCGGCCGCCGCCGCTCAGCCGCCGCAGCCGCCGCAGTAGCAGCCGCAGCCGGCGCAGCCGCCGCAGCCGCCGCAGTGGCAGCCGCAGCCGGCGTGGCCGCCGCCGCCGCTGCCGCTCAGCCGCCGCAGTAGCAGCCGCCGCAGTAGCAGCCGCAGCCGCTCAGCCGCCGCAGCCGCCGCAGTAGCAGCCGCAGCCGGCACAGCCGCCGCCGCAGCAGCAGCCGCAGGCGTAGCAGCAAGCCGCGGCCGCCGCCGCTGCCGCCGCTGCCGCCTCGGCCCGGAAGCGAAGTAGCCGCGCAAGGCCCGAGCCCCGTGGGCCGCCGCTGCCGCTGCCCTTGAAACGCGTGAAGCAGCTCGCCAAGCAGACCGTGGGCAGGTGAGTGAGCCGTGCCGGGCCGGCCGGGAGCGCGCGGGCCGGGGAACGGGGGTCGGGGTCGTGGCTGGGGCCGAGGCGGGCCCGCTGCCCCGCGTGGCCCCGCGCTTAGGCCCGGCCGCCCGCTGGGTCCGCTGCGGGCCAGGGACGAGGGCTGCGCCACGCAGCGGCCTGTCGCCCAGCTCAGGGCCGCCGCCTGAGCCCCCGGGAACGGTGGGGCGGGCCGGCCTCCCGGGACGCCCCACGCGCGGGTCCCCGCCGCCCATTGTCCCGGCCCCGCTGAGCATCGTCCTCTGGGGTCTGGACCCAAGCTTTCCCCGGGCCTCCCCCCGTCTCCCGGGGCTTTGCCTTGGGCGAAAACTCGGCTAACCGGTGTGCCCGAGGCCGGGCGGGCGCGGTGCTCTGCGGGGCGGCATTCTCAGCCTTTCCGGGTCGCCCGGCCGCTGCCCACCGACCGTCCACCTCCAAGTGCCTGAGGGCAGTCAATAAGTAAGGGGCGATCAGAGCCCATCGGAGCCGCTTAGTGAGACTCAGGACTCCCTTGGAGGCACTTTGGAGGGTGTGCCGTCTCCCAACCGTGGCCCCTGTGGTTGCTCAAGTTCTTGACCTGTAGACATTTGGAACCGGGAGGAAAGAATTGTGGAAAGGCCTTGGGCAAATGGAAAAACAAAAAGAGGAGGGGCTCTCAAAACAGCTTTTCTCACTTTGGATTGGGGAGCAAATCCTTCTCCAGGTTTCTCTGGTATCGCTTTAATGCTTGACAGGAAACGATCGATTATGAAATGACAGAAGAGACCGGACTTTGTAGTGGTTTTGAGAGCCTCTGGAGGTTGATCATCGTGTGCTGTGTTCTCTGGGGTAAATCTTTCAAGGTCTTTCAGGGCAGTGAGCTGTCCTGTCCCCGCTGACTGTTTATTCTGAGAAGGGGTATGAAAGTGTGACTTTTACATCGCTTTTTCTTCGTCTTTGTTTTCAACAGTTGAGTAAAAGGGGGCGTTTGGTTTGGCCACAGCACGTGGGGACGCTTCTTTTCTGTGTGTGTCTGAAAATACTTTTACTTCCCCTGGAGCTTTCTGTATTTGCCTTTTACACTTTCGTTCCCCCCCCCCCCCCCGCCAAGGTTTTGCTTAGTTTTGTTCAATTTCGTTGCTACCCCCACCCTATTATCTCCGTGTGCACTTATCCTGTTTCCAGAGTGGATCCCTGTCCCTAGAGCCTAGCAGTGCCTACGTTTCTGTCATTTGTAGGAAAATGATAGAAATAATGAGTGCCAAGAGGAAGGCAGACGGAATAGTCGTGTGGCCCAAAGCTTCAACCAGGCATCTGTGAATGAGTTACAAGATAACTCCTTAGGAGTTTTCTCCGCCCCCCCCACCCCCACCCCCTTAGCATTCTCAGTAACATGCATTGTGAAATCAGTATTTAGTGACTCTGAAGAGACATGTGTCACATTGTCGTTCTGGTCAGTTTGTACATCTCATGAGGAAAGGGGTGTTTGCTCTGTTTGCACAAAGTTCTGAGACTTTTCAAGCTATCGAGCCACTCAGGGTCTCTTTGGCTCCGGCTTCCTCTGTGGCAGCTTCTCTCTTCACGCTGCCGAATTACAGCCATGTGTGCCTCCTTTCGGTTGCCAGAGGCCGCCGAACCTTCTTCCCTGTTAGCCTCTACCTGGAAGTCTCCAAAGCTCCATTCACCTCACCTGCCCTAGACCTGCCTCCTACTCATTCTTTCGGTGTCCAGGCAAAGGTCACTGCCTCTAAAAGACCTTCTGTGATGCTCCAACGTGGATTGGGAGTCCCTGTCCTGGCCACTTACGTACGTCCGCATAGCACCTGTTTTTCTATAATGCAAGGCCTGTTTACTTGTTGGTATTCTCCATTAGACTGAACGCCTTGAGAGTCCTTGCCGTCTTTCTGTTTCATTGGCCAGCTCTGCTGTGGCTCCTGTCATAAGGTCGATTCTCCAGAAACATTTGTCAGTCTAGCACACATCTAGATCGTACCAGATCGCTCCGGTGGTGTGAGCCCAAGAATGGGAAAATGAAAGCTGGATAGAGTAAATGGTGATTCGTGCTAGCAGTGTAATTCTGGCCCTGACCTTTGACTCTGTTTGAAAATCTTTCTTGCTAGATGCCAGTGGAAGCAGCAGCTGTTACAGAGCTATTAGGGGTGTGGCCATTTCTGCTCCCAAAGCCAAAACTGTTTCCTGGGGAAGCTTTGGCTTTACTGCTGCTGACTCCCTCGATAAGTTTGTATTTTTTCCACGTCAAGAATGACGAAGGACTAGGGAGGAAAAAGGGAGGTGAGAGAGAGCCTAGAATTGTAATTGTGTGTTATTGGCGTAGGCATCGGGATTGGGATTTGGGGGGTATTGGGGTCCAGAGGAAAGCTAGAAAGCAGAGAAGTTACCTTCCCCCCCCCCGCCGCAGCCAAGAGTGATATTCTGTGTGTGAGTGGCTCGCCCATTGTGTCTGTTACGGATGCACAGAGTTCTGAATGGTGTCTTGCGAGGAAATATTCTCTTCCGAACAATGAGGACCTCGTGAGTCACCCCACCGTGAGGTTCTGTGGGATGGACATGTGGGAGAATTCGTAATGGGTAGAAGAAGTGAGTTCTCATGATGCAGTTTGTGGACAATGGGTGCATGAGTCTGTTTCGGAAGATGGTTTGTGTATCACAGGCGCGAGGACGATGCAGTGGTCTCTTGAGTGGGGTATCCCAAAGAAGAGAATTACGATGGTTGATTCATGCGTTCAAGAGACCCTTATCGAGCCCAAATTATGTGCCGTTGTGGAAAGTAGAAAAGAATCCAAGTGAATACAAACGCAGCTTCTGCCCTGAAGGGGCTCCACAGACTTGTGGAAGAGGTAGGCAAGCAAAAATGATTATACACCGTGAGGTAAGTCCTCCTTACAGAGGGATGGCGAACACACTAAGGGAAACTCTACTCTTACTGGAAGGAGAGAGGTAACACAACACAACAAAACAAACAAACAAAAAAAAAAAAACAGGAGAAAATATGACCAGAGCCTTTCCCCTCTATCTTTCAACACTTCTTTCAAACTTCTGTTGTATTGAGTCGGTCCCTTTTTTTTTTTTATTAAAAAAATTTTTTTTCTACATATTTATTTTTGAGAGAAAGGGTAGACAGAACATGAACGGGGTAGAGGCAGAGAGAGAGGGAAACATAGAATCCAAAGCAGGCTCCTGGCTCCGAGCTGTCAGCACAGAGCCTGACGCGGGCCTCAAACCCACGAACCGAGAGATCGTGACCGGAGCCGAAGTCTGACACTTGACCCAGTGAGCCACCCAGGTGCCCTGTAGGTAGGTCTCTTTTGATTGTCAGTGAACCCAACTCGAGGGGCGCCTGGGTGGCTCACTTGGCTGAGTATCCGTCTCTTGATTTCAGCTCAGGTCATGATCTCACAGTTCCTGGGATCAAGCTCTGTGCCAGTGGTGTGGAGCCTGCTTGGGATCTTCTCTGTCTCTGCCCCTTCCCCGCTCTCTGTCTCAATGAGGAAAAACAAAAAAACACACAAAACCAAACCGACTGGAATTGTTATAAGCCAAGCTGCGAATTTGATTGGCTCCTATGTGAGGAAAAGAGTCCAAAAGCAATATAGTTGCAGCCAGGGCTGGATGCAGGGGTTCCACTCTTTAGGTAAGCTGTGTCACAAGGAGGAATCGCCCCCCACCCCACCCCTCCACCCCCCGGCTTCCAACGTCTTCAGTTCAAGTCCCAGAGGGACAAAGAATACCTTTCACTGTGGCCAGAGCCCCAGGATTGACTGTGAAGGTATCTGATGGGGTCAGTGGCCTTTGCCTGGACATGGAAATGGAGTCAGCCCCACCCAAGACACAGGGGCCTAGAATGGGAGAGTGCCGAGCCCCCTCCCCCGCAAGATAACTGGGGTGTTCTTTCCAGCAGGAGGCAGGAAGTGTGGTCTTTTCTAGTCCTGCTAAAAGGAAAGAAAGAGCTTTTTGGAAATCCGTGACACAGAGAACCCAGTAGCTGCGGATGGCCGTTGGCGTGGAGGGTGTGGAGGAAGGGGTGCACCGAGGTGAGGAACCTGAGCGTTTGGTCGTGAGGTGGATGAGTCCGGGAGGACAGGAATCTGGGGGCCTCATAGCAGACTTGACTACGTGGGTGTGGCTCTGGGAGGGAGTGTCTCTTTGGGTGTGGGTTTCTGCCAAGATGGAAGCTCTCCCTGGAGGCCTGAATGTTCTCCTGGATAGTAGCCTTTAGGTAGGTCAGGGTTGCAAACTCCAAGCCTCAGGGGGCCAGGCTATAGACCAGCTTAGGTCATGATCTCATGGTTCTTGAGTTCGAGCCCTGCGTTGGGCTCTGCACAGACAATGCTAAGCCTGCTTGGGATTCTCTCTCTCTGCATTCCCCCCACTCACGCACTCTCACTCTCAAAATAAATTAATAAACCTAACCCCCCACCAAAAAAAAATTGCATTTACAACGGCATCAAAAAATAAAATGCTAATTACATTTAACTAAAATAGAGATTCAAAACTTGTACGCTAAAAGTATAAAACATTATTGAAAGAAATTAAACAAGATTTAAATAAACAGACTCGTGGATTGGGAGACAATGTTGTTAAGATGGCAGCACTTCTCCAGCTGATCTACAGATTCAGTGAAATCTTTATCAAAACCACAGCTGGCTTCTTTGCAAAACTGACAAGCTGATGCTAAAATTCATATGGGAATTTATGGAACCCAAAATAGCCAAAGCAGATCTTTAAAGAGAAGGACAAAGTTGGAGAACTCACCCTTCCTGACTTAAAAACTTATTAGAAAGCTACAGTAATCGAGATAGTGTGGTATTAGTGTAAGGAAAGCCATATTGATTAATGGATAGAATTGAAAATCTAGAAATGTACCATCGTATTTATAGGCAATTGATTTTCAACAAAGGCATCGAGACAACCCAATGGGAGAAAGAACAGTCTTCTCAACAGTGTGGGGACAGCTGGATATTGCATGCAAAAGAATGAAGTTGAACTTCTACCTCACACCCTATGTAAAAATTAACTCAAAATGGATCAAAGACCTAAATGTTAAGTGCTAAAACTATTAAATTCTTAGAAGAAAACATAGATGTCCATCTTTGTGGCCTTGACACCAAAAACACAGCAGAAGGAAAAAAGCAGGTAATTGACATTATCACAATTTAAAAATGTTGTGCTTTGGGGTGCCTGGCTGGCTCAGTCAGTTAAGCATTTCTTGATTTCGGTTCAGGTCATGATCCCACAGTTCGTGAGATCAAGCCCCACGTCAGGCTCTATGCTGACGGCATGGAGCCTGCTTGGGATTCTCTCCCTCTGTCTCTGCTCCTGCCCCCACTCATGCTCTCTCTCTCTCTCTCTCAAAATAAGTAAACATTAAACAATGTTTGTGCTTTAAAGGACATAGTTGAAAAGTGAAAAGACAACCCATAGAACGGGAGATAATTTTTGGAAATCATATTTCTGACAAGAAACTTGTCCTAATATAGATACAGAACTCTTACAACTCAAAAACGCAAAAACAAATAACTCAATTTAAGAATGGGCAAAAGGGATGCCTGGGTGGCTCAGTCAGTTAAACGTCCAACTTTGGCTCAGGTCGTGATTTCAGTTTGTGGGCTCAAACCCCACATCTGTCTCTGTGCTAACAGCTCAAAGCCTGGACCCTCCTTTAGCTTCTGTGTCTCTCTCTATCTCTGCCCCTCCCTCCCTCTCTCTCTCTCCTCTCTCTCTCTCTCTCTCTCTCTCTCTGACTCTCTCAAAAATAAATAAAAGATTTTTTTAAAAATTTAAAAAGTGGGCAAACAACTCAGTCTAAGAAGATACACCCATGGCCAATAAACATGTGAAAAGATGTCAACATTGTTAGTCATCAGGGAAATGCAAATCCAACCCTCAACAGGATACCACTTTACGCTTACTAGAATGGCTAAAATAAAAAAGACAGATGATAACAAGCATTGGAGAGGATAGGAGAAATAGGAATGTGATACGCTGTTGGTAGAAATGTAAAAGGGTGCAGCCACTTTGGAAAACAGCCTGGAAGTTCCTCAAAAAGTTAAACATCCAGTAATTTCACTCACAAGTATGTACCCCCAAAGAATCAAAAACACGTGCTCAAACAAAAACTTGTACGTGAATATTTGTAGCAGCATTATTCATCATATAAAAAAGGGAAAAAATGCAACGTCCGGTGAATGGATGAAGAGATGTGGTATACTCACATAATGGAATAACTGGGAGTAAAAGAAATGGAGTACCGACGTGTGCTACAACATGGAGGAACTGTGAGAACACGCTGAGTGGAAGAAGCTCATCTTGAAAGACCACCTAATGTATGTATCATTCCATTTATATGAAACGTCCAGAATAGGTAAATCCCTGGAAACAGAAAATAGATTAGTGGTTGCCTAGGGCTGTGGGCAGAAGTGGGATGGAGGAGGGCCAGGAGGGGTTGGGGGAGGTTGGGATGAAATAAGGAGTACTCCTAAGAGGATATAGAGTTTCTTGTTGGAGCGATGAAAATATCCTAAAATAGATTGTGGTGATAGTTGCTCAACTCTGCAAATATACTAAAAACTATGTACATTTTAAGTTGGTACATTACATGGTATGTGAGTTATAGTTGCAATAAAGCTGTTGTAAAAATAACAGTGGTGAATCACTGATACCAGTGAAAATTAGAGTTGGCTAAGTAATTGTTAGTGTGGTTGTTGCACCTGTAATCATTGAGAAAAATACGTTTTGGGAAAAAACAGATTCTTTGTGCAACGATTATCAACATTTTGACAACCTTACTTTGTCTCCTAGCATATATTTGAACACCTTTGGTAATCTGGGACCATATAAATTCTTTTACATATTTAGAATACCTATTTAGCATTCTTTTCAGCTGTCCACAGATGAGTAGGAAAAACGCACTCTTCTTGTGACTTTCTCCTTTACTCTCACACAACTACCACACTCACAACACTTCTAACACCAGATGTGTTGTGTTCCCCTCCCGCCCCCTGGTACCAAGCAATTCTCCATGATACTAGCTGGGTATCTTACAATTCAATTCAATTCTGACCCTAACAGGAGTAGCACAGAACCCATAGGTTAAGGGCCCAGTCCCACGAGACTGCCCCCCACTTCAGATGCCATTTACAAGTGGTAGGTCCTCAGATTACCCACAATTTCTGTTGACCTGGTTGCTAGTCAGAGGTTCCCATGACCACCACCACCCCCATTTTGAATTCAGTTACTTGCTAGAACAGCTCATAGGACTAAGAGCAACACTTATTTACATTTACAGAGATCATGTGTGATAGAGCATACAGATGACTATCCAGATGAAGAGATACAAAGGGCAAGTTCTGGGAGGGTTCACCAACCCTGTTCACCAACATGGAAGTTCTCCAAACCCTGTGCTATTGGATTTTTATGGAGACTTCATCACGTTGGCATGAACAACTATTGACTCGTTTTCATCCCTCTTTCCTCTGTGGAGAACGGTCGGGGGGGCGAGGCACAGAGAGAGGTGGTAGGGCTGAAAATCCCAAGCTTCTAATCACAGTCTTTCTAGTAACCAGCCCCCATCCAGGGGCCACCCATTAGCCCATCCAGAGTTCTCATTAGAACAAAAGGCACTGCTATCACCCAGGAAGTTCTGGGGAATTTAGGAACTGTGTCAGGGACTGGGATCAAATATCAAATATTGGAACAAAAGAAGCTCTTAGTGCTCCGATCAGTTAGGAAATCACAAGGCTTTTGGAAGTTTTGTGCAGGAACTGGGGGCAGAGACCAATGAACATATTTTCTATAATTTCATAACAATACTTCTAATGGATTATTACTCACTGAAGGTGGGAATTGTCTTGTTTACATGCTGAATTCTTTTATGACTCAGAAATGTTTTCAGATGCAAGTAACAAGAAACCCAACCACAGTGGTGTATACAAACACGAGGCTACTTTTTTCTTCATATGAGAAATCTGTGAGTAGGCAGCTGCTGACATTGGTTCAGATGCTCAACAATGTCAAGGCAAATGTTTCTGGCCTTCTCTTGGCCTTTCTCAACATTAGCACTCAAGACAGGAAGAAGGAGGAAGAAGACCAGGCAGCACCAACATCAGAAAAACAGAAGCTTAAAAAAGAAAAAAGAAAAAAAAAAGAAGCTTTCCTAGGAACCTCACCAACTTCCACTTACATCTGGGTCACATGGCCTCCTCTGGCTGGAAAGTGGATGATAAAAGGAGGGTCAGGGATGAGAAGGGGAGGCAGGACATCAACTGACAACATCTGCTAGGATTCCAAAGTCTATGACAAATGTTGGTATATAGTAGGAGGTGTCTCCACAGTCCTTCATAAGTATCTGTTGAATGCATATGATGGAATGTTTATTCACAGATACTCAGTCCTCCTCCCTTGGGAGGTTGAGACATCCATGCTGTGTGGAACCTTGGCATCTAAACTTCCTTCAGCCAATGAAATGAACACAGAAGTGGCTTTAAGAGCCAGGTTCTCTTTCCTTTGCCCCTGTGATCATGGAAGCAGGTGTCAAAGTGGAGCCTGTATCCGCTCCAGTCCTTAAATGGACATGATGAGAAGAACACCCAGCTTACCCATGTTAGTGAAGGCACTGAGAATATTTAGTTGTTATTGCAGCCTAACCTAACCCATCCTGACTGATAACAATGTACGTACCCAGGCAAAGAAATCCACAACCAATCCCCAAATTCAAATTTTACAAACTATATTTCCTGATCACATTAATAGCAAGACTGTGCCTAAATGAAGATAAATGATAGCCACCTGGAAGTGAAACAAAATAAAAAATAGCTCCTCTGTCAAAGTGGAAATCAATACTGAAAAGACAGACTAGACATTTAAGATGATGAGACCACTGTATAAAAATACATACGGGGATGGGACTAAAGTCATTCTTAGTAAAAATTCATGATCTAAAGCTGATACTGCTAACATAAATCTGCTTAAACGTTGGAAGATTGAGAATAATTGGATGAAGAATTCAAAATAAGCTAGAAAATGAACAGCAAAATAAAAAGTGGAAGACATTAATAAAGATAAGAGCCTACATTAATCACAAAGCAAAAAGTCTGTGGAATTGATTAATCGAATCAAGGACCAGAACTCTGGAAGGATAAATCAAGTAGACAAGTCTCTGGGAAATAGGATTCCCCTCAAAGCAGGTAGAAAGAGATAGATACTCAATGTAAGGCATGAGAAACAGACAATATAAATTGGTACCATATTTCTGGTGGTCAGATTGACACAACTGTCAAAATGTAAAATGTGCGTACCTTGAAAATTTGATGGATAGATAAGTGTTAGGTTGAACTGACTGAGGTTCTCAAATGTTGAAGTCTCATGGAAAAATACTACTTTTTTGTAAGAAGGTTGAAACCCCAGACTTGGCGAACAGGGGATAAATGGAACTCCCCTCTCCAAAAGCCTTTGGAGAGGGATGTGTCTCAGTCATTGACCTTGGCCCCATGATTCTATGAATCAGTCCTATACAAAGGACATGGTCCTAGGTAGCCAACTTCCCCTCTTCTCCTTCTGGAAAATTTTCCTGGGTTCTTCTGGGCTCTAACAGCCCAAACCATCCCCAGGCTCCCAGAGCATCCCCAGACTCAAGGGGTGTTCACAATGATGCCTTCTCTACTCACTGAACTGTCTTTATCTGATGCCTCCAGGGAAGCTCCTTGAGTCAACTTGTCCCTTCTCATGCTGTGAAGCGGGGCCTTTTTGAACTCAGGTTCACATCCCCTCCTCCTCCTCCTCCTCCTCCATCATGTTGCCCTAGGCTTAAATCAGCACTTTTGGCTGGAAGGCTGGGGCTCATTCTGAGCTCTGGATCTCCCTCTGCCTTTAGCATCGCCATCTCCCATTGGAACATTCCTTTATGCCCAGAATCCTAGAATGCAAAGTGCAGATACATCCAGGCTTCTGGCCTAGAGTAGACTCTGGCCATTGGGATTCATGGCCAGAAATGAATGCCTATTCATTCATTTATGCATGTTTACATTTATTTATGTACTCTAGTCACTCAAAAAAATATGTATTTGCACACCTAATTAGTGCTGGACATTTTTCTAGGCACTGACGACTCAGCAGTGAAAACAACAGAGGAAAATCCTTGCCCTCCTAGAGCTAATATCCCAGTAAGGTGGATCAGCAGTAACCAAATAAGTAGGTGAACTAAAGTGTATGTCAGTAGTAAAGTCTATGGAGAAAAATAAGACAGAGAGGGAGGCTAGGGAGTATGTAAGGGGTAGAGGCCCCATTGAATGATGACATTTGGATAAAGGCCTGAGGGAGTGAACCCCGCAGGTTTCCAGGACAGTTCTGTTCCAGTAGAGGGGATGGCAAGTGAAAAGCCCTAAAGAGGAAGCATATGAAGAATATCTGAGGTGGGAGGTCCGTAGTGCTGGAGCTGAATAAGCAAAGGGTGAACGCTAAGAGGCGAGGTTAGAGGGAACAGTGGGGTGGAGGCTGTGGTCAGAACCCTGGCTTTCTTCTAAGTGAGCTGGGAGCCACTGGAGGGTCCTCAGATGGAGAGGGACATGAAAGACCTCTTGCTGCTGTGCTGGAAGCAGACTGTAGTGAAGCTGGGATAGACAGACACAGGTCAGTCAAGAGGCTTCTGTAATGATCTGGTGACAGGGGAGGGTGGTGTGCACCCGGGTGATGGCACGGAGGTGACACCATAGGCAGGGAGAAGGGGGTGTGTGAAGAAAGGGAACTGGAGCGGCTCCAACACCAGCCTTTAGCACCCAGAGCCCGCACCCCCTCCAGGAATCCCCACAGGGTGTCATGGTCTCTGGTAACTCCTCTTCACTCGCCTTCTTCCTCTCTGAGGACCTGCGTGTGATCGTGTCCAAAAGCTTGTTGCCCAGAACTCTGTGATTCTCCCTCCCGAGGGCTCTGTTCCTCGCTGTTGGATGAAAAATGAATAGGACGAGAACACCAAGTGAGCATGGGCTCATCTGAATTCTGCCTCAGCCCCCTTGCTCTCTTCAGTGACAGGAAAAACAACACCATGCAGGCTGCTCAGTGAAAAAACAATATTGAATTAGGGCTGAGAGAGTTAGACAAGTAAACAATGAAATGTTCTATTATGATCGGTCTTTAGCCATTTAAGCTTCAGTTCAAGAAGGAATCATGATAAAGGTCTAATAGAAATGAAAATATAAGGAGGGTAGTTTTGGGTTACGTTTCAACCATTGCCTCAGCCTTGCAGCTCCAAAGTCGGTCTGACCGTGGCCGAGAAAGGCTCCCAGCCACAAGGGGACTTACACAGACAGGAAGGAGGTGGAAGGCAGGCATGTCTACCAACTGGCTGGGGTGGAAGCAGGAACCTTTCAGCTAAGAAGGTTTCATCCTGCACAACAGGAGCTTTTTCATTTTATTTTTAATGTCTGAGAAGCAACATGAGAATTCTGCCTGGGAGGCAGGAGCGGCAGCTTACAAGAAGCTTCTGGATGTCTTGTGAGATGCTGGATTGTAGAATAAATACGTCTAATAAAATCCCCCTGGTTACCCAGCTTTGAGGATTTGGAAATACCAGTGGACTGTTTCTTGAAGGAATTGCTTCACTGAAACTGGAAAAATACCTGCTCAGGACACCACAATCACAGCAGAGGACTTTGGAGTAAAGACACTATTCATCACTGAGGTCTGAGTCTTTGCAGCCGAGACACCGGCACATCCTTCCGGGGATAGAGAGAGGCAAGCCGAGGTCACCTCTTCCTTGGATCGTCTCGATGTCTCGTTCCTCTCAAGGAGTTCCCGTCTCTTCTCCAGAATGTCCAGAATCCCAGGGGAGTTCCAGAGTATAGGGTGCTCCAGAGCCCAGGTTGCCCATTCGAGGAGTCCTGCACTGGGCAGAAATGACCAGCCCCTAGGACTGCCATACTTCTCAGTCTTGGCCAAGGACCAACCCACAAAAAGGGTTACCTTGGTTCAAATCTAAGTACCTGGAAGGAGCTGCCGGATGGACGCTGTCAGTTATTCCTATTCTTGCCACGGCAGTTTGCTTCTTTGGAAGGGGAACTCGAGTGCTGTGTCTCTGGGTCTTCCACAAGCCCCCAGATCAAGCAGTCAATGTGAGAGAAGAGGCCAGGGAGGAAGAATTGCTTACCCTGGAGTAGGACCTTGGCCTGCCTCTAAAATGGGCCACACGGTTTAGATTTGGGACACAAGCCTTTCAGTACAAAGTGTGATTTTGCCTACAGTATTCTTTCTCTTGAGCACCCATGGTGACATTTAGCAGATGAATGAGAAGCCAGAGGCCCTGGCTTCTGGCCAAACTCAACGTGGCTACTACACTTGAGGTGAATCAAATTCATCCCCCCCCCCCCCCATCGGCAAACTTCTGGTTATAGTTTGGCTTCCCGTGTGGCTTTCTCTACCGTAAAGACGGTGCTGGCCGTTGGGCTTGAATGAACGATTGTATTTCTCATTGTAAATGAATGCTTTGAAATTACACCTTCCATACCGGCCTTTACTTCAGTAAGTCCACCTCAGAAATGGGTCCGATGTCAGGGTCTGGACAATATTTCAGCCCAATAAACTGAGAACTGTATTGTGAACAGAAAAAGCAAATGCCACCCTAGAAGGCTTTTTGGAACTTAATAAGGCCACCTTCCTTAGACATTCCCCTAACTTGTCAAGCTCTTCTTTGGACCTCCTGTATTACAAATGTTTGAGAAGGTTCTTTGGGTGGATGACAGTCAACAAATCCTGTAAAGTGTAAAAGGCCCCATCATTCATCAACATCTGTGTTACCATGAGGTCAGCGCAGTGAGTCCAGGGTACAGGTGGGTACACTGGGGGTAGAGAACAAGAAAACCCTGGAAGGAGCACAGGTTAGCATGAAAATTATTTCTGTGCTGAGGTCCAAGACAGTTGTCATGTGTGGAAAGCCCCATCAGAAACATTGTGACCATGAATTTTTTGCACACGTGCAATAACCAGAAGAGCTGTTGATGATGAAGATTAACCAAAAGAGCATCCTCAAGTGCAGCAAAAGCTATGATTCACCAGATATTTGGGACAACAGACCAAGTTGCAGATAGATTTGTTTTATCTTGGAAAAGGGGAGATGTAAAGAATTTGATAGCATTTCTAAAATTTATTTTTTTTTCATTTCAACATTTTATTTGTTTGTTTGTTTGTTTATTTATTTGAGAGACAGATCGTGAGTAGAGGATAGGCAGAGAGAGAGGGAGACACAGAATCCAAAGCAGGCTTCAGGCTCTGGGCTGTCAGCACAGAGCCTGATGTGGGGCTCAAACCCATCAACATTGAGATCATGACCTGAGCCGAAGTCAGACGCTCAGCTGACAGCCACCCATGTGTCCTGATAGCATTTTGTTTTAATGAGGAGCGTTCCTTTGAAAATCCTATTTCTAGCTTCTCTTCGAATCTAGGGCTTGAGCAGCATCTGTCTTCTTTAAATGGGGCCTAGGGCTTCATTCACAGGGGGCCACCCGGCCAGCTGCCCTTGTTGATATCCCCAGTCTGGCTGGTTCCTTCTGCATTTATAACTCTCTGTTTTACAGAGAACAGAGCAGCAGGACTTCCCAGAGGACAGAAGTGGGTGTCTTCCTGTGTCTTCCCCGGGTCCTCACAGCCTAGGATAGATCACAGGTACTGACTTGTGGATGGCCAACCGGGAGCCTCAGGTCAGCGGGGTCCTTACACCCTTAGGGGGAGCAGAGCAGTGCTGGCAGTGCCATGACCCAAGCCAGGGGCCACACAAGGCCACACAGGAGGTGGCACCTTCCTGAGGAGTGGAGTGACCCCACCAGCTTTGCAGAATGTTCCATCATCTTGCTAGGCATGAAGAGGCTGGCCGCTGGTATGTGTGGCTCTGAGGCGGGGGAATGGATGAAGGTGCATGTGGGGTCGGCGTGTGGAGGCCCTTTCCCTCGGTGGTGTCGGGCGAGTGGTGTGCGTGCCGAGGGAGAGGGGCTTTGTATCTGCTGGCATCAGAGCAAGTACCTACATGGCGTCTGTGTGGCTGTGACAGATGAGGAGCCTGTGTCTTGAACAGAGGGCATGAAATGTGTGGACAGCATCTGAATAAATGTGCCTCATTGTTCTCATCACACAGCTCTTTAAAATTTTTTTTTTTCAACGTTTTTTATTTAGTTTTTGGGACAGAGAGAGACAGAGCATGAACGGGGGAGGGGCAGAGAGAGAGGGAGACACAGAATCGGAAACAGGCTCCAGGCTCCGAGCCATCAGCCCAGAGCCCGACGCGGGGCTCGAACTCACGGACCGCGAGATCGTGACCTGGCTGAAGTCGGACGCTTAACCGACTGCGCCACCCAGGCGCCCCTCTCATCACACAGCTCTTTGATCAGCATGTTATTTGTTTAATGGATAGCAGTCCTCCCTCCTCCAGGATAATTCATTCGGGTTCAACATTGAGAACAGAACTCCACCATCCGTCCTCACCTCACAGGGTGTTTGAGACTGATCTCCTGGTCCCGGTTTGCCTGTCTGGTTAGTTGGTTAGCTAGCTAGCTGAGCGGTCATACTTTTAAGTATCCTGAGTGGGTTTCCTGTCTTTTCTGAGCCCCATCTTTGGCTTGTTGTGCGAAGTCACCAAATCCCTGTTCTCTGTGTCAGCTCATTGCTGCAGAATTCTTTCTTCCCTTCTTTCTTCTTTTCGATTTTAATGAGTCTAAGTTATTTCAGAATATATTAGATTATTCTCTCCCTTGTGTTGGATACTGGAGGGGATGCAAGTAAACCGAACATTTATCAGTCCTCTCTTCTCTTAATTGAACGGGGGCTGACTGCTGCGAGGCTTGGTGTTCTGCCCAAAGATGTCCCTGGACATCCACAGCTGGGCTTCTGTCAGCTCTGTAAGCAACAAGGACAGGCCAGGGCGAAGGTGCTTCAGCATTTAGAGCTGGAGCCTCGGCGCGGGAACAAAGCCTGTTTGAGGCACCCCGTTTGAAGCCCTACTGAATCCATGACGGCCGAGTCCTACCTTCACTGGCAACCATCGGCCTCGTCCAGCGATTCACAGGGAGCTCATGCCAGCATTTAGGCAGCTTCCTATTTTGCAAATGATTCGTGATTCACAATGGACAGAAGATTGCTCTTCAGATGACCTGTCAGGGTGAGCCTGATTCGGGGATGGGATCCATAGGAACCTGTCCTCCATGTTCTGAGGGGTAGTAGAGATCTGAGGGGCCACAGTGGTGCAGGGGTGGTCCAGCTCAGGCTTGCTGCCAGCTTATATAATGCCTTTGAGTGGATTTGCAAGATGTGCCCCCTCTGGGTACATGGACACAACCCCATGGCCACACAGCTTGGCAATGGGAGGGCTCCTTCTCGGAGGAAAATGTGTCCCTTTCCCCTGGCACGTTCAGCCCTGAACCAGGGAATGTGCTTTGGTAAGGAAAGCGTAGACTGTATTTAAGGCCCCACTTGACCCCTGGTGCTTTGGGGGTGCTTTAGTGCGGAGCCCTGAAGCAGATGCCCCTCCTTCTCTGGTGGCGACTGGGCGAGCCTTTCCAGTGCTGGTTCTTTCCACCTCGAGAGTGTTAAAGACAAGACAGCATACCCAGAATGGAGTCGCTTATGCTAAGTCCCACTGCGCCAAACTAAGGCTTACCGTGATTACAGTTTTGGCTCTCCCAGGAAGGGAACCTTAAACCCTTGAATAGCCTGATCATCATGAGTCAGGTAATCTGCGTGATAAGCCCCTTCCATCCCCTAAAGGAAAGTAACCTTGCAATAAGCAACCCACCTTTTTTTTGACTTCCTTCTTCCCGCTCCCTCCTGCCTAGAGACCTGAGCTCTTTTTCGGACGCTCAACCGACTGAGCCACCCAGGTGCCCCATAAGGAGCCACTGTTTTCAGTTTGGTGAATACCTCTGCAGTCATTAAAAGACAGTCTTTTCGAACATTAAAACTATTTTTATTGAACTTAAACCAAAACTATAAATATATTGCATTTCGCAGAAGGCCATTTTGTGATAAGGTACACACACATAGTGACTTGGTTTCTTTCAAGTAGTGTCTCCTCTCTGGCTTAAGAATCCTGTATTGCTTTGAAAGGTCTTTTGCCAGGTCAGTCCTCTTCCCAGGTGACAGTATTAATGGTGTGGTACGTGGGTAAAGCGTCAGTCACAGCATTTAGAAGATGATGCCCACACCCATCCGTTTCCGGTCCAGGTGGACCGATTCTAGTGAATATCGAATTCTAGTGAATCGAATTCTAGTGAATTCGATTCTAGTGAATCTTTTCATCTTACAGCTACATGAGATATGCTTCTTTGGCAACAATTCTATCTGGCATTTTGTGATACTCTCTGTTCAGATTGCTGTTTTCCCTAGTTCTCCTGGAAGGCAGCTAATACTTGTTCTCTTTCCAAAGCATACCTTGCAACTGCTGCTGAAGGTTTGCCACATTCTGGTTGTAGGAAGCCACAGATGTCCTGCTGGGGCGGTCCTCTGTCTCCAAATCTTTTTGCCGGATAATCTGAGTGAGTTTACCGGTCTCATCTTTGGATGGGTGATCGATCGATCTGTTCAGTTAATCAGATGTTCTTTTCAGTGAGGAGTTTATTCTCCAATTCTTTTTTTTTTATGGTTATTTTTTTAAATTTTTAATCTCCAATTCTTGTCCTTTTGTTCCTTTTACTTAATCTTTCAGTTTCAGCTTTAGATGAATCATGCTTTTCACTTCCGTGTTTCTACAGGAAGATGCTGAATCGTTGTTACTTGAAAAACGTCAGAATGTGTTGTAGGAATGTGCTGGGTTTTTGAAGGATCTGGGTTTTCATTTCCTCTATCGTGTCCTGCAAAATCTTAATCTCCTCATCTTTCGCTGAAAGGAGCTGGGCGTGTTTAACGTTCATTTGCTCATGCTGGCGCGTGAGATCATCTGTCTTCCGTTTCTGGTCTTGTAAAGCACGAAGCCATTGCAGCTTACCCTGGCGTTGATCCTCAATGATCTTTTGTTGTTGTTTGATTTCGTCTTCCAGACGAACTCTTTCTGCATTCAGCTCATACACCTCGCATTCCAGTTCCATGATACGGTCTTGCGTTTGCGGGTCGGCCACAGGTACAGTTTGGCCGTCTTCTCGCAGACACTCCAGTTCGTCTTGCAGAAATGCATTCTCTTCTCTCGTGGATGCAAGACGAACGTCTTGCTCCTCCACGGTTTGCTGTAAAATTTCGTTTTCTCTTAAGACTTGGACGTACTTCTCTAATAGCTCCTGGAGCTCTGGCCTTCTTTCAAGTTTTTCGATACAGATTTCTTTGTCTTGAATAAGTCGTGTCAATCGCTTATGCTCCTCCAGAGCAGAGGAGAGCATTTCCTTAGTTTCTCTATGGTCGGCATCCATCTGCTCAACACTCTTTTTGAGTTGTAGTATTTCATCGTCTTTCTCTTGACTGCGTTGAATTAAACACTCCTGCTCTAACTGGGAGGACGACTTAGACAAGTTATACGTGTCGGTCAGTTCTTGAATAGCTTGCTCATACCTGGCTGTTTTCTCCAACAGCTTCTTTTCAGCCCGGCACAATTTTACTATTAACTGTCCTTTTTCTATTTTCAAGGCCCGCGTAATAGACTTTTTTTCCAGAGAATTCTTACGGTTACAGACAGTAGTTTCTTCCAGCCGACGTCTTACGTCTTCAAGCTCCAAAACCAGCTTTCCATTTTCCACTGTGAGGTTGCAAGCAGCTTTCTTTAAATTGCCATTCAGCTCTTCCATTTCTGAAAGGCTTTGCTGCAACTTTCTAACCGTCGTCTCCCTCCCCTTAAGTGAGTCATCTCCAACAGTATTGTCAGAGTCTTGATTAAGAGACGGTGCTGGCTCCTTCTCAGCGCTAGCAGATTCCTCCTCCTCTTGTTTCATGTGTTCCTTGAGTTCAGCGTTCTCCTTCGGGATGTTTAAATTACGTATTTGCGACGGATCTGACCGACGCAAATCATTAACGGCCGATTGACTCTGAGGTGATTCTTCGTTTTGCGCATCTAACTCTTTAGCTGTGTCCGTTTGCTCCTCTTCAAATGGACAAGCTCTCTTTTCGTCACTGAGATCGTGTTCCACTTTGCCGTTGATGCCGTTGCCTTCATTTTGTTGTTCTGATCGCTGGCCTCTCCTCAAAACCCTGGGCCGTGTAGTTTGTTTCTGTCCATCGAACTCCCCCAGCTCTGCTGTTGGGAGTTCCTTCTCGGTCCTACCCTGAGTGGATTTTTGTCCGTCGGCCTCCAAGTCACATCTGAAATGCTCTACTTCTGAATCCAAATTCACACCTCCTGGAGCCGTACCTTCAATCACTTCCTGCTCATGGCTCACTTTCCAAAGTGCCAGTTGAAGCGCTTCCCGTCCTTGACCTGATGAGTTTTCTTGTTCTAAAACGTAGACTCGCCCTTCAAGTTTCAGATCGTCTCCAATGAGATTGTCACCCTGGGTTAAGCTACACCGTGGCGTCATCTCCTTTTCCGCATCGGACAGCACTTGCCGCGGTCCAGACGCTTCTTCCACTGCTGTACTCTCGGAAAGAACTCTTTCCTTTTCCGTCACTGTATCACTTGGCCTCAACGCGGAAGGCTGCGATTCACGTTCTTCAGTCCTCTCTTTCTTTTCCTCATTGACCCGGTCCCATTCTCTCCTTAAAGCGTCTCTCTCACTTTCTACCGAAGATAATTGGTTATTGATGTATCTTACGGTGTCCTCAAGTTCTTCAATTTTCCTGGTAGACTCCACTTTTTCAGTCTGTAGCACTTGAATGGTGTTTTGCATATCCTCAATGACAGACTCCTCAGCTGCTCTGAGTCCAGAGTCGTCCTTCTCTAACAGATTTTCCAGTTCTTTGATTCTTTTTTCATAGCCTTTTGCCTTTTGATGGTACCTGCGACGTATTTCTGCCAGTGTCTGTTGATAGACGTTCTGCAGTACTGCCTTTTCAAGTTGATGGTCATCCATTGCCTCATTTCGATTCTGTTCAAGTTCCCTGATGGTAACCTGCAGTTTGTAGATTTCATTTTGCTCGTGGCTATTCGCTCCCGGTGCTGAAGTCTGGGAAAAATGCTTCCAGTGGCTAACTTCAGCCTCCAGTCTTAAAACTTCATTTGACAGTCTGCTTATTTCTTGTTGTGACCAAATGAGGTCAGCAAAGTCCAGGTCATCCCCCGGGGAAGCTGAAGCAAAGTAGTTGATACCGTAACCCAAGGAAGGGGACGCTGTGGTTGATCGAAGGGCTGATTGGAGCTTCAGCAACTGGTTCTTGAGCCCTATCTGTCTCACTTTAAGAAGTTTCATTTCTACCTCTTTCTGTTGTAGCTCGTATCGGTAGCTAAGAGTCTGCCGCTTTATTTGAAGCTCCGAGGCTTCATACTTCTCTTCCAGGTGACTACAAAGACGTTTAAGTCTCTGATTCTCCCATCTTAAGGTTTCCCGACTCCCTTCACTCTCTTTTCGGTCAGAGTCAGGCCCTTCTCCCACCTTTTCGGTTCCCTCCATCCGCACATCTTTGATGACCTCAGAGATGCGGTCAGTGAAGGAAGCCACACCGCCACCCACTTGCTCTAGGGAATGGCCCAGGCCACCAAACGAAAAGGACATCGCCGCGGGTCACAGAACTGACCTGGTCCGCTCGGCAAAAAGCGTCCAGCGCAGTCAGACAGTCCCGCTAAGTGTCTCCAAAGGGAGGGCTGCGGGAGGCTACTGATCAAATCACAATCAGGCGTTTCTAGGCAACGCCACACCTCACGCGGGGCTGCTAGGGTCCGCGCGACCCCTGCCCATGACCTCCCACCCCTTACCCTCCCCCCACTGCCCCGCGGCCATCCCTGGCGGTCCCCAGGTGCCTGTGAGCACCTGCGGCGGAAAATGCGACCGGCCCTGGACTTTCCGGGAAG
The DNA here is from genome assembly GCF_028018385.1 of Neofelis nebulosa. NCBI lineage: Eukaryota > Metazoa > Chordata > Mammalia > Carnivora > Felidae > Neofelis > Neofelis nebulosa. The sequence goes on along the minus strand of NC_080799.1, from coordinate 20,461,638 downwards.
TCCAATCAAAGCGCACAGGGCTCTGCAGCTTGTGGTTTCCAGGTAACAATTTCTTGTAATTGACATGAAATGTACACAGTGACAGCACCCATCCACCCGGGAGCGTAGAAACAGGTCTACACCCGCGCATGGCCACAGTCCTAACGGGGGCATCCGGAAGCTCCCGGGTACCCCAAACCCTCCCGTCTTCCTCTCCCACCATCGCCCCCCCCCCACTACCTCCCCGCCCCGTGCCCGGGTGTGGCTGTTCCCGGCCTCCAGGACCGCGGGGTCACGCCACTGGCGCCTGCTGCCCCCTCCCACCAAGGCGGCGCCTGAACGCGGGGCTCCGCTCGCTGGGCGGGGCAGCCCAGGTTGGGGGGGCGGCGGGGGACAGGCCGCGCGCCGCGCCCGAGCCTGGCGATCATCTGCCATCCCGGCCCCGTGCGGCCCCAGGCGGGAGGCGCCCCTGGAAGTGACGCGGCGAGGGCGGGGCTCCGGCCCGGGAGCAGCAGCCGCGCAGCCACCGCTCAGCCGCCGCAGTAGCAGCCGCAGGAAACGCCGCCGCCGCGCCGCAGTAACCGCAGCAGCAGCCAGGCGGCGAGGGCGGAGCTCCGGCCGGGGAGCAGCCGCCACCGCGGCCGCCGCCGCGGCCGCCGCTCAGCCGCCGCAGTAGCAGTCGCAGGAAGCGCCGCGGCCGCCGCCTCAGTAGCCGCAGCAGCAGCCAGGCGGCGAGGGCGGAGCCCCGGCCCGGGAGCAGCCGCCGCCGCCGCCGCCGCCGCCGCCGCTCAGCCGCCGCAGTAGCAGCCGCAGGAAGCGCCGCCGCCGCCGCCTCAGTAGCCGCAGCAGCAGCCAGGCGGCGAGGGCGGAGCTCCGGCCCGGGAGCAGACGCCGCCGCCGCCGCGGCCGCCGCTCAGCCGCCGCAGTAGCAGCCGCAGGAAGCGTCGCCGCCGCCGCCTCAGTAGCCGCAGCAGCAGCCAGGCGGCGAGGGCGGAGCTCCGGCCCGGGAGCAGCCGCCGCCGCCGCCGCGGCCGCCGCTCAGCCGCCGCAGTAGCAGCCGCAGGAAGCGCCGCCGCCGCCGCCTCAGTAGCCGCAGCAGCAGCCAGGCGGCGAGGGCGGAGCTCCGGCCCGGGAGCAGCCGCCGCCGCCGCCGCCGCTCAGCCGCCGCAATAGCAGCCGCAGGAAGCGCCGCCGCCGCCGCCTCAGTAGCCGCAGCAGCAGCCAGGCGGCGAGGGCGGAGCTCCGGCCCGGGAGCAGCCGCCGCCGCCGCCGCGGCCGCCGCTCAGCCGCCGCAGTAGCAGCCGCAGGAAGCGTCGCCGCCGCCGCCTCAGTAGCCGCAGCAGCAGCCAGGCGGCGAGGGCGGAGCTCCGGCCCGGGAGCAGCCGCCGCCGCCGCCGCGGCCGCCGCTCAGCCGCCGCAGTAGCGGCCGCAGGAAGCGCCGCCGCCGCCGCCTCAGTAGCCGCAGCAGCAGCCAGGCGGCGAGGGCGGAGCTCCGGCCCGGGAGCAGCCGCCGCCGCCGCCGCCGCTCAGCCGCCGCAGTAGCAGCCGCAGGAAGCGCCGCCGCCGCCGCCTCAGTAGCCGCAGCAGCAGCCAGGCGGCGAGGGCGGAGCTCCGGCCCGGGAGCAGCCGCCGCCGCCGCCGCGGCCGCCGCTCAGCCGCCGCAGTAGCAGCCGCAGGAAGCGCCGCCGCCACGCCGCAGTAACCGCAGCAGCAGCCATGCGGCGAGGGCGGAGCTCCGGCCCGGGAGCAGCCGCCGCCGCCGCGGCCGCCGCTCAGCCGCCGCAGTAGCGGCCGCAGGAAGCGCCGCCGCCGCCGCCTCAGTAGCCGCAGCAGCAGCCAGGCGGCGAGGGCGGAGCTCCGGCCCGGGAGCAGCCGCCGCCGCCGCCGCCGCTCAGCCGCCGCAGTAGCGGCCGCAGGAAGCGCCGCCGCCGCCGCCTCAGTAGCCGCAGCAGCAGCCAGGCGGCGAGGGCGGAGCTCCGGCCCGGGAGCAGCCGCCGCCGCGGCCGCCGCTCAGCCGCCGCAGTAGCAGCCGCAGGAGGCTCAGCCGCCGGAGGCGCAGCCGCCGCTGCCACAGTAGCCGCACCAACAGCAGCCGCAGCGGCAGCAGCAGGTGCAGCGGGCGCAGCCCCCGCCGCCGCAGCAGCCGCAGGGGCAGCCGCAGCAGCAGACGAAGCCCGCGCAGCCGGCGCAGCCGCCGCCGCTGCCAGAGGATCAGCCGCAGCAGGCGCAGCAGCGGCAGCAGCCGCTGCCGGCGCCACCGCCGCCGCCGCCGCCGCCGCCGCCGCCGCCTCCTCCTCCGACTCCGCCTCCGCCTCCGCCTCCGCCTCGGCCTGGAAGCGATGTAGCCGCACCAGGCCCGAGCCCCGCGGGCCGCCGCTGCCCTTGAACCACATGAAGCAGCTCGCCAAGCAGACCGTGGGCAGGTGAGTGAGCCGTGCCGGGCCGGCCGAGAGCGCGCGGGCCGGGGACCGGGGGTCGGTGTAGGGGCCCCGCGCTCCGGCCCGGCCACCCTGCCGCCCGCTCTGCGCCGGGTCCGCTGCGGGCCAGGGAGGAGGGCTGGGCCACGCAGCGGCCAGGCACCCAGCTCGGAGCCACCGTCCGAGCGCCCGGGAACAGCGGGGCGGGCCGGCCTCCCGGGACGCCCCCCGCGCGGGTCCCCGCCGCCCATTGCCCCGCCCCGCTGAGCATCGTCCTCTGGGGTCTGGACCCAAGCTTTCCCCAGGCCTCCCCCCCACCCCGCCCCCTGCCTAGGCTCTGAGCTGTCAGCAAAGTGCCTGACGCGGGGCTCGAACTCACGGACTGCGAGACCATGACCCGAGCCAAAGTCGGACGCTTAACCAACGGAGCCACCCAGGCGCCCCTTTTTCAGATTTTAGAAAAGTAAAAATATACATATGCTGTTACTGTATAATCCATGGTGTGCGTCAGCAGCCCTTCGTTGAATATGTTAATATTTCTAGAGTGAAAATATAAAGGTACTTCATGCTAAATGGAACACTTAAAGATTGTAAATGGTTTCATATTAGTTCAGGTCAAGTTTTGTTAGCAAATAAGTTGCCAAAACACCTTGTTTTTTAGATTTCAAAATGATGGATAAGGGCTTATGGAGCTGGTTTACTGAGTAGTAATGCTCCTATTGAGAGAGTCTGAGATGGTTTTTTGTTTTTTGTTTTGTTGTTTTGCCTTTTACTCTACGTAATGCCCCCTTACTCCAAAAAGTTAGAAACCACAATGATGTTCTGTAACTAGGGGTCACAGACTCAAGTGCCAGGCAGGTAAAATTAATAAGCGAAGGGAAGGTAGATGTAAGGCAGTAGAGAGAGGCGAGGAATAGCAAAACTAGCTCATTGCACGGGCTTGCTTGCTCTTGGCAAGTCTAGCTACCTGTGGACATGGGGAATGTGGGTGCAGGAACACCCATCTTCCCACTTTTAAGGATACTCCAGAACGCTGATTTTTTTGTGAAGTTTATCGATACTTAAGTATCAGCAGTGAAAAAGGAAAAGAAAAGAAACCGCTGGACGTAGGCCAGAGAAAATATATCTGCAAGCTTTATCTGGCCTTGGGCTGCCTGCTCTGACCTCCGGGTGCGAGACTGATTCTTACCGAACGAAAAGTTGGACCGTGGTGTTTTGGTAGTGAACGCTTTCTTGAGATGGGGATGGGACGTTTGCTTTATCATCGTTCGTTGTGCTTTACGTATATGTCACATAATTTTGCAGTCAGATGCTCTATCCCTGAGCTATACCCCCTAGTATATAATTTTGGAGCGTAAAATATTTCAAAAGAAAAAAACACTGGAGCACTCCCTTATTTTCTAGCCAGTGGGAAGTTTTCGTTCTCTTCTGTGAATTTGAAAGTTTAATGTTTATTTATTTTGGAAAAGGGAATGAGAACCCCAAGTGAAAATAGGGCCCTCTTTTTTAAAAAGTTTGAGTTAAGGGGGGTTAGATTATAATGTCCCTGCCTTTCCAGGGCCACAGTGATCTGAAGTGCCGTTGCATGTGCGCCCCCGTATTTGGACTGGGAGGTGTGCCTCATCTTCTGTCCTCTCAGACCGTATCCCTGGTCCTATCCCCATACCTACCGCCACACGGCTGATGACTTTCAACTTGATGTCTTTTTTTTTTAAGTTTATTTATTTATTTTGAGAGAGAGAGCGAGAGCGAGAGAGAGAGAGACAGAGGGAGCACACACAAGCAGGGAAGGGGCAGAGAGAGAGGAAAAGAGAATCCCAAGCAGGCTCCACGCTGTGAGGGTGGAGCCTGACGCGAGGCTCAAACTCACAAACCGGGAGATCGTGACCTGAGCCGAGATCAAGAGTCTCGGCTTAAGATCAAGATGCTTGATCAAGACTGACCCCCCCTCTGGGTGCTCCTTAATTTTATGTCTCTAGTCCTGGCATCTCTTCATCTCCAGATTGATCTTTGCCTTGAACTTCTCTATTGAAATGTCCTGCTGGAATTCAGCTCATGAACTGCATCCTCAAATTGGCCTTCTTTCCCTGTATTCCTTAGGCCGTGGGTCAGCAACCTCTGGCCTGTAGGCCAAATCCTGCCCACTGCCTGTTTTGTGAAAAAGGGTTATTGGATCACAGCCACGCACTGCAGCAGTACAGTCAAGCAGATCTCACGGTGACCGTATGGCCCACGGAGCCCATGCTATTTACCGCCTGGCCCTTTGCAGGAAGAGTTTGTGGACACCCGCCCTGGCGCACTGAATGCCAGAAACCACATCTCCTCTGTCACCTGCGATCCCCCTCTTTCTCCTCCATCTTCTTTATATCCAGGCTCTCCCTGCCATCTGGCAGCTCTGCCTCTGGACCATCTCTGACTTGGTCTCTGCCTCTCGGTGGCCTTAGTTAGTTCAAGCTTGCGGGGTTTTTTCTTTCTTCTTTTTTTTTTTTTTAATGAAATGTACTGTCAAATTGGTTTCCATACAACACCCAGTGTTCATCCCAACAGGTGCTCTCCTCAAGGCCCATCACCCGCTTTCCTCTCCCCCCCCCACCCCCCATCAACTCTCAGTTTGTTCTCCGTATTTAAGAGTCTCTTACGGTTTGAACTGTTTTTTGTTTTTTTTTTTTAACCTGGACTCACAATTGTCTTCCAACCGGCTTAGCTAGCTTGAGCTGGATTTTATCCATACGTGGGACGTCTGGGCCTCCACTTTGGTCCGACATGGCCAATCGAAATTTTAATGGTCATAGCTATTCCTCTCTAAATTATTTTCTTCTGATGACATCATGACGTTCGGAGGACATTTTATGTCGTCCTAGTATTGCTAAATTGTCTGTGAAACGATAGTGCTGTCATTGAGTTACGGTGCGGCAGATAATTTACACTGGATCGTATGTCACCGTGCGTGATATGATGAATGTCGTGTTTCACCGTTAGGCTGGTAACATTAGATGCTGTCTTGTAAAAAATCTACCTATTTTAATTTTTTCTGTTAAGGTTGAAATGAATGTGTCCCATATTTGTATTTCTTGATGAGTTTTCTGTATGTTATTTGGTCATTTAATTGCCAGTTGTCAATTTCGTTTTTTAATCGCCAGTTTCGGTTCAACACCTGTCTGCTGAGAACCTGTCAAATGCTGGGGTGAAAAAGATAACGGATTCCTAGGAATTTGAGTGGGGAGAGAGACCTACAAGCAGATAATTTGAATACAGCCGGTTGTACTTACTCTAGCAGGCCTTAGGAAGTATGAATGCCACATCTTGATTTATTTATACATGACAAGGTAAACAAGTTCACGTTCTTATCCTCAGGTACATTACGTAATGAGTGCAGGGACAGAATCTTGAGGGAACACATTCACGACTAGGTACAGGTTTGATACAAGATTCAGAAAATAAAGCGGATTCTGTTGAAAATCCGACCGACCCTGTGGTTTATAGAAGAAACTGCTTTTGAATAGGAGGAGCCTCTTTGTAGCCAGTGACACGAAAGCAATATTAAGTTCATCTCAGCTCTCCAGGTTTCAAGACTCGTTTCTGAAGTCTTGCTATTCCCTGTGAATTACAGCTTATTCATTACTTGCCTAGACTCCTTCCTTTTGATTGGTCCCAGCATGGTTCTCTCTGTCCTTTCTCACAGTTCTTTTTTTTAAGTGTCTTCCTTATCAGAGATACTTCGGCCTGGTTGTCCACTTGATCTCTCCATTCATGTTTCATTAGCAGTTTTTCTATCATTTCTGAATGGGTTCGTTAAATTTCTGCCTCCTAAAGCGTTTATAGTAGAAATGGTAGACTGAGTGACCAGGTACTCAAATGAAAATAAATGTTCAGAACTGCACAGAAATTCTTCCAAGCAGTGACCAGCTCCCTGTCAGTGTGAACATTTAGAAGTCTACCAGCTTGGTACCTGCCACATGGTCGCTGGATACTTTGATGCATAGACAGGACTGGCCACTTGAACCCATGCCCGTCTGTACCTTGGGGAAATACACGAAAGTACTTCTACTTCACTAGGTACGGTGGGTGCAGGATAGATGTAGCGTGGGCGCTGGCATGGGGTCGCTGAGACGTGCCCAGGGGTCCGTGAAGCCTTCTCGGACATGGGACACCTGAATAATCTTGAGAACAGGAAGGTAGGGGTGATGGGTGGTAGAGAATTCCCAGGGAGAAGAAAAATTCTCGGGGGAAACCTAACCTAATCTTGTCCTTTAACTTCATGTTTTGTTTGTTTGCTTTAAATTGGAAAAAGGCAACGCTATCTGATTGCTAGCAGTGGAAAAAGTCTGTCCAGCTCTTATTTTCCAATGAGGTAGTGAACTAACGGCTGTTTGTAGATCCATATGTTCTTAAGTCCAGAGCAATTGTGGTGTTTAAATTCACAAGCCTCTGGATGCATTTCCATCCAATAGATAGAGTAAGTTGGTTCTTAAAAGCTTTGAAGCTCTGAAATCAGGGGACTTAGGTGGCTCATAGTTAAGTAACCAGCTCTTGATTTCGGCTCAGGTCATGATCCCACGGTTCATGGGTTCGAGCCCCATCCCGTGTCAGGCTCTGCGCTGATAGCTTGAAGCCTGCTTAGGATTCATTCTCTCTCTCTCTCTCTCTCTCTCTCTCTCTCTCTCTCTCTCTTCTCTCTCTCTCTTCTCTCTCTCTCTTCTCTCTTCTCTCAAAATAAATCAACATTAATAAACAAGGTTTAAAACCAGTGTACCCTTATTTTCTTTGCTTAATAATAACTGACAGCCATCTTTCCCCAAAATAGACAATTTTTAATTTTTTCTGCTAAGGTTGAAATGAATGTGCCCCATATGTGTCTGTGAACATCTGTGGAGGCATCATTTCTCACAGTGAAGCTTCTCATGTCCTTAATTTGCATCATGCTTGTTCATCTCCCCTTAGAACCTTTTCACTACTCTCATGGCTTTTACCTTCTTGGACACGCTAGGATGTGTAACGTTCCTCAGACAACCCCAAGATGGCAGGACTAAAACACACGAACACCTGTGGCCGTGGACGTCGACTCTTAGAGACGGGCAGTATCGATCGGCCTTTGTGCTCATCGGTGGAGGACCATTGTTCGAAAAGCTTCCGGGCCAGTTTTGGGGGATCGTGGTTTGAGGACCACTGCAGTAGAATTGGGGGAGCCCATCTGTGCAGAAGGTTGAGGAAGCCAAGCTGGTGATTGAGGAGGTGTCCTGTGGTGGCAGGTGAGCCAGGACTGTGGAGGAAGGGGAAGGGACACGAGTGAAAGTCGAGTCAGGAAGCAGGAAGCGATGGCAGCAGCCTAAGGGAGAGGTGATGGCCCCCAGAGCAGGACAATGGCATGGGACTGACGTGAGAAACTAGTTAGCACCATGGCTTTAGGGGCGAAGAAGGGAGGGGTTGGCGTGATTCGGGTTATGTCTGGATGTTATTTACTGAAGTCGGTGACGCAGTGATTATTCGCTTTTCCATTCGTTTCAGATGCTTCTCTTTTTTGAACCATAGAATTCTCACACCTGCCTCGACTTTCTGTTGACTTTGTTTTCATCGACACGTGGCTTCGGGTGGGTGTGTTTGTGCGCACCGACACCACACTGTGCTAATAATAACTGTGGGTGTGTAATGTGTTCTCAATCTGGCAGAGCTGGGCTCCTTTGGCTTTCCTTTTACAGTTGCTGTCTCCCATTTCTGTGTAGAAGTGAATTTTGGTATCGTTTCTAGTTCCTAGAAAAATGCTATGATTGTGATTGGTCGAGAGCACATTAATCCATATATTTAGTGGGTCCCTGCTATGGGGTGGGTCCTGAGAACCCAAAAATAAGTAAATCCCAGGCATTGATGGCCTGGCATATCTGTGAACTAAACTTTGGGGAGGATTGATGTCCTTTCCCATGAGCCTGGCACATCTCTTTCTACACACAAAGGTTTTCTGTGCTTCCTGAGGGCTTTGTTGTCATTGGAAGAGTGCCTGATTAGTTCAGTTGGCAAACGTGAGTGATGTTAATGTCTGTCTATATCTTTATGTACTAAATAAAGATGTGCTAAATTAGTCACAGCTGATCATTTTTGTTACTTCTTTGGATTTCTACGTATGTATTGTCTATGTTTTTATTTCTCCTTTTCCTTTTCTTTCAGCAATTTCTTTTTCATCCCTCATGTAATTGGTTAGACTCGAAAATAATGTGTAGCTGTATAATTGTTTCTAGCAATATTGTCTAAAGGGCGTGTGATTTCACCCTAATTAGGCGTTCCAGAAATGTGGTAAGGTGAAGTCGTGTTTAAGTGCGAATGTCCTAATCTGAGTGGTTCTCAGTGGAAATCTACAAGCATTTTCCCTCTGCTTTTGGAGCCACACACCTTGTAGTGTGTCTGATGTTTGAGCCTTTGTTCCAAGGCTCAGTCATAAGGTTGGCAGGCGTGTGGCTTAAAGGCAGAATACTGAATCGAGGTAGCCTAACCGTATGGAGAAAACAATCACAGTGCACTTGGACTGAGGAAGGAACTGGAAGAGAAATTTGAAATGGAGCCTATGTGGCAATAGGTTTTTATTTGTTCGTTAGTTTTAATTTTTAAAAGGTTTTTATTTTTGAGAGAGAGAGAGAGAGAGAAAATGTGAGCAGGGGAGGGGCAGAGAGAGAGGGAGACACAGAATCCGAAGCAGGCTCCGGGCTCTGAGCTGTCAGCACAGAGCCCAACACGGGGCTCAAACCTACACATCGCGAGATCGTGACAGGAGCTGACGTCGGATGCTTAATTGACTGAGCCACCCCGGCGCCCCAGCAATATATGTTAACATAACTTCTAAAGAAGTGATCAGCAGGTCACAGGGCAGTGGACTTAACTGCAGCCTTTGACTCTTAGAACAGTCTTTAGGAATAGAAACCTTGCTCCCTGTAGATGTTACAGGGAGGTTCTGACGGCCTCTCCCCCCCCCCCAAAAATCATCCACACACACAAATTGGCAGAGAATTTCGCGGACTCCACAGACCTCTTCAAGCCCGTGGCCAAGAACCCCGGGCTAGCTCCTGGAGAGATGTGTAGTCACGGCTCCCACGCTAGAAACACATCTGTGGAGAAGCGCCGTTTACAGGTGTCTACCTCCCGTGTAGGTGGGTGGTGTTCCGCTGTTCTCCAGAACACACACTTGACGTCTGTGAGAGCCTTGCCCAGAAAAGCTGAGATGGGCAGCTGTCTCATCTCTCCATGATGAGATCTGGCGATCCCATGAAATTCCTTTCCCTGAATAATCGGCTTCTTCTGATAGTCCGTTCCATAATGTTTTCAAAGCTTTTAGGTGAGGGCTTAAGAAAACGAAGACTCCTGTGGGGCAGCTGGAGTCTAGTAAAGAGTAACTGGACTTGAGTCCGTGTGGTCCCCCAGCTCTCTGTCTGACCTTGGCCGCGCGAGCCTCCCGGCTGCGCTCCCACGCTGGTGAGACGGGGCTCCTGCTACCACCTGGGAACCGGCCCTGGGAGATTTAAGAAGGCGCCATGAGGTAAGGAGGCGTCAGAAGACAGGGAGGAAACAGTACGAAACAACAGGTTAGCACTGGAAAAAGCAGGCGGGTTAGATTTTACCTCACCATTAGGGGCCAAAGTCGATTCCAAACGGATGAAGAGTTTCAAGTGAAAACCCAGAACCACAGAATGGAGGAAAAGATGGAAAGTTCTTCATGCTCTGGCATAAAAGTACAGAGAATGAACAATAAAAGATAACCACGCAAATAAAACCACCACTGTGAACTTAAGCACACAAGAATTAAACTTCTGTCTGCCTATCTCATAATTAAAATTATGGCCAATGACTAGTTGGAAACAGGAGCAGCCACCACGGAGCATTAATATCTTTAATGTATAAAGCTGTGTTATCGATCAGTTGAAAGATCTCGCAGTTCAGATTGTGAGATTGAGCCCTGCATCAGATTCTGTGCACTGATCTCGAGGAGCCTGCTTGGGATTCTCCCTCTCTCTCTGCCCCTCCCCTATTCACACTCTCCCTGGCTCTCTCAAAATAAATAAGTCAACTTAAAAAAAAATCACATCTCCGTAAAAACCAAGTTTCTGTGGCTGATACACTCTTTGAATGGGCACCGTGGCCAGTATTCTGAGTAATTGCTAGACTTTCCCTGGGTAAAAATTCTACTGGCACATTCTCTGGTAAAGATGAACACTCCCAAACAGTTCAGCATAGAAAGGGCTGAGCCTCGGACCAGACACAGTGATGAGAAAGACCGAGTCATTTGGAGCACATATTGGGGGAGGTAGGGACCATGGTGGTTCCCTAAAATTAAGGTGGGGATAGCATAGACCAATGGGGGTATCTTTGTGTGAAGGAGCCACCCCAATTTGTATGTTACATTCCAGACTCATGATTCGTCACGAAAAGTAATCTTCCCAGATAGCCTGTATTTAATATTATTAAAACCTCCATACTACCCAAAGCTGTCTACAGATTCAGTACAGTTCCTATCAAAATTCTAATGGCATTCTTCACAAAAAAAAGAAAAACAATTGTAAAATCCACATGGAACCACAAACGACTGAAACAGCAAAAGCAATCCTGAGCTAGAAGAACAAGGCTGGAGGCGTCACACTTCCCGATTTCAAACTCCTTGATCCTTGAACAACGTGGGTTTGAATTGCATGGGTCCACTTATATGCAGATTTTGTACAGTACTATACTGTAGATGTACTTTCTCTTCCATACAATTTGCTTAGTAACATTTTCTTTCTAGGGGTGCCTGGCTGGCTCAGTCGGTTAAGCGTCCAACTTCGACTCAGGTCATGGTCTCGCAGTTCGTGAGTTCGAACCCTGCATTGGGCTCTGTGCTAACAGCTCAGAGTCTGAAGCCTGGTTTGGATTCTGTCTCCCTCTGTCTGTCCCTCACCTGCACACACACACACACACACACACACACACTCTCTCTCTCTCTCTCTCTCTCTCTCTCTCTCTCTCTCTCAAAAGTAAATATTAAAAAATTTTAAAAAGTAATTACATTTTCTAACTTTCTTTATTGTAAGAAGACATTAAATAATGCACGTAACATATAATACATGTTAGCCAACTATTTATGTTCTCAGTGATGTTTCTGGTCACCAGTAGCTACTAGTAGTTAAATTTTCAGGGAGTTAAAAGTTACGTGCCAATTTTTCACTGCACAGGGTCAACACCCCTAACTCCTATGTTGGTCAAGGGTCGGCTGTATATTACAAAGCAGTAGTCATCAAAATAGGATGGTATTGGCATAAAAAAGATACATGAATGGAACAGACTAGAAAGCCCAGAAATAAACCTGATTAAGAAGAGATTTTGGATCTCTTTCTAAAATTAATTTTATCAATGTAATATGTGGCTGAGTGTCCATAAAGGCAGGAAACACAGTGTCAACTTATCTTCAAGCTGTATGTTAACATTTTCGCATAATATGTTCCACATAGATTTCAGTCTCCAGATACCTTTCTAGGTAAAGTACCTCTCTCTAAATTGAAAGCAAAGGGTCTGGTCGGTAAAATGAAAACAAGGATAAGAAATACATTGATTTGCTTTGTAATCAAATGACTTGATTACAGGGTGTCAAATGACTCGACTGAGATCGCCGTTTGAACCAGAAGTCCCACTATGGCACCTCGATTGCCATCATTCTGGGTATTACGTAAAGCAACAGTGCTGCCCCTTTGGACTGCAGAGGACTCCTCGGAAAGTACCGTGATCTGGCAACTGAGGCTCGAGCAACTCAGGATGTTCCTCTGCCGGTTGACGGCCGCCAGGTCGGCTTTCTGGAAAGGTCTACATAGTTAATGATAATTGGAAAGCATGAGTGGGAAAAAGCTGTGAAAATACTTTGTTTCTTTTTAAAGTAAAGATGAGATGCCTGAAGGAAGGAGTACTCAGTTGTTACTATTTGTGTGTGTAGTATTGAATCACGTTCCTGGACTTGTGACAAACTTGTTTCAGTAAGGCTGTGCAGCTCAGAAATGATCATTTTAGGAACTGAAGGTTCGGCTTCTCTACAGCGGTCTTTTTTTATTTTATTTTTTTAATTTATTTTAAGTAGGCTCCATGCCCAATGCGGGGCTCAAACTCATGACCCCCAGATCTAGAGTTGCACATTCTACCGACTGAGCCAGCGAGGCGCCTCTAGAGCAGTCTTTTCTGCAAGGGTGGCCTGTGGGTCTCGGCCATGGAATTCTGGGAGGAAAGGGCCTCTTAAAGAAGCAGGATCTTGTTCCAGACCTGCTTTTGAACAGAGGTGAGGCCTGGAAACTGGCATTTTAAATCAGCACACTCCCCACCCTCAGTGATTCTGTACACGCCCAGGTCTGGGAGCCACTGGTCTTGAGGCTTTGTTCTTGTTTGGGGTTGCTATTCTTTGCAGACTTTTGTTTGCTGGTTTTTTTTCTTTGGTTTTGCTCAAGGAGCCCTCTGATGTCAACATCGGTGGAATTTCTAACCATGTTATCATTCATTTCTGCCTGTTTTGTTTATTTTTTATTTTTTTATATTAGAGAGCGAGAGCGTGCATACACACGCGGGGAACGGGGGGAGACAGGGGCCGAGGGAGACGGAGAGAACCCCAAGCAGGCGCCACCCTCCACACGGAGCCCGACGTGGGGTTTGATCCCACGACCCTGGATCATGACCTGAGCTGAAGTCACGAGTTGAACGCTCGACCGACCGAGCCACCCAGCCGTCCGTCCCTAGCTGTTTTGTTTTAAACTCTGGGATAGTCATTATTACATTTCACGAGTTCCTTTGCATTTCTGGATTTCTGACTCTGAGCTTTTCATTTTTTCCCACAGAGCTGAGAAAACAGAAGTCCTCAGTGAAGATCTGTTACAGTTAACAAAATAAAATCTTCTTAAAGTGCTTTGCTTAAAGAGGAAAACAAAACAAAGCCTCATCGGCGAGAACTGAAGCAGATCTGTGTACGTACGTCTGTATGTATGATCTGAGACACGATGAGACTGATCGGCATGGTCCCGAGCAGGAAAGAAAAGCAGTTGGGTTGCACGGTGATAACAAGGGGATCTGGAACTTCGGTGTCATGTTGTGAAGTTCAAATGGGGCTGTCCTGCTTTCAAGTGCCAGGTGTCGGGGTGGGGTGGGGGAGGCGCTGGCTGGCCTGGCCGGTCCACCGGCACTGCAGCCTGGTCACGGCTCCCGGGTAGGCTGCGGGCCTGTCGCTCGCTATGACGGTGTCCTTGATGGGACAGGCCCTGCCGGCAACAGCCTAGAGTTTCCACTTCTTGCCTCTCATGCTATCATCCTCCACTTCTGGGCTGAGTTGGCTCCTGAAGGACTTAGAGTCTCAGTGACGGTGACCAGACCTGTCAGAACCACCCTGAGGCCCTGAGGTGGCCTGTGATCAGCCTGGACTTCTCTGCCCTGCAGGAGGAATATTTTCTGCAGGGGCTTGGCCGGGCCCACTGCACTTCGTCTCTCACAGGCTTCCCTAACTTTGGGGCTGGGGGTTTCTTCCAGAAGGCCTGGGACCCTTTGTACACATCCCTTCACTCGGCCTCAACCCCTTTCCGTCTCCGCCCACCCCAGAGCATGCCGGGAAAGACAGAACCCTTCTGCACTGAGGTTTCTCTTAAGCCTCCTTGCTTGTGTCCTTGCTTTTCACCTGAGCCCCTGAAGACCAGCAATCTGCTCCCGGGTGACTTTCTGTCTCTTCCCACAGAGAGGAGCCGGCATAGCTTAGAAAACTGGTGCCATGCCAGCCCATGTCAGAATATCCTTCTAAATTATGACAGCCACCTGCAGGTAGAAGATTCTAAGAGCCCGTTTTTGTTGTTGTTGTTGTTGTTGTTGTTGTTTTTTAAGGACCAGAAGTTTTTATTACGAGTAGGAGGGTTTGTTTTTTTAAGAATTATTAGATAATCATATTCTTTTTTTTCCATTTTTCTTTTTAATGTTTATTTTATTTTTGAGAGAGAGAGAGAGAGAGAGAGAGAGAGAGAATGTGAGCAGGGCAGGGGCAGAGAGAGAGGGAGACACAGAATCTGAAGCAGGCTCCAGGCTCTGAGCTGTCAGCACACAGCCCAATATGGGGCTTGAACTCCTGAACCGTGAATTCATGAGCTGAGCCAAAATTGGACACTTAACCGACTGAGCCACCCAGGAGCCCTGACAATCTTATTCTTAGTAATATTTCCTCATTGGCTTTTATCGTATATTTCAGCTTCACTTTCAGACTTTCAGAAATGTTGCTTGGGCTCGATAACCTTTAACTAGACTAGGTTTCACATCAGTGTTCTCTCTCCCACACCCCACGTTAGTAATAAATATGCACAATCTCCTTGAACCCTTGAAGCCCCAAACCTTGCAGGCAGTTTGAGGACTGCAGAATTCCCACAGGAGGCAGGTGGCAACTGTCTGCTCCTGTCCCTTTCGTAGAACATCCACGGGGGCCTCAAGAGTTTGCCAGTTTCAAGGAACTCCTTGTTTCATCATGAAGATGCTTACCCGCCTCCCGCCCCCCCACAATCCCCTCTCTGTCAGCACAGAGCCTGACGCAGGGCTCAAACTCACGGACCGCAAGATGGTGACCTGAGCAGAAGTCAGATGCTTAACTGACAGAGCCACCCAGGCGCCCTCGTTTTTTGTTTTTTGTTTTGTTTTTTTTTTCTTAAGTAGGCCCCACACCCAATGTGGGGCTTGAACTCACGACCCCTGAGATCAAGAGTCAGTTGCATGCTCTACCGACTGAGCCAGCCAGGTGCCCCCCCCACCCCACATTTATTTTTTTCAACGTTTTTTTTATTTTTATTTTTTTTTTATTTTTGGGACAGAGAGAGACAGAGCATGAACGGGGGAGGGGCAGAGAGAGAGGGAGACACAGAATCGGAAACAGGCTCCAGGCTCCGAGCTGTCAGCACAGAGCCCGACGCGGGGCTCGAACTCACAGACCGCGAGATCGTGACCTGGCTGAAGTCGGCCGCTTAACCGACTGCGCCACCCAGGCGCCCCCCACCCCGCATTTAAAATGTACACCCTTCCACTCAGCAGTTCTGCCTTTAAGAGTTTACCCTATATGTACAAAGATGTACGTTCCAGAATATTGACTGCAGCCTCACAGCTGCATCACAGCTGTAACCGAGGAGAGCTGGGTTCAAGAGGTTATGGCGCACTCACACAACTGGAGGATATGCAGCTATCTGAAAGAATGCGATGGGTCTGTGTGCACCGACCTGGCACAGTCTCTAAGGCTCACCGTGGAATTCGAAAAGCAAACTGTAGAGTTAATAACGTGCAGAGTACGCTACTATCTACGTCAAGAGCAAGTGGGGGACATACGTGCTTCCACACGCGTAGCTCACTTCTGGAAGAACGGGCAAGGGCACTTGCGTCTTGAGAGAAGGTGGTAGACTCGTGGTGAGGGGAGCAGGATGGAAGGGTTGGTCTTCGTACTCTACACTGCCTTCTTCTGTTTTGTTTTATCATGTGCTTGTATGATTTTTTTCAAAAGAGCATTTAAATATAAGCTTTACAACATATACACAAAGAGGCGCCTGGGTGGCTCGGTCGGTTAAGCGTCCGGCTCTTGATTTTGGCTCAGGTCACGACCTCACGGTTCATGGGTTCAAGGCCCTCACCTCGGACTCTGCACTGACATCATAGACCCGGCTCGGGATTCTCTCTCTCCCTCTCTCGCTGCCCCTTCCCCACTCGCGCTCTGCTCTCTCTCTTAAAATAAAAATAAGTTCAGAGAAAAAATCTGCAAAACACAGGGACTGTGCAGAATTGCCACCGCACAGGGTGCTCTGGGAGTGCGACAGGTGTGACCGCTCGTTTTGACCAAAATAACCTGCTTTGGCACAAACCCTATCTCCGTTAGTGGCTAATGAGTTCCTCTCAAGGTGCTGTGGTTTAGCCTGTATTAGCAGATTAACATGGTTCAAAGTATATCTAGTGAGGGTTGGAGGTTTGAGGTTTGTTTTGTGTTTGTGTTTACATTAAAGACAGTTATGCCTTTAATCAATCAGAATTGTTCGCCGTGAAACTAACTCTCGCCAATCCGCACCTGCTCACTTCAGCTTGAGGCAGTCTGCTGTACGCTTCCATCACGTCGACGGCTGACGCAGTTTCCCACCCATTCGACAGGAGCCGTTCTTTCTAGAATGTGCAGCGGAGAGAAAAGGCAAGGTACGAGGCACTGTTGCACAACTCCAAGGCACTCTTGGAGCACATGAGAACTTGTCTCAGATGACTCCTTTTTCAAAAGCCCGTCCCAGCCCCCATCTTTCTTCTTTTTCTTTTCCAATTTCCTACACCGAACATGCATTGTTATCATGGGAGAGAAGTCACTAATGTATATTTAAAGAGAAATAAAGCCAGGAACTTCTCCGTGAGCAAGAGTGTTTGAATGCGTTCGAGGCGTAATGTGACATATCCCACCTATTTAATAGGGGCAGGGGTGGGTGGTGTCTCCTCAGCAAAAAAAAAGAGAAAACCAAACAACCTAAAAAACAATAAATAAAAGATATTTAAAGTCTCTATTACAGATTCTAAGAAACGTAAGCGACGTGTCAAGTGCAAAGTTTGGACCATGTTTGGATCCTGTTTCAAACACACCACCTATAGAATTTTTTTCTGTTTTTTTTTTTTAAACAACTGGGGAAATCCAAACACGGACTGTGGAGTAGGTGCTATGGAGGAGTTTCGGCTGCTGTGTGAGGTACAATGATGATGTTACCATTATCCCGGGGTGGGGGAAGAAAATGCTTACTGGTAGGAGATTCACATGGAAGTATTTATGGGGGTAATGCTATACTCTCTGGATGTGCCTTAAAATATTCCAGTGACAACACCGACAAAAAATGGGGATAAATAAAACAATATTGAAAGATGTGAGTCACCAAAGTTGGCTGATGGGACATGGGTTTTCGTCCTACTGTTCCCTCTACGTTCATGTTGTTTGCAAATATGCATACTGAAAACTTGGGCTAATAGGGTATGGGAAATGTGAATGTGTTTTTTCCAAACCAAGATGGCGGCCCAGGTCTTGGACTTCTTTAGCGTGACGAACCAGCGGCCCACGTGGAACCCCAGCTGCCTGTTCAGGTGGGCACGCGACAGGGCTTCTCACATTCTCTGATCGGAGAAGGGAGTGTGCCCTTCCCTGGGGGGTTAAGGGTACCAAAGGATGTCCCCGCCCTGCTCTCCGACCTGTGACTCTCACGGCTTGCAGGTCTCCACTCCCGCCAGGTCACACTGTCTCCTCCGCAGGTTTTCGATCACGGTCTGTCCGAACCGGTCGGTCGTCCATGTTCACCTGGGAAGGGAAAGAGGAGGCTGGGCAATGCCAGAAGGGCTTCTCGAATACGCAAAATCAGACAACAGTATTCTGTTTCTGAGCCGTCAAGGCTGATGTTTGCTAATACCCAGTGCAGTCAACGGAGTCGGGGGCGGGCACGGCACGCGGGGCTGACGAGAGCGTCGTCTGCTGCCGCCCCCTGCGGGGCAACCGGGCGGTGTGCGCTCGGCCTGGGAGCCGGTCAGACCACTGAGCGGCTGCTCCACAGGTAGACTCCCACGTGCACGCCAGGTGCAAGAGGGTTTACTCCGCAGCATGATGTGTAACGGGACCTATGACGGAAAGGACTCACATGCCCATCCGCTGGGGTTAAAGCAGTTGTGGCATGGTCGTTTAATGAAATATTACATTGCCATGAAAACAGCAAGAGGACATCCAAGTAGATGTAGGTACAGACGCAGACACACATACAGACACAGATACAGATGTGGAATGATTCTCAGATAACAGACTCTCGAAAAGTACAGTACAGAGGGCTGTGCATAACATGCTCCTGTCTGCCCTTAAGAAAAAAAAAAATCTCTAGCTACATTTATATATGCGCAGAATAATTCTGGAATCTGGCAGTGTTGCTTCCCAGGTTGGAGGACTCACTAAGGTCCGGGGTAGAAGAGAGACTTACCTTTCCCTGCATACCCTTTTGTACTATTTGATTTTTTTTTGAAGTTTTGCATGTGCTGTTACTTATCTAATGACAAACCATTTAAAACCCCCTTCTTACGATGTTTATTCATTTTTGAGAGAGACAGAGCATGAACGAGGGGAGGGGCAGAGAGAGAGGGAACCCCAGAATCCGAAGCAGGCTCCAGGCTCCGAGCTGTGAGCCCAGAGCTCGACGTGGGGCTCGAGCTCATGAGCCGTGAGATCATGACCTGAGCCAAAACCAGATGCTTAGCTGACTGAGCCACCCATGTGCCCCCCATTTACCACTTCAAAAAAACCATTAACGTATCTATATGCACAAATGTCACAAAACATACATAATACACCGCGCACTATTGTTACTTTGTCCCAAAACGTCAACAGTTTACTATACGAAATGATTCCCAGAGCTCCTGTGACAACGGTGGCAGGCAAGAAGCAGCATCACTCTCTGTCGGTGGACGTGTGAGGCTTACGTGGCATGAATGGTCACACTGGGTGCCTGTGAGCACGTGCTCCGTCGTCTTCCTGCCTGGGTCTGAATCCTGGCCTGAAACTTACCGGCCGTGAGGCCGTGCGGCCGTGGGCAGCAAGCTGTCCAATCCCTCTGTGCTTGGGTCCCCTCACCGGCCACACCCGCCACACCCTGGTTACGTGACAAGTAGGTTAATACAGGTCACACTCACGGAAGGTGCCTGCTATATAGCAAGCAACTTCTACAAGTTCGCTACCCTTATTCTACCAGTACTGAAATTTGCATCACTCAGGGCACCTCGGTCGGTAAGCGACCGACTCTTGATTTTTGGCTCAGGTCATGATCTCACAGTTTGTGGGTTTGAGCCCCGCACTGGGCTCTGTGCTCACAGCATGGAACCTGCTTGGGATTCTGTCTGTCTCTCTACCCCTCCCCTGCTCGCTCGCTCTCTAAAAAATAAACAAATATTTAAAAAACAGGTTTTTTCATCATTCATGTGGTTTTTGTCATTTTAAAATACTGAGTAGGAAATCATGGAAGGCATGTGAGCAGTTAGTACACCTGAGGAGGCTGATGGTTTGCATTTGTTAGGAAATTGCAGAATTCAGTGAAAACGGACACATCCCCAGGCTTGCTCCCAAGTGACTGGGTCCATGGTCAAGATTCACTTCATCCACCATTGCTATATGATGTTGAATAAGAGAACGCACGAATGAAACGAGGCGAACAGAGCAGGGTGAACACCCACAATGTGTGAAAACAAAGCAGAATTCAGGGGCACCTACGTGGCCCAGTCGGTTAAGCGGCCGACTTCGGCTCAGGTCACGATCTCACAGTTCGTGAGTTTGAGCCCCGTGTCAGGGTCTGTGCTGACGGTTCAGAGCCTGGAGCCTGTTTCAGATCCTGTGTCTCCCTCTCTCTCTATCCCTGCCGTGCTCGCTCTCTCTCTCTCTCTCTCTCTCTCTCTCAAAAATAAACAAACGCTAAAAAAATAAGATAAATTTAAAAAAGAAAGCAAGCAGAATTCATTTTCCCCAGTCCTGATATCCTGCAAGCAAAGACAGATTCCCAAGACTTACAGAAGCCAGATGAGGCCAGCTACCATTATATCCACTCACCAGGACTGAAGACTGAGTGTGAGGAATGCCCCCAGTTACACAGAGGGAAGGAAGAAAACTCAACCGAGAACCACCTCTACGGGAATGTGGCCTGGGGCATGAAGGGGTGAGAAAGTCAACCAAGGTCTAGCCTTAGATCTGTCCATAATTACGTGACACGGGGCAAAGCGTTTACTGCTGTCATCCGTAATGGAATTTAAAAATAAAATGAGATGAAAAAAATAAAATCAATAAAGTTAAAATGAACTAAGCAATAAAATTAGCCGCCATGTATTCAGTCACGTGCCCCCCGCTACACATCATCTCATGAACTCCCATAATAGCCCAGAGAAGTTCTCCCTTTATAAACAAAGCCCTGGCGGGGGCACCGGGATGGTTCAGTTACTTGAGCGTCCATCCAACCCTTATTTCGGCTCAAGTCACGATCTCACAGTTCGTGGGATCAAGCCCCGCGTCAGGCTCCAGGCTGCCAGCACAGAGCCTGCTTGGGATTCTCTCCACCCACCCCCACCCCCACCCCCACCCCCACCCCCACCCTGCTCCTTCCCTGCTCATGCTCTCTCTCAAAATAAGTAGAGAACTTTAAAAACAAATCAAAATCAAAAACAAGGACCTGGGGCTCAGAAAGATCCAAATAACAGCTAATAACCTGCTCAGCAGCCGGGCAATCCTGAACATGCTCTCGTACAAATTAACTCGCTTACTCCTCACTACACCCTATTAACGTCGGGACTGTTATTATTCTCATTTTCCTGATAAAGAGACAGCACGGAGAGGTTATGAAACTTGTCCCGGTCACACAGCTAGGCAATCTACCTCCAGAGCATGGACTCCCAACCACCCTACCATTCTGCCTAAGGGCACCCGGCCAATCATAAGAGCCAGGGCCAGGACTCGGACCCACGCTGAATAATTCCAAAGCTCTAAAACAGAACCCTTCCCACCACATCAGAAGAGAAAAACAGGCAACCAGCGGGCCAAACTCGGGGACGTTACAAATTAGGAATTTTACATTAAAATTCTACACTGTCGCTTCTCCTGGAAAATTGGGGGTTCTCAACTCCAGGCTCCCATGTCCACATGGGAACAACGAGGTGGCACTGAGCAGGGGTGAACTGTGGTTCACCAGAGTCCCCAGCACTCCTGTCTGCCTTACACCTGGCCAACTTCCTCCACTGCATCACCTGCCTGCCTCGGAAGGAATCAGGGTTCGCTACCCTGACACCCATATGTTAGCCAAAATTCCTTCCATCGCGGTCTATGACTCTATAATTAATACAACGGTAAAATGTGAACTTTACAAAGTTTTTGTAAAGGCCAAGAGAGAAGTTCCAAAAACCCTGGCTGCGAGTTTGCAGGAAGTTAAGAAATCAGGAACGCTGGGAATTGCTAGAATCGATTTAAAACGGCGATGTGTGTGTGGCCAGAGGCGGAAGGAAAAGAGTGAGTGGAAATTTATACTGGGGTTGCTCAGAGAGGGTTAGCCCCCACGCGAACGCATACAGCACGCAAAGGTCTTGAGCTTCCTTTTACCTGTTGGTAGTTTATGAACATAGCTGTCTCAACGCCGTTAGCTGCCCACTTGAGAAGGTTGGCCGACTGCTCCGGAGTCATGTACACCAGCACGCGTTCCGTTATCAGCAGTGCTGGCAATCTTCAGAGAAGAAAAAAGGCACATAAGTATGTATTCATCAAATCGGGACTCTAACGGCAGCCACGGATAGTGCTGGCAGGGCAGGAAAACCCTGGGGTGCACACCGCAGGAAGAGGAGAAGCCCCGGATAGCACGTCAACTATCAGGGCGGTAAGAGGTGGAGAGCCCCGTCGTGACCCAAAGTTTCAGACCGTAACAACGCGAGCACTGAGCAAGGTTTTGTCTGGCTTGCTACAAATTCTCCCCCGGCATGCCCGCACAGGGTGACAAGGTGGCCCTGCAGACCCCTTGCTCCGAGGCAGTCTAGTTCCCTTCCCCTGGAATCTGGGTTAGGCCTGTAACTCGCTGTGGCCAATACAACAGTAGCAAACACGACGCAAGCGCAAGCTGAAAATCACTTGCACGTTGGCCCTTGCCCTCTTGCTCGGAAGTCTGAACCCGTGTGGCAATGAACCCAAGCTGGCTTGCTATCGGAGGGGAGGCCCTGTGCGTGAGAATGAGGCATCCACATAGGAGGGAACCCCAGGGGATCTCAGCTACAGCAGTGAACCCCAGGGGACCTCAGCTGCAGCTGGCTCCAGTGGAAGAACCACCCAGCTAAGCCCAGTCCAAATGGTTCACTCACACAATCCTGAGCAACTTGTGAACTGCTCAGAATTGTGAGTTGTTCGAGACCGCTGAGGCTGCAGAGATTTTGGTACACATCAAAAGCTGACTGATAAAATGCAGAAATACTGCTATCCCTTTAACAGAATCTAATTCTTCTTACACAAACTTTTATCATCAAGAATTAAAAACACGGTGGGGCGCCTGGGTGGCGCAGTCGGTTAAGCGTCCGACTTCAGCCAGGTCACGATCTCGCGGTCCGTGAGTTCGAGCCCCGCGTCAGGCTCTGGGCTGATGGCTCGGAGCCTGGAGCCTGTTTCCGACTCTGTGTCTCCCTCTCTCTCTGCCCCTCCCCCGTTTATGCTCTGTCTCTCTCTGTCCCAAAAATAAATAAAAAATGTAAAAAAAAAAAAAAAGAATTTAAAACACGGAACAGTCTTCAACAAATGACACATTAGCATGCGGTCTGAGTTACCAGACCCGAAGTAACGAACAAATTACGAAACAGGAAAAGCACTAAACTCCTACAGAAATCTCTAAACGCTTTACAGTTGGAAGGGAACACAGGCAGCCCTAAATTGTGTGAGCTCTGCTCATTTATTCCTGCTCCTTCTGACTCCTTTACTGGATCCTCCTCCTCCTCTGCCCCTTTACGCTGCTGTTCCTCATGGCTGGTTGCTATTTTTCTCACAAAGCAAGTAGGTTACTTTTGCCTATTTTTATTGGCAGGGAATTTCAAAACAAGTAAATTGTCTGAACTGAAAATACCCAAGCAATTTGCTGAAAAGAACATCGTGTACGTTAGTGTCAGAATGTAACCCATGCAGTTAGACTCAGTGCCTGGACTCATGATCGCTAGAGAGAAAGGCTACCCACAAGTGCTGCTGGCTTTGACCCGACAGTCCCGACTATCCACTGTTACTGTTCATCAGGATTTCCTTTTTTTTCTTTTTTTGACAAGGAAATGTTGTATAACTCAAGTGACTTAAAAATATACATCCAGGGGTGCCTGGGTGGCTCAGTCGGTTAAGCATCCAACTTCAGCTCAAGTCATAATCTCACAGTCCATGGCTTCGAGCCCCACATCGGGCTCTGCTCACCGCTCAGAGCCTGCGGCCTGCTTCGGATTCGGTGTCTCCCTTTCTCTCTGCTCCTCCCCGGCTCGTGCTCACACTCTCTCTCAAAAATAAATAAACACTAAAAGAAATTAAAAATATATATCCAGGTGCGCCTGGGTACCTCGGTCAGTTGAGCATCTGACTCTTGATTTCGGCTCAGGTCATGATTCCAGGGTTATGGGATTGAGCCCTGTGTTGCGCTCCATGCTGAGCATGCAGCCTGCTTGGGATCTTATCTCTCTCTCTCGTTTCCTCTACCCCTCTCCCTGACTTGCACATGCTCTCTTTCTCTCTCTCCAAAATAAAAACGTATGTATGTGTATACAAATACACACACACATATGTATGCATATATCTACAAATGCTCTCTGGACCCAACTGGGTCATGGTACAAAGAATGAGAGAACTAAATCCAGAGGATAGACAATGAAGTCCAAGTTGCAGATGAAGTTGAAAATCAGAAAGAAAAACATTAAAAGGAAGTTTAAAGTAAGCAATTTTTTTTTTAACCTAAGTCTAAACCCCCAGATTATATCAATAGGAACGATTAGAAAAAGTGAGTGGAAAAAAAAGTTTCAAAACCTCAATAGGTTGGTAATTAGAGAAAAACAGTTCCAAAAACGTTTTTATTTATTTAAAATTTTTTTTAAATGTTTGTTTATTTTTGAGAGACAGAGCACAAGCCGGGGAGGGGCAGAGAGAAAGGGAGACACAGGATCTGAAGCAGGCTCCAGGCCTCCAGGCTCCAAGCTGTCAGCACAGAGCCTGATGCAGGGCTCGAACCCATGAACCATGAGATCATGAACTGAGCTGAAGTCGGATGCTTAACCGACTGAGCTACCCAGGTGCCCCTCCAAAAACCTTTTTAATGCAAAAGGCACTGACTATTACATACGGTGTTACCACATGGGGGGAAGCCAGGTGGAGAAGGCTACGTGGGAATTTCCTGTAAAGGTTTGCAACTTTTTTTTACAAATTTGAATTATTTGGAAGTGAAAAGTTAAACACGTTTACAGTGTATTTTTAAGAGGCAGTCTTCGCCAATGTTAAAAACAGGATTAATACTTTTCAGAAGAGAAGTCTAAGCGAAGCAAAAACAGCCCACGGAGGAAAACACAGAGCACAAATGAACCCCAGAGAATTATGAATGTAATTCTAATACTTGTGATAGCTGCTGTTCCTTATCCATTTTGTAGATCTCCAGGAGTGAGGCAAACTTGCCTATCAAGAGCTCCCCTGATTAATTTTTTTTAAGTGTATTTACTTATTTTGAGAGAGACAGAGGGCAAGCAGGGGAGGAGCAGACAGAGAGGGAGGGAGAATCCCAAGCAGGCTGTGTCAGCACAGAGCCCAATGTGGGGCTCAATCTCATGAACCAGGAGATCACGACCTGAGCCGAAATCAGAAGTTGGATGCTTAACCAACTGAGCCACGCAGGCATCCCAAGAGCTCTCCTGATGTGTAAGTGATTATTTCCCTGGCCATGTAGCACATTTGCCCAAATGGTGTGTTTCTACGTTCGCAGCGGGTTGCTGCTGGTTACCACTGCAACTGTAATAATCTACAGATTATAGCTTCTGCGCCAATTTCCGTTCAACTGCTTTCACACGCGTACTTAATATCATCTCCAAGCTCTCCGCGCAAAGCCTGACATGGGGCTCGATCTCCCCAACCGTGAGATCATGACCTGAGCGGAAATCAAGAGTTGGACGCTTAACCAACTGAGCCACCCAGGTGCCCTGCAGTTATAGGTTTCTATACATATAATTACCTTCTCTCAAACTTTATGGTATCAGGCATCAGTATGTTATAAAAGCAACACACGTGATTCTGATGTGAAAACAGGAGAAACATTGCTTCTCAAAGACTTAGAAAACCTCCCTCATAGCAATGAAATGATAAACATCTCAGAATTAAAAACGGAACACGGGTATCATGCTGCACTTTCACCTGACCTTATTTCGTATTCACATGAAATCA
Organism: Neofelis nebulosa; assembly: GCF_028018385.1. NCBI lineage: Eukaryota > Metazoa > Chordata > Mammalia > Carnivora > Felidae > Neofelis > Neofelis nebulosa. Next base: position 20,436,306 of record NC_080799.1, on the reverse strand, counting down.
CAAACGCGTAAGAGGTTAAAACAAGATCTCACTGTGGATTCACGTCACATTTCTCTAGCTTCTCTTCGAGTTCAGGTGAGTCTCGGAGATCTGCTCCGATAATGGCATAGCTCTTTGAATCCAACAGGTGTCCACCTGGAAAGCCAAGAAGAGATTATCATTTCAACAGAAATTCATCCAGAGGAGATCATTTCAATGGATTTCTTTTCAAAATTCAATTATTATTTTTTCTCCATTACAGAAATACATGTCCCACTGCAAAAAGGAAAAAAAAAATCAGGAAGGAGGAGGGTGGAATGAACGAAAATCACATCTTCCAACTATTAATGTTTTGGTATAGAACATTCCAGTCTTTCTTCTATACATACAACATAAACCCATACACACAACATAAGCACATTTTCTGTCACACAAATACGTACACACACATCACACAGGAAAAAGAAAGGAGGGCCAATTCTTCTTTTGAAAACTGCTTCTCCTACTTAACAGTAATATCAATGACATCATCGTCTGTAATGATTTCCTAGCATTCCATCAGTGGATAAAACAACTTACTCAGCCAAGCCCTCACGATTAGGCCTGTGGTATCTCCAGATTTTCTCCATCTGAGGCACTGCGATGAGCATCTTTGTTTAGACCTCATGAAGCACCCGTCCAGTTAAGTAGGTCTCTAGGAGTAGAATTAGGAGGTCAAAGGGTAAAATATTTAAGTATTGGTACCGATCGGCTGGCCACTCTCTAAATGTCGTGCCAATTTGTGAGATACTATGTTTAAAAGAAAATAGCTTCTAAAGTATTTACAAATACAATGATAACATTTGCTTGAAAATACTCCCACAGAGATCGGACAGCATGGTTTCTATAGTGGTTCTCGAGCTTTGGCAGTCATCAGAATCACCTGGCGGGCTTGTTAAAAGAGACTGATGGCTTCAACCCCCCGAGTTTCTGATGTAGCAGATCTTCCAGAAGTAGACATTTTGCCAAATTCTTTCAAAAGCTAGACATCTGTATTTCCAACCAATGCTCCACAGTGGTGATGTCACTAGTCCAGGACTACACTTCTAGAACCACTGGTACAGATGAAATTGGCCACAGTTAAAAGTTCAGTGATGGGTACATGGAGGTTCATTTACTTACTTATTTTGAGAGATGGCGGGGGGGGGGGGGAGGGAGAGCGGGGGAAGGGTGGAGAAAGGGGGAGAGAAAGAATCCCAAGCAGGCTCTGTGCTAATAACACAGAGTCCAGTGCAGGGCTCAAACTCATGAACTGTGAGATCCTGACCTGAGCCCAAATCACGACTTGGCCATTTGACTGACTGAGCCACCCAGACGTCCCCCTTGATTCACTCATCCGGACTGACTTTTCATTGTGTGCCCATTTGTATACTTTTAAGTTTCACCTCGTGCATATTTCAGCTTTAAGAAATGATCAATTTCAAGATGCGTATTTTTTCTCAGTTTCACATTTCTGAAATGAGGATGCATCGGTCAATAACGTTTCGGTTTAACTTATCAGCACCTTTTCTTTCCTGGCGGTAAATAGATAGTGTGATTCTTGCAATCACAGCCTCAAAGGTTTAATGAAATAGGGCAATTTTTCAATGAAAATGTGTCAGTGTTATCATCGCCTATCACTTTTCTCAAATTTTCACTCACATTTGTATTTTCATTAATTTTTATTTCAACTGTCCCTCTCCCAGAATGATGGCAAGATCAAAAACTATCAAGGACAGGACTAGAAAATTTGCCCACACAAGACACAAACCCAGAGTTAAAAACCAAGTGAAAGGCTAAGAAAGAAATCTGCCAATCAACAGTTGACGAGGGATTTATATCAAAGAACATTGCTTTATGTTGTAAAGGATTCCTATAAATTGAAAAGGAAATGAAACAATGCAACTGGAAAATATATGAGCAGAGGAAAGTTACAAGAAATCCCACAGGCCAACAGAAGGAAGGAAGGGTACTCCGTTTCACTAGCACGTTCAAAGTTATAAAAAATTTAAAACAAAGTTACAGAAACATCTTTAATTCACAGATTTGGCAGACTGGCAGGAATTTTTTAAAATGGTAGTAGCCAGTGTTAGCGAGGGTGTAGGGAAAGGGAACCCGCATCTACTCTGGTGAAAATACAAATTCGTCGAAAGGGTCTTGAAGCACGGCTTGGCAGTAGCTATTAGAATTCATAAGGTACAATTTTTTGAACTGGCAATTCCTGCGAATATGCACATATAACTAGGCTTTCTACAAAACTGTTTAATAGGAAACCATAAAGAAGGCGGCAATCTAAAGGACCATCAGTAGCGAATACGTTAAGTAAAATGGGATTTCCATGCAGAGGAGTACTACGAAGTCACCAGAAATAACGAGGTAGATCTAATCTGGCAACATGAAGACAGCCGTGATTCCCTAGGATGCACAAAGAACAAGTTTCAAAACAGTACGTGTAAATTATTCGCTTTACTAAAATTATACATATAACTGTATTTATTTATTTCTACAAGTATAGATTCACTCTTTCAACAAATACATGTTGGTCTACATCATATATATTTATTTATTCAATATATGCATAGATTCCTTCACCAAAAATTTACTGAACCTTTTGCGGGCCGGGCACGGGATTCTATTTACATGTGTATTTTCTTACGCGTGATATTTACCTGCCTCTAGGTACACTGTCCATCCACAGGAGAAAACACCCTGCACAGTGGTTATCGTGGTGGGGGGAGAGATCACGCAGGGTCTTTACTTTCTACTTCACATGCTTCTACACTGATGGGTCGAAGGCAATGCAAAGTGCTAACTAACCCTTTCATTACAGCTAATCCTTCTGACGCAAATATTAACCAAATATACAGAAAAGTATGACGGCTACGATGTAGAGAAAGCAGATGTGCCAGCCAATGGCAAAGCCTGAGGAGGTTGTACTTAAAATTTGTACGAGGGAAACAAAGGATGGAGGAGATATTAGTTTCTGTGGGAGTCTGTTCACTAGGAGCGTGACGAGGGCACTGTGCTGGTGTAGAGGCCTGTCTAGTTGCCTGACGTTTCCTGTGTTATCTGTGCCCACCATCTAAGGCCATCCTCTCTGAGCATGTTTTCTGACCTGAATTATTAATAAGCCCCTTGAACTTCTCTGTCAGACACACACTGAACACAATGGAACATTCTGGAAGAGTGTTTGTGACCTTAGTTTTAAAGGCTTAGAAGGGAGGAAAGAGTTGTTGGAAACACTCATACTGAAAACTTACGGGGAAAAACTGAGCCCCGGGGCCAAGGACCTAACGTAACAGGTGAAGCGGGTCAGGTACGAGACAACAGTGGTGGGGACGTGCATTCCCTCTCAACGAAGCAGCCATGTAGGAGTCAGGGTCTGAGGCTGCCGGACTGGATTTTTCCAAGGAAAGATTTTCGGGAAAAAGCTCCTATATTTGAAATGTTTGCAACTCACTGAAATGTTTTTCAAAAGATTTCAGATTGGGACCTATGGACATCTAAGAGGGGCCATACAAACAATTGTTTCAAGTTCCTTCACAGTAGATGTGATGCAGAAGTATACACTCTATGACGTCATGTGCACACACGCACAGACTCAGACGCGCACGCTCACACACACACACACACACACACACACACACACCATCTTTAAAAAGAAAGGGGAAGAAAAGCAGAGAGGTAGCCCATACTGTATTACTTAGTTGCCAATTTGCAGTGTGTCCTCTGAATGTCATTCTATAATGGGTTGTAATAAGAAAGGCTTGTATCTATGGGAAGATGGGAAAGAGAGAGAAATGAGTCAAGTAGCTTAGTTACTGAAAAAACGCAAACACCCACTACCGAAATGGCCAGTAGGTACCGCTACTGCTCAAAGCAAGGGCGACTCCAGAGGGCCTGCTGCTTAATCACGTCTGACCCTAGGCACACACATGAAAAATTCAGTGGATCAGCTCTCAGAGTAGGTCAGTGAGCGTTACTCTCCGAATCTGACGTCAAGTCACAAACTGATCATGAAACACTCAAGACGTAGAAACCGCCAAAGATAGGCTGGCGATATGTTTCCAAATGTTCCAGTGTTTTCCAAGCTGTCTCTCGTTTCCTGCTTCTGCTCACTCAATTAAAAATTTTAACCATTGTTAATCACAGACAACTAAACAAACCGATTCCTACTCAGACCTGACGTCCAGTAACGTTTAGGTGATGACTCTGCTCTCCTCCAGAATGTGCAAAAAATTAGACATCCGAGAGCCGATTTCAGTATCGCAACCACCATACACACATCTTTCACCCCAGAAACCTCCTCTAGGCTTAAGTGAGAGCCCACCTGCTCTTATTTGACTCGGTGTCCTAACAAGCTAGGTCGTATTCTGTGGCTGCACAGCGTCAGATGCCATAGCGCATCTCAAATGCACGCTACCTGGGGCGCCTGGGTGGTCCGTCGGTTGAGCATCCAACTTCGTTCGGCTCAGGTCATGATCTCGCACACAGCTCGTGAGTTTGAGCCCTGCGTTGAGCTCTGTGCTGACGGCTCAGATCCTGGAGCTTGCTTCGCATTCTGTGTCTCCCTGTCTCTGTGCCCCTCCCCAGCTTGCACTCTGTCTCCCTCTCTCAAAAATAAATAATTATTTTAAAAAATTATTTTTAGATAAAATGCACCTTCCGTGTAATATAATCTTGTATTTGGAAAAGGGCAAAACTTGTTTCCATAGGATAAGTTAGAAAAAAAAAAACTTAAACTATTTCTAGCTTGTGGGAATTACACATCTTTAAAGGACAAGGTGAAAGTTTTAATGGTTACTAAAAATTTTTTTAAATGTAAGACTTAAGATTTTGTTTAAATGACTAGTTTAAAAAGAAGGGGAAGAAGTATATGTTAAAAACCACTGAGAAAATCTGACCTTGGGCTTGAGGTCAGGGTTTAAATTTCAGCTCTACCCCTTTGTCAACAGGTAACCTTATGGAAATTAGCTTAACTTCTTTGAGCTTTGGTTTCCTCAACTGCTAATAAAAGCATGTCATTCCTGAGTCGGCTCTGAGGACTCAACGAGATCATCTGAGTGAAGCATTTCACATGGTGCTACAAAAGCTCTCAGCAAAGATTCACAAACTCGCCATCTGTAACTGCAGAATTCTTAAAACATGGACTCAGGGTGGCCCCCATACTATCTCATATATAGTAAATGGCCAATTTGGCCTCCCATTATTCATTCAAACGCTATTTACTACACATCTGCTCTGAGCCAGGCCCCTTTCTATGCTCTGGAGATACAGAAGTAGCCGGAGCACACATGAAAATTCAGATTATTGGAGCGCCTGGTTGGCTCAGTCGGTTAAGTGTCCAACTTTGGCTCAGGTCATGATCTCACGGTTCATGAGTTCAAGGCCCACATCAGACTCTGTGCTGACAGCTCGGAGCCTGGGCCCTGCTTTGGACTCTGTCTCTCTCTCTCTCTCTCTCTCTCTGTGCCTCTCCCCCACTCATACTCTGTCTCCCTCTCTCTCTCTCAAAAATAAATAAAACATTAAAACACTTTTTTAAATTTCAGATTAAAATTAAACCACTATAGGTCATTTCTATTACGTGTTCAGAGAAATTACGTTAACGGACAGAAGAGTTGCAAGGGAGGGGACATTTCATTTTGAAGACAGTTTGGAATGGGGATCTTGGGGCCAGAAGGAAGGCGGGAAGGGGGTAAAAGGGAAGAGTCCCCTAAAATGAGGTCTCTGGCGTTCAGACCGGCCGCCTCCTGAACGCTGCCCCTGAATCCTGCCGGGCTCTCTCCTGTGGTCAAAGCCATACTCACTTGATGCTGTGCAGCTTTCTCGTGACTCTCATGGGAAAGTCCACTTCAAAATATTTACTTGGGAGAAGATCTTCATCCTGAGGAAAAACACGCAGTAAGCTCTAGAATTATGTATTCACTCCTACATTTACTGACCACCTTCACGTACCGAGCGAGTACTAGGCCCCGAAGAGCATCAGGGCACTTAAGGGTTTGACATCCAGGAACGATATGGGCAGAGATGTATTTTCCACATTACTGTGGTCTCCACGTGGGGAATGGATGGAGGACGGGCGTCAGGGGTTCACAGCTGTCCAGGGAAGAAGTCACGGGGAGCCTGAACTGGGGGAGCAGTGCCTGGGATGGAGGTGGGGGTATGTGGAGGCGCTGGGGGAGTAGGACCTGATAGGATTTTCCAAAAAGCAGATCGAGATGAATCAGAGAGGGTCAGGACACCAATGCTGACCAGCATTTGAGGGATAAAATGGAATAAAACAGCAAAAATCCCGAAGCATCGCACACAGTGGGGGTGAGTACTGTTTTGTGACACGTTTACTTTTTTCTGTGAGGGGAGGATACAGCGGGTGGTAAAGGGCAGGTGCTCTGGAGCAGGGGACGGGGGTTCGAATCCCAGCTCCACCGCCTGTCTGCCGCGAGGCCCCAAAGTCACTCCATTCCCTGGGCCAAGTTTCCCTCCTCTGCGAAGCAGAGACAGGGACAGCACCTCACGGGGTTGTGAGGAGTAATGAGGAAATGAGTACACACAAGGGACACTCAGAACGGGGCCTGCCTTAGTAAGTGCCACGTGTGTGCCTTTATCATTGACTGTCATGGGGACGGGGCGCCGAGGTGGCTCCGTCGGTTAAGTGTCTGACATTGGCTCAGGTCATGATCTCACGACTCGTGAGTTTGAGCCCCACGTGGGGGCCAGGGCCCGCTTTGGATCTTCTGTCCCCTTCTCTCTCTGCCCTTCCCCCACCGGTTCTCTCTCTCAAGTTAAATAAATAAACTTAAAAACCTTATTGACATGGGTACTTAGAATTAGGTCTTGGCCTGGGGTGTACATTTATCTTTACTGAGGGCTGCAGTAAAAGAGCGTGGCAGACGCGCGCGCGCGCGCGCACACACACACACACACACACACACGACCCTGCTCCCCCTTCTGCATCCCCGGCCTGGTCTCCCCTTGGCCCCCTGGCCATCCTAGCACATTCTCTGTCACGTCCAATCAATCCCTCAGCCCCGGTGCGTATTCACGAACGCATTCTCTCCTCCTCAGCTCGCCAACTGCACACACTGTAAGGACACCGCTGTCTGGACTCTCAGCGACACCCTGCGTGTTGCCTGCAGCAGCTCCCGATGCCCCTGAGGCTTGGGGAAAGAAACAAGGCGCTCCACAACCTGGTGACTTGCCCGGCGCCTCCCCAAAGCGCTCTTCTAACGCCTCCGTATCCACCTGTACTTACATTCCACAAGTACAGAGCCGCTTCCTTAAAGTGGAAAAAAAGACCAAGAAAAAGACACTTGTTGGTGCCCAGAACCCGGTGGTGGGCCTCACAGGTGTGGGCCGGGATTAAGGAAGAGCTGGGGTGAGGATGACACCCCTCTTTCTGACTTGAGCAACTGCGCAGAACACCATTTACGTGCACAGTAACGAGCGATGGACAGCAGGGACCGAGAGGGAGCCGGCCCCCCACGACAGCATGACGGGCGGGGGGCAGCAATCACAAGCAAGCATTTTCCAGTAGGAGGTGACCCTAAGGGCAAGTGTCAGAACTGGGAGAGCCAGCTACCCCTCAGCCCTTGGAAAATCTCAGGGGATCTGGTCTGGGGGACAAAGGGGGAGGGAGGAAGGGGGAGACAGGAAGACAGAGACAAAGACAGTCTCCTGACCCATCAGAAGAGACACGCTCACCGATCTCACCCGTTCTCTCTCGGTGCTGCCGCGCTCCCCTGCCCGTGTGTAGGGCAGGGCCGGGTAAAAAGCTGTCCGAAGATATTTGGAGGAAACGTTTAGAGCATACCAGAAGATGACTTTTGCTAGGAAATTCCAGAACACCCTCTAAGGATTTTGCTCACACGATATGAAGTTAAGGACACGCTAAAATTCCAGAAGGCCTGGGGAACAAAAGCAAATGCAGGACAGCATACGATCCTATGGCTCGTCTAGGACTTCTGACTTTCTAAAGAGCTTTCCCACTCATCAGCTACTTGCCCTCTTAAGAATGCCGATTAAGGGGTCACCATGGAGGGAAAGCTTCCAAAAGGCACACCTGGAGCTTTTAAGGAACAGACATCTTCTTTCTTGCCTTTGGGAAAGGGGCAACAAATGGCTGTGGGACATGACGCTTCAACTTTTATTCTGGGATTCCCTGAGCCCTTCCGACACTCCACTCCACTCGCCAGTAGCTCCACATCACAGGAGGCACGGAAGGCAACCGGGACCGTGCATAGCTACCGCAGGGCAGCCGGGGACAACCGTGAGGAAGAGTATCCCGTAGGCTCAAAGGAGATCCAACGTGGCCGACCGCTGCACAGGCTGCCATATTGAGACTGACCCCCTGCGTCCTTGATCCTCTGGCCGTGTGGAAATAGGATTCAAGAGACACCAAGAAGCTGAGGTCCCTTAAAGGGTTTCACTCACCCTTTATTCTTTGTCTGGGGTTGTACTGGCTTTCCTGCACCCTACTCTCACCCGCTGCTTGAAGGTGGGAGCCTTCAACTGTCCCTTCGACTGGTCTTGGGGCCTGACGTCATACAGAACGAGCTCACACACCAGCGGCAGCAGAAAGCCTGTGACCCACAGCCAAGCCTCTGCTGGTGCAGCCAGGGGACCCTCCCAGGTGGAAGGTGCACCAGACAACAAGACTAGCCGACGAGATCTCCCCTCCTCTTTTACAGAAGCACATAGAGCTCAAAAACAGGGCTCAGCGAACTTGCTGTAAACAGCCAGTACTCTAGCCTTTGCAGGCCAGACGGTCTCTGCTGTGACTTCTCCACTCTGCTGCCGTAGGGCTAAAGCAGCCATAGGGAAGATGGAAGGAACTGGGAGTTGGCTGTGTTGCAGTAAAACTTTATTTACCGACATAGGTGGCAGCCTAAATTTGGCCCGTTCAGCTCCTGCTCCAGAGAGCAAACAAGCATCATTTTTCTAAAAAGAAACTTAGGTTTTTTAAAACCCTTTAGACCGATGTCATTATCAAAACGAAAAAACTCCACCAAATTTTTCAGACCCTGCACTATTCTCCTTCCTCACTGCTGACAGATAACCTTTTCCTCGGAAGGGGCACATGAGCTTCAGTGTACCTTGCTCAGAAATAAAAATCTCAGATTTAGTAATGATTAACCCACCTACACGGCGGGGGGAGAGACCAAACCACGGGACCACGTTGAAAAGGGTGTCAAGCCCAAAGGAGGAGTTTCTCCCGTGGCTTCTGTTCACACTGCACACATTCTGCCACTGCATTCTCTTCCAGTTCCTTCCACCACACCGTGGTCTCTGAGGCCCAGAGGCACCGCCGACCTATAGCAAAGAGCCCCCCACCCCCACCCCCCGAGCAGCCACAGGGCTCTCTGGAGAGAACAAGGAGGGAATCTGGACGTGGACGAACTGCAGTCCGTTGTTTGTTCCATGCTCCAGCGCCACTGGCTGTCCGACCTGGGGACGCCACAAGCTCTCGGAGCCCGCCTTGCCCCGTCTGGGTAACCCGCCCCCCACCTGCAGAGCTCTCATGTTCATTCCTGAGGTCATGGATGTGCACGCCCTTCAGAAACGTTAGCTATCTTATCCTGAATGAAGAATGCAGAGGCAACCGGTTAATACTAAGGCTGTGCTGAGGCCACTGATTTCTCGCCTCAGTGAGAGAGAGGCTGGGGGCACCGATGACCAAAGACCTCATCGGGTGAGCTGATGAGGGACAAAATACACACTCAGGTCGCATTAGGCCCACACACTCTAGTGTATCTTGGTGTACTTCTGCAAGAATCTGGGGAAATGCACGTACCCATGACTGCCACATGACCGACCTGACAGAAGAACCAGAGAGATCTGTACAAACCTACAAAAAAGAAAATGCAGTCAGTGAGATCGTTGTAGAGAAAAGGTTTGGTGCTACAAGTCCAGCCCGGAATCAAAGGCCAGGCCCGTGGTCCTGATTCTGCCACTAACTGGACCCATTTCCTCTTCTGTGAGTGAGTGTAATTATACCTGCTCTTGAACCCTAACGAAGGAGGTGAGGGACCAACTCAGAGAATGGAGGGGCACCTGGATGGCTCAGGCAGTTGGGCTCGCACTCTTGATTTCGGCTTGGGTCACGGTCTCGTGCTCCGTGGGATAGGCCCCGCATCTAAGCCCCACTTAGGATTCTGTCTCTCTCTCTCTCTCTCTCTCTCTCTCTCTCTCTCTCTCTCAAAATGAATCACTAAACTTAAAAGGGCTTTGTGTCATGTTACCATCACCCAGCCTTGCAAATCTCCAAGCTATACTGAAGACACCGTCACGACGACAGTAAAGTCTTTTGTTGTCGTCAAAACGGCAAATGCATGGGCCCCTGGTCTCAGCTACTCCACTGGCAGGGCTCTCGCACACACGCAGAGAATGTATACAAGCATTTGGATCAAAAGCCCTGTTTGTGACAGCAGGAGCTAAGAAGCAAGGCACATATCTAGGGCCCTGGTGACATCACGTACGTGGCTGACAGTGGTTGCACAGCAGGTGCAAACGGATGGGGACAGGGACGCGAGACAGGCAGTCACCGCATTCCTTTTGAATATATTTCTAACATTTAAAAAAATGTTTATTTACTTATTTTGCGAGAGAGATGGGGGAAGGGCAGAGAGAGAGGGAGAGTGCGAGAGTGACAGAATCCCAAGCAGCCTCTGTCCCGTCAGCACAGAGCCCAATGCGGGTCTGAACCCACAAACAGAGATCATGACCTGAACCGCAATCAAGGGTCGGGTGCTCAACCGACAGAGTCGCCAAGGCGCCCCTGACATTTCTGAACCCGCTGGGAACCTTCACAAAATTAAACAATTGGGGAAACAAGGGGGCGGTATTTTTTAATTTACCTTTAGTCTCCAGAAGGTGGTATCCATCCCAGCCCCAAGATTTAGAATCTCACAGGGACATTCTGTCTTCCCTAGAAATGCCTTTATAAGCTGACGGACGCCATGGACGTGAGCAAAATATCCTGAGAGAGAGACAGAGACGAGCCATGACTCAGTGATGATGGAAATAAGCCTTGCAAAGTTCACACCAGGAGGACAAAACACAACCCTTCTGCCCTTCTTCAGGGGTAGCGGTTTAGGTTATCCATAGACCTTATGGGAGAAGTAAGGACTTTAAAATTCTCTTCCTTTTTTTTTTTTTTAAAGCCATTTGAACCAACATAAGCACAATCTATCTAATGGTTGGATCAACTACCTTAAGGAAAACGCAACACCCCCTAATTCTACATATGAAAGAAAAATATTTTACATCAAAACATGGGATCTAAATGTCCCTCTTAGAAATGTGTCTTTTCGTGGCTAAGTGAGAGCTACTCAGAATTCGGCTGAAACTCAAAATTGGGAGACCCGCTGGAAAGTATTCTGGGGTCAGGAAATGGGGCAGACCAATGTCAAAGCAAAGACAGCCATGTTTCTTAGCGTGCTCCCTTCATCTCCATCCTGTGCGGGGTAGAGCCTGGATGTTTGTAAAACACCACAGGCGGGGTTGGGCGGGGGGCGGTGCACAGGCAAACGGTGCCTAATAAACTGACTTGTTAAGCTCTGGCGTGGGAAGCTGGAACAGAGGAGACAAGAAATAAAAGAGGGTCAAAGGAAGATAAAATTGATCTGGGTTCTAAAGCCCTTCTGCTTACAGTATTACTATTTTAAGAACAAAATTTGAGTGGCATTTATAGACACTCACTGCAATTTGACATAGGGATTTCATGTCTATGGATTCTACTAGTAAATAATTTGAGCTTGTCTTTTTACATGTCTCTTTTGGGTCGCCTGGGTGGCCCAGTCGGTTGGGCGTCTGACTTCGGATCAGGTCATGATCTCAGAGTCTGTGAGTTCGAGCCCCCCGTCGGGCTCTGTGCTGACAGCTCAGAGCCTGAAGCCTGTTTCAGATTCTGTCTCCCTCTCTCTCTGACCCTCCCCTGTTCATGCTGTGTCTCTCTCTCTGTCTCAAATATAAATAAACGTTACATGTCTCTTCCATTTTACTTTTTTATTAAATCCTTTTTACCGTGGGTTACAGAGTATCATCTACAATGGACTGGACATTGGAAAAATTTTAAAAATGCTTCCCACACGCTGTTTGGGAAGCACTCTCCTACTGTGGGGCCCTAGTCTAGCGATGCCAACCCAGGGAGAGGAAGAAGGAAGGCCGGAGGGCTGACCTGCTGCCCAGGGCCCCCAGCACCCAGGGCACCATGGTGGGGCCCTGCCTCTGCAGCGTCTGTTAGGAAAGTGTCCTCAAGAGCGCGGGAGGGAGGCTTAAGGCCTCTTAGCCAGGCCTCGTCCAATCTTACTGATGCCTGGTTTCACCCTCAGCTCAAAGTAAGTACCATGTCCTTATTCTCAGGAAGCACCACTTTAAAATTTCTTTGCATTTCTTATTGAAACTACCCATAGGATCCATCTTTAGGGCCAAGATGCCCTGCACCCACAGCAACTATCGTCATTTGGCCAATTTCTCAATCTGGCTGAGACTAAGTCACCCTCCTGTCTCAAATCCTTTCACTGCCTTGATAGAAATGACTTGTACAGCCTGACTTTAACAAGGCCAAAAAAAGTCATTCCTTCCATGAACAGACAGTTCACAGTAAAAGATATATAAATGGCTCTTAAACATATAAAATGATCTTGGGGCACCTGGGTGGCTCAGTTGGCTAAGCAAGTGTCCGACTCCTGATTTCAGCTCAGGTCATGATCTCACGGTTCAAGGGTTTGAGCCCCACATCGGGCTCTGTGCTGACAGCATGGAGCCTGCTTGGGATTCTCTCTCTCATTCTCTCATTCTCTCTCCCTCTCTCCCTCTGCCCCTCCCTGCTTGCAAGCAAGTGAACTCTCTCAAAATAAACATTTAAAAAATATATTAAAAAAATAATCCTAATGATCTTCAACTTCACCCAAAAATAAGAGGAATCTAAAATAAAATTACTGTAAGATACCATTTTTCATGGATCAGATTCACAAAGATGAAAAGTTTCATAATACACTGTGTTGGTGAGGATGTTGGGAAATAAGCACTTTCATATACTACCGGAGAGAAGGAACACTGCAACTCTCATGTTAAGAATGAATCCCTATGTTACACTGCTGGCCTTGAAATGGAGAAGGGGCCATCTTCCATGGAATGTAGGTGGTTTCCAGAAGGTAGACAAGAAAAGGAAATAGACTCTCCCCTATGGTCTCCAAAAGAAACGGCCCTGATGACACTTTGATGTTAGCCTAGTAAGACCCATGTTTGACTTCTGACCTTCAGAACTGTAAGATAATAAATTTGTATTGTTTAAAAAAAAAAACGAATGAATCCCTAAAACCCCAGGCCTCTCAGCTGATGAGGGAATAGTGAGGAGGGAGGGGGTCACTTGCCTCTGTTAATTTCGGGGGCCTTCCTCTCCTTAGACAGTCTTACAAAATGCTGGGTATAAGGGTCATGCGAGTAGCCAATGTTTACTGCAAACCTGGAAGGGATAAAAAGGAGGCAGGTGAGTAGACGTCAGTAGATTCAGGCTCTCAGGAACCAGGTCAAGGAGGAAAACCATCTACTTCACAAGGCCAACACACTCCCATTTAGCACTCCGTTACAAATGTAAACAGACTCAGCCATCCGCCGAGTGCTCACTTCCACTCCTCTCACCCTTCCCACGGCGGCCATGTGTCACCTCTCTTTATTCTGACTGCTAATTCCTTTCCCAGGACCTGGAGAGCATATAACCTCACCTCATACCTCACCCAGAAGACGTGCAACCGTTTATTCACTCGGCAAACTCACTGGCCAGAACTATTCAGACAACCCTACTCAACCAGAAGTTCTGGGTCCACAGGAAAGATCTAGAATTGTTTTGTAAAACTCGATAATGACTTCCTAAGTATTTCCCCCAGCTCTGTCATTTCACGTCCCTTAGGGAGTAAAAGGAAAAACCAGGAACAAATAAACAGAACAGCTACAACCTAGAAAATGCCGTTGTAGCTTACCCTCTCTGGCATGCACTACAACCTGGAAAATGCTACAGTAACCTAACCTCTCCCCAGGCCACACGACAGGGAATCAAAGTTCTAGTGTTCTAAGCCAGGGATCTGAAACCCCAATGACCACTTAAGGTCTTCTGGCAACCATGAGTGGAACCAGCCTTCGGACAAGGACATGTAATGGAAGAAACCTGGATCCTTAAGGCCGAGCCACTGTGGGCCTGCACCCCGCTCTACCTCTCAACAGACATTTTGAGAGTTTCTAAATGTCTTTATCGCTTAAACCAAACGGAGTCAGGCTTCTGTTACCTGCTACACCCTGAAGCATCCTAAGTGATATCCTGAGTATATGAGCTCATTTCCGTGTGATGAACAAGCTGAGGGGGAAGGGATGAGTGACTGTTACCCAGCTAGAGTCTGAGCTCCCAGAGGCAGATATGAGATCTTCTCCTTACGTCCACTGACAAGGCTTACCGCTGCCTTGACTGTGGTCGCTGCTAATCCTGTACAAACCTATCCCCCCCAGTCTCTCTCATGTCCACGTTCACACATCCGCACGCGCGCACACACACACACACACACACACACAAGGAAGCACATACTTTTGGCTTCTCGAGGCAGCAAGTCAGCACGGAAATGCACAAAGTACTCATTAAGGGACACGATTTGCTACGGGCCCAGACTGTCCAAGTTTTACAAGGGTGAACAGGCTCAGCTGTCTAAAACGGTGCTTTTCAAACGATGAATCATGACCCATCCGTATAATAAAATCAGTGTAGTAGTTTGCAAGTCTCCATCTGTGAAAATGCAGTCGAATAGAGTGAAATAGACAATATCAGTATGCATTCCACACTGTAAGAGTTAAGATGGTTTTGTGAAGCTTTGGTTGAAGTGGGTGTCTGGGGTAAAATGCAATGAAAGGTCTGTTCTCCGAACACACAAAATAGACTCTTAAACACAGAGAACAAGGTGGTGGTTGCCAGAGGGGGCGGGGGGATGGACAAAATAGGCAAAGAGGGCTTAAGAGGTACAAACTTCCAGTCATATGAGTAACGCACAAAGATGAAAAGTGGAATATAGGGAATCCAGTCAATAATACTGTTAAAACAGTACGGTGACAGATGTGACGACACCTAACGGTGGTGAGTCCTGAGTAATATGTAGATTTGTCAAATCACTATGTTGCACGCCTGAAATTAATGTAACATTGTATGTCAACTATACTTGGATAAGTAAAAGAAGAGAGAAGAGGGTGTTCTCCCTGTTGGCAGATTTGAGGAGCACCGGCCTCAAAGCAATCACCTGGTGCCATCTAGTGGTAAAGGCCGTGTCTGCAGTCCAAGAACCACAGACTAATGATGCGAACATCAAACATGGACGTAAGGGTTGGAGGGGGCCTTGGAACTGACCTGGTCAACCCTGACATCCGATGCCAGAATCCTTCCACAACACCAAGCCACTGCCTGACTACGCACCACAAAGAAGGCAGTCACTCCAATGCCCAGCAGCCCTACCTGCTGAAAAGCTGATCGAGTTGCCCCCCTCCACAAGCTCTGCGTTGGACTTACTACCGCCCTCCTCTGGATGACAAGGAGCAGTTTCCCCTCCTCTCAACCGTATCCTCCGTCAAGTTAATACTATTGATTCCATCAAGCCATCTTTGGTGAGTGTCTGCTAAGTGCCAACCATTGGGGATACAGTAGTGAACCAGCCACAAAGATAAGGAAGGGCTTGTGACAGATGAAGGACAACAGCATGGAGGACGGATGGACCTACGTTAGAGAATGTGAGAGGGAAAGCCTCTCTGAAAAGGGAATGGGCTGAGTTGGGTGCTTACAGAACTGGAGAAAGCTGTGCAAAAGGCGTTCTAGACAGGAGGAAGAGCAGACAGAAATGCTCTGGACAGGAACCGCCTTGGAATGTTCCAGGAACAGAAAGTCGGTAGGGAGGCTGGGGAACAGCGGAGAATCAAGGAGAAACTAGAGAGGCGGGTGGTGGGAGCCAGGGAGAGACCTCTGCAGCCACGTGCAGCGGCCCCAAACCACGGCGAGGTGCACAAACGTAACAGGTGGGGACAGAACACAAACGTATCCGGTCACGAGTCCTTACGACTCCCACTTTCTAATGTTTCCAACATGCGTCTCCTTCTGGTCTCCAGATCTAGAAGACTGCCAGTGGTTTCTGGGAGGAAAAGGATGTCACTGATCTGCCCTTCAGAGTGGCTAACATGAGAAGATTTACAGAGCACTGCTAAGAAGAGTACGGGTCAAAGAACTAGCGAGCACTGCTGATGGGGAGTTCCAAAGGGAGATGGGCAACCTGTTTCAGGGCTTAGAATTCTGTCACCCCTGGGAGCCCAGCTGAACATGGTGGATCCACACAAGGAAACACTAACCGGTCATCTCAGATATGAACTAGAAGGATCAGACATGCCAAGACGTTCGAGACACCGTGAAGGGAAAAATGTTAGGCCAAAAACCGATGTAGCCAATGTGCCCGTGAACACGTGTATGTGCCTATGTGCGTATCTACAGACAAGTACTAGGGAACTGGCGATTTCTGGGGTGTGTGTGTGTGTGTGTGTGTGTTTTAATTTATCTCTATGTTTTAAACTTTTTCTCCATGAACTATATGCCATATTTCATCTAAGACATTATCAATTATAAGACTGAAACAAGAAAGAAGAAACACTGGCAGTTAGTTAATGTTTTTCTTATTGCTTACAATTTTAATTTTGTGCTTGTTGGAAAAAGCCCGTTTGTTTGTTTAATTAGTTTTCAAGTAGGCTCTGTGTGCAACGTGGGCCTGAACTCACAACCACATCCAGAGTTGCATGCTCTGTTGACTGAGCCGCCAGATGCTCCTGCAAAAGCCCTTTTGTGCTTATTTAAATGGATTAAAAGGAAATGGATGAATGCAGTAAGAGGGTTAAGTCTTCCCTTCTGGGGTATCTGTGAGTTTCCACACAATATTGACCTTCGGGCCGCCAAGGGCATTGGCAAGGCTGCATCCCCAAGAGATCACCATCATCCTCTCCAAGATTTCCTTCCACGCTGCCGACCCTCCAGGTGCAGGTCTTGTTACTGAGCCTTTCTTGATCTCATCAGGAGGTATCCATGGATGGTTCTCCAACAGCATCAGGATTTGTGCTCCTTCTGCAAATGGCCCTTAAAAGGCACGTGGACAGAAGGACCCAAGAGCTGACGGTGTAGTCATCCGGCCCTGCCGCAAGCAACAATGACCACATCCACTTGCACAGGTAATGACAACTCTAACACGACTTGGCAGTGACTGCAGGACACATCGAGAATAAATCACAGCTGATGGCAAAGACGTAAGAACGTGTGTCACAGCATGGATCAAATACAGTATTGCCTTCACCACATGAGCAACAGTGAGCTTAGATATCATAAGCAAAGTAAAAGGCAAATATTAAGCGATGAAAAGTACCTGTGACATCACATAGTAACATCCTGAAAACATAAAGAACTTACGAATCAGTAAGGAAAAAAATCCTAATATCCCAGAAGAAAGGCCAAAAATGGGCAGATCACCAAAGAGCCAAGTGATCACTGAATATACAAAATAAAGAAACCAAAAAATGCAAAATGAAAGCAGAAACAGCAAGCAGTAAATCTGCTATCAAATCAGCAACAAAACCGTTTAATAGAACCTGGCTTTGGTGAGGATGAGAAAGAGGGCACCTGAGCCGCCAGAACTGTAAACTGTCACTGCCATGCCACGAGGCACTTCGGCTGCTGGTACTCAAAGCTGAAGAGTAATATTTACGCGATGCCCAAACAATCCCACTTCTAGGATTTTACCCTAAGGAAATAGTCAAGAATGAACACAAAAAGGTTTCGGTAAGAACACTGAACCTGGGGTTACGGTGTCAGGTGAACAAAGCAAGCTACAAAATTCTATGTACAGAATGTTCCCAATTCTGTTAGATGAATGCGTACATTCACGTACACGTCAATATACATACATGTACAGTACACATATC
Organism: Neofelis nebulosa; assembly: GCF_028018385.1. Taxonomy (NCBI): domain Eukaryota; kingdom Metazoa; phylum Chordata; class Mammalia; order Carnivora; family Felidae; genus Neofelis; species Neofelis nebulosa. Next base: position 20,418,327 of record NC_080799.1, on the reverse strand, counting down.
AAGACTTCCCAGAGTAGGCACCAAAAGGTGAACAGTGGTCGCCTCTACGCTGACGCTGTGCACCTAGCGCTGCTGTCTGTCTGTCCCCACCACAGTCCTCTGTTGCCCAAACCCAGAAAATATCCCCTCTCTTTGTGTATCCTGACTTTGTTTAAAACCCAAAGAATCAAAAATCTCTGATTTGGGAAGACCTATTTCGCAGTCTTCGGTCAATCCCTATTGCTTTTGAAATTTTCATGACATTCACATACCACCTGTTCAGTGTAACATTTCTCTAAATCAACTCGCTTTTTTTTAGTACTCGGGTCTGACGTGCTACCTGGGGTTTTCTTCTAACACACGCTAGAATAAATACCTAACTATTAAAATTTCAAACAAACATCTGCGTGCCACCTAAAGTCATTTCACATTCCTTCCGTGGGAAACCCTGATCTGGGCCGACCGCCTACTCACTCGAGAGCATTTACTGACTCTGCCCTATAGGCATGAGTACCACCTGCAACAGGAAAGGGGTGACATGCTCACCGCCAGGGATTTCTTCACCTGAAGGAAAGGGCAGGGGCCCTCCGCGCTCTCCCAGCCAGTGAGGATCGAGGCCAGGTTCATTTTACTTCTATCAACACTCCTGAGAGCTGACTACAATGCCAGGCATCATTCCAAATGCTTGACCGATAGGAACGGAACGACTACAACCCTCATAATGACCCCCCGTGGAAGGCACTGCTTTACACACTGAGGTGAAGGTCGGTCCCTCAAGCTGCAGAACCCTGTAGAAAATTTCATTCTAGGGGTGCCTGGGTGGCTCAGTCGGTTAAGTGGCCGACTTCGGCTCAGGTCATGATCTCACGGTCTGTGAGTTCGAGCCCCGCGTCGGGCTCTGTGCTGACAGCTCAGAGCCTGGAGCCTGTTTCAGATTCTGTGCCTCCTTCTCTCTCTGACCCTCCCCTGTTCATGCTCCGTCTCTGTCTCAAAAATAAATAAACATTAAAACAATTAAAAAAAAAAAAAGAAAATTTCATTCTATTGCTTTTCGACCTATTTACCCACCTGGATTTGGATCCCTCCCCCGACACTTCAGTTGCTTAAATGATATCTGTGTCTGTGTGTATACGTGTGTGTTTACGTGGTCGTGTGTGTGTATATATGTACACGCACACATATATATGTACATTAAACATATATGTGTAACGTATGCACGCATACACATACATACAACGTACTTAAATGCAATTGCAAAAATCAATCCGATACCCTTAGCATCAATTTTTAAGTTTGAAATTTGAACTACATACTGCATACTAGCCTAAGATACTGCTCTACCTCTTATTGTTAATTTTATTGTTCTTTTTTTTAGTCTCATTTTTTTTTTGTTTCTATTTCTTGGTAGTTTTATTCTTGGTTATACATGGAAGGCAGGAAGCAAAGTCTTAAGGGCAACAGACTTTGTACCTAAACAGACTTTCAGTTTGTTTCCTTTCTCGTGAGCTCTGTTGCTTTCTTAAGTAGATCCGCAAGGCCTTAAGTGTTGAATCACCTAAAACAAAACAAAACAAAACTGAGCCTCAATGAACTCACATGCTATCGTTTCTTCCCAACAGAGGCTACTGGTATTGCCTTTTGGCTTCAGCTAACACCCAATTACTTTACAAGGGTTAATATGTCCTAAAATCTACTGCCTCCACTGTAAGTACTCATTGACTAGTGGGCAAGGCATTTATGAAAAAGGAACCAACATTCACAAGAGGGTGAGTTAAGCAGGAGAAGTCAATCAGAAAGTTCCCATGGTACAATGTCTCCTATCTGACTTAAGCAAACAAAAAACCCAGTTAATACAGAATATAGTAACAGGATGTCATGGGCCTGAATAATGCTAAAGTTCTTTTGGAAAAAATAAAACACTTAAGCACATGTAGTCTGAATATTTTCTCCCAGTCTGTCTTGCCTGTTCATTTTCTCAGTGCATCCATTTTTCCTTTGTAATTAGTGCTTTTTTTTTGTTGTTCTGTATCCAAAACATTTGCCTACCTCAAGGTTGTCCACATATGCTCTCATGGTTTCATCTAAAAGATTTATGGTTCTAGCTGTTATATTTCGGTTTATGATCCATCCCAAATTCATGTGTACAGAACGAGGTAGGGGCTAAGGTCCATTTTGTTTCCACTTGAATATCCACTTTACCCAGAACTATTCGTTAAAAAGACGTCCCTTTCGCCCACTGAATTGGCTTGACAATCTAGGTGACGATCAACCAACAGTCCTTGTGTTTGGTCTATTTCTTGGACTCTTTATTCTGTGTCACTGATCTATCTCTATGCCAAAGACTTTGATTGCTGTGGCTTTACTGCAAGTCTTCAAATGAAGCAGTATTAAGCAGTTTAAGTGCTTCAACTCTGCTCTTCGTTTGAAGACTTTTTTGCTATTCTAGACCCTTCACGTTTCCATATACATTTTCGAAACGATCTGTTAATTTCTTCTAAAAAAAAAAAAAGATGGCTAGGATTTTGACGGTGATTGCACTGATTCCACGGATCAAGTCAGGGAGAACAGGAATCTCGACACATCAAATGTTCCAATGCATGAACAAAGCGTATCTCCCATTTATTTCAGTCTTCTTGAATTCCTCTCAACAGTGTTTTACGGTTTTCTGTGTAAAGGTGTTTTGCGTCTTTCATTATATTTATTCCTCCCCACTTTAGGTTTTTGGATGCTATTGTCAATGTTTCCAATTTGAATGTTCCTACCCATGTATGTATACGTACAATGTATCTATCTGACAAAGAATTGCTATCCAGAATATATAATAAACTCCAATGAGTCAAAACCAAAAACCATTAACAACAAAAATGGGCAAAAGACTTGAACAGACAGTTCACGAAAGATGTAGGAATGTCCAATAAGCACACCAAAAGATGCCTAAGATCGCTAGTCACCAGGGAAATGCAATTTAAAACCATACTGAGATGCTCTTTCACCCTCACTGACAATACAGGATGTTAACAAGGATGTTGAGCCACTGGAGTTTCAATATATTGCTGGTGGGAAGTGGAAAGCGATAAACGACTTTGGAAATTAGTCTAGCAGTTAAATATATACCCACCCTGTGACTAAGCAATTCTATTCCTAGACATTTATTTGAGAGAAATTGAAGACCTGTATGAGAATGTCCCTTGTAGCCTATTCACAATGACCAACAACTTCGATACAACTCAAATGTCCTATCATTGGAGAACACACGAACAAATCATGGTGTATTCATACATGTATAGGAACAGACTACACTGACAAAGACTCTTTCCTTGACCAAACTCTAGCCAGGTTCCTCGAGCCCTCTTCTCGACTAGGCTTCAACCTTGACTTACTGGATAGAGACTCGAACGAACACTAATGTAGACTTTAACAGCTCAAGGCTCCACCCCTAGGATGATTCCGGTACCCCTTAGTGCCTGCCCGAGAAAACTCAAGGCTGCCAAAAGCATCCATTGTTTCTTCTAGCCAACACTGAAAGATCAGGTCCCTGTCTCCCAGTGAGCAAACCCAGGTGGTTTCACATGAACCAATACCTTTCCTGGCTTTTGTAATTTTTTACTTCTGATTTCATTCACCACCAACTTTCCTCCCTCATTCTCTCTTTAAAATCTCCTCTGTACAAACTGAAGTTGAGTTTCATTCACTCTGGACTCTTTTCCTTATTGGAATAGTTAATTACTGATTAAACTCTGTCCTCACCACGTGAACTAGTATCTAGCTTTATCTTTAAAAAAAATTTTTTTTAATGTTTATTTATTTTGAGAGACTGTGTGTGTGCGTGGATGCACACTCAGAGGAGGAGCAGGGGGTGGGGAAGACAGAGACAGAGAGAGAGAGAGAGAGAGAGAGAGAGAGAGAGAGAGAGAGAGAATCCTAAGCAGGCTCTACACTGTCAATGCAGAGCCAGACATGGGGCTCAATCCCACAAACCGTGAGATCATGCCCTGAGCCGGAATCAAGAGACAGATGGTCAAGTGACCAAGCCACCCAGGCGCCCCTGGCATTATCTTTGATAACGCAAAGAACATGGGTGAATCTCAAGGAACACAGTTGAGTGAAAGAAAACAAAAGAACACATACTGTATGACTCCATTTCCATGACATTCGAAAACAGGCAGATCTAATCTACCACAGATTTCGAAACCAGAAAATGACTGGTGAGGGTAAGGAGACTAATTAGAAACATATAACAAGGGAAGTTTCTAGAGTTTCAGATATATTTTATATCTTGTTTGGACGGTGGTACACAGATGTACCGTTGACTCTTGAACAACACAGGGGTTGGGGTGTCAACCTCCTGGGCAATCAAAACTTTGAATATAACTTTCGATTCCCCAAAAACTTAACTACAAATTGACTACTGTTGACCAGAAGTCTTAACAGTTGATTAACATGTATTCCGTACGTTAGATTTATTATATATTGTATTCTTTCAATAAAGTAGGCTAAAGAAAATATGAAGAGGGGCACCTGAGTGGCTCAGTTGGTTAAGGGTCTGACTTTAGCTCAGGGCACGATCTCATAGTTCATGGATTCGAGCCCTGCACCGGGCATTCTGTGGTCAGTGCGGAACCCACTTTGGACCTCTTTCTCCCTGTCTCTGCCTCTCCCTTGCTCGTGCATGCTCTCTCTCTCTCTCTCTCTCAAAAATAAATAAGCACTAAAAAAAAGAGAAAATATTAAGAAAATCATAAAGAAAATACGTTTAGAGTACTGTACTGCATTTATCGAAGGAGCCACATATAAGTGCAGTTCAAACCCATGTTGTTCAAGAGTCAACCATATACACATGTTAAGGCTCGTCAAACTGAACACTAAAGACCTGAGCATTCTATTTTATAAATCATCACCCTCTCACCCCTGCTCTCCCACCTCCATTTTCTTCCTTCCCCTCTCCCTCTGTCTCTTAAGAATACCTGGGGAAATTCTGAAGAACAAGAAAGATGAGCGATATAGCTGACCCTCCGATGGGGGATATTCCCCATTCAATATCCACTTACCCCTTCCTCCTTACCCCCATTTTGTTTGAGGTATCAATCTGCCCCGTGAGAAATTCTCCCCTCCCACACTTTCTTGCAGCTAGGGGTGAGGTCACCTGCCCAATTCTGGCCAATGAGAAGTATGTAGAAGTCTACAGGGTGGGACTCCCTGAAAAACTATTGCTTTCACAGACTCAAACACATGCTTTGGTTAGTATCGCTTTCTTTTCTTTCTTCCTGGAGTGCAGCTGCTCAAATGAACTAAGGAGATTGTGCTAGTCCCTGATACGACCCTGTTTTACCCCAAGCTAGAGGAGCTCTTGGCAAGTCACGACTAACACTTCGCAAGTCAAAATGTTTAGGCATCGAAATGAAAAAAGCAATTCCGACTGGAAGTCAAGAATGATCTACGCATTGCTGCGCTAAAGTATACGTAAGAATTTAGTATGGAAGTGATATTTCAAATCAATGGAGGATACAGACCATCAACGGACAGTGTAGGAACAAAAACTGCTAACTTATGACATACAAAATTATAAAGATAGATGAATGCTCTAAGCAATAGAAGCCAAAACCGTAAAAGTGCTAAAAGAAAAGGCAGTGATTGAAAACGGTCTCATAAAACGTTACCCAAAAGCCCCAAGCCATAAAGTTAGACTGTCAGAGTTGGCACCATAAAGATTCAGAATTTCTGCATCATGAAATGTATGGTACAAGCTAAACTTAAAGACAAGCAACAGTTTGAGAGAAAATAATGGAACACATACGTAGGCAAAGGACTACTACCATACATATGACAAGTTCTTACAGACCAATAAAAACATAAATGAAACAAAAAACCAAAAACCCAGTTAGGAAAATGATAAGGAGAAAGGCGTCATGTAAAAAAATATCAGAGATAGTGAAGAACTAAAAATGCTCAGTCTTAGGACGCCAGGGTGGCTCGGGCGGTTGAACGTCTGGCTTCGGCTCAGGTCATGATCTCACAGTTTGTGAGTTCGAGCCCCGCGTCAGGCTCTGTGCTAATAGCACAGGGCCTGCTTCGGATCCTCTCTCTCCCTCTCTCTGCCCCTTTCCCATTTGCTCTCTCTCTCTCTCTCTCTCTCTCTCTCAAAAATAAACATAATTTTTTAAAATAAAAATAGTCTTACTAGTGAGTAAAATAAAAAAGTTTTTTAAATAAAATAAAAATTTTTAAGAGGTATTATCCACCTGCCAGCTGACAAACAATTTAAGAGACTGAGAATATTCTGTGTTCAGCATCTCTTTTACCATGAGAACAGAAACGGACACAACCTCTTTCGAGGACCACTTTGCAAAGGCTTCTCCCCTGAAATCCATCTCACTGGAAAACTGAAACGCACATGCAAAGATGTTTATCGCAACCCCATTTTAATAGCAAAATCATAGCTACCCAAATAATGAACAGAAGAACAGTCACATAAACTAAAACCACATTGTGGAATACTGTTCAGCCATTAGGACAACAACAAAAAAAGGAGACAAAAAATTATATGTACGGTATATTCAAATTAGACTAATGACTTGGGGAAGAGTATTCACTTTGGCCCTTTAACAAATTAACCATTAAGGGGCACCTGGCTGGCTCAAAGAGTATGTGATTCTTGATCTCAGGGTTGTGAGTTTGAGCTCCACGTTGGGTGTAGAGACTACCTAAAAAAAAATCTTGGGGGTGGAGGGGGGAATCTGGGTGGCTCAGTCAGTTAGGCATCTGACTCTTGATATCAGCTCAGGTCATGATCTCACATTTTGTGAGATCAAGCTCCACATCAGGCTCTGCACTGACAGAGTGGAGCCTGCTTGGGATTCTTTCTTTCCCTCTCTCTCTCTCTCTCTCTCTCTGCCACCCTCCTCAACCCCGCGTGCACACACTCGCTCGCTCGCTCGCGTGCGCTCTCTCTCAAAATAAATAAGCATTAAAAAATAACAAAAAATAAATAAATAAAATCTTAGGGGCACATGAGTGGCTCCGTTGGTTAAGCGCTTGGCTCTTGATTTTGGCTCAGGTCACGATCTCATGGTTTGTGGGACCGAGCCCCACACTGGGCTCCACGTAGATGGCATGGAGCCTCTCTCATCCTCTCTCTGCTCCTCCACCTTCCCCCTCAAAAATAAATAAACAAAACATCAATAATAAGAATGTTTAAAAAATTGAAAAAATCTTAAAAACTTAATCATTAAAAACAATTAGTATTCTAGATTTGAAACCATTGTTTTTCATAGATGGTTTCCAAAATTTAATTTGTTGCTTTTTTGAAAAAATGAGGAGGGTTGCAGAAAATCCACGATTTACGGGACCTTCGTGATGGGCAAGTTGGGCAGCTAATTTATCCTCGCCAGAATATTCTAATTCTAAAGTGACACATCTTCTCTGAGGATGGAAAGCAGCAGCCCCCACCTTCAAATATTCAGATCAATCTCTCAAGCACTGCTCTCTGGGCACGGCTGCAAAGATGCAATCCGTGTGCTGGAAAGGCCTAAGCCCTTGGGAAAATGCCGCCTCTCCAGGGAGGTGATCCTGTGACCCACCTGCACCTCAAGGGGGACATTTTTGGATTCGGTGGAAATCAGATTGACTTCTGTAATTTCTACAACAGGATTTCAGTCTTACAGCCCCTGGCCTGGCTTCTAAAACAGACAGACCGCTCAAATCCAGTGAAACAGAACAGCAGAATGTGGAGACCTCATCAGGAAGCGCAACCCTGAGCATCGGCATTCAGTTCCCCGTCACTTGGCCGCCTGAGAAATGGGTCTAGCAGGCACGTGGCTAAGGCAGACACGGTCATTCCCCACACCTTTCTTCTCGCGGGGGGAGACAAACGTTCAACACTACGCCTGCCTACGCCACAGCTGCACTGACCACCGCCAAGGACACGCACAGAGAACACGGAAGGGGCTGGGCCTGGTCTGCAGGTGTCAGGGGCCTCCTGGCGGGAGCCACATCTGACATGAGCCAGAGGGCTTGGCTTCTTCTTTCACTCACTGGCCTCACCCACATCCAATCTGTCAACACATCCCATCACCTCCTCCTTCAAAACGTACCCAGAATCTGGTCGATTCTCAGCCCTTCCAGTGCAACCATCCTGACCCACGACATCAGCGCCTCTGTCTTGGAATATTCCATCAGCCTGTTAACTGATCTCCCCGCTTCCGTCCTTGCTCCCTACAGGCTGCTCTCAACAGAGAAGCCAGAGTGATCCCATTAAAACCCAAGTCATGTCACCTCGTTCTTCGGTTCAAAATTCTCCATTGGACACCACCACAAGTCCCTAAGACCCCTTCAGTCCACCTCCTTCTCCCTCAGGCTGGCCTGGTCCTTCCTGGAACAAGTCAGGCCTGCTCCCTCCATGGGGCTTCCTACCCTCTGTGCTCTCTGCCTGGGACACCGTTTCCAGAGACATCCACAGGGCTCCCTCCCTCACCTCCTACAAGCCTGTCCCCACCATTGTCCTTCTCAGGGGGCCATCTCAGGGGAAACTCTAAGCTCTACTCAGAGATACCAGCCTAGAGGGGCATCTAAAGGACAGAAGAAAAAAAAAACCCTCAGGTCCTAAGGAAAAACACCCTGAGAACATAGCAGAAATAACTGACCAAGCAAGGTGGAAAGCAGAGATCAGGGTCGAGAGGGGCCGCGCTGCTCACGCATAAGGTGGTGCGGCACCAGGGCGGAAACGCAGGGTGCCGCCGCGGCGATGGTGACAGACATGGATGAGAAGAGGTGATCGCTACAGACGAGGCATTCCAGAAAATGAGTGCCCTATGCATAGACTGGGTCCTCCACACGCTCAGTGAAGCCGACTGGGCTGATGGCAAAAAGGTCGAGACAGACAGGAGGACTGTGGGCCAGGCACCCAAGACGTCCACGAATCAGGTGAATAACCAGGAGAAAACAGTAATGAGGAGGATGAGAGGATGCTCTGCCTGGGGACCATGGATCTCAAGGAAACGGGGGGTTGGGGGGGGGTCAGAGAACAAGGACACAAATCTTGCACCCCCGATCCTGAAATCTCATACCCCGGGGTATGAGAAAACAGAGGCACCATCTGAGAGGACTTCAAAAAAGGATATCCCTGGGGAAGGACCAGGGTCAAAGCAAAGAGAGGGAAGAGATGGCTAAGGAGAGGCTGAGGAAGGAGACGAGGCTGGCGATTAAGGAGTGGGAATTTCCCAGGACACAGGCAGGGTCTGGGGAGAGGGGGTCAGGGGTAAACAACAGAGGGAACTGCCTTGGGAGGGCAGCACAGGACGGAGAAGACAAGGAGAGGGGAGATGGGTAGTGGCGAGAGTTAGCGATCACAGTAAGTGCTGGAAAAATACCTGCGGAATCCCACGGAATTTTTAAGCATAAGCCCAGAATGTCCGCTCAGAAGAGTTCTCGCTGTAGGACCGCAGGACTGAGAGCACAGGCCCATGCTGATGGTCACGGCACTGACGATGACGACTGGGACAGTGCTGATAATAACCACCAGTCTTCGACACCTGCCGTGTGCCAGGCACTGTGGGGAGCGCGCCACATTTAATCCTGCCGACAGCCGTCTGACACCGTTCACGTCACTACTATCCCCGGGAGGGCTCTGAAAGGAAGGAGGGAACAACCTGCAAGAGAAGTAACAGAACCGCACGAGTCCTGGGAAGCTAACTGGCTCCTGTGTTAAATTAGGGCTTTTATGGCCGTAACCTAAGGCGGGGGGAACCAGCCTGATCCACAGGTATGACCTATTCAGTAACTTCAACCAAACAGTGTTCGGAATGGAGGGAAATCAAAACCAGTAGTAACAATTTATTGAAGGCTTCACGCTGTGCCAGATCCTGTGCTAACTGCCTCGTGTCTGTGATCTCATTGAATCCTTACATCCCGAAGGTGGGTTACCATTGTTATCCCCCCACTTCAAAACTCAGACGACAGACAGCCCACGGTTCATGCAAGGAATCCCTATTTAATAACGTGATCTTTTGACAAGATTGAAGGGTTTAACACATTACGGTGAAGATATCACAGAACTTGAAGGAGAGAGACCTACAACGTGTCTTAAAACACTAACTTACGGATTCTCACAATCTTTTTGCATGTTTTTTTCAGATGAGGGAAAGGCCAGTGCAAAAGAAGCTTCAATGAAATGCGCCCAGATGGCAAACACGCCCAGTCTTTACAGCCCAGGACCTATCCCAGCAGATTCTGATTCCGTGAGTCTAGAGTAGGACGTGAGCATCTGTGGTTTCTTCCTTCCTTCCTTTCTTTTTTTTTTTTTTTAACATTTATTTATTTTTTGAGAGAAAGAGACACAGCATGAGCAGGAGAGGGGCAGAAAGAGAGAGAGACGCAGCATCAGCAGCAGAGCCCGATCAAAAAACGTGATGCAGAATGGTTTAGTGGCAGAGCTAGGATCAGCTTGACAGAGCCCGGCCCCAAGGTCCATGTTTTAAATCACTATGCTTAGTGTCCAAGAACCTACAAAAAGTGCGAGCCTTAACCCAAAACCTTGGCATTCCCCACCTCCATTCCCTAGTGGCCCCAGCTTCAAGGGCATTCTATCCATTCCTTTAACAGTTCGCACTCCCCTGCTCTGCCCCAACACCCTCCTATATCCCCGTTTTGCATTCAGCCTTGTGATCTCAGCTTCAACATTATTGCCTCAATGACAAACTCGAATGGCATGCCGTATTTCTCAGCACTCAACACAAAACCGTCATTATGTATTTCACAGGGAATTATTTGCTTCCTGTCTTTTCCAAGGAGATGGTGCTGCCCTCAGACGCCACGTCAGTCCTTTCATCATGTGTTCCCCAAAACTGAATACCCACCAACCATTCAAAAAAGAAGGCTTTGGCACAACGGATACGCTCAATAATTTCTGTGGAACGAATGAATAAAGTACACTCGAGCCTCGTGCTTCTAGGTGTGTGATACATGTCTGTGCTCACGATACTGCCCTCACTACACCCCCAAGTATGTAGACCCCTGTGGCATACTTGCTCAGGACTGGGAGGAGGAGGAGGAGGAGAAGGAGGAGGAGGAGGAGGCGGAGGAGGAGGCGGAGGAGGCGGCGGAGGAAGAAGAGGAGGAGCCACCGCCGCCTCAGCCAGAAGCGACGTACCTCCGCCAGGCCGTCCCCGCGTCGGCGAGGGCGATGTTGTGGCCCGGGAGGGGGAGGAGGAGGAGCCACCGCTGCCGCCGACGCCGACGCAGACACCGCCGCCTCAGACGCCGCTCAGCCGCCGAAGCAGCCGCCGCCGCACCCGCCGCTCAGCCGCTGGAGCCGCCGCAGTACCACCCGCAGCCGGCGCGGCCGCCGCCGCCGCTCAGCCGCCGCAGCCGCCGCAGTAGCAGCCGCAGCCGCTCAGCCGCCGCAGCCGCCGCAGTAGCAGCCGCAGCCGACGCAGCAGCCGCAGCCGCCGCAGTAGCAGCCGCAGCCGGCACAGCCGCCGCCGCAGCAGCAGCCGCAGGCGCAGCAGCAAGCCGCCGCCGCCGCCGCTGCCGCCGCTGCCGCCTCCGCCCGGAAGCGAAGTAGCCGCGCAAGGCCCGAGCCCCGCGGGCCGCCGCTGCCGCTGCCCTTAAACCGCGTGAAGCAGCTCGCCAAGCAGACCGTGGGCAGGTGAGTGAGCCGTGCCGGGCCGGCCGGGAGTGCGCGGGCCGGGGACCGGGGGTCGGGGTCTTGGCTGGGGCCGAGGCGGGCCCGCTGCCCCGCGGGGCCCCGCGCTCAGGCCCGGCCGCCCGCCGGGTCCGCTGCGGGCCAGGGACGAGGGCTGCGCCACGCAGCGGCCTGTCGCCCAGCTCAGGGCCGCCGCCTGAGCCCCCGGGTACAGCGGGGCGGGCCGGCCTCCCGGGACGCCCCACGCGCGGGTCCCCTCCGCCCATTGTCCCGGCCCCGCTGAGCATCGTCCTCTGGGGTCTGGACCCAAGCTTTCCCCGGGCCTCCCCCCGTCTCCCGGGGCTTTGCCTTGGGCGAAAACTCGGCTAACCGGTGTGCCCGAGGCCGGGCGGGCGCGGTGCTCTGGGGGGCGGCATTCTCAGCCTTTCCGGGTCGCCCGGCCGCTGCCCACCGACCGTCCACCTCCAAGTGCCTGAGGGCAGTCAATAAGTAAGGGGCGATCAGAGCCCATCGGAGCCGCTTAGTGAGACTCAGGACTCCCTTGGAGGCACTTTGGAGGGTGTGCCGTCTCCCAACCGTGGCCCCTGTGGTTGCTCAAGTTCTTGACCTGTAGACATTTGGAACCGGGACGAAAGAATTGTGGAAAGGCCTTGGGCAAGTGGAAAAACAAAAAGAGGAGGGGCTCTCAAAACAGCTTTTCTCACTTTGGATTGGGGAGCAAATCCTTCTCCAGGTTTCTCTGGTATCGCTTTAATGCTTGACAGGAAACGATCGATTATGAAATGACAGAAGAGACCGGACTTTGTAGTGGTTTTGAGAGCCTCTGGAGGTTGATCATCGTGTGCTGTGTTCTCTGGGGTAAATCTTTCAAGGTCTTTCAGGGCAGTGAGCTGTCCTGTCCCCGCTGACTGTTTATTCTGAGAAGGGGTATGAAAGTGTGACTTTTACATCGCTTTTTCTTCGTCTTTGTTTTCAACAGTTGAGTAAAAGGGGGCGTTTGGTTTGGCCACAGCACGTGGGGACGCTTCTTTTCTGTGTGTGTCTGAAAATACTTTTACTTCCCCTGGAGCTTTCTGTATTTGCCTTTTACACTTTCGTTCCCCCCCACCCCCCCGCCAAGGTGTTGCTTAGTTTTGTTCAATTTCGTTGCTACCCCCACCCTATTATCTCCGTGTGCACTTATCCTGTTTCCAGAGTGGATCCCTGTCCCTAGAGCCTAGCAGTGCCTACGTTTCTGTCATTTGTAGGAAAATGATAGAAATAATGAGTGCCAAGAGGAAGGCAGACGGAATAGTCGTGTGGCCCAAAGCTTCAACCAGGCATCTGTGAATGAGTTACAAGATAACTCCTTAGGAGTTTTCTCCGCCCCCCCCCACCCCCACCCCCTTAGCATTCTCAGTAACATGCATTGTGAAATCAGTATTTAGTGACGCTGAAGAGACATGTGTCACATTGTCGTTCTGGTCAGTTTGTACATCTCATGAGGAAAGGGGTGTTTGCTCTGTTTGCACAAAGTTCTGAGACTTTTCAAGCTATCGAGCCACTCAGGGTCTCTTTGGCTCCGGCTTCCTCTGTGGCAGCTTCTCTCTTCACGCTGCCGAATTACAGCCACGTGTGCCTCCTTTCGGTTGCCAGAGGCCGCCGAACCTTCTTCCCTGTTAGCCTCTACCTGGAAGTCTCCAAAGCTCCATTCACCTCACCTGCCCTAGACCTGCCTCCTACTCATTCTTTCGGTGTCCAGGCAAAGGTCACTGCCTCTAAAAGACCTTCTGTGATGCTCCAACGTGGATTGGGAGTCCCTGTCCTGGCCACTTACGTACGTCCGCATAGCACCTGTTTTTCTATAATGCAAGGCCTGTTTACTTGTTGGTATTCTCCATTAGACTGAACGCCTTGAGAGTCCTTGCCGTCTTTCTGTTTCATTGGCCAGCTCTGCTGTGGCTCCTGTCATAAGGTCGATTCTCCAGAAACATTTGTCAGTCTAGCACACATCTAGATCGTACCAGATCGCTCCGGTGGTGTGAGCCCAAGAATGGGAAAATGAAAGCTGGATAGAGTAAATGGTGATTCGTGCTAGCAGTGTAATTCTGGCCCTGACCTTTGACTCTGTTTGAAAATCTTTCTTGCTAGATGCCAGTGGAAGCAGCAGCTGTTACAGAGCTGTTAGGGGTGTGGCCATTTCTGCTCCCACAGCCAAAACTGTTTCCTGGGGAAGCTTTGGCTTTACTGCTGCTGACTCCCTCGATAAGTTTGTATTTTTTCCACGTCAAGAATGACGAAGGACTAGGGAGGAAAAAGGGAGGTGAGAGAGAGCCTAGGATTGTAATTGTGTGTTATTGGCGTAGGCATCGGGATTGGGATTTGGGGGGTATTGGGGTCCAGAGGAAAGCTAGAAAGCAGAGAAGTTACCTTCCCCCCCCGCCCCCCCGCCGCAGCCAAGAGTGATATTCTGTGTGTGAGTGGCTCGCCCATTGTGTCTGTTACGGATGCACAGAGTTCTGAATGGTGTCTTGCGAGGAAATATTCTCTTCCGAACAATGAGGACCTCGTGAGTCACCCCACCGTGAGGTTCTGTGGGATGGACATGTGGGAGAATTCGTAATGGGTAGAAGAAGTGAGTTCTCATGATGCAGTTTGTGGACAATGGGTGCATGAGTCTGTTTCGGAAGATGGTTTGTGTATCACAGGCGCGAGGACGATGCAGTGGTCTCTTGAGTGGGGTATCCCAAAGAAGAGAATTACGATGGTTGATTCATGCGTTCAAGAGACCCTTATCGAGCCCAAATTATGTGCCGTTGTGGAAAGTAGAAAAGAATCCAAGTGAATACAAACGCAGCTTCTGCCCTGAAGGGGCTCCACAGACTTGTGGAAGAGGTAGGCAAGCAAAAATGATTATACACCGTGAGGTAAGTCCTCCTTACAGAGGGATGGCGAACACACTAAGGGAAACTCTACTCTTACTGGAAGGAGAGAGGTAACACAACACAACAAAACAAAAAAAAAGAAACGGGAGAAAATTTGACCAGAGCCTTTCCCCTCCATCTTTCAACACTCTTTCAAACTTCTGCTGTATTGAGTAGGTCCCCTTTTTTTTTTTTTTTTTTTTTTTTAATATTTATTTATTTTTTTTTTTTTTTAAATTTTTTTTTTTTTCAACATTTTTTATTTTTTTTATTTTTGGGACAGAGAGAGACAGAGCATGAACGGGGGAGGGGCAGAGAGAGAGGGAGACACAGAATCGGAAACAGGCTCCAGGCTCCGAGCCATCGGCCCAGAGCCCGACGCGGGGCTCGAACTCACGGACCGCGAGATCGTGACCTGGCTGAAGTCGGACGCTTAACCGACTGCGCCACCCAGGCGCCCCTTTAATATTTATTTTTGAGAGAAAGGGTAGACAGAACATGAGCGGGGGAGAGGCAGAGAGAGAGGGAAACACAGAATCCGAAGCAGGCTCCAGGCTCCGATATGTCAGCACAGAGCCTGACGCGGGCCTCAAACCCACGAACCGAGAGATCCTGACCTGAGCCGAAGTCAGACACCTAACCCAGTGAGCCACCCAGGTGCCCCGTAGGTCTCTTTTGATTGTCAGTAAACCCACCTCGAGGGGCGCCTGGGTGGCTCAGTTGGCTGAATATCCTGCTCTTGATTTCAGCTCAGGTCATGATCTCACAGTTCCTGGGATGAAGCCCCGCCCACGTCAAGCTCTGTGCCAGTGGTGCGGAGCCTGCTTGGGATTTTCTGTCTCTGCCCCTTCCCCGCTCTCTGTCTCGATGACGAAAAAAGAAAAAAACACACAAAACCAAACCGACTGGAATTGTTATGAGCCAAGCTGCGAATTTGATTGGCTCCTATGTGAGGAAAAGAGTCCAAAAGCAATATAGTTGCAGCCAGGGCTGGATGCAGGGGTTCCACTCTTTAGGTAAGCTGTGTCACAAGGAGGAATCGCCCCCCACCCCACCCCTCCACCCCCCGGCTTCCAACATCTTCAGTTCAAGTCCCAGAGGGACAAAGAATACCTTTCACTGTGGCCAGAGCCCCAGGATTGACTGTGAAGGTATCTGATGGGGTCAGTGGCCTTTCCCTGGGCATGGAAATGGAGTCAGCCCCACCCCAGCCACAGGGGCCTAGAATGGGAGAGTGCCGAGCCCCCTCCCCCCCCCCCCCCCCCCCCCGCAAGGTAACCCAGCAGGAGGCAGGAAGTGTGGTCTTTTCTAGTCCTGCTAAAAGGAAAGAAAGAGCTTCTTGGAAATCCGGGACGCAGAGAATCCAGTAGCTGCGGATGGCCGTTGGCGTGGAGGGTGTGGAGGAAGGGGTGCACCGAGGTGAGGAACCTGAGCGTTTGGTCGTGAGGTCGATGAGTCCGGGAGGACAGGAATCTGGGGGCCTCATAGCAGAGTCGAGTACGCGGGTGAGGCTCTGGAAGGGAGTGTCTCTTTGGATGTGGGATTCTGCCGAGATCGAAGCTCTCCCTGGAGGCCTGAATGTTCTCCTAGATAGTAGCCTTTACGTAAGTCAGGGTTGCACACTCCAAGCCTCAGGGGGCCGGGCTAATAAGAATGAATAAAGAAAATAAGAGCGACCTAGACCAGGTGAGGGCCGTGGGGGACCCGACGGTGCCTGTCTCACCAAAGGGCCGCGTGAGAATCTGGGCCCGCCGTCGGGCCCGACCTTTGGAGTTGTTGAGAAAGGCCCAACTCCTTCTGGATTTTCATGAAGATTAGGTGGCATTTAATGCCAATTGAAAACAACCACCAGGACCCTGAGCGGGACTAAACAAAATACATCTGTGGCCACAGTTGGTCTGTGGGTCCCCAGCGGGCAGTTGCTTGTGTAAAAGGTTGGGGAGGTGGAGATTCCTGTGGTGACTTTTTTCTCCTTTTCCTCCTGCACCCCACCCTCCGATGACTACCTTCCGAGTTCTTGGGTTTGTCGACGAGCTCGTCCTTTCCTTTACAGAAACGTTTCAGAGATCCGAGAGTAGCAATCATCACTACTTGTCTCCTGGTTTGGTTTACCAAGCGCTGTACCGAACCACCTGGCCTGGTCTCACCTGCTGGCGCTTGTTATCATTTCTGGTTTAGAGAGAAGAAAAATGACCTGCCGTTGTCTGCCCGGCCAGCGAGTGGCCGAGGCAGGACTTGGGGCCAGGGTGTGACTCCGGACCCCGTGTGTTTCCGACTGTAGACACTGGGCCGGCTGCCCGCCAGGGAAGGGTTCGTGTGGATGAAATGTCTTTGGTGCTTGCTGACTTGCTGGGCTAGATGCTTTTGAGTCAAGTCTCTCACGGCCTTCTCCACAGCAACTCCCAGAGGTGATGTGCTTTATTCCTGGTTTCATGATGAGGAAGCGAGGCCTCAGAGAGGTCATCGGGCTAGTTAAGAAGAGCGCTGCCGTTCATCAGAAACCGGGGTTCTGCTTCCAAAGCAGATAGGAGTCCTTCCTTCACGCAGGCAACTCTTTGTTTCAGAGACCCCGTGTTAGAATGCTGTGTGACGACGCTTCCACAAAATCCTGGAAGCTAGGGGTTGGATGTTGCTCTCGTCCGGGGGCTCCTGCCAGGGATGGCCCCCGGGGGGACATTTGGCAATGGCCGGAGACAAACGTTTTTGTGTTTTGTCGTGACTTGGCTCGGGCGTGGGGTGCTCCTGGCATCTGGCGACACAGGCCGGGGATGCTGCTGACCAGCCTACACCGCCCAGGACAGCCTCGCCGCACAGAATTCTCTGGTCCCAAATGTCAAGAGTGGTGAGGTTGGTTGGGAAAGCCTGGTGGAGTCCTTTGAGATTCTGGACACGTGAATCGTGACAACCAAAGGTCCGTGACGTTTGCCTGCAGGGTGAAGGTGCGTTCCGTTTGGTCTGTTTCTTACGTGTGGAAGCATTTCTGACCATCGTTGGCCCGTACTGAACACTCGGGAGTTTTCACGTGGAAACCTGGGCTTCCTGCTGCTTCTCCAATGTTGCAAGACCTAGCGAAGCCTGGCATCGCGCCCTCGCGCAAGGACACGTCGTCGTAGCTGTAGCTGCAGCCGCGTAGGTGCTGTCCCGTCCGGGTGGGGCATCGACCGTCCAGTGTGCCCGGGTCCCTACCTGGCTTGTCCTGCTGTGGTACGTTCCTTGCGGACCCCTCCCTGCTCACGGATCTCTCAAGGACCTTCTCCAGGAGCAGCGGAGTCTCTGCCTCGCGAGGTAGCCCGTTGCGTTAGGGGCAACGCGAGTCAAAGGCATCTCTGCCCGTGAGTCCCAGGGGAGTCCTCCGGTGCCACGACGCCTGCGTCTCTCTACCGCGAGACGGCCCTTTCTGTATTCGGCGTCGCAAACCGCACACCGTGTCCTCGCTCTCTCAGCGGTAACATTCTCCACCCCTCACCTATTCTACACCCTGACTTCCTCCGCCTTTTCCAGGGGAGGTGGCTGTGCTTGGTTCGCTTCGGTCTGGGTGGATCCCGTCCAGCCTCTGCATAGAGCAGAGGAGGAAAGGAATGTGTTCTCCCCGCGACTTCTGAATCCGAGCTTCCGTGGCCTGGTCATCCACTTTACCTCCTGTGAAATCAAGCAGGGTTGTTTATAGGTGCGTGAAGAAAGCCCACGGTTCACTGAACCAGAATGAACCCTAAACAGATGTGGTCACGTGTGGCCTTATGGCGTTGGTTTTACACGTGAAGGCAGCATGGTATTCTAAGAGGAAATGATGTCTGTGGTCGTGGTTCCCAGTGTGTCCACGGCAGCCCCCTGCCCCTGAGATTGGACACGGGTGTATGGGATAGGGTCCCAGAGTCAGTACGCACACCACGCAGTCTTGTCGGACTGGCGATGTCTGGCCTTTATCATTCTGTTTCTGTGTCTCAAGTGTAGGCAGATGCCCTCGTAATCAATCCAAGTATAGATCCACGTACAAATATCATTACGCTCCTACCTGCCGTGTGTGTCTATTTGCTTCAACGTGGATGTGAAAAGTACAGCAGGCCCACGGTCCTTTTTCCAAAACCCTAGGGGCCAGATGCGTTTTGGAATTCAGACGTTTTCAGGTTTTATTTCATTTTTTTTTAATTTCTTTTTTTTTTCTTTTTCTTTTTTTTTTACGTTTATTGGTTTTTGAGACAGAGAGAGACTGAGCATGAACGGGGGAGGGTCAGAGAGAGGGAGACACACAACCCGAAACAGGCTCCAGGCTCTGAGCCGTCAGCACAGGGCCCGTCGCCGGGCTCGAACTCAAGGACCGCGAGCGAGATCGTGACCCGAGCCGAAGTGGGACGCTCAACCGACCGAGCCAGCCAGGTGCCCCATAAGTAGCCACTGTTTTCAGTTATATTTCTATCCGTAGAAACCCTGCTACCCTTAAAACACCTGGGATCCCAACAAATTTAAAGACGGTAAATATTTTGCTCTTTCTTCTAGATTTGGCTGATAGGTTCTGTTCAGCGCCGGTTTCAATGTCCTCTCAGCCACCTTTCCCTTGACCTTGAAGGGGACATGTTTTACCTTGTTATGCACAGGGCACCCAAACCCTTCTGCTATCACATGTCATCTTTGCAGGCAGGCAGGGTCTTCACTTACCGGGAGCACAGGTATGACCTCGCATGTCTGACATCCTACCGTGAGGACATTTGTCGGACACGTTTGTTGAGGACATACGAGTCTCAAATCTTTGCGTATGTTGGGGGTTCTGGAGGCAACATATTCCTTGTTGATAAATTTTACGTCAGCCCATTTATGCTGTGACTTGTAAATCAGACCACATGGAGTGGGCCTCCACCCAAACAAAGCGGTTGGGGAATACTCTCCTCCCATGTAGACAAATATATGTATATGTCTTCCTTTGGCCACAGCCTCCAAACCCACCAGTGTTTACCTACCCTGGTCAGAAGTAACCACTGTTTTGGGGTGCCTTGGTGGCTCGGTCAAGTGTAAGCGTCTGACTTTGGCTCAGGTTGTGGTCTCGTGCCTTGCGAACTTGTGGCTCGTGACCTCTCAGCTCTTGAGTTCAAGCCCCCCCTCTGTCAGCGCAGAACCTGCTTCAGGTCCTCTTTCTCCCTCTCTCTCATTCACTCTCTCTCTCTCTCTGCCCCTCCCCCATTTTCACTCTCAAACAAGAAAAATAAACATCAAAAAATTGTTGCAAACAAGAGAAGTAGCCAGTTTTTTTTTAATTAAAAAAAAATTTTTTTTTAACGTGTATTCATTTTTGCGAGACAGAGACAGAGCATGGGCGGGGAAGGGGCAGAGAGAGAGAGGGAGACACAGGATCTGAAGCAGGCTCCAGGCTTCCAGCTGTCTGCACGGAACCGGACGCGGGGCTCAAACTCACAAACTGCCAGATCATGACCTGAGCCGAAGTTGGACGCTCAACCGACGGAGCCACCCAGGCGCCCCTAAATGTTTTTTTATGTTTATTCATTTTTGAAAGACAGAGAGCACAAGCAGGGGTGGGGCGGAGAGAGAGGGGGACACAGAATCCGAAGCAGGCTCCAAGCTCCGAGCCGGCAGCACAGAGCCCGGCGCGCAGCTACAAGTCAGGAACCGCGAGATCACGAACCGCCGCCCCCTCCCACCGGTGCGCGGCCTAGCCGGGGCCGGTAGTCGGGATCCGCGGTGGCGCCGGGACGCGGGGCTCCGCGAGCTCGGCGGAGCGGGCGGGGAGGGGGGCGGAGGGGTCTCGGGCGGCGGGGAGCCAGGCCGCGCGCCGCGCCCGAGCCAGGCGCTCCTCTACCAGCCCGGCCCCGCGCGGCCCCCCCCCCCCCCCCCGGCGGGCTGAGCCGCTGGAAGTGACGCGCGGTGAGGGCGGGGCTCCGGCCCGGGAGCAGACGCCGCCGCCGCCGCCGCAGACACCGCCGCCTCAGACGCCGCTCAGCCGCCGAAGCAGCCGCCGCCGCCGCACCCGCCGCCGAAACAGCCGCCGCAGCCGCCGCAGTACGACCCGCAGCCGGCGCGGCCGCCGCCGCCGCTCAGCCGCCGCAGCCGCCGCAGTAGCAGCCGCAGCCGGCGCAGTAGCAGCCGCAGCAGGCGCGGCCGCCGCCGCCGCCGCCTCTCAGCCGCCGCAGCCGCCGCAGTAGCAGCCGCAGCCGGCGCAGCAGCCGCAGCAGCCGCAGCCGCCGCAGTAGCAGCCGCAACAGGCGCGGCCGCCGCCGCTCAGCCGCCGCAGCCGCCGCAGTAGCAGCCGCAGCCGGCGCAGCCGCCGCAGCCGCCGCAGTGGCAGCCGCAGCCGGCGTGGCCGCCGCCGCCGCTGCCGCTCAGCCGCCGCAGTAGCAGCCGCCGCAGTAGCAGCCGCAGCCGCTCAGCCGCCGCAGCCGCCGCAGTAGCAGCCGCAGCCGGCACAGCCGCCGCCGCAGCAGCAGCCGCAGGCGTAGCAGCAAGCCGCGGCCGCCGCCGCTGCCGCCGCTGCCGCCTCGGCCCGGAAGCGAAGTAGCCGCGCAAGGCCCGAGCCCCGCGGGCCGCCGCTGCCGCTGCCCTTGAACCGCGTGAAGCAGCTCGCCAAGCAGACCGTGGGCAGGTGAGTGAGCCGTGCCGGGCCTGCCGGGAGCGCGCGGGCCGGGGAACGGGGGTCGGGGTCGTGGCTGGGGCCGAGGCGGGCCCGCTGCCCCGCGGGGCCCCGCGCTCAGGCCCGGCCGCCCGCCGGGTCCGCTGCGGGCCAGGGACGAGGGCTGCGCCACGCAGCGGCCTGTCGCCCAGCTCAGGGCCGCCGCCTGAGCCCCCGGGAACGGTGGGGCGGGCCGGCCTCCCGGGACGCCCCCCGCGCGGGTCCCCGCCGCCCATTGTCCCGGCCCCGCTGAGCATCGTCCTCTGGGGTCTGGACCCAAGCTTTCCCCGGGCCTCCCCCCGTCTCCCGGGGCTTTGCCTTGGGCGAAAACTCGGCTAACCGGTGTGCCCGAGGCCGGGCGGGCGCGGTGCTCTGCGGGGCGGCATTCTCAGCCTTTCCGGGTCGCCCGGCCGCTGCCCACCGACCGTCCACCTCCAAGTGCCTGAGGGCAGTCAATAAGTAAGGGGCGATCAGAGCCCATCGGAGCCGCTTAGTGAGACTCAGGACTCCCTTGGAGGCACTTTGGAGGGTGTGCCGTCTCCCAACCGTGGCCCCTGTGGTTGCTCAAGTTCTTGACCTGTAGACATTTGGAACCGGGAGGAAAGAATTGTGGAAAGGCCTTGGGCAAATGGAAAAACAAAAAGAGGAGGGGCTCTCAAAACAGCTTTTCTCACTTTGGATTGGGGAGCAAATCCTTCTCCAGGTTTCTCTGGTATCGCTTTAATGCTTGACAGGAAACGATCGATTATGAAATGACAGAAGAGACCGGACTTTGTAGTGGTTTTGAGAGCCTCTGGAGGTTGATCATCGTGTGCTGTGTTCTCTGGGGTAAATCTTTCAAGGTCTTTCAGGGCAGTGAGCTGTCCTGTCCCCGCTGACTGTTTATTCTGAGAAGGGGTATGAAAGTGTGACTTTTACATCGCTTTTTCTTCGTCTTTGTTTTCAAGAGTTGAGTAAAAGGGGGCGTTTGGTTTGGCCACAGCACGTGGGGACGCTTCTTTTCTGTGTGTGTCTGAAAATACTTTTACTTCCCCTGGAGCTTTCTGTATTTGCCTTTTACACTTTCGTTCCCCCCCCCCCCCCGCCAAGGTTTTGCTTAGTTTTGTTCAATTTCGTTGCTACCCCCACCCTATTATCTCCGTGTGCACTTATCCTGTTTCCAGAGTGGATCCCTGTCCCTAGAGCCTAGCAGTGCCTACGTTTCTGTCATTTGTAGGAAAATGATAGAAATAATGAGTGCCAAGAGGAAGGCAGACGGAATAGTCGTGTGGCCCAAAGCTTCAACCAGGCATCTGTGAATGAGTTACAAGATAACTCCTTAGGAGTTTTCTCCGTCCCCCCCCCACCCCCACCCCCTTAGCATTCTCAGTAACATGCATTGTGAAATCAGTATTTAGTGACTCTGAAGAGACATGTGTCACATTGTCGTTCTGGTCAGTTTGTACATCTCATGAGGAAAGGGGTGTTTGCTCTGTTTGCACAAAGTTCTGAGACTTTTCAAGCTATCGAGCCACTCAGGGTCTCTTTGGCTCCGGCTTCCTCTGTGGCAGCTTCTCTCTTCACGCTGCCGAATTACAGCCATGTGTGCCTCCTTTCGGTTGCCAGAGGCCGCCGAACCTTCTTCCCTGTTAGCCTCTACCTGGAAGTCTCCAAAGCTCCATTCACCTCACCTGCCCTAGACCTGCCTCCTACTCATTCTTTCGGTGTCCAGGCAAAGGTCACTGCCTCTAAAAGACCTTCTGTGATGCTCCAACGTGGATTGGGAGTCCCTGTCCTGGCCACTTACGTACGTCCGCATAGCACCTGTTTTTCTATAATGCAAGGCCTGTTTACTTGTTGGTATTCTCCATTAGACTGAACGCCTTGAGAGTCCTTGCCGTCTTTCTGTTTCATTGGCCAGCTCTGCTGTGGCTCCTGTCATAAGGTCGATTCTCCAGAAACATTTGTCAGTCTAGCACACATCTAGATCGTACCAGATCGCTCCGGTGGTGTGAGCCCAAGAATGGGAAAATGAAAGCTGGATAGAGTAAATGGTGATTCGTGCTAGCAGTGTAATTCTGGCCCTGACCTTTGACTCTGTTTGAAAATCTTTCTTGCTAGATGCCAGTGGAAGCAGCAGCTGTTACAGAGCTGTTAGGGGTGTGGCCATTTCTGCTCCCACAGCCAAAACTGTTTCCTGGGGAAGCTTTGGCTTTACTGCTGCTGACTCCCTCGATAAGTTTGTATTTTTTCCACGTCAAGAATGACGAAGGACTAGGGAGGAAAAAGGGAGGTGAGAGAGAGCCTAGGATTGTAATTGTGTGTTATTGGCGTAGGCATCGGGATTGGGATTTGGGGGGTATTGGGGTCCAGAGGAAAGCTAGAAAGCAGAGAAGTTACCTTCCCCCCCCGCCCCCCCGCCGCAGCCAAGAGTGATATTCTGTGTGTGAGTGGCTCGCCCATTGTGTCTGTTACGGATGCACAGAGTTCTGAATGGTGTCTTGCGAGGAAATATTCTCTTCCGAACAATGAGGACCTCGTGAGTCACCCCACCGTGAGGTTCTGTGGGATGGACATGTGGGAGAATTCGTAATGGGTAGAAGAAGTGAGTTCTCATGATGCAGTTTGTGGACAATGGGTGCATGAGTCTGTTTCGGAAGATGGTTTGTGTATCACAGGCGCGAGGACGATGCAGTGGTCTCTTGAGTGGGGTATCCCAAAGAAGAGAATTACGATGGTTGATTCATGCGTTCAAGAGACCCTTATCGAGCCCAAATTATGTGCCGTTGTGGAAAGTAGAAAAGAATCCAAGTGAATACAAACGCAGCTTCTGCCCTGAAGGGGCTCCACAGACTTGTGGAAGAGGTAGGCAAGCAAAAATGATTATACACCGTGAGGTAAGTCCTCCTTACAGAGGGATGGCGAACACACTAAGGGAAACTCTACTCTTACTGGAAGGAGAGAGGTAACACAACACAACAAAACAAAAAAAAAAGAAACGGGAGAAAATTTGACCAGAGCCTTTCCCCTCCATCTTTCAACACTCTTTCAAACTTCTGCTGTATTGAGTAGGTCCCCTTTTTTTTTTTTTTTTTTTTTTTTTAATATTTATTTTTGAGAGAAAGGGTAGACAGAACATGAGCGGGGGAGAGGCAGAGAGAGAGGGAAACACAGAATCCGAAGCAGGCTCCAGGCTCCGATATGTCAGCACAGAGCCTGACGCGGGCCTCAAACCCACGAACCGAGAGATCCTGACCTGAGCCGAAGTCAGACACCTAACCCAGTGAGCCACCCAGGTGCCCCGTAGGTCTCTTTTGATTGTCAGTAAACCCACCTCGAGGGGCGCCTGGGTGGCTCAGTTGGCTGAATATCCTGCTCTTGATTTCAGCTCAGGTCATGATCTCACAGTTCCTGGGATGAAGCCCCGCCCACGTCAAGCTCTGTGCCAGTGGTGCGGAGCCTGCTTGGGATTTTCTGTCTCTGCCCCTTCCCCGCTCTCTGTCTCGATGACGAAAAAAGAAAAAAACACACAAAACCAAACCGACTGGAATTGTTATGAGCCAAGCTGCGAATTTGATTGGCTCCTATGTGAGGAAAAGAGTCCAAAAGCAATATAGTTGCAGCCAGGGCTGGATGCAGGGGTTCCACTCTTTAGGTAAGCTGTGTCACAAGGAGGAATCGCCCCCCACCCCACCCCTCCACCCCCCGGCTTCCAACATCTTCAGTTCAAGTCCCAGAGGGGCAAAGAATACCTTTCACTGTGGCCAGAGCCCCAGGATTGACTGTGAAGGTATCTGATGGGGTCAGTGGCCTTTCCCTGGGCATGGAAATGGAGTCAGCCCCACCCCAGCCACAGGGGCCTAGAATGGGAGAGTGCCGAGCCCCCTCCCCCCCCCCCCCCCGCAAGGTAACCCAGCAGGAGGCAGGAAGTGTGGTCTTTTCTAGTCCTGCTAAAAGGAAAGAAAGAGCTTCTTGGAAATCCGGGACGCAGAGAATCCAGTAGCTGCGGATGGCCGTTGGCGTGGAGGGTGTGGAGGAAGGGGTGCACCGAGGTGAGGAACCTGAGCGTTTGGTCGTGAGGTCGATGAGTCCGGGAGGACAGGAATCTGGGGGCCTCATAGCAGAGTCGAGTACGCGGGTGAGGCTCTGGAAGGGAGTGTCTCTTTGGATGTGGGATTCTGCCGAGATCGAAGCTCTCCCTGGAGGCCTGAATGTTCTCCTAGATAGTAGCCTTTACGTAAGTCAGGGTTGCACACTCCAAGCCTCAGGGGGCCGGGCTAATAAGAATGAATAAAGAAAATAAGAGCGACCTAGACCAGGTGAGGGCCGTGGGGGACCCGACGGTGCCTGTCTCACCAAAGGGCCGCGTGAGAATCTGGGCCCGCCGTCGGGCCCGACCTTTGGAGTTGTTGAGAAAGGCCCAACTCCTTCTGGATTTTCATGAAGATTAGGTGGCATTTAATGCCAATTGAAAACAACCACCAGGACCCTGAGCGGGACTAAACAAAATACATGTGTGGCCACAGTTGGTCTGTGGGTCCCCAGCGGGCAGTTGCTTGTGTAAAAGGTTGGGGAGGTGGAGATTCCTGTGGTGACTTTTTTCTCCTTTTCCTCCTGCACCCCACCCTCCGATGACTACCTTCCGAGTTCTTGGGTTTGTCGACGAGCTCGTCCTTTCCTTTACAGAAACGTTTCAGAGATCCGAGAGTAGCAATCATCACTACTTGTCTCCTGGTTTGGTTTACCAAGCGCTGTACCGAACCACCTGGCCTGGTCTCACCTGCTGGCGCTTGTTATCATTTCTGGTTTAGAGAGAAGAAAAATGACCTGCCGTTGTCTGCCCGGCCAGCGAGTGGCCGAGGCAGGACTTGGGGCCAGGGTGTGACTCCGGACCCCGTGTGTTTCCGACTGTAGACACTGGGCCGGCTGCCCGCCAGGGAAGGGTTCGTGTGGATGAAATGTCTTTGGTGCTTGCTGACTTGCTGGGCTAGATGCTTTTGAGTCAAGTCTCTCACGGCCTTCTCCACAGCAACTCCCAGAGGTGATGTGCTTTATTCCTGGTTTCATGATGAGGAAGCGAGGCCTCAGAGAGGTCATCGGGCTAGTTAAGAAGAGCGCTGCCGTTCATCAGAAACCGGGGTTCTGCTTCCAAAGCAGATAGGAGTCCTTCCTTCACGCAGGCAACTCTTTGTTTCAGAGACCCCGTGTTAGAATGCTGTGTGACGACGCTTCCACAAAATCCTGGAAGCTAGGGGTTGGATGTTGCTCTCGTCCGGGGGCTCCTGCCAGGGATGGCCCCCGGGGGGACATTTGGCAATGGCCGGAGACAAACGTTTCTGTGTTTTGTCGTGACTTGGCTCGGGCGTGGGGTGCTCCTGGCATCTGGCGACACAGGCCGGGGATGCTGCTGACCAGCCTACACCGCCCAGGACAGCCTCGCCGCACAGAATTCTCTGGTCCCAAATGTCAAGAGTGGTGAGGTTGGTTGGGAAAGCCTGGTGGAGTCCTTTGAGATTCTGGACACGTGAATCGTGACAACCAAAGGTCCGTGACGTTTGCCTGCAGGGTGAAGGTGCGTTCCGTTTGGTCTGTTTCTTACGTGTGGAAGCATTTCTGACCATCGTTGGCCCGTACTGAACACTCGGGGGTTTTCACGTGGAAACCTGGGCTTCCTGCTGCTTCTCCAATGTTGCAAGACCTAGCGAAGCCTGGCATCGCGCCCTCGCGCAAGGACACGTCGTCGTAGCTGTAGCTGCAGCCGCGTAGGTGCTGTCCCGTCCGGGTGGGGCATCGACCGTCCAGTGTGCCCGGGTCCCTACCTGGCTTGTCCTGCTGTGGTACGTTCCTTGCGGACCCCTCCCTGCTCACGGATCTCTCAAGGACCTTCTCCAGGAGCAGCGGAGTCTCTGCCTCGCGAGGTAGCCCGTTGCGTTAGGGGCAACGCGAGTCAAAGGCATCTCTGCCCGTGAGTCCCAGGGGAGTCCTCCGGTGCCACGACGCCTGCGTCTCTCTACCGCGAGACGGCCCTTTCTGTATTCGGCGTCGCAAACCGCACACCGTGTCCTCGCTCTCTCAGCGGTAACATTCTCCACCCCTCACCTATTCTACACCCTGACTTCCTCCGCCTTTTCCAGGGGAGGTGGCTGTGCTTGGTTCGCTTCGGTCTGGGTGGATCCCGTCCAGCCTCTGCATAGAGCAGAGGAGGAAAGGAATGTGTTCTCCCCGCGACTTCTGAATCCGAGCTTCCGTGGCCTGGTCATCCACTTTACCTCCTGTGAAATCAAACAGGGTTGTTTATAGGTGCGTGAAGAAAGCCCACGGTTCACTGAACCAGAATGAACCCTAAACAGATGTGGTCACGTGTGGCCTTATGGCGTTGGTTTTACACGTGAAGGCAGCATGGTATTCTAAGAGGAAATGATGTCTGTGGTCGTGGTTCCCAGTGTGTCCACGGCAGCCCCCTGCCCCTGAGATTGGACACGGGTGTATGGGATAGGGTCCCAGAGTCAGTACGCACACCACGCAGTCTTGTCGGACTGGCGATGTCTGGCCTTTATCATTCTGTTTCTGTGTCTCAAGTGTAGGCAGATGCCCTCGTAATCAATCCAAGTATAGATCCACGTACAAATATCATTACGCTCCTACCTGCCGTGTGTGTCTATTTGCTTCAACGTGGATGTGAAAAGTACAGCAGGCCCACGGTCCTTTTTCCAAAACCCTAGGGGCCAGATGCGTTTTGGAATTCAGACGTTTTCAGGTTTTATTTCATTTTTTTTTTAATTTCTTTTTTTTTCTTTTTCTTTTGTTTTACGTTTATTGGTTTTTGAGACAGAGAGAGACTGAGCATGAACGGGGGAGGGTCAGAGAGAGGGAGACACACAACCCGAAACAGGCTCCAGGCTCTGAGCCGTCAGCACAGGGCCCGTCGCCGGGCTCGAACTCAAGGACCGCGAGCGAGATCGTGACCCGAGCCGAAGTGGGACGCTCAACCGACCGAGCCAGCCAGGTGCCCCATAAGTAGCCACTGTTTTCAGTTATATTTCTATCCGTAGAAACCCTGCTACCCTTAAAACACCTGGGATCCCAACAAATTTAAAGACGGTAAATATTTTGCTCTTTCTTCTAGATTTGGCTGATAGGTTCTGTTCAGCGCCGGTTTCAATGTCCTCTCAGCCACCTTTCCCTTGACCTTGAAGGGGACATGTTTTACCTTGTTATGCACAGGGCACCCAAACCCTTCTGCTATCACATGTCATCTTTGCAGGCAGGCAGGATCTTCACTTACCGGGAGCACAGGTATGACCTCGCATGTCTGACATCCTACCGTGAGGACATTTGTCGGACACGTTTGTTGAGGACATACGAGTCTCAAATCTTTGCGTATGTTGGGGGTTCTGGAGGCAACATATTCCTTGTTGATAAATTTTACGTCAGCCCATTTATGCTGTGACTTGTAAATCAGACCACATGGAGTGGGCCTCCACCCAAACAAAGCGGTTGGGGAATACTCTCCTCCCATGTAGACAAATATATGTATATGTCTTCCTTTGGCCACAGCCTCCAAACCCACCAGTGTCTACCCTGGTCAGAAGTAACCACTGTTTTGGGGTGCCTTGGTGGCTCGGTCAAGTGTAAGCGTCTGACTTTGGCTCAGGTTGTGGTCTCGTGCCTTGCGAACTTGTGGCTCGTGACCTCTCAGCTCTTGAGTTCAAGCCCCCCCTCTGTCAGCGCAGAACCTGCTTCAGGTCCTCTTTCTCCCTCTCTCTCATTCACTCTCTCTCTCTCTCTGCCCCTCCCCCATTTTCACTCTCAAACAAGAAAAATAAACATCAAAAAATTGTTGCAAACAAGAGAAGTAGCCAGTTTTTTTTTAATTAAAAAAAAAATTTTTTTTAACGTGTATTCATTTTTGCGAGACAGAGACAGAGCATGGGCGGGGAAGGGGCAGAGAGAGAGAGGGAGACACAGGATCTGAAGCAGGCTCCAGGCTTCCAGCTGTCTGCACGGAACCGGACGCGGGGCTCAAACTCACAAACTGCCAGATCATGACCTGAGCCGAAGTTGGACGCTCAACCGACGGAGCCACCCAGGCGCCCCTAAATGTTTTTTTATGTTTATTCATTTTTGAAAGACAGAGAGCACAAGCAGGGGTGGGGCGGAGAGAGAGGGGGACACAGAATCCGAAGCAGGCTCCAAGCTCCGAGCCGGCAGCACAGAGCCCAGCGCGCAGCTACAAGTCAGGAACCGCGAGATCACGAACCGCCGCCCCCTCCCACCGGTGCGCGGCCTAGCCGGGGCCGGGAGTCGGGATCCGCGGTGGCGCCGGGACGCGGGGCTCCGCGAGCTCGGCGGAGCGGGCGGGGAGGGGGGCGGAGGGGTCTCGGGCGGCGGGGAGCCAGGCCGCGCGCCGCGCCCGAGCCAGGCGCTCCTCTACCAGCCCGGCCCCGCGCGGCCCCCCCCCCCCCCCCCCCCCGGCGGGCTGAGCCGCTGGAAGTGACGCGCGGTGAGGGCGGGGCTCCGGCCCGGGAGCAGACGCCGCCGCCGCCGCCGCCGCCGCAGACACCGCCGCCTCAGACGCCGCTCAGCCGCCGAAGCAGCCGCCGCCGCCGCACCCGCCGACGAAACAGCCGCCGCAGCCGCCGCAGTACGACCCGCAGCCGGCGCGGCCGCCGCCGCCGCTCAGCCGCCGCAGTAGCAGCCGCAGCCGGCGCAGTAGCAGCCGCAGCAGGCGCGGCCGCCGCCGCCGCTCAGCCGCCGCAGCCGCCGCAGTAGCAGCCGCAGCCGGCGCAGCCGCCGCAGCCGCCGCAGTGGCAGCCGCAGCCGGCGTGGCCGCCGCCGCCGCTGCCGCTCAGCCGCCGCAGTAGCAGCCGCCGCAGTAGCAGCCGCAGCCGCTCAGCCGCCGCAGCCGCCGCAGTAGCAGCCGCAGCCGGCACAGCCGCCGCCGCAGCAGCAGCCGCAGGCGTAGCAGCAAGCCGCGGCCGCCGCCGCTGCCGCCGCTGCCGCCTCGGCCCGGAAGCGAAGTAGCCGCGCAAGGCCCGAGCCCCGCGGGCCGCCGCTGCCGCTGCCCTTGAACCGCGTGAAGCAGCTCGCCAAGCAGACCGTGGGCAGGTGAGTGAGCCGTGCCGGGCCGGCCGGGAGCGCGCGGGCCGGGGAACGGGGGTCGGGGTCGTGGCTGGGGCCGAGGCGGGCCCGCTGCCCCGCGGGGCCCCGCGCTCAGGCCCGGCCGCCCGTCGGGTCCGCTGCGGGCCAGGGACGAGGGCTGCGCCACGCAGCGGCCTGTCGCCCAGCTCAGGGCCGCCGCCTGAGCCCCCGGGAACGGTGGGGCGGGCCGGCCTCCCGGGACGCCCCCCGCGCGGGTCCCCGCCGCCCATTGTCCCGGCCCCGCTGAGCATCGTCCTCTGGGGTCTGGACCCAAGCTTTCCCCGGGCCTCCCCCCGTCTCCCGGGGCTTTGCCTTGGGCGAAAACTCGGCTAACCGGTGTGCCCGAGGCCGGGCGGGCGCGGTGCTCTGGGGGGCGGCATTCTCAGCCTTTCCGGGTCGCCCGGCCGCTGCCCACCGACCGTCCACCTCCAAGTGCCTGAGGGCAGTCAATAAGTAAGGGGCGATCAGAGCCCATCGGAGCCGCTTAGTGAGACTCAGGACTCCCTTGGAGGCACTTTGGAGGGTGTGCCGTCTCCCAACCGTGGCCCCTGTGGTTGCTCAAGTTCTTGACCTGTAGACATTTGGAACCGGGAGGAAAGAATTGTGGAAAGGCCTTGGGCAAATGGAAAAACAAAAAGAGGAGGGGCTCTCAAAACAGCTTTTCTCACTTTGGATTGGGGAGCAAATCCTTCTCCAGGTTTCTCTGGTATCGCTTTAATGCTTGACAGGAAACGATCGATTATGAAATGACAGAAGAGACCGGACTTTGTAGTGGTTTTGAGAGCCTCTGGAGGTTGATCATCGTGTGCTGTGTTCTCTGGGGTAAATCTTTCAAGGTCTTTCAGGGCAGTGAGCTGTCCTGTCCCCGCTGACTGTTTATTCTGAGAAGGGGTATGAAAGTGTGACTTTTACATCGCTTTTTCTTCGTCTTTGTTTTCAAGAGTTGAGTAAAAGGGGGCGTTTGGTTTGGCCACAGCACGTGGGGACGCTTCTTTTCTGTGTGTGTCTGAAAATACTTTTACTTCCCCTGGAGCTTTCTGTATTTGCCTTTTACACTTTCGTTCCCCCCCCCCCCCCGCCAAGGTTTTGCTCAGTTTTGTTCAATTTCGTTGCTACCCCCACCCTATTATCTCCGTGTGCACTTATCCTGTTTCCAGAGTGGATCCCTGTCCCTAGAGCCTAGCAGTGCCTACGTTTCTGTCATTTGTAGGAAAATGATAGAAATAATGAGTGCCAAGAGGAAGGCAGACGGAATAGTCGTGTGGCCCAAAGCTTCAACCAGGCATCTGTGAATGAGTTACAAGATAACTCCTTAGGAGTTTTCTCCGCCCCCCCCCACCCCCACCCCCTTAGCATTCTCAGTAACATGCATTGTGAAATCAGTATTTAGTGACTCTGAAGAGACATGTGTCACATTGTCGTTCTGGTCAGTTTGTACATCTCATGAGGAAAGGGGTGTTTGCTCTGTTTGCACAAAGTTCTGAGACTTTTCAAGCTATCGAGCCACTCAGGGTCTCTTTGGCTCCGGCTTCCTCTGTGGCAGCTTCTCTCTTCACGCTGCCGAATTACAGCCATGTGTGCCTCCTTTCGGTTGCCAGAGGCCGCCGAACC
Organism: Neofelis nebulosa; assembly: GCF_028018385.1. Classification (NCBI taxonomy): domain Eukaryota; kingdom Metazoa; phylum Chordata; class Mammalia; order Carnivora; family Felidae; genus Neofelis; species Neofelis nebulosa. The sequence goes on along the minus strand of NC_080799.1, from coordinate 20,386,463 downwards.
TTCTTCCCTGTTAGCCTCTACCTGGAAGTCTCCAAAGCTCCATTCACCTCACCTGCCCTAGACCTGCCTCCTACTCATTCTTTCGGTGTCCAGGCAAAGGTCACTGCCTCTAAAAGACCTTCTGTGATGCTCCAACGTGGATTGGGAGTCCCTGTCCTGGCCACTTACGTACGTCCGCATAGCACCTGTTTTTCTATAATGCAAGGCCTGTTTACTTGTTGGTATTCTCCATTAGACTGAACGCCTTGAGAGTCCTTGCCGTCTTTCTGTTTCATTGGCCAGCTCTGCTGTGGCTCCTGTCATAAGGTCGATTCTCCAGAAACATTTGTCAGTCTGGCACACATCTAGATCGTACCAGATCGCTCCGGTGGTGTGAGCCCAAGAATGGGAAAATGAAAGCTGGATAGAGTAAATGGTGATTCGTGCTAGCAGTGTAATTCTGGCCCTGACCTTTGACTCTGTTTGAAAATCTTTCTTGCTAGATGCCAGTGGAAGCAGCAGCTGTTACAGAGCTGTTAGGGGTGTGGCCATTTCTGCTCCCACAGCCAAAACTGTTTCCTGGGGAAGCTTTGGCTTTACTGCTGCTGACTCCCTCGATAAGTTTGTATTTTTTCCACGTCAAGAATGACGAAGGACTAGGGAGGAAAAAGGGAGGTGAGAGAGAGCCTAGGATTGTAATTGTGTGTTATTGGCGTAGGCATCGGGATTGGGATTTGGGGGGTATTGGGGTCCAGAGGAAAGCTAGAAAGCAGAGAAGTTACCTTCCCCCCCCGCCCCCCCGCCGCAGCCAAGAGTGATATTCTGTGTGTGAGTGGCTCGCCCATTGTGTCTGTTACGGATGCACAGAGTTCTGAATGGTGTCTTGCGAGGAAATATTCTCTTCCGAACAATGAGGACCTCGTGAGTCACCCCACCGTGAGGTTCTGTGGGATGGACATGTGGGAGAATTCGTAATGGGTAGAAGAAGTGAGTTCTCATGATGCAGTTTGTGGACAATGGGTGCATGAGTCTGTTTCGGAAGATGGTTTGTGTATCACAGGCGCGAGGACGATGCAGTGGTCTCTTGAGTGGGGTATCCCAAAGAAGAGAATTACGATGGTTGATTCATGCGTTCAAGAGACCCTTATCGAGCCCAAATTATGTGCCGTTGTGGAAAGTAGAAAAGAATCCAAGTGAATACAAACGCAGCTTCTGCCCTGAAGGGGCTCCACAGACTTGTGGAAGAGGTAGGCAAGCAAAAATGATTATACACCGTGAGGTAAGTCCTCCTTACAGAGGGATGGCGAACACACTAAGGGAAACTCTACTCTTACTGGAAGGAGAGAGGTAACACAACACAACAAAACAAAAAAAAAGAAACGGGAGAAAATTTGACCAGAGCCTTTCCCCTCCATCTTTCAACACTCTTTCAAACTTCTGCTGTATTGAGTAGGTCCCCTTTTTTTTTTTTTTTTTTTTTTTTAATATTTATTTTTGAGAGAAAGGGTAGACAGAACATGAGCGGGGGAGAGGCAGAGAGAGAGGGAAACACAGAATCCGAAGCAGGCTCCAGGCTCCGATATGTCAGCACAGAGCCTGACGCGGGCCTCAAACCCACGAACCGAGAGATCCTGACCTGAGCCGAAGTCAGACACCTAACCCAGTGAGCCACCCAGGTGCCCCGTAGGTCTCTTTTGATTGTCAGTAAACCCACCTCGAGGGGCGCCTGGGTGGCTCAGTTGGCTGAATATCCTGCTCTTGATTTCAGCTCAGGTCATGATCTCACAGTTCCTGGGATGAAGCCCCGCCCACGTCAAGCTCTGTGCCAGTGGTGCGGAGCCTGCTTGGGATTTTCTGTCTCTGCCCCTTCCCCGCTCTCTGTCTCGATGACGAAAAAAGAAAAAAACACACAAAACCAAACCGACTGGAATTGTTATGAGCCAAGCTGCGAATTTGATTGGCTCCTATGTGAGGAAAAGAGTCCAAAAGCAATATAGTTGCAGCCAGGGCTGGATGCAGGGGTTCCACTCTTTAGGTAAGCTGTGTCACAAGGAGGAATCGCCCCCCACCCCACCCCTCCACCCCCCGGCTTCCAACATCTTCAGTTCAAGTCCCAGAGGGACAAAGAATACCTTTCACTGTGGCCAGAGCCCCAGGATTGACTGTGAAGGTATCTGATGGGGTCAGTGGCCTTTCCCTGGGCATGGAAATGGAGTCAGCCCCACCCCAGCCACAGGGGCCTAGAATGGGAGAGTGCCGAGCCCCCTCCCCCCCCCCCGCAAGGTAACCCAGCAGGAGGCAGGAAGTGTGGTCTTTTCTAGTCCTGCTAAAAGGAAAGAAAGAGCTTCTTGGAAATCCGGGACGCAGAGAATCCAGTAGCTGCGGATGGCCGTTGGCGTGGAGGGTGTGGAGGAAGGGGTGCACCGAGGTGAGGAACCTGAGCGTTTGGTCGTGAGGTCGATGAGTCCGGGAGGACAGGAATCTGGGGGCCTCATAGCAGAGTCGAGTACGCGGGTGAGGCTCTGGAAGGGAGTGTCTCTTTGGATGTGGGATTCTGCCGAGATCGAAGCTCTCCCTGGAGGCCTGAATGTTCTCCTAGATAGTAGCCTTTACGTAAGTCAGGGTTGCACACTCCAAGCCTCAGGGGGCCGGGCTAATAAGAATGAATAAAGAAAATAAGAGCGACCTAGACCAGGTGAGGGCCGTGGGGGACCCGACGGTGCCTGTCTCACCAAAGGGCCGCGTGAGAATCTGGGCCCGCCGTCGGGCCCGACCTTTGGAGTTGTTGAGAAAGGCCCAACTCCTTCTGGATTTTCATGAAGATTAGGTGGCATTTAATGCCAATTGAAAACAACCACCAGGACCCTGAGCGGGACTAAACAAAATACATCTGTGGCCACAGTTGGTCTGTGGGTCCCCAGCGGGCAGTTGCTTGTGTAAAAGGTTGGGGAGGTGGAGATTCCTGTGGTGACTTTTTTCTCCTTTTCCTCCTGCACCCCACCCTCCGATGACTACCTTCCGAGTTCTTGGGTTTGTCGACGAGCTCGTCCTTTCCTTTACAGAAACGTTTCAGAGATCCGAGAGTAGCAATCATCACTACTTGTCTCCTGGTTTGGTTTACCAAGCGCTGTACCGAACCACCTGGCCTGGTCTCACCTGCTGGCGCTTGTTATCATTTCTGGTTTAGAGAGAAGAAAAATGACCTGCCGTTGTCTGCCCGGCCAGCGAGTGGCCGAGGCAGGACTTGGGGCCAGGGTGTGACTCCGGACCCCGTGTGTTTCCGACTGTAGACACTGGGCCGGCTGCCCGCCAGGGAAGGGTTCGTGTGGATGAAATGTCTTTGGTGCTTGCTGACTTGCTGGGCTAGATGCTTTTGAGTCAAGTCTCTCACGGCCTTCTCCACAGCAACTCCCAGAGGTGATGTGCTTTATTCCTGGTTTCATGATGAGGAAGCGAGGCCTCAGAGAGGTCATCGGGCTAGTTAAGAAGAGCGCTGCCGTTCATCAGAAACCGGGGTTCTGCTTCCAAAGCAGATAGGAGTCCTTCCTTCACGCAGGCAACTCTTTGTTTCAGAGACCCCGTGTTAGAATGCTGTGTGACGACGCTTCCACAAAATCCTGGAAGCTAGGGGTTGGATGTTGCTCTCGTCCGGGGGCTCCTGCCAGGGATGGCCCCCGGGGGGACATTTGGCAATGGCCGGAGACAAACGTTTTTGTGTTTTGTCGTGACTTGGCTCGGGCGTGGGGTGCTCCTGGCATCTGGCGACACAGGCCGGGGATGCTGCTGACCAGCCTACACCGCCCAGGACAGCCTCGCCGCACAGAATTCTCTGGTCCCAAATGTCAAGAGTGGTGAGGTTGGTTGGGAAAGCCTGGTGGAGTCCTGTGAGATTCTGGACACGTGAATCGTGACAACCAAAGGTCCGTGACGTTTGCCTGCAGGGTGAAGGTGCGTTCCGTTTGGTCTCTTTCTTACGTGTGGAAGCATTTCTGACCATCGTTGGCCCGTACTGAACACTCGGGGGTTTTCACGTGGAAACCTGGGCTTCCTGCTGCTTCTCCAATGTTGCAAGACCTAGCGAAGCCTGGCATCGCGCCCTCGCGCAAGGACACGTCGTCGTAGCTGTAGCTGCAGCCGCGTAGGTGCTGTCCCGTCCGGGTGGGGCATCGACCGTCCAGTGTGCCCGGGTCCCTACCTGGCTTGTCCTGCTGTGGTACGTTCCTTGCGGACCCCTCCCTGCTCACGGATCTCTCAAGGACCTTCTCCAGGAGCAGCGGAGTCTCTGCCTCGCGAGGTAGCCCGTTGCGTTAGGGGCAACGCGAGTCAAAGGCATCTCTGCCCGTGAGTCCCAGGGGAGTCCTCCGGTGCCACGACGCCTGCGTCTCTCTTCCGCGAGACGGCCCTTTCTGTATTCGGCGTCGCAAACCGCACACCGTGTCCTCGCTCTCTCAGCGGTAACATTCTCCACCCCTCACCTATTCTACACCCTGACTTCCTCCGCCTTTTCCAGGGGAGGTGGCTGTGCTTGGTTCGCTTCGGTCTGGGTGGATCCCGTCCAGCCTCTGCATAGAGCAGAGGAGGAAAGGAATGTGTTCTCCCCGCGACTTCTGAATCCGAGCTTCCGTGGCCTGGTCATCCACTTTACCTCCTGTGAAATCAAGCAGGGTTGTTTATAGGTGCGTGAAGAAAGCCCACGGTTCACTGAACCAGAATGAACCCTAAACAGATGTGGTCACGTGTGGCCTTATGGCGTTGGTTTTACACGTGAAGGCAGCATGGTATTCTAAGAGGAAATGATGTCTGTGGTCGTGGTTCCCAGTGTGTCCACGGCAGCCCCCTGCCCCTGAGATTGGACACGGGTGTATGGGATAGGGTCCCAGAGTCAGTACGCACACCACGCAGTCTTGTCGGACTGGCGATGTCTGGCCTTTATCATTCTGTTTCTGTGTCTCAAGTGTAGGCAGATGCCCTCGTAATCAATCCAAGTATAGATCCACGTACAAATATCATTACGCTCCTACCTGCCGTGTGTGTCTATTTGCTTCAACGTGGATGTGAAAAGTACAGCAGGCCCACGGTCCTTTTTCCAAAACCCTAGGGGCCAGATGCGTTTTGGAATTCAGACGTTTTCAGGTTTTATTTCATTTTTTGTTAATTTCTTTTTTTTTTTCTTTTTCTTTTTTTTTACGTTTATTGGTTTTTGAGACAGAGAGAGACTGAGCATGAACGGGGGAGGGTCAGAGAGAGGGAGACACACAACCCGAAACAGGCTCCAGGCTCTGAGCCGTCAGCACAGGGCCCGTCGCCGGGCTCGAACTCAAGGACCGCGAGCGAGATCGTGACCCGAGCCGAAGTGGGACGCTCAACCGACCGAGCCAGCCAGGTGCCCCATAAGTAGCCACTGTTTTCAGTTATATTTCTATCCGTAGAAACCCTTCTACCCTTAAAACACCTGGGATCCCAACAAATTTAAAGACGGTAAATATTTTGCTCTTTCTTCTAGATTTGGCTGATAGGTTCTGTTCAGCGCCGGTTTCAATGTCCTCTCAGCCACCTTTCCCTTGACCTTGAAGGGGACATGTTTTACCTTGTTATGCACAGGGCACCCAAACCCTTCTGCTATCACATGTCATCTTTGCAGGCAGGCAGGGTCTTCACTTACCGGGAGCACAGGTATGACCTCGCATGTCTGACATCCTACCGTGAGGACATTTGTCGGACACGTTTGTTGAGGACATACGAGTCTCAAATCTTTGCGTATGTTGGGGGTTCTGGAGGCAACATATTCCTTGTTGATAAATTTTACGTCAGCCCATTTATGCTGTGACTTGTAAATCAGACCACATGGAGTGGGCCTCCACCCAAACAAAGCGGTTGGGGAATACTCTCCTCCCATGTAGACAAATATATGTATATGTCTTCCTTTGGCCACAGCCTCCAAACCCACCAGTGTTTACCTACCCTGGTCAGAAGTAACCACTGTTTTGGGGTGCCTTGGTGGCTCGGTCAAGTGTAAGCGTCTGACTTTGGCTCAGGTTGTGGTCTCGTGCCTTGCGATCTTGTGGCTCGTGACCTCTCAGCTCTTGAGTTCAAGCCCCCCCTCTGTCAGCGCAGAACCTGCTTCAGGTCCTCTTTCTCCCTCTCTCTCATTCACTCTCTCTCTCTCTCTGCCCCTCCCCCATTTTCACTCTCAAACAAGAAAAATAAACATCAAAAAATTGTTGCAAACAAGAGAAGTAGCCAGTTTTTTTTTAATTAAAAAAAATTTTTTTTTTAACGTGTATTCATTTTTGCGAGACAGAGACAGAGCATGGGCGGGGAAGGGGCAGAGAGAGAGAGGGAGACACAGGATCTGAAGCAGGCTCCAGGCTTCCAGCTGTCTGCACGGAACCGGACGCGGGGCTCAAACTCACAAACTGCCAGATCATGACCTGAGCCGAAGTTGGACGCTCAACCGACGGAGCCACCCAGGCGCCCCTAAATGTTTTTTTATGTTTATTCATTTTTGAAAGACAGAGAGCACAAGCAGGGGTGGGGCGGAGAGAGAGGGGGACACAGAATCCGAAGCAGGCTCCAAGCTCCGAGCCGGCAGCACAGAGCCCAGCGCGCAGCTACAAGTCAGGAACCGCGAGATCACGAACCGCCGCCCCCTCCCACCGGTGCGCGGCCTAGCCGGGGCCGGGAGTCGGGATCCGCGGTGGCGCCGGGACGCGGGGCTCCGCGAGCTCGGCGGAGCGGGCGGGGAGGGGGGCGGAGGGGTCTCGGGCGGCGGGGAGCCAGGCCGCGCGCCGCGCCCGAGCCAGGCGCTCCTCTACCAGCCCGGCCCCGCGCGGCCCCCCCCCCCCCCCCCCGGCGGGCTGAGCCGCTGGAAGTGACGCGCGGTGAGGGCGGGGCTCCGGCCCGGGAGCAGACGCCGCCGCCGCCGCCGCCGCCGCAGACACCGCCGCCTCAGACGCCGCTCAGCCGCCGAAGCAGGCGCCGCCGCCGCACCCGCCGCCGAAACAGCCGCCGCAGCCGCCGCAGTACGACCCGCAGCCGGCGCGGCCGCCGCCGCCGCTCAGCCGCCGCAGCCGCCGCAGTAGCAGCCGCAGCCGGCGCAGTAGCAGCCGCAGCAGGCGCGGCCGCCGCCGCCGCCGCCTCTCAGCCGCCGCAGCCGCCGCAGTAGCAGCCACAGCCGGCGCAGCAGCCGCAGCAGCCGCAGCCGCTGCAGTGGCAGCCGCAACAGGCGCGGCCGCCGCCGCTCAGCCGCCGCAGCCGCCGCAGTAGCAGCCGCAGCCGCCGCAGCCGCCGCAGCCGCCGCAGTGGCAGCCGCAGCCGGCGTGGCCGCCGCCGCCGCTGCCGCTCAGCCGCCGCAGTAGCAGCCGCCGCAGTAGCAGCCGCAGCCGCTCAGCCGCCGCAGCCGCCGCAGTAGCAGCCGCAGCCGGCACAGCCGCCGCCGCAGCAGCAGCCGCAGGCGTAGCAGCAAGCCGCGGCCGCCGCCGCTGCCGCCGCTGCCGCCTCGGCCCGGAAGCGAAGTAGCCGCGCAAGGCCCGAGCCCCGCGGGCCGCCGCTGCCGCTGCCCTTGAACCGCGTGAAGCAGCTCGCCAAGCAGACCGTGGGCAGGTGAGTGAGCCGTGCCGGGCCGGCCGGGAGCGCGCGGGCCGGGGAACGGGGGTCGGGGTCGTGGCTGGGGCCGAGGCGGGCCCGCTGCCCCGCGGGGCCCCGCGCTCAGGCCCGGCCGCCCGTCGGGTCCGCTGCGGGCCAGGGACGAGGGCTGCGCCACGCAGCGGCCTGTCGCCCAGCTCAGGGCCGCCGCCTGAGCCCCCGGGAACGGTGGGGCGGGCCGGCCTCCCGGGACGCCCCCCGCGCGGGTCCCCGCCGCCCATTGTCCCGGCCCCGCTGAGCATCGTCCTCTGGGGTCTGGACCCAAGCTTTCCCCGGGCCTCCCCCCGTCTCCCGGGGCTTTGCCTTGGGCGAAAACTCGGCTAACCGGTGTGCCCGAGGCCGGGCGGGCGCGGTGCTCTGCGGGGCGGCATTCTCAGCCTTTCCGGGTCGCCCGGCCGCTGCCCACCGACCGTCCACCTCCAAGTGCCTGAGGGCAGTCAATAAGTAAGGGGCGATCAGAGCCCATCGGAGCCGCTTAGTGAGACTCAGGACTCCCTTGGAGGCACTTTGGAGGGTGTGCCGTCTCCCAACCGTGGCCCCTGTGGTTGCTCAAGTTCTTGACCTGTAGACATTTGGAACCGGGAGGAAAGAATTGTGGAAAGGCCTTGGGCAAATGGAAAAACAAAAAGAGGAGGGGCTCTCAAAACAGCTTTTCTCACTTTGGATTGGGGAGCAAATCCTTCTCCAGGTTTCTCTGGTATCGCTTTAATGCTTGACAGGAAACGATCGATTATGAAATGACAGAAGAGACCGGACTTTGTAGTGGTTTTGAGAGCCTCTGGAGGTTGATCATCGTGTGCTGTGTTCTCTGGGGTAAATCTTTCAAGGTCTTTCAGGGCAGTGAGCTGTCCTGTCCCCGCTGACTGTTTATTCTGAGAAGGGGTATGAAAGTGTGACTTTTACATCGCTTTTTCTTCGTCTTTGTTTTCAAGAGTTGAGTAAAAGGGGGCGTTTGGTTTGGCCACAGCACGTGGGGACGCTTCTTTTCTGTGTGTGTCTGAAAATACTTTTACTTCCCCTGGAGCTTTCTGTATTTGCCTTTTACACTTTCGTTCCCCCCCCCCCCGCCAAGGTTTTGCTTAGTTTTGTTCAATTTCGTTGCTACCCCCACCCTATTATCTCCGTGTGCACTTATCCTGTTTCCAGAGTGGATCCCTGTCCCTAGAGCCTAGCAGTGCCTACGTTTCTGTCATTTGTAGGAAAATGATAGAAATAATGAGTGCCAAGAGGAAGGCAGACGGAATAGTCGTGTGGCCCAAAGCTTCAACCAGGCATCTGTGAATGAGTTACAAGATAACTCCTTAGGAGTTTTCTCCGCCCCCCCCCACCCCCACCCCCTTAGCATTCTCAGTAACATGCATTGTGAAATCAGTATTTAGTGACTCTGAAGAGACATGTGTCACATTGTCGTTCTGGTCAGTTTGTACATCTCATGAGGAAAGGGGTGTTTGCTCTGTTTGCACAAAGTTCTGAGACTTTTCAAGCTATCGAGCCACTCAGGGTCTCTTTGGCTCCGGCTTCCTCTGTGGCAGCTTCTCTCTTCACGCTGCCGAATTACAGCCATGTGTGCCTCCTTTCGGTTGCCAGAGGCCGCCGAACCTTCTTCCCTGTTAGCCTCTACCTGGAAGTCTCCAAAGCTCCATTCACCTCACCTGCCCTAGACCTGCCTCCTACTCATTCTTTAGGTGTCCAGGCAAAGGTCACTGCCTCTAAAAGACCTTCTGTGATGCTCCAACGTGGATTGGGAGTCCCTGTCCTGGCCACTTACGTACGTCCGCATAGCACCTGTTTTTCTATAATGCAAGGCCTGTTTACTTGTTGGTATTCTCCATTAGACTGAACGCCTTGAGAGTCCTTGCCGTCTTTCTGTTTCATTGGCCAGCTCTGCTGTGGCTCCTGTCATAAGGTCGATTCTCCAGAAACATTTGTCAGTCTGGCACACATCTAGATCGTACCAGATCGCTCCGGTGGTGTGAGCCCAAGAATGGGAAAATGAAAGCTGGATAGAGTAAATGGTGATTCGTGCTAGAAGTGTAATTCTGGCCCTGACCTTTGACTCTGTTTGAAAATCTTTCTTGCTAGATGCCAGTGGAAGCAGCAGCTGTTACAGAGCTGTTAGGGGTGTGGCCATTTCTGCTCCCACAGCCAAAACTGTTTCCTGGGGAAGCTTTGGCTTTACTGCTGCTGACTCCCTCGATAAGTTTGTATTTTTTCCACGTCAAGAATGACGAAGGACTAGGGAGGAAAAAGGGAGGTGAGAGAGAGCCTAGGATTGTAATTGTGTGTTATTGGCGTAGGCATCGGGATTGGGATTTGGGGGGTATTGGGGTCCAGAGGAAAGCTAGAAAGCAGAGAAGTTACCTTCCCCCCCCCGCCCCCCCGCCGCAGCCAAGAGTGATATTCTGTGTGTGAGTGGCTCGCCCATTGTGTCTGTTACGGATGCACAGAGTTCTGAATGGTGTCTTGCGAGGAAATATTCTCTTCCGAACAATGAGGACCTCGTGAGTCACCCCACCGTGAGGTTCTGTGGGATGGACATGTGGGAGAATTCGTAATGGGTAGAAGAAGTGAGTTCTCATGATGCAGTTTGTGGACAATGGGTGCATGAGTCTGTTTCGGAAGATGGTTTGTGTATCACAGGCGCGAGGACGATGCAGTGGTCTCTTGAGTGGGGTATCCCAAAGAAGAGAATTACGATGGTTGATTCATGCGTTCAAGAGACCCTTATCGAGCCCAAATTATGTGCCGTTGTGGAAAGTAGAAAAGAATCCAAGTGAATACAAACGCAGCTTCTGCCCTGAAGGGGCTCCACAGACTTGTGGAAGAGGTAGGCAAGCAAAAATGATTATACACCGTGAGGTAAGTCCTCCTTACAGAGGGATGGCGAACACACTAAGGGAAACTCTACTCTTACTGGAAGGAGAGAGGTAACACAACACAACAAAACAAAAAAAAAGAAACGGGAGAAAATTTGACCAGAGCCTTTCCCCTCCATCTTTCAACACTCTTTCAAACTTCTGCTGTATTGAGTAGGTCCCCTTTTTTTTTTTTTTTTTTTTTTTTTTTAATATTTATTTTTGAGAGAAAGGGTAGACAGAACATGAGCGGGGGAGAGGCAGAGAGAGAGGGAAACACAGAATCCGAAGCAGGCTCCAGGCTCCGATATGTCAGCACAGAGCCTGACGCGGGCCTCAAACCCACGAACCGAGAGATCCTGACCTGAGCCGAAGTCAGACACCTAACCCAGTGAGCCACCCAGGTGCCCCGTAGGTCTCTTTTGATTGTCAGTAAACCCACCTCGAGGGGCGCCTGGGTGGCTCAGTTGGCTGAATATCCTGCTCTTGATTTCAGCTCAGGTCATGATCTCACAGTTCCTGGGATGAAGCCCCGCCCACGTCAAGCTCTGTGCCAGTGGTGCGGAGCCTGCTTGGGATTTTCTGTCTCTGCCCCTTCCCCGCTCTCTGTCTCGATGACGAAAAAAGAAAAAAACACACAAAACCAAACCGACTGGAATTGTTATGAGCCAAGCTGCGAATTTGATTGGCTCCTATGTGAGGAAAAGAGTCCAAAAGCAATATAGTTGCAGCCAGGGCTGGATGCAGGGGTTCCACTCTTTAGGTAAGCTGTGTCACAAGGAGGAATCGCCCCCCACCCCACCCCTCCACCCCCCGGCTTCCAACATCTTCAGTTCAAGTCCCAGAGGGACAAAGAATACCTTTCACTGTGGCCAGAGCCCCAGGATTGACTGTGAAGGTATCTGATGGGGTCAGTGGCCTTTCCCTGGGCATGGAAATGGAGTCAGCCCCACCCCAGCCACAGGGGCCTAGAATGGGAGAGTGCCGAGCCCCCTCCCCCCCCCCCCCCCCCCCCGCAAGGTAACCCAGCAGGAGGCAGGAAGTGTGGTCTTTTCTAGTCCTGCTAAAAGGAAAGAAAGAGCTTCTTGGAAATCCGGGACGCAGAGAATCCAGTAGCTGCGGATGGCCGTTGGCGTGGAGGGTGTGGAGGAAGGGGTGCACCGAGGTGAGGAACCTGAGCGTTTGGTCGTGAGGTCGATGAGTCCGGGAGGACAGGAATCTGGGGGCCTCATAGCAGAGTCGAGTACGCGGGTGAGGCTCTGGAAGGGAGTGTCTCTTTGGATGTGGGATTCTGCCGAGATCGAAGCTCTCCCTGGAGGCCTGAATGTTCTCCTAGATAGTAGCCTTTACGTAAGTCAGGGTTGCACACTCCAAGCCTCAGGGGGCCGGGCTAATAAGAATGAATAAAGAAAATAAGAGCGACCTAGACCAGGTGAGGGCCGTGGGGGACCCGACGGTGCCTGTCTCACCAAAGGGCCGCGTGAGAATCTGGGCCCGCCGTCGGGCCCGACCTTTGGAGTTGTTGAGAAAGGCCCAACTCCTTCTGGATTTTCATGAAGATTAGGTGGCATTTAATGCCAATTGAAAACAACCACCAGGACCCTGAGCGGGACTAAACAAAATACATCTGTGGCCACAGTTGGTCTGTGGGTCCCCAGCGGGCAGTTGCTTGTGTAAAAGGTTGGGGAGGTGGAGATTCCTGTGGTGACTTTTTTCTCCTTTTCCTCCTGCACCCCACCCTCCGATGACTACCTTCCGAGTTCTTGGGTTTGTCGACGAGCTCGTCCTTTCCTTTACAGAAACGTTTCAGAGATCCGAGAGTAGCAATCATCACTACTTGTCTCCTGGTTTGGTTTACCAAGCGCTGTACCGAACCACCTGGCCTGGTCTCACCTGCTGGCGCTTGTTATCATTTCTGGTTTAGAGAGAAGAAAAATGACCTGCCGTTGTCTGCCCGGCCAGCGAGTGGCCGAGGCAGGACTTGGGGCCAGGGTGTGACTCCGGACCCCGTGTGTTTCCGACTGTAGACACTGGGCCGGCTGCCCGCCAGGGAAGGGTTCGTGTGGATGAAATGTCTTTGGTGCTTGCTGACTTGCTGGGCTAGATGCTTTTGAGTCAAGTCTCTCACGGCCTTCTCCACAGCAACTCCCAGAGGTGATGTGCTTTATTCCTGGTTTCATGATGAGGAAGCGAGGCCTCAGAGAGGTCATCGGGCTAGTTAAGAAGAGCGCTGCCGTTCATCAGAAACCGGGGTTCTGCTTCCAAAGCAGATAGGAGTCCTTCCTTCACGCAGGCAACTCTTTGTTTCAGAGACCCCGTGTTAGAATGCTGTGTGACGACGCTTCCACAAAATCCTGGAAGCTAGGGGTTGGATGTTGCTCTCGTCCGGGGGCTCCTGCCAGGGATGGCCCCCGGGGGGACATTTGGCAATGGCCGGAGACAAACGTTTTTGTGTTTTGTCGTGACTTGGCTCGGGCGTGGGGTGCTCCTGGCATCTGGCGACACAGGCCGGGGATGCTGCTGACCAGCCTACACCGCCCAGGACAGCCTCGCCGCACAGAATTCTCTGGTCCCAAATGTCAAGAGTGGTGAGGTTGGTTGGGAAAGCCTGGTGGAGTCCTTTGAGATTCTGGACACGTGAATCGTGACAACCAAAGGTCCGTGACGTTTGCCTGCAGGGTGAAGGTGCGTTCCGTTTGGTCTGTTTCTTACGTGTGGAAGCATTTCTGACCATCGTTGGCCCGTACTGAACACTCGGGGGTTTTCACGTGGAAACCTGGGCTTCCTGCTGCTTCTCCAATGTTGCAAGACCTAGCGAAGCCTGGCATCGCGCCCTCGCGCAAGGACACGTCGTCGTAGCTGTAGCTGCAGCCGCGTAGGTGCTGTCCCGTCCGGGTGGGGCATCGACCGTCCAGTGTGCCCGGGTCCCTACCTGGCTTGTCCTGCTGTGGTACGTTCCTTGCGGACCCCTCCCTGCTCACGGATCTCTCAAGGACCTTCTCCAGGAGCAGCGGAGTCTCTGCCTCGCGAGGTAGCCCGTTGCGTTAGGGGCAACGCGAGTCAAAGGCATCTCTGCCCGTGAGTCCCAGGGGAGTCCTCCGGTGCCACGACGCCTGCGTCTCTCTACCGCGAGACGGCCCTTTCTGTATTCGGCGTCGCAAACCGCACACCGTGTCCTCGCTCTCTCAGCGGTAACATTCTCCACCCCTCACCTATTCTACACCCTGACTTCCTCCGCCTTTTCCAGGGGAGGTGGCTGTGCTTGGTTCGCTTCGGTCTGGGTGGATCCCGTCCAGCCTCTGCATAGAGCAGAGGAGGAAAGGAATGTGTTCTCCCCGCGACTTCTGAATCCGAGCTTCCGTGGCCTGGTCATCCACTTTACCTCCTGTGAAATCAAGCAGGGTTGTTTATAGGTGCGTGAAGAAAGCCCACGGTTCACTGAACCAGAATGAACCCTAAACAGATGTGGTCACGTGTGGCCTTATGGCGTTGGTTTTACACGTGAAGGCAGCATGGTATTCTAAGAGGAAATGATGTCTGTGGTCGTGGTTCCCAGTGTGTCCACGGCAGCCCCCTGCCCCTGAGATTGGACACGGGTGTATGGGATAGGGTCCCAGAGTCAGTACGCACACCACGCAGTCTTGTCGGACTGGCGATGTCTGGCCTTTATCATTCTGTTTCTGTGTCTCAAGTGTAGGCAGATGCCCTCGTAATCAATCCAAGTATAGATCCACGTACAAATATCATTACGCTCCTACCTGCCGTGTGTGTCTATTTGCTTCAACGTGGATGTGAAAAGTACAGCAGGCCCACGGTCCTTTTTCCAAAACCCTAGGGGCCAGATGCGTTTTGGAATTCAGACGTTTTCAGGTTTTATTTCATTTTTTTTTAATTTCTTTTTTTTTTCTTTTTCTTTTGTTTTACGTTTATTGGTTTTTGAGACAGAGAGAGACTGAGCATGAACGGGGGAGGGTCAGAGAGAGGGAGACACACAACCCGAAACAGGCTCCAGGCTCTGAGCCGTCAGCACAGGGCCCGTCGCCGGGCTCGAACTCAAGGACCGCGAGCGAGATCGTGACCCGAGCCGAAGTGGGACGCTCAACCGACCGAGCCAGCCAGGTGCCCCATAAGTAGCCACTGTTTTCAGTTATATTTCTATCCGTAGAAACCCTGCTACCCTTAAAACACCTGGGATCCCAACAAATTTAAAGACGGTAAATATTTTGCTCTTTCTTCTAGATTTGGCTGATAGGTTCTGTTCAGCGCCGGTTTCAATGTCCTCTCAGCCACCTTTCCCTTGACCTTGAAGGGGACATGTTTTACCTTGTTATGCACAGGGCACCCAAACCCTTCTGCTATCACATGTCATCTTTGCAGGCAGGCAGGGTCTTCACTTACCGGGAGCACAGGTATGACCTCGCATGTCTGACATCCTACCGTGAGGACATTTGTCGGACACGTTTGTTGAGGACATACGAGTCTCAAATCTTTGCGTATGTTGGGGGTTCTGGAGGCAACATATTCCTTGTTGATAAATTTTACGTCAGCCCATTTATGCTGTGACTTGTAAATCAGACCACATGGAGTGGGCCTCCACCCAAACAAAGCGGTTGGGGAATACTCTCCTCCCATGTAGACAAATATATGTATATGTCTTCCTTTGGCCACAGCCTCCAAACCCACCAGTGTTTACCTACCCTGGTCAGAAGTAACCACTGTTTTGGGGTGCCTTGGTGGCTCGGTCAAGTGTAAGCGTCTGACTTTGGCTCAGGTTGTGGTCTCGTGCCTTGCGATCTTGTGGCTCGTGACCTCTCAGCTCTTGAGTTCAAGCCCCCCCTCTGTCAGCGCAGAACCTGCTTCAGGTCCTCTTTCTCCCTCTCTCTCATTCACTCTCTCTCTCTCTGCCCCTCCCCCATTTTCACTCTCAAACAAGAAAAATAAACATCAAAAAATTGTTGCAAACAAGAGAAGTAGCCAGTTTTTTTTTAATTAAAAAAAAATTTTTTTTTAACGTGTATTCATTTTTGCGAGACAGAGACAGAGCATGGGCGGGGAAGGGGCAGAGAGAGAGAGGGAGACACAGGATCTGAAGCAGGCTCCAGGCTTCCAGCTGTCTGCACGGAACCGGACGCGGGGCTCAAACTCACAAACTGCCAGATCATGACCTGAGCCGAAGTTGGACGCTCAACCGACGGAGCCACCCAGGCGCCCCTAAATGTTTTTTTATGTTTATTCATTTTTGAAAGACAGAGAGCACAAGCAGGGGTGGGGCGGAGAGAGAGGGGGACACAGAATCCGAAGCAGGCTCCAAGCTCCGAGCCGGCAGCACAGAGCCCAGCGCGCAGCTACAAGTCAGGAACCGCGAGATCACGAACCGCCGCCCCCTCCCACCGGTGCGCGGCCTAGCCGGGGCCGGGAGTCGGGATCCGCGGTGGCGCCGGGACGCGGGGCTCCGCGAGCTCGGCGGAGCGGGCGGGGAGGGGGGCGGAGGGGTCTCGGGCGGCGGGGAGCCAGGCCGCGCGCCGCGCCCGAGCCAGGCGCACCTCTACCAGCCCGGCCCCGCGCGGCCCCCCCCCCCCCCCCGGCGGGCTGAGCCGCTGGAAGTGACGCGCGGTGAGGGCGGGGCTCCGGCCCGGGAGCAGACGCCGCCGCCGCCGCCGCAGACACCGCCGCCTCAGACGCCGCTCAGCCGCCGAAGCAGCCGCCGCCGCCGCACCCGCCGCCGAAACAGCCGCCGCAGCCGCCGCAGTACGACCCGCAGCCGTCGCGGCCGCCGCCGCCGCTCAGCCGCCGCAGCCGCCGCAGTAGCAGCCGCAGCCGGCGCAGTAGCAGCCGCAGCAGGCGCGGCCGCCGCCGCCGCCGCCTCTCAGCCGCCGCAGCCGCCGCAGTAGCAGCCGCAGCCGGCGCAGCAGCCGCAGCAGCCGCAGCCGCCGCAGTAGCAGCCGCAACAGGCGCGGCCGCCGCCGCTCAGCCGCCGCAGCCGCCGCAGTAGCAGCCGCAGCCGGCGCAGCCGCCGCAGCCGCCGCAGTAGCAGCCGCAGCCGGCGCAGCAGCCGCAGCAGCCGCAGCCGCCGCAGTAGCAGCCGCAACAGGCGCGGCCGCCGCCGCTCAGCCGCCGCAGCCGCCGCAGTAGCAGCCGCAGCCGCTCAGCCGCCGCAGCCGCCGCAGTAGCAGCCGCAGCCGGCACAGCCGCCGCCGCAGCAGCAGCCGCAGGCGTAGCAGCAAGCCGCGGCCGCCGCCGCTGCCGCCGCTGCCGCCTCGGCCCGGAAGCGAAGTACCCGCGCAAGGCCCGAGCCCCGCGGGCCGCCGCTGCCGCTGCCCTTGAACCGCGTGAAGCAGCTCGCCAAGCAGACCGTGGGCAGGTGAGTGAGCCGTGCCGGGCCTGCCGGGAGCGCGCGGGCCGGGGAACGGGGGTCGGGGTCGTGGCTGGGGCCGAGGCGGGCCCGCTGCCCCGCGGGGCCCCGCGCTCAGGCCCGGCCGCCCGCCGGGTCCGCTGCGGGCCAGGGACGAGGGCTGCGCCACGCAGCGGCCTGTCGCCCAGCTCAGGGCCGCCGCCTGAGCCCCCGGGAACGGTGGGGCGGGCCGGCCTCCCGGGACGCCCCACGCGCGGGTCCCCGCCGCCCATTGTCCCGGCCCCGCTGAGCATCGTCCTCTGGGGTCTGGACCCAAGCTTTCCCCGGGCCTCCCCCCGTCTCCCGGGGCTTTGCCTTGGGCGAAAACTCGGCTAACCGGTGTGCCCGAGGCCGGGCGGGCGCGGTGCTCTGGGGGGCGGCATTCTCAGCCTTTCCGGGTCGCCCGGCCGCTGCCCACCGACCGTCCACCTCCAAGTGCCTGAGGGCAGTCAATAAGTAAGGGGCGATCAGAGCCCATCGGAGCCGCTTAGTGAGACTCAGGACTCCCTTGGAGGCACTTTGGAGGGTGTGCCGTCTCCCAACCGTGGCCCCTGTGGTTGCTCAAGTTCTTGACCTGTAGACATTTGGAACCGGGAGGAAAGAATTGTGGAAAGGCCTTGGGCAAATGGAAAAACAAAAAGAGGAGGGGCTCTCAAAACAGCTTTTCTCACTTTGGATTGGGGAGCAAATCCTTCTCCAGGTTTCTCTGGTATCGCTTTAATGCTTGACAGGAAACGATCGATTATGAAATGACAGAAGAGACCGGACTTTGTAGTGGTTTTGAGAGCCTCTGGAGGTTGATCATCGTGTGCTGTGTTCTCTGGGGTAAATCTTTCAAGGTCTTTCAGGGCAGTGAGCTGTCCTGTCCCCGCTGACTGTTTATTCTGAGAAGGGGTATGAAAGTGTGACTTTTACATCGCTTTTTCTTCGTCTTTGTTTTCAAGAGTTGAGTAAAAGGGGGCGTTTGGTTTGGCCACAGCACGTGGGGACGCTTCTTTTCTGTGTGTGTCTGAAAATACTTTTACTTCCCCTGGAGCTTTCTGTATTTGCCTTTTACACTTTCGTTCCCCCCCCCCCCCGCCAAGGTTCTGCTTAGTTTTGTTCAATTTCGTTGCTACCCCCACCCTATTATCTCCGTGTGCACTTATCCTGTTTCCAGAGTGGATCCCTGTCCCTAGAGCCTAGCAGTGCCTACGTTTCTGTCATTTGTAGGAAAATGATAGAAATAATGAGTGCCAAGAGGAAGGCAGACGGAATAGTCGTGTGGCCCAAAGCTTCAACCAGGCATCTGTGAATGAGTTACAAGATAACTCCTTAGGAGTTTTCTCCGCCCCCCCCCACCCCCACCCCCTTAGCATTCTCAGTAACATGCATTGTGAAATCAGTATTTAGTGACTCTGAAGAGACATGTGTCACATTGTCGTTCTGGTCAGTTTGTACATCTCATGAGGAAAGGGGTGTTTGCTCTGTTTGCACAAAGTTCTGAGACTTTTCAAGCTATCGAGCCACTCAGGGTCTCTTTGGCTCCGGCTTCCTCTGTGGCAGCTTCTCTCTTCACGCTGCCGAATTACAGCCATGTGTGCCTCCTTTCGGTTGCCAGAGGCCGCCGAACCTTCTTCCCTGTTAGCCTCTACCTGGAAGTCTCCAAAGCTCCATTCACCTCACCTGCCCTAGACCTGCCTCCTACTCATTCTTTCGGTGTCCAGGCAAAGGTCACTGCCTCTAAAAGACCTTCTGTGATGCTCCAACGTGGATTGGGAGTCCCTGTCCTGGCCACTTACGTACGTCCGCATAGCACCTGTTTTTCTATAATGCAAGGCCTGTTTACTTGTTGGTATTCTCCATTAGACTGAACGCCTTGAGAGTCCTTGCCGTCTTTCTGTTTCATTGGCCAGCTCTGCTGTGGCTCCTGTCATAAGGTCGATTCTCCAGAAACATTTGTCAGTCTGGCACACATCTAGATCGTACCAGATCGCTCCGGTGGTGTGAGCCCAAGAATGGGAAAATGAAAGCTGGATAGAGTAAATGGTGATTCGTGCTAGAAGTGTAATTCTGGCCCTGACCTTTGACTCTGTTTGAAAATCTTTCTTGCTAGATGCCAGTGGAAGCAGCAGCTGTTACAGAGCTGTTAGGGGTGTGGCCATTTCTGCTCCCACAGCCAAAACTGTTTCCTGGGGAAGCTTTGGCTTTACTGCTGCTGACTCCCTCGATAAGTTTGTATTTTTTCCACGTCAAGAATGACGAAGGACTAGGGAGGAAAAAGGGAGGTGAGAGAGAGCCTAGGATTGTAATTGTGTGTTATTGGCGTAGGCATCGGGATTGGGATTTGGGGGGTATTGGGGTCCAGAGGAAAGCTAGAAAGCAGAGAAGTTACCTTCCCCCCCCCGCCCCCCCGCCGCAGCCAAGAGTGATATTCTGTGTGTGAGTGGCTCGCCCATTGTGTCTGTTACGGATGCACAGAGTTCTGAATGGTGTCTTGCGAGGAAATATTCTCTTCCGAACAATGAGGACCTCGTGAGTCACCCCACCGTGAGGTTCTGTGGGATGGACATGTGGGAGAATTCGTAATGGGTAGAAGAAGTGAGTTCTCATGATGCAGTTTGTGGACAATGGGTGCATGAGTCTGTTTCGGAAGATGGTTTGTGTATCACAGGCGCGAGGACGATGCAGTGGTCTCTTGAGTGGGGTATCCCAAAGAAGAGAATTACGATGGTTGATTCATGCGTTCAAGAGACCCTTATCGAGCCCAAATTATGTGCCGTTGTGGAAAGTAGAAAAGAATCCAAGTGAATACAAACGCAGCTTCTGCCCTGAAGGGGCTCCACAGACTTGTGGAAGAGGTAGGCAAGCAAAAATGATTATACACCGTGAGGTAAGTCCTCCTTACAGAGGGATGGCGAACACACTAAGGGAAACTCTACTCTTACTGGAAGGAGAGAGGTAACACAACACAACAAAACAAAAAAAAAGAAACGGGAGAAAATTTGACCAGAGCCTTTCCCCTCCATCTTTCAACACTCTTTCAAACTTCTGCTGTATTGAGTAGGTCCCCTTTTTTTTTTTTTTTTTTTTTTTTTTTAATATTTATTTTTGAGAGAAAGGGTAGACAGAACATGAGCGGGGGAGAGGCAGAGAGAGAGGGAAACACAGAATCCGAAGCAGGCTCCAGGCTCCGATATGTCAGCACAGAGCCTGACGCGGGCCTCAAACCCACGAACCGAGAGATCCTGACCTGAGCCGAAGTCAGACACCTAACCCAGTGAGCCACCCAGGTGCCCCGTAGGTCTCTTTTGATTGTCAGTAAACCCACCTCGAGGGGCGCCTGGGTGGCTCAGTTGGCTGAATATCCTGCTCTTGATTTCAGCTCAGGTCATGATCTCACAGTTCCTGGGATGAAGCCCCGCCCACGTCAAGCTCTGTGCCAGTGGTGCGGAGCCTGCTTGGGATTTTCTGTCTCTGCCCCTTCCCCGCTCTCTGTCTCGATGACGAAAAAAGAAAAAAACACACAAAACCAAACCGACTGGAATTGTTATGAGCCAAGCTGCGAATTTGATTGGCTCCTATGTGAGGAAAAGAGTCCAAAAGCAATATAGTTGCAGCCAGGGCTGGATGCAGGGGTTCCACTCTTTAGGTAAGCTGTGTCACAAGGAGGAATCGCCCCCCACCCCACCCCTCCACCCCCCGGCTTCCAACATCTTCAGTTCAAGTCCCAGAGGGACAAAGAATACCTTTCACTGTGGCCAGAGCCCCAGGATTGACTGTGAAGGTATCTGATGGGGTCAGTGGCCTTTCCCTGGGCATGGAAATGGAGTCAGCCCCACCCCAGCCACAGGGGCCTAGAATGGGAGAGTGCCGAGCCCCCTCCCCCCCCCCCCGCAAGGTAACCCAGCAGGAGGCAGGAAGTGTGGTCTTTTCTAGTCCTGCTAAAAGGAAAGAAAGAGCTTCTTGGAAATCCGGGACGCAGAGAATCCAGTAGCTGCGGACGGCCGTTGGCGTGGAGGGTGTGGAGGAAGGGGTGCACCGAGGTGAGGAACCTGAGCGTTTGGTCGTGAGGTCGATGAGTCCGGGAGGACAGGAATCTGGGGGCCTCATAGCAGAGTCGAGTACGCGGGTGAGGCTCTGGAAGGGAGTGTCTCTTTGGATGTGGGATTCTGCCGAGATCGAAGCTCTCCCTGGAGGCCTGAATGTTCTCCTAGATAGTAGCCTTTACGTAAGTCAGGGTTGCACACTCCAAGCCTCAGGGGGCCGGGCTAATAAGAATGAATAAAGAAAATAAGAGCGACCTAGACCAGGTGAGGGCCGTGGGGGACCCGACGGTGCCTGTCTCACCAAAGGGCCGCGTGAGAATCTGGGCCCGCCGTCGGGCCCGACCTTTGGAGTTGTTGAGAAAGGCCCAACTCCTTCTGGATTTTCATGAAGATTAGGTGGCATTTAATGCCAATTGAAAACAACCACCAGGACCCTGAGCGGGACTAAACAAAATACATCTGTGGCCACAGTTGGTCTGTGGGTCCCCAGCGGGCAGTTGCTTGTGTAAAAGGTTGGGGAGGTGGAGATTCCTGTGGTGACTTTTTTCTCCTTTTCCTCCTGCACCCCACCCTCCGATGACTACCTTCCGAGTTCTTGGGTTTGTCGACGAGCTCGTCCTTTCCTTTACAGAAACGTTTCAGAGATCCGAGAGTAGCAATCATCACTACTTGTCTCCTGGTTTGGTTTACCAAGCGCTGTACCGAACCACCTGGCCTGGTCTCACCTGCTGGCGCTTGTTATCATTTCTGGTTTAGAGAGAAGAAAAATGACCTGCCGTTGTCTGCCCGGCCAGCGAGTGGCCGAGGCAGGACTTGGGGCCAGGGTGTGACTCCGGACCCCGTGTGTTTCCGACTGTAGACACTGGGCCGGCTGCCCGCCAGGGAAGGGTTCGTGTGGATGAAATGTCTTTGGTGCTTGCTGACTTGCTGGGCTAGATGCTTTTGAGTCAAGTCTCTCACTGCCTTCTCCACAGCAACTCCCAGAGGTGATGTGCTTTATTCCTGGTTTCATGATGAGGAAGCGAGGCCTCAGAGAGGTCATCGGGCTAGTTAAGAAGAGCGCTGCCGTTCATCAGAAACCGGGGTTCTGCTTCCAAAGCAGATAGGAGTCCTTCCTTCACGCAGGCAACTCTTTGTTTCAGAGACCCCGTGTTAGAATGCTGTGTGACGACGCTTCCACAAAATCCTGGAAGCTAGGGGTTGGATGTTGCTCTCGTCCGGGGGCTCCTGCCAGGGATGGCCCCCGGGGGGACATTTGGCAATGGCCGGAGACAAACGTTTCTGTGTTTTGTCGTGACTTGGCTCGGGCGTGGGGTGCTCCTGGCATCTGGCGACACAGGCCGGGGATGCTGCTGACCAGCCTACACCGCCCAGGACAGCCTCGCCGCACAGAATTCTCTGGTCCCAAATGTCAAGAGTGGTGAGGTTGGTTGGGAAAGCCTGGTGGAGTCCTTTGAGATTCTGGACACGTGAATCGTGACAACCAAAGGTCCGTGACGTTTGCCTGCAGGGTGAAGGTGCGTTCCGTTTGGTCTCTTTCTTACGTGTGGAAGCATTTCTGACCATCGTTGGCCCGTACTGAACACTCGGGAGTTTTCACGTGGAAACCTGGGCTTCCTGCTGCTTCTCCAATGTTGCAAGACCTAGCGAAGCCTGGCATCGCGCCCTCGCGCAAGGACACGTCGTCGTAGCTGTAGCTGCAGCCGCGTAGGTGCTGTCCCGTCCGGGTGGGGCATCGACCGTCCAGTGTGCCCGGGTCCCTACCTGGCTTGTCCTGCTGTGGTACGTTCCTTGCGGACCCCTCCCTGCTCACGGATCTCTCAAGGACCTTCTCCAGGAGCAGCGGAGTCTCTGCCTCGCGAGGTAGCCCGTTGCGTTAGGGGCAACGCGAGTCAAAGGCATCTCTGCCCGTGAGTCCCAGGGGAGTCCTCCGGTGCCACGACGCCTGCGTCTCTCTACCGCGAGACGGCCCTTTCTGTATTCGGCGTCGCAAACCGCACACCGTGTCCTCGCTCTCTCAGCGGTAACATTCTCCACCCCTCACCTATTCTACACCCTGACTTCCTCCGCCTTTTCCAGGGGAGGTGGCTGTGCTTGGTTCGCTTCGGTCTGGGTGGATCCCGTCCAGCCTCTGCATAGAGCAGAGGAGGAAAGGAATGTGTTCTCCCCGCGACTTCTGAATCCGAGCTTCCGTGGCCTGGTCATCCACTTTACCTCCTGTGAAATCAAGCAGGGTTGTTTATAGGTGCGTGAAGAAAGCCCACGGTTCACTGAACCAGAATGAACCCTAAACAGATGTGGTCACGTGTGGCCTTATGGCGTTGGTTTTACACGTGAAGGCAGCATGGTATTCTAAGAGGAAATGATGTCTGTGGTCGTGGTTCCCAGTGTGTCCACGGCAGCCCCCTGCCCCTGAGATTGGACACGGGTGTATGGGATAGGGTCCCAGAGTCAGTACGCACACCACGCAGTCTTGTCGGACTGGCGATGTCTGGCCTTTATCATTCTGTTTCTGTGTCTCAAGTGTAGGCAGATGCCCTCGTAATCAATCCAAGTATAGATCCACGTACAAATATCATTACGCTCCTACCTGCCGTGTGTGTCTATTTGCTTCAACGTGGATGTGAAAAGTACAGCAGGCCCACGGTCCTTTTTCCAAAACCCTAGGGGCCAGATGCGTTTTGGAATTCAGACGTTTTCAGGTTTTATTTCATTTTTTTTTAATTTCTTTTTTTTTTCTTTTTCTTTTTTTTTTACGTTTATTGGTTTTTGAGACAGAGAGAGACTGAGCATGAACGGGGGAGGGTCAGAGAGAGGGAGACACACAACCCGAAACAGGCTCCAGGCTCTGAGCCGTCAGCACAGGGCCCGTCGCCGGGCTCGAACTCAAGGACCGCGAGCGAGATCGTGACCCGAGCCGAAGTGGGACGCTCAACCGACCGAGCCAGCCAGGTGCCCCATAAGTAGCCACTGTTTTCAGTTATATTTCTATCCGTAGAAACCCTGCTACCCTTAAAACACCTGGGATCCCAACAAATTTAAAGACGGTAAATATTTTGCTCTTTCTTCTAGATTTGGCTGATAGGTTCTGTTCAGCGCCGGTTTCAATGTCCTCTCAGCCACCTTTCCCTTGACCTTGAAGGGGACATGTTTTACCTTGTTATGCACAGGGCACCCAAACCCTTCTGCTATCACATGTCATCTTTGCAGGCAGGCAGGGTCTTCACTTACCGGGAGCACAGGTATGACCTCGCATGTCTGACATCCTACCGTGAGGACATTTGTCGGACACGTTTGTTGAGGACATACGAGTCTCAAATCTTTGCGTATGTTGGGGGTTCTGGAGGCAACATATTCCTTGTTGATAAATTTTACGTCAGCCCATTTATGCTGTGACTTGTAAATCAGACCACATGGAGTGGGCCTCCACCCAAACAAAGCGGTTGGGGAATACTCTCCTCCCATGTAGACAAATATATGTATATGTCTTCCTTTGGCCACAGCCTCCAAACCCACCAGTGTTTACCTACCCTGGTCAGAAGTAACCACTGTTTTGGGGTGCCTTGGTGGCTCGGTCAAGTGTAAGCGTCTGACTTTGGCTCAGGTTGTGGTCTCGTGCCTTGCGAACTTGTGGCTCGTGACCTCTCAGCTCTTGAGTTCAAGCCCCCCCTCTGTCAGCGCAGAACCTGCTTCAGGTCCTCTTTCTCCCTCTCTCTCATTCACTCTCTCTCTCTCTCTGCCCCTCCCCCATTTTCACTCTCAAACAAGAAAAATAAACATCAAAAAATTGTTGCAAACAAGAGAAGTAGCCAGTTTTTTTTTAATTAAAAAAAAATTTTTTTTTAACGTGTATTCATTTTTGCGAGACAGAGACAGAGCATGGGCGGGGAAGGGGCAGAGAGAGAGAGGGAGACACAGGATCTGAAGCAGGCTCCAGGCTTCCAGCTGTCTGCACGGAACCGGACGCGGGGCTCAAACTCACAAACTGCCAGATCATGACCTGAGCCGAAGTTGGACGCTCAACCGACGGAGCCACCCAGGCGCCCCTAAATGTTTTTTTATGTTTATTCATTTTTGAAAGACAGAGAGCACAAGCAGGGGTGGGGCGGAGAGAGAGGGGGACACAGAATCCGAAGCAGGCTCCAAGCTCCGAGCCGGCAGCACAGAGCCCAGCGCGCAGCTACAAGTCAGGAACCGCGAGATCACGAACCGCCGCCCCCTCCCACCGGTGCGCGGCCTAGCCGGGGCCGGGAGTCGGGATCCGCGGTGGCGCCGGGACGCGGGGCTCCGCGAGCTCGGCGGAGCGGGCGGGGAGGGGGGCGGAGGGGTCTCGGGCGGCGGGGAGCCAGGCCGCGCGCCGCGCCCGAGCCAGGCGCTCCTCTACCAGCCCGGCCCCGCGCGGCCCCCCCCCCCCCCCCCCGTCGGGCTGAGCCGCTGGAAGTGACGCGCGGTGAGGGCGGGGCTCCGGCCCGGGAGCAGACGCCGCCGCCGCCGCCGCCGCCGCAGACACCGCCGCCTCAGACGCCGCTCAGCCGCCGAAGCAGCCGCCGCCGCCGCACCCGCCGCCGAAACAGCCGCCGCAGCCGCCGCAGTACGACCCGCAGCCGGCGCGGCCGCCGCCGCCGCTCAGCCGCCGCAGCCGCCGCAGTAGCAGCCGCAGCCGGCGCAGTAGCAGCCGCAGCAGGCGCGGCCGCCGCCGCCGCTCAGCCGCCGCAGCCGCCGCAGTAGCAGCCGCAGCCGGCGCAGCCGCCGCAGCCGCCGCAGTGGCAGCCGCAGCCGGCGTGGCCGCCGCCGCCGCTGCCGCTCAGCCGCCGCAGTAGCAGCCGCCGCAGTAGCAGCCGCAGCCGCTCAGCCGCCGCAGCCGCCGCAGTAGCAGCCGCAGCCGGCACAGCCGCCGCCGCAGCAGCAGCCGCAGGCGTAGCAGCAAGCCGCGGCCGCCGCTGCCGCCTCGGCCCGGAAGCGAAGTAGCCGCGCAAGGCCCGAGCCCCGCGGGCCGCCGCTGCCGCTGCCCTTGAACCGCGTGAAGCAGCTCGCCAAGCAGACCGTGGGCAGGTGAGTGAGCCGTGCCGGGCCGGCCGGGAGCGCGCGGGCCGGGGAACGGGGGTCGGGGTCGTGGCTGGGGCCGAGGCGGGCCCGCTGCCCCGCGGGGCCCCGCGCTCAGGCCCGGCCGCCCGTCGGGTCCGCTGCGGGCCAGGGACGAGGGCTGCGCCACGCAGCGGCCTGTCGCCCAGCTCAGGGCCGCCGCCTGAGCCCCCGGGAACGGTGGGGCGGGCCGGCCTCCCGGGACGCCCCCCGCGCGGGTCCCCGCCGCCCATTGTCCCGGCCCCGCTGAGCATCGTCCTCTGGGGTCTGGACCCAAGCTTTCCCCGGGCCTCCCCCCGTCTCCCGGGGCTTTGCCTTGGGCGAAAACTCGGCTAACCGGTGTGCCCGAGGCCGGGCGGGCGCGGTGCTCTGCGGGGCGGCATTCTCAGCCTTTCCGGGTCGCCCGGCCGCTGCCCACCGACCGTCCACCTCCAAGTGCCTGAGGGCAGTCAATAAGTAAGGGGCGATCAGAGCCCATCGGAGCCGCTTAGTGAGACTCAGGACTCCCTTGGAGGCACTTTGGAGGGTGTGCCGTCTCCCAACCGTGGCCCCTGTGGTTGCTCAAGTTCTTGACCTGTAGACATTTGGAACCGGGAGGAAAGAATTGTGGAAAGGCCTTGGGCAAATGGAAAAACAAAAAGAGGAGGGGCTCTCAAAACAGCTTTTCTCACTTTGGATTGGGGAGCAAATCCTTCTCCAGGTTTCTCTGGTATCGCTTTAATGCTTGACAGGAAACGATCGATTATGAAATGACAGAAGAGACCGGACTTTGTAGTGGTTTTGAGAGCCTCTGGAGGTTGATCATCGTGTGCTGTGTTCTCTGGGGTAAGTCTTTCAAGGTCTTTCAGGGCAGTGAGCTGTCCTGTCCCCGCTGACTGTTTATTCTGAGAAGGGGTATGAAAGTGTGACTTTTACATCGCTTTTTCTTCGTCTTTGTTTTCAACAGTTGAGTAAAAGGGGGCGTTTGGTTTGGCCACAGCACGTGGGGACGCTTCTTTTCTGTGTGTGTCTGAAAATACTTTTACTTCCCCTGGAGCTTTCTGTATTTGCCTTTTACACTTTCGTTCCCCCCCCCCCCCGCCAAGGTTTTGCTTAGTTTTGTTCAATTTCGTTGCTACCCCCACCCTATTATCTCCGTGTGCACTTATCCTGTTTCCAGAGTGGATCCCTGTCCCTAGAGCCTAGCAGTGCCTACGTTTCTGTCATTTGTAGGAAAATGATAGAAATAATGAGTGCCAAGAGGAAGGCAGACGGAATAGTCGTGTGGCCCAAAGCTTCAACCAGGCATCTGTGAATGAGTTACAAGATAACTCCTTAGGAGTTTTCTCCGCCCCCCCCCCACCCCCACCCCCTTAGCATTCTCAGTAACATGCATTGTGAAATCAGTATTTAGTGACTCTGAAGAGACATGTGTCACATTGTCGTTCTGGTCAGTTTGTACATCTCATGAGGAAAGGGGTGTTTGCTCTGTTTGCACAAAGTTCTGAGACTTTTCAAGCTATCGAGCCACTCAGGGTCTCTTTGGCTCCGGCTTCCTCTGTGGCAGCTTCTCTCTTCACGCTGCCGAATTACAGCCACGTGTGCCTCCTTTCGGTTGCCAGAGGCCGCCGAACCTTCTTCCCTGTTAGCCTCTACCTGGAAGTCTCCAAAGCTCCATTCACCTCACCTGCCCTAGACCTGCCTCCTACTCATTCTTTCGGTGTCCAGGCAAAGGTCACTGCCTCTAAAAGACCTTCTGTGATGCTCCAACGTGGATTGGGAGTCCCTGTCCTGGCCACTTACGTACGTCCGCATAGCACCTGTTTTTCTATAATGCAAGGCCTGTTTACTTGTTGGTATTCTCCATTAGACTGAACGCCTTGAGAGTCCTTGCCGTCTTTCTGTTTCATTGGCCAGCTCTGCTGTGGCTCCTGTCATAAGGTCGATTCTCCAGAAACATTTGTCAGTCTAGCACACATCTAGATCGTACCAGATCGCTCCGGTGGTGTGAGCCCAAGAATGGGAAAATGAAAGCTGGATAGAGTAAATGGTGATTCGTGCTAGCAGTGTAATTCTGGCCCTGACCTTTGACTCTGTTTGAAAATCTTTCTTGCTAGATGCCAGTGGAAGCAGCAGCTGTTACAGAGCTGTTAGGGGTGTGGCCATTTCTGCTCCCACAGCCAAAACTGTTTCCTGGGGAAGCTTTGGCTTTACTGCTGCTGACTCCCTCGATAAGTTTGTATTTTTTCCACGTCAAGAATGACGAAGGACTAGGGAGGAAAAAGGGAGGTGAGAGAGAGCCTAGGATTGTAATTGTGTGTTATTGGCGTAGGCATCGGGATTGGGATTTGGGGGGTATTGGGGTCCAGAGGAAAGCTAGAAAGCAGAGAAGTTACCTTCCCCCCCCGCCCCCCCGCCGCAGCCAAGAGTGATATTCTGTGTGTGAGTGGCTCGCCCATTGTGTCTGTTACGGATGCACAGAGTTCTGAATGGTGTCTTGCGAGGAAATATTCTCTTCCGAACAATGAGGACCTCGTGAGTCACCCCACCGTGAGGTTCTGTGGGATGGACATGTGGGAGAATTCGTAATGGGTAGAAGAAGTGAGTTCTCATGATGCAGTTTGTGGACAATGGGTGCATGAGTCTGTTTCGGAAGATGGTTTGTGTATCACAGGCGCGAGGACGATGCAGTGGTCTCTTGAGTGGGGTATCCCAAAGAAGAGAATTACGATGGTTGATTCATGCGTTCAAGAGACCCTTATCGAGCCCAAATTATGTGCCGTTGTGGAAAGTAGAAAAGAATCCAAGTGAATACAAACGCAGCTTCTGCCCTGAAGGGGCTCCACAGACTTGTGGAAGAGGTAGGCAAGCAAAAATGATTATACACCGTGAGGTAAGTCCTCCTTACAGAGGGATGGCGAACACACTAAGGGAAACTCTACTCTTACTGGAAGGAGAGAGGTAACACAACACAACAAAACAAAAAAAAAGAAACGGGAGAAAATTTGACCAGAGCCTTTCCCCTCCATCTTTCAACACTCTTTCAAACTTCTGCTGTATTGAGTAGGTCCCCTTTTTTTTTTTTTTTTTTTTTTTTTTTTAATATTTATTTTTGAGAGAAAGGGTAGACAGAACATGAGCGGGGGAGAGGCAGAGAGAGAGGGAAACACAGAATCCGAAGCAGGCTCCAGGCTCCGATATGTCAGCACAGAGCCTGACGCGGGCCTCAAACCCACGAACCGAGAGATCCTGACCTGAGCCGAAGTCAGACACCTAACCCAGTGAGCCACCCAGGTGCCCCGTAGGTCTCTTTTGATTGTCAGTAAACCCACCTCGAGGGGCGCCTGGGTGGCTCAGTTGGCTGAATATCCTGCTCTTGATTTCAGCTCAGGTCATGATCTCACAGTTCCTGGGATGAAGCCCCGCCCACGTCAAGCTCTGTGCCAGTGGTGCGGAGCCTGCTTGGGATTTTCTGTCTCTGCCCCTTCCCCGCTCTCTGTCTCGATGACGAAAAAAGAAAAAAACACACAAAACCAAACCGACTGGAATTGTTATGAGCCAAGCTGCGAATTTGATTGGCTCCTATGTGAGGAAAAGAGTCCAAAAGCAATATAGTTGCAGCCAGGGCTGGATGCAGGGGTTCCACTCTTTAGGTAAGCTGTGTCACAAGGAGGAATCGCCCCCCACCCCACCCCTCCACCCCCCGGCTTCCAACATCTTCAGTTCAAGTCCCAGAGGGACAAAGAATACCTTTCACTGTGGCCAGAGCCCCAGGATTGACTGTGAAGGTATCTGATGGGGTCAGTGGCCTTTCCCTGGGCATGGAAATGGAGTCAGCCCCACCCCAGCCACAGGGGCCTAGAATGGGAGAGTGCCGAGCCCCCTCCCCCCCCCCCCCCCCCGCAAGGTAACCCAGCAGGAGGCAGGAAGTGTGGTCTTTTCTAGTCCTGCTAAAAGGAAAGAAAGAGCTTCTTGGAAATCCGGGACGCAGAGAATCCAGTAGCTGCGGATGGCCGTTGGCGTGGAGGGTGTGGAGGAAGGGGTGCACCGAGGTGAGGAACCTGAGCGTTTGGTCGTGAGGTCGATGAGTCCGGGAGGACAGGAATCTGGGGGCCTCATAGCAGAGTCGAGTACGCGGGTGAGGCTCTGGAAGGGAGTGTCTCTTTGGATGTGGGATTCTGCCGAGATCGAAGCTCTCCCTGGAGGCCTGAATGTTCTCCTAGATAGTAGCCTTTACGTAAGTCAGGGTTGCACACTCCAAGCCTCAGGGGGCCGGGCTAATAAGAATGAATAAAGAAAATAAGAGCGACCTAGACCAGGTGAGGGCCGTGGGGGACCCGACGGTGCCTGTCTCACCAAAGGGCCGCGTGAGAATCTGGGCCCGCCGTCGGGCCCGACCTTTGGAGTTGTTGAGAAAGGCCCAACTCCTTCTGGATTTTCATGAAGATTAGGTGGCATTTAATGCCAATTGAAAACAACCACCAGGACCCTGAGCGGGACTAAACAAAATACATGTGTGGCCACAGTTGGTCTGTGGGTCCCCAGCGGGCAGTTGCTTGTGTAAAAGGTTGGGGAGGTGGAGATTCCTGTGGTGACTTTTTTCTCCTTTTCCTCCTGCACCCCACCCTCCGATGACTACCTTCCGAGTTCTTGGGTTTGTCGACGAGCTCGTCCTTTCCTTTACAGAAACGTTTCAGAGATCCGAGAGTAGCAATCATCACTACTTGTCTCCTGGTTTGGTTTACCAAGCGCTGTACCGAACCACCTGGCCTGGTCTCACCTGCTGGCGCTTGTTATCATTTCTGGTTTAGAGAGAAGAAAAATGACCTGCCGTTGTCTGCCCGGCCAGCGAGTGGCCGAGGCAGGACTTGGGGCCAGGGTGTGACTCCGGACCCCGTGTGTTTCCGACTGTAGACACTGGGCCGGCTGCCCGCCAGGGAAGGGTTCGTGTGGATGAAATGTCTTTGGTGCTTGCTGACTTGCTGGGCTAGATGCTTTTGAGTCAAGTCTCTCACGGCCTTCTCCACAGCAACTCCCAGAGGTGATGTGCTTTATTCCTGGTTTCATGATGAGGAAGCGAGGCCTCAGAGAGGTCATCGGGCTAGTTAAGAAGAGCGCTGCCGTTCATCAGAAACCGGGGTTCTGCTTCCAAAGCAGATAGGAGTCCTTCCTTCACGCAGGCAACTCTTTGTTTCAGAGACCCCGTGTTAGAATGCTGTGTGACGACGCTTCCACAAAATCCTGGAAGCTAGGGGTTGGATGTTGCTCTCGTCCGGGGGCTCCTGCCAGGGATGGCCCCCGGGGGGACATTTGGCAATGGCCGGAGACAAACGTTTTTGTGTTTTGTCGTGACTTGGCTCGGGCGTGGGGTGCTCCTGGCATCTGGCGACACAGGCCGGGGATGCTGCTGACCAGCCTACACCGCCCAGGACAGCCTCGCCGCACAGAATTCTCTGGTCCCAAATGTCAAGAGTGGTGAGGTTGGTTGGGAAAGCCTGGTGGAGTCCTTTGAGATTCTGGACACGTGAATCGTGACAACCAAAGGTCCGTGACGTTTGCCTGCAGGGTGAAGGTGCGTTCCGTTTGGTCTGTTTCTTACGTGTGGAAGCATTTCTGACCATCGTTGGCCCGTACTGAACACTCGGGAGTTTTCACGTGGAAACCTGGGCTTCCTGCTGCTTCTCCAATGTTGCAAGACCTAGCGAAGCCTGGCATCGCGCCCTCGCGCAAGGACACGTCGTCGTAGCTGTAGCTGCAGCCGCGTAGGTGCTGTCCCGTCCGGGTGGGGCATCGACCGTCCAGTGTGCCCGGGTCCCTACCTGGCTTGTCCTGCTGTGGTACGTTCCTTGCGGACCCCTCCCTGCTCACGGATCTCTCAAGGACCTTCTCCAGGAGCAGCGGAGTCTCTGCCTCGCGAGGTAGCCCGTTGCGTTAGGGGCAACGCGAGTCAAAGGCATCTCTGCCCGTGAGTCCCAGGGGAGTCCTCCGGTGCCACGACGCCTGCGTCTCTCTACCGCGAGACGGCCCTTTCTGTATTCGGCGTCGCAAACCGCACACCGTGTCCTCGCTCTCTCAGCGGTAACATTCTCCACCCCTCACCTATTCTACACCCTGACTTCCTCCGCCTTTTCCAGGGGAGGTGGCTGTGCTTGGTTCGCTTCGGTCTGGGTGGATCCCGTCCAGCCTCTGCATAGAGCAGAGGAGGAAAGGAATGTGTTCTCCCCGCGACTTCTGAATCCGAGCTTCCGTGGCCTGGTCATCCACTTTACCTCCTGTGAAATCAAGCAGGGTTGTTTATAGGTGCGTGAAGAAAGCCCACGGTTCACTGAACCAGAATGAACCCTAAACAGATGTGGTCACGTGTGGCCTTATGGCGTTGGTTTTACACGTGAAGGCAGCATGGTATTCTAAGAGGAAATGATGTCTGTGGTCGTGGTTCCCAGTGTGTCCACGGCAGCCCCCTGCCCCTGAGATTGGACACGGGTGTATGGGATAGGGTCCCAGAGTCAGTACGCACACCACGCAGTCTTGTCGGACTGGCGATGTCTGGCCTTTATCATTCTGTTTCTGTGTCTCAAGTGTAGGCAGATGCCCTCGTAATCAATCCAAGTATAGATCCACGTACAAATATCATTACGCTCCTACCTGCCGTGTGTGTCTATTTGCTTCAACGTGGATGTGAAAAGTACAGCAGGCCCACGGTCCTTTTTCCAAAACCCTAGGGGCCAGATGCGTTTTGGAATTCAGACGTTTTCAGGTTTTATTTCATTTTTTTTTAATTTCTTTTTTTTTTCTTTTTCTTTTGTTTTACGTTTATTGGTTTTTGAGACAGAGAGAGACTGAGCATGAACGGGGGAGGGTCAGAGAGAGGGAGACACACAACCCGAAACAGGCTCCAGGCTCTGAGCCGTCAGCACAGGGCCCGTCGCCGGGCTCGAACTCAAGGACCGCGAGCGAGATCGTGACCCGAGCCGAAGTGGGACGCTCAACCGACCGAGCCAGCCAGGTGCCCCATAAGTAGCCACTGTTTTCAGTTATATTTCTATCCGTAGAAACCCTGCTACCCTTAAAACACCTGGGATCCCAACAAATTTAAAGACGGTAAATATTTTGCTCTTTCTTCTAGATTTGGCTGATAGGTTCTGTTCAGCGCCGGTTTCAATGTCCTCTCAGCCACCTTTCCCTTGACCTTGAAGGGGACATGTTTTACCTTGTTATGCACAGGGCACCCAAACCCTTCTGCTATCACATGTCATCTTTGCAGGCAGGCAGGGTCTTCACTTACCGGGAGCACAGGTATGACCTCGCATGTCTGACATCCTACCGTGAGGACATTTGTCGGACACGTTTGTTGAGGACATACGAGTCTCAAATCTTTGCGTATGTTGGGGGTTCTGGAGGCAACATATTCCTTGTTGATAAATTTTACGTCAGCCCATTTATGCTGTGACTTGTAAATCAGACCACATGGAGTGGGCCTCCACCCAAACAAAGCGGTTGGGGAATACTCTCCTCCCATGTAGACAAATATATGTATATGTCTTCCTTTGGCCACAGCCTCCAAACCCACCAGTGTCTACCCTGGTCAGAAGTAACCACTGTTTTGGGGTGCCTTGGTGGCTCGGTCAAGTGTAAGCGTCTGACTTTGGCTCAGGTTGTGGTCTCGTGCCTTGCGAACTTGTGGCTCGTGACCTCTCAGCTCTTGAGTTCAAGCCCCCCCTCTGTCAGCGCAGAACCTGCTTCAGGTCCTCTTTCTCCCTCTCTCTCATTCACTCTCTCTCTCTCTCTGCCCCTCCCCCATTTTCACTCTCAAACAAGAAAAATAAACATCAAAAAATTGTTGCAAACAAGAGAAGTAGCCAGTTTTTTTTTAATTAAAAAAAAATTTTTTTTAACGTGTATTCATTTTTGCGAGACAGAGACAGAGCATGGGCGGGGAAGGGGCAGAGAGAGAGAGGGAGACACAGGATCTGAAGCAGGCTCCAGGCTTCCAGCTGTCTGCACGGAACCGGACGCGGGGCTCAAACTCACAAACTGCCAGATCATGACCTGAGCCGAAGTTGGACGCTCAACCGACGGAGCCACCCAGGCGCCCCTAAATGTTTTTTTATGTTTATTCATTTTTGAAAGACAGAGAGCACAAGCAGGGGTGGGGCGGAGAGAGAGGGGGACACAGAATCCGAAGCAGGCTCCAAGCTCCGAGCCGGCAGCACAGAGCCCAGCGCGCAGCTACAAGTCAGGAACCGCGAGATCACGAACCGCCGCCCCCTCCCACCGGTGCGCGGCCTAGCCGGGGCCGGGAGTCGGGATCCGCGGTGGCGCCGGGACGCGGGGCTCCGCGAGCTCGGCGGAGCGGGCGGGGAGGGGGGCGGAGGGGTCTCGGGCGGCGGGGAGCCAGGCCGCGCGCCGCGCCCGAGCCAGGCGCTCCTCTACCAGCCCGGCCCCGCGCGGCCCCCCCCCCCCCCGTCGGGCTGAGCCGCTGGAAGTGACGCGCGGTGAGGGCGGGGCTCCGGCCCGGGAGCAGACGCCGCCGCCGCCGCCGCCGCCGCAGACACCGCCGCCTCAGACGCCGCTCAGCCGCCGAGGCAGCCGCCGCCGCCGCACCCGCCGCCGAAACAGCCGCCGCAGCCGCCGCAGTACGACCCGCAGCCGGCGCGGCCGCCGCCGCCGCTCAGCCGCCGCAGCCGCCGCAGTAGCAGCCGCAGCCGGCGCAGTAGCAGCCGCAGCAGGCGCGGCCGCCGCCGCCGCTCAGCCGCCGCAGCCGCCGCAGTAGCAGCCGCAGCCGGCGCAGCCGCCGCAGCCGCCGCAGTGGCAGCCGCAGCCGGCGTGGCCGCCGCCGCCGCTGCCGCTCAGCCGCCGCAGTAGCAGCCGCCGCAGTAGCAGCCGCAGCCGCTCAGCCGCCGCAGCCGCCGCAGTAGCAGCCGCAGCCGGCACAGCCGCCGCCGCAGCAGCAGCCGCAGGCGTAGCAGCAAGCCGCGGCCGCCGCCGCTGCCGCCGCTGCCGCCTCGGCCCGGAAGCGAAGTAGCCGCGCAAGGCCCGAGCCCCGCGGGCCGCCGCTGCCGCTGCCCTTGAACCGCGTGAAGCAGCTCGCCAAGCAGACCGTGGGCAGGTGAGTGAGCCGTGCCGGGCCGGCCGGGAGCGCGCGGGCCGGGGACCGGGGGTCGGGGTCGTGGCTGGGGCCGAGGCGGGTCCGCTGCCCCGCGGGGCCCCGCGCTCAGGCCCGGCCGCCCGCCGGGTCCGCTGCGGGCCAGGGACGAGGGCTGCGCCACGCAGCGGCCTGTCGCCCAGCTCAGGGCCGCCGCCCGAGCCCCCGGGAACGGCGGGGCGGGCCGGCCTCCCGGGACGCCCCCCGCGCGGGTCCCCGCCGCCCATTGTCCCGGCCCCGCTGAGCATCATCCTCTGGGGTCTGGACCCAAGCTTTCCCCGGGCCTCCCCACGTCTCCCGGGGCTTTGCCTTGGGCGAAAACTCGGCTAACCGGTGTGCCCGAGGCCGGGTGGGCGCGGTGCTCTGGGGGGCGGCATTCTCAGCCTTTCCGGGTCGCCCGGCCGCTGCCCACCGACCGTCCACCTCCAAGTGCCTGAGGGCAGTCAATAAGTAAGGGGCGATCAGAGCCCATCGGAGCCGCTTAGTGAGACTCAGGACTCCCTTGGAGGCACTTTGGAGGGTGTGCCGTCTCCCAACCGTGGCCCCTGTGGACCGGACTGCTCAAGTTCTTGACCTGTAGACATTTGGAACCGGGAGGAAAGAATTGTGGAAAGGCCTTGGGCAAGTGGAAAAACAAAAAGAGGAGGGGCTCTCAAAACAGCTTTTCTCACTTTGGATTGGGGAGCAAATCCTTCTCCAGGTTTCTCTGGTATCGCTTTAATGCTTGACAGGAAACGATCGATTATGAAATGACAGAAGAGACCGGACTTTGTAGTAGTTTTGAGAGCCTCTGGAGGTTGATCATCGTGTGCTGTGTTCTCTGGGGTAAATCTTTCAAGGTCTTTCAGGGCAGTGAGCTGTCCTGTCCCCGCTGACTGTTTATTCTGAGAAGGGGTATGAAAGTGTGACTTTTACATCGCTTTTTCTTCGTCTTTGTTTTCAACAGTTGAGTAAAAGGGGGCGTTTGGTTTGGCCACAGCACGTGGGGACGCTTCTTTTCTGTGTGTGTCTGAAAATACTTTTACTTCCCCTGGAGCTTTCTGTATTTGCCTTTTACACTTTCGTTCCCCCCCCCCCCCCCGCCAAGGTTTTGCTTAGTTTTGTTCAATTTCGTTGCTACCCCCACCCTATTATCTCCGTGTGCACTTATCCTATTCCCAGAGTGGATCCCTGTCCCTAGAGCCTAGCAGTGCCTACTTTTCTGTCATTTGTAGGAAAATGATAGAAATAATGTGTGCCAAGAGGAAGGCAGACGGAATAGTCGTGTGGGCCAAAGCTTCAACCAGGCATCTGTGAATGAGTTACAAAATAACTCCTTAGGAGTTTTCTCCGCCCCCCCCACCCCCACCCCCTTAGCATTCTCAGTAACATGCATTGTGAAATCAGTATTTAGTGACTCTGAAGAGACATGTGTCACATTGTCGTTCTGGTCAGTTTGTACATCTCATGAGGAAAGGGGTGTTTGCTCTGTTTGCACAAAGTTCTGAGACTTTTCAAGCTATCGAGCCACTCAGGGTCTCTTTGGCTCCGGCTTCCTCTGTGGCAGCTTCTCTCTTCACGCTGCCGAATTACAGCCATGTGTGCCTCCTTTCGGTTGCCAGAGGCCGCCGAACCTTCTTCCCTGTTAGCCTCTACCTGGAAGTCTCCAAAGCTCCTTTCACCTCACCTGCCCTAGACCTGCCTCCTACTCATTCTTTAGGTGTCCAGGCAAAGGTCACTGCCTCTAAAAGACCTTCTGTGATGCTCCAACGTGGATTGGGAGTCCCTCACCTGGCCACTTACGTACGTCCGCATAGCACCTGTTTTTCTATAATGCAAGGCCTGTTTACTTGTTGGTATTCTCCATTAGACTGAACGCCTTGAGAGTCCTTGCCGTCTTTCTGTTTCATTGGCCAGCTCTGCTGTGGCTCCTGTCATAAGGTCGATTCTCCAGAAACATTTGTCAGTCTAGCACACATCTAGATCGTACCAGATCGCTCCGGTGGTGTGAGCCCAAGAATGGGAAAATGAAAGCTGGATAGAGTAAATGGTGATTCGTGCTAGCAGTGTAATTCTGGCCCTGACCTTTAACTCTGTTTGAAAATCTTTCTTGCTAGATGCCAGTGGAAGCAGCAGCTGTTACAGAGCTGTTAGGGGTGTGGCCATTTCTGTTCCCAAAGCCAAAACTGTTTCCTGGGGAAGCTTTGGCTTTACTCCTGTTGATTCCCTGGATAAGTTTGTATTTTTTCGATGTGAAGAATTACGAAGGAGTCGGGAGGAAATATTGAGGCAAGAGAGAGCCTAGAATTGTAATTGTGTGTTATTGGCGTAGGCATCAGGATTGAGATTTGGGGGATATTTGGGTCAAGAGGAAAGCTAGAAAGCAGAGAAGTTACCTCCCCCCCGTCCCCCCGCCCCCCTCCGCAGCCAGGAGTGATATTCTGTGTGTGAGTAGCTCGTCCGTTGTGTCTATTACAGATGCATAGAGTTCTGAGTGGTGTCCTGCGAGGAAGTATTCTCTTCCCGACAATGAGGACCTCGTGAGTCACCCCACAGTGAGGTTCTGTGGGATGGACATGTGGGAGAATTCGTAATGGCTAGAAGAAGTGAGTTCTCATGATGCAGTTTGTGGACAATGGGTGCATGAGTCTGTTTCGGGGGATGGTTTGTGTATCACAGGCGCAAGGATGATGCAGTGGTCTCTTGAGTGGGGCACCCAAAGAAGAGAATTAGGATGCTTGATTCATCCGTTCAAGAGACCCTTCTTGAGCCCAAATTATGTGCCATTGTGGAAAGTAGAAAAGAATCCAAGTGAATACAAACGCGGCTTCTGCCCTGAAGGGGCTCCACAGACTTGTGGAAGAGATAGGCAAGCAAAAATGCTTATACACCATGAGGTAAGTCCTTATAGAAGGATGGCTGACACACTAAGGGAAACTCTACTCTTACTGGAAGGAGAGAGGTAACACAACACAACAAAACAAACAAAAAAAAAAAACAGGAGAAAATATGACCAGAGCCTTTCCCCTCTATCTTTCAACACTTCTTTCAAACTTCTGTTGTATTGAGTCGGTCCCTTTTTTTTTTTTATTAAAAAAATTTTTTTTCTACATATTTATTTTTGAGAGAAAGGGTAGACAGAACATGAACGGGGTAGAGGCAGAGAGAGAGGGAAACATAGAATCCGAAGCAGGCTCCTGGCTCCGAGCTGTCAGCACAGAGCCTGACGCGGGCCTCAAACCCACGAACCGAGAGATCGTGACCGGAGCCGAAGTCTGACACTTGACCCAGTGAGCCACCCAGGTGCCCTGTAGGTAGGTCTCTTTTGATTGTCAGTGAACCCAACTCGAGGGGCGCCTGGGTGGCTCACTTGGCTGAGTATCCGTCTCTTGATTTCAGCTCAGGTCATGATCTCACAGTTCCTGGGATCAAGCTCTGTGCCAGTGGTGTGGAGCCTGCTTGGGATCTTCTCTGTCTCTGCCCCTTCCCCGCTCTCTGTCTCAATGATGAAAAACAAAAAAACACACAAAACCAAACCGACTGGAATTGTTATAAGCCAAGCTGCGAATTTGATTGGCTCCTATGTGAGGAAAAGAGTCCAAAAGCAATATAGTTGCAGCCAGGGCTGGATGCAGGGGTTCCACTCTTTAGGTAAGCTGTGTCACAAGGAGGAATCGCCCCCCACCCCACCCCTCCACCCCCCGGCTTCCAACGTCTTCAGTTCAAGTCCCAGAGGGACAAAGAATACCTTTCACTGTGGCCAGAGCCCCAGGATTGACTGTGAAGGTATCTGATGGGGTCAGTGGCCTTTGCCTGGACATGGAAATGGAGTCAGCCCCACCCAAGACACAGGGGCCTAGAATGGGAGAGTGCCGAGCCCCCTCCCCCGCAAGATAACTGGGGTGTTCTTTCCAGCAGGAGGCAGGAAGTGTGGTCTTTTCTAGTCCTGCTAAAAGGAAAGAAAGAGCTTTTTGGAAATCCGTGACACAGAGAACCCAGTAGCTGCGGATGGCCGTTGGCGTGGAGGGTGTGGAGGAAGGGGTGCACCGAGGTGAGGAACCTGAGCGTTTGGTCGTGAGGTGGATGAGTCCGGGAGGACAGGAATCTGGGGGCCTCATAGCAGACTTGACTACGTGGGTGTGGCTCTGGGAGGGAGTGTCTCTTTGGGTGTGGGTTTCTGCCAAGATGGAAGCTCTCCCTGGAGGCCTGAATGTTCTCCTGGATAGTAGCCTTTAGGTAGGTCAGGGTTGCAAACTCCAAGCCTCAGGGGGCCAGGCTATAGACCAGCTTAGGTCATGATCTCATGGTTCTTGAGTTCGAGCCCTGCGTTGGGCTCTGCACAGACAATGCTAAGCCTGCTTGGGATTCTCTCTCTCTGCATTCCCCCCACTCACGCACTCTCACTCTCAAAATAAATTAATAAACCTAACCCCCCACCAAAAAAAAATTGCATTTACAACGGCATCAAAAAATAAAATGCTAATTACATTTAACTAAAATAGAGATTCAAAACTTGTACGCTAAAAGTATAAAACATTATTGAAAGAAATTAAACAAGATTTAAATAAACAGACTCGTGGATTGGGAGACAATGTTGTTAAGATGGCAGCACTTCTCCAGCTGATCTACAGATTCAGTGAAATCTTTATCAAAACCACAGCTGGCTTCTTTGCAAAACTGACAAGCTGATGCTAAAATTCATATGGGAATTTATGGAACCCAAAATAGCCAAAGCAGATCTTTAAAGAGAAGGACAAAGTTGGAGAACTCACCCTTCCTGACTTAAAAACTTATTAGAAAGCTACAGTAATCGAGATAGTGTGGTATTAGTGTAAGGAAAGCCATATTGATTAATGGATAGAATTGAAAATCTAGAAATGTACCATCGTATTTATAGGCAATTGATTTTCAACAAAGGCATCGAGACAACCCAATGGGAGAAAGAACAGTCTTCTCAACAGTGTGGGGACAGCTGGATATTGCATGCAAAAGAATGAAGTTGAACTTCTACCTCACACCCTATGTGAAAATTAACTCAAAATGGATCAAAGACCTAAATGTTAAGTGCTAAAACTATTAAATTCTTAGAAGAAAACATAGATGTCCATCTTTGTGGCCTTGACACCAAAAACACAGCAGAAGGAAAAAAGCAGGTAATTGACATTATCACAATTTAAAAATGTTGTGCTTTGGGGTGCCTGGCTGGCTCAGTCAGTTAAGCGTTTCTTGATTTCGGTTCAGGTCATGATCCCACAGTTCGTGAGATCAAGCCCCACGTCAGGCTCTATGCTGACGGCATGGAGCCTGCTTGGGATTCTCTCCCTCTGTCTCTGCTCCTGCCCCCACTCATGCACTCTCTCTCTCTCTCTCTCTCTCTCTCTCTCTCTCAAAATAAGTAAACATTAAACAATGTTTGTGCTTTAAAGGACATAGTTGAAAAGTGAAAAGACAACCCATAGAACGGGAGATAATTTTTGGAAATCATATTTCTGACAAGAAACTTGTCCTAATATAGATACAGAACTCTTACAACTCAAAAACGCAAAAACAAATAACTCAATTTAAGAATGGGCAAAAGGGATGCCTGGGTGGCTCAGTCAGTTAAACGTCCAACTTTGGCTCAGGTCGTGATTTCAGTTTGTGGGCTCAAACCCCACATCTGTCTCTGTGCTAACAGCTCAAAGCCTGGACCCTCCTTTAGCTTCTGTGTCTCTCTCTATCTCTGCCCCTCCCTCCCTCTCTCTCTCTCTCCTCTCTCTCTCTCTCTCTCTCTGACTCTCTCAAAAATAAATAAAAGATTTTTTTAAAAATTTAAAAAGTGGGCAAACAACTCAGTCTAAGAAGATACACCCATGGCCAATAAACATGTGAAAAGATGTCAACATTGTTAGTCATCAGGGAAATGCAAATCCAACCCTCAACAGGATACCACTTTACGCTTACTAGAATGGCTAAAATAAAAAAGACAGATGATAACAAGCATTGGAGAGGATAGGAGAAATAGGAATGTGATACGCTGTTGGTAGAAATGTAAAAGGGTGCAGCCACTTTGGAAAACAGCCTGGAAGTTCCTCAAAAAGTTAAACATCCATTAATTTCACTCACAAGTATGTACCCCCAAAGAATCAAAAACACGTGCTCAAACAAAAACTTGTACGTGAATATTTGTAGCAGCATTATTCATCATATAAAAAAGGGAAAAAATGCAACGTCCGGTGAATGGATGAAGAGATGTGGTATACTCACATAATGGAATAACTGGGAGTAAAAGAAATGGAGTACCGACGTGTGCTACAACATGGAGGAACTGTGAGAACACGCTGAGTGGAAGAAGCTCATCTTGAAAGACCACCTAATGTATGTATCATTCCATTTATATGAAACGTCCAGAATAGGTAAATCCCTGGAAACAGAAAATAGATTAGTGGTTGCCTAGGGCTGTGGGCAGAAGTGGGATGGAGGAGGGCCAGGAGGGGTTGGGGGAGGTTGGGATGAAATAAGGAGTACTCCTAAGAGGATATAGAGTTTCTTGTTGGAGTGATGAAAATATCCTAAAATAGATTGTGGTGATAGTTGCTCAACTCTGCAAATATACTAAAAACTATGTACATTTTAAGTTGGTACATTACATGGTATGTGAGTTATAGTTGCAATAAAGCTGTTGTAAAAATAACAGTGGTGAATCACTGATACCAGTGAAAATTAGAGTTGGCTAAGTAATTGTTAGTGTGGTTGTTGCACCTGTAATCATTGAGAAAAATACGTTTTGGGAAAAAACAGATTCTTTGTGCAACGATTATCAACATTTTGACAACCTTACTTTGTCTCCTAGCATATATTTGAACACCTTTGATAATCTGGGACCATATAAATTCTTTTACATATTTAGAATACCTATTTAGCATTCTTTTCAGCTGTCCACAGATGAGTAGGAAAAACGCACTCTTCTTGTGACTTTCTCCTTTACTCTCACACAACTACCACACTCACAACACTTCTAACACCAGATGTGTTGTGTTCCCCTCCCGCCCCCTGGTACCAAGCAATTCTCCATGATACTAGCTGGGTATCTTACAATTCAATTCAATTCTGACCCTAACAGGAGTAGCACAGAACCCATAGGTTAAGGGCCCAGTCCCACGAGACTGCCCCCCACTTCAGATGCCATTTACAAGTGGTAGGTCCTCAGATTACCCACAATTTCTGTTGACCTGGTTGCTAGTCAGAGGTTCCCATGACCACCACCACCCCCATTTTGAATTCAGTTACTTGCTAGAACAGCTCATAGGACTAAGAGCAACACTTATTTACATTTACAGAGATCATGTGTGATAGAGCATACAGATGACTATCCAGATGAAGAGATACAAAGGGCAAGTTCTGGGAGGGTTCACCAACCCTGTTCACCAACATGGAAGTTCTCCAAACCCTGTGCTATTGGATTTTTATGGAGACTTCATCACGTTGGCATGAACAACTATTGACTCGTTTTCATCCCTCTTTCCTCTGTGGAGAACGGTCGGGGGGGCGAGGCACAGAGAGAGGTGGTAGGGCTGAAAATCCCAAGCTTCTAATCACAGTCTTTCTAGTAACCAGCCCCCATCCAGGGGCCACCCATTAGCCCATCCAGAGTTCTCATTAGAACAAAAGGCACTGCTATCACCCAGGAAGTTCTGGGGAATTTAGGAACTGTGTCAGGGACTGGGATCAAATATCAAATATTGGAACAAAAGAAGCTCTTAGTGCTCCGATCAGTTAGGAAATCACAAGGCTTTTGGAAGTTTTGTGCAGGAACTGGGGGCAGAGACCAATGAACATATTTTCTATAATTTCATAACAATACTTCTAATGGATTATTACTCACTGAAGGTGGGAATTGTCTTGTTTACATGCTGAATTCTTTTATGACTCAGAAATGTTTTCAGATGCAAGTAACAAGAAACCCAACCACAGTGGTGTATACAAACACGAGGCTACTTTTTTCTTCATATGAGAAATCTGTGAGTAGGCAGCTGCTGACATTGGTTCAGATGCTCAACAATGTCAAGGCAAATGTTTCTGGCCTTCTCTTGGCCTTTCTCAACATTAGCACTCAAGACAGGAAGAAGGAGGAAGAAGACCAGGCAGCACCAACATCAGAAAAACAGAAGCTTAAAAAAGAAAAAAGAAAAAAAAAAAGAAGCTTTCCTAGGAACCTCACCAACTTCCACTTACATCTGGGTCACATGGCCTCCTCTGGCTGGAAAGTGGATGATAAAAGGAGGGTCAGGGATGAGAAGGGGAGGCAGGACATCAACTGACAACATCTGCTAGGATTCCAAAGTCTATGACAAATGTTGGTATATAGTAGGAGGTGTCTCCACAGTCCTTCATAAGTATCTGTTGAATGCATATGATGGAATGTTTATTCACAGATACTCAGTCCTCCTCCCTTGGGAGGTTGAGACATCCATGCTGTGTGGAACCTTGGCATCTAAACTTCCTTCAGCCAATGAAATGAACACAGAAGTGGCTTTAAGAGCCAGGTTCTCTTTCCTTTGCCCCTGTGATCATGGAAGCAGGTGTCAAAGTGGAGCCTGTATCCGCTCCAGTCCTTAAATGGACATGATGAGAAGAACACCCAGCTTACCCATGTTAGTGAAGGCACTGAGAATATTTAGTTGTTATTGCAGCCTAACCTAACCCATCCTGACTGATAACAATGTACGTACCCAGGCAAAGAAATCCACAACCAATCCCCAAATTCAAATTTTACAAACTATATTTCCTGATCACATTAATAGCAAGACTGTGCCTAAATGAAGATAAATGATAGCCACCTGGAAGTGAAACAAAATAAAAAATAGCTCCTCTGTCAAAGTGGAAATCAATACTGAAAAGACAGACTAGACATTTAAGATGATGAGACCACTGTATAAAAATACATACGGGGATGGGACTAAAGTCATTCTTAGTAAAAATTCATGATCTAAAGCTGATACTGCTAACATAAATCTGCTTAAACGTTGGAAGATTGAGAATAATTGGATGAAGAATTCAAAATAAGCTAGAAAATGAACAGCAAAATAAAAAGTGGAAGACATTAATAAAGATAAGAGCCTACATTAATCACAAAGCAAAAAGTCTGTGGAATTGATTAATCGAATCAAGGACCAGAACTCTGGAAGGATAAATCAAGTAGACAAGTCTCTGGGAAATAGGATTCCCCTCAAAGCAGGTAGAAAGAGATAGATACTCAATGTAAGGCATGAGAAACAGACAATATAAATTGGTACCATATTTCTGGTGGTCAGATTGACACAACTGTCAAAATGTAAAATGTGCGTACCTTGAAAATTTGATGGATAGATAAGTGTTAGGTTGAACTGACTGAGGTTCTCAAATGTTGAAGTCTCATGGAAAAATACTACTTTTTTGTAAGAAGGTTGAAACCCCAGACTTGGCGAACAGGGGATAAAT
Organism: Neofelis nebulosa; assembly: GCF_028018385.1. Taxonomy (NCBI): domain Eukaryota; kingdom Metazoa; phylum Chordata; class Mammalia; order Carnivora; family Felidae; genus Neofelis; species Neofelis nebulosa. The sequence goes on along the minus strand of NC_080799.1, from coordinate 20,341,922 downwards.
GGAACTCCCCTCTCCAAAAGCCTTTGGAGAGGGATGTGTCTCAGTCATTGACCTTGGCCCCATGATTCTATGAATCAGTCCTATACAAAGGACATGGTCCTAGGTAGCCAACTTCCCCTCTTCTCCTTCTGGAAAATTTTCCTGGGTTCTTCTGGGCTCTAACAGCCCAAACCATCCCCAGGCTCCCAGAGCATCCCCAGACTCAAGGGGTGTTCACAATGATGCCTTCTCTACTCACTGAACTGTCTTTATCTGATGCCTCCAGGGAAGCTCCTTGAGTCAACTTGTCCCTTCTCATGCTGTGAAGCGGGGCCTTTTTGAACTCAGGTTCACATCCCCTCCTCCTCCTCCTCCTCCTCCTCCTCCATCATGTTGCCCTAGGCTTAAATCAGCACTTTTGGCTGGAAGGCTGGGGCTCATTCTGAGCTCTGGATCTCCCTCTGCCTTTAGCATCGCCATCTCCCATTGGAACATTCCTTTATGCCCAGAATCCTAGAATGCAAAGTGCAGATACATCCAGGCTTCTGGCCTAGAGTAGACTCTGGCCATTGGGATTCATGGCCAGAAATGAATGCCTATTCATTCATTGATGCATGTTTACATTTATTTATGTACTCTAGTCACTCAAAAAAATATGTATTTGCACACCTAATTAGTGCTGGACATTTTTCTAGGCACTGACGACTCAGCAGTGAAAACAACAGAGGAAAATCCTTGCCCTCCTAGAGCTAATATCCCAGTAAGGTGGATCAGCAGTAACCAAATAAGTAGGTGAACTAAAGTGTATGTCAGTAGTAAAGTCTATGGAGAAAAATAAGACAGAGAGGGAGGCTAGGGAGTATGTAAGGGGTAGAGGCCCCATTGAATGATGACATTTGGATAAAGGCCTGAGGGAGTGAACCCCGCAGGTTTCCAGGACAGTTCTGTTCCAGTAGAGGGGATGGCAAGTGAAAAGCCCTAAAGAGGAAGCATATGAAGAATATCTGAGGTGGGAGGTCCGTAGTGCTGGAGCTGAATAAGCAAAGGGTGAACGCTAAGAGGCGAGGTTAGAGGGAACAGTGGGGTGGAGGCTGTGGTCAGAACCCTGGCTTTCTTCTAAGTGAGCTGGGAGCCACTGGAGGGTCCTCAGATGGAGAGGGACATGAAAGACCTCTTGCTGCTGTGCTGGAAGCAGACTGTAGTGAAGCTGGGATAGACAGACACAGGTCAGTCAAGAGGCTTCTGTAATGATCTGGTGACAGGGGAGGGTGGTGTGCACCCGGGTGATGGCACGGAGGTGACACCATAGGCAGGGAGAAGGGGGTGTGTGAAGAAAGGGAACTGGAGCGGCTCCAACACCAGCCTTTAGCACCCAGAGCCCGCACCCCCTCCAGGAATCCCCACAGGGTGTCATGGTCTCTGGTAACTCCTCTTCACTCGCCTTCTTCCTCTCTGAGGACCTGCGTGTGATCGTGTCCAAAAGCTTGTTGCCCAGAACTCTGTGATTCTCCCTCCCGAGGGCTCTGTTCCTCGCTGTTGGATGAAAAATGAATAGGACGAGAACACCAAGTGAGCATGGGCTCATCTGAATTCTGCCTCAGCCCCCTTGCTCTCTTCAGTGACAGGAAAAACAACACCATGCAGGCTGCTCAGTGAAAAAACAATATTGAATTAGGGCTGAGAGAGTTAGACAAGTAAACAATGAAATGTTCTATTATGATCGGTCTTTAGCCATTTAAGCTTCAGTTCAAGAAGGAATCATGATAAAGGTCTAATAGAAATGAAAATATAAGGAGGGTAGTTTTGGGTTACGTTTCAACCATTGCCTCAGCCTTGCAGCTCCAAAGTCGGTCTGACCGTGGCCGAGAAAGGCTCCCAGCCACAAGGGGACTTACACAGACAGGAAGGAGGTGGAAGGCAGGCATGTCTACCAACTGGCTGGGGTGGAAGCAGGAACCTTTCAGCTAAGAAGGTTTCATCCTGCACAACAGGAGCTTTTTCATTTTATTTTTAATGTCTGAGAAGCAACATGAGAATTCTGCCTGGGAGGCAGGAGCGGCAGCTTACAAGAAGCTTCTGGATGTCTTGTGAGATGCTGGATTGTAGAATAAATACGTCTAATAAAATCCCCCTGGTTACCCAGCTTTGAGGATTTGGAAATACCAGTGGACTGTTTCTTGAAGGAATTGCTTCACTGAAACTGGAAAAATACCTGCTCAGGACACCACAATCACAGCAGAGGACTTTGGAGTAAAGACACTATTCATCACTGAGGTCTGAGTCTTTGCAGCCGAGACACCGGCACATCCTTCCGGGGATAGAGAGAGGCAAGCCGAGGTCACCTCTTCCTTGGATCGTCTCGATGTCTCGTTCCTCTCAAGGAGTTCCCGTCTCTTCTCCAGAATGTCCAGAATCCCAGGGGAGTTCCAGAGTATAGGGTGCTCCAGAGCCCAGGTTGCCCATTCGAGGAGTCCTGCACTGGGCAGAAATGACCAGCCCCTAGGACTGCCATACTTCTCAGTCTTGGCCAAGGACCAACCCACAAAAAGGGTTACCTTGGTTCAAATCTAAGTACCTGGAAGGAGCTGCCGGATGGACGCTGTCAGTTATTCCTATTCTTGCCACGGCAGTTTGCTTCTTTGGAAGGGGAACTCGAGTGCTGTGTCTCTGGGTCTTCCACAAGCCCCCAGATCAAGCAGTCAATGTGAGAGAAGAGGCCAGGGAGGAAGAATTGCTTACCCTGGAGTAGGACCTTGGCCTGCCTCTAAAATGGGCCACACGGTTTAGATTTGGGACACAAGCCTTTCAGTACAAAGTGTGATTTTGCCTACAGTATTCTTTCTCTTGAGCACCCATGGTGACATTTAGCAGATGAATGAGAAGCCAGAGGCCCTGGCTTCTGGCCAAACTCAACGTGGCTACTACACTTGAGGTGAATCAAATTCATCCCCCCCCCCCATCGGCAAACTTCTGGTTATAGTTTGGCTTCCCGTGTGGCTTTCTCTACCGTAAAGACGGTGCTGGCCGTTGGGCTTGAATGAACGATTGTATTTCTCATTGTAAATGAATGCTTTGAAATTACACCTTCCATACCGGCCTTTACTTCAGTAAGTCCACCTCAGAAATGGGTCCGATGTCAGGGTCTGGACAATATTTCAGCCCAATAAACTGAGAACTGTATTGTGAACAGAAAAAGCAAATGCCACCCTAGAAGGCTTTGTGGAACTTAATAAGGCCACCTTCCTTAGACATTCCCCTAACTTGTCAAGCTCTTCTTTGGACCTCCTGTATTACAAATGTTTGAGAAGGTTCTTTGGGTGGATGACAGTCAACAAATCCTGTAAAGTGTAAAAGGCCCCATCATTCATCAACATCTGTGTTACCATGAGGTCAGCGCAGTGAGTCCAGGGTACAGGTGGGTACACTGGGGGTAGAGAACAAGAAAACCCTGGAAGGAGCACAGGTTAGCATGAAAATTATTTCTGTGCTGAGGTCCAAGACAGTTGTCATGTGTGGAAAGCCCCATCAGAAACATTGTGACCATGAATTTTTTGCACACGTGCAATAACCAGAAGAGCTGTTGATGATGAAGATTAACCAAAAGAGCATCCTCAAGTGCAGCAAAAGCTATGATTCACCAGATATTTGGGACAACAGACCAAGTTGCAGATAGATTTGTTTTATCTTGGAAAAGGGGAGATGTAAAGAATTTGATAGCATTTCTAAAATTTATTTTTTTTTCATTTCAACATTTTATTTGTTTGTTTGTTTGTTTATTTATTTGAGAGACAGATCGTGAGTAGAGGATAGGCAGAGAGAGAGGGAGACACAGAATCCAAAGCAGGCTTCAGGCTCTGGGCTGTCAGCACAGAGCCTGATGTGGGGCTCAAACCCATCAACATTGAGATCATGACCTGAGCCGAAGTCAGACGCTCAGCTGACAGCCACCCATGTGTCCTGATAGCATTTTGTTTTAATGAGGAGCGTTCCTTTGAAAATCCTATTTCTAGCTTCTCTTCGAATCTAGGGCTTGAGCAGCATCTGTCTTCTTTAAATGGGGCCTAGGGCTTCATTCACAGGGGGCCACCCGGCCAGCTGCCCTTGTTGATATCCCCAGTCTGGCTGGTTCCTTCTGCATTTATAACTCTCTGTTTTACAGAGAACAGAGCAGCAGGACTTCCCAGAGGACAGAAGTGGGTGTCTTCCTGTGTCTTCCCCGGGTCCTCACAGCCTAGGATAGATCACAGGTACTGACTTGTGGATGGCCAACCGGGAGCCTCAGGTCAGCGGGGTCCTTACACCCTTAGGGGGAGCAGAGCAGTGCTGGCAGTGCCATGACCCAAGCCAGGGGCCACACAAGGCCACACAGGAGGTGGCACCTTCCTGAGGAGTGGAGTGACCCCACCAGCTTTGCAGAATGTTCCATCATCTTGCTAGGCATGAAGAGGCTGGCCGCTGGTATGTGTGGCTCTGAGGCGGGGGAATGGATGAAGGTGCATGTGGGGTCGGCGTGTGGAGGCCCTTTCCCTCGGTGGTGTCGGGCGAGTGGTGTGCGTGCCGAGGGAGAGGGGCTTTGTATCTGCTGGCATCAGAGCAAGTACCTACATGGCGTCTGTGTGGCTGTGACAGATGAGGAGCCTGTGTCTTGAACAGAGGGCATGAAATGTGTGGACAGCATCTGAATAAATGTGCCTCATTGTTCTCATCACACAGCTCTTTGATCAGCATGTTATTTGTTTAATGGATAGCAGTCCTCCCTCCTCCAGGATAATTCATTCGGGTTTAACATTGAGAACAGAACTCCACCATCCGTCCTCACCTCACAGGGTGTTTGAGACTGATCTCCTGGTCCCGGTTTGCCTGTCTGGTTAGTTGGTTAGCTAGCTAGCTGAGCGGTCATACTTTTAAGTATCCTGAGTGGGTTTCCTGTCTTTTCTGAGCCCCATCTTTGGCTTGTTGTGCGAAGTCACCAAATCCCTGTTCTCTGTGTCAGCTCATTGCTGCAGAATTCTTTCTTCCCTTCTTTCTTCTTTTCGATTTTAATGAGTCTAAGTTATTTCAGAATATATTAGATTATTCTCTCCCTTGTGTTGGATACTGGAGGGGATGCAAGTAAACCGAACATTTATCAGTCCTCTCTTCTCTTAATTGAACGGGGGCTGACTGCTGCGAGGCTTGGTGTTCTGCCCAAAGATGTCCCTGGACATCCACAGCTGGGCTTCTGTCAGCTCTGTAAGCAACAAGGACAGGCCAGGGCGAAGGTGCTTCAGCATTTAGAGCTGGAGCCTCGGCGCGGGAACAAAGCCTGTTTGAGGCACCCCGTTTGAAGCCCTACTGAATCCATGATGGCCGAGTCCTACCTTCACTGGCAACCATCGGCCTCGTCCAGCGATTCACAGGGAGCTCATGCCAGCATTTAGGCAGCTTCCTATTTTGCAAATGATTCGTGATTCACAATGGACAGAAGATTGCTCTTCAGATGACCTGTCAGGGTGAGCCTGATTCGGGGATGGGATCCATAGGAACCTGTCCTCCATGTTCTGAGGGGTAGTAGAGATCTGAGGGGCCACAGTGGTGCAGGGGTGGTCCAGCTCAGGCTTGCTGCCAGCTTATATAATGCCTTTGAGTGGATTTGCAAGATGTGCCCCCTCTGGGTACATGGACACAACCCCATGGCCACACAGCTTGGCAATGGGAGGGCTCCTTCTCGGAGGAAAATGTGTCCCTTTCCCCTGGCACGTTCAGCCCTGAACCAGGGAATGTGCTTTGGTAAGGAAAGCGTAGACTGTATTTAAGGCCCCACTTGACCCCTGGTGCTTTGGGGGTGCTTTAGTGCGGAGCCCTGAAGCAGATGCCCCTCCTTCTCTGGTGGCGACTGGGCGAGCCTTTCCAGTGCTGGTTCTTTCCACCTCGAGAGTGTTAAAGACAAGACAGCATACCCAGAATGGAGTCGCTTATGCTAAGTCCCACTGCGCCAAACTAAGGCTTACCGTGATTACAGTTTTGGCTCTCCCAGGAAGGGAACCTTAAACCCTTGAATAGCCTGATCATCATGAGTCAGGTAATCTGCGTGATAAGCCCCTTCCATCCCCTAAAGGAAAGTAACCTTGCAATAAGCAACCCACCTTTTTTTTGACTTCCTTCTTCCCGCTCCCTCCTGCCTAGAGACCTGAGCTCTTTTTCGGACGCTCAACCGACTGAGCCACCCAGGTGCCCCATAAGGAGCCACTGTTTTCAGTTTGGTGAATACCTCTGCAGTCATTAAAAGACAGTCTTTTCGAACATTAAAACTATTTTTATTGAACTTAAACCAAAACTATAAATATATTGCATTTCGCAGAAGGCCATTTTGTGATAAGGTACACACACATAGTGACTTGGTTTCTTTCAAGTAGTGTCTCCTCTCTGGCTTAAGAATCCTGTATTGCTTTGAAAGGGCTTTTGCCAGGTCAGTCCTCTTCCCAGGTGACAGTATTAATGGTGTGGTACGTGGGTAAAGTGTCAGTCACAGCATTTAGAAGATGATGCCCACACCCATCCGTTTCCGGTCCAGGTGGACCGATTCTAGTGAATATCGAATTCTAGTGAATCGAATTCTAGTGAATTCGATTCTAGTGAATCTTTTCATCTTACAGCTACATGAGATATGCTTCTTTGGCAACAATTCTATCTGGCATTTTGTGATACTCTCTGTTCAGATTGCTGTTTTCCCTAGTTCTCCTGGAAGGCAGCTAATACTTGTTCTCTTTCCAAAGCATACCTTGCAACTGCTGCTGAAGGTTTGCCACATTCTGGTTGTAGGAAGCCACAGATGTCCTGCTGGGGCGGTCCTCTGTCTCCAAATCTTTTTGCCGGATAATCTGAGTGAGTTTACCGGTCTCATCTTTGGATGGGTGATCGATCGATCTGTTCAGTTAATCAGATGTTCTTTTCAGTGAGGAGTTTATTCTCCAATTCTTTTTTTTTTATGGTTTTTTTTTTTTTAATTTTTAATCTCCAATTCTTGTCCTTTTGTTCCTTTTACTTAATCTTTCAGTTTCAGCTTTAGATGAATCATGCTTTTCACTTCCGTGTTTCTACAGGAAGATGCTGAATCGTTGTTACTTGAAAAACGTCAGAATGTGTTGTAGGAATGTGCTGGGTTTTTGAAGGATCTGGGTTTTCATTTCCTCTATCGTGTCCTGCAAAATCTTAATCTCCTCATCTTTCGCTGAAAGGAGCTGGGCGTGTTTAACGTTCATTTGCTCATGCTGGCGCGTGAGATCATCTGTCTTCCGTTTCTGGTCTTGTAAAGCACGAAGCCATTGCAGCTTACCCTGGCGTTGATCCTCAATGATCTTTTGTTGTTGTTTGATTTCGTCTTCCAGACGAACTCTTTCTGCATTCAGCTCATACACCTCGCATTCCAGTTCCATGATACGGTCTTGCGTTTGCGGGTCGGCCACAGGTACAGTTTGGCCGTCTTCTCGCAGACACTCCAGTTCGTCTTGCAGAAATGCATTCTCTTCTCTCGTGGATGCAAGACGAACGTCTTGCTCCTCCACGGTTTGCTGTAAAATTTCGTTTTCTCTTAAGACTTGGACGTACTTCTCTAATAGCTCCTGGAGCTCTGGCCTTCTTTCAAGTTTTTCGATACAGATTTCTTTGTCTTGAATAAGTCGTGTCAATCGCTTATGCTCCTCCAGAGCAGAGGAGAGCATTTCCTTAGTTTCTCTATGGTCGGCATCCATCTGCTCAACACTCTTTTTGAGTTGTAGTATTTCATCGTCTTTCTCTTGACTGCGTTGAATTAAACACTCCTGCTCTAACTGGGAGGACGACTTAGACAAGTTATACGTGTCGGTCAGTTCTTGAATAGCTTGCTCATACCTGGCTGTTTTCTCCAACAGCTTCTTTTCAGCCCGGCACAATTTTACTATTAACTGTCCTTTTTCTATTTTCAAGGCCCGCGTAATAGACTTTTTTTCCAGAGAATTCTTACGGTTACAGACAGTAGTTTCTTCCAGCCGACGTCTTACGTCTTCAAGCTCCAAAACCAGCTTTCCATTTTCCACCGTGAGGTTGCAAGCAGCTTTCTTTAAATTGCCATTCAGCTCTTCCATTTCTGAAAGGCTTTGCTGCAACTTTCTAACCGTCGTCTCCCTCCCCTTAAGTGAGTCATCTCCAACAGTATTGTCAGAGTCTTGATTAAGAGACGGTGCTGGCTCCTTCTCAGCGCTAGCAGATTCCTCCTCCTCTTGTTTCATGTGTTCCTTGAGTTCAGCGTTCTCCTTCGGGATGTTTAAATTACGTATTTGCGACGGATCTGACCGACGCAAATCATTAACGGCCGATTGACTCTGAGGTGATTCTTCGTTTTGCGCATCTAACTCTTTAGCTGTGTCCGTTTGCTCCTCTTCAAATGGACAAGCTCTCTTTTCGTCACTGAGATCGTGTTCCACTTTGCCGTTGATGCCGTTGCCTTCATTTTGTTGTTCTGATAGCTGGCCTCTCCTCAAAACCCTGGGCCGTGTAGTTTGTTTCTGTCCATCGAACTCCCCCAGCTCTGCTGTTGGGAGTTCCTTCTCGGTCCTACCCTGAGTGGATTTTTGTCCGTCGGCCTCCAAGTCACATCTGAAATGCTCTACTTCTGAATCCAAATTCACACCTCCTGGAGCCGTACCTTCAATCACTTCCTGCTCATGGCTCACTTTCCAAAGTGCCAGTTGAAGCACTTCCCGTCCTTGACCTGATGAGTTTTCTTGTTCTAAAACGTAGACTCGCCCTTCAAGTTTCAGATCGTCTCCAATGAGATTGTCACCCTGGGTTAAGCTACACCGTGGCGTCATCTCCTTTTCCGCATCGGACAGCACTTGCCGCGGTCCAGACGCTTCTTCCACTGCTGTACTCTCGGAAAGAACTCTTTCCTTTTCCATCACTGTATCACTTGGCCTCAACGCGGAAGGCTGCGATTCACGTTCTTCAGTCCTCTCTTTCTTTTCCTCATTGACCCGGTCCCATTCTCTCCTTAAAGCGTCTCTCTCACTTTCTACCGAAGATAATTGGTTATTGATGTATCTTACGGTGTCCTCAAGTTCTTCAATTTTCCTGGTAGACTCCACTTTTTCAGTCTGTAGCACTTGAATGGTGTTTTGCATATCCTCAATGACAGACTCCTCAGCTGCTCTGAGTCCAGAGTCGTCCTTCTCTAACAGATTTTCCAGTTCTTTGATTCTTTTTTCATAGCCTTTTGCCTTTTGATGGTACCTGCGACGTATTTCTGCCAGTGTCTGTTGATAGACGTTCTGCAGTACTGCCTTTTCAAGTTGATGGTCATCCATTGCCTCATTTCGATTCTGTTCAAGTTCCCTGATGGTAACCTGCAGTTTGTAGATTTCATTTTGCTCGTGGCTATTCGCTCCCGGTGCTGAAGTCTGGGAAAAATGCTTCCAGTGGCTAACTTCAGCCTCCAGTCTTAAAACTTCATTTGACAGTCTGCTTATTTCTTGTTGTGACCAAATGAGGTCAGCAAAGTCCAGGTCATCCCCCGGGGAAGCTGAAGCAAAGTAGTTGATACCGTAACCCAAGGAAGGGGACGCTGTGGTTGATCGAAGGGCTGATTGGAGCTTCAGCAACTGGTTCTTGAGCCCTATCTGTCTCACTTTAAGAAGTTTCATTTCTACCTCTTTCTGTTGTAGCTCGTATCGGTAGCTAAGAGTCTGCCGCTTTATTTGAAGCTCCGAGGCTTCATACTTCTCTTCCAGGTGACTACAAAGACGTTTAAGTCTCTGATTCTCCCATCTTAAGGTTTCCCGACTCCCTTCACTCTCTTTTCGGTCAGAGTCAGGCCCTTCTCCCACCTTTTCGGTTCCCTCCATCCGCACATCTTTGATGACCTCAGAGATGCGGTCAGTGAAGGAAGCCACACCGCCACCCACTTGCTCTAGGGAATGGCCCAGGCCACCAAACGAAAAGGACATCGCCGCGGGTCACAGAACTGACCTGGTCCGCTCGGCAAAAAGCGTCCAGCGCAGTCAGACAGTCCCGCTAAGTGTCTCCAAAGGGAGGGCTGCGGGAGGCTACTGATCAAATCACAATCAGGCGTTTCTAGGCAACGCCACACCTCACGCGGGGCTGCTAGGGTCCGCGCGACCCCTGCCCATGACCTCCCACCCCTTACCCTCCCCCCACTGCCCCGCGGCCATCCCTGGCGGTCCCCAGGTGCCTGTGAGCACCTGCGGCGGAAAATGCGACCGGCCCTGGACTTTCCGGGAAGTCCAATCAAAGCGCACAGGGCTCTGCAGCTTGTGGTTTCCAGGTAACAATTTCTTGTAATTGACATGAAATGTACACAGTGACAGCACCCATCCACCCGGGAGCGTAGAAACAGGTCTACACCCGCGCATGGCCACAGTCCTAACGGGGGCATCCGGAAGCTCCCGGGTACCCCAAACCCTCCCGTCTTCCTCTCCCACCATCGCCCCCCCCCCCCCACTACCTCCCCGCCCCGTGCCCGGGTGTGGCTGTTCCCGGCCTCCAGGACCGCGGGGTCACGCCACTGGCGCCTGCTGCCCCCTCCCACCAAGGCGGCGCCTGAACGCGGGGCTCCGCTCGCTGGGCGGGGCAGCCCAGGTTGGGGGGGCGGCGGGGGACAGGCCGCGCGCCGCGCCCGAGCCTGGCGATCATCTGCCATCCCGGCCCCGCGCGGCCCCAGGCGGGAGGCGCCCCTGGAAGTGACGCGGCGAGGGCGGGGCTCCGGCCCGGGAGCAGCAGCCGCGCAGCCACCGCTCAGCCGCCGCAGTAGCAGCCGCAGGAAACGCCGCCGCCGCGCCGCAGTAACCGCAGCAGCAGCCAGGCGGCGAGGGCGGAGCTCCGGCCGGGGAGCAGCCGCCACCGCGGCCGCCGCCGCGGCCGCCGCTCAGCCGCCGCAGTAGCAGTCGCAGGAAGCGCCGCCGCCGCCGCCTCAGTAGCCGCAGCAGCAGCCAGGCGGCGAGGGCGGAGCCCCGGCCCGGGAGCAGCCGCCGCCGCCGCCGCCGCTCAGCCGCCGCAGTAGCAGCCGCAGGAAGCGCCGCCGCCGCCGCCTCAGTAGCCGCAGCAGCAGCCAGGCGGCGAGGGCGGAGCTCCGGCCCGGGAGCAGCCGCCGCCGCCGCCGCGGCCGCCGCTCAGCCGCCGCAGTAGCAGCCGCAGGAAGCGCCGCCGCCACGCCGCAGTAACCGCAGCAGCAGCCAGGCGGCGAGGGCGGAGCTCCGGCCGGGTTGCAGCCGCCGCCGCGGCCGCCGCTCAGCCGCCGCAGTAGCAGCCGCAGGAAGCGCCGCCGCCGCCGCCTCAGTAGCCGCAGCAGCAGCCAGGCGGCGAGGGCGGAGCTCCGGCCCGGGAGCAGCCGCCGCCGCCGCCGCGGCCGCCGCTCAGCCGCCGCAGTAGCAGCCGCAGGAAGCGTCGCCGCCGCCGCCTCAGTAGCCGCAGCAGCAGCCAGGCGGCGAGGGCGGAGCTCCGGCCCGGGAGCAGCCGCCGCCGCCGCCGCGGCCGCCGCTCAGCCGCCGCAGTAGCAGCCGCAGGAAGCGCCGCCGCCGCCGCCTCAGTAGCCGCAGCAGCAGCCAGGCGGCGAGGGCGGAGCTCCGGCCCGGGAGCAGCCGCCGCCGCCGCCGCCGCTCAGCCGCCGCAGTAGCAGCCGCAGGAAGCGCCGCCGCCGCCGCCTCAGTAGCCGCAGCAGCAGCCAGGCGGCGAGGGCGGAGCTCCGGCCCGGGAGCAGCCGCCGCCGCCGCCGCGGCCGCCGCTCAGCCGCCGCAGTAGCAGCCGCAGGAAGCGTCGCCGCTGCCGCCTCAGTAGCCGCAGCAGCAGCCAGGCGGCGAGGGCGGAGCTCCGGCCCGGGAGCAGCCGCCGCCGCCGCCGCCGCTCAGCCGCCGCAGTAGCAGCCGCAGGAAGCGCCGCCGCCGCCGCCTCAGTAGCCGCAGCAGCAGCCAGGCGGCGAGGGCGGAGCTCCGGCCCGGGAGCAGCCGCCGCCGCCGCCGCGGCCGCCGCTCAGCCGCCGCAGTAGCAGCCGCAGGAAGCGCCGCCGCCACGCCGCAGTAACCGCAGCAGCAGCCAGGCGGCGAGGGCGGAGCTCCGGCCCGGGAGCAGCCGCCGCCGCCGCCGCCGCCGCGGCCGCCGCTCAGCCGCCGCAGTAGCGGCCGCAGGAAGCGCCGCCGCAGCCGCCTCAGTAGCCGCAGCAGCAGCCAGGCGGCGAGGGCGGAGCTCCGGCCCGGGAGCAGCCGCCGCCGCCGCCGCCGCTCAGCCGCCGCAGTAGCGGCCGCAGGAAGCGCCGCCGCCGCCGCCTCAGTAGCCGCAGCAGCAGCCAGGCGGCGAGGGCGGAGCTCCGGCCTGGGAGCAGCCGCCGCCGCGGCCGCCGCTCAGCCGCCGCAGTAGCAGCCGCAGGAGGCTCAGCCGCCGGAGGCGCAGCCGCCGCTGCCACAGTAGCCGCACCAACAGCAGCCGCAGCGGCAGCAGCAGGTGCAGCGGGCGCAGCCCCCGCCGCCGCAGCAGCCGCAGGGGCAGCCGCAGCAGCAGACGAAGCCCGCGCAGCCGGCGCAGCCGCCGCCGCTGCCAGAGGATCAGCCGCAGCAGGCGCAGCAGCGGCAGCAGCCGCTGCCGGCGCCACCGCCGCTGCCGCCGCCGCCGCCGCCTCCTCCTCCGCCTCCGCCTCCGCCTCCGCCTCGGCCTCGGCCTGGAAGCGATGTAGCCGCACCAGGCCCGAGCCCCGCGGGCCGCCGCTGCCCTTGAACCACATGAAGCAGCTCGCCAAGCAGACCGTGGGCAGGTGAGTGAGCCGTGCCGGGCCGGCCGAGAGCGCGCGGGCCGGGGACCGGGGGTCGGTGTAGGGGCCCCGCGCTCCGGCCCGGCCACCCTGCCGCCCGCTCTGCGCCGGGTCCGCTGCGGGCCAGGGAGGAGGGCTGGGCCACGCAGCGGCCAGGCACCCAGCTCGGAGCCACCGTCCGAGCGCCCGGGAACAGCGGGGCGGGCCGGCCTCCCGGGACGCCCCCCGCGCGGGTCCCCGCCGCCCATTGCCCCGCCCCGCTGAGCATCGTCCTCTGGGGTCTGGACCCAAGCTTTCCCCAGGCCTCCCCCCCACCCCGCCCCCTGCCCAGGCTCTGAGCTGTCAGCAAAGGGCCTGACGCGGGGCTCGAACTCACGGACCGCGAGACCATGACCCGAGCCAAAGTCGGACGCTTAACCAACGGAGCCACCCAGGCGCCCCTTTTTCAGATTTTAGAAAAGTAAAAATATACATATGCTGTTACTGTATAATCCATGGTGTGCGTCAGCAGCCCTTCGTTGAATATGTTAATATTTCTAGAGTGAAAATATAAAGGTACTTCATGCTAAATGGAACACTTAAAGATTGTAAATGGTTTCATATTAGTTCAGGTCAAGTTTTGTTAGCAAATAAGTTGCCAAAACACCTTGTTTTTTAGATTTCAAAATGATGGATAAGGGCTTATGGAGCTGGTTTACTGAGTAGTAATGCTCCTATTGAGAGAGTCTGAGATGGTTTTTTGTTTTTTGTTTTGTTGTTTTGCCTTTTACTCTACGTAATGCCCCCTTACTCCAAAAAGTTAGAAACCACAATGATGTTCTGTAACTAGGGGTCACAGACTCAAGTGCCAGGCAGGTAAAATTAATAAGCGAAGGGAAGGTAGATGTAAGGCAGTAGAGAGAGGCGAGGAATAGCAAAACTAGCTCATTGCACGGGCTTGCTTGCTCTTGGCAAGTCTAGCTACCTGTGGACATGGGGAATGTGGGTGCAGGAACACCCATCTTCCCACTTTTAAGGATACTCCAGAATGCTGATTTTTTTGTGAAGTTTATCGATACTTAAGTATCAGCAGTGAAAAAGGAAAAGAAAAGAAACCGCTGGACGTAGGCCAGAGAAAATATATCTGCAAGCTTTATCTGGCCTTGGGCTGCCTGCTCTGACCTCCGGGTGCGAGACTGATTCTTACCGGACGAAAAGTTGGACCGTGGTGTTTTGGTAGTGAACGCTTTCTTGAGATGGGGATGGGACGTTTGCTTTATCATCGTTCGTTGTGCTTTACGTATATGTCACATAATTTTGCAGTCAGATGCTCTATCCCTGAGCTATACCCCCTAGTATATAATTTTGGAGCGTAAAATATTTCAAAAGAAAAAAACACTGGAGCACTCCCTTATTTTCTAGCCAGTGGGAAGTTTTCGTTCTCTTCTGTGAATTTGAAAGTTTAATGTTTATTTATTTTGGAAAAGGGAATGAGAACCCCAAGTGAAAATAGGGCCCTCTTTTTTAAAAAGTTTGAGTTAAGGGGGGTTAGATTATAATGTCCCTGCCTTTCCAGGGCCACAGTGATCTGAAGTGCCGTTGCATGTGCGCCCCCGTATTTGGACTGGGAGGTGTGCCTCATCTTCTGTCCTCTCAGACCGTATCCCTGGTCCTATCCCCATACCTACCGCCACACGGCTGATGACTTTCAACTTGATGTCTTTTTTTTTTAAGTTTATTTATTTATTTTGAGAGAGAGAGCGAGAGCGAGAGAGAGAGAGACAGAGGGAGCACACACAAGCAGGGAAGGGGCAGAGAGAGAGGAAAAGAGAATCCCAAGCAGGCTCCACGCTGTGAGGGTGGAGCCTGACGCGAGGCTCAAACTCACAAACCGGGAGATCGTGACCTGAGCCGAGATCAAGAGTCTCGGCTTAAGATCAAGATGCTTGATCAAGACTGACCCCCCCTCTGGGTGCTCCTTAATTTTATGTCTCTAGTCCTGGCATCTCTTCATCTCCAGATTGATCTTTGCCTTGAACTTCTCTATTGAAATGTCCTGCTGGAATTCAGCTCATGAACTGCATCCTCAAATTGGCCTTCTTTCCCTGTATTCCTTAGGCCGTGGGTCAGCAACCTCTGGCCTGTAGGCCAAATCCTGCCCACTGCCTGTTTTGTGAAAAAGGGTTATTGGATCACAGCCACGCACTGCAGCAGTACAGTCAAGCAGATCTCACGGTGACCGTATGGCCCACGGAGCCCATGCTATTTACCGCCTGGCCCTTTGCAGGAAGAGTCTGTGGACACCCGCCCTGGCGCACTGAATGCCGGAAACCACATCTCCTCTGTCACCTGCGATCCCCCTCTTTCTCCTCCATCTTCTTTATATCCAGGCTCTCCCTGCCATCTGGCAGCTCTGCCTCTGGACCATCTCTGACTTGGTCTCTGCCTCTCGGTGGCCTTAGTTAGTTCAAGCTTGCGGGGTTTTTTCTTTCTTCTTTTTTTTTTTTTTTAATGAAATGTACTGTCAAATTGGTTTCCATACAACACCCAGTGTTCATCCCAACAGGTGCTCTCCTCAAGGCCCATCACCCGCTTTCCTCTCCCCCCCCCACCCCCCATCAACTCTCAGTTTGTTCTCCGTATTTAAGAGTCTCTTACGGTTTGAACTGTTTTTTGTTTTTTTTTTTTAACCTGGACTCACAATTGTCTTCCAACCGGCTTAGCTAGCTTGAGCTGGATTTTATCCATACGTGGGACGTCTGGGCCTCCACTTTGGTCCGACATGGCCAATCGAAATTTTAATGGTCATAGCTATTCCTCTCTAAATTATTTTCTTCTGATGACATCATGACGTTCGGAGGACATTTTATGTCGTCCTAGTATTGCTAAATTGTCTGTGAAACGATAGTGCTGTCATTGAGTTACGGTGCGGCAGATAATTTACACTGGATCGTATGTCACCGTGCGTGATATGATGAATGTCGTGTTTCACCGTTAGGCTGGTAACATTAGATGCTGTCTTGTAAAAAATCTACCTATTTTAATTTTTTCTGTTAAGGTTGAAATGAATGTGTCCCATATTTGTATTTCTTGATGAGTTTTCTGTATGTGTTATTTGGTCATTTAATTGCCAGTTGTCAATTTCGTTTTTTAATCGCCAGTTTCGGTTCAACACCTGTCTGCTGAGAACCTGTCAAATGCTGGGGTGAAAAAGATAACGGATTCCTAGGAATTTGAGTGGGGAGAGAGACCTACAAGCAGATAATTTGAATACAGCCGGTTGTACTTACTCTAGCAGGCCTTAGGAAGTATGAATGCCACATCTTGATTTATTTATACATGACAAGGTAAACAAGTTCACGTTCTTATCCTCAGGTACATTACGTAATGAGTGCAGGGACAGAATCTTGAGGGAACGCATTCACGACTAGGTACAGGTTTGATACAAGATTCAGAAAATAAAGCGGATTCTGTTGAAAATCCGACCGACCCTGTGGTTTATAGAAGAAACTGCTTTTGAATAGGAGGAGCCTCTTTGTAGCCAGTGACACGAAAGCAATATTAAGTTCATCTCAGCTCTCCAGGTTTCAAGACTCGTTTCTGAAGTCTTGCTATTCCCTGTGAATTACAGCTTATTCATTCCTTGCCTAGACTCCTTCCTTTTGATTGGTCCCAGCATGGTTCTCTCTGTCCTTTCTCACAGTTCTTTTTTTTAAGTGTCTTCCTTATCAGAGATACTTCGGCCTGGTTGTCCACTTGATCTCTCCATTCATGTTTCATTAGCAGTTTTTCTATCATTTCTGAATGGGTTCGTTAAATTTCTGCCTCCTAAAGCGTTTATAGTAGAAATGGTAGACTGAGTGACCAGGTACTCAAATGAAAATAAATGTTCAGAACTGCACAGAAATTCTTCCAAGCAGTGACCAGCTCCCTGTCAGTGTGAACATTTAGAAGTCTACCAGCTTGGTACCTGCCACATGGTCGCTGGATACTTTGATGCATAGACAGGACTGGCCACTTGAACCCATGCCCGTCTGTACCTTGGGGAAATACACGAAAGTACTTCTACTTCACTAGGTACGGTGGGTGCAGGATAGATGTAGCGTGGGTGCTGGCATGGGGTCGCTGAGACGTGCCCAGGGGTCCGTGAAGCCTTCTCGGACATGGGACACCTGAATAATCTTGAGAACAGGAAGGTAGGGGTGATGGGTGGTAGAGAATTCCCAGGGAGAAGAAAAATTCTCGGGGGAAACCTAACCTAATCTTGTCCTTTAACTTCATGTTTTGTTTGTTTGCTTTAAATTGGAAAAAGGCAACGCTATCTGATTGCTAGCAGTGGAAAAAGTCTGTCCAGCTCTTATTTTCCAATGAGGTAGTGAACTAACGGCTGTTTGTAGATCCATATGTTCTTAAGTCCAGAGCAATTGTGGTGTTTAAATTCACAAGCCTCTGGATGCATTTCCATCCAATAGATAGAGTAAGTTGGTTCTTAAAAGCTTTGAAGCTCTGAAATCAGGGGACTTAGGTGGCTCATAGTTAAGTAACCAGCTCTTGATTTCGGCTCAGGTCATGATCCCACGGTTCATGGGTTCGAGCCCCATCCCGTGTCAGGCTCTGCGCTGATAGCTTGAAGCCTGCTTAGGATTCATTCTCTCTCTCTCTCTCTCTCTCTCTCTCTCTCTCTCTCTCTCTCTCTCTCTTCTCTCTCTTCTCTCTCTCTCTTCTCTCTTCTCTCAAAATAAATCAACATTAATAAACAAGGTTTAAAACCAGTGTACCCTTATTTTCTTTGCTTAATAATAACTGACAGCCATCTTTCCCCAAAATAGACAATTTTTAATTATTTCTGCTAAGGTTGAAATGAATGTGCCCCATATGTGTCTGTGAACATCTGTGGAGGCATCATTTCTCACAGTGAAGCTTCTCATGTCCTTAATTTGCATCATGCTTGTTCATCTCCCCTTAGAACCTTTTCACTACTCTCATGGCTTTTACCTTCTTGGACACGCTAGGATGTGTAACGTTCCTCAGACAACCCCAAGATGGCAGGACTAAAACACACGAACACCTGTGGCCGTGGACGTCGACTCTTAGAGACGGGCAGTATCGATCGGCCTTTGTGCTCATCGGTGGAGGACCATTGTTCGAAAAGCTTCCGGGCCAGTTTTGGGGGATCGTGGTTTGAGGACCACTGCAGTAGAATTGGGGGAGCCCATCTGTGCAGAAGGTTGAGGAAGCCAAGCTGGTGATTGAGGAGGTGTCCTGTGGTGGCAGGTGAGCCAGGACTGTGGAGGAAGGGGAAGGGACACGAGTGAAAGTCGAGTCAGGAAGCAGGAAGCGATGGCAGCAGCCTAAGGGAGAGGTGATGGCCCCCAGAGCAGGACAATGGCATGGGACTGACGTGAGAAACTAGTTAGCACCATGGCTTTAGGGGCGAAGAAGGGAGGGGTTGGCGTGATTCGGGTTATGTCTGGATGTTATTTACTGAAGTCGGTGACGCAGTGATTATTCGCTTTTCCATTCGTTTCAGATGCTTCTCTTTTTTGAACCATAGAATTCTCACACCTGCCTCGACTTTCTGTTGACTTTGTTTTCATCGACACGTGGCTTCGGGTGGGTGTGTTTGTGCGCACCGACACCACACTGTGCTAATAATAACTGTGGGTGTGTAATGTGTTCTCAATCTGGCAGAGCTGGGCTCCTTTGGCTTTCCTTTTACAGTTGCTGTCTCCCATTTCTGTGTAGAAGTGAATTTTGGTATCGTTTCTAGTTCCTAGAAAAATGCTATGATTGTGATTGGTCGAGAGCACATTAATCCATATATTTAGTGGGTCCCTGCTATGGGGTGGGTCCTGAGAACCCAAAAATAAGTAAATCCCAGGCATTGATGGCCTGGCATATCTGTGAACTAAACTTTGGGGAGGATTGATGTCCTTTCCCATGAGCCTGGCACATCTCTTTCTACACACAAAGGTTTTCTGTGCTTCCTGAGGGCTTTGTTGTCATTGGAAGAGTGCCTGATTAGTTCAGTTGGCAAACGTGAGTGATGTTAATGTCTGTCTATATCTTTATGTACTAAATAAAGATGTGCTAAATTAGTCACAGCTGATCATTTTTGTTACTTCTTTGGATTTCTACCTATGTATTGTCTATGTTTTTATTTCTCCTTTTCCTTTTCTTTCAGCAATTTCTTTTTCATCCCTCATGTAATTGGTTAGACTCGAAAATAATGTGTAGCTGTATAATTGTTTCTAGCAATATTGTCTAAAGGGCGTGTGATTTCACCCTAATTAGGCGTTCCAGAAATGTGGTAAGGTGAAGTCGTGTTTAAGTGCGAATGTCCTAATCTGAGTGGTTCTCAGTGGAAATCTACAAGCATTTTCCCTCTGCTTTTGGAGCCACACACCTTGTAGTGTGTCTGATGTTTGAGCCTTTGTTCCAAGGCTCAGTCATAAGGTTGGCAGGCGTGTGGCTTAAAGGCAGAATACTGAATCGAGGTAGCCTAACCGTATGGAGAAAACAATCACAGTGCACTTGGACTGAGGAAGGAACTGGAAGAGAAATTTGAAATGGAGCCTATGTGGCAATAGGTTTTTATTTGTTCGTTAGTTTTAATTTTTAAAAGGTTTTTATTTTTGAGAGAGAGAGAGAGAGAGAGAAAATGTGAGCAGGGGAGGGGCAGAGAGAGAGGGAGACACAGACTCCGAAGCAGGCTCCGGGCTCTGAGCTGTCAGCACAGAGCCCAACACGGGGCTCAAACCTACACATCGCGAGATCGTGACAGGAGCTGACGTCGGATGCTTAATTGACTGAGCCACCCCGGCGCCCCGGCAATATATGTTAACATAACTTCTAAAGAAGTGATCAGCAGGTCACAGGGCAGTGGACTTAACTGCAGCCTTTGACTCTTAGAACAGTCTTTAGGAATAGAAACCTTGCTCCCTGTAGATGTTACAGGGAGGTTCTGACGGCCTCTCCCCCCCCCCCCCAAAAATCATCCACACACACAAATTGGCAGAGAATTTCGCGGACTCCACAGACCTCTTCAAGCCCGTGGCCAAGAACCCCGGGCTAGCTCCTGGAGAGATGTGTAGTCACGGCTCCCACGCTAGAAACACATCTGTGGAGAAGCGCCGTTTACAGGTGTCTACCTCCCGTGTAGGTGGGTGGTGTTCCGCTGTTCTCCAGAACACACACTTGACGTCTGTGAGAGCCTTGCCCAGAAAAGCTGAGATGGGCAGCTGTCTCATCTCTCCATGATGAGATCTGGCGATCCCATGAAATTCCTTTCCCTGAATAATCGGCTTCTTCTGATAGTCCGTTCCATAATGTTTTCAAAGCTTTTAGGTGAGGGCTTAAGAAAACGAAGACTCCTGTGGGGCAGCTGGAGTCTAGTAAAGAGTAACTGGACTTGAGTCCGTGTGGTCCCCCAGCTCTCTGTCTGACCTTGGCCGCGCGAGCCTCCCGGCTGCGCTCCCACGCTGGTGAGACGGGGCTCCTGCTACCACCTGGGAACCGGCCCTGGGAGATTTAAGAAGGCGCCATGAGGTAAGGAGGCGTCAGAAGACAGGGAGGAAACAGTACGAAACAACAGGTTAGCACTGGAAAAAGCAGGCGGGTTAGATTTTACCTCACCATTAGGGGCCAAAGTCGATTCCAAACGGATGAAGAGTTTCAAGTGAAAACCCAGAACCACAGAATGGAGGAAAAGATGGAAAGTTCTTCATGCTCTGGCATAAAAGTACAGAGAATGAACAATAAAAGATAACCACGCAAATAAAACCACCATTGTGAACTTAAGCACACAAGAATTAAACTTCTGTCTGCCTATCTCATAATTAAAATTATGGCCAATGACTAGTTGGAAACAGGAGCAGCCACCACGGAGCATTAATATCTTTAATGTATAAAGCTGTGTTATCGATCAGTTGAAAGATCTCGCAGTTCAGATTGTGAGATTGAGCCCTGCATCAGATTCTGTGCACTGATCTCGAGGAGCCTGCTTGGGATTCTCCCTCTCTCTCTGCCCCTCCCCTATTCACACTCTCCCTGGCTCTCTCAAAATAAATAAGTAAACTTAAAAAAAAATCACATCTCCGTAAAAACCAAGTTTCTGTGGCTGATACACTCTTTGAATGGGCACCGTGGCCAGTATTCTGAGTAATTGCTAGACTTTCCCTGGGTAAAAATTCTACTGGCACATTCTCTGGTAAAGATGAACACTCCCAAACAGTTCAGCATAGAAAGGGCTGAGCCTCGGACCAGACACAGTGATGAGAAAGACCGAGTCATTTGGAGCACATATTGGGGGAGGTAGGGACCATGGTGGTTCCCTAAAATTAAGGTGGGGATAGCATAGACCAATGGGGGTATCTTTGTGTGAAGGAGCCACCCCAATTTGTATGTTACATTCCAGACTCATGATTCGTCACGAAAAGTAATCTTCCCAGATAGCCTGTATTTAATATTATTAAAACCTCCATACTACCCAAAGCTGTCTACAGATTCAGTACAGTTCCTATCAAAATTCTAATGGCATTCTTCACAAAAAAAAGAAAAACAATTGTAAAATCCACATGGAACCACAAACGACTGAAACAGCAAAAGCAATCCTGAGCTAGAAGAACAAGGCTGGAGGCGTCACACTTCCCGATTTCAAACTCCTTGATCCTTGAACAACGTGGGTTTGAATTGCATGGGTCCACTTATATGCAGATTTTGTACAGTACTATACTGTAGATGTACTTTCTCTTCCATACAATTTGCTTAGTAACATTTTCTTTCTAGGGGTGCCTGGCTGGCTCAGTCGGTTAAGCGTCCAACTTCGACTCAGGTCATGGTCTCGCAGTTCGTGAGTTCGAACCCTGCATTGGGCTCTGTGCTAACAGCTCAGAGTCTGAAGCCTGGTTTGGATTCTGTCTCCCTCTGTCTGTCCCTCACCTGCACACACACACACACACTCTCTCTCTCTCTCTCTCTCTCTCTCTCTCTCTCTCTCTCTCTCAAAAGTAAATATTAAAAAATTTTAAAAAGTAATTACATTTTCTAACTTTCTTTATTGTAAGAAGACATTAAATAATGCACGTAACATATAATACATGTTAGCCAACTATTTATGTTCTCAGTGATGTTTCTGGTCACCAGTAGCTACTAGTAGTTAAATTTTCAGGGAGTTAAAAGTTACGTGCCAATTTTTCACTGCACAGGGTCAACACCCCTAACTCCTATGTTGGTCAAGGGTCGGCTGTATATTACAAAGCAGTAGTCATCAAAATAGGATGGTATTGGCATAAAAAAGATACATGAATGGAACAGACTAGAAAGCCCAGAAATAAACCTGATTAAGAAGAGATTTTGGATCTCTTTCTAAAATTAATTTTATCAATGTAATATGTGGCTGAGTGTCCATAAAGGCAGGAAACACAGTGTCAACTTATCTTCAAGCTGTATGTTAACATTTTCGCATAATATGTTCCACATAGATTTCAGTCTCCAGATACCTTTCTAGGTAAAGTACCTCTCTCTAAATTGAAAGCAAAGGGTCTGGTCGGTAAAATGAAAACAAGGATAAGAAATACATTGATTTGCTTTGTAATCAAATGACTTGATTACAGGGTGTCAAATGACTCGACTGAGATCGCCGTTTGAACCAGAAGTCCCACTATGGCACCTCGATTGCCATCATTCTGGGTATTACGTACAGCAACAGTGCTGCCCCTTTGGACTGCAGAGGACTCCTCGGAAAGTACCGTGATCTGGCAACTGAGGCTCGAGCAACTCAGGATGTTCCTCTGCCGGTTGACGGCCGCCAGGTCGGCTTTCTGGAAAGGTCTACATAGTTAATGATAATTGGAAAGCATGAGTGGGAAAAAGCTGTGAAAATACTTTGTTTCTTTTTAAAGTAAAGATGAGATGCCTGAAGGAAGGAGTACTCAGTTGTTACTATTTGTGTGTGTAGTATTGAATCACGTTCCTGGACTTGTGACAAACTTGTTTCAGTAAGGCTGTGCAGCTCAGAAATGATCATTTTAGGAACTGAAGGTTCGGCTTCTCTACAGCGGTCTTTTTTTATTTTTTTTTTTAATTTATTTTAAGTAGGCTCCATGCCCAATGCGGGGCTCAAACTCATGACCCCCAGATCTAGAGTTGCACATTCTACCGACTGAGCCAGCGAGGCGCCTCTAGAGCAGTCTTTTCTGCAAGGGTGGCCTGTGGGTCTCGGCCATGGAATTCTGGGAGGAAAGGGCCTCTTAAAGAAGCAGGATCTTGTTCCAGACCTGCTTTTGAACAGAGGTGAGGCCTGGAAACTGGCATTTTAAATCAGCACACTCCCCACCCTCAGTGATTCTGTACACGCCCAGGTCTGGGAGCCACTGGTCTTGAGGCTTTGTTCTTGTTTGGGGTTGCTATTCTTTGCAGACTTTTGTTTGCTGGTTTTTTTTCTTTGGTTTTGCTCAAGGAGCCCTCTGATGTCAACATCGGTGGAATTTCTACCCATGTTATCATTCATTTCTGCCTGTTTTGTTTATTTTTTATTTTTTTATATTAGAGAGCGAGAGCGTGCATACACACGCGGGGAACGGGGGGAGACAGGGGCCGAGGGAGACGGAGAGAACCCCAAGCAGGCGCCACCCTCCACACGGAGCCCGACGTGGGGTTTGATCCCACGACCCTGGATCATGACCTGAGCTGAAGTCACGAGTTGAACGCTCGACCGACCGAGCCACCCAGCCGTCCGTCCCTAGCTGTTTTGTTTTAAACTCTGGGATAGTCATTATTACATTTCACGAGTTCCTTTGCATTTCTGGATTTCTGACTCTGAGCTTTTCATTTTTTCCCACAGAGCTGAGAAAACAGAAGTCCTCAGTGAAGATCTGTTACAGGTAACAAAATAAAATCTTCTTAAAGTGCTTTGCTTAAAGAGGAAAACAAAACAAAGCCTCATCGGCGAGAACTGAAGCAGATCTGTGTACGTACGTCTGTATGTATGATCTGAGACACGATGAGACTGATCGGCATGGTCCCGAGCAGGAAAGAAAAGCAGTTGGGTTGCACGGTGATAACAAGGGGATCTGGAACTTCGGTGTCATGTTGTGAAGTTCAAATGGGGCTGTCCTGCTTTCAAGTGCCAGGTGTCGGGGTGGGGTGGGGGAGGCGCTGGCTGGCCTGGCCGGTCCACCGGCACTGCAGCCTGGTCACGGCTCCCGGGCAGGCTGCGGGCCTGTCGCTCGCTATGACGGTGTCCTTGATGGGACAGGCCCTGCCGGCAACAGCCTAGAGTTTCCACTTCTTGCCTCTCATGCTATCATCCTCCACTTCTGGGCTGAGTTGGCTCCTGAAGGACTTAGAGTCTCAGTGACGGTGACCAGACCTGTCAGAACCACCCTGAGGCCCTGAGGTGGCCTGTGATCAGCCTGGACTTCTCTGCCCTGCAGGAGGAATATTTTCTGCAGGGGCTTGGCCGGGCCCACTGCACTTCGTCTCTCACAGGCTTCCCTAACTTTGGGGCTGGGGGTTTCTTCCAGAAGGCCTGGGACCCTTTGTACACATCCCTTCACTCGGCCTCAACCCCTTTCCGTCTCCGCCCACCCCAGAGCATGCCGGGAAAGACAGAACCCTTCTGCACTGAGGTTTCTCTTAAGCCTCCTTGCTTGTGTCCTTGCTTTTCACCTGAGCCCCTGAAGACCAGCAATCTGCTCCCGGGTGACTTTCTGTCTCTTCCCACAGAGAGGAGCCGGCATAGCTTAGAAAACTGGTGCCATGCCAGCCCATGTCAGAATATCCTTCTAAATTATGACAGCCACCTGCAGGTAGAAGATTCTAAGAGCCCGTTTTTGTTGTTGTTGTTGTTGTTGTTGTTGTTGTTGTTTTTTAAGGACCAGAAGTTTTTATTACGAGTAGGAGGGTTTGTTTTTTTTAAGAATTATTAGATAATCATATTCTTTTTTTTCCATTTTTCTTTTTAATGTTTATTTTATTTTTGAGAGAGAGAGAGAGAGAGAGAGAGAGAGAGAGAGAGAGAATGTGAGCAGGGCAGGGGCAGAGAGAGAGGGAGACACAGAATCTGAAGCAGGCTCCAGGCTCTGAGCTGTCAGCACACAGCCCAATATGGGGCTTGAACTCCTGAACCGTGAATTCATGAGCTGAGCCAAAATTGGACACTTAACCGACTGAGCCACCCAGGAGCCCTGACAATCTTATTCTTAGTAATATTTCCTCATTGGCTTTTATCGTATATTTCAGCTTCACTTTCAGACTTTCAGAAATGTTGCTTGGGCTCGATAACCTTTAACTAGACTAGGTTTCACATCAGTGTTCTCTCTCCCACATCCCACGTTAGTAATAAATATGCACAATCTCCTTGAACCCTTGAAGCCCCAAACCTTGCAGGCAGTTTGAGGACTGCAGAATTCCCACAGGAGGCAGGTGGCAACTGTCTGCTCCTGTCCCTTTCGTAGAACATCCACGGGGGCCTCAAGAGTTTGCCAGTTTCAAGGAACTCCTTGTTTCATCATGAAGATGCTTACCCGCCTCCCGCCCCCCCACAATCCCCTCTCTGTCAGCACAGAGCCTGACGCAGGGCTCAAACTCACGGACCGCAAGATGGTGACCTGAGCGGAAGTCAGATGCTTAACTGACAGAGCCACCCAGGCGCCCTCGTTTTTTGTTTTTTGTTTTGTTTTTTTTTTTCTTAAGTAGGCCCCACACCCAATGTGGGGCTTGAACTCACGACCCCTGAGATCAAGAGTCAGTTGCATGCTCTACCGACTGAGCCAGCCAGGTGCCCCCCCCACCCCGCATTTATTTTTTTCAACGTTTTTTTTATTTTTATTTTTTTTTTATTTTTGGGACAGAGAGAGACAGAGCATGAACGGGGGAGGGGCAGAGAGAGAGGGAGACACAGAATCGGAAACAGGCTCCAGGCTCCGAGCTGTCAGCACAGAGCCCGACGCGGGGCTCGAACTCACAGACCGCGAGATCGTGACCTGGCTGAAGTCGGCCGCTTAACCGACTGCGCCACCCAGGCGCCCCCCACCCCGCATTTAAAATGTACACCCTTCCACTCAGCAGTTCTGCCTTTAAGAGTTTACCCTATATGTACAAAGATGTACGTTCCAGAATATTGACTGCAGCCTCACAGCTGCATCACAGCTGTAACCGAGGAGAGCTGGGTTCAAGAGGTTATGGCGCACTCACACAACTGGAGGATATGCAGCTATCTGAAAGAATGCGATGGGTCTGTGTGCACCGACCTGGCACAGTCTCTAAGGCTCACCGTGGAATTCGAAAAGCAAACTGTAGAGTAAATAACGTGCAGAGTACGCTACTATCTACGTCAAGAGCAAGTGGGGGACATACGTGCTTCCACACGCGTAGCTCACTTCTGGAAGAACGGGCAAGGGCACTTGCGTCTTGAGAGAAGGTGGTAGACTCGTGGTGAGGGGAGCAGGATGGAAGGGTTGGTCTTCGTACTCTACACTGCCTTCTTCTGTTTTGTTTTATCATGTGCTTGTATGATTTTTTTCAAAAGAGCATTTAAATATAAGCTTTACAACATATACACAAAGAGGCGCCTGGGTGGCTCGGTCGGTTAAGCGTCCGGCTCTTGATTTTGGCTCAGGTCACGACCTCACGGTTCATGGGTTCAAGGCCCTCACCTCGGACTCTGCACTGACATCATAGACCCGGCTCGGGATTCTCTCTCTCCCTCTCTCGCTGCCCCTTCCCCACTCGCGCTCTGCTCTCTCTCTTAAAATAAAAATAAGTTCAGAGAAAAAATCTGCAAAACACAGGGACTGTGCAGAATTGCCACCGCACAGGGTGCTCTGGGAGTGCGACAGGTGTGACCGCTCGTTTTGACCAAAATAACCTGCTTTGGCACAAACCCTATCTCCGTTAGTGGCTAATGAGTTCCTCTCAAGGTGCTGTGGTTTAGCCTGTATTAGCAGATTAACATGGTTCAAAGTATATCTAGTGAGGGTTGGAGGTTTGAGGTTTGTTTTGTGTTTGTGTTTACATTAAAGACAGTTATGCCTTTAATCAATCAGAATTGTTCGCCGTGAAACTAACTCTCGCCAATCCGCACCTGCTCGCTTCAGCTTGAGGCAGTCTGCTGTACGCTTCCGTCACGTCGACGGCTGACGCAGTTTCCCACCCATTCGACAGGAGCCGTTCTTTCTAGAATGTGCAGCGGAGAGAAAAGGCAAGGTACGAGGCACTGTTGCACAACTCCAAGGCACTCTTGGAGCACATGAGAACTTGTCTCAGATGACTCCTTTTTCAAAAGCCCGTCCCAGCCCCCATCTTTCTTCTTTTTCTTTTCCAATTTCCTACACCGAACATGCATTGTTCTCATGGGAGAGAAGTCACTAATGTATATTTAAAGAGAAATAAAGCCAGGAACTTCTCCGTGAGCAAGAGTGTTTGAATGCGTTCGAGGCGTAATGTGACATATCCCACCTATTTAATAGGGGCAGGGGTGGGTGGTGTCTCCTCAGCAAAAAAAAAGAGAAAACCAAACAACCTAAAAAACAATAAATAAAAGATATTTAAAGTCTCTATTACAGATTCTAAGAAACGTAAGCGACGTGTCAAGTGCAAAGTTTGGACCATGTTTGGATCCTGTTTCAAACACACCACCTATAGAATTTTTTTCTGTTTTTTTTTTTAAACAACTGGGGAAATCCAAACACGGACTGTGGAGTAGGTGCTATGGAGGAGTTTCGGCTGCTGTGTGAGGTACAATGATGATGTTACCATTATCCCGGGGTGGGGGAAGAAAATGCTTACTGGTAGGAGATTCACATGGAAGTATTTATGGGGGTAATGCTATACTCTCTGGATGTGCCTTAAAATATTCCAGTGACAACACCGACAAAAAATGGGGATAAATAAAACAATATTGAAAGATGTGAGTCACCAAAGTTGGCTGATGGGACATGGGTTTTCGTCCTACTGTTCCCTCTACGTTCATGTTGTTTGCAAATATGCATACTGAAAACTTGGGCTAATAGGGTATGGGAAATGTGAATGTGTTTTTTCCAAACCAAGATGGCGGCCCAGGTCTTGGACTTCTTTAGCGTGACGAACCAGCGGCCCACGTGGAACCCCAGCTGCCTGTTCAGGTGGGCACGCGACAGGGCTTCTCACATTCTCTGATCGGAGAAGGGAGTGTGCCCTTCCCTGGGGGGTTAAGGGTACCAAAGGATGTCCCCGCCCTGCTCTCCGACCTGTGACTCTCACGGCTTGCAGGTCTCCACTCCCGCCAGGTCACACTGTCTCCTCCGCAGGTTTTCGATCACGGTCTGTCCGAACCGGTCGGTCGTCCATGTTCACCTGGGAAGGGAAAGAGGAGGCTGGGCAATGCCAGAAGGGCTTCTCGAATACGCAAAATCAGACAACAGTATTCTGTTTCTGAGCCGTCAAGGCTGATGTTTGCTAATACCCAGTGCAGTCAACGGAGTCGGGGGCGGGCACGGCACGCGGGGCTGACGAGAGCGTCGTCTGCTGCCGCCCCCTGCGGGGCAACCGGGCGGTGTGCGCTCGGCCTGGGAGCCGGTCAGACCACTGAGCGGCTGCTCCACAGGTAGACTCCCACGTGCACGCCAGGTGCAAGAGGGTTTACTCCACAGCATGATGTGTAACGGGACCTATGACGGAAAGGACTCACATGCCCATCCGCTGGGGTTAAAGCAGTTGTGGCATGGTCGTTTAATGAAATATTACATTGCCATGAAAACAGCAAGAGGACATCCAAGTAGATGTAGGTACAGACGTAGACACACATACAGACACAGATACAGATGTGGAATGATTCTCAGATAACAGACTCTCGAAAAGTACAGTACAGAGGGCTGTGCATAACATGCTCCTGTCTGCCCTTAAGAAAAAAAAAAATCTCTAGCTACATTTATATATGCGCAGAATAATTCTGGAATCTGGCAGTGTTGCTTCCCAGGTTGGAGGACTCACTAAGGTCCGGGGTAGAAGAGAGACTTACCTTTCCCTGCATACCCTTTTGTACTATTTGATTTTTTTTTTGAAGTTTTGCATGTGCTGTTACTTATCTAATGAGAAACCATTTAAAACCCCCTTCTTACGATGTTTATTCATTTTTGAGAGAGACAGAGCATGAACGAGGGGAGGGGCAGAGAGAGAGGGAACCCCAGAATCCGAAGCAGGCTCCAGGCTCCGAGCTGTGAGCCCAGAGCTCGACGTGGGGCTCGAGCTCATGAGCCGTGAGATCATGACCTGAGCCAAAACCAGATGCTTAGCTGACTGAGCCACCCATGTGCCCCCCATTTACCACTTCAAAAAAACCATTAACGTATCTATATGCACAAATGTCACAAAACATACATAATACACCGCGCACTATTGTTACTTTGTCCCAAAACGTCAACAGTTTACTATACGAAATGGTTCCCAGAGCTCCTGTGACAACGGTGGCAGGCAAGAAGCAGCATCACTCTCTGTCGGTGGACGTGTGAGGCTTACGTGGCATGAATGGTCACACTGGGTGCCTGTGAGCACGTGCTCC
Source organism: Neofelis nebulosa (assembly GCF_028018385.1). NCBI lineage: Eukaryota > Metazoa > Chordata > Mammalia > Carnivora > Felidae > Neofelis > Neofelis nebulosa. Next base: position 20,312,655 of record NC_080799.1, on the reverse strand, counting down.
GTCGTCTTCCTGCCTGGGTCTGAATCCTGGCCTGAAACTTACCGGCCGTGAGGCCGTGCGGCCGTGGGCAGCAAGCTGTCCAATCCCTCTGTGCTTGGGTCCCCTCACCGGCCACACCCGCCACACCCTGGTTACTGTGACAAGTAGGTTAATACAGGTCACACTCACGGAAGGTGCCTGCTATATAGCAAGCAACTTCTACAAGTTCGCTACCCTTATTCTACCAGTACTGAAATTTGCATCACTCAGGGCACCTCGGTCGGTAAGCGACCGACTCTTGATTTTTGGCTCAGGTCATGATCTCACAGTTTGTGGGTTTGAGCCCCGCACTGGGCTCTGTGCTCACAGCATGGAACCTGCTTGGGATTCTGTCTGTCTCTCTACCCCTCCCCTGCTCGCTCGCTCTCTAAAAAATAAACAAATATTTAAAAAACAGGTTTTTTCATCATTCATGTGGTTTTTGTCATTTTAAAATACTGAGTAGGAAATCATGGAAGGCATGTGAGCAGTTAGTACACCTGAGGAGGCTGATGGTTTGCATTTGTTAGGAAATTGCAGAATTCAGTGAAAACGGACACATCCCCAGGCTTGCTCCCAAGTGACTGGGTCCATGGTCAAGATTCACTTCATCCACCATTGCTATATGATGTTGAATAAGAGAACGCACGAATGAAACGAGGCGAACAGAGCAGGGTGAACACCCACAATGTGTGAAAACAAAGCAGAATTCAGGGGCACCTACGTGGCCCAGTCGGTTAAGCGGCCGACTTCGGCTCAGGTCACGATCTCACAGTTCGTGAGTTTGAGCCCCGTGTCGGGGTCTGTGCTGACGGTTCAGAGCCTGGAGCCTGTTTCAGATCCTGTGTCTCCCTCTCTCTCTATCCCTGCCGTGCTCGCGCCCCCCCCCCTCTCTCTCTCTCTCTCTCTCTCTCTCTCTCAAAAATAAACAAACGCTAAAAAAATAAGATAAATTTAAAAAAGAAAGCAAGCAGAATTCATTTTCCCCAGTCCTGATATCCTGCAAGCAAAGACAGATTCCCAAGACTTACAGAAGCCAGATGAGGCCAGCTACCATTATATCCACTCACCAGGACTGAAGACTGAGTGTGAGGAATGCCCCCAGTTACACAGAGGGAAGGAAGAAAACTCAACCGAGAACCACCTCTACGGGAATGTGGCCTGGGGCATGAAGGGGTGAGAAAGTCAACCAAGGTCTAGCCTTAGATCTGTCCATAATTACGTGACACGGGGCAAAGCGTTTACTGCTGTCATCCGTAATGGAATTTAAAAATAAAATGAGATGAAAAAAATAAAATCAATAAAGTTAAAATGAACTAAGCAATAAAATTAGCCGCCATGTATTCAGTCACGTGCCCCCCGCTACACATCATCTCATGAACTCCCATAATAGCCCAGAGAAGTTCTCCCTTTATAAACAAAGCCCTGGCGGGGGCACCGGGATGGTTCAGTTACTTGAGCGTCCATCCAACCCTTATTTCGGCTCAAGTCACGATCTCACAGTTCGTGGGATCAAGCCCCGCGTCAGGCTCCAGGCTGCCAGCACAGTGCCTGCTTGGGATTCTCTCCACCCACCCCCACCCCCACCCCCACCCCCACCCTGCTCCTTCCCTGCTCATGCTCTCTCTCAAAATAAGTAGAGAACTTTAAAAACAAATCAAAAACAAGGACCTGGGGCTCAGAAAGATCCAAATAACAGCTAATAACCTGCTCAGCAGCCGGGCAATCCTGAACATGCTCTCGTACAAATTAACTCGCTTACTCCTCACTACACCCTATTAACGTCGGGACTGTTATTATTATTATTGTCATTTTCCTGATAAAGAGACAGCACGGAGAGGTTATGAAACTTGTCCCGGTCACACAGCTAGGCAATCTACCTCCAGAGCATGGACTCCCAACCACCCTACCATTCTGCCTAAGGGCACCCGGCCAATCATAAGAGCCAGGGCCAGGACTCGGACCCACGCTGAATAATTCCAAAGCTCTAAAACAGAACCCTTCCCACCACATCAGAAGAGAAAAACAGGCAACCAGCGGGCCAAACTCGGGGACGTTACAAATTAGGAATTTTACATTAAAATTCTACACTGTCGCTTCTCCTGGAAAATTGGGGGTTCTCAACTCCAGGCTCCCATGTCCACATGGGAACAACGAGGTGGCACTGAGCAGGGGTGAACTGTGGTTCACCAGAGTCCCCAGCACTCCTGTCTGCCTTACACCTGGCCAACTTCCTCCACTGCATCACCTGCCTGCCTCGGAAGGAATCAGGGTTCGCTACCCTGACACCCATATGTTAGCCAAAATTCCTTCCATCGCGGTCTATGACTCTATAATTAATACAACGGTAAAATGTGAACTTTACAAAGTTTTTGTAAAGGCCAAGAGAGAAGTTCCAAAAACCCTGGCTGCGAGTTTGCAGGAAGTTAAGAAATCAGGAACGCTGGGAATTGCTAGAATCGATTTAAAACGGCGATGTGTGTGTGGCCAGAGGCGGAAGGAAAAGAGTGAGTGGAAATTTATACTGGGGTTGCTCAGAGAGGGTTAGCCCCCACGCGAACGCATACAGCACGCAAAGGTCTTGAGCTTCCTTTTACCTGTTGGTAGTTTATGAACATAGCTGTCTCAACGCCGTTAGCTGCCCACTTGAGAAGGTTGGCCGACTGCTCCGGAGTCATGTACACCAGCACGCGTTCCGTTATCAGCAGTGCTGGCAATCTTCAGAGAAGAAAAAAGGCACATAAGTATGTATTCATCAAATCGGGACTCTAACGGCAGTCACGGAGATAGTGCTGGCAGGGCAGGAAAACCCTGGGGTGCACACCGCAGGAAGAGGAGAAGCCCCGGATAGCACGTCAACTATCAGGGCGGTAAGAGGTGGAGAGCCCCGTCGTGACCCAAAGTTTCAGACCGTAACAACGCGAGCACTGAGCAAGGTTTTGTCTGGCTTGCTACAAATTCTCCCCCGGCATGCCCGCACAGGGTGACAAGGTGGCCCTGCAGACCCCTTGCTCCGAGGCAGTCTAGTTCCCTTCCCCTGGAATCTGGGTTAGGCCTGTAACTCGCTGTGGCCAATACAACAGTAGCAAACACGACGCAAGCGGAAGCTGAAAATCACTTGCACGTTGGCCCTTGCCCTCTTGCTCGGAAGTCTGAACCCGTGTGGCAATGAACCCAAGCTGGCTTGCTATCGGAGGGGAGGCCCTGTGCGTGAGAATGAGGCATCCACATAGGAGGGAACCCCAGGGGATCTCAGCTACAGGAGTGAACCCCAGGGGACCTCAGCTGCAGCTGGCTCCAGTGGAAGAACCACCCAGCTAAGCCCAGTCCAAGTGGTCCACTCACACAATCCTGAGCAACTTGTGAACTGCTCTGAATTGTGAGTTGTTCGAGACCGCTGAGGCTGCAGAGATTTTGGTACACATCAAAAGCTGACTGATAAAATGCAGAAATACTGCTATCCCTTTAACAGAATCTAATTCTTCTTACACAAACTTTTATCATCAAGAATTAAAAACACGAACAGTCTTCAACAAATGCCACATTAGCATGCGGTCTGAGTTACCAGACCCGAAGTAACGAACAAATTACGAAACAGGAAAAGCAATAAACTCCTACAGAAATCTCTAAACGCTTTACAGTTGGAAGGGAACACAGGCAGCCCTAAATTGTGTGAGCTCTGCTCATTTATTCCTGCTCCTTCTGACTCCTTTACTGGATCCTCCTCCTCCTCTGCCCCTTTACGCTGCTGTTCCTCATGGCTGGTTGCTATTTTTCTCACAAAGCAAGTAGGTTACTTTTGCCTATTTTTATTGGCAGGGAATTTCAAAACAAGTAAATTGTCTGAACTGAAAATACCCAAGCAATTTGCTGAAAAGAACATCGTGTACGTTAGTGTCAGAATGTAACCCATGCAGTTAGACTCAGTGCCTGGACTCATGATCGCTAGAGAGAAAGGCTACCCACAAGTGCTGCTGGCTTTGACCCGACAGTCCCGACTATCCACTGTTACTGTTCATCAGGATTTCCTTTTTTTTCTTTTTTTGACAAGGAAATGTTGTATAACTCAAGTGACTTAAAAATATACATCCAGGGGTGCCTGGGTGGCTCAGTCGGTTAAGCATCCAACTTCAGCTCAAGTCATAATCTCACAGTCCATGGCTTCGAGCCCCACATCGGGCTCTGCTCACCGCTCAGAGCCTGCGGCCTGCTTCGGATTCGGTGTCTCCCTTTCTCTCTGCTCCTCCCCGGCTCGTGCTCACACTCTCTCTCAAAAATAAATAAACACTAAAAGAAATTAAAAATATATATCCAGGTGCGCCTGGGTACCTCGGTCAGTTGAGCATCTGACTCTTGATTTCGGCTCAGGTCATGATTCCAGGGTTATGGGATTGAGCCCTGTGTTGCGCTCCATGCTGAGCATGCAGCCTGCTTGGGATCTTATCTCTCTCTCTCGTTTCCTCTACCCCTCTCCCTGACTTGCACATGCTCTCTTTCTCTCTCTCCAAAATAAAAACGTATGTATGTGTATACAAATACACACACACATATGTATGCATATATCTACAAATGCTCTCTGGACCCAACTGGGTCATGGTACAAAGAATGAGAGAACTAAATCCAGAGGATAGACAATGAAGTCCAAGTTGCAGATGAAGTTGAAAATCAGAAAGAAAAACATTAAAAGGAAGTTTAAAGTAAGCAATTTTTTTTTAACCTAAGTCTAAACCCCCAGATTATATCAATAGGAACGATTAGAAAAAGTGAGTGGAAAAAAAAGTTTCAAAACCTCAATAGGTTGGTAATTAGAGAAAAACAGTTCCAAAAACGTTTTTATTTATTTAAAATTTTTTTAAAATGTTTGTTTATTTTTGAGAGACAGAGCACAAGCCGGGGAGGGGCAGAGAGAAAGGGAGACACAGGATCTGAAGCAGGCTCCAGGCCTCCAGGCTCCAACCTGTCAGCACAGAGCCTGATGCAGGGCTCGAACCCATGAACCATACGATCATGAACTGAGCTGAAGTCGGATGCTTAACCGACTGAGCTACCCAGGTGCCCCTCCAAAAACCTTTTTAATGCAAAAGGCACTGACTATTACATACGGTGTTACCACATGGGGGGAAGCCAGGTGGAGAAGGCTACGTGGGAATTTCCTGTAAAGGTTTGCAACTTTTTTTTACAAATTTGAATTATTTGGAAGTGAAAAGTTAAACACGTTTACAGTGTATTTTTAAGAGGCAGTCTTCGCCAATGTTAAAAACAGGATTAATACTTTTCAGAAGAGAAGTCTAAGCGAAGCAAAAACAGCCCACGGAGGAAAACACAGAGCACAAATGAACCCCAGAGAATTATGAATGTAATTCTAATACTTGTGATAGCTGCTGTTCCTTATCCATTTTGTAGATCTCCAGGAGTGAGGCAAACTTGCCTATCAAGAGCTCCCTTGATTAATTTATTTAAGTGTATTTACTTATTTTGAGAGAGACAGAGGGCAAGCAGGGGAGGAGCAGACAGAGAGGGAGGGAGAATCCCAAGCAGGCTGTGTCAGCACAGAGCCCAATGTGGGGCTCAATCTCATGAACCAGGAGATCACGACCTGAGCCGAATTCAGAAGTTGGATGCTTAACCAACTGAGCCACGCAGGCATCCCAAGAGCTCTCCTGATGTGTAAGTGATTATTTCCCTGGCCATGTAGCACATTTGCCCAAATGGTGTGTTTCTACGTTCGCAGCGGGTTGCTGCTGGTTACCACTGCAACTGTAATAATCTACAGATTATAGCTTCTGCGCCAATTTCCGTTCAACTGCTTTCACACGCGTACTTAATATAATCTCCAAGCTCTCCGCGCAAAGCCTGACATGGGGCTCGATCTCCCCAACCGTGAGATCATGACCTGAGCGGAAATCAAGAGTTGGACGCTTAACCAACTGAGCCACCCAGGTGCCCTGCAGTTATAGGTTTCTATACATATAATTACCTTCTCTCAAACTTTATGGTATCAGGCATCAGTATGTTATAAAAGCAACACACGTGATTCTGATGTGAAAACAGGAGAAACATTGCTTCTCAAAGACTTAGAAAACCTCCCTCATAGCAATGAAATGATAAACATCTCAGAATTAAAAACGGAACACGGGTATCATGCTGCACTTTCTCCTGACCTTATTTCGTATTCACATGAAATCACAAACGCGTAAGAGGTTAAAACAAGATCTCACTGTGGATTCACGTCACATTTCTCTAGCTTCTCTTCGAGTTCAGGTGAGTCTCGGAGATCTGCTCCGATAATGGCATAGCTCTTTGAATCCAACAGGTGTCCACCTGGAAAGCCAAGAAGAGATTATCATTTCAACAGAAATTCATCCAGAGGAGATCATTTCAATGGATTTCTTTTCAAAATTCAATTATTATTTTTTCTCCATTACAGAAATACATGTCCCACTGCAAAAAGGAAAAAAAAAATCAGGAAGGAGGAGGGTGGAATGAACGAAAATCACATCTTCCAACTATTAATGTTTTGGTATAGAACATTCCAGTCTTTCTTCTATACATACAACATAAACCCATACACACAACATAAGCACATTTTCTGTCACACAAATACGTACACACACATCACACAGGAAAAAGAAAGGAGGGCCAATTCTTCTTTTGAAAACTGCTTCTCCTACTTAACAGTAATATCAATGACATCATCGTCTGTAATGATTTCCTAGCATTCCATCAGTGGATAAAACAACTTACTCAGCCAAGCCCTCACGATTAGGCCTGTGGTATCTCCAGATTTTCTCCATCTGAGGCACTGCGATGAGCATCTTTGTTTAGACCTCATGAAGCACCCGTCCAGTTAAGTAGGTCTCTAGGAGTAGAATTAGGAGGTCAAAGGGTAAAATATTTAAGTATTGGTACCGATCGGCTGGCCACTCTCTAAATGTCGTGCCAATTTGTGAGATACTATGTTTAAAAGAAAATAGCTTCTAAAGTATTTACAAATACAATGATAACATTTGCTTGAAAATACTCCCAGAGAGATCGGACAGCATGGTTTCTATAGTGGTTCTCGAGCTTTGGCAGTCATCAGAATCACCTGGCGGGCTTGTTAAAAGAGACTGATGGCTTCAACCCCCCGAGTTTCTGATGTAGCAGATCTTCCAGAAGTAGACATTTTGCCAAATTCTTTCAAAAGCTAGACATCTGTATTTCCAACCAATGCTCCACAGTGGTGATGTCACTAGTCCAGGACTACACTTCTAGAACCACTGGTACAGATGAAATTGGCCACAGTTAAAAGTTCAGTGATGGGTACATGGAGGTTCATTTACTTACTTATTTTGAGAGATGGCGGGGGGGGGGGGAGGGAGAGCGGGGGAAGGGTGGAGAAAGGGGGAGAGAAAGAATCCCAAGCAGGCTCTGTGCTAATAACACAGAGTCCAGTGCAGGGCTCAAACTCATGAACTGTGAGATCCTGACCTGAGCCCAAATCACGACTTGGCCATTTGACTGACTGAGCCACCCAGACGTCCCCCTTGATTCACTCATCCGGACTGACTTTTCATTGTGTGCCCATTTGTATACTTTTAAGTTTCACCTCGTGCATATTTCAGCTTTAAGAAATGATCAATTTCAAGATGCGTATTTTTTCTCAGTTTCACATTTCTGAAATGAGGATGCATCGGTCAATAACGTTTCGGTTTAACTTATCAGCACCTTTTCTTTCCTGGCGGTAAATAGATAGTGTGATTCTTGCAATCACAGCCTCAAAGGTTTAATGAAATAGGGCAATTTTTCAATGAAAATGTGTCAGTGTTATCATCGCCTATCACTTTTCTCAAATTTTCACTCACATTTGTATTTTCATTAATTTTTATTTCAACTGTCCCTCTCCCAGAATGATGGCAAGATCAAAAACTATCAAGGACAGGACTAGAAAATTTGCCCACACAAGACACAAACCCAGAGTTAAAAACCAAGTGAAAGGCTAAGAAAGAAATCTGCCAATCAACAGTTGACGAGGGATTTATATCAAAGAACATTGCTTTATGTTGTAAAGGATTCCTATAAATTGAAAAGGAAATGAAACAATGCAACTGGAAAATATATGAGCAGAGGAAAGTTACAAGAAATCCCACAGGCCAACAGAAGGAAGGAAGGGTACTCCGTTTCACTAGCACGTTCAAAGTTATAAAAAATTTAAAACAAAGTTACAGAAACATCTTTAATTCACAGATTTGGCAGACTGGCAGGAATTTTTTAAAATGGTAGTAGCCAGTGTTAGCGAGGGTGTAGGGAAAGGGAACCCGCATCTACTCTGGTGAAAATACAAATTCGTCGAAAGGGTCTTGAAGCACGGCTTGGCAGTAGCTATTAGAATTCATAAGGTACAATTTTTTGAACTGGCAATTCCTGCGAATATGCACATATAACTAGGCTTTCTACAAAACTGTTTAATAGGAAACCATAAAGAAGGCGGCAATCTAAAGGACCATCAGTAGCGAATACGTTAAGTAAAATGGGATTTCCATGCAGAGGAGTACTACGAAGTCACCAGAAATAACGAGGTAGATCTAATCTGGCAACATGAAGACAGCCGTGATTCCCTAGGATGCACAAAGAACAAGTTTCAAAACAGTACGTGTAAATTATTCGCTTTACTAAAATTATACATATAACTGTATTTATTTATTTCTACAAGTATAGATTCACTCTTTCAACAAATACATGTTGGTCTACATCATATATATTTATTTATTCAATATATGCATAGATTCCTTCACCAAAAATTTACTGAACCTTTTGCGGGCCGGGCACGGGATTCTATTTACATGTGTATTTTCTTACGCGTGATATTTACCTGCCTCTAGGTACACTGTCCATCCACAGGAGAAAACACCCTGCACAGTGGTTATCGTGGTGGGGGGAGAGATCACGCAGGGTCTTTACTTTCTACTTCACATGCTTCTACACTGATGGGTCGAAGGCAATGCAAAGTGCTAACTAACCCTTTCATTACAGCTAATCCTTCTGACGCAAATATTAACCAAATATACAGAAAAGTATGACGGCTACGATGTAGAGAAAGCAGATGTGCCAGCCAATGGCAAAGCCTGAGGAGGTTGTACTTAAAATTTGTACGAGGGAAACAAAGGATGGAGGAGATATTAGTTTCTGTGGGAGTCTGTTCACTAGGAGCGTGACGAGGGCACTGTGCTGGTGTAGAGGCCTGTCTAGTTGCCTGACGTTTCCTGTGTTATCTGTGCCCACCATCTAAGGCCATCCTCTCTGAGCATGTTTTCTGACCTGAATTATTAATAAGCCCCTTGAACTTCTCTGTCAGACACACACTGAACACAATGGAACATTCTGGAAGAGTGTTTGTGACCTTAGTTTTAAAGGCTTAGAAGGGAGGAAAGAGTTGTTGGAAACACTCATACTGAAAACTTACGGGGAAAAACTGAGCCCCGGGGCCAAGGACCTAACGTAACAGGTGAAGCGGGTCAGGTACGAGACAACAGTGGTGGGGACGTGCATTCCCTCTCAACGAAGCAGCCATGTAGGAGTCAGGGTCTGAGGCTGCCGGACTGGATTTTTCCAAGGAAAGATTTTCGGGAAAAAGCTCCTATATTTGAAATGTTTGCAACTCACTGAAATGTTTTTCAAAAGATTTCAGATTGGGACCTATGGACATCTAAGAGGGGCCATACAAACAATTGTTTCAAGTTCCTTCACAGTAGATGTGATGCAGAAGTATACACTCTATGACGTCATGTGCACACACGCACAGACTCAGACGCGCACGCTCACACACACACACACACACACACACACACACACCATCTTTAAAAAGAAAGGGGAAGAAAAGCAGAGAGGTAGCCCATACTGTATTACTTAGTTGCCAATTTGCAGTGTGTCCTCTGAATGTCATTCTATAATGGGTTGTAATAAGAAAGGCTTGTATCTATGGGAAGATGGGAAAGAGAGAGAAATGAGTCAAGTAGCTTAGTTACTGAAAAAACGCAAACACCCACTACCGAAATGGCCAGTAGGTACCGCTACTGCTCAAAGCAAGGGCGACTCCAGAGGGCCTGCTGCTTAATCACGTCTGACCCTAGGCACACACATGAAAAATTCAGTGGATCAGCTCTCAGAGTAGGTCAGTGAGCGTTACTCTCCGAATCTGACGTCAAGTCACAAACTGATCATGAAACACTCAAGACGTAGAAACCGCCAAAGATAGGCTGGCGATATGTTTCCAAATGTTCCAGTGTTTTCCAAGCTGTCTCTCGTTTCCTGCTTCTGCTCACTCAATTAAAAATTTTAACCATTGTTAATCACAGACAACTAAACAAACCGATTCCTACTCAGACCTGACGTCCAGTAACGTTTAGGTGATGACTCTGCTCTCCTCCAGAATGTGCAAAAAATTAGACATCCGAGAGCCGATTTCAGTATCGCAACCACCATACACACATCTTTCACCCCAGAAACCTCCTCTAGGCTTAAGTGAGAGCCCACCTGCTCTTATTTGACTCGGTGTCCTAACAAGCTAGGTCGTATTCTGTGGCTGCACAGCGTCAGATGCCATAGCGCATCTCAAATGCACGCTACGTGGGGCGCCTGGGTGGTCCGTCGGTTGAGCATCCAACTTCGTTCGGCTCAGGTCATGATCTCGCACACAGCTCGTGAGTTTGAGCCCTGCGTTGAGCTCTGTGCTGACGGCTCAGATCCTGGAGCTTGCTTCGCATTCTGTGTCTCCCTGTCTCTGTGCCCCTCCCCAGCTTGCACTCTGTCTCCCTCTCTCAAAAATAAATAATTATTTTAAAAAATTATTTTTAGATAAAATGCACCTTCCGTGTAATATAATCTTGTATTTGGAAAAGGGCAAAACTTGTTTCCATAGGATAAGTTAGAAAAAAAAAAACTTAAACTATTTCTAGCTTGTGGGAATTACACATCTTTAAAGGACAAGGTGAAAGTTTTAATGGTTACTAAAAATTTTTTTAAATGTAAGACTTAAGATTTTGTTTAAATGACTAGTTTAAAAAGAAGGGGAAGAAGTATATGTTAAAAACCACTGAGAAAATCTGACCTTGGGCTTGAGGTCAGGGTTTAAATTTCAGCTCTACCCCTTTGTCAACAGGTAACCTTATGGAAATTAGCTTAACTTCTTTGAGCTTTGGTTTCCTCAACTGCTAATAAAAGCATGTCATTCCTGAGTCGGCTCTGAGGACTCAACGAGATCATCTGAGTGAAGCATTTCACATGGTGCTACAAAAGCTCTCAGCAAAGATTCACAAACTCGCCATCTGTAACTGCAGAATTCTTAAAACATGGACTCAGGGTGGCCCCCATACTATCTCATATATAGTAAATGGCCAATTTGGCCTCCCATTATTCATTCAAACGCTATTTACTACACATCTGCTCTGAGCCAGGCCCCTTTCTATGCTCTGGAGATACAGAAGTAGCCGGAGCACACATGAAAATTCAGATTATTGGAGCGCCTGGTTGGCTCAGTCGGTTAAGTGTCCAACTTTGGCTCAGGTCATGATCTCACGGTTCATGAGTTCAAGGCCCACATCAGACTCTGTGCTGACAGCTCGGAGCCTGGGCCCTGCTTTGGACTCTGTCTCTCTCTCTCTCTCTCTCTCTCTGTGCCTCTCCCCCACTCATACTCTGTCTCCCTCTCTCTCTCTCAAAAATAAATAAAACATTAAAACACTTTTTTAAATTTCAGATTAAAATTAAACCACTATAGGTCATTTCTATTACGTGTTCAGAGAAATTACGTTAACGGACAGAAGAGTTGCAAGGGAGGGGACATTTCATTTTGAAGACAGTTTGGAATGGGGATCTTGGGGCCAGAAGGAAGGCGGGAAGGGGGTAAAAGGGAAGAGTCCCCTAAAATGAGGTCTCTGGCGTTCAGACCGGCCGCCTCCTGAACGCTGCCCCTGAATCCTGCCGGGCTCTCTCCTGTGGTCAAAGCCATACTCACTTGATGCTGTGCAGCTTTCTCGTGACTCTCATGGGAAAGTCCACTTCAAAATATTTACTTGGGAGAAGATCTTCATCCTGAGGAAAAACACGCAGTAAGCTCTAGAATTATGTATTCACTCCTACATTTACTGACCACCTTCACGTACCGAGCGAGTACTAGGCCCCGAAGAGCATCAGGGCACTTAAGGGTTTGACATCCAGGAACGATATGGGCAGAGATGTATTTTCCACATTACTGTGGTCTCCACGTGGGGAATGGATGGAGGACGGGCGTCAGGGGTTCACAGCTGTCCAGGGAAGAAGTCACGGGGAGCCTGAACTGGGGGAGCAGTGCCTGGGATGGAGGTGGGGGTATGTGGAGGCGCTGGGGGAGTAGGACCTGATAGGATTTTCCAAAAAGCAGATCGAGATGAATCAGAGAGGGTCAGGACACCAATGCTGACCAGCATTTGAGGGATAAAATGGAATAAAACAGCAAAAATCCCGAAGCATCGCACACAGTGGGGGTGAGTACTGTTTTGTGACACGTTTACTTTTTTCTGTGAGGGGAGGATACAGCGGGTGGTAAAGGGCAGGTGCTCTGGAGCAGGGGACGGGGGTTCGAATCCCAGCTCCACCGCCTGTCTGCCGCGAGGCCCCAAAGTCACTCCATTCCCTGGGCCAAGTTTCCCTCCTCTGCGAAGCAGAGACAGGGACAGCACCTCACGGGGTTGTGAGGAGTAATGAGGAAATGAGTACACACAAGGGACACTCAGAACGGGGCCTGCCTTAGTAAGTGCCACGTGTGTGCCTTTATCATTGACTGTCATGGGGACGGGGCGCCGAGGTGGCTCCGTCGGTTAAGTGTCTGACATTGGCTCAGGTCATGATCTCACGACTCGTGAGTTTGAGCCCCACGTGGGGGCCAGGGCCCGCTTTGGATCTTCTGTCCCCTTCTCTCTCTGCCCTTCCCCCACCGGTTCTCTCTCTCAAGTTAAATAAATAAACTTAAAAACCTTATTGACATGGGTACTTAGAATTAGGTCTTGGCCTGGGGTGTACATTTATCTTTACTGAGGGCTGCAGTAAAAGAGCGTGGCAGACGCGCGCGCGCGCGCGCACACACACACACACACACACACGACCCTGCTCCCCCTTCTGCATCCCCGGCCTGGTCTCCCCTTGGCCCCCTGGCCATCCTAGCACATTCTCTGTCACGTCCAATCAATCCCTCAGCCCCGGTGCGTATTCACGAACGCATTCTCTCCTCCTCAGCTCGCCAACTGCACACACTGTAAGGACACCGCTGTCTGGACTCTCAGCGACACCCTGCGTGTTGCCTGCAGCAGCTCCCGATGCCCCTGAGGCTTGGGGAAAGAAACAAGGCGCTCCACAACCTGGTGACTTGCCCGGCGCCTCCCCAAAGCGCTCTTCTAACGCCTCCGTATCCACCTGTACTTACATTCCACAAGTACAGAGCCGCTTCCTTAAAGTGGAAAAAAAGACCAAGAAAAAGACACTTGTTGGTGCCCAGAACCCGGTGGTGGGCCTCACAGGTGTGGGCCGGGATTAAGGAAGAGCTGGGGTGAGGATGACACCCCTCTTTCTGACTTGAGCAACTGCGCAGAACACCATTTACGTGCACAGTAACGAGCGATGGACAGCAGGGACCGAGAGGGAGCCGGCCCCCCACGACAGCATGACGGGCGGGGGGGCAGCAATCACAAGCAAGCATTTTCCAGTAGGAGGTGACCCTAAGGGCAAGTGTCAGAACTGGGAGAGCCAGCTACCCCTCAGCCCTTGGAAAATCTCAGGGGATCTGGTCTGGGGGACAAAGGGGGAGGGAGGAAGGGGGAGACAGGAAGACAGAGACAAAGACAGTCTCCTGACCCATCAGAAGAGACACGCTCACCGATCTCACCCGTTCTCTCTCGGTGCTGCCGCGCTCCCCTGCCCGTGTGTAGGGCAGGGCCGGGTAAAAAGCTGTCCGAAGATATTTGGAGGAAACGTTTAGAGCATACCAGAAGATGACTTTTGCTAGGAAATTCCAGAACACCCTCTAAGGATTTTGCTCACACGATATGAAGATAAGGACACGCTAAAATTCCAGAAGGCCTGGGGAACAAAAGCAAATGCAGGACAGCATACGATCCTATGGCTCGTCTAGGACTTCTGACTTTCTAAAGAGCTTTCCCACTCATCAGCTACTTGCCCTCTTAAGAATGCCGATTAAGGGGTCACCATGGAGGGAAAGCTTCCAAAAGGCACACCTGGAGCTTTTAAGGAACAGACATCTTCTTTCTTGCCTTTGGGAAAGGGGCAACAAATGGCTGTGGGACATGACGCTTCAACTTTTATTCTGGGATTCCCTGAGCCCTTCCGACACTCCACTCCACTCGCCAGTAGCTCCACGTCACAGGAGGCACGGAAGGCAACCGGGACCGTGCATAGCTACCGCAGGGCAGCCGGGGACAACCGTGAGGAAGAGTATCCCGTAGGCTCAAAGGAGATCCAACGTGGCCGACCGCTGCACAGGCTGCCATATTGAGACTGACCCCCTGCGTCCTTGATCCTCTGGCCGTGTGGAAATAGGATTCAAGAGACACCAAGAAGCTGAGGTCCCTTAAAGGGTTTCACTCACCCTTTATTCTTTGTCTGGGGTTGTACTGGCTTTCCTGCACCCTACTCTCACCCGCTGCTTGAAGGTGGGAGCCTTCAACTGTCCCTTCGACTGGTCTTGGGGCCTGACGTCATACAGAACGAGCTCACACACCAGCGGCAGCAGAAAGCCTGTGACCCACAGCCAAGCCTCTGCTGGTGCAGCCAGGGGACCCTCCCAGGTGGAAGGTGCACCAGACAACAAGACTAGCCGACGAGATCTCCCCTCCTCTTTTACAGAAGCACATAGAGCTCAAAAACAGGGCTCAGCGAACTTGCTGTAAACAGCCAGTACTCTAGCCTTTGCAGGCCAGACGGTCTCTGCTGTGACTTCTCCACTCTGCTGCCGTAGGGCTAAAGCAGCCATAGGGAAGATGGAAGGAACTGGGAGTTGGCTGTGTTGCAGTAAAACTTTATTTACCGACATAGGTGGCAGCCTAAATTTGGCCCGTTCAGCTCCTGCTCCAGAGAGCAAACAAGCATCATTTTTCTAAAAAGAAACTTAGGTTTTTGAAAACCCTTTAGACCGATGTCATTATCAAAACGAAAAAACTCCACCAAATTTTTCAGACCCTGCACTATTCTCCTTCCTCACTGCTGACAGATAACCTTTTCCTCGGAAGGGGCACATGAGCTTCAGTGTACCTTGCTCAGAAATAAAAATCTCAGATTTAGTAATGATTAACCCACCTACACGGCGGGGGGAGAGACCAAACCACGGGACCACGTTGAAAAGGGTGTCAAGCCCAAAGGAGGAGTTTCTCCCGTGGCTTCTGTTCACACTGCACACATTCTGCCACTGCATTCTCTTCCAGTTCCTTCCACCACACCGTGGTCTCTGAGGCCCAGAGGCACCGCCGACCTATAGCAAAGAGCCCCCCACCCCCACCCCCCGAGCAGCCGCAGGGCTCTCTGGAGAGAACAAGGAGGGAATCTGGACGTGGACGAACTGCAGTCCGTTGTTTGTTCCATGCTCCAGCGCCACTGGCTGTCCGACCTGGGGACGCCACAAGCTCTCGGAGCCCGCCTTGCCCCGTCTGGGTAACCCGCCCCCCACCTGCAGAGCTCTCATGTTCATTCCTGAGGTCATGGATGTGCACGCCCTTCAGAAACGTTAGCTATCTTATCCTGAATGAAGAATGCAGAGGCAACCGGTTAATACTAAGGCTGTGCTGAGGCCACTGATTTCTCGCCTCAGTGAGAGAGAGGCTGGGGGCACCGATGACCAAAGACCTCATCGGGTGAGCTGATGAGGGACAAAATACACACTCAGGTCGCATTAGGCCCACACACTCTAGTGTATCTTGGTGTACTTCTGCAAGAATCTGGGGAAATGCACGTACCCATGACTGCCACATGACCGACCTGACAGAAGAACCAGAGAGATCTGTACAAACCTACAAAAAAGAAAATGCAGTCAGTGAGATCGTTGTAGAGAAAAGGTTTGGTGCTACAAGTCCAGCCCGGAATCAAAGGCCAGGCCCGTGGTCCTGATTCTGCCACTAACTGGACCCATTTCGTCTTCTGTGAGTGAGTGTAATTATACCTGCTCTTGAACCCTAACGAAGGAGGTGAGGGACCAACTCAGAGAATGGAGGGGCACCTGGATGGCTCAGGCAGTTGGGCTCGCACTCTTGATTTCGGCTTGGGTCACGGTCTCGTGCTCCGTGGGATAGGCCCCGCATCTAAGCCCCACTTAGGATTCTGTCTCTCTCTCTCTCTCTCTCTCTCTCTCTCTCTCTCTCTCTCAAAATGAATCACTAAACTTAAAAGGGCTTTGTGTCATGTTACCATCACCCAGCCTTGCAAATCTCCAAGCTATACTGAAGACACCGTCACGACGACAGTAAAGTCTTTTGTTGTCGTCAAAACGGCAAATGCATGGGCCCCTGGTCTCAGCTACTCCACTGGCAGGGCTCTCGCACACACGCAGAGAATGTATACAAGCATTTGGATCAAAAGCCCTGTTTGTGACAGCAGGAGCTAAGAAGCAAGGCACATATCTAGGGCCCTGGTGACATCACGTACGTGGCTGACAGTGGTTGCACAGCAGGTGCAAACGGATGGGGACAGGGACGCGAGACAGGCAGTCACCGCATTCCTTTTGAATATATTTCTAACATTTAAAAAAATGTTTGGGGCGCCTGGGTGGCGCAGTCGGTTGAGCGTCCGACTTCAGCCAGGTCACGATCTCGCGGTCTGTGAGTTCGAGCCCCGCGTCAGGCTCTGGGCTGATGGCTCGGAGCCTGGAGCCTGTTTCCGATTCTGTGTCTCCCTCTCTCTCTGCCCCTCACCCGTTCATGCTCAGTCTCTCTCTGTCCCAAAAATAAATAAAAAACGTTGAAAAAAAAAATTAAAAAAAAAAATGTTTATTTACTTATTTTGCGAGAGAGATGGGGGAAGGGCAGAGAGAGAGGGAGAGTGCGAGAGTGACAGAATCCCAAGCAGCCTCTGTCCCGTCAGCACAGAGCCCAATGCGGGTCTGAACCCACAAACAGAGATCATGACCTGAACCGCAATCAAGGGTCGGGTGCTCAACCGACAGAGTCGCCAAGGCGCCCCTGACATTTCTGAACCCGCTGGGAACCTTCACAAAATTAAACAATTGGGGAAACAAGGGGGCGGTATTTTTTAATTTACCTTTAGTCTCCAGAAGGTGGTATCCATCCCAGCCCCAAGATTTAGAATCTCACAGGGACATTCTGTCTTCCCTAGAAATGCCTTTATAAGCTGACGGACGCCATGGACGTGAGCAAAATATCCTGAGAGAGAGACAGAGACGAGCCATGACTCAGTGATGATGGAAATAAGCCTTGCAAAGTTCACACCAGGAGGACAAAACACAACCCTTCTGCCCTTCTTCAGGGGTAGCGGTTTAGGTTATCCATAGACCTTATGGGAGAAGTAAGGACTTTAAAATTCTCTTCCTTTTTTTTTTTTTAAAGCCATTTGAACCAACATAAGCACAATCTATCTAATGGTTGGATCAACTACCTTAAGGAAAACGCAACACCCCCTAATTCTACATATGAAAGAAAAATATTTTACATCAAAACATGGGATCTAAATGTCCCTCTTAGAAATGTGTCTTTTCGTGGCTAAGTGAGAGCTACTCAGAATTCGGCTGAAACTCAAAATTGGGAGACCCGCTGGAAAGTATTCTGGGGTCAGGAAATGGGGCAGACCAATGTCAAAGCAAAGACAGCCATGTTTCTTAGCGTGCTCCCTTCATCTCCATCCTGTGCGGGGTAGAGCCTGGATGTTTGTAAAACACCACAGGCGGGGTTGGGCGGGGGGCGGTGCACAGGCAAACGGTGCCTAATAAACTGACTTGTTAAGCTCTGGCGTGGGAAGCTGGAACAGAGGAGACAAGAAATAAAAGAGGGTCAAAGGAAGATAAAATTGATCTGGGTTCTAAAGCCCTTCTGCTTACAGTATTACTATTTTAAGAACAAAATTTGAGTGGCATTTATAGACACTCACTGCAATTTGACATAGGGATTTCATGTCTATGGATTCTACTAGTAAATAATTTGAGCTTGTCTTTTTACATGTCTCTTTTGGGTCACCTGGGTGGCCCAGTCGGTTGGGCGTCTGACTTCGGATCAGGTCATGATCTCAGAGTCTGTGAGTTCGAGCCCCCCGTCGGGCTCTGTGCTGACAGCTCAGAGCCTGAAGCCTGTTTCAGATTCTGTCTCCCTCTCTCTCTGACCCTCCCCTGTTCATGCTGTGTCTCTCTCTCTGTCTCAAATATAAATAAACGTTACATGTCTCTTCCATTTTACTTTTTTATTAAATCCTTTTTACCGTGGGTTACAGAGTATCATCTACAATGGACT
Source organism: Neofelis nebulosa (assembly GCF_028018385.1). Lineage (NCBI taxonomy): Eukaryota > Metazoa > Chordata > Mammalia > Carnivora > Felidae > Neofelis > Neofelis nebulosa. The sequence continues at coordinate 20,294,167 of NC_080799.1, read as the reverse complement.
GGACATTGGAAAAATTTTAAAAATGCTTCCCACACGCTGTTTGGGAAGCACTCTCCTACTGTGGGGCCCTAGTCTAGCGATGCCAACCCAGGGAGAGGAAGAAGGAAGGCCGGAGGGCTGACCTGCTGCCCAGGGCCCCCAGCACCCAGGGCACCATGGTGGGGCCCTGCCTCTGCAGCGTCTGTTAGGAAAGTGTCCTCAAGAGCGCGGGAGGGAGGCTTAAGGCCTCTTAGCCAGGCCTCGTCCAATCTTACTGATGCCTGGTTTCACCCTCAGCTCAAAGTAAGTACCATGTCCTTATTCTCAGGAAGCACCACTTTAAAATTTCTTTGCATTTCTTATTGAAACTACCCATAGGATCCATCTTTAGGGCCAAGATGCCCTGCACCCACAGCAACTATCGTCATTTGGCCAATTTCTCAATCTGGCTGAGACTAAGTCACCCTCCTGTCTCAAATCCTTTCACTGCCTTGATAGAAATGACTTGTACAGCCTGACTTTAACAAGGCCAAAAAAAGTCATTCCTTCCATGAACAGACAGTTCACAGTAAAAGATATATAAATGGCTCTTAAACATATAAAATGATCTTGGGGCACCTGGGTGGCTCAGTTGGCTAAGCAAGTGTCCGACTCCTGATTTCAGCTCAGGTCATGATCTCACGGTTCAAGGGTTTGAGCCCCACATCGGGCTCTGTGCTGACAGCATGGAGCCTGCTTGGGATTCTCTCTCTCATTCTCTCATTCTCTCTCCCTCTCTCCCTCTGCCCCTCCCTGCTTGCAAGCAAGTGAACTCTCTCAAAATAAACATTTAAAAAATATATTAAAAAATAATCCTAATGATCTTCAACTTCACCCAAAAATAAGAGGAATCTAAAATAAAATTACTGTAAGATACCATTTTTCATGGATCAGATTCACAAAGATGAAAAGTTTCATAATACACTGTGTTGGTGAGGATGTTGGGAAATAAGCACTTTCATATACTACCGGAGAGAAGGAACACTGCAACTCTCATGTTAAGAATGAATCCCTATGTTACACTGCTGGCCTTGAAATGGAGAAGGGGCCATCTTCCATGGAATGTAGGTGGTTTCCAGAAGGTAGACAAGAAAAGGAAATAGACTCTCCCCTATGGTCTCCAAAAGAAACGGCCCTGATGACACTTTGATGTTAGCCTAGTAAGACCCATGTTTGACTTCTGACCTTCAGAACTGTAAGATAATAAATTTGTATTGTTTAAAAAAAAAAACGAATGAATCCCTAAAACCCCAGGCCTCTCAGCTGATGAGGGAATAGTGAGGAGGGAGGGGGTCACTTGCCTCTGTTAATTTCGGGGGCCTTCCTCTCCTTAGACAGTCTTACAAAATGCTGGGTATAAGGGTCATGCGAGTAGCCAATGTTTACTGCAAACCTGGAAGGGATAAAAAGGAGGCAGGTGAGTAGACGTCAGTAGATTCAGGCTCTCAGGAACCAGGTCAAGGAGGAAAACCATCTACTTCACAAGGCCAACACACTCCCATTTAGCACTCCGTTACAAATGTAAACAGACTCAGCCATCCGCCGAGTGCTCACTTCCACTCCTCTCACCCTTCCCACGGCGGCCATGTGTCACCTCTCTTTATTCTGACTGCTAATTCCTTTCCCAGGACCTGGAGAGCATATAACCTCACCTCATACCTCACCCAGAAGACGTGCAACCGTTCATTCACTCGGCAAACTCACTGGCCAGAACTATTCAGACAACCCTACTCAACCAGAAGTTCTGGGTCCACAGGAAAGATCTAGAATTGTTTTGTAAAACTCGATAATGACTTCCTAAGTATTTCCCCCAGCTCTGTCATTTCACGTCCCTTAGGGAGTAAAAGGAAAAACCAGGAACAAATAAACAGAACAGCTACAACCTAGAAAATGCCGTTGTAGCTTACCCTCTCTGGCATGCACTACAACCTGGAAAATGCTACAGTAACCTAACCTCTCCCCAGGCCACACGACAGGGAATCAAAGTTCTAGTGTTCTAAGCCAGGGATCTGAAACCCCAATGACCACTTAAGGTCTTCTGGCAACCATGAGTGGAACCAGCCTTCGGACAAGGACATGTAATGGAAGAAACCTGGATCCTTAAGGCCGAGCCACTGTGGGCCTGCACCCCGCTCTACCTCTCAACAGACATTTTGAGAGTTTCTAAATGTCTTTATCGCTTAAACCAAACGGAGTCAGGCTTCTGTTACCTGCTACACCCTGAAGCATCCTAAGTGATATCCTGAGTATATGAGCTCATTTCCGTGTGATGAACAAGCTGAGGGGGAAGGGATGAGTGACTGTTACCCAGCTAGAGTCTGAGCTCCCAGAGGCAGATATGAGATCTTCTCCTTACGTCCACTGACAAGGCTTACCGCTGCCTTGACTGTGGTCGCTGCTAATCCTGTACAAACCTATCCCCCCCAGTCTCTCTCATGTCCACGTTCACACATCCGCACGCGCGCGCACACACACACACACACACACACACACACACAAGGAAGCACATACTTTTGGCTTCTCGAGGCAGCAAGTCAGCACGGAAATGCACAAAGTACTCATTAAGGGACACGATTTGCTACGGGCCCAGACTGTCCAAGTTTTACAAGGGTGAACAGGCTCAGCTGTCTAAAACGGTGCTTTTCAAACGATGAATCATGACCCATCCGTATAATAAAATCAGTGTAGTAGTTTGCAAGTCTCCATCTGTGAAAATGCAGTCGAATAGAGTGAAATAGACAATATCAGTATGCATTCCACACTGTAAGAGTTAAGATGGTTTTGTGAAGCTTTGGTTGAAGTGGGTGTCTGGGGTAAAATGCAATGAAAGGTCTGTTCTCCGAACACACAAAATAGACTCTTAAACACAGAGAACAAGGTGGTGGTTGCCAGAGGGGGCGGGGGGATGGACAAAATAGGCAAAGAGGGCTTAAGAGGTACAAACTTCCAGTCATATGAGTAACGCACAAAGATGAAAAGTGGAATATAGGGAATCCAGTCAATAATACTGTTAAAACAGTACGGTGACAGATGTGACGACACCTAACGGTGGTGAGTCCTGAGTAATATGTAGATTTGTCAAATCACTATGTTGCACGCCTGAAATTAATGTAACATTGTATGTCAACTATACTTGGATAAGTAAAAGAAGAGAGAAGAGGGTGTTCTCCCTGTTGGCAGATTTGAGGAGCACCGGCCTCAAAGCAATCACCTGGTGCCATCTAGTGGTAAAGGCCGTGTCTGCAGTCCAAGAACCACAGACTAATGATGCGAACATCAAACATGGACGTAAGGGTTGGAGGGGGCCTTGGAACTGACCTGGTCAACCCTGACATCCGATGCCAGAATCCTTCAACAACACCAAGCCACTGCCTGACTACGCACCACAAAGAAGGCAGTCACTCCAATGCCCAGCAGCCCTACCTGCTGAAAAGCTGATCGAGTTGCCCCCCTCCACAAGCTCTGCGTTGGACTTACTACCGCCCTCCTCTGGATGACAAGGAGCAGTTTCCCCTCCTCTCAACCGTATCCTCCGTCAAGTTAATACTATTGATTCCATCAAGCCATCTTTGGTGAGTGTCTGCTAAGTGCCAACCATTGGGGATACAGTAGTGAACCAGCCACAAAGATAAGGAAGGGCTTGTGACAGATGAAGGACAACAGCATGGAGGACGGATGGACCTACGTTAGAGAATGTGAGAGGGAAAGCCTCTCTGAAAAGGGAATGGGCTGAGTTGGGTGCTTACAGAACTGGAGAAAGCTGTGCAAAAGGCGTTCTAGACAGGAGGAAGAGCAGACAGAAATGCTCTGGACAGGAACCGCCTTGGAATGTTCCAGGAACAGAAAGTCGGTAGGGAGGCTGGGGAACAGCGGAGAATCAAGGAGAAACTAGAGAGGCGGGTGGTGGGAGCCAGGGAGAGACCTCTGCAGCCACGTGCAGCGGCCCCAAACCACGGCGAGGTGCACAAACGTAACAGGTGGGGACAGAACACAAACGTATCCGGTCACGAGTCCTTACGACTCCCACTTTCTAATGTTTCCAACATGCGTCTCCTTCTGGTCTCCAGATCTAGAAGACTGCCAGTGGTTTCTGGGAGGAAAAGGATGTCACTGATCTGCCCTTCAGAGTGGCTAACATGAGAAGATTTACAGAGCACTGCTAAGAAGAGTACGGGTCAAAGAACTAGCGAGCACTGCTGATGGGGAGTTCCAAAGGGAGATGGGCAACCTGTTTCAGGGCTTAGAATTCTGTCACCCCTGGGAGCCCAGCTGAACATGGTGGATCCACACAAGGAAACACTAACCGGTCATCTCAGATATGAACTAGAAGGATCAGACATGCCAAGACGTTCGAGACACCGTGAAGGGAAAAATGTTAGGCCAAAAACCGATGTAGCCAATGTGCCCGTGAACACGTGTATGTGCGTATGTGCGTATCTACAGACAAGTACTAGGGAACTGGCGATTTCTGGGGTGTGTGTGTGTGTGTGTGTGTGTTTTAATTTATCTCTATGTTTTAAACTTTTTCTCCATGAACTATATGCCATATTTCATCTAAGACATTATCAATTATAAGACTGAAACAAGAAAGAAGAAACACTGGCAGTTAGTTAATGTTTTTCTTATTGCTTACAATTTTAATTTTGTGCTTGTTGGAAAAAGCCCGTTTGTTTGTTTAATTAGTTTTCAAGTAGGCTCTGTGTGCAACGTGGGCCTGAACTCACAACCACATCCAGAGTTGCATGCTCTGTTGACTGAGCCGCCAGATGCTCCTGCAAAAGCCCTTTTGTGCTTATTTAAACGGATTAAAAGGAAATGGATGAATGCAGTAAGAGGGTTAAGTCTTCCCTTCTGGGGTATCTGTGAGTTTCCACACAATATTGACCTTCGGGCCGCCAAGGGCATTGGCAAGGCTGCATCCCCAAGAGATCACCATCATCCTCTCCAAGATTTCCTTCCACGCTGCCGACCCTCCAGGTGCAGGTCTTGTTACTGAGCCTTTCTTGATCTCATCAGGAGGTATCCATGGATGGTTCTCCAACAGCATCAGGATTTGTGCTCCTTCTGCAAATGGCCCTTAAAAGGCACGTGGACAGAAGCACCCAAGAGCTGACGGTGTAGTCATCCGGCCCTGCCGCAAGCAACAATGACCACATCCACTTGCACAGGTAATGACAACTCTAACACGACTTGGCAGTGACTGCAGGACACATCGAGAATAAATCACAGCTGATGGCAAAGACGTAAGAACGTGTGTCACAGCATGGATCAAATACAGTATTGCCTTCACCACATGAGCAACAGTGAGCTTAGATATCATAAGCAAAGTAAAAGGCAAATATTAAGCGATGAAAAGTACCTGTGACATCACATAGTAACATCCTTAAAACATAAAGAACTTACGAATCAGTAAGGAAAAAAATCCTAATATCCCAGAAGAAAGGCCAAAAATGGGCAGATCACCAAAGAGCCAAGTGATCACTGAATATACAAAATAAAGAAACCAAAAAATGCAAAATGAAAGCAGAAACAGCAAGCAGTAAATCTGCTATCAAATCAGCAACAAAACCGTTTAATAGAACCTGGCTTTGGTGAGGATGAGAAAGAGGGCACCTGAGCCGCCAGAACTGTAAACTGTCACTGCCATGCCACGAGGCACTTCGGCTGCTGGTACTCAAAGCTGAAGAGTAATATTTACGCGATGCCCAAACAATCCCACTTCTAGGATTTTACCCTAAGGAAATAGTCAAGAATGAACACAAAAAGGTTTCGGTAAGAACACTGAACCTGGGGTTACGGTGTCAGGTGAACAAAGCAAGCTACAAAATTCTATGTACAGAATGTTCCCAATTCTGTTAGATGAATGCGTACATTCACGTACACGTCAATATACATACATGTACAGTACACATATCAAGACTTCCCAGAGTAGGCACCAAAAGGTGAACAGTGGTCGCCTCTACGCTGACGCTGTGCACCTAGCGCTGCTGTCTGTCTGTCCCCACCACAGTCCTCTGTTGCCCAAACCCAGAAAATATCCCCTCTCTTTGTGTATCCTGACTTTGTTTAAAACCCAAAGAATCAAAAATCTCTGATTTGGGAAGACCTATTTCGCAGTCTTCGGTCAATCCCTATTGCTTTTGAAATTTTCATGACATTCACATACCACCTGTTCAGTGTAACATTTCTCTAAATCAACTCGCTTTTTTTTAGTACTCGGGTCTGACGTGCTACCTGGGATTTTCTTCTAACACACGCTAGAATAAATACCTAACTATTAAAATTTCAAACAAACATCTGTGTGCCACCTAAAGTCATTTCACATTCCTTCCGTGGGAAACCCTGATCTGGGCCGACCGCCTACTCACTCGAGAGCATTTACTGACTCTGCCCTATAGGCATGAGTACCACCTGCAACAGGAAAGGGGTGACATGCTCACCGCCAGGGATTTCTTCACCTGAAGGAAAGGGCAGGGGCCCTCCGCGCTCTCCCAGCCAGTGAGGATCGAGGCCAGGTTCATTTTACTTCTATCAACACTCCTGAGAGCTGACTACAATGCCAGGCATCATTCCAAATGCTTGACCGATAGGAACGGAACGACTACAACCCTCATAATGACCCCCCGTGGAAGGCACTGCTTTACACACTGAGGTGAAGGTCGGTCCCTCAAGCTGCAGAACCCTGTAGAAAATTTCATTCTAGGGGTGCCTGGGTGGCTCAGTCGGTTAAGTGGCCGACTTCGGCTCAGGTCATGATCTCACGGTCTGTGAGTTCGAGCCCCGCGTCGGGCTCTGTGCTGACAGCTCAGAGCCTGGAGCCTGTTTCAGATTCTGTGCCTCCTTCTCTCTCTGACCCTCCCCTGTTCATGCTCCGTCTCTGTCTCAAAAATAAATAAACATTAAAACAATTAAAAAAAAAAAAAGAAAATTTCATTCTATTGCTTTTCGACCTATTTACCCACCTGGATTTGGATCCCTCCCCCGACACTTCAGTTGCTTAAATGATATCTGTGTCTGTGTGTATACGTGTGTGTTTACGTGGTCGTGTGTGTGTATATATGTACACACACACATATATATGTACATTAAACATATATGTGTAACGTATGCACGCATACACATACATACAACGTACTTAAATGCAATTGCAAAAATCAATCCGATACGCTTAGCATCAATTTTTAAGTTTGAAATTTGAACTACATACTGCATACTAGCCTAAGATACTGCTCTACCTCTTATTGTTAATTTTATTGTTCTTTTTTTTAGTCTCATTTTTTTTTGTTTCTATTTCTTGGTAGTTTTATTCTTGGTTATACATGGAAGGCAGGAAGCAAAGTCTTAAGGGCAACAGACTTTGTACCTAAACAGACTTTCAGTTTGTTTCCTTTCTCGTGAGCTCTGTTGCTTTCTTAAGTAGATCCGCAAGGCCTTAAGTGTTGAATCACCTAAAACAAAACAAAACAAAACTGAGCCTCAATGAACTCACATGCTATCGTTTCTTCCCAACAGAGGCTACTGGTATTGCCTTTTGGCTTCAGCTAACACCCAATTACTTTACAAGGGTTAATATGTCCTAAAATCTACTGCCTCCACTGTAAGTACTCATTGACTAGTGGGCAAGGCATTTATGAAAAAGGAACCAACATTCACAAGAGGGTGAGTTAAGCAGGAGAAGTCAATCAGAAAGTTCCCATGGTACAATGTCTCCTATCTGACTTAAGCAAACAAAAAACCCAGTTAATACAGAATATAGTAACAGGATGTCATGGGCCTGAATAATGCTAAAGTTCTTTTGGAAAAAATAAAACACTTAAGCACATGTAGTCTGAATATTTTCTCCCAGTCTGTCTTGCCTGTTCATTTTCTCAGTGCATCCATTTTTCCTTTGTAATTAGTGCTTTTTTTTTGTTGTTGTTCTGTATCCAAAACATTTGCCTACCTCAAGGTTGTCCACATATGCTCTCATGGTTTCATCTAAAAGATTTATGGTTCTAGCTGTTATATTTCGGTTTATGATCCATCCCAAATTCATGTGTACAGAACGAGGTAGGGGCTAAGGTCCATTTTGTTTCCACTTGAATATCCACTTTACCCAGAACTATTCGTTAAAAAGACGTCCCTTTCGCCCACTGAATTGGCTTGACAATCTAGGTGACGATCAACCAACAGTCCTTGTGTTTGGTCTATTTCTTGGACTCTTTATTCTGTGTCACTGATCTATCTCTATGCCAAAGACTTTGATTGCTGTGGCTTTACTGCAAGTCTTCAAATGAAGCAGTATTAAGCAGTTTAAGTGCTTCAACTCTGCTCTTCGTTTGAAGACTTTTTTGCTATTCTAGACCCTTCACGTTTCCATATACATTTTCGAAACGATCTGTTAATTTCTTCTAAAAAAAAAAAAAAGATGGCTAGGATTTTGACGGTGATTGCACTGATTCCACGGATCAAGTCAGGGAGAACAGGAATCTCGACACATCAAATGTTCCAATGCATGAACAAAGCGTATCTCCCATTTATTTCAGTCTTCTTGAATTCCTCTCAACAGTGTTTTACGGTTTTCTGTGTAAAGGTGTTTTGCGTCTTTCATTATATTTATTCCTCCCCACTTTAGGTTTTTGGATGCTATTGTCAATGTTTCCAATTTGAATGTTCCTACCCATGTATGTATACGTACAATGTATCTATCTGACAAAGAATTGCTATCCAGAATATATAATAAACTCCAATGAGTCAAAACCAAAAACCATTAACAACAAAAATGGGCAAAAGACTTGAACAGACAGTTCACGAAAGATGTAGGAATGTCCAATAAGCACACCAAAAGATGCCTAAGATCGCTAGTCACCAGGGAAATGCAATTTAAAACCATACTGAGATGCTCTTTCACCCTCACTGACAATACAGGATGTTAACAAGGATGTTGAGCCACTGGAGTTTCAATATATTGCTGGTGGGAAGTGGAAAGCGATAAACGACTTTGGAAATTAGTCTAGCAGTTAAATATATACCCACCCTGTGACTAAGCAATTCTATTCCTAGACATTTATTTGAGAGAAATTGAAGACCTGTATGAGAATGTCCCTTGTAGCCTATTCACAATGACCAACAACTTCGATACAACTCAAATGTCCTATCATTGGAGAACACACGAACAAATCATTGTGTATTCATACATGTATAGGAACAGACTACACTGACAAAGACTCTTTCCTTGACCAAACTCTAGCCAGGTTCCTCGAGCCCTCTTCTCGACTAGGCTTCAACCTTGACTTACTGTATAGAGACTCGAACGAACACTAATGTAGACTTTAACAGCTCAAGGCTCCACCCCTAGGATGATTCCGGTACCCCTTAGTGCCTGCCCGAGAAAACTCAAGGCTGCCAAAAGCATCCATTGTTTCTTCTAGCCAACACTGAAAGATCAGGTCCCTGTCTCCCAGTGAGCAAACCCAGGTGGTTTCACATGAACCAATACCTTTCCTGGCTTTTGTAATTTTTTACTTCTGATTTCATTCACCACCAACTTTCCTCCCTCATTCTCTCTTTAAAATCTCCTCTGTACAAACTGAAGTTGAGTTTCATTCACTCTGGACTCTTTTCCTTATTGGAATAGTTAATTACTGATTAAACTCTGTCCTCACCACGTGAACTAGTATCTAGCTTTATCTTTAAAAAAAATTTTTTTTAATGTTTATTTATTTTGAGAGACTGTGTGTGTGCGTGGATGCACACTCAGAGGAGGAGCAGGGGGTGGGGAAGACAGAGACAGAGAGAGAGAGAGAGAGAGAGAGAGAGAGAGAGAGAATCCTAAGCAGGCTCTACACTGTCAATGCAGAGCCAGACATGGGGCTCAATCCCACAAACCGTGAGATCATGCCCTGAGCCGGAATCAAGAGACAGATGGTCAAGTGACCAAGCCACCCAGGCGCCCCTGGCATTATCTTTGATAACGCAAACAACATGGGTGAATCTCAAGGAACACAGTTGAGTGAAAGAAAACAAAAGAACACATACTGTATGACTCCATTTCCATGACATTCGAAAACAGGCAGATCTAATCTACCACAGATTTCGAAACCAGAAAATGACTGGTGAGGGTAAGGAGACTAATTAGAAACATATAACAAGGGAAGTTTCTAGAGTTTCAGATATATTTTATATCTTGTTTGGACGGTGGTACACAGATGTACCGTTGACTCTTGAACAACACAGGGGTTGGGGTGTCAACCTCCTGGGCAATCAAAACTTTGAATATAACTTTCGATTCCCCAAAAACTTAACTACAAATTGACTACTGTTGACCAGAAGTCTTAACAGTTGATTAACATGTATTCCGTACGTTAGATTTATTATATATTGTATTCTTTCAATAAAGTAGGCTAAAGAAAATATGGCTCAGTTGGTTAAGGGTCTGACTTTAGCTCAGGGCACGATCTCATAGTTCATGGATTCGAGCCCTGCACCGGGCATTCTGTGGTCAGTGCGGAACCCACTTTGGACCTCTTTCTCCCTGTCTCTGCCTCTCCCTTGCTCGTGCATGCTCTCTCTCTCTCTCTCTCTCTCTCTCTCTCTCTCTCAAAAATCAATAAGCACTAAAAAAAAGAGAAAATATTAAGAAAATCATAAAGAAAATACGTTTAGAGTACTGTACTGCATTTATCGAAGAAGCCACATATAAGTGCAGTTCAAACCCATGTTGTTCAAGAGTCAACCATATACACTTGTTAAGGCTCATCAAACTGAACACTAAAGACCTGAGCATTCTATTTTATAAATCATCACCCTCTCACCCCTGCTCTCCCACCTCCATTTTCTTCCTTCCCCTCTCCCTCTGTCTCTTAAGAATACCTGGGGAAATTCTGAAGAACAAGAAAGATGAGCGATATAGCTGACCCTCCCAGTTGCCCATTCAATATCCACTTACCCCTTCCTCCTTACCCCCATTTTGTTTGAGGTATCAATCTGCCCCGTGAGAAATTCTCCCCTCCCACACTTTCTTGCAGCTAGGGGTGAGGTCACCTGCCCAATTCTGGCCAATGAGAAGTATGTAGAAGTCTACAGGGTGGGACTCCCTGAAAAACTATTGCTTTCACAGACTCCAACACACGCTTTGGTTAGTATCGCTTTCTTTTCTTTCTTCCTGGAGTGCAGCTGCTCAAATGAACTAAGGAGATTGTGCTAGTCCCTGATACGACCCTGTTTTACCCCAAGCTAGAGGAGCTCTTGGCAAGTCACGACTAACACTTCGCAAGTCAAAATGTTTAGGCATCGAAATGAAAAAAGCAATTCCGACTGGAAGTCAAGAATGATCTACGCATTGCTGCGCTAAAGTATACGTAAGAATTTAGTATGGAAGTGATATTTCAAATCAATGGAGGATACAGACCATCAACGGACAGTGTAGGAACAAAAACTGCTAACTTATAACATACAAAATTATAAAGATAGATGGATGCTCTAAGCAATAGAAGCCAAAACCGTAAAAGTGCTAAAAGAAAAGGCAGTGATTGAAAACGGTCTCATAAAACGTTACCCAAAAGCCCCAAGCCATAAAGTTAGACTGTCAGAGTTGGCACCATAAAGATTCAGAATTTCTGTATCATGAAATGTATGGTACAAGCTAAACTTAAAGACAAGCAACAGTTTGAGAGAAAATAATGGAACACATACGTAGGCAAAGGACTACTACCATACATATGACAAGTTCTTACAGACCAATAAAAACATAAATGAAACAAAAAACCAAAAACCCAGTTAGGAAAATGATAAGGAGAAAGGCGTCATGTAAAAAAATATCAGAGATAGTGAAGAACTAAAAATGCTCAGTCTTAGGACGCCAGGGTGGCTCGGGCGGTTGAACGTCTGGCTTCGGCTCAGGTCATGATCTCACAGTTTGTGAGTTCGAGCCCCGCGTCAGGCTCTGTGCTAATAGCACAGGGCCTGCTTCGGATCCTCTCTCTCCCTCTCTCTGCCCATTTCCCATTTGCGCTCTCTCTCTCTCTCTCTCTCTCTCTCTCTCAAAAATAAACATAATTTTTTTAAATAAAAATAGTCTTACTAGTGAGTAAAATAAAAAAGTTTTTTAAATAAAATAAAAATTTTTAAGAGGTATTATCCACCTGCCAGCTGACAAACAATTTAAGAGACTGAGAATATTCTGTGTTCAGCATCTCTTTTACCATGAGAACAGAAACGGACACAACCTCTTTCGAGGACCACTTTGCAAAGGCTTCTCCCCTGAAATCCATCTCACTGGAAAACTGAAACGCACATGCAAAGATGTTTATCGCAACCCCATTTTAATAGCAAAATCATAGCTACCCAAATAATGAACAGAAGAACAGTCACATAAACTAAAACCACATTGTGGAATACTGTTCAGCCATTACGACAACAACAAAAAAAGGAGACAAAAAATTATATGTACGGTATATTCAAATTAGACTAATGAGTTGGGGAAGAGTATTCACTTTGGCCCTTTAACAAATTAACCATTAAGGGGCACCTGGCTGGCTCAAAGAGTATGTGATTCTTGATCTCAGGGTTGTGAGTTTGAGCTCCACGTTGGGTGTAGAGACTACCTAAAAAAAAAATCTTGGGGGTGGAGGGGGGAATCTGGGTGGCTCAGTCAGTTAGGCATCTGACTCTTGATATCAGCTCAGGTCATGATCTCACATTTTGTGAGATCAAGCTCCACATCAGGCTCTGCACTGACAGAGTGGAGCCTGCTTGGGATTCTTTCTTTCCTTCTCTCTCTCTCTCTCTCTCTCTCTGCCACCCTCCTCAACCCCGCGTGCACACACTCGCTCGCTCGCTCGCGTGCGCTCTCTCTCAAAATAAATAAGCATTAAAAAATAACAAAAAATAAATAAATAAAATCTTAGGGGCACATGAGTGGCTCCGTTGGTTAAGCGCTTGGCTCTTGATTTTGGCTCAGGTCACGATCTCATGGTTTGTGGGACCGAGCCCCACACTGGGCTCCACGTAGATGGCATGGAGCCTCTCTCATCCTCTCTCTGCTCCTCCACCTTCCCCCTCAAAAATAAATAAACAAAACATCAATACTAAGAATGTTTAAAAAATTGAAAAAATCTTAAAAACTTAATCATTAAAAACAATTAGTATTCTAGATTTGAAACCATTGTTTTTCATAGATGTTTTCCAAAATTTAATTTGTTGCTTTTTTGAAAAAATGAGGAGGGTTGCAGAAAATCCACGATTTACGGGACCTTCGTGATGGGCAAGTTGGGCAGCTAATTTATCCTCGCCAGAATATTCTAATTCTAAAGTGACACATCTTCTCTGAGGATGGAAAGCAGCAGCCCCCACCTTCAAATATTCAGATCAATCTCTCAAGCACTGCTCTCTGGGCACGGCTGCAAAGATGCAATCCGTGTGCTGGAAAGGCCTAAGCCCTTGGGAAAATGCCGCCTCTCCAGGGAGGTGATCCTGTGACCCACCTGAACCTCAAGGGGGACATTTTTGGATTCGGTGGAAATCAGATTGACTTCTGTAATTTTTACAACAGGATTTCAGTCTTACAGCCCCTGGCCTGGCTTCTAAAACAGACAGACCACTCAAATCCAGTGAAACAGAACAGCAGAATGTGGAGACCTCATCAGGAAGCGCAACCCTGAGCATCGGCATTCAGTTCCCCGTCACTTGGCCGCCTGAGAAATGGGTCTAGCAGGCACGTGGCTAAGGCAGACACGGTCATTCCCCACACCTTTCTTCTCGCGGGGGGAGACAAACGTTCAACACTACGCCTGCCTACGCCGCAGCTGCACTGACCACCGCCAAGGACACGCACAGAGAACACGGAAGGGGCTGGGCCTGGTCTGCAGGTGTCAGGGGCCTCCTGGCGGGAGCCACATCTGACATGAGCCAGAGGGCTTGGCTTCTTCTTTCACTCACTGGCCTCACCCACATCCAATCTGTCAACACATCCCATCACCTCCTCCTTCAAAACGTACCCAGAATCTGGTCGATTCTCAGCCCTTCCAGTGCAACCATCCTGACCCAAGACATCAGCGCCTCTGTCTTGGAATATTCCATCAGCCTATTAACTGATCTCCCCGCTTCCGTCCTTGCTCCCTACAGGCTGCTCTCAACAGAGAAGCCAGAGTGATCCCATTAAAACCCAAGTCAGGTCACCTCGTTCTTCGGTTCAAAATTCTCCATTGGACACCACCACAAGTCCCTAAGACCCCTTCAGCCCACCTCCTTCTCCCTCAGGCTGGCCTGGTCCTTCCTGGAACAAGTCAGGCCTGCTCCCTCCATGGGGCTTCCTACCCTCTGTGCTCTCTGCCTGGGACACCGTTTCCAGAGACATCCACAGGGCTCCCTCCCTCACCTCCGACAAGCCTGTCCCCACCATTGTCCTTCTCAGGGGGCCATCTCAGGGGAAACTCTAAGCTCTACTCAGAGATACCAGCCTAGAGGGGCATCGAAAGCACAGAAGAAGAAAAAAAAAAAACCCTCAGGTCCTAAGGAAAAACACCCTGAGAACATAGCAGAAATAACTGACCAAGCAAGGTGGAAAGCAGAGATCAGGGTCGAGAGGGGCCGCGCTGCTCACGCATAAGGTGGTGCGGCACCAGGGCGGAAACGCAGGGTGCCGCCGCGGCGATGGTGACAGACATGGATGAGAAGAGGTGATCGCTACAGACGAGGCATTCCAGAAAATGAGTGCCCTGTGCATAGACTGGGTCCTCCACACGCTCAGTGAAGCCGACTGGGCTGATGGCAAAAAGGTCGAGACAGACAGGAGGACTGTGGGCCAGGCAGCCAAGACGTCCACGAATCAGGTGAATAACCAGGAGAAAACAGTAATGAGGAGGATGAGAGGATGCTCTGCCTGGGGACCATGGATCTCAAGGAAACGGGGGGTTGGGGGGGGTCAGAGAACAAGGACACAAATCTTGCACCCCCGATCCTGAAATCTCATACCCCGGGGTATGAGAAAACAGAGGCACCATCTGAGAGGACTTCAAAAAAGGATATCCCTGGGGAAGGACCAGGGTCAAAGCAAAGAGAGGGAAGAGATGGCTAAGGAGAGGCTGAGGAAGGAGACGAGGCTGGCGATTAAGGAGTGGGAATTTCCCAGGACACAGGCAGGGTCTGGGGAGAGGGGGTCAGGGGTAAACAACAGAGGGAACTGCCTTGGGAGGGCAGCACAGGACGGAGAAGACAAGGAGAGGGGAGATGGGTAGTGGCGAGAGTTAGCGATCACAGTAAGTGCTGGAAAAATACCTGCGGAATCCCACGGAATTTTTAAGCATAAGCCCAGAATGTCCGCTCAGAAGAGTTCTCGCTGTAGGACCGCAGGACTGAGAGCACAGGCCCATGCTGATGGTCACGGCACTGACGATGACGACTGGGACAGTGCTGATAATAACCACCAGTCTTCGACACCTGCCGTGTGCCAGGCACTGTGGGGAGCGCGCCACATTTAATCCTGCCGACAGCCGTCTGACACCGTTCACGTCACTACTATCCCCGGGAGGGCTCTGAAAGGAAGGAGGGAACAACCTGCAAGAGAAGTAACAGAACCGCACGAGTCCTGGGAAGCTAACTGGCTCCTGTGTTAAATTAGGGCTTTTATGGCCGTAACCTAAGGCGGGGGGAACCAGCCTGATCCACAGGTATGACCTATTCAGTAACTTCAACCAAACAGTGTTCGGAATGGAGGGAAATCAAAACCAGTAGTAACAATTTATTGAAGGCTTCACGCTGTGCCAGATCCTGTGCTAACTGCCTCGTGTCTGTGATCTCATTGAATCCTTACATCCCGAAGGTGGGTTACCATTGTTATCCCCCCACTTCAAAACTCAGACGACAGACAGCCCACGGTTCATGCAAGGAATCCCTATTTAATAACGTGATCTTTTGACAAGATTGAAGGGTTTAACACATTACGGTGAAGATATCACAGAACTTGAAGGAGAGAGACCTACAACGTGTCTTAAAACACTAACTTACGGATTCTCACAATCTTTTTGCATGTTTTTTTCAGATGAGGGAAAGGCCAGTGCAAAAGAAGCTTCAATGAAATGCGCCCAGATGGCAAACACGCCCAGTCTTTACAGCCCAGGACCTATCCCAGCAGATTCTGATTCCGTGAGTCTAGAGTAGGACGTGAGCATCTGTGGTTTCTTCCTTCCTTCCTTTCTTTTTTTTTTTTTTTAACATTTATTTATTTTTTGAGAGAAAGAGACACAGCATGAGCAGGAGAGGGGCAGAAAGAGAGAGAGACGCAGCATCAGCAGCAGAGCCCGATCAAAAAACTTGATGCAGAATGGTTTAGTGGCAGAGCTAGGATCAGCTTGACAGAGCCCGGCCCCAAGGTCCATGTTTTAAATCACTATGCTTAGTGTCCAAGAACCTACAAAAAGTGCGAGCCTTAACCCAAAACCTTGGCATTCCCCACCTCCATTCCCTAGTGGCCCCAGCTTCAAGGGCATTCTATCCATTCCTTTAACAGTTCGCACTCCCCTGCTCTGCCCCAACACCCTCCTATATCCCCGTTTTGCATTCAGCCTTGTGATCTCAGCTTCAACATTATTGCCTCAATGACAAACTCGAATGGCATGCCGTATTTCTCAGCACTCAACACAAAACCGTCATTATGTATTTCACAGGGAATTATTTGCTTCCTGTCTTTTCCGAGGAGATGGTGCTGCCCTCAGACGCCACGTCAGTCCTTTCATCATGTGTTCCCAAAAACTGAATACCCACCAACCATTCAAAAAAGAAGGCTTTGGCACAACGGATACGCTCAATAATTTCTGTGGAACGAATGAATAAAGTACACTCGAGCCTCGTGCTTCCAGGTGTGTGATACATGTCTGTGCTCACGATACTGCCCTCACTACACTCCCAAGTATGTAGACCCCTGTGGCATACTTGCTCAGGCCTGGGAGGAGGAGGAGGAGGAGAAGGAGGAGGCGGAGGAGGAGGCGGAGGAGGAGGCGGAGGAGGAGGCGGAGGAGGCGGCGGAGGACGAAGAGGAGGAGCCGCCGCCGCCTCAGCCAGAAGCGACGTACCTCCGCCAGGCCGTCCCCGCGTCTGCGAGGGCGATGTTGTGGCCCGGGAGGGGGAGGAGGAGGAGCCACCGCTGCCGCCGACGCCGACGCCGACGCAGACACCGCCGCCTCAGACGCCGCTCAGCCGCCGAAGCAGCCGCCGCCGCACCCGCCGCTCAGCCGCCGCAGCCGCCGCAGTACCACCCGCAGCCGGCGCGGCCGCCGCCGCCGCTCAGCCGCCGCAGCTGCCGCAGTAGCAGCCGCAGCCGGCGCAGCAGCCGCAGCCGCCGCAGCCGCCGCAGTAGCAGCCGCAGCCGGCACAGCAGCCGCCGCAGCAGCAGCCGCAGCAGCAGCCGCAGGCGCAGCAGCAAGCCGACGCCGCCGCCGCCGCCGCTGCCGCCTCGGCCCAGAAGCGAAGTAGCCGTGCAAGGCCCGAGCCCCGCAGGCCGCCGCTGCCGCTGCCCTTGAACCGCGTGAAGCAGCTCGCCAAGCAGACCGTGGGCAGGTGAGTGAGCCGTGCCGGGCCGGCCGGGAGCGCGCGGGCCGGGGACCGGGCGTCGGGGTCGTGGCTGGGGCCGAGGCGGGCCCGCTGCCCCGCGGGGCCCCGCGCTCAGGCCCGGCCGCCCGCCGGGTCCGCTGCGGGCCAGGGACGAGGGCTGCGCCACGCAGCGGCCTGTCGCCCAGCTCAGGGCCGCCGCCCGAGCCCCCGGGAACGGCGGGGCGGGCCGGCCTCCCGGGACGCCCCCCGCGCGGGTCCCCGCCGCCCATTGTCCCGGCCCCGCTGAGCATCGTCCTCTGGGGTCTGGACCCAAGCTTTCCCCGGGCCTCCCCCCGTCTCCCGGGGCTTTGCCTTGGGCGAAAACTCGGCTAACCAGTGTGCCCGAGGCCGGGCGGGCGCGGTGCTCTGGGGGGCGGCATTCTCAGCCTTTCCGGGTCGCCCGGCCGCTGCCCACCGACCGTCCATCTCCAAGTGCCTGAGGGCAGTCAATAAGTAAGGGGCGATCAGAGCCCATCGGAGCCGCTTAGTGAGACTCAGGACTCCCTTGGAGGCACTTTGGGGGGTGTGCCGTCTCCCAACCGTGGCCCCTGTGGTTGCTCAAGTTCTTGACCTGTAGACATTTGGAACCGGGAGGAAAGAATTGTGGAAAGGCCTTGGGCAAGTGGAAAAACAAAAAGAGGAGGGGCTCTCAAAACAGCTTTTCTCACTTTGGATTGGGGAGCAAATCCTTCTCCAGGTTTCTCTGGTATCGCTTTAATGCTTGACAGGAAACGATCGATTATGAAATGACAGAAGAGACCGGACTTTGTAGTGGTTTTGAGAGCCTCTGGAGGTTGATCATCGTGTGCTGTGTTCTCTGGGGTAAATCTTTCAAGGTCTTTCAGGGCAGTGAGCTGTCCTGTCCCCGCTGACTGTTTATTCTGAGAAGGGGTATGAAAGTGTGACTTTTACATCGCTTTTTCTTCGTCTTTGTTTTCAAGAGTTGAGTAAAAGGGGGCGTTTGGTTTGGCCACAGCACGTGGGGACGCTTCTTTTCTGTGTGTGTCTGAAAATACTTTTACTTCCCCTGGAGCTTTCTGTATTTGCCTTTTACACTTTCGTTCCCCCCCCCCCCGCCAAGGT
Source organism: Neofelis nebulosa (assembly GCF_028018385.1). Lineage (NCBI taxonomy): Eukaryota > Metazoa > Chordata > Mammalia > Carnivora > Felidae > Neofelis > Neofelis nebulosa. Next base: position 20,275,501 of record NC_080799.1, on the reverse strand, counting down.
TTTGCTTAGTTTTGTTCAATTTCGTTGCTACCCCCACCCTATTATCTCCGTGTGCACTTATCCTGTTTCCAGAGTGGATCCCTGTCCCTAGAGCCTAGCAGTGCCTACGTTTCTGTCATTTGTAGGAAAATGATAGAAATAATGAGTGCCAAGAGGAAGGCAGACGGAATAGTCGTGTGGCCCAAAGCTTCAACCAGGCATCTGTGAATGAGTTACAAGATAACTCCTTAGGAGTTTTCTCCGACCCCCCCACCCCCACCCCCTTAGCATTCTCAGTAACATGCATTGTGAAATCAGTATTTAGTGACTCTGAAGAGACATGTGTCACATTGTCGTTCTGGTCAGTTTGTACATCTCATGAGGAAAGGGGTGTTTGCTCTGTTTGCACAAAGTTCTGAGACTTTTCAAGCTATCGAGCCACTCAGGGTCTCTTTGGCTCCGGCTTCCTCTGTGGCAGCTTCTCTCTTCACGCTGCCGAATTACAGCCATGTGTGCCTCCTTTCGGTTGCCAGAGGCCGCCGAACCTTCTTCCCTGTTAGCCTCTACCTGGAAGTCTCCAAAGCTCCATTCACCTCACCTGCCCTAGACCTGCCTCCTACTCATTCTTTAGGTGTCCAGGCAAAGGTCACTGCCTCTAAAAGACCTTCTGTGATGCTCCAACGTGGATTGGGAGTCCCTGTCCTGGCCACTTACGTACGTCCGCATAGCACCTGTTTTTCTATAATGCAAGGCCTGTTTACTTGTTGGTATTCTCCATTAGACTGAACGCCTTGAGAGTCCTTGCCGTCTTTCTGTTTCATTGGCCAGCTCTGCTGTGGCTCCTGTCATAAGGTCGATTCTCCAGAAACATTTGTCAGTCTAGCACACATCTAGATCGTACCAGATCGCTCCGGTGGTGTGAGCCCAAGAATGGGAAAATGAAAGCTGGATAGAGTAAATGGTGATTCGTGCTAGCAGTGTAATTCTGGCCCTGACCTTTGACTCTGTTTGAAAATCTTTCTTGCTAGATGCCAGTGGAAGCAGCAGCTGTTACAGAGCTGTTAGGGGTGTGGCCATTTCTGCTCCCAAAGCCAAAACTGTTTCCTGGGGAAGCTTTGGCTTTACTGCTGCTGACTCCCTCGATAAGTTTGTATTTTTTCCACGTCAAGAATGACGAAGGACTAGGGAGGAAAAAGGGAGGTGAGAGAGAGCCTAGGATTGTAATTGTGTGTTATTGGCGTAGGCATCGGGATTGGGATTTGGGGGGTATTGGGGTCCAGAGGAAAGCTAGAAAGCAGAGAAGTTACCTTCCCCCCCCGCCCCCCCGCCGCAGCCAAGAGTGATATTCTGTGTGTGAGTGGCTCGCCCATTGTGTCTGTTACGGATGCACAGAGTTCTGAATGGTGTCTTGCGAGGAAATATTCTCTTCCGAACAATGAGGACCTCGTGAGTCACCCCACCGTGAGGTTCTGTGGGATGGACATGTGGGAGAATTCGTAATGGGTAGAAGAAGTGAGTTCTCATGATGCAGTTTGTGGACAATGGGTGCATGAGTCTGTTTCGGAAGATGGTTTGTGTATCACAGGCGCGAGGACGATGCAGTGGTCTCTTGAGTGGGGTATCCCAAAGAAGAGAATTACGATGGTTGATTCATGCGTTCAAGAGACCCTTATCGAGCCCAAATTATGTGCCGTTGAGGAAAGTAGAAAAGAATCCAAGTGAATACAAACGCAGCTTCTGCCCTGAAGGGGCTCCACAGACTTGTGGAAGAGGTAGGCAAGCAAAAATGATTATACACCGTGAGGTAAGTCCTCCTTACAGAGGGATGGCGAACACACTAAGGGAAACTCTACTCTTACTGGAAGGAGAGAGGTAACACAACACAACAAAACAAAAAAAAAGAAACGGGAGAAAATTTGACCAGAGCCTTTCCCCTCCATCTTTCAACACTCTTTCAAACTTCTGCTGTATTGAGTAGGTCCCTTTTTTTTTTTTTTTTTTTTAATATTTATTTTTGAGAGAAAGGGTAGACAGAACATGAGCGGGGGAGAGGCAGAGAGAGAGGGAAACACAGAATCCGAAGCAGGCTCCAGGCTCCGATATGTCAGCACAGAGCCTGACGCGGGCCTCAAACCCACGAACCGAGAGATCCTGACCTGAGCCGAAGTCAGACACCTAACCCAGTGAGCCACCCAGGTGCCCCGTAGGTCTCTTTTGATTGTCAGTAAACCCACCTCGAGGGGCGCCTGGGTGGCTCAGTTGGCTGAGTATCCGGCTCTTGATTTCAGCTCAGGTCATGATCTCACAGTTCCTGGGATCAAGCTCTGTGCCAGTGGTGCGGAGCCTGCTTGGGATCTTCTCTGTCTCTGCCCCTTCCCCGCTCTCTGTCTCGATGACGAAAAAAGAAAAAAACACACAAAACCAAACCGACTGGAATTGTTATGAGCCAAGCTGCGAATTTGATTGGCTCCTATGTGAGGAAAAGAGTCCAAAAGCAATATAGTTGCAGCCAGGGCTGGATGCAGGGGTTCCACTCTTTAGGTAAGCTGTGTCACAAGGAGGAATCGCCCCCCACCCCACCCCTCCACCCCCCGGCTTCCAACATCTTCAGTTCAAGTCCCAGAGGGACAAAGAATACCTTTCACTGTGGCCAGAGCCCCAGGATTGACTGTGAAGGTATCTGATGGGGTCAGTGGCCTTTCCCTGGGCATGGAAATGGAGTCAGCCCCACCCCAGCCACAGGGGCCTAGAATGGGAGAGTGCCGAGCCCCCTCCCCCCCCCGCAAGGTAACCCAGCAGGAGGCAGGAAGTGTGGTCTTTTCTAGTCCTGCTAAAAGGAAAGAAAGAGCTTCTTGGAAATCCGGGACGCAGAGAATCCAGTAGCTGCGGATGGCCGTTGGCGTGGAGGGTGTGGAGGAAGGGGTGCACCGAGGTGAGGAACCTGAGCGTTTGGTCGTGAGGTCGATGAGTCCGGGAGGACAGGAATCTGGGGGCCTCATAGCAGAGTCGAGTACGCGGGTGAGGCTCTGGAAGGGAGTGTCTCTTTGGATGTGGGATTCTGCCGAGATCGAAGCTCTCCCTGGAGGCCTGAATGTTCTCCTAGATAGTAGCCTTTACGTAAGTCAGGGTTGCACACTCCAAGCCTCAGGGGGCCGGGCTAATAAGAATGAATAAAGAAAATAAGAGCGACCTAGACCAGGTGAGGGCCGTGGGGGACCCGACGGTGCCTGTCTCACCAAAGGGCCGCGTGAGAATCTGGGCCCGCCGTCGGGCCCGACCTTTGGAGTTGTTGAGAAAGGCCCAACTCCTTCTGGATTTTCATGAAGATTAGGTGGCATTTAATGCCAATTGAAAACAACCACCAGGACCCTGAGCGGGACTAAACAAAATACATCTGTGGCCACAGTTGGTCTGTGGGTCCCCAGCGGGCAGTTGCTTGTGTAAAAGGTTGGGGAGGTGGAGATTCCTGTGGTGACTTTTTTCTCCTTTTCCTCCTGCACCCCACCCTCCGATGACTACCTTCCGAGTTCTTGGGTTTGTCGACGAGCTCGTCCTTTCCTTTACAGAAACGTTTCAGAGATCCGAGAGTAGCAATCATCACTACTTGTCTCCTGGTTTGGTTTACCAAGCGCTGTACCGAACCACCTGGCCTGGTCTCACCTGCTGGCGCTTGTTATCATTTCTGGTTTAGAGAGAAGAAAAATGACCTGCCGTTGTCTGCCCGGCCAGCGAGTGGCCGAGGCAGGACTTGGGGCCAGGGTGTGACTCCGGACCCCGTGTGTTTCCGACTGTAGACACTGGGCCGGCTGCCCGCCAGGGAAGGGTTCGTGTGGATGAAATGTCTTTGGTGCTTGCTGACTTGCTGGGCTAGATGCTTTTGAGTCAAGTCTCTCACGGCCTTCTCCACAGCAACTCCCAGAGGTGATGTGCTTTATTCCTGGTTTCATGATGAGGAAGCGAGGCCTCAGAGAGGTCATCGGGCTAGTTAAGAAGAGCGCTGCCGTTCATCAGAAACCGGGGTTCTGCTTCCAAAGCAGATAGGAGTCCTTCCTTCACGCAGGCAACTCTTTGTTTCAGAGACCCCGTGTTAGAATTCTGTGTGACGACGCTTCCACAAAATCCTGGAAGCTAGGGGTTGGATGTTGCTCTCGTCCGGGGGCTCCTGCCAGGGATGGCCCCCGGGGGGACATTTGGCAATGGCCGGAGACAAACGTTTTTGTGTTTTGTCGTGACTTGGCTCGGGCGTGGGGTGCTCCTGGCATCTGGCGACACAGGCCGGGGATGCTGCTGACCAGCCTACACCGCCCAGGACAGCCTCGCCGCACAGAATTCTCTGGTCCCAAATGTCAAGAGTGGTGAGGTTGGTTGGGAAAGCCTGGTGGAGTCCTGTGAGATTCTGGACACGTGAATCGTGACAACCAAAGGTCCGTGACGTTTGCCTGCAGGGTGAAGGTGCGTTCCGTTTGGTCTCTTTCTTACGTGTGGAAGCATTTCTGACCATCGTTGGCCCGTACTGAACACTCGGGGGTTTTCACGTGGAAACCTGGGCTTCCTGCTGCTTCTCCAATGTTGCAAGACCTAGCGAAGCCTGGCATCGCGCCCTCGCGCAAGGACACGTCGTCGTAGCTGTAGCTGCAGCCGCGTAGGTGCTGTCCCGTCCGGGTGGGGCATCGACCGTCCAGTGTGCCCGGGTCCCTACCTGGCTTGTCCTGCTGTGGTACGTTCCTTGCGGACCCCTCCCTGCTCACGGATCTCTCAAGGACCTTCTCCAGGAGCAGCGGAGTCTCTGCCTCGCGAGGTAGCCCGTTGCGTTAGGGGCAACGCGAGTCAAAGGCATCTCTGCCCGTGAGTCCCAGGGGAGTCCTCCGGTGCCACGACGCCTGCGTCTCTCTACCGCGAGACGGCCCTTTCTGTATTCGGCGTCGCAAACCGCACACCGTGTCCTCGCTCTCTCAGCGGTAACATTCTCCACCCCTCACCTATTCTACACCCTGACTTCCTCCGCCTTTTCCAGGGGAGGTGGCTGTGCTTGGTTCGCTTCGGTCTGGGTGGATCCCGTCCAGCCTCTGCATAGAGCAGAGGAGGAAAGGAATGTGTTCTCCCCGCGACTTCTGAATCCGAGCTTCCGTGGCCTGGTCATCCACTTTACCTCCTGTGAAATCAAGCAGGGTTGTTTATAGGTGCGTGAAGAAAGCCCACGGTTCACTGAACCAGAATGAACCCTAAACAGATGTGGTCACGTGTGGCCTTATGGCGTTGGTTTTACACGTGAAGGCAGCATGGTATTCTAAGAGGAAATGATGTCTGTGGTCGTGGTTCCCAGTGTGTCCACGGCAGCCCCCTGCCCCTGAGATTGGACACGGGTGTATGGGATAGGGTCCCAGAGTCAGTACGCACACCACGCAGTCTTGTCGGACTGGCGATGTCTGGCCTTTATCATTCTGTTTCTGTGTCTCAAGTGTAGGCAGATGCCCTCGTAATCAATCCAAGTATAGATCCACGTACAAATATCATTACGCTCCTACCTGCCGTGTGTGTCTATTTGCTTCAACGTGGATGTGAAAAGTACAGCAGGCCCACGGTCCTTTTTCCAAAACCCTAGGGGCCAGATGCGTTTTGGAATTCAGACGTTTTCAGGTTTTATTTCATTTTTTTTTAATTTCTTTTTTTTTTCTTTTTCTTTTGTTTTACGTTTATTGGTTTTTGAGACAGAGAGAGACTGAGCATGAACGGGGGAGGGTCAGAGAGAGGGAGACACACAACCCGAAACAGGCTCCAGGCTCTGAGCCGTCAGCACAGGGCCCGTCGCCGGGCTCGAACTCAAGGACCGCGAGCGAGATCGTGACCCGAGCCGAAGTGGGACGCTCAACCGACCGAGCCAGCCAGGTGCCCCATAAGTAGCCACTGTTTTCAGTTATATTTCTATCCGTAGAAACCCTGCTACCCTTAAAACACCTGGGATCCCAACAAATTTAAAGACGGTAAATATTTTGCTCTTTCTTCTAGATTTGGCTGATAGGTTCTGTTCAGCGCCGGTTTCAATGTCCTCTCAGCCACCTTTCCCTTGACCTTGAAGGGGACATGTTTTACCTTGTTATGCACAGGGCACCCAAACCCTTCTGCTATCACATGTCATCTTTGCAGGCAGGCAGGGTCTTCACTTACCGGGAGCACAGGTATGACCTCGCATGTCTGACATCCTACCGTGAGGACATTTGTCGGACACGTTTGTTGAGGACATACGAGTCTCAAATCTTTGCGTATGTTGGGGGTTCTGGAGGCAACATATTCCTTGTTGATAAATTTTACGTCAGCCCATTTATGCTGTGACTTGTAAATCAGACCACATGGAGTGGGCCTCCACCCAAACAAAGCGGTTGGGGAATACTCTCCTCCCATGTAGACAAATATATGTATATGTCTTCCTTTGGCCACAGCCTCCAAACCCACCAGTGTCTACCCTGGTCAGAAGTAACCACTGTTTTGGGGTGCCTTGGTGGCTCGGTCAAGTGTAAGCGTCTGACTTTGGCTCAGGTTGTGGTCTCGTGCCTTGCGAACTTGTGGCTCGTGACCTCTCAGCTCTTGAGTTCAAGCCCCCCCTCTGTCAGCGCAGAACCTGCTTCAGGTCCTCTTTCTCCCTCTCTCTCATTCACTCTCTCTCTCTCTCTGCCCCTCCCCCATTTTCACTCTCAAACAAGAAAAATAAACATCAAAAAATTGTTGCAAACAAGAGAAGTAGCCAGTTTTTTTTTAATTAAAAAAAAATTTTTTTTAACGTGTATTCATTTTTGCGAGACAGAGACAGAGCATGGGCGGGGAAGGGGCAGAGAGAGAGAGGGAGACACAGGATCTGAAGCAGGCTCCAGGCTTCCAGCTGTCTGCACGGAACCGGACGCGGGGCTCAAACTCACAAACTGCCAGATCATGACCTGAGCCGAAGTTGGACGCTCAACCGACGGAGCCACCCAGGCGCCCCTAAATGTTTTTTTATGTTTATTCATTTTTGAAAGACAGAGAGCACAAGCAGGGGTGGGGCGGAGAGAGAGGGGGACACAGAATCCGAAGCAGGCTCCAAGCTCCGAGCCGGCAGCACAGAGCCCAGCGCGCAGCTACAAGTCAGGAACCGCGAGATCACGAACCGCCGCCCCCTCCCACCGGTGCGCGGCCTAGCCGGGGCCGGGAGTCGGGATCCGCGGTGGCGCCGGGACGCGGGGCTCCGCGAGCTCGGCGGAGCGGGCGTGGAGGGGGGCGGAGGGGTCTCGGGCGGCGGGGAGCCAGGCCGCGCGCCGCGCCCGAGCCAGGCGCTCCTCTACCAGCCCGGCCCCGCGCGGCCCCCCCTCCCCACCCCCCGGCGGGCTGAGCCGCTGGAAGTGACGCGCGGTGAGGGCGGGGCTCCGGCCCGGGAGCAGACGCCGCCGCCGCCGCCGCCGCCGCAGACACCGCCGCCTCAGACGCCGCTCAGCCGCCGAAGCAGCCGCCGCCGCCGCACCCGCCGCCGAAACAGCCGCCGCAGCCGCCGCAGTACGACCCGCAGCCGGCGCGGCCGCCGCCGCCGCTCAGCCGCCGCAGCCGCCGCAGTAGCGGCCGCAGCCGGCGCAGTAGCAGCCGCAGCAGGCGCGGCCGCCGCCGCCGCTCAGCCGCCGCAGCCGCCGCAGTAGCAGCCGCAGCCGGCGCAGCCGCCGCAGCCGCCGCAGTGGCAGCCGCAGCCGGCGTGGCCGCAGTAGCAGCCGCCGCAGTAGCAGCCGCAGCCGCTCAGCCGCCGCAGCCGCCGCAGTAGCAGCCGCAGCCGGCACAGCCGCCGCCGCAGCAGCAGCCGCAGGCGTAGCAGCAAGCCGCGGCCGCCGCCGCTGCCGCCGCTGCCGCCTCGGCCCGGAAGCGAAGTAGCCGCGCAAGGCCCGAGCCCCGCGGGCCGCCGCTGCCGCTGCCCTTGAACCGCGTGAAGCAGCTCGCCAAGCAGACCGTGGGCAGGTGAGTGAGCCGTGCCGGGCCGGCCGGGAGCGCGCGGGCCGGGGAACGGGGGTCGGGGTCGTGGCTGGGGCCGAGGCGGGCCCGCTGCCCCGCGGGGCCCTGCGCTCAGGCCCGGCCGCCCGTCGGGTCCGCTGCGGGCCAGGGACGAGGGCTGCGCCACGCAGCGGCCTGTCGCCCAGCTCAGGGCCGCCGCCTGAGCCCCCGGGAACGGTGGGGCGGGCCGGCCTCCCGGGACGCCCCCCGCGCGGGTCCCCGCCGCCCATTGTCCCGGCCCCGCTGAGCATCGTCCTCTGGGGTCTGGACCCAAGCTTTCCCCGGGCCTCCCCCCGTCTCCCGGGGCTTTGCCTTGGGCGAAAACTCGGCTAACCGGTGTGCCCGAGGCCGGGCGGGCGCGGTGCTCTGGGTGGCGGCATTCTCAGCCTTTCCGGGTCGCCCGGCCGCTGCCCACCGACCGTCCACCTCCAAGTGCCTGAGGGCAGTCAATAAGTAAGGGGCGATCAGAGCCCATCGGAGCCGCTTAGTGAGACTCAGGACTCCCTTGGAGGCACTTTGGAGGGTGTGCCGTCTCCCAACCGTGGCCCCTGTGGTTGCTCAAGTTCTTGACCTGTAGACATTTGGAACCGGGAGGAAAGAATTGTGGAAAGGCCTTGGGCAAATGGAAAAACAAAAAGAGGAGGCGCTCTCAAAACAGCTTTTCTCACTTTGGATTGGGGAGCAAATCCTTCTCCAGGTTTCTCTGGTATCGCTTTAATGCTTGACAGGAAACGATCGATTATGAAATGACAGAAGAGACCGGACTTTGTAGTGGTTTTGAGAGCCTCTGGAGGTTGATCATCGTGTGCTGTGTTCTCTGGGGTAAATCTTTCAAGGTCTTTCAGGGCAGTGAGCTGTCCTGTCCCCGCTGACTGTTTATTCTGAGAAGGGGTATGAAAGTGTGACTTTTACATCGCTTTTTCTTCGTCTTTGTTTTCAACAGTTGAGTAAAAGGGGGCGTTTGGTTTGGCCACAGCACGTGGGGACGCTTCTTTTCTGTGTGTGTCTGAAAATACTTTTACTTCCCCTGGAGCTTTCTGTATTTGCCTTTTACACTTTCGTTCCCCCCCCCCCGCCAAGGTTTTGCTTAGTTTTGTTCAATTTCGTTGCTACCCCCACCCTATTATCTCCGTGTGCACTTATCCTGTTTCCAGAGTGGATCCCTGTCCCTAGAGCCTAGCAGTGCCTACGTTTCTGTCATTTGTAGGAAAATGATAGAAATAATGAGTGCCAAGAGGAAGGCAGACGGAATAGTCGTGTGGCCCAAAGCTTCAACCAGGCATCTGTGAATGAGTTACAAGATAACTCCTTAGGAGTTTTCTCCGCCCCCCCCCACCCCCACCCCCTTAGCATTCTCAGTAACATGCATTGTGAAATCAGTATTTAGTGACTCTGAAGAGACATGTGTCACATTGTCGTTCTGGTCAGTTTGTACATCTCATGAGGAAAGGGGTGTTTGCTCTGTTTGCACAAAGTTCTGAGACTTTTCAAGCTATCGAGCCACTCAGGGTCTCTTTGGCTCCGGCTTCCTCTGTGGCAGCTTCTCTCTTCACGCTGCCGAATTACAGCCATGTGTGCCTCCTTTCGGTTGCCAGAGGCCGCCGAACCTTCTTCCCTGTTAGCCTCTACCTGGAAGTCTCCAAAGCTCCATTCACCTCACCTGCCCTAGACCTGCCTCCTACTCATTCTTTCGGTGTCCAGGCAAAGGTCACTGCCTCTAAAAGACCTTCTGTGATGCTCCAACGTGGATTGGGAGTCCCTGTCCTGGCCACTTACGTACGTCCGCATAGCACCTGTTTTTCTATAATGCAAGGCCTGTTTACTTGTTGGTATTCTCCATTAGACTGAACGCCTTGAGAGTCCTTGCCGTCTTTCTGTTTCATTGGCCAGCTCTGCTGTGGCTCCTGTCATAAGGTCGATTCTCCAGAAACATTTGTCAGTCTAGCACACATCTAGATCGTACCAGATCGCTCCGGTGGTGTGAGCCCAAGAATGGGAAAATGAAAGCTGGATAGAGTAAATGGTGATTCGTGCTAGCAGTGTAATTCTGGCCCTGACCTTTGACTCTGTTTGAAAATCTTTCTTGCTAGATGCCAGTGGAAGCAGCAGCTGTTACAGAGCTGTTAGGGGTGTGGCCATTTCTGCTCCCAAAGCCAAAACTGTTTCCTGGGGAAGCTTTGGCTTTACTGCTGCTGACTCCCTCGATAAGTTTGTATTTTTTCCACGTCAAGAATGACGAAGGACTAGGGAGGAAAAAGGGAGGTGAGAGAGAGCCTAGGATTGTAATTGTGTGTTATTGGCGTAGGCATCGGGATTGGGATTTGGGGGGTATTGGGGTCCAGAGGAAAGCTAGAAAGCAGAGAAGTTACCTTCCCTCCCCGCCCCCCCGCCGCAGCCAAGAGTGATATTCTGTGTGTGAGTGGCTCGCCCATTGTGTCTGTTACGGATGCACAGAGTTCTGAATGGTGTCTTGCGAGGAAATATTCTCTTCCGAACAATGAGGACCTCGTGAGTCACCCCACCGTGAGGTTCTGTGGGATGGACATGTGGGAGAATTCGTAATGGGTAGAAGAAGTGAGTTCTCATGATGCAGTTTGTGGACAATGGGTGCATGAGTCTGTTTCGGAAGATGGTTTGTGTATCACAGGCGCGAGGACGATGCAGTGGTCTCTTGAGTGGGGTATCCCAAAGAAGAGAATTACGATGGTTGATTCATGCGTTCAAGAGACCCTTATCGAGCCCAAATTATGTGCCGTTGTGGAAAGTAGAAAAGAATCCAAGTGAATACAAACGCAGCTTCTGCCCTGAAGGGGCTCCACAGACTTGTGGAAGAGGTAGGCAAGCAAAAATGATTATACACCGTGAGGTAAGTCCTCCTTACAGAGGGATGGCGAACACACTAAGGGAAACTCTACTCTTACTGGAAGGAGAGAGGTAACACAACACAACAAAACAAAAAAAAGAAACGGGAGAAAATTTGACCAGAGCCTTTCCCCTCCATCTTTCAACACTCTTTCAAACTTCTGCTGTATTGAGTAGGTCCCCTTTTTTTTTTTTTTTTTTTTTTTAATATTTATTTTTGAGAGAAAGGGTAGACAGAACATGAGCGGGGGAGAGGCAGAGAGAGAGGGAAACACAGAATCCGAAGCAGGCTCCAGGCTCCGATATGTCAGCACAGAGCCTGACGCGGGCCTCAAACCCACGAACCGAGAGATCCTGACCTGAGCCGAAGTCAGACACCTAACCCAGTGAGCCACCCAGGTGCCCCGTAGGTCTCTTTTGATTGTCAGTAAACCCACCTCGAGGGGCGCCTGGGTGGCTCAGTTGGCTGAATATCCTGCTCTTGATTTCAGCTCAGGTCATGATCTCACAGTTCCTGGGATGAAGCCCCGCCCACGTCAAGCTCTGTGCCAGTGGTGCGGAGCCTGCTTGGGATTTTCTGTCTCTGCCCCTTCCCCGCTCTCTGTCTCGATGACGAAAAAAGAAAAAAACACACAAAACCAAACCGACTGGAATTGTTATGAGCCAAGCTGCGAATTTGATTGGCTCCTATGTGAGGAAAAGAGTCCAAAAGCAATATAGTTGCAGCCAGGGCTGGATGCAGGGGTTCCACTCTTTAGGTAAGCTGTGTCACAAGGAGGAATCGCCCCCCACCCCACCCCTCCACCCCCCGGCTTCCAACATCTTCAGTTCAAGTCCCAGAGGGACAAAGAATACCTTTCACTGTGGCCAGAGCCCCAGGATTGACTGTGAAGGTATCTGATGGGGTCAGTGGCCTTTCCCTGGGCATGGAAATGGAGTCAGCCCCACCCCAGCCACAGGGGCCTAGAATGGGAGAGTGCCGAGCCCCCTCCCCCCCCCCCCCCCCGCAAGGTAACCCAGCAGGAGGCAGGAAGTGTGGTCTTTTCTAGTCCTGCTAAAAGGAAAGAAAGAGCTTCTTGGAAATCCGGGACGCAGAGAATCCAGTAGCTGCGGATGGCCGTTGGCGTGGAGGGTGTGGAGGAAGGGGTGCACCGAGGTGAGGAACCTGAGCGTTTGGTCGTGAGGTCGATGAGTCCGGGAGGACAGGAATCTGGGGGCCTCATAGCAGAGTCGAGTACGCGGGTGAGGCTCTGGAAGGGAGTGTCTCTTTGGATGTGGGATTCTGCCGAGATCGAAGCTCTCCCTGGAGGCCTGAATGTTCTCCTAGATAGTAGCCTTTACGTAAGTCAGGGTTGCACACTCCAAGCCTCAGGGGGCCGGGCTAATAAGAATGAATAAAGAAAATAAGAGCGACCTAGACCAGGTGAGGGCCGTGGGGGACCCGACGGTGCCTGTCTCACCAAAGGGCCGCGTGAGAATCTGGGCCCGCCGTCGGGCCCGACCTTTGGAGTTGTTGAGAAAGGCCCAACTCCTTCTGGATTTTCATGAAGATTAGGTGGCATTTAATGCCAATTGAAAACAACCACCAGGACCCTGAGCGGGACTAAACAAAATACATCTGTGGCCACAGTTGGTCTGTGGGTCCCCAGCGGGCAGTTGCTTGTGTAAAAGGTTGGGGAGGTGGAGATTCCTGTGGTGACTTTTTTCTCCTTTTCCTCCTGCACCCCACCCTCCGATGACTACCTTCCGAGTTCTTGGGTTTGTCGACGAGCTCGTCCTTTCCTTTACAGAAACGTTTCAGAGATCCGAGAGTAGCAATCATCACTACTTGTCTCCTGGTTTGGTTTACCAAGCGCTGTACCGAACCACCTGGCCTGGTCTCACCTGCTGGCGCTTGTTATCATTTCTGGTTTAGAGAGAAGAAAAATGACCTGCCGTTGTCTGCCCGGCCAGCGAGTGGCCGAGGCAGGACTTGGGGCCAGGGTGTGACTCCGGACCCCGTGTGTTTCCGACTGTAGACACTGGGCCGGCTGCCCGCCAGGGAAGGGTTCGTGTGGATGAAATGTCTTTGGTGCTTGCTGACTTGCTGGGCTAGATGCTTTTGAGTCAAGTCTCTCACGGCCTTCTCCACAGCAACTCCCAGAGGTGATGTGCTTTATTCCTGGTTTCATGATGAGGAAGCGAGGCCTCAGAGAGGTCATCGGGCTAGTTAAGAAGAGCGCTGCCGTTCATCAGAAACCGGGGTTCTGCTTCCAAAGCAGATAGGAGTCCTTCCTTCACGCAGGCAACTCTTTGTTTCAGAGACCCCGTGTTAGAATGCTGTGTGACGACGCTTCCACAAAATCCTGGAAGCTAGGGGTTGGATGTTGCTCTCGTCCGGGGGCTCCTGCCAGGGATGGCCCCCGGGGGGACATTTGGCAATGGCCGGAGACAAACGTTTTTGTGTTTTGTCGTGACTTGGCTCGGGCGTGGGGTGCTCCTGGCATCTGGCGACACAGGCCGGGGATGCTGCTGACCAGCCTACACCGCCCAGGACAGCCTCGCCGCACAGAATTCTCTGGTCCCAAATGTCAAGAGTGGTGAGGTTGGTTGGGAAAGCCTGGTGGAGTCCTGTGAGATTCTGGACACGTGAATCGTGACAACCAAAGGTCCGTGACGTTTGCCTGCAGGGTGAAGGTGCGTTCCGTTTGGTCTCTTTCTTACGTGTGGAAGCATTTCTGACCATCGTTGGCCCGTACTGAACACTCGGGGGTTTTCACGTGGAAACCTGGGCTTCCTGCTGCTTCTCCAATGTTGCAAGACCTAGCGAAGCCTGGCATCGCGCCCTCGCGCAAGGACACGTCGTCGTAGCTGTAGCTGCAGCCGCGTAGGTGCTGTCCCGTCCGGGTGGGGCATCGACCGTCCAGTGTGCCCGGGTCCCTACCTGGCTTGTCCTGCTGTGGTACGTTCCTTGCGGACCCCTCCCTGCTCACGGATCTCTCAAGGACCTTCTCCAGGAGCAGCGGAGTCTCTGCCTCGCGAGGTAGCCCGTTGCGTTAGGGGCAACGCGAGTCAAAGGCATCTCTGCCCGTGAGTCCCAGGGGAGTCCTCCGGTGCCACGACGCCTGCGTCTCTCTACCGCGAGACGGCCCTTTCTGTATTCGGCGTCGCAAACCGCACACCGTGTCCTCGCTCTCTCAGCGGTAACATTCTCCACCCCTCACCTATTCTACACCCTGACTTCCTCCGCCTTTTCCAGGGGAGGTGGCTGTGCTTGGTTCGCTTCGGTCTGGGTGGATCCCGTCCAGCCTCTGCATAGAGCAGAGGAGGAAAGGAATGTGTTCTCCCCGCGACTTCTGAATCCGAGCTTCCGTGGCCTGGTCATCCACTTTACCTCCTGTGAAATCAAGCAGGGTTGTTTATAGGTGCGTGAAGAAAGCCCACGGTTCACTGAACCAGAATGAACCCTAAACAGATGTGGTCACGTGTGGCCTTATGGCGTTGGTTTTACACGTGAAGGCAGCATGGTATTCTAAGAGGAAATGATGTCTGTGGTCGTGGTTCCCAGTGTGTCCACGGCAGCCCCCTGCCCCTGAGATTGGACACGGGTGTATGGGATAGGGTCCCAGAGTCAGTACGCACACCACGCAGTCTTGTCGGACTGGCGATGTCTGGCCTTTATCATTCTGTTTCTGTGTCTCAAGTGTAGGCAGATGCCCTCGTAATCAATCCAAGTATAGATCCACGTACAAATATCATTACGCTCCTACCTGCCGTGTGTGTCTATTTGCTTCAACGTGGATGTGAAAAGTACAGCAGGCCCACGGTCCTTTTTCCAAAACCCTAGGGGCCAGATGCGTTTTGGAATTCAGACGTTTTCAGGTTTTATTTCATTTTTTGTTAATTTCTTTTTTTTTTCTTTTTCTTTTGTTTTACGTTTATTGGTTTTTGAGACAGAGAGAGACTGAGCATGAACGGGGGAGGGTCAGAGAGAGGGAGACACACAACCCGAAACAGGCTCCAGGCTCTGAGCCGTCAGCACAGGGCCCGTCGCCGGGCTCGAACTCAAGGACCGCGAGCGAGATCGTGACCCGAGCCGAAGTGGGACGCTCAACCGACCGAGCCAGCCAGGTGCCCCATAAGTAGCCACTGTTTTCAGTTATATTTCTATCCGTAGAAACCCTGCTACCCTTAAAACACCTGGGATCCCAACAAATTTAAAGACGGTAAATATTTTGCTCTTTCTTCTAGATTTGGCTGATAGGTTCTGTTCAGCGCCGGTTTCAATGTCCTCTCAGCCACCTTTCCCTTGACCTTGAAGGGGACATGTTTTACCTTGTTATGCACAGGGCACCCAAACCCTTCTGCTATCACATGTCATCTTTGCAGGCAGGCAGGATCTTCACTTACCGGGAGCACAGGTATGACCTCGCATGTCTGACATCCTACCGTGAGGACATTTGTCGGACACGTTTGTTGAGGACATACGAGTCTCAAATCTTTGCGTATGTTGGGGGTTCTGGAGGCAACATATTCCTTGTTGATAAATTTTACGTCAGCCCATTTATGCTGTGACTTGTAAATCAGACCACATGGAGTGGGCCTCCACCCAAACAAAGCGGTTGGGGAATACTCTCCTCCCATGTAGACAAATATATGTATATGTCTTCCTTTGGCCACAGCCTCCAAACCCACCAGTGTCTACCCTGGTCAGAAGTAACCACTGTTTTGGGGTGCCTTGGTGGCTCGGTCAAGTGTAAGCGTCTGACTTTGGCTCAGGTTGTGGTCTCGTGCCTTGCGAACTTGTGGCTCGTGACCTCTCAGCTCTTGAGTTCAAGCCCCCCCTCTGTCAGCGCAGAACCTGCTTCAGGTCCTCTTTCTCCCTCTCTCTCATTCACTCTCTCTCTCTCTCTGCCCCTCCCCCATTTTCACTCTCAAACAAGAAAAATAAACATCAAAAAATTGTTGCAAACAAGAGAAGTAGCCAGTTTTTTTTTAATTAAAAAAAAATTTTTTTTAACGTGTATTCATTTTTGCGAGACAGAGACAGAGCATGGGCGGGGAAGGGGCAGAGAGAGAGAGGGAGACACAGGATCTGAAGCAGGCTCCAGGCTTCCAGCTGTCTGCACGGAACCGGACGCGGGGCTCAAACTCACAAACTGCCAGATCATGACCTGAGCCGAAGTTGGACGCTCAACCGACGGAGCCACCCAGGCGCCCCTAAATGTTTTTTTATGTTTATTCATTTTTGAAAGACAGAGAGCACAAGCAGGGGTGGGGCGGAGAGAGAGGGGGACACAGAATCCGAAGCAGGCTCCAAGCTCCGAGCCGGCAGCACAGAGCCCAGCGCGCAGCTACAAGTCAGGAACCGCGAGATCACGAACCGCCGCCCCCTCCCACCGGTGCGCGGCCTAGCCGGGGCCGGGAGTCGGGATCCGCGGTGGCGCCGGGACGCGGGGCTCCGCGAGCTCGGCGGAGCGGGCGTGGAGGGGGGCGGAGGGGTCTCGGGCGGCGGGGAGCCAGGCCGCGCGCCGCGCCCGAGCCAGGCGCTCCTCTACCAGCCCGGCCCCGCGCGGCCCCCCCTCCCCACCCCCCGGCGGGCTGAGCCGCTGGAAGTGACGCGCGGTGAGGGCGGGGCTCCGGCCCGGGAGCAGACGCCGCCGCCGCCGCCGCCGCCGCAGACACCGCCGCCTCAGACGCCGCTCAGCCGCCGAAGCAGCCGCCGCCGCCGCACCCGCCGCCGAAACAGCCGCCGCAGCCGCCGCAGTACGACCCGCAGCCGGCGCGGCCGCCGCCGCCGCTCAGCCGCCGCAGCCGCCGCAGTAGCAGCCGCAGCCGGCGCAGTAGCAGCCGCAGCAGGCGCGGCCGCCGCCGCCGCTCAGCCGCCGCAGCCGCCGCAGTAGCAGCCGCAGCCGGCGCAGCCGCCGCAGCCGCCGCAGTGGCAGCCGCAGCCGGCGTGGCCGCAGTAGCAGCCGCCGCAGTAGCAGCCGCAGCCGCTCAGCCGCCGCAGCCGCCGCAGTAGCAGCCGCAGCCGGCACAGCCGCCGCCGCAGCAGCAGCCGCAGGCGTAGCAGCAAGCCGCGGCCGCCGCCGCTGCCGCCGCTGCCGCCTCGGCCCGGAAGCGAAGTAGCCGCGCAAGGCCCGAGCCCCGCGGGCCGCCGCTGCCGCTGCCCTTGAACCGCGTGAAGCAGCTCGCCAAGCAGACCGTGGGCAGGTGAGTGAGCCGTGCCGGGCCGGCCGGGAGCGCGCGGGCCGGGGAACGGGGGTCGGGGTCGTGGCTGGGGCCGAGGCGGGCCCGCTGCCCCGCGGGGCCCCGCGCTCAGGCCCGGCCGCCCGTCGGGTCCGCTGCGGGCCAGGGACGAGGGCTGCGCCACGCAGCGGCCTGTCGCCCAGCTCAGGGCCGCCGCCTGAGCCCCCGGGAACGGTGGGGCGGGCCGGCCTCCCGGGACGCCCCCCGCGCGGGTCCCCGCCGCCCATTGTCCCGGCCCCGCTGAGCATCGTCCTCTGGGGTCTGGACCCAAGCTTTCCCCGGGCCTCCCCCCGTCTCCCGGGGCTTTGCCTTGGGCGAAAACTCGGCTAACCGGTGTGCCCGAGGCCGGGCGGGCGCGGTGCTCTGGGTGGCGGCATTCTCAGCCTTTCCGGGTCGCCCGGCCGCTGCCCACCGACCGTCCACCTCCAAGTGCCTGAGGGCAGTCAATAAGTAAGGGGCGATCAGAGCCCATCGGAGCCGCTTAGTGAGACTCAGGACTCCCTTGGAGGCACTTTGGAGGGTGTGCCGTCTCCCAACCGTGGCCCCTGTGGTTGCTCAAGTTCTTGACCTGTAGACATTTGGAACCGGGAGGAAAGAATTGTGGAAAGGCCTTGGGCAAATGGAAAAACAAAAAGAGGAGGCGCTCTCAAAACAGCTTTTCTCACTTTGGATTGGGGAGCAAATCCTTCTCCAGGTTTCTCTGGTATCGCTTTAATGCTTGACAGGAAACGATCGATTATGAAATGACAGAAGAGACCGGACTTTGTAGTGGTTTTGAGAGCCTCTGGAGGTTGATCATCGTGTGCTGTGTTCTCTGGGGTAAATCTTTCAAGGTCTTTCAGGGCAGTGAGCTGTCCTGTCCCCGCTGACTGTTTATTCTGAGAAGGGGTATGAAAGTGTGACTTTTACATCGCTTTTTCTTCGTCTTTGTTTTCAACAGTTGAGTAAAAGGGGGCGTTTGGTTTGGCCACAGCACGTGGGGACGCTTCTTTTCTGTGTGTGTCTGAAAATACTTTTACTTCCCCTGGAGCTTTCTGTATTTGCCTTTTACACTTTCGTTCCCCCCCCCCCGCCAAGGTTTTGCTTAGTTTTGTTCAATTTCGTTGCTACCCCCACCCTATTATCTCCGTGTGCACTTATCCTGTTTCCAGAGTGGATCCCTGTCCCTAGAGCCTAGCAGTGCCTACGTTTCTGTCATTTGTAGGAAAATGATAGAAATAATGAGTGCCAAGAGGAAGGCAGACGGAATAGTCGTGTGGCCCAAAGCTTCAACCAGGCATCTGTGAATGAGTTACAAGATAACTCCTTAGGAGTTTTCTCCGCCCCCCCCCACCCCCACCCCCTTAGCATTCTCAGTAACATGCATTGTGAAATCAGTATTTAGTGACTCTGAAGAGACATGTGTCACATTGTCGTTCTGGTCAGTTTGTACATCTCATGAGGAAAGGGGTGTTTGCTCTGTTTGCACAAAGTTCTGAGACTTTTCAAGCTATCGAGCCACTCAGGGTCTCTTTGGCTCCGGCTTCCTCTGTGGCAGCTTCTCTCTTCACGCTGCCGAATTACAGCCATGTGTGCCTCCTTTCGGTTGCCAGAGGCCGCCGAACCTTCTTCCCTGTTAGCCTCTACCTGGAAGTCTCCAAAGCTCCATTCACCTCACCTGCCCTAGACCTGCCTCCTACTCATTCTTTAGGTGTCCAGGCAAAGGTCACTGCCTCTAAAAGACCTTCTGTGATGCTCCAACGTGGATTGGGAGTCCCTGTCCTGGCCACTTACGTACGTCCGCATAGCACCTGTTTTTCTATAATGCAAGGCCTGTTTACTTGTTGGTATTCTCCATTAGACTGAACGCCTTGAGAGTCCTTGCCGTCTTTCTGTTTCATTGGCCAGCTCTGCTGTGGCTCCTGTCATAAGGTCGATTCTCCAGAAACATTTGTCAGTCTAGCACACATCTAGATCGTACCAGATCGCTCCGGTGGTGTGAGCCCAAGAATGGGAAAATGAAAGCTGGATAGAGTAAATGGTGATTCGTGCTAGCAGTGTAATTCTGGCCCTGACCTTTGACTCTGTTTGAAATTCTTTCTTGCTAGATGCCTTTGGAAGCAGCAGCTGTTACAGAGCTGTTAGGGGTGTGGCCATTTCTGCTCCCAAAGCCAAAACTGTTTCCTGGGGAAGCTTTGGCTTTACTGCTGCTGACTCCCTCGATAAGTTTGTATTTTTTCCACGTCAAGAATGACGAAGGACTAGGGAGGAAAAAGGGAGGTGAGAGAGAGCCTAGGATTGTAATTGTGTGTTATTGGCGTAGGCATCGGGATTGGGATTTGGGGGGTATTGGGGTCCAGAGGAAAGCTAGAAAGCAGAGAAGTTACCTTCCCCCCCCGCCCCCCCGCCGCAGCCAAGAGTGATATTCTGTGTGTGAGTGGCTCGCCCATTGTGTCTGTTACGGATGCACAGAGTTCTGAATGGTGTCTTGCGAGGAAATATTCTCTTCCGAACAATGAGGACCTCGTGAGTCACCCCACCGTGAGGTTCTGTGGGATGGACATGTGGGAGAATTCGTAATGGGTAGAAGAAGTGAGTTCTCATGATGCAGTTTGTGGACAATGGGTGCATGAGTCTGTTTCGTAAGATGGTTTGTGTATCACAGGCGCGAGGACGATGCAGTGGTCTCTTGAGTGGGGTATCCCAAAGAAGAGAATTACGATGGTTGATTCATGCGTTCAAGAGACCCTTATCGAGCCCAAATTATGTGCCGTTGTGGAAAGTAGAAAAGAATCCAAGTGAATACAAACGCAGCTTCTGCTCTGAAGGGGCTCCACAGACTTGTGGAAGAGGTAGGCAAGCAAAAATGATTATACACCGTGAGGTAAGTCCTCCTTACAGAGGGATGGCGAACACACTAAGGGAAACTCTACTCTTACTGGAAGGAGAGAGGTAACACAACACAACAAAACAAAAAAAAGAAACGGGAGAAAATTTGACCAGAGCCTTTCCCCTCCATCTTTCAACACTCTTTCAAACTTCTGCTGTATTGAGTAGGTCCCCTTTTTTTTTTTTTTTTTTTTTTAATATTTATTTTTGAGAGAAAGGGTAGACAGAACATGAGCGGGGGAGAGGCAGAGAGAGAGGGAAACACAGAATCCGAAGCAGGCTCCAGGCTCCGATATGTCAGCACAGAGCCTGACGCGGGCCTCAAACCCACGAACCGAGAGATCCTGACCTGAGCCGAAGTCAGACACCTAACCCAGTGAGCCACCCAGGTGCCCCGTAGGTCTCTTTTGATTGTCAGTAAACCCACCTCGAGGGGCGCCTGGGTGGCTCAGTTGGCTGAATATCCTGCTCTTGATTTCAGCTCAGGTCATGATCTCACAGTTCCTGGGATGAAGCCCCGCCCACGTCAAGCTCTGTGCCAGTGGTGCGGAGCCTGCTTGGGATTTTCTGTCTCTGCCCCTTCCCCGCTCTCTGTCTCGATGACGAAAAAAGAAAAAAACACACAAAACCAAACCGACTGGAATTGTTATGAGCCAAGCTGCGAATTTGATTGGCTCCTATGTGAGGAAAAGAGTCCAAAAGCAATATAGTTGCAGCCAGGGCTGGATGCAGGGGTTCCACTCTTTAGGTAAGCTGTGTCACAAGGAGGAATCGCCCCCCACCCCACCCCTCCACCCCCCGGCTTCCAACATCTTCAGTTCAAGTCCCAGAGGGACAAAGAATACCTTTCACTGTGGCCAGAGCCCCAGGATTGACTGTGAAGGTATCTGATGGGGTCAGTGGCCTTTCCCTGGGCATGGAAATGGAGTCAGCCCCACCCCAGCCACAGGGGCCTAGAATGGGAGAGTGCCGAGCCCCCTCCCCCCCGCAAGGTAACCCAGCAGGAGGCAGGAAGTGTGGTCTTTTCTAGTCCTGCTAAAAGGAAAGAAAGAGCTTCTTGGAAATCCGGGAAGCAGAGAATCCAGTAGCTGCGGATGGCCGTTGGCGTGGAGGGTGTGGAGGAAGGGGTGCACCGAGGTGAGGAACCTGAGCGTTTGGTCGTGAGGTCGATGAGTCCGGGAGGACAGGAATCTGGGGGCCTCATAGCAGAGTCGAGTACGCGGGTGAGGCTCTGGAAGGGAGTGTCTCTTTGGATGTGGGATTCTGCCGAGATCGAAGCTCTCCCTGGAGGCCTGAATGTTCTCCTAGATAGTAGCCTTTACGTAAGTCAGGGTTGCACACTCCAAGCCTCAGGGGGCCGGGCTAATAAGAATGAATAAAGAAAATAAGAGCGACCTAGACCAGGTGAGGGCCGTGGGGGACCCGACGGTGCCTGTCTCACCAAAGGGCCGCGTGAGAATCTGGGCCCGCCGTCGGGCCCGACCTTTGGAGTTGTTGAGAAAGGCCCAACTCCTTCTGGATTTTCATGAAGATTAGGTGGCATTTAATGCCAATTGAAAACAACCACCAGGACCCTGAGCGGGACTAAACAAAATACATCTGTGGCCACAGTTGGTCTGTGGGTCCCCAGCGGGCAGTTGCTTGTGTAAAAGGTTGGGGAGGTGGAGATTCCTGTGGTGACTTTTTTCTCCTTTTCCTCCTGCACCCCACCCTCCGATGACTACCTTCCGAGTTCTTGGGTTTGTCGACGAGCTCGTCCTTTCCTTTACAGAAACGTTTCAGAGATCCGAGAGTAGCAATCATCACTACTTGTCTCCTGGTTTGGTTTACCAAGCGCTGTACCGAACCACCTGGCCTGGTCTCACCTGCTGGCGCTTGTTATCATTTCTGGTTTAGAGAGAAGAAAAATGACCTGCCGTTGTCTGCCCGGCCAGCGAGTGGCCGAGGCAGGACTTGGGGCCAGGGTGTGACTCCGGACCCCGTGTGTTTCCGACTGTAGACACTGGGCCGGCTGCCCGCCAGGGAAGGGTTCGTGTGGATGAAATGTCTTTGGTGCTTGCTGACTTGCTGGGCTAGATGCTTTTGAGTCAAGTCTCTCACGGCCTTCTCCACAGCAACTCCCAGAGGTGATGTGCTTTATTCCTGGTTTCATGATGAGGAAGCGAGGCCTCAGAGAGGTCATCGGGCTAGTTAAGAAGAGCGCTGCCGTTCATCAGAAACCGGGGTTCTGCTTCCAAAGCAGATAGGAGTCCTTCCTTCACGCAGGCAACTCTTTGTTTCAGAGACCCCGTGTTAGAATGCTGTGTGACGACGCTTCCACAAAATCCTGGAAGCTAGGGGTTGGATGTTGCTCTCGTCCGGGGGCTCCTGCCAGGGATGGCCCCCGGGGGGACATTTGGCAATGGCCGGAGACAAACGTTTTTGTGTTTTGTCGTGACTTGGCTCGGGCGTGGGGTGCTCCTGGCATCTGGCGACACAGGCCGGGGATGCTGCTGACCAGCCTACACCGCCCAGGACAGCCTCGCCGCACAGAATTCTCTGGTCCCAAATGTCAAGAGTGGTGAGGTTGGTTGGGAAAGCCTGGTGGAGTCCTGTGAGATTCTGGACACGTGAATCGTGACAACCAAAGGTCCGTGACGTTTGCCTGCAGGGTGAAGGTGCGTTCCGTTTGGTCTCTTTCTTACGTGTGGAAGCATTTCTGACCATCGTTGGCCCGTACTGAACACTCGGGGGTTTTCACGTGGAAACCTGGGCTTCCTGCTGCTTCTCCAATGTTGCAAGACCTAGCGAAGCCTGGCATCGCGCCCTCGCGCAAGGACACGTCGTCGTAGCTGTAGCTGCAGCCGCGTAGGTGCTGTCCCGTCCGGGTGGGGCATCGACCGTCCAGTGTGCCCGGGTCCCTACCTGGCTTGTCCTGCTGTGGTACGTTCCTTGCGGACCCCTCCCTGCTCACGGATCTCTCAAGGACCTTCTCCAGGAGCAGCGGAGTCTCTGCCTCGCGAGGTAGCCCGTTGCGTTAGGGGCAACGCGAGTCAAAGGCATCTCTGCCCGTGAGTCCCAGGGGAGTCCTCCGGTGCCACGACGCCTGCGTCTCTCTACCGCGAGACGGCCCTTTCTGTATTCGGCGTCGCAAACCGCACACCGTGTCCTCGCTCTCTCAGCGGTAACATTCTCCACCCCTCACCTATTCTACACCCTGACTTCCTCCGCCTTTTCCAGGGGAGGTGGCTGTGCTTGGTTCGCTTCGGTCTGGGTGGATCCCGTCCAGCCTCTGCATAGAGCAGAGGAGGAAAGGAATGTGTTCTCCCCGCGACTTCTGAATCCGAGCTTCCGTGGCCTGGTCATCCACTTTACCTCCTGTGAAATCAAGCAGGGTTGTTTATAGGTGCGTGAAGAAAGCCCACGGTTCACTGAACCAGAATGAACCCTAAACAGATGTGGTCACGTGTGGCCTTATGGCGTTGGTTTTACACGTGAAGGCAGCATGGTATTCTAAGAGGAAATGATGTCTGTGGTCGTGGTTCCCAGTGTGTCCACGGCAGCCCCCTGCCCCTGAGATTGGACACGGGTGTATGGGATAGGGTCCCAGAGTCAGTACGCACACCACGCAGTCTTGTCGGACTGGCGATGTCTGGCCTTTATCATTCTGTTTCTGTGTCTCAAGTGTAGGCAGATGCCCTCGTAATCAATCCAAGTATAGATCCACGTACAAATATCATTACACTCCTACCTGCCGTGTGTGTCTATTTGCTTCAACGTGGATGTGAAAAGTACAGCAGGCCCACGGTCCTTTTTCCAAAACCCTAGGGGCCAGATGCGTTTTGGAATTCAGACGTTTTCAGGTTTTATTTCATTTTTTTTTAATTTCTTTTTTTTTTCTTTTTCTTTTGTTTTACGTTTATTGGTTTTTGAGACAGAGAGAGACTGAGCATGAACGGGGGAGGGTCAGAGAGAGGGAGACACACAACCCGAAACAGGCTCCAGGCTCTGAGCCGTCAGCACAGGGCCCGTCGCCGGGCTCGAACTCAAGGACCGCGAGCGAGATCGTGACCCGAGCCGAAGTGGGACGCTCAACCGACCGAGCCAGCCAGGTGCCCCATAAGTAGCCACTGTTTTCAGTTATATTTCTATCCGTAGAAACCCTGCTACCCTTAAAACACCTGGGATCCCAACAAATTTAAAGACGGTAAATATTTTGCTCTTTCTTCTAGATTTGGCTGATAGGTTCTGTTCAGCGCCGGTTTCAATGTCCTCTCAGCCACCTTTCCCTTGACCTTGAAGGGGACATGTTTTACCTTGTTATGCACAGGGCACCCAAACCCTTCTGCTATCACATGTCATCTTTGCAGGCAGGCAGGATCTTCACTTACCGGGAGCACAGGTATGACCTCGCATGTCTGACATCCTACCGTGAGGACATTTGTCGGACACGTTTGTTGAGGACATACGAGTCTCAAATCTTTGCGTATGTTGGGGGTTCTGGAGGCAACATATTCCTTGTTGATAAATTTTACGTCAGCCCATTTATGCTGTGACTTGTAAATCAGACCACATGGAGTGGGCCTCCACCCAAACAAAGCGGTTGGGGAATACTCTCCTCCCATGTAGACAAATATATGTATATGTCTTCCTTTGGCCACAGCCTCCAAACCCACCAGTGTCTACCCTGGTCAGAAGTAACCACTGTTTTGGGGTGCCTTGGTGGCTCGGTCAAGTGTAAGCGTCTGACTTTGGCTCAGGTTGTGGTCTCGTGCCTTGCGAACTTGTGGCTCGTGACCTCTCAGCTCTTGAGTTCAAGCCCCCCCTCTGTCAGCGCAGAACCTGCTTCAGGTCCTCTTTCTCCCTCTCTCTCATTCACTCTCTCTCTCTCTCTGCCCCTCCCCCATTTTCACTCTCAAACAAGAAAAATAAACATCAAAAAATTGTTGCAAACAAGAGAAGTAGCCAGTTTTTTTTTAATTAAAAAAAAATTTTTTTTAACGTGTATTCATTTTTGCGAGACAGAGACAGAGCATGGGCGGGGAAGGGGCAGAGAGAGAGAGGGAGACACAGGATCTGAAGCAGGCTCCAGGCTTCCAGCTGTCTGCACGGAACCGGACGCGGGGCTCAAACTCACAAACTGCCAGATCATGACCTGAGCCGAAGTTGGACGCTCAACCGACGGAGCCACCCAGGCGCCCCTAAATGTTTTTTTATGTTTATTCATTTTTGAAAGACAGAGAGCACAAGCAGGGGTGGGGCGGAGAGAGAGGGGGACACAGAATCCGAAGCAGGCTCCAAGCTCCGAGCCGGCAGCACAGAGCCCAGCGCGCAGCTACAAGTCAGGAACCGCGAGATCACGAACCGCCGCCCCCTCCCACCGGTGCGCGGCCTAGCCGGGGCCGGGAGTCGGGATCCGCGGTGGCGCCGGGACGCGGGGCTCCGCGAGCTCGGCGGAGCGGGCGTGGAGGGGGGCGGAGGGGTCTCGGGCGGCGGGGAGCCAGGCCGCGCGCCGCGCCCGAGCCAGGCGCTCCTCTACCAGCCCGGCCCCGCGCGGCCCCCCCTCCCCACCCCCCGGCGGGCTGAGCCGCTGGAAGTGACGCGCGGTGAGGGCGGGGCTCCGGCCCGGGAGCAGACGCCGCCGCCGCCGCCGCCGCCGCAGACACCGCCGCCTCAGACGCCGCTCAGCCGCCGAAGCAGCCGCCGCCGCCGCACCCGCCGCCGAAACAGCCGCCGCAGCCGCCGCAGTACGACCCGCAGCCGGCGCGGCCGCCGCCGCCGCTCAGCCGCCGCAGCCGCCGCAGTAGCAGCCGCAGCCGGCGCAGTAGCAGCCGCAGCAGGCGCGGCCGCCGCCGCCGCTCAGCCGCCGCAGCCGCCGCAGTAGCAGCCGCAGCCGGCGCAGCCGCCGCAGCCGCCGCAGTGGCAGCCGCAGCCGGCGTGGCCGCAGTAGCAGCCGCCGCAGTAGCAGCCGCAGCCGCTCAGCCGCCGCAGCCGCCGCAGTAGCAGCCGCAGCCGGCACAGCCGCCGCCGCAGCAGCAGCCGCAGGCGTAGCAGCAAGCCGCGGCCGCCGCCGCTGCCGCCGCTGCCGCCTCGGCCCGGAAGCGAAGTAGCCGCGCAAGGCCCGAGCCCCGCGGGCCGCCGCTGCCGCTGCCCTTGAACCGCGTGAAGCAGCTCGCCAAGCAGACCGTGGGCAGGTGAGTGAGCCGTGCCGGGCCTGCCGGGAGCGCGCGGGCCGGGGAACGGGGGTCGGGGTCGTGGCTGGGGCCGAGGCGGGCCCGCTGCCCCGCGGGGCCCCGCGCTCAGGCCCGGCCGCCCGCCGGGTCCGCTGCGGGCCAGGGACGAGGGCTGCGCCACGCAGCGGCCTGTCGCCCAGCTCAGGGCCGCCGCCTGAGCCCCCGGGAACGGTGGGGCGGGCCGGCCTCCCGGGACGCCCCACGCGCGGGTCCCCGCCGCCCATTGTCCCGGCCCCGCTGAGCATCGTCCTCTGGGGTCTGGACCCAAGCTTTCCCCGGGCCTCCCCCCGTCTCCCGGGGCTTTGCCTTGGGCGAAAACTCGGCTAACCGGTGTGCCCGAGGCCGGGCGGGCGCGGTGCTCTGGGGGGCGGCATTCTCAGCCTTTCCGGGTCGCCCGGCCGCTGCCCATCGACCGTCCACCTCCAAGTGCCTGAGGGCAGTCAATAAGTAAGGGGCGATCAGAGCCCATCGGAGCCGCTTAGTGAGACTCAGGACTCCCTTGGAGGCACTTTGGAGGGTGTGCCGTCTCCCAACCGTGGCCCCTGTGGTTGCTCAAGTTCTTGACCTGTAGACATTTGGAACCGGGAGGAAAGAATTGTGGAAAGGCCTTGGGCAAATGGAAAAACAAAAAGAGGAGGGGCTCTCAAAACAGCTTTTCTCACTTTGGATTGGGGAGCAAATCCTTCTCCAGGTTTCTCTGGTATCGCTTTAATGCTTGACAGGAAACGATCGATTATGAAATGACAGAAGAGACCGGACTTTGTAGTGGTTTTGAGAGCCTCTGGAGGTTGATCATCGTGTGCTGTGTTCTCTGGGGTAAATCTTTCAAGGTCTTTCAGGGCAGTGAGCTGTCCTGTCCCCGCTGACTGTTTATTCTGAGAAGGGGTATGAAAGTGTGACTTTTACATCGCTTTTTCTTCGTCTTTGTTTTCAAGAGTTGAGTAAAAGGGGGCGTTTGGTTTGGCCACAGCACGTGGGGACGCTTCTTTTCTGTGTGTGTCTGAAAATACTTTTACTTCCCCTGGAGCTTTCTGTATTTGCCTTTTACACTTTCGTTCCACCCCCCCCCCGCCAAGGTTCTGTTTAGTTTTGTTCAATTTCGTTGCTACCCCCACCCTATTATCTCCGTGTGCACTTATCCTGTTTCCAGAGTGGATCCCTGTCCCTAGAGCCTAGCAGTGCCTACGTTTCTGTCATTTGTAGGAAAATGATAGAAATAATGAGTGCCAAGAGGAAGGCAGACGGAATAGTCGTGTGGCCCAAAGCTTCAACCAGGCATCTGTGAATGAGTTACAAGATAACTCCTTAGGAGTTTTCTCCGTCCCCCCCCACCCCCACCCCCTTAGCATTCTCAGTAACATGCATTGTGAAATCAGTATTTAGTGACGCTGAAGAGACATGTGTCACATTGTCGTTCTGGTCAGTTTGTACATCTCATGAGGAAAGGGGTGTTTGCTCTGTTTGCACAAAGTTCTGAGACTTTTCAAGCTATCGAGCCACTCAGGGTCTCTTTGGCTCCGGCTTCCTCTGTGGCAGCTTCTCTCTTCACGCTGCCGAATTACAGCCATGTGTGCCTCCTTTCGGTTGCCAGAGGCCGCCGAACCTTCTTCCCTGTTAGCCTCTACCTGGAAGTCTCCAAAGCTCCATTCACCTCACCTGCCCTAGACCTGCCTCCTACTCATTCTTTCGGTGTCCAGGCAAAGGTCACTGCCTCTAAAAGACCTTCTGTGATGCTCCAACGTGGATTGGGAGTCCCTGTCCTGGCCACTTACGTACGTCCGCATAGCACCTGTTTTTCTATAATGCAAGGCCTGTTTACTTGTTGGTATTCTCCATTAGACTGAACGCCTTGAGAGTCCTTGCCGTCTTTCTGTTTCATTGGCCAGCTCTGCTGTGGCTCCTGTCATAAGGTCGATTCTCCAGAAACATTTGTCAGTCTAGCACACATCTAGATCGTACCAGATCGCTCCGGTGGTGTGAGCCCAAGAATGGGAAAATGAAAGCTGGATAGAGTAAATGGTGATTCGTGCTAGCAGTGTAATTCTGGCCCTGACCTTTGACTCTGTTTGAAAATCTTTCTTGCTAGATGCCAGTGGAAGCAGCAGCTGTTACAGAGCTATTAGGGGTGTGGCCATTTCTGCTCCCAAAGCCAAAACTGTTTCCTGGGGAAGCTTTGGCTTTACTGCTGCTGACTCCCTCGATAAGTTTGTATTTTTTCCACGTCAAGAATGACGAAGGACTAGGGAGGAAAAAGGGAGGTGAGAGAGAGCCTAGAATTGTAATTGTGTGTTATTGGCGTAGGCATCGGGATTGGGATTTGGGGGGTATTGGGGTCCAGAGGAAAGCTAGAAAGCAGAGAAGTTATCTTCCCCCCGCCCCCCGCCGCAGCCAAGAGTGATATTCTGTGTGTGAGTGGCTCGCCCATTGTGTCTGTTACGGATGCACAGAGTTCTGAATGGTGTCTTGCGAGGAAATATTCTCTTCCGAACAATGAGGACCTCGTGAGTCACCCCACCGTGAGGTTCTGTGGGATGGACATGTGGGAGAATTCGTAATGGGTAGAAGAAGTGAGTTCTCATGATGCAGTTTGTGGACAATGGGTGCATGAGTCTGTTTCGGAAGATGGTTTGTGTATCACAGGCGCGAGGACGATGCAGTGGTCTCTTGAGTGGGGTATCCCAAAGAAGAGAATTACGATGGTTGATTCATGCGTTCAAGAGACCCTTATCGAGCCCAAATTATGTGCCGTTGTGGAAAGTAGAAAAGAATCCAAGTGAATACAAACGCAGCTTCTGCCCTGAAGGGGCTCCACAGACTTGTGGAAGAGGTAGGCAAGCAAAAATGATTATACACCGTGAGGTAAGTCCTCCTTACAGAGGGATGGCGAACACACTAAGGGAAACTCTACTCTTACTGGAAGGAGAGAGGTAACACAACACAACAAAACAAAAAAAAGAAACGGGAGAAAATTTGACCAGAGCCTTTCCCCTCCATCTTTCAACACTCTTTCAAACTTCTGCTGTATTGAGTAGGTCCCCTTTTTTTTTTTTTTTTTTTTTTTTAATATTTATTTTTGAGAGAAAGGGTAGACAGAACATGAGCGGGGGAGAGGCAGAGAGAGAGGGAAACACAGAATCCGAAGCAGGCTCCAGGCTCCGATATGTCAACACAGAGCCTGACGCGGGCCTCAAACCCACGAACCGAGAGATCCTGACCTGAGCCGAAGTCAGACACCTAACCCAGTGAGCCACCCAGGTGCCCCGTAGGTCTCTTTTGATTGTCAGTAAACCCACCTCGAGGGGCGCCTGGGTGGCTCAGTTGGCTGAATATCCTGCTCTTGATTTCAGCTCAGGTCATGATCTCACAGTTCCTGGGATGAAGCCCCGCCCACGTCAAGCTCTGTGCCAGTGGTGCGGAGCCTGCTTGGGATTTTCTGTCTCTGCCCCTTCCCCGCTCTCTGTCTCGATGACGAAAAAAGAAAAAAACACACAAAACCAAACCGACTGGAATTGTTATGAGCCAAGCTGCGAATTTGATTGGCTCCTATGTGAGGAAAAGAGTCCAAAAGCAATATAGTTGCAGCCAGGGCTGGATGCAGGGGTTCCACTCTTTAGGTAAGCTG
Organism: Neofelis nebulosa; assembly: GCF_028018385.1. Taxonomy (NCBI): domain Eukaryota; kingdom Metazoa; phylum Chordata; class Mammalia; order Carnivora; family Felidae; genus Neofelis; species Neofelis nebulosa. The sequence continues at coordinate 20,245,729 of NC_080799.1, read as the reverse complement.
TGTCACAAGGAGGAATCGCCCCCCACCCCACCCCTCCACCCCCCGGCTTCCAACATCTTCAGTTCAAGTCCCAGAGGGACAAAGAATACCTTTCACTGTGGCCAGAGCCCCAGGATTGACTGTGAAGGTATCTGATGGGGTCAGTGGCCTTTCCCTGGGCATGGAAATGGAGTCAGCCCCACCCCAGCCACAGGGGCCTAGAATGGGAGAGTGCCGAGCCCCCTCCCCCCCGCAAGGTAACCCAGCAGGAGGCAGGAAGTGTGGTCTTTTCTAGTCCTGCTAAAAGGAAAGAAAGAGCTTCTTGGAAATCCGGGAAGCAGAGAATCCAGTAGCTGCGGATGGCCGTTGGCGTGGAGGGTGTGGAGGAAGGGGTGCACCGAGGTGAGGAACCTGAGCGTTTGGTCGTGAGGTCGATGAGTCCGGGAGGACAGGAATCTGGGGGCCTCATAGCAGAGTCGAGTACGCGGGTGAGGCTCTGGAAGGGAGTGTCTCTTTGGATGTGGGATTCTGCCGAGATCGAAGCTCTCCCTGGAGGCCTGAATGTTCTCCTAGATAGTAGCTTTTACGTAAGTCAGGGTTGCACACTCCAAGCCTCAGGGGGCCGGGCTAATAAGAATAAATAAAATAAGAGCGACCTAGACCAGGTGAGGGCCGTGGGGGACCCGACGGTGCCTGTCTTACCAAAGGGCCGCGTGAGAATCTGGGCCCGCCGTCGGGCCCGACCTTTGGAGTTGTTGAGAAAGGCCCAACTCCTTCTGGATTTTCATGAAGATTAGGTGGCATTTAATGCCAATTGAAAACAACCACCAGGACCCTGAGCGGGACTAAACAAAATACATCTGTGGCCACAGTTGGTCTGTGGGTCCCCAGCGGGCAGTTGCTTGTGTAAAAGGTTGGGGAGGTGGAGATTCCTGTGGTGACTTTTTTCTCCTTTTCCTCCTGCACCCCACCCTCCGATGACTACCTTCCGAGTTCTTGGGTTTGTCGACGAGCTCGTCCTTTCCTTTACAGAAACGTTTCAGAGATCCGAGAGTAGCAATCATCACTACTTGTCTCCTGGTTTGGTTTACCAAGCGCTGTACCGAACCACCTGGCCTGGTCTCACCTGCTGGCGCTTGTTATCATTTCTGGTTTAGAGAGAAGAAAAATGACCTGCCGTTGTCTGCCCGGCCAGCGAGTGGCCGAGGCAGGACTTGGGGCCAGGGTGTGACTCCGGACCCCGTGTGTTTCCGACTGTAGACACTGGGCCGGCTGCCCGCCAGGGAAGGGTTCGTGTGGATGAAATGTCTTTGGTGCTTGCTGACTTGCTGGGCTAGATGCTTTTGAGTCAAGTCTCTCACGGCCTTCTCCACAGCAACTCCCAGAGGTGATGTGCTTTATTCCTGGTTTCATGATGAGGAAGCGAGGCCTCAGAGAGGTCATCGGGCTAGTTAAGAAGAGCGCTGCCGTTCATCAGAAACCGGGGTTCTGCTTCCAAAGCAGATAGGAGTCCTTCCTTCACGCAGGCAACTCTTTGTTTCAGAGACCCCGTGTTAGAATGCTGTGTGACGACGCTTCCACAAAATCCTGGAAGCTAGGGGTTGGATGTTGCTCTCGTCCAGGGGCTCCTGCCAGGGATGGCCCCCGGGGGGACATTTGGCAATGGCCGGAGACAAACGTTTTTGTGTTTTGTCGTGACTTGGCTCGGGCGTGGGGTGCTCCTGGCATCTGGCGACACAGGCCGGGGATGCTGCTGACCAGCCTACACCGCCCAGGACAGCCTCGCCGCACAGAATTCTCTGGTCCCAAATGTCAAGAGTGGTGAGGTTGGTTGGGAAAGCCTGGTGGAGTCCTTTGAGATTCTGGACACGTGAATCGTGACAACCAAAGGTCCGTGACGTTTGCCTGCAGGGTGAAGGTGCGTTCCGTTTGGTCTCTTTCTTACGTGTGGAAGCATTTCTGACCATCGTTGGCCCGTACTGAACACTCGGGGGTTTTCACGTGGAAACCTGGGCTTCCTGCTGCTTCTCCAATGTTGCAAGACCTAGCGAAGCCTGGCATCGCGCCCTCGCGCAAGGACACGTCGTCGTAGCTGTAGCTGCAGCCGCGTAGGTGCTGTCCCGTCCGGGTGGGGCATCGACCGTCCAGTGTGCCCGGGTCCCTACCTGGCTTGTCCTGCTGTGGTACGTTCCTTGCGGACCCCTCCCTGCTCACGGATCTCTCAAGGACCTTCTCCAGGAGCAGCGGAGTCTCTGCCTCGCGAGGTAGCCCGTTGCGTTAGGGGCAACGCGAGTCAAAGGCATCTCTGCCCGTGAGTCCCAGGGGAGTCCTCCGGTGCCACGACGCCTGCGTCTCTCTTCCGCGAGACGGCCCTTTCTGTATTCGGCGTCGCAAACCGCACACCGTGTCCTCGCTCTCTCAGCGGTAACATTCTCCACCCCTCACCTATTCTACACCCTGACTTCCTCCGCCTTTTCCAGGGGAGGTGGCTGTGCTTGGTTCGCTTCGGTCTGGGTGGATCCCGTCCAGCCTCTGCATAGAGCAGAGGAGGAAAGGAATGTGTTCTCCCCGCGACTTCTGAATCCGAGCTTCCGTGGCCTGGTCATCCACTTTACCTCCTGTGAAATCAAGCAGGGTTGTTTATAGGTGCGTGAAGAAAGCCCACGGTTCACTGAACCAGAATGAACCCTAAACAGATGTGGTCACGTGTGGCCTTATGGCGTTGGTTTTACACGTGAAGGCAGCATGGTATTCTAAGAGGAAATGATGTCTGTGGTCGTGGTTCCCAGTGTGTCCACGGCAGCCCCCTGCCCCTGAGATTGGACACGGGTGTATGGGATAGGGTCCCAGAGTCAGTACGCACACCACGCAGTCTTGTCGGACTGGCGATGTCTGGCCTTTATCATTCTGTTTCTGTGTCTCAAGTGTAGGCAGATGCCCTCGTAATCAATCCAAGTATAGATCCACGTACAAATATCATTACGCTCCTACCTGCCGTGTGTGTCTATTTGCTTCAACGTGGATGTGAAAAGTACAGCAGGCCCACGGTCCTTTTTCCAAAACCCTAGGGGCCAGATGCGTTTTGGAATTCAGACGTTTTCAGGTTTTATTTCATTTTTTTTAATTTCTTTTTTTTTTTCTTTTTCTTTTTTTTTTACGTTTATTGGTTTTTGAGACAGAGAGAGACTGAGCATGAACGGGGGAGGGTCAGAGAGAGGGAGACACACAACCCGAAACAGGCTCCAGGCTCTGAGCCGTCAGCACAGGGCCCCGTCGCCGGGCTCGAACTCAAGGACCGCGAGCGAGATCGTGACCCGAGCCGAAGTGGGACGCTCAACCGACCGAGCCAGCCAGGTGCCCCATAAGTAGCCACTGTTTTCAGTTATATTTCTATCCGTAGAAACCCTGCTACCCTTAAAACACCTGGGATCCCAACAAATTTAAAGACGGTAAATATTTTGCTCTTTCTTCTAGATTTGGCTGATAGGTTCTGTTCAGCGCCGGTTTCAATGTCCTCTCAGCCACCTTTCCCTTGACCTTGAAGGGGACATGTTTTACCTTGTTATGCACAGGGCACCCAAACCCTTCTGCTATCACATGTCATCTTTGCAGGCAGGCAGGGTCTTCACTTACCGGGAGCACAGGTATGACCTCGCATGTCTGACATCCTACCGTGAGGACATTTGTCGGACACGTTTGTTGAGGACATACGAGTCTCAAATCTTTGCGTATGTTGGGGGTTCTGGAGGCAACATATTCCTTGTTGATAAATTTTACGTCAGCCCATTTATGCTGTGACTTGTAAATCAGACCACATGGAGTGGGCCTCCACCCAAACAAAGCGGTTGGGGAATACTCTCCTCCCATGTAGACAAATATATGTATATGTCTTCCTTTGGCCACAGCCTCCAAACCCACCAGTGTCTACCCTGGTCAGAAGTAACCACTGTTTTGGGGTGCCTTGGTGGCTCGGTCAAGTGTAAGCGTCTGACTTTGGCTCAGGTTGTGGTCTCGTGCCTTGCGAACTTGTGGCTCGTGACCTCTCAGCTCTTGAGTTCAAGCCCCCCCTCTGTCAGCGCAGAACCTGCTTCAGGTCCTCTTTCTCCCTCTCTCTCATTCACTCTCTCTCTCTCTCTGCCCCTCCCCCATTTTCACTCTCAAACAAGAAAAATAAACATCAAAAAATTGTTGCAAACAAGAGAAGTAGCCAGTTTTTTTTTAATTAAAAAAAAATTTTTTTTTAACGTGTATTCATTTTTGCGAGACAGAGACAGAGCATGGGCGGGGAAGGGGCAGAGAGAGAGAGGGAGACACAGGATCTGAAGCAGGCTCCAGGCTTCCAGCTGTCTGCACGGAACCGGACGCGGGGCTCAAACTCACAAACTGCCAGATCATGACCTGAGCCGAAGTTGGACGCTCAACCGACGGAGCCACCCAGGCGCCCCTAAATGTTTTTTTATGTTTATTCATTTTTGAAAGACAGAGAGCACAAGCAGGGGTGGGGCGGAGAGAGAGGGGGACACAGAATCCGAAGCAGGCTCCAAGCTCCGAGCCGGCAGCACAGAGCCCAGCGCGCAGCTACAAGTCAGGAACCGCGAGATCACGAACCGCCGCCCCCTCCCACCGGTGCGCGGCCTAGCCGGGGCCGGGAGTCGGGATCCGCGGTGGCGCCGGGACGCGGGGCTCCGCGAGCTCGGCGGAGCGGGCGTGGAGGGGGGCGGAGGGGTCTCGGGCGGCGGGGAGCCAGGCCGCGCGCCGCGCCCGAGCCAGGCGCTCCTCTACCAGCCCGGCCCCGCGCGGCCCCCCCCCCCCCCCGGCGGGCTGAGCCGCTGGAAGTGACGCGCGGTGAGGGCGGGGCTCCGGCCCGGGAGCAGACGCCGCCGCCGCAGACACCGCCGCCTCAGACGCCGCTCAGCCGCCGAAGCAGCCGCCGCCGCCGCACCCGCCGCCGAAACAGCCGCCGCAGCCGCCGCAGTACGACCCGCAGCCGGCGCGGCCGCCGCCGCCGCTCAGCCGCCGCAGCCGCCGCAGTAGCAGCCGCAGCCGGCGCAGTAGCAGCCGCAGCAGGCGCGGCCGCCGCCGCCGCCGCCTCTCAGCCGCCGCAGCCGCCGCAGTAGCAGCCGCAGCCGGCGCAGCAGCCGCAGCAGCCGCAGCCGCCGCAGTAGCAGCCGCAACAGGCGCGGCCGCCGCCGCTCAGCCGCCGCAGCCGCCGCAGTAGCAGCCGCAGCCGGCGCAGCCGCCGCAGCCGCCGCAGTGGCAGCCGCAGCCGGCGTGGCCGCCGCCGCCGCTGCCGCTCAGCCGCCGCAGTAGCAGCCGCCGCAGTAGCAGCCGCAGCCGCTCAGCCGCCGCAGCCGCCGCAGTAGCAGCCGCAGCCGGCACAGCCGCCGCCGCAGCAGCAGCCGCAGGCGTAGCAGCAAGCCGCGGCCGCCGCCGCTGCCGCCGCTGCCGCCTCGGCCCGGAAGCGAAGTAGCCGCGCAAGGCCCGAGCCCCGCGGGCCGCCGCTGCCGCTGCCCTTGAACCGCGTGAAGCAGCTCGCCAAGCAGACCGTGGGCAGGTGAGTGAGCCGTGCCGGGCCTGCCGGGAGCGCGCGGGCCGGGGAACGGGGGTCGGGGTCGTGGCTGGGGCCGAGGCGGGCCCGCTGCCCCGCGGGGCCCCGCGCTCAGGCCCGGCCGCCCGCCGGGTCCGCTGCGGGCCAGGGACGAGGGCTGCGCCACGCAGCGGCCTGTCGCCCAGCTCAGGGCCGCCGCCTGAGCCCCCGGGAACGGTGGGGCGGGCCGGCCTCCCGGGACGCCCCACGCGCGGGTCCCTGCCGCCCATTGTCCCGGCCCCGCTGAGCATCGTCCTCTGGGGTCTGGACCCAAGCTTTCCCCGGGCCTCCCCCCGTCTCCCGGGGCTTTGCCTTGGGCGAAAACTCGGCTAACCGGTGTGCCCGAGGCCGGGCGGGCGCGGTGCTCTGGGGGGCGGCATTCTCAGCCTTTCCGGGTCGCCCGGCCGCTGCCCACCGACCGTCCACCTCCAAGTGCCTGAGGGCAGTCAATAAGTAAGGGGCGATCAGAGCCCATCGGAGCCGCTTAGTGAGACTCAGGACTCCCTTGGAGGCACTTTGGAGGGTGTGCCGTCTCCCAACCGTGGCCCCTGTGGTTGCTCAAGTTCTTGACCTGTAGACATTTGGAACCGGGAGGAAAGAATTGTGGAAAGGCCTTGGGCAAATGGAAAAACAAAAAGAGGAGGGGCTCTCAAAACAGCTTTTCTCACTTTGGATTGGGGAGCAAATCCTTCTCCAGGTTTCTCTGGTATCGCTTTAATGCTTGACAGGAAACGATCGATTATGAAATGACAGAAGAGACCGGACTTTGTAGTGGTTTTGAGAGCCTCTGGAGGTTGATCATCGTGTGCTGTGTTCTCTGGGGTAAATCTTTCAAGGTCTTTCAGGGCAGTGAGCTGTCCTGTCCCCGCTGACTGTTTATTCTGAGAAGGGGTATGAAAGTGTGACTTTTACATCGCTTTTTCTTCGTCTTTGTTTTCAAGAGTTGAGTAAAAGGGGGCGTTTGGTTTGGCCACAGCACGTGGGGACGCTTCTTTTCTGTGTGTGTCTGAAAATACTTTTACTTCCCCTGGAGCTTTCTGTATTTGCCTTTTACACTTTCGTTCCACCCCCCCCCCCCGCCAAGGTTCTGCTTAGTTTTGTTCAATTTCGTTGCTACCCCCACCCTATTATCTCCGTGTGCACTTATCCTGTTTCCAGAGTGGATCCCTGTCCCTAGAGCCTAGCAGTGCCTACGTTTCTGTTATTTGTAGGAAAATGATAGAAATAATGAGTGCCAAGAGGAAGGCAGACGGAATAGTCGTGTGGCCCAAAGCTTCAACCAGGCATCTGTGAATGAGTTACAAGATAACTCCTTAGGAGTTTTCTCCGTCCCCCCCCACCCCCACCCCCTTAGCATTCTCAGTAACATGCATTGTGAAATCAGTATTTAGTGACGCTGAAGAGACATGTGTCACATTGTCGTTCTGGTCAGTTTGTACATCTCATGAGGAAAGGGGTGTTTGCTCTGTTTGCACAAAGTTCTGAGACTTTTCAAGCTATCGAGCCACTCAGGGTCTCTTTGGCTCCGGCTTCCTCTGTGGCAGCTTCTCTCTTCACGCTGCCGAATTACAGCCATGTGTGCCTCCTTTCGGTTGCCAGAGGCCGCCGAACCTTCTTCCCTGTTAGCCTCTACCTGGAAGTCTCCAAAGCTCCATTCACCTCACCTGCCCTAGACCTGCCTCCTACTCATTCTTTCGGTGTCCAGGCAAAGGTCACTGCCTCTAAAAGACCTTCTGTGATGCTCCAACGTGGATTGGGAGTCCCTGTCCTGGCCACTTACGTACGTCCGCATAGCACCTGTTTTTCTATAATGCAAGGCCTGTTTACTTGTTGGTATTCTCCATTAGACTGAACGCCTTGAGAGTCCTTGCCGTCTTTCTGTTTCATTGGCCAGCTCTGCTGTGGCTCCTGTCATAAGGTCGATTCTCCAGAAACATTTGTCAGTCTAGCACACATCTAGATCGTACCAGATCGCTCCGGTGGTGTGAGCCCAAGAATGGGAAAATGAAAGCTGGATAGAGTAAATGGTGATTCGTGCTAGCAGTGTAATTCTGGCCCTGACCTTTGACTCTGTTTGAAAATCTTTCTTGCTAGATGCCAGTGGAAGCAGCAGCTGTTACAGAGCTATTAGGGGTGTGGCCATTTCTGCTCCCAAAGCCAAAACTGTTTCCTGGGGAAGCTTTGGCTTTACTGCTGCTGACTCCCTCGATAAGTTTGTATTTTTTCCATGTCAAGAATGACGAAGGACTAGGGAGGAAAAAGGGAGGTGAGAGAGAGCCTAGGATTGTAATTGTGTGTTATTGGCGTAGGCATCGGGATTGGGATTTGGGGGGTATTGGGGTCCAGAGGAAAGCTAGAAAGCTAGAAGTTACCTTCCCCCCCCCCCCGCCGCAGCCAAGAGTGATATTCTGTGTGTGAGTGGCTCGCCCATTGTGTCTGTTACGGATGCACAGAGTTCTGAATGGTGTCTTGCGAGGAAATATTCTCTTCCGAACAATGAGGACCTCGTGAGTCACCCCACCGTGAGGTTCTGTGGGATGGACATGTGGGAGAATTCGTAATGGGTAGAAGAAGTGAGTTCTCATGATGCAGTTTGTGGACAATGGGTGCATGAGTCTGTTTCGTAAGATGGTTTGTGTATCACAGGCGCGAGGACGATGCAGTGGTCTCTTGAGTGGGGTATCCCAAAGAAGAGAATTACGATGGTTGATTCATGCGTTCAAGAGACCCTTATCGAGCCCAAATTATGTGCCGTTGTGGAAAGTAGAAAAGAATCCAAGTGAATACAAACGCAGCTTCTGCCCTGAAGGGGCTCCACAGACTTGTGGAAGAGGTAGGCAAGCAAAAATGATTATACACCGTGAGGTAAGTCCTCCTTACAGAGGGATGGCGAACACACTAAGGGAAACTCTACTCTTACTGGAAGGAGAGAGGTAACACAACACAACAAAACAAAAAAAAGAAACGGGAGAAAATTTGACCAGAGCCTTTCCCCTCCATCTTTCAACACTCTTTCAAACTTCTGCTGTATTGAGTAGGTCCCCTTTTTTTTTTTTTTTTTTTTTTTAATATTTATTTTTGAGAGAAAGGGTAGACAGAACATGAGCGGGGGAGAGGCAGAGAGAGAGGGAAACACAGAATCCGAAGCAGGCTCCAGGCTCCGATATGTCAGCACAGAGCCTGACGCGGGCCTCAAACCCACGAACCGAGAGATCCTGACCTGAGCCGAAGTCAGACACCTAACCCAGTGAGCCACCCAGGTGCCCCGTAGGTCTCTTTTGATTGTCAGTAAACCCACCTCGAGGGGCGCCTGGGTGGCTCAGTTGGCTGAATATCCTGCTCTTGATTTCAGCTCAGGTCATGATCTCACAGTTCCTGGGATGAAGCCCCGCCCACGTCAAGCTCTGTGCCAGTGGTGCGGAGCCTGCTTGGGATTTTCTGTCTCTGCCCCTTCCCCGCTCTCTGTCTCGATGACGAAAAAAGAAAAAAACACACAAAACCAAACCGACTGGAATTGTTATGAGCCAAGCTGCGAATTTGATTGGCTCCTATGTGAGGAAAAGAGTCCAAAAGCAATATAGTTGCAGCCAGGGCTGGATGCAGGGGTTCCACTCTTTAGGTAAGCTGTGTCACAAGGAGGAATCGCCCCCCACCCCACCCCTCCACCCCCCGGCTTCCAACATCTTCAGTTCAAGTCCCAGAGGGACAAAGAATACCTTTCACTGTGGCCAGAGCCCCAGGATTGACTGTGAAGGTATCTGATGGGGTCAGTGGCCTTTCCCTGGGCATGGAAATGGAGTCAGCCCCACCCCAGCCACAGGGGCCTAGAATGGGAGAGTGCCGAGCCCCCTCCCCCCCGCAAGGTAACCCAGCAGGAGGCAGGAAGTGTGGTCTTTTCTAGTCCTGCTAAAAGGAAAGAAAGAGCTTCTTGGAAATCCGGGAAGCAGAGAATCCAGTAGCTGCGGATGGCCGTTGGCGTGGAGGGTGTGGAGGAAGGGGTGCACCGAGGTGAGGAACCTGAGCGTTTGGTCGTGAGGTCGATGAGTCCGGGAGGACAGGAATCTGGGGGCCTCATAGCAGAGTCGAGTACGCGGGTGAGGCTCTGGAAGGGAGTGTCTCTTTGGATGTGGGATTCTGCCGAGATCGAAGCTCTCCCTGGAGGCCTGAATGTTCTCCTAGATAGTAGCCTTTACGTAAGTCAGGGTTGCACACTCCAAGCCTCAGGGGGCCGGGCTAATAAGAATGAATAAAGAAAATAAGAGCGACCTAGACCAGGTGAGGGCCGTGGGGGACCCGACGGTGCCTGTCTCACCAAAGGGCCGCGTGAGAATCTGGGCCCGCCGTCGGGCCCGACCTTTGGAGTTGTTGAGAAAGGCCCAACTCCTTCTGGATTTTCATGAAGATTAGGTGGCATTTAATGCCAATTGAAAACAACCACCAGGACCCTGAGCGGGACTAAACAAAATACATCTGTGGCCACAGTTGGTCTGTGGGTCCCCAGCGGGCAGTTGCTTGTGTAAAAGGTTGGGGAGGTGGAGATTCCTGTGGTGACTTTTTTCTCCTTTTCCTCCTGCACCCCACCCTCCGATGACTACCTTCCGAGTTCTTGGGTTTGTCGACGAGCTCGTCCTTTCCTTTACAGAAACGTTTCAGAGATCCGAGAGTAGCAATCATCACTACTTGTCTCCTGGTTTGGTTTACCAAGCGCTGTACCGAACCACCTGGCCTGGTCTCACCTGCTGGCGCTTGTTATCATTTCTGGTTTAGAGAGAAGAAAAATGACCTGCCGTTGTCTGCCCGGCCAGCGAGTGGCCGAGGCAGGACTTGGGGCCAGGGTGTGACTCCGGACCCCGTGTGTTTCCGACTGTAGACACTGGGCCGGCTGCCCGCCAGGGAAGGGTTCGTGTGGATGAAATGTCTTTGGTGCTTGCTGACTTGCTGGGCTAGATGCTTTTGAGTCAAGTCTCTCACGGCCTTCTCCACAGCAACTCCCAGAGGTGATGTGCTTTATTCCTGGTTTCATGATGAGGAAGCGAGGCCTCAGAGAGGTCATCGGGCTAGTTAAGAAGAGCGCTGCCGTTCATCAGAAACCGGGGTTCTGCTTCCAAAGCAGATAGGAGTCCTTCCTTCACGCAGGCAACTCTTTGTTTCAGAGACCCCGTGTTAGAATGCTGTGTGACGACGCTTCCACAAAATCCTGGAAGCTAGGGGTTGGATGTTGCTCTCGTCCGGGGGCTCCTGCCAGGGATGGCCCCCGGGGGGACATTTGGCAATGGCCGGAGACAAACGTTTTTGTGTTTTGTCGTGACTTGGCTCGGGCGTGGGGTGCTCCTGGCATCTGGCGACACAGGCCGGGGATGCTGCTGACCAGCCTACACCGCCCAGGACAGCCTCGCCGCACAGAATTCTCTGGTCCCAAATGTCAAGAGTGGTGAGGTTGGTTGGGAAAGCCTGGTGGAGTCCTGTGAGATTCTGGACACGTGAATCGTGACAACCAAAGGTCCGTGACGTTTGCCTGCAGGGTGAAGGTGCGTTCCGTTTGGTCTGTTTCTTACGTGTGGAAGCATTTCTGACCATCGTTGGCCCGTACTGAACACTCGGGGGTTTTCACGTGGAAACCTGGGCTTCCTGCTGCTTCTCCAATGTTGCAAGACCTAGCGAAGCCTGGCATCGCGCCCTCGCGCAAGGACACGTCGTCGTAGCTGTAGCTGCAGCCGCGTAGGTGCTGTCCCGTCCGGGTGGGGCATCGACCGTCCAGTGTGCCCGGGTCCCTACCTGGCTTGTCCTGCTGTGGTACGTTCCTTGCGGACCCCTCCCTGCTCACGGATCTCTCAAGGACCTTCTCCAGGAGCAGCGGAGTCTCTGCCTCGCGAGGTAGCCCGTTGCGTTAGGGGCAACGCGAGTCAAAGGCATCTCTGCCCGTGAGTCCCAGGGGAGTCCTCCGGTGCCACGACGCCTGCGTCTCTCTACCGCGAGACGGCCCTTTCTGTATTCGGCGTCGCAAACCGCACACCGTGTCCTCGCTCTCTCAGCGGTAACATTCTCCACCCCTCACCTATTCTACACCCTGACTTCCTCCGCCTTTTCCAGGGGAGGTGGCTGTGCTTGGTTCGCTTCGGTCTGGGTGGATCCCGTCCAGCCTCTGCATAGAGCAGAGGAGGAAAGGAATGTGTTCTCCCCGCGACTTCTGAATCCGAGCTTCCGTGGCCTGGTCATCCACTTTACCTCCTGTGAAATCAAGCAGGGTTGTTTATAGGTGCGTGAAGAAAGCCCACGGTTCACTGAACCAGAATGAACCCTAAACAGATGTGGTCACGTGTGGCCTTATGGCGTTGGTTTTACACGTGAAGGCAGCATGGTATTCTAAGAGGAAATGATGTCTGTGGTCGTGGTTCCCAGTGTGTCCACGGCAGCCCCCTGCCCCTGAGATTGGACACGGGTGTATGGGATAGGGTCCCAGAGTCAGTACGCACACCACGCAGTCTTGTCGGACTGGCGATGTCTGGCCTTTATCATTCTGTTTCTGTGTCTCAAGTGTAGGCAGATGCCCTCGTAATCAATCCAAGTATAGATCCACGTACAAATATCATTACGCTCCTACCTGCCGTGTGTGTCTATTTGCTTCAACGTGGATGTGAAAAGTACAGCAGGCCCACGGTCCTTTTTCCAAAACCCTAGGGGCCAGATGCGTTTTGGAATTCAGACGTTTTCAGGTTTTATTTCATTTTTTTTTAATTTCTTTTTTTTTTTCTTTTTCTTTTTTTTTTACGTTTATTGGTTTTTGAGACAGAGAGAGACTGAGCATGAACGGGGGAGGGTCAGAGAGAGGGAGACACACAACCCGAAACAGGCTCCAGGCTCTGAGCCGTCAGCACAGGGCCCGTCGCCGGGCTCGAACTCAAGGACCGCGAGCGAGATCGTGACCCGAGCCGAAGTGGGACGCTCAACCGACCGAGCCAGCCAGGTGCCCCATAAGTAGCCACTGTTTTCAGTTATATTTCTATCCGTAGAAACCCTGCTACCCTTAAAACACCTGGGATCCCAACAAATTTAAAGACGGTAAATATTTTGCTCTTTCTTCTAGATTTGGCTGATAGGTTCTGTTCAGCGCCGGTTTCAATGTCCTCTCAGCCACCTTTCCCTTGACCTTGAAGGGGACATGTTTTACCTTGTTATGCACAGGGCACCCAAACCCTTCTGCTATCACATGTCATCTTTGCAGGCAGGCAGGGTCTTCACTTACCGGGAGCACAGGTATGACCTCGCATGTCTGACATCCTACCGTGAGGACATTTGTCGGACACGTTTGTTGAGGACATACGAGTCTCAAATCTTTGCGTATGTTGGGGGTTCTGGAGGCAACATATTCCTTGTTGATAAATTTTACGTCAGCCCATTTATGCTGTGACTTGTAAATCAGACCACATGGAGTGGGCCTCCACCCAAACAAAGCGGTTGGGGAATACTCTCCTCCCATGTAGACAAATATATGTATATGTCTTCCTTTGGCCACAGCCTCCAAACCCACCAGTGTCTACCCTGGTCAGAAGTAACCACTGTTTTGGGGTGCCTTGGTGGCTCGGTCAAGTGTAAGCGTCTGACTTTGGCTCAGGTTGTGGTCTCGTGCCTTGCGATCTTGTGGCTCGTGACCTCTCAGCTCTTGAGTTCAAGCCCCCCCTCTGTCAGCGCAGAACCTGCTTCAGGTCCTCTTTCTCCCTCTCTCTCATTCACTCTCTCTCTCTCTCTGCCCCTCCCCCATTTTCACTCTCAAACAAGAAAAATAAACATCAAAAAATTGTTGCAAACAAGAGAAGTAGCCAGTTTTTTTTTTAATTAAAAAAAAATTTTTTTTTAACGTGTATTCATTTTTGCGAGACAGAGACAGAGCATGGGCGGGGAAGGGGCAGAGAGAGAGAGGGAGACACAGGATCTGAAGCAGGCTCCAGGCTTCCAGCTGTCTGCACGGAACCGGACGCGGGGCTCAAACTCACAAACTGCCAGATCATGACCTGAGCCGAAGTTGGACGCTCAACCGACGGAGCCACCCAGGCGCCCCTAAATGTTTTTTTATGTTTATTCATTTTTGAAAGACAGAGAGCACAAGCAGGGGTGGGGCGGAGAGAGAGGGGGACACAGAATCCGAAGCAGGCTCCAAGCTCCGAGCCGGCAGCACAGAGCCCAGCGCGCAGCTACAAGTCAGGAACCGCGAGATCACGAACCGCCGCCCCCTCCCACCGGTGCGCGGCCTAGCCGGGGCCGGGAGTCGGGATCCGCGGTGGCGCCGGGACGCGGGGCTCCGCGAGCTCGGCGGAGCGGGCGTGGAGGGGGGCGGAGGGGTCTCGGGCGGCGGGGAGCCAGGCCGCGCGCCGCGCCCGAGCCAGGCGCTCCTCTACCAGCCCGGCCCCGCGCGGCCCCCCCTCCCCACCCCCCGGCGGGCTGAGCCGCTGGAAGTGACGCGCGGTGAGGGCGGGGCTCCGGCCCGGGAGCAGACGCCGCCGCCGCCGCCGCAGACACCGCCGCCTCAGACGCCGCTCAGCCGCCGAGGCAGCCGCCGCCGCCGCACCCGCCGCCGAAACAGCCGCCGCAGCCGCCGCAGTACGACACGCAGCCGGCGCGGCCGCCGCCGCCGCTCAGCAGCCGCAGCCGCCGCAGTAGCAGCCGCAGCCGGCGCAGTAGCAGCCGCAGCAGGCGCGGCCGCCGCCGCCGCTCAGCCGCCGCAGCCGCCGCAGTAGCAGCCGCAGCCGGCGCAGCCGCCGCAGCCGCCGCAGTGGCAGCCGCAGCCGGCGTGGCCGCAGTAGCAGCCGCCGCAGTAGCAGCCGCAGCCGCTCAGCCGCCGCAGCCGCCGCAGTAGCAGCCGCAGCCGGCACAGCCGCCGCCGCAGCAGCAGCCGCAGGCGTAGCAGCAAGCCGCGGCCGCCGCCGCTGCCGCCGCTGCCGCCTCGGCCCGGAAGCGAAGTAGCCGCGCAAGACCCGAGCCCCGCGGGCCGCCGCTGCCGCTGCCCTTGAACCGCGTGAAGCAGCTCGCCAAGCAGACCGTGGGCAGGTGAGTGAGCCGTGCCGGGCCTGCCGGGAGCGCGCGGGCCGGGGAACGGGGGTCGGGGTCGTGGCTGGGGCCGAGGCGGGCCCGCTGCCCCGCGGGGCCCCGCGCTCAGGCCCGGCCGCCCGCCGGGTCCGCTGCGGGCCAGGGACGAGGGCTGCGCCACGCAGCGGCCTGTCGCCCAGCTCAGGGCCGCCGCCTGAGCCCCCGGGAACGGTGGGGCGGGCCGGCCTCCCGGGACGCCCCACGCGCGGGTCCCCGCCGCCCATTGTCCCGGCCCCGCTGAGCATCGTCCTCTGGGGTCTGGACCCAAGCTTTCCCCGGGCCTCCCCCCGTCTCCCGGGGCTTTGCCTTGGGCGAAAACTCGGCTAACCGGTGTGCCCGAGGCCGGGCGGGCGCGGTGCTCTGGGGGGCGGCATTCTCAGCCTTTCCGGGTCGCCCGGCCGCTGCCCACCGACCGTCCACCTCCAAGTGCCTGAGGGCAGTCAATAAGTAAGGGGCGATCAGAGCCCATCGGAGCCGCTTAGTGAGACTCAGGACTCCCTTGGAGGCACTTTGGAGGGTGTGCCGTCTCCCAACCGTGGCCCCTGTGGTTGCTCAAGTTCTTGACCTGTAGACATTTGGAACCGGGAGGAAAGAATTGTGGAAAGGCCTTGGGCAAATGGAAAAACAAAAAGAGGAGGGGCTCTCAAAACAGCTTTTCTCACTTTGGATTGGGGAGCAAATCCTTCTCCAGGTTTCTCTGGTATCGCTTTAATGCTTGACAGGAAACGATCGATTATGAAATGACAGAAGAGACCGGACTTTGTAGTGGTTTTGAGAGCCTCTGGAGGTTGATCATCGTGTGCTGTGTTCTCTGGGGTAAATCTTTCAAGGTCTTTCAGGGCAGTGAGCTGTCCTGTCCCCGCTGACTGTTTATTCTGAGAAGGGGTATGAAAGTGTGACTTTTACATCGCTTTTTCTTCGTCTTTGTTTTCAAGAGTTGAGTAAAAGGGGGCGTTTGGTTTGGCCACAGCACGTGGGGACGCTTCTTTTCTGTGTGTGTCTGAAAATACTTTTACTTCCCCTGGAGCTTTCTGTATTTGCCTTTTACACTTTCGTTCCACCCCCCCCCCGCCAAGGTTCTGCTTAGTTTTGTTCAATTTCGTTGCTACCCCCACCCTATTATCTCCGTGTGCACTTATCCTGTTTCCAGAGTGGATCCCTGTCCCTAGAGCCTAGCAGTGCCTACGTTTCTGTCATTTGTAGGAAAATGATAGAAATAATGAGTGCCAAGAGGAAGGCAGACGGAATAGTCGTGTGGCCCAAAGCTTCAACCAGGCATCTGTGAATGAGTTACAAGATAACTCCTTAGGAGTTTTCTCCGTCCCCCCCCACCCCCACCCCCTTAGCATTCTCAGTAACATGCATTGTGAAATCAGTATTTAGTGACGCTGAAGAGACATGTGTCACATTGTCGTTCTGGTCAGTTTGTACATCTCATGAGGAAAGGGGTGTTTGCTCTGTTTGCACAAAGTTCTGAGACTTTTCAAGCTATCGAGCCACTCAGGGTCTCTTTGGCTCCGGCTTCCTCTGTGGCAGCTTCTCTCTTCACGCTGCCGAATTACAGCCATGTGTGCCTCCTTTCGGTTGCCAGAGGCCGCCGAACCTTCTTCCCTGTTAGCCTCTACCTGGAAGTCTCCAAAGCTCCATTCACCTCACCTGCCCTAGACCTGCCTCCTACTCATTCTTTCGGTGTCCAGGCAAAGGTCACTGCCTCTAAAAGACCTTCTGTGATGCTCCAACGTGGATTGGGAGTCCCTGTCCTGGCCACTTACGTACGTCCGCATAGCACCTGTTTTTCTATAATGCAAGGCCTGTTTACTTGTTGGTATTCTCCATTAGACTGAACGCCTTGAGAGTCCTTGCCGTCTTTCTGTTTCATTGGCCAGCTCTGCTGTGGCTCCTGTCATAAGGTCGATTCTCCAGAAACATTTGTCAGTCTAGCACACATCTAGATCGTACCAGATCGCTCCGGTGGTGTGAGCCCAAGAATGGGAAAATGAAAGCTGGATAGAGTAAATGGTGATTCGTGCTAGCAGTGTAATTCTGGCCCTGACCTTTGACTCTGTTTGAAAATCTTTCTTGCTAGATGCCAGTGGAAGCAGCAGCTGTTACAGAGCTATTAGGGGTGTGGCCATTTCTGCTCCCAAAGCCAAAACTGTTTCCTGGGGAAGCTTTGGCTTTACTGCTGCTGACTCCCTCGATAAGTTTGTATTTTTTCCACGTCAAGAATGACGAAGGACTAGGGAGGAAAAAGGGAGGTGAGAGAGAGCCTAGAATTGTAATTGTGTGTTATTGGCGTAGGCATCGGGATTGGGATTTGGGGGGTATTGGGGTCCAGAGGAAAGCTAGAAAGCAGAGAAGTTACCTTCCCCCCGCCCCCCGCCGCAGCCAAGAGTGATATTCTGTGTGTGAGTGGCTCGCCCATTGTGTCTGTTACGGATGCACAGAGTTCTGAATGGTGTCTTGCGAGGAAATATTCTCTTCCGAACAATGAGGACCTCGTGAGTCACCCCACCGTGAGGTTCTGTGGGATGGACATGTGGGAGAATTCGTAATGGGTAGAAGAAGTGAGTTCTCATGATGCAGTTTGTGGACAATGGGTGCATGAGTCTGTTTCGGAAGATGGTTTGTGTATCACAGGCGCGAGGACGATGCAGTGGTCTCTTGAGTGGGGTATCCCAAAGAAGAGAATTACGATGGTTGATTCATGCGTTCAAGAGACCCTTATCGAGCCCAAATTATGTGCCGTTGTGGAAAGTAGAAAAGAATCCAAGTGAATACAAACGCAGCTTCTGCCCTGAAGGGGCTCCACAGACTTGTGGAAGAGGTAGGCAAGCAAAAATGATTATACACCGTGAGGTAAGTCCTCCTTACAGAGGGATGGCGAACACACTAAGGGAAACTCTACTCTTACTGGAAGGAGAGAGGTAACACAACACAACAAAACAAAAAAAAGAAACGGGAGAAAATTTGACCAGAGCCTTTCCCCTCCATCTTTCAACACTCTTTCAAACTTCTGCTGTATTGAGTAGGTCCCCTTTTTTTTTTTTTTTTTTTTTTAATATTTATTTTTGAGAGAAAGGGTAGACAGAACATGAGCGGGGGAGAGGCAGAGAGAGAGGGAAACACAGAATCCGAAGCAGGCTCCAGGCTCCGATATGTCAACACAGAGCCTGACGCGGGCCTCAAACCCACGAACCGAGAGATCCTGACCTGAGCCGAAGTCAGACACCTAACCCAGTGAGCCACCCAGGTGCCCCGTAGGTCTCTTTTGATTGTCAGTAAACCCACCTCGAGGGGCGCCTGGGTGGCTCAGTTGGCTGAATATCCTGCTCTTGATTTCAGCTCAGGTCATGATCTCACAGTTCCTGGGATGAAGCCCCGCCCACGTCAAGCTCTGTGCCAGTGGTGCGGAGCCTGCTTGGGATTTTCTGTCTCTGCCCCTTCCCCGCTCTCTGTCTCGATGACGAAAAAAGAAAAAAACACACAAAACCAAACCGACTGGAATTGTTATGAGCCAAGCTGCGAATTTGATTGGCTCCTATGTGAGGAAAAGAGTCCAAAAGCAATATAGTTGCAGCCAGGGCTGGATGCAGGGGTTCCACTCTTTAGGTAAGCTGTGTCACAAGGAGGAATCGCCCCCCACCCCACCCCTCCACCCCCCGGCTTCCAACATCTTCAGTTCAAGTCCCAGAGGGACAAAGAATACCTTTCACTGTGGCCAGAGCCCCAGGATTGACTGTGAAGGTATCTGATGGGGTCAGTGGCCTTTCCCTGGGCATGGAAATGGAGTCAGCCCCACCCCAGCCACAGGGGCCTAGAATGGGAGAGTGCCGAGCCCCCTCCCCCCCGCAAGGTAACCCAGCAGGAGGCAGGAAGTGTGGTCTTTTCTAGTCCTGCTAAAAGGAAAGAAAGAGCTTCTTGGAAATCCGGGAAGCAGAGAATCCAGTAGCTGCGGATGGCCGTTGGCGTGGAGGGTGTGGAGGAAGGGGTGCACCGAGGTGAGGAACCTGAGCGTTTGGTCGTGAGGTCGATGAGTCCGGGAGGACAGGAATCTGGGGGCCTCATAGCAGAGTCGAGTACGCGGGTGAGGCTCTGGAAGGGAGTGTCTCTTTGGATGTGGGATTCTGCCGAGATCGAAGCTCTCCCTGGAGGCCTGAATGTTCTCCTAGATAGTAGCTTTTACGTAAGTCAGGGTTGCACACTCCAAGCCTCAGGGGGCCGGGCTAATAAGAATAAATAAAATAAGAGCGACCTAGACCAGGTGAGGGCCGTGGGGGACCCGACGGTGCCTGTCTTACCAAAGGGCCGCGTGAGAATCTGGGCCCGCCGTCGGGCCCGACCTTTGGAGTTGTTGAGAAAGGCCCAACTCCTTCTGGATTTTCATGAAGATTAGGTGGCATTTAATGCCAATTGAAAACAACCACCAGGACCCTGAGCGGGACTAAACAAAATACATCTGTGGCCACAGTTGGTCTGTGGGTCCCCAGCGGGCAGTTGCTTGTGTAAAAGGTTGGGGAGGTGGAGATTCCTGTGGTGACTTTTTTCTCCTTTTCCTCCTGCACCCCACCCTCCGATGACTACCTTCCGAGTTCTTGGGTTTGTCGACGAGCTCGTCCTTTCCTTTACAGAAACGTTTCAGAGATCCGAGAGTAGCAATCATCACTACTTGTCTCCTGGTTTGGTTTACCAAGCGCTGTACCGAACCACCTGGCCTGGTCTCACCTGCTGGCGCTTGTTATCATTTCTGGTTTAGAGAGAAGAAAAATGACCTGCCGTTGTCTGCCCGGCCAGCGAGTGGCCGAGGCAGGACTTGGGGCCAGGGTGTGACTCCGGACCCCGTGTGTTTCCGACTGTAGACACTGGGCCGGCTGCCCGCCAGGGAAGGGTTCGTGTGGATGAAATGTCTTTGGTGCTTGCTGACTTGCTGGGCTAGATGCTTTTGAGTCAAGTCTCTCACGGCCTTCTCCACAGCAACTCCCAGAGGTGATGTGCTTTATTCCTGGTTTCATGATGAGGAAGCGAGGCCTCAGAGAGGTCATCGGGCTAGTTAAGAAGAGCGCTGCCGTTCATCAGAAACCGGGGTTCTGCTTCCAAAGCAGATAGGAGTCCTTCCTTCACGCAGGCAACTCTTTGTTTCAGAGACCCCGTGTTAGAATGCTGTGTGACGACGCTTCCACAAAATCCTGGAAGCTAGGGGTTGGATGTTGCTCTCGTCCAGGGGCTCCTGCCAGGGATGGCCCCCGGGGGGACATTTGGCAATGGCCGGAGACAAACGTTTTTGTGTTTTGTCGTGACTTGGCTCGGGCGTGGGGTGCTCCTGGCATCTGGCGACACAGGCCGGGGATGCTGCTGACCAGCCTACACCGCCCAGGACAGCCTCGCCGCACAGAATTCTCTGGTCCCAAATGTCAAGAGTGGTGAGGTTGGTTGGGAAAGCCTGGTGGAGTCCTTTGAGATTCTGGACACGTGAATCGTGACAACCAAAGGTCCGTGACGTTTGCCTGCAGGGTGAAGGTGCGTTCCGTTTGGTCTCTTTCTTACGTGTGGAAGCATTTCTGACCATCGTTGGCCCGTACTGAACACTCGGGGGTTTTCACGTGGAAACCTGGGCTTCCTGCTGCTTCTCCAATGTTGCAAGACCTAGCGAAGCCTGGCATCGCGCCCTCGCGCAAGGACACGTCGTCGTAGCTGTAGCTGCAGCCGCGTAGGTGCTGTCCCGTCCGGGTGGGGCATCGACCGTCCAGTGTGCCCGGGTCCCTACCTGGCTTGTCCTGCTGTGGTACGTTCCTTGCGGACCCCTCCCTGCTCACGGATCTCTCAAGGACCTTCTCCAGGAGCAGCGGAGTCTCTGCCTCGCGAGGTAGCCCGTTGCGTTAGGGGCAACGCGAGTCAAAGGCATCTCTGCCCGTGAGTCCCAGGGGAGTCCTCCGGTGCCACGACGCCTGCGTCTCTCTTCCGCGAGACGGCCCTTTCTGTATTCGGCGTCGCAAACCGCACACCGTGTCCTCGCTCTCTCAGCGGTAACATTCTCCACCCCTCACCTATTCTACACCCTGACTTCCTCCGCCTTTTCCAGGGGAGGTGGCTGTGCTTGGTTCGCTTCGGTCTGGGTGGATCCCGTCCAGCCTCTGCATAGAGCAGAGGAGGAAAGGAATGTGTTCTCCCCGCGACTTCTGAATCCGAGCTTCCGTGGCCTGGTCATCCACTTTACCTCCTGTGAAATCAAGCAGGGTTGTTTATAGGTGCGTGAAGAAAGCCCACGGTTCACTGAACCAGAATGAAC
Organism: Neofelis nebulosa; assembly: GCF_028018385.1. NCBI lineage: Eukaryota > Metazoa > Chordata > Mammalia > Carnivora > Felidae > Neofelis > Neofelis nebulosa. The sequence goes on along the minus strand of NC_080799.1, from coordinate 20,224,796 downwards.
CCTAAACAGATGTGGTCACGTGTGGCCTTATGGCGTTGGTTTTACACGTGAAGGCAGCATGGTATTCTAAGAGGAAATGATGTCTGTGGTCGTGGTTCCCAGTGTGTCCACGGCAGCCCCCTGCCCCTGAGATTGGACACGGGTGTATGAGATAGGGTCCCAGAGTCAGTACGCACACCACGCAGTCTTGTCGGACTGGCGATGTCTGGCCTTTATCATTCTGTTTCTGTGTCTCAAGTGTAGGCAGATGCCCTCGTAATCAATCCAAGTATAGATCCACGTACAAATATCATTACGCTCCTACCTGCCGTGTGTGTCTATTTGCTTCAACGTGGATGTGAAAAGTACAGCAGGCCCACGGTCCTTTTTCCAAAACCCTAGGGGCCAGATGCGTTTTGGAATTCAGACGTTTTCAGGTTTTATTTCATTTTTTTTAATTTCTTTTTTTTTTTCTTTTTCTTTTTTTTTTACGTTTATTGGTTTTTGAGACAGAGAGAGACTGAGCATGAACGGGGGAGGGTCAGAGAGAGGGAGACACACAACCCGAAACAGGCTCCAGGCTCTGAGCCGTCAGCACAGGGCCCCGTCGCCGGGCTCGAACTCAAGGACCGCGAGCGAGATCGTGACCCGAGCCGAAGTGGGACGCTCAACCGACCGAGCCAGCCAGGTGCCCCATAAGTAGCCACTGTTTTCAGTTATATTTCTATCCGTAGAAACCCTGCTACCCTTAAAACACCTGGGATCCCAACAAATTTAAAGACGGTAAATATTTTGCTCTTTCTTCTAGATTTGGCTGATAGGTTCTGTTCAGCGCCGGTTTCAATGTCCTCTCAGCCACCTTTCCCTTGACCTTGAAGGGGACATGTTTTACCTTGTTATGCACAGGGCACCCAAACCCTTCTGCTATCACATGTCATCTTTGCAGGCAGGCAGGGTCTTCACTTACCGGGAGCACAGGTATGACCTCGCATGTCTGACATCCTACCGTGAGGACATTTGTCGGACACGTTTGTTGAGGACATACGAGTCTCAAATCTTTGCGTATGTTGGGGGTTCTGGAGGCAACATATTCCTTGTTGATAAATTTTACGTCAGCCCATTTATGCTGTGACTTGTAAATCAGACCACATGGAGTGGGCCTCCACCCAAACAAAGCGGTTGGGGAATACTCTCCTCCCATGTAGACAAATATATGTATATGTCTTCCTTTGGCCACAGCCTCCAAACCCACCAGTGTCTACCCTGGTCAGAAGTAACCACTGTTTTGGGGTGCCTTGGTGGCTCGGTCAAGTGTAAGCGTCTGACTTTGGCTCAGGTTGTGGTCTCGTGCCTTGCGAACTTGTGGCTCGTGACCTCTCAGCTCTTGAGTTCAAGCCCCCCCTCTGTCAGCGCAGAACCTGCTTCAGGTCCTCTTTCTCCCTCTCTCTCATTCACTCTCTCTCTCTCTCTGCCCCTCCCCCATTTTCACTCTCAAACAAGAAAAATAAACATCAAAAAATTGTTGCAAACAAGAGAAGTAGCCAGTTTTTTTTTAATTAAAAAAAAATTTTTTTTTAACGTGTATTCATTTTTGCGAGACAGAGACAGAGCATGGGCGGGGAAGGGGCAGAGAGAGAGAGGGAGACACAGGATCTGAAGCAGGCTCCAGGCTTCCAGCTGTCTGCACGGAACCGGACGCGGGGCTCAAACTCACAAACTGCCAGATCATGACCTGAGCCGAAGTTGGACGCTCAACCGACGGAGCCACCCAGGCGCCCCTAAATGTTTTTTTATGTTTATTCATTTTTGAAAGACAGAGAGCACAAGCAGGGGTGGGGCGGAGAGAGAGGGGGACACAGAATCCGAAGCAGGCTCCAAGCTCCGAGCCGGCAGCACAGAGCCCAGCGCGCAGCTACAAGTCAGGAACCGCGAGATCACGAACCGCCGCCCCCTCCCACCGGTGCGCGGCCTAGCCGGGGCCGGGAGTCGGGATCCGCGGTGGCGCCGGGACGCGGGGCTCCGCGAGCTCGGCGGAGCGGGCGGGGAGGGGGGCGGAGGGGTCTCGGGCGGCGGGGAGCCAGGCCGCGCGCCACGCCCGAGCCAGGCGCTCCTCTACCAGCCCGGCCCCGCGCGGCCCCCCCCCCCCCCCCGGCGGGCTGAGCCGCTGGAAGTGACGCGCGGTGAGGGCGGGGCTCCGGCCCGGGAGCAGACGCCGCCGCCGCAGACACCGCCGCCTCAGACGCCGCTCAGCCGCCGAAGCAGCCGCCGCCGCCGCACCCGCCGCCGAAACAGCCGCCGCAGCCGCCGCAGTACGACCCGCAGCCGGCGCGGCCGCCGCCGCCGCTCAGCCGCCGCAGCCGCCGCAGTAGCAGCCGCAGCCGGCGCAGTAGCAGCCGCAGCAGGCGCGGCCGCCGCCGCCGCCGCCTCTCAGCCGCCGCAGCCGCCGCAGTAGCAGCCGCAGCCGGCGCAGCAGCCGCAGCAGCCGCAGCCGCCGCAGTAGCAGCCGCCACAGGCGCGGCCGCCGCCGCTCAGCCGCCGCAGCCGCCGCAGTAGCAGCCGCAGCCGGCGCAGCCGCCGCAGCCGCCGCAGTGGCAGCCGCAGCCGGCGTGGCCGCCGCCGCCGCTGCCGCTCAGCCGCCGCAGTAGCAGCCGCCGCAGTAGCAGCCGCAGCCGCTCAGCCGCCGCAGCCGCCGCAGTAGCAGCCGCAGCCGGCACAGCCGCCGCCGCAGCAGCAGCCGCAGGCGTAGCAGCAAGCCGCGGCCGCCGCCGCTGCCGCCGCTGCCGCCTCGGCCCGGAAGCGAAGTAGCCGCGCAAGGCCCGAGCCCCGCGGGCCGCCGCTGCCGCTGCCCTTGAACCGCGTGAAGCAGCTCGCCAAGCAGACCGTGGGCAGGTGAGTGAGCCGTGCCGGGCCTGCCGGGAGCGCGCGGGCCGGGGAACGGGGGTCGGGGTCGTGGCTGGGGCCGAGGCGGGCCCGCTGCCCCGCGGGGCCCCGCGCTCAGGCCCGGCCGCCCGCCGGGTCCGCTGCGGGCCAGGGACGAGGGCTGCGCCACGCAGCGGCCTGTCGCCCAGCTCAGGGCCGCCGCCTGAGCCCCCGGGAACGGTGGGGCGGGCCGGCCTCCCGGGACGCCCCACGCGCGGGTCCCTGCCGCCCATTGTCCCGGCCCCGCTGAGCATCGTCCTCTGGGGTCTGGACCCAAGCTTTCCCCGGGCCTCCCCCCGTCTCCCGGGGCTTTGCCTTGGGCGAAAACTCGGCTAACCGGTGTGCCCGAGGCCGGGCGGGCGCGGTGCTCTGGGGGGCGGCATTCTCAGCCTTTCCGGGTCGCCCGGCCGCTGCCCACCGACCGTCCACCTCCAAGTGCCTGAGGGCAGTCAATAAGTAAGGGGCGATCAGAGCCCATCGGAGCCGCTTAGTGAGACTCAGGACTCCCTTGGAGGCACTTTGGAGGGTGTGCCGTCTCCCAACCGTGGCCCCTGTGGTTGCTCAAGTTCTTGACCTGTAGACATTTGGAACCGGGAGGAAAGAATTGTGGAAAGGCCTTGGGCAAATGGAAAAACAAAAAGAGGAGGGGCTCTCAAAACAGCTTTTCTCACTTTGGATTGGGGAGCAAATCCTTCTCCAGGTTTCTCTGGTATCGCTTTAATGCTTGACAGGAAACGATCGATTATGAAATGACAGAAGAGACCGGACTTTGTAGTGGTTTTGAGAGCCTCTGGAGGTTGATCATCGTGTGCTGTGTTCTCTGGGGTAAATCTTTCAAGGTCTTTCAGGGCAGTGAGCTGTCCTGTCCCCGCTGACTGTTTATTCTGAGAAGGGGTATGAAAGTGTGACTTTTACATCGCTTTTTCTTCGTCTTTGTTTTCAAGAGTTGAGTAAAAGGGGGCGTTTGGTTTGGCCACAGCACGTGGGGACGCTTCTTTTCTGTGTGTGTCTGAAAATACTTTTACTTCCCCTGGAGCTTTCTGTATTTGCCTTTTACACTTTCGTTCCACCCCCCCCCCCGCCAAGGTTCTGCTTAGTTTTGTTCAATTTCGTTGCTACCCCCACCCTATTATCTCCGTGTGCACTTATCCTGTTTCCAGAGTGGATCCCTGTCCCTAGAGCCTAGCAGTGCCTACGTTTCTGTCATTTGTAGGAAAATGATAGAAATAATGAGTGCCAAGAGGAAGGCAGACGGAATAGTCGTGTGGCCCAAAGCTTCAACCAGGCATCTGTGAATGAGTTACAAGATAACTCCTTAGGAGTTTTCTCCGTCCCCCCCCACCCCCACCCCCTTAGCATTCTCAGTAACATGCATTGTGAAATCAGTATTTAGTGACGCTGAAGAGACATGTGTCACATTGTCGTTCTGGTCAGTTTGTACATCTCATGAGGAAAGGGGTGTTTGCTCTGTTTGCACAAAGTTCTGAGACTTTTCAAGCTATCGAGCCACTCAGGGTCTCTTTGGCTCCGGCTTCCTCTGTGGCAGCTTCTCTCTTCACGCTGCCGAATTACAGCCATGTGTGCCTCCTTTCGGTTGCCAGAGGCCGCCGAACCTTCTTCCCTGTTAGCCTCTACCTGGAAGTCTCCAAAGCTCCATTCACCTCACCTGCCCTAGACCTGCCTCCTACTCATTCTTTCGGTGTCCAGGCAAAGGTCACTGCCTCTAAAAGACCTTCTGTGATGCTCCAACGTGGATTGGGAGTCCCTGTCCTGGCCACTTACGTACGTCCGCATAGCACCTGTTTTTCTATAATGCAAGGCCTGTTTACTTGTTGGTATTCTCCATTAGACTGAACGCCTTGAGAGTCCTTGCCGTCTTTCTGTTTCATTGGCCAGCTCTGCTGTGGCTCCTGTCATAAGGTCGATTCTCCAGAAACATTTGTCAGTCTAGCACACATCTAGATCGTACCAGATCGCTCCGGTGGTGTGAGCCCAAGAATGGGAAAATGAAAGCTGGATAGAGTAAATGGTGATTCGTGCTAGCAGTGTAATTCTGGCCCTGACCTTTGACTCTGTTTGAAAATCTTTCTTGCTAGATGCCAGTGGAAGCAGCAGCTGTTACAGAGCTATTAGGGGTGTGGCCATTTCTGCTCCCAAAGCCAAAACTGTTTCCTGGGGAAGCTTTGGCTTTACTGCTGCTGACTCCCTCGATAAGTTTGTATTTTTTCCATGTCAAGAATGACGAAGGACTAGGGAGGAAAAAGGGAGGTGAGAGAGAGCCTAGGATTGTAATTGTGTGTTATTGGCGTAGGCATCGGGATTGGGATTTGGGGGGTATTGGGGTCCAGAGGAAAGCTAGAAAGCTAGAAGTTACCTTCCCCCCCCCCCCGCCGCAGCCAAGAGTGATATTCTGTGTGTGAGTGGCTCGCCCATTGTGTCTGTTACGGATGCACAGAGTTCTGAATGGTGTCTTGCGAGGAAATATTCTCTTCCGAACAATGAGGACCTCGTGAGTCACCCCACCGTGAGGTTCTGTGGGATGGACATGTGGGAGAATTCGTAATGGGTAGAAGAAGTGAGTTCTCATGATGCAGTTTGTGGACAATGGGTGCATGAGTCTGTTTCGTAAGATGGTTTGTGTATCACAGGCGCGAGGACGATGCAGTGGTCTCTTGAGTGGGGTATCCCAAAGAAGAGAATTACGATGGTTGATTCATGTGTTCAAGAGACCCTTATCGAGCCCAAATTATGTGCCGTTGAGGAAAGTAGAAAAGAATCCAAGTGAATACAAACGCAGCTTCTGCCCTGAAGGGGCTCCACAGACTTGTGGAAGAGGTAGGCAAGCAAAAATGATTATACACCGTGAGGTAAGTCCTCCTTACAGAGGGATGGCGAACACACTAAGGGAAACTCTACTCTTACTGGAAGGAGAGAGGTAACACAACACAACAAAACAAAAAAAAGAAACGGGAGAAAATTTGACCAGAGCCTTTCCCCTCCATCTTTCAACACTCTTTCAAACTTCTGCTGTATTGAGTAGGTCCCCTTTTTTTTTTTTTTTTTTTTTTTAATATTTATTTTTGAGAGAAAGGGTAGACAGAACATGAGCGGGGGAGAGGCAGAGAGAGAGGGAAACACAGAATCCGAAGCAGGCTCCAGGCTCCGATATGTCAGCACAGAGCCTGACGCGGGCCTCAAACCCACGAACCGAGAGATCCTGACCTGAGCCGAAGTCAGACACCTAACCCAGTGAGCCACCCAGGTGCCCCGTAGGTCTCTTTTGATTGTCAGTAAACCCACCTCGAGGGGCGCCTGGGTGGCTCAGTTGGCTGAATATCCTGCTCTTGATTTCAGCTCAGGTCATGATCTCACAGTTCCTGGGATGAAGCCCCGCCCACGTCAAGCTCTGTGCCAGTGGTGCGGAGCCTGCTTGGGATTTTCTGTCTCTGCCCCTTCCCCGCTCTCTGTCTCGATGACGAAAAAAGAAAAAAACACACAAAACCAAACCGACTGGAATTGTTATGAGCCAAGCTGCGAATTTGATTGGCTCCTATGTGAGGAAAAGAGTCCAAAAGCAATATAGTTGCAGCCAGGGCTGGATGCAGGGGTTCCACTCTTTAGGTAAGCTGTGTCACAAGGAGGAATCGCCCCCCACCCCACCCCTCCACCCCCCGGCTTCCAACATCTTCAGTTCAAGTCCCAGAGGGACAAAGAATACCTTTCACTGTGGCCAGAGCCCCAGGATTGACTGTGAAGGTATCTGATGGGGTCAGTGGCCTTTCCCTGGGCATGGAAATGGAGTCAGCCCCACCCCAGCCACAGGGGCCTAGAATGGGAGAGTGCCGAGCCCCCTCCCCCCCGCAAGGTAACCCAGCAGGAGGCAGGAAGTGTGGTCTTTTCTAGTCCTGCTAAAAGGAAAGAAAGAGCTTCTTGGAAATCCGGGACGCAGAGAATCCAGTAGCTGCGGATGGCCGTTGGCGTGGAGGGTGTGGAGGAAGGGGTGCACCGAGGTGAGGAACCTGAGCGTTTGGTCGTGAGGTCGATGAGTCCGGGAGGACAGGAATCTGGGGGCCTCATAGCAGAGTCGAGTACGCGGGTGAGGCTCTGGAAGGGAGTGTCTCTTTGGATGTGGGATTCTGCCGAGATCGAAGCTCTCCCTGGAGGCCTGAATGTTCTCCTAGATAGTAGCCTTTACGTAAGTCAGGGTTGCACACTCCAAGCCTCAGGGGGCCGGGCTAATAAGAATGAATAAAGAAAATAAGAGCGACCTAGACCAGGTGAGGGCCGTGGGGGACCCGACGGTGCCTGTCTCACCAAAGGGCCGCGTGAGAATCTGGGCCCGCCGTCGGGCCCGACCTTTGGAGTTGTTGAGAAAGGCCCAACTCCTTCTGGATTTTCATGAAGATTAGGTGGCATTTAATGCCAATTGAAAACAACCACCAGGACCCTGAGCGGGACTAAACAAAATACATCTGTGGCCACAGTTGGTCTGTGGGTCCCCAGCGGGCAGTTGCTTGTGTAAAAGGTTGGGGAGGTGGAGATTCCTGTGGTGACTTTTTTCTCCTTTTCCTCCTGCACCCCACCCTCCGATGACTACCTTCCGAGTTCTTGGGTTTGTCGACGAGCTCGTCCTTTCCTTTACAGAAACGTTTCAGAGATCCGAGAGTAGCAATCATCACTACTTGTCTCCTGGTTTGGTTTACCAAGCGCTGTACCGAACCACCTGGCCTGGTCTCACCTGCTGGCGCTTGTTATCATTTCTGGTTTAGAGAGAAGAAAAATGACCTGCCGTTGTCTGCCCGGCCAGCGAGTGGCCGAGGCAGGACTTGGGGCCAGGGTGTGACTCCGGACCCCGTGTGTTTCCGACTGTAGACACTGGGCCGGCTGCCCGCCAGGGAAGGGTTCGTGTGGATGAAATGTCTTTGGTGCTTGCTGACTTGCTGGGCTAGATGCTTTTGAGTCAAGTCTCTCACGGCCTTCTCCACAGCAACTCCCAGAGGTGATGTGCTTTATTCCTGGTTTCATGATGAGGAAGCGAGGCCTCAGAGAGGTCATCGGGCTAGTTAAGAAGAGCGCTGCCGTTCATCAGAAACCGGGGTTCTGCTTCCAAAGCAGATAGGAGTCCTTCCTTCACGCAGGCAACTCTTTGTTTCAGAGACCCCGTGTTAGAATGCTGTGTGACGACGCTTCCACAAAATCCTGGAAGCTAGGGGTTGGATGTTGCTCTCGTCCGGGGGCTCCTGCCAGGGATGGCCCCCGGGGGGACATTTGGCAATGGCCGGAGACAAACGTTTTTGTGTTTTGTCGTGACTTGGCTCGGGCGTGGGGTGCTCCTGGCATCTGGCGACACAGGCCGGGGATGCTGCTGACCAGCCTACACCGCCCAGGACAGCCTCGCCGCACAGAATTCTCTGGTCCCAAATGTCAAGAGTGGTGAGGTTGGTTGGGAAAGCCTGGTGGAGTCCTTTGAGATTCTGGACACGTGAATCGTGACAACCAAAGGTCCGTGACGTTTGCCTGCAGGGTGAAGGTGCGTTCCGTTTGGTCTCTTTCTTACGTGTGGAAGCATTTCTGACCATCGTTGGCCCGTACTGAACACTCGGGGGTTTTCACGTGGAAACCTGGGCTTCCTGCTGCTTCTCCAATGTTGCAAGACCTAGCGAAGCCTGGCATCGCGCCCTCGCGCAAGGACACGTCGTCGTAGCTGTAGCTGCAGCCGCGTAGGTGCTGTCCCGTCCGGGTGGGGCATCGACCGTCCAGTGTGCCCGGGTCCCTACCTGGCTTGTCCTGCTGTGGTACGTTCCTTGCGGACCCCTCCCTGCTCACGGATCTCTCAAGGACCTTCTCCAGGAGCAGCGGAGTCTCTGCCTCGCGAGGTAGCCCGTTGCGTTAGGGGCAACGCGAGTCAAAGGCATCTCTGCCCGTGAGTCCCAGGGGAGTCCTCCGGTGCCACGACGCCTGCGTCTCTCTTCCGCGAGACGGCCCTTTCTGTATTCGGCGTCGCAAACCGCACACCGTGTCCTCGCTCTCTCAGCGGTAACATTCTCCACCCCTCACCTATTCTACACCCTGACTTCCTCCGCCTTTTCCAGGGGAGGTGGCTGTGCTTGGTTCGCTTCGGTCTGGGTGGATCCCGTCCAGCCTCTGCATAGAGCAGAGGAGGAAAGGAATGTGTTCTCCCCGCGACTTCTGAATCCGAGCTTCCGTGGCCTGGTCATCCACTTTACCTCCTGTGAAATCAAGCAGGGTTGTTTATAGGTGCGTGAAGAAAGCCCACGGTTCACTGAACCAGAATGAACCCTAAACAGATGTGGTCACGTGTGGCCTTATGGCGTTGGTTTTACACGTGAAGGCAGCATGGTATTCTAAGAGGAAATGATGTCTGTGGTCGTGGTTCCCAGTGTGTCCACGGCAGCCCCCTGCCCCTGAGATTGGACACGGGTGTATGGGATAGGGTCCCAGAGTCAGTACGCACACCACGCAGTCTTGTCGGACTGGCGATGTCTGGCCTTTATCATTCTGTTTCTGTGTCTCAAGTGTAGGCAGATGCCCTCGTAATCAATCCAAGTATAGATCCACGTACAAATATCATTACGCTCCTACCTGCCGTGTGTGTCTATTTGCTTCAACGTGGATGTGAAAAGTACAGCAGGCCCACGGTCCTTTTTCCAAAACCCTAGGGGCCAGATGCGTTTTGGAATTCAGACGTTTTCAGGTTTTATTTCATTTTTTTTTAATTTCTTTTTTTTTTCTTTTTCTTTTTTTTTTACGTTTATTGGTTTTTGAGACAGAGAGAGACTGAGCATGAACGGGGGAGGGTCAGAGAGAGGGAGACACACAACCCGAAACAGGCTCCAGGCTCTGAGCCGTCAGCACAGGGCCCGTCGCCGGGCTCGAACTCAAGGACCGCGAGCGAGATCGTGACCCGAGCCGAAGTGGGACGCTCAACCGACCGAGCCAGCCAGGTGCCCCATAAGTAGCCACTGTTTTCAGTTATATTTCTATCCGTAGAAACCCTGCTACCCTTAAAACACCTGGGATCCCAACAAATTTAAAGACGGTAAATATTTTGCTCTTTCTTCTAGATTTGGCTGATAGGTTCTGTTCAGCGCCGGTTTCAATGTCCTCTCAGCCACCTTTCCCTTGACCTTGAAGGGGACATGTTTTACCTTGTTATGCACAGGGCACCCAAACCCTTCTGCTATCACATGTCATCTTTGCAGGCAGGCAGGGTCTTCACTTACCGGGAGCACAGGTATGACCTCGCATGTCTGACATCCTACCGTGAGGACATTTGTCGGACACGTTTGTTGAGGACATACGAGTCTCAAATCTTTGCGTATGTTGGGGGTTCTGGAGGCAACATATTCCTTGTTGATAAATTTTACGTCAGCCCATTTATGCTGTGACTTGTAAATCAGACCACATGGAGTGGGCCTCCACCCAAACAAAGCGGTTGGGGAATACTCTCCTCCCATGTAGACAAATATATGTATATGTCTTCCTTTGGCCACAGCCTCCAAACCCACCAGTGTCTACCCTGGTCAGAAGTAACCACTGTTTTGGGGTGCCTTGGTGGCTCGGTCAAGTGTAAGCGTCTGACTTTGGCTCAGGTTGTGGTCTCGTGCCTTGCGATCTTGTGGCTCGTGACCTCTCAGCTCTTGAGTTCAAGCCCCCCCTCTGTCAGCGCAGAACCTGCTTCAGGTCCTCTTTCTCCCTCTCTCTCATTCACTCTCTCTCTCTCTCTGCCCCTCCCCCATTTTCACTCTCAAACAAGAAAAATAAACATCAAAAAATTGTTGCAAACAAGAGAAGTAGCCAGTTTTTTTTTTAATTAAAAAAAAATTTTTTTTTAACGTGTATTCATTTTTGCGAGACAGAGACAGAGCATGGGCGGGGAAGGGGCAGAGAGAGAGAGGGAGACACAGGATCTGAAGCAGGCTCCAGGCTTCCAGCTGTCTGCACGGAACCGGACGCGGGGCTCAAACTCACAAACTGCCAGATCATGACCTGAGCCGAAGTTGGACGCTCAACCGACGGAGCCACCCAGGCGCCCCTAAATGTTTTTTTATGTTTATTCATTTTTGAAAGACAGAGAGCACAAGCAGGGGTGGGGCGGAGAGAGAGGGGGACACAGAATCCGAAGCAGGCTCCAAGCTCCGAGCCGGCAGCACAGAGCCCAGCGCGCAGCTACAAGTCAGGAACCGCGAGATCACGAACCGCCGCCCCCTCCCACCGGTGCGCGGCCTAGCCGGGGCCGGGAGTCGGGATCCGCGGTGGCGCCGGGACGCGGGGCTCCGCGAGCTCGGCGGAGCGGGCGGGGAGGGGGGCGGAGGGGTCTCGGGCGGCGGGGAGCCAGGCCGCGCGCCGCGCCCGAGCCAGGCGCTCCTCTACCAGCTCGGCCCCGCGCGGCCCCCCCCCCCCCCCCCCCCGTCGGGCTGAGCCGCTGGAAGTGACGCGCGGTGAGGGAGGGGCTCCGGCCCGGGAGCAGACGCCGCCGCCGCCGCCGCAGACACCGCCGCCTCAGACGCCGCTCAGCCGCCGAGGCAGCCGCCGCCGCCGCACCCGCCGCCGAAGCAGCCGCCGCCGCACCCGCCGCTCAGCCGCCGCAGCCGCCGCAGTACCACCCGCAGAAGGCGCGGCCGCCGCCGCCGCTGCCGCTCAACCGCCGCAGCCGCCGCAGTAGCAGCCGCAGCCGGCGTGGCCGCCGCCGCTGCCGTTCAACCGCCGCAGCCGCCGCAGTAGCAGCCGCAGCCGCCGCAGTAGCAGCCGCAGCCGGCACAGCCGCCGCCGCGGCAGCAGTCGCAGGCGCAGCAGCAAGCCGCCGCCGCCGCCGTTGCCGCCGCTGCCGCCACTGCCGCCTCGGCCCGGAAGCGATGTAGCCGCGCAAGGCCCGAGCCCCGCGGGCCGCCGCTGCCGCTGCCCTTGAACCGCGTGAAGCAGCTCGCCAAGCAGACCGTGGGCAGGTGAGTGAGCCGTGCCGGGCCGGCCGGGAGCGCGCGGGCCGGGGACCGGGGGTCGGGGTCGTGGCTGGGGCCGAGGCGGGTCCGCTGCCCCGCGGGGCCCCGCGCTCAGGCCCGGCCGCCCGCCGGGTCCGCTGCGGGCCAGGGACGAGGGCTGCGCCACGCAGCGGCCTGTCGCCCAGCTCAGGGCCGCCGCCCGAGCCCCCGGGAACGGCGGGGCGGGCCGGCCTCCCGGGACGCCCCCCGCGCGGGTCCCCGCCGCCCATTGTCCCGGCCCCGCTGAGCATCATCCTCTGGGGTCTGGACCCAAGCTTTCCCCGGGCCTCCCCACGTCTCCCGGGGCTTTGCCTTGGGCGAAAACTCGGCTAACCGGTGTGCCCGAGGCCGGGTGGGCGCGGTGCTCTGGGGGGCGGCATTCTCAGCCTTTCCGGGTCGCCCGGCCGCTGCCCACCGACCGTCCACCTCCAAGTGCCTGAGGGCAGTCAATAAGTAAGGGGCGATCAGAGCCCATCGGAGCCGCTTAGTGAGACTCAGGACTCCCTTGGAGGCACTTTGGAGGGTGTGCCGTCTCCCAACCGTGGCCCCTGTGGACCGGAGTGCTCAAGTTCTTGACCTGTAGACATTTGGAATCGGGAGGAAAGAATTGTGGAAAGGCCTTGGGCAAGTGGAAAAACAAAAAGAGGAGGGGCTCTCAAAACAGCTTTTCTCACTTTGGATTGGGGAGCAAATCCTTCTCCAGGTTTCTCTGGTATCGCTTTAATGCTTGACAGGAAACGATCGATTATGAAATGACAGAAGAGACCGGACTTTGTAGTAGTTTTGAGAGCCTCTGGAGGTTGATCATCGTGTGCTGTGTTCTCTGGGGTAAATCTTTCAAGGTCTTTCAGGGCAGTGAGCTGTCCTGTCCCCGCTGACTGTTTATTCTGAGAAGGGGTATGAAAGTGTGACTTTTACATCGCTTTTTCTTCGTCTTTGTTTTCAACAGTTGAGTAAAAGGGGGCGTTTGGTTTGGCCACAGCACGTGGGGACGCTTCTTTTCTGTGTGTGTCTGAAAATACTTTTACTTCCCCTGGAGCTTTCTGTATTTGCCTTTTACACTTTCGTTCCCCCCCCCCGCCAAGGTTTTGCTTAGTTTTGTTCAATTTCGTTGCTACCCCCACCCTATTATCTCCGTGTGCACTTATCCTATTCCCAGAGTGGATCCCTGTCCCTAGAGCCTAGCAGTGCCTACTTTTCTGTCATTTGTAGGAAAATGATAGAAATAATGTGTGCCAAGAGGAAGGCAGACGGAATAGTCGTGTGGGCCAAAGCTTCAACCAGGCATCTGTGAATGAGTTACAAAATAACTCCTTAGGAGTTTTCTCCGCCCCCCCCCACCCCCACCCCCTTAGCATTCTCAGTAACATGCATTGTGAAATCAGTATTTAGTGACTCTGAAGAGACATGTGTCACATTGTCGTTCTGGTCAGTTTGTACATCTCATGAGGAAAGGGGTGTTTGCTCTGTTTGCACAAAGTTCTGAGACTTTTCAAGCTATCGAGCCACTCAGGGTCTCTTTGGCTCCGGCTTCCTCTGTGGCAGCTTCTCTCTTCACGCTGCCGAATTACAGCCATGTGTGCCTCCTTTCGGTTGCCAGAGGCCGCCGAACCTTCTTCCCTGTTAGCCTCTACCTGGAAGTCTCCAAAGCTCCTTTCACCTCACCTGCCCTAGACCTGCCTCCTACTCATTCTTTCGGTGTCCAGGCAAAGGTCACTGCCTCTAAAAGACCTTCTGTGATGCTCCAACGTGGATTGGGAGTCCCTCACCTGGCCACTTACGTACGTCCGCATAACACCTGTTTTTCTATAATGCAAGGCCTGTTTACTTGTTGGTATTCTCCATTAGACTGAACGCCTTGAGAGTCCTTGCCGTCTTTCTGTTTCATTGGCCAGCTCTGCTGTGGCTCCTGTCATAAGGTCGATTCTCCAGAAACATTTGTCAGTCTAGCACACATCTAGATCGTACCAGATCGCTCCGGTGGTGTGAGGCCAAGAATGGGAAAATGAAAGCTGGATAGAGTAAATGGTGATTCGTGCTAGCAGTGTAATTCTGGCCCTGACCTTTGACTATGTTTGAAAATCTTTTTTGCCAGAAGCCAGTGGAGGCAGCAGCTGTTACAGAGCTGTTAGGGGTGTGGCCATTTCTGTTCCCAAAGCCAAAACTGTTTCCTGGGGAAGCTTTGGCTTTACTCCTGTTGATTCCCTGGATAAGTTTGTATTTTTTCTATGTGAAGAATTACGAAGGAGTCGGGAGGAAAAATTGAGGCAAGAGAGAGCCTAGAATTGTAATTGTGTGTTATTGGCGTAGGCATCAGGATTGAGATTTGGGGGATATTTGGGTCAAGAGGAAAGCTAGAAAGCAGAGAAGTTACCTCCCCCCCGTCCCCCCGCCCCCCTCCGCAGCCAGGAGTGATATTCTGTGTGTGAGTAGCTCGTCCGTTGTGTCTATTACAGATGCATAGAGTTCTGAGTGGTGTCCTGCGAGGAAGTATTCTCTTCCCGACAATGAGGACCTCGTGAGTCACCCCACAGTGAGGTTCTGTGGGATGGACATGTGGGAGAATTCGTAATGGCTAGAAGAAGTGAGTTCTCATGATGCAGTTTGTGGACAATGGGTGCATGAGTCTGTTTCGGGGGATGGTTTGTGTATCACAGGCGCAAGGATGATGCAGTGGTCTCTTGAGTGGGGCACCCAAAGAAGAGAATTAGGATGCTTGATTCATCCGTTCAAGAGACCCTTCTTGAGCCCAAATTATGTGCCATTGTGGAAAGTAGAAAAGAATCCAAGTGAATACAAACGCGGCTTCTGCCCTGAAGGGGCTCCACAGACTTGTGGAAGAGATAGGCAAGCAAAAATGCTTATACACCATGAGGTAAGTCCTTATAGAAGGATGGCTGACACACTAAGGGAAACTCTACTCTTACTGGAAGGAGAGAGGTAACACAACACAACAAAACAAACAAACAAAAAAAAAAAAACAGGAGAAAATATGACCAGAGCCTTTCCCCTCTATCTTTCAACACTTCTTTCAAACTTCTGTTGTATTGAGTCGGTCCCTTTTTTTTTTTTATTAAAAAAATTTTTTTTCTACATATTTATTTTTGAGAGAAAGGGTAGACAGAACATGAACGGGGTAGAGGCAGAGAGAGAGGGAAACATAGAATCCGAAGCAGGCTCCTGGCTCCGAGCTGTCAGCACAGAGCCTGACGCGGGCCTCAAACCCACGAACCGAGAGATCGTGACCGGAGCCGAAGTCTGACACTTGACCCAGTGAGCCACCCAGGTGCCCTGTAGGTAGGTCTCTTTTGATTGTCAGTGAACCCAACTCGAGGGGCGCCTGGGTGGCTCACTTGGCTGAGTATCCGTCTCTTGATTTCAGCTCAGGTCATGATCTCACAGTTCCTGGGATCAAGCTCTGTGCCAGTGGTGTGGAGCCTGCTTGGGATCTTCTCTGTCTCTGCCCCTTCCCCGCTCTCTGTCTCAATGATGAAAAACAAAAAAACACACAAAACCAAACCGACTGGAATTGTTATAAGCCAAGCTGCGAATTTGATTGGCTCCTATGTGAGGAAAAGAGTCCAAAAGCAATATAGTTGCAGCCAGGGCTGGATGCAGGGGTTCCACTCTTTAGGTAAGCTGTGTCACAAGGAGGAATCGCCCCCCACCCCACCCCTCCACCCCCCGGCTTCCAACGTCTTCAGTTCAAGTCCCAGAGGGACAAAGAATACCTTTCACTGTGGCCAGAGCCCCAGGATTGACTGTGAAGGTATCTGATGGGGTCAGTGGCCTTTGCCTGGACATGGAAATGGAGTCAGCCCCACCCAAGACACAGGGGCCTAGAATGGGAGAGTGCCGAGCCCCCTCCCCCGCAAGATAACTGGGGTGTTCTTTCCAGCAGGAGGCAGGAAGTGTGGTCTTTTCTAGTCCTGCTAAAAGGAAAGAAAGAGCTTTTTGGAAATCCGTGACACAGAGAACCCAGTAGCTGCGGATGGCCGTTGGCGTGGAGGGTGTGGAGGAAGGGGTGCACCGAGGTGAGGAACCTGAGCGTTTGGTCGTGAGGTGGATGAGTCCGGGAGGACAGGAATCTGGGGGCCTCATAGCAGACTTGACTACGTGGGTGTGGCTCTGGGAGGGAGTGTCTCTTTGGGTGTGGGTTTCTGCCAAGATGGAAGCTCTCCCTGGAGGCCTGAATGTTCTCCTGGATAGTAGCCTTTAGGTAGGTCAGGGTTGCAAACTCCAAGCCTCAGGGGGCCAGGCTATAGACCAGCTTAGGTCATGATCTCATGGTTCTTGAGTTCGAGCCCTGCGTTGGGCTCTGCACAGACAATGCTAAGCCTGCTTGGGATTCTCTCTCTCTGCATTCCCCCCACTCACGCACTCTCACTCTCAAAATAAATTAATAAACCTAACCCCCCACCAAAAAAAAATTGCATTTACAACGGCATCAAAAAATAAAATGCTAATTACATTTAACTAAAATAGAGATTCAAAACTTGTACGCTAAAAGTATAAAACATTATTGAAAGAAATTAAACAAGATTTAAATAAACAGACTCGTGGATTGGGAGACAATGTTGTTAAGATGGCAGCACTTCTCCAGCTGATCTACAGATTCAGTGAAATCTTTATCAAAACCACAGCTGGCTTCTTTGCAAAACTGACAAGCTGATGCTAAAATTCATATGGGAATTTATGGAACCCAAAATAGCCAAAGCAGATCTTTAAAGAGAAGGACAAAGTTGGAGAACTCACCCTTCCTGACTTAAAAACTTATTAGAAAGCTACAGTAATCGAGATAGTGTGGTATTAGTGTAAGGAAAGCCATATTGATTAATGGATAGAATTGAAAATCTAGAAATGTACCATCGTATTTATAGGCAATTGATTTTCAACAAAGGCATCGAGACAACCCAATGGGAGAAAGAACAGTCTTCTCAACAGTGTGGGGACAGCTGGATATTGCATGCAAAAGAATGAAGTTGAACTTCTACCTCACACCCTATGTAAAAATTAACTCAAAATGGATCAAAGACCTAAATGTTAAGTGCTAAAACTATTAAATTCTTAGAAGAAAACATAGATGTCCATCTTTGTGGCCTTGACACCAAAAACACAGCAGAAGGAAAAAAGCAGGTAATTGACATTATCACAATTTAAAAATGTTGTGCTTTGGGGTGCCTGGCTGGCTCAGTCAGTTAAGCATTTCTTGATTTCGGTTCAGGTCATGATCCCACAGTTCGTGAGATCAAGCCCCACGTCAGGCTCTATGCTGACGGCATGGAGCCTGCTTGGGATTCTCTCCCTCTGTCTCTGCTCCTGCCCCCACTCATGCTCTCTCTCTCTCTCTCTCTCTCTCTCTCTCTCTCTCTCTCTCTCTCTCTCTCTCTCAAAATAAGTAAACATTAAACAATGTTTGTGCTTTAAAGGACATAGTTGAAAAGTGAAAACACAACCCATAGAACGGGAGATAATTTTTGGAAATCATATTTCTGACAAGAAACTTGTCCTAATATAGATACAGAACTCTTACAACTCAAAAACGCAAAAACAAATAACTCAATTTAAGAATGGGCAAAAGGGATGCCTGGGTGGCTCAGTCAGTTAAACGTCCAACTTTGGCTCAGGTCGTGATTTCAGTTTGTGGGCTCAAACCCCACATCTGTCTCTGTGCTAACAGCTCAAAGCCTGGACCCTCCTTTAGCTTCTGTGTCTCTCTCTATCTCTGCCCCTCCCTCCCTCTCTCTCTCTCTCCTCTCTCTCTCTCTCTCTCTCTGACTCTCTCAAAAATAAATAAAAGATTTTTTTAAAAATTTAAAAAGTGGGCAAACAACTCAGTCTAAGAAGATACACCCATGGCCAATAAACATGTGAAAAGATGTCAACATTGTTAGTCATCAGGGAAATGCAAATCCAACCCTCAACAGGATACCACTTTACGCTTACTAGAATGGCTAAAATAAAAAAGACAGATGATAACAAGCATTGGAGAGGATAGGAGAAATAGGAATGTGATACGCTGTTGGTAGAAATGTAAAAGGGTGCAGCCACTTTGGAAAACAGCCTGGAAGTTCCTCAAAAAGTTAAACATCCAGTAATTTCACTCACAAGTATGTACCCCCAAAGAATCAAAAACACGTGCTCAAACAAAAACTTGTACGTGAATATTTGTAGCAGCATTATTCATCATATAAAAAAGGGAAAAAATGCAACGTCCGGTGAATGGATGAAGAGATGTGGTATACTCACATAATGGAATAACTGGGAGTAAAAGAAATGGAGTACCGACGTGTGCTACAACATGGAGGAACTGTGAGAACACGCTGAGTGGAAGAAGCTCATCTTGAAAGACCACCTAATGTATGTATCATTCCATTTATATGAAACGTCCAGAATAGGTAAATCCCTGGAAACAGAAAATAGATTAGTGGTTGCCTAGGGCTGTGGGCAGAAGTGGGATGGAGGAGGGCCAGGAGGGGTTGGGGGAGGTTGGGATGAAATAAGGAGTACTCCTAAGAGGATATAGAGTTTCTTGTTGGAGCGATGAAAATATCCTAAAATAGATTGTGGTGATAGTTGCTCAACTCTGCAAATATACTAAAAACTATGTACATTTTAAGTTGGTACATTACATGGTATGTGAGTTATAGTTGCAATAAAGCTGTTGTAAAAATAACAGTGGTGAATCGCTGATACCAGTGAAAATTAGAGTTGGCTAAGTAATTGTTAGTGTGGTTGTTGCACCTGTAATCATTGAGAAAAATACGTTTTGGGAAAAAACAGATTCTTTGTGCAACGATTATCAACATTTTGACAACCTTACTTTGTCTCCTAGCATATATTTGAACACCTTTGGTAATCTGGGACCATATAAATTCTTTTACATATTTAGAATACCTATTTAGCATTCTTTTCAGCTGTCCACAGATGAGTAGGAAAAACGCACTCTTCTTGTGACTTTCTCCTTTACTCTCACACAACTACCACACTCACAACACTTCTAACACCAGATGTGTTGTGTTCCCCTCCCGCCCCCTGGTACCAAGCAATTCTCCATGATACTAGCTGGGTATCTTACAATTCAATTCAATTCTGACCCTAACAGGAGTAGCACAGAACCCATAGGTTAAGGGCCCAGTCCCACGAGACTGCCCCCCACTTCAGATGCCATTTACAAGTGGTAGGTCCTCAGATTACCCACAATTTCTGTTGACCTGGTTGCTAGTCAGAGGTTCCCATGACCACCACCACCCCCATTTTGAATTCAGTTACTTGCTAGAACAGCTCATAGGACTAAGAGCAACACTTATTTACATTTACAGAGATCATGTGTGATAGAGCATACAGATGACTATCCAGATGAAGAGATACAAAGGGCAAGTTCTGGGAGGGTTCACCAACCCTGTTCACCAACATGGAAGTTCTCCAAACCCTGTGCTATTGGATTTTTATGGAGACTTCATCACGTTGGCATGAACAACTATTGACTCGTTTTCATCCCTCTTTCCTCTGTGGAGAACGGTCGGGGGGGCGAGGCACAGAGAGAGGTGGTAGGGCTGAAAATCCCAAGCTTCTAATCACAGTCTTTCTAGTAACCAGCCCCCATCCAGGGGCCACCCATTAGCCCATCCAGAGTTCTCATTAGAACAAAAGGCACTGCTATCACCCAGGAAGTTCTGGGGAATTTAGGAACTGTGTCAGGGACTGGGATCAAATATCAAATATTGGAACAAAAGAAGCTCTTAGTGCTCTGATCAGTTAGGAAATCACAAGGCTTTTGGAAGTTTTGTGCAGGAACTGGGGGCAGAGACCAATGAACATATTTTCTATAATTTCATAACAATACTTCTAATGGATTATTACTCACTGAAGGTGGGAATTGTCTTGTTTACATGCTGAATTCTTTTATGACTCAGAAATGTTTTCAGATGCAAGTAACAAGAAACCCAACCACAGTGGTGTATACAAACACGAGGCTACTTTTTTCTTCATATGAGAAATCTGTGAGTAGGCAGCTGCTGACATTGGTTCAGATGCTCAACAATGTCAAGGCAAATGTTTCTGGCCTTCTCTTGGCCTTTCTCAACATTAGCACTCAAGACAGGAAGAAGGAGGAAGAAGACCAGGCAGCACCAACATCAGAAAAACAGAAGCTTAAAAAAGAAAAAAGAAAAAAAAAAGAAGCTTTCCTAGGAACCTCACCAACTTCCACTTACATCTGGGTCACATGGCCTCCTCTGGCTGGAAAGTGGATGATAAAAGGAGGGTCAGGGATGAGAAGGGGAGGCAGGACATCAACTGACAACATCTGCTAGGATTCCAAAGTCTATGACAAATGTTGGTATATAGTAGGAGGTGTCTCCACAGTCCTTCATAAGTATCTGTTGAATGCATATGATGGAATGTTTATTCACAGATACTCAGTCCTCCTCCCTTGGGAGGTTGAGACATCCATGCTGTGTGGAACCTTGGCATCTAAACTTCCTTCAGCCAATGAAATGAACACAGAAGTGGCTTTAAGAGCCAGGTTCTCTTTCCTTTGCCCCTGTGATCATGGAAGCAGGTGTCAAAGTGGAGCCTGTATCCGCTCCAGTCCTTAAATGGACATGATGAGAAGAACACCCAGCTTACCCATGTTAGTGAAGGCACTGAGAATATTTAGTTGTTATTGCAGCCTAACCTAACCCATCCTGACTGATAACAATGTACGTACCCAGGCAAAGAAATCCACAACCAATCCCCAAATTCAAATTTTACAAACTATATTTCCTGATCACATTAATAGCAAGACTGTGCCTAAATGAAGATAAATGATAGCCACCTGGAAGTGAAACAAAATAAAAAATAGCTCCTCTGTCAAAGTGGAAATCAATACTGAAAAGACAGACTAGACATTTAAGATGATGAGACCACTGTATAAAAATACATACGGGGATGGGACTAAAGTCATTCTTAGTAAAAATTCATGATCTAAAGCTGATACTGCTAACATAAATCTGCTTAAACGTTGGAAGATTGAGAATAATTGGATGAAGAATTCAAAATAAGCTAGAAAATGAACAGCAAAATAAAAAGTGGAAGACATTAATAAAGATAAGAGCCTACATTAATCACAAAGCAAAAAGTCTGTGGAATTGATTAATCGAATCAAGGACCAGAACTCTGGAAGGATAAATCAAGTAGACAAGTCTCTGGGAAATAGGATTCCCCTCAAAGCAGGTAGAAAGAGATAGATACTCAATGTAAGGCATGAGAAACAGACAATATAAATTGGTACCATATTTCTGGTGGTCAGATTGACACAACTGTCAAAATGTAAAATGTGCGTACCTTGAAAATTTGATGGATAGATAAGTGTTAGGTTGAACTGACTGAGGTTCTCAAATGTTGAAGTCTCATGGAAAAATACTACTTTTTTGTAAGAAGGTTGAAACCCCAGACTTGGCGAACAGGGGATAAATGGAACTCCCCTCTCCAAAAGCCTTTGGAGAGGGATGTGTCTCAGTCATTGACCTTGGCCCCATGATTCTATGAATCAGTCCTATACAAAGGACATGGTCCTAGGTAGCCAACTTCCCCTCTTCTCCTTCTGGAAAATTTTCCTGGGTTCTTCTGGGCTCTAACAGCCCAAACCATCCCCAGGCTCCCAGAGCATCCCCAGACTCAAGGGGTGTTCACAATGATGCCTTCTCTACTCACTGAACTGTCTTTATCTGATGCCTCCAGGGAAGCTCCTTGAGTCAACTTGTCCCTTCTCATGCTGTGAAGCGGGGCCTTTTTGAACTCAGGTTCACATCCCCTCCTCCTCCTCCTCCTCCTCCATCATGTTGCCCTAGGCTTAAATCAGCACTTTTGGCTGGAAGGCTGGGGCTCATTCTGAGCTCTGGATCTCCCTCTGCCTTTAGCATTGCCATCTCCCATTGGAACATTCCTTTATGCCCAGAATCCTAGAATGCAAAGTGCAGATACATCCAGGCTTCTGGCCTAGAGTAGACTCTGGCCATTGGGATTCATGGCCAGAAATGAATGCCTATTCATTCATTGATGCATGTTTACATTTATTTATGTACTCTAGTCACTCAAAAAAATATGTATTTGCACACCTAATTAGTGCTGGACATTTTTCTAGGCACTGACGACTCAGCAGTGAAAACAACAGAGGAAAATCCTTGCCCTCCTAGAGCTAATATCCCAGTAAGGTGGATCAGCAGTAACCAAATAAGTAGGTGAACTAAAGTGTATGTCAGTAGTAAAGTCTATGGAGAAAAATAAGACAGAGAGGGAGGCTAGGGAGTATGTAAGGGGTAGAGGCCCCATTGAATGATGACATTTGGATAAAGGCCTGAGGGAGTGAACCCCGCAGGTTTCCAGGACAGTTCTGTTCCAGTAGAGGGGATGGCAAGTGAAAAGCCCTAAAGAGGAAGCATATGAAGAATATCTGAGGTGGGAGGTCCGTAGTGCTGGAGCTGAATAAGCAAAGGGTGAACGCTAAGAGGCGAGGTTAGAGGGAACAGTGGGGTGGAGGCTGTGGTCAGAACCCTGGCTTTCTTCTAAGTGAGCTGGGAGCCACTGGAGGGTCCTCAGATGGAGAGGGACATGAAAGACCTCTTGCTGCTGTGCTGGAAGCTGGGATAGACAGACACAGGTCAGTCAAGAGGCTTCTGTAATGATCTGGTGACAGGGGAGGGTGGTGTGCACCCGGGTGATGGCACGGAGGTGACACCATAGGCAGGGAGAAGGGGGTGTGTGAAGAAAGGGAACTGGAGCGGCTCCAACACCAGCCTTTAGCACCCAGAGCCCGCACCCCCTCCAGGAATCCCCACAGGGTGTCATGGTCTCTGGTAACTCCTCTTCACTCGCCTTCTTCCTCTCTGAGGACCTGCGTGTGATCGTGTCCAAAAGCTTGTTGCCCAGAACTCTGTGATTCTCCCTCCCGAGGGCTCTGTTCCTCGCTGTTGGATGAAAAATGAATAGGACGAGAACACCAAGTGAGCATGGGCTCATCTGAATTCTGCCTCAGCCCCCTTGCTCTCTTCAGTGACAGGAAAAACAACACCATGCAGGCTACTCAGTGAAAAAACAATATTGAATTAGGGCTGAGAGAGTTAGACAAGTAAACAATGAAATGTTCTATTATGATCGGTCTTTAGCCATTTAAGCTTCAGTTCAAGAAGGAATCATGATAAAGGTCTAATAGAAATGAAAATATAAGGAGGGTAGTTTTGGGTTACGTTTCAACCATTGCCTCAGCCTTGCAGCTCCAAAGTCGGTCTGACCGTGGCCGAGAAAGGCTCCCAGCCACAAGGGGACTTACACAGACAGGAAGGAGGTGGAAGGCAGGCATGTCTACCAACTGGCTGGGGTGGAAGCAGGAACCTTTCAGCTAAGAAGGTTTCATCCTGCACAACAGGAGCTTTTTCATTTTATTTTTAATGTCTGAGAAGCAACATGAGAATTCTGCCTGGGAGGCAGGAGCGGCAGCTTACAAGAAGCTTCTGGATGTCTTGTGAGATGCTGGATTGTAGAATAAATACGTCTAATAAAATCCCCCTGGTTACCCAGCTTTGAGGATTTGGAAATACCAGTGGACTGTTTCTTGAAGGAATTGCTTCACTGAAACTGGAAAAATACCTGCTCAGGACACCACAATCACAGCAGAGGACTTTGGAGTAAAGACACTATTCATCACTGAGGTCTGAGTCTTTGCAGCCGAGACACCGGCACATCCTTCCGGGGATAGAGAGAGGCAAGCCGAGGTCACCTCTTCCTTGGATCGTCTCGATGTCTCGTTCCTCTCAAGGAGTTCCCGTCTCTTCTCCAGAATGTCCAGAATCCCAGGGGAGTTCCAGAGTATAGGGTGCTCCAGAGCCCAGGTTGCCCATTCGAGGAGTCCTGCACTGGGCAGAAATGACCAGCCCCTAGGACTGCCATACTTCTCAGTCTTGGCCAAGGACCAACCCACAAAAAGGGTTACCTTGGTTCAAATCTAAGTACCTGGAAGGAGCTGCCGGATGGACGCTGTCAGTTATTCCTATTCTTGCCACGGCAGTTTGCTTCTTTGGAAGGGGAACTCGAGTGCTGTGTCTCTGGGTCTTCCACAAGCCCCCAGATCAAGCAGTCAATGTGAGAGAAGAGGCCAGGGAGGAAGAATTGCTTACCCTGGAGTAGGACCTTGGCCTGCCTCTAAAATGGGCCACACGGTTTAGATTTGGGACACAAGCCTTTCAGTACAAAGTGTGATTTTGCCTACAGTATTCTTTCTCTTGAGCACCCATGGTGACATTTAGCAGATGAATGAGAAGCCAGAGGCCCTGGCTTCTGGCCAAACTCAACGTGGCTACTACACTTGAGGTGAATCAAATTCATCCCCCCCCCCCCCATCGGCAAACTTCTGGTTATAGTTTGGCTTCCCGTGTGGCTTTCTCTACCGTAAAGACGGTGCTGGCCGTTGGGCTTGAATGAACGATTGTATTTCTCATTGTAAATGAATGCTTTGAAATTACACCTTCCATACCGGCCTTTACTTCAGTAAGTCCACCTCAGAAATGGGTCCGATGTCAGGGTCTGGACAATATTTCAGCCCAATAAACTGAGAACTGTATTGTGAACAGAAAAAGCAAATGCCACCCTAGAAGGCTTTTTGGAACTTAATAAGGCCACCTTCCTTAGACATTCCCCTAACTTGTCAAGCTCTTCTTTGGACCTCCTGTATTACAAATGTTTGAGAAGGTTCTTTGGGTGGATGACAGTCAACAAATCCTGTAAAGTGTAAAAGGCCCCATCATTCATCAACATCTGTGTTACCATGAGGTCAGCGCAGTGAGTCCAGGGTACAGGTGGGTACACTGGGGGTAGAGAACAAGAAAACCCTGGAAGGAGCACAGGTTAGCATGAAAATTATTTCTGTGCTGAGGTCCAAGACAGTTGTCATGTGTGGAAAGCCCCATCAGAAACATTGTGACCATGAATTTTTTGCACACGTGCAATAACCAGAAGAGCTGTTGATGATGAAGATTAACCAAAAGAGCATCCTCAAGTGCAGCAAAAGCTATGATTCACCAGATATTTGGGACAACAGACCAAGTTGCAGATAGATTTGTTTTATCTTGGAAAAGGGGAGATGTAAAGAATTTGATAGCATTTCTAAAATTTATTTTTTTTTCATTTCAACATTTTATTTGTTTGTTTGTTTGTTTATTTATTTGAGAGACAGATCGTGAGTAGAGGATAGGCAGAGAGAGAGGGAGACACAGAATCCAAAGCAGGCTTCAGGCTCTGGGCTGTCAGCACAGAGCCTGATGTGGGGCTCAAACCCATCAACATTGAGATCATGACCTGAGCCGAAGTCAGACGCTCAGCTGACAGCCACCCATGTGTCCTGATAGCATTTTGTTTTAATGAGGAGCGTTCCTTTGAAAATCCTATTTCTAGCTTCTCTTCGAATCTAGGGCTTGAGCAGCATCTGTCTTCTTTAAATGGGGCCTAGGGCTTCATTCACAGGGGGCCACCCGGCCAGCTGCCCTTGTTGATATCCCCAGTCTGGCTGGTTCCTTCTGCATTTATAACTCTCTGTTTTACAGAGAACAGAGCAGCAGGACTTCCCAGAGGACAGAAGTGGGTGTCTTCCTGTGTCTTCCCCGGGTCCTCACAGCCTAGGATAGATCACAGGTACTGACTTGTGGATGGCCAACCGGGAGCCTCAGGTCAGCGGGGTCCTTACACCCTTAGGGGGAGCAGAGCAGTGCTGGCAGTGCCATGACCCAAGCCAGGGGCCACACAAGGCCACACAGGAGGTGGCACCTTCCTGAGGAGTGGAGTGACCCCACCAGCTTTGCAGAATGTTCCATCATCTTGCTAGGCATGAAGAGGCTGGCCGCTGGTATGTGTGGCTCTGAGGCGGGGGAATGGATGAAGGTGCATGTGGGGTCGGCGTGTGGAGGCCCTTTCCCTCGGTGGTGTCGGGCGAGTGGTGTGCGTGCCGAGGGAGAGGGGCTTTGTATCTGCTGGCATCAGAGCAAGTACCTACATGGCATCTGTGTGGCTGTGACAGATGAGGAGCCTGTGTCTTGAACAGAGGGCATGAAATGTGTGGACAGCATCTGAATAAATGTGCCTCATTGTTCTCATCACACAGCTCTTTAAAATTTTTTTTTTCAACGTTTTTTATTTAGTTTTTGGGACAGAGAGAGACAGAGCATGAACGGGGGAGGGGCAGAGAGAGAGGGAGACACAGAATCGGAAACAGGCTCCAGGCTCCGAGCCATCAGCCCAGAGCCCGACGCGGGGCTCGAACTCACGGACCGCGAGATCGTGACCTGGCTGAAGTCGGACGCTTAACCGACTGCGCCACCCAGGCGCCCCTCTCATCACACAGCTCTTTGATCAGCATGTTATTTGTTTAATGGATAGCAGTCCTCCCTCCTCCAGGATAATTCATTCGGGTTCAACATTGAGAACAGAACTCCACCATCCGTCCTCACCTCACAGGGTGTTTGAGACTGATCTCCTGGTCCCGGTTTGCCTGTCTGGTTAGTTGGTTAGCTAGCTAGCTGAGCGGTCATACTTTTAAGTATCCTGAGTGGGTTTCCTGTCTTTTCTGAGCCCCATCTTTGGCTTGTTGTGCGAAGTCACCAAATCCCTGTTCTCTGTGTCAGCTCATTGCTGCAGAATTCTTTCTTCCCTTCTTTCTTCTTTTCGATTTTAATGAGTCTAAGTTATTTCAGAATATATTAGATTATTCTCTCCCTTGTGTTGGATACTGGAGGGGATGCAAGTAAACCGAACATTTATCAGTCCTCTCTTCTCTTAATTGAACGGGGGCTGACTGCTGCGAGGCTTGGTGTTCTGCCCAAAGATGTCCCTGGACATCCACAGCTGGGCTTCTGTCAGCTCTGTAAGCAACAAGGACAGGCCAGGGCGAAGGTGCTTCAGCATTTAGAGCTGGAGCCTCGGCGCGGGAACAAAGCCTGTTTGAGGCACCCCGTTTGAAGCCCTACTGAATCCATGATGGCCGAGTCCTACCTTCACTGGCAACCATCGGCCTCGTCCAGCGATTCACAGGGAGCTCATGCCAGCATTTAGGCAGCTTCCTATTTTGCAAATGATTCGTGATTCACAATGGACAGAAGATTGCTCTTCAGATGACCTGTCAGGGTGAGCCTGATTCGGGGATGGGATCCATAGGAACCTGTCCTCCATGTTCTGAGGGGTAGTAGAGATCTGAGGGGCCACAGTGGTGCAGGGGTGGTCCAGCTCAGGCTTGCTGCCAGCTTATATAATGCCTTTGAGTGGATTTGCAAGATGTGCCCCCTCTGGGTACATGGACACAACCCCATGGCCACACAGCTTGGCAATGGGAGGGCTCCTTCTCGGAGGAAAATGTGTCCCTTTCCCCTGGCACGTTCAGCCCTGAACCAGGGAATGTGCTTTGGTAAGGAAAGCGTAGACTGTATTTAAGGCCCCACTTGACCCCTGGTGCTTTGGGGGTGCTTTAGTGCGGAGCCCTGAAGCAGATGCCCCTCCTTCTCTGGTGGCGACTGGGCGAGCCTTTCCAGTGCTGGTTCTTTCCACCTCGAGAGTGTTAAAGACAAGACAGCATACCCAGAATGGAGTCGCTTATGCTAAGTCCCACTGCGCCAAACTAAGGCTTACCGTGATTACAGTTTTGGCTCTCCCAGGAAGGGAACCTTAAACCCTTGAATAGCCTGATCATCATGAGTCAGGTAATCTGCGTGATAAGCCCCTTCCATCCCCTAAAGGAAAGTAACCTTGCAATAAGCAACCCACCTTTTTTTTGACTTCCTTCTTCCCGCTCCCTCCTGCCTAGAGACCTGAGCTCTTTTTCGGACGCTCAACCGACTGAGCCACCCAGGTGCCCCATAAGGAGCCACTGTTTTCAGTTTGGTGAATACCTCTGCAGTCATTAAAAGACAGTCTTTTCGAACATTAAAACTATTTTTATTGAACTTAAACCAAAACTATAAATATATTGCATTTCGCAGAAGGCCATTTTGTGATAAGGTACACACACATAGTGACTTGGTTTCTTTCAAGTAGTGTCTCCTCTCTGGCTTAAGAATCCTGTATTGCTTTGAAAGGTCTTTTGCCAGGTCAGTCCTCTTCCCAGGTGACAGTATTAATGGTGTGGTACGTGGGTAAAGCGTCAGTCACAGCATTTAGAAGATGATGCCCACACCCATCCGTTTCCGGTCCAGGTGGACCGATTCTAGTGAATATCGAATTCTAGTGAATCGAATTCTAGTGAATTCGATTCTAGTGAATCTTTTCATCTTACAGCTACATGAGATATGCTTCTTTGGCAACAATTCTATCTGGCATTTTGTGATACTCTCTGTTCAGATTGCTGTTTTCCCTAGTTCTCCTGGAAGGCAGCTAATACTTGTTCTCTTTCCAAAGCATACCTTGCAACTGCTGCTGAAGGTTTGCCACATTCTGGTTGTAGGAAGCCACAGATGTCCTGCTGGGGCGGTCCTCTGTCTCCAAATCTTTTTGCCGGATAATCTGAGTGAGTTTACCGGTCTCATCTTTGGATGGGTGATCGATCGATCTGTTCAGTTAATCAGATGTTCTTTTCAGTGAGGAGTTTATTCTCCAATTCTTTTTTTTTTATGGTTATTTTTTTAAATTTTTAATCTCCAATTCTTGTCCTTTTGTTCCTTTTACTTAATCTTTCAGTTTCAGCTTTAGATGAATCATGCTTTTCACTTCCGTGTTTCTACAGGAAGATGCTGAATCGTTGTTACTTGAAAAACGTCAGAATGTGTTGTAGGAATGTGCTGGGTTTTTGAAAGATCTGGGTTTTCATTTCCTCTATCGTGTCCTGCAAAATCTTAATCTCCTCATCTTTCGCTGAAAGGAGCTGGGCGTGTTTAACGTTCATTTGCTCATGCTGGCGCGTGAGATCATCTGTCTTCCGTTTCTGGTCTTGTAAAGCACGAAGCCATTGCAGCTTACCCTGGCGTTGATCCTCAATGATCTTTTGTTGTTGTTTGATTTCGTCTTCCAGACGAACTCTTTCTGCATTCAGCTCATACACCTCGCATTCCAGTTCCATGATACGGTCTTGCGTTTGCGGGTCGGCCACAGGTACAGTTTGGCCGTCTTCTCGCAGACACTCCAGTTCGTCTTGCAGAAATGCATTCTCTTCTCTCGTGGATGCAAGACGAACGTCTTGCTCCTCCACGGTTTGCTGTAAAATTTCGTTTTCTCTTAAGACTTGGACGTACTTCTCTAATAGCTCCTGGAGCTCTGGCCTTCTTTCAAGTTTTTCGATACAGATTTCTTTGTCTTGAATAAGTCGTGTCAATCGCTTATGCTCCTCCAGAGCAGAGGAGAGCATTTCCTTAGTTTCTCTATGGTCGGCATCCATCTGCTCAACACTCTTTTTGAGTTGTAGTATTTCATCGTCTTTCTCTTGACTGCGTTGAATTAAACACTCCTGCTCTAACTGGGAGGACGACTTAGACAAGTTATACGTGTCGGTCAGTTCTTGAATAGCTTGCTCATACCTGGCTGTTTTCTCCAACAGCTTCTTTTCAGCCCGGCACAATTTTACTATTAACTGTCCTTTTTCTATTTTCAAGGCCCGCGTAATAGACTTTTTTTCCAGAGAATTCTTACGGTTACAGACAGTAGTTTCTTCCAGCCGACGTCTTACGTCTTCAAGCTCCAAAACCAGCTTTCCATTTTCCACCGTGAGGTTGCAAGCAGCTTTCTTTAAATTGCCATTCAGCTCTTCCATTTCTGAAAGGCTTTGCTGCAACTTTCTAACCGTCGTCTCCCTCCCCTTAAGTGAGTCATCTCCAACAGTATTGTCAGAGTCTTGATTAAGAGACGGTGCTGGCTCCTTCTCAGCGCTAGCAGATTCCTCCTCCTCTTGTTTCATGTGTTCCTTGAGTTCAGCGTTCTCCTTCGGGATGTTTAAATTACGTATTTGCGACGGATCTGACCGACGCAAATCATTAACGGCCGATTGACTCTGAGGTGATTCTTCGTTTTGCGCATCTAACTCTTTAGCTGTGTCCGTTTGCTCCTCTTCAAATGGACAAGCTCTCTTTTCGTCACTGAGATCGTGTTCCACTTTGCCGTTGATGCCGTTGCCTTCATTTTGTTGTTCTGATCGCTGGCCTCTCCTCAAAACCCTGGGCCGTGTAGTTTGTTTCTGTCCATCGAACTCCCCCAGCTCTGCTGTTGGGAGTTCCTTCTCGGTCCTACCCTGAGTGGATTTTTGTCCGTCGGCCTCCAAGTCACATCTGAAATGCTCTACTTCTGAATCCAAATTCACACCTCCTGGAGCCGTACCTTCAATCACTTCCTGCTCATGGCTCACTTTCCAAAGTGCCAGTTGAAGCGCTTCCCGTCCTTGACCTGATGAGTTTTCTTGTTCTAAAACGTAGACTCGCCCTTCAAGTTTCAGATCGTCTCCAATGAGATTGTCACCCTGGGTTAAGCTACACCGTGGCGTCATCTCCTTTTCCGCATCGGACAGCACTTGCCGCGGTCCAGACGCTTCTTCCACTGCTGTACTCTCGGAAAGAACTCTTTCCTTTTCCGTCACTGTATCACTTGGCCTCAACGCGGAAGGCTGCGATTCACGTTCTTCAGTCCTCTCTTTCTTTTCCTCATTGACCCGGTCCCATTCTCTCCTTAAAGCGTCTCTCTCACTTTCTACCGAAGATAATTGGTTATTGATGTATCTTACGGTGTCCTCAAGTTCTTCAATTTTCCTGGTAGACTCCACTTTTTCAGTCTGTAGCACTTGAATGGTGTTTTGCATATCCTCAATGACAGACTCCTCAGCTGCTCTGAGTCCAGAGTCGTCCTTCTCTAACAGATTTTCCAGTTCTTTGATTCTTTTTTCATAGCCTTTTGCCTTTTGATGGTACCTGCGACGTATTTCTGCCAGTGTCTGTTGATAGACGTTCTGCAGTACTGCCTTTTCAAGTTGATGGTCATCCATTGCCTCATTTCGATTCTGTTCAAGTTCCCTGATGGTAACCTGCAGTTTGTAGATTTCATTTTGCTCGTGGCTATTCGCTCCCGGTGCTGAAGTCTGGGAAAAATGCTTCCAGTGGCTAACTTCAGCCTCCAGTCTTAAAACTTCATTTGACAGTCTGCTTATTTCTTGTTGTGACCAAATGAGGTCAGCAAAGTCCAGGTCATCCCCCGGGGAAGCTGAAGCAAAGTAGTTGATACCGTAACCCAAGGAAGGGGACGCTGTGGTTGATCGAAGGGCTGATTGGAGCTTCAGCAACTGGTTCTTGAGCCCTATCTGTCTCACTTTAAGAAGTTTCATTTCTACCTCTTTCTGTTGTAGCTCGTATCGGTAGCTAAGAGTCTGCCGCTTTATTTGAAGCTCCGAGGCTTCATACTTCTCTTCCAGGTGACTACAAAGACGTTTAAGTCTCTGATTCTCCCATCTTAAGGTTTCCCGACTCCCTTCACTCTCTTTTCGGTCAGAGTCAGGCCCTTCTCCCACCTTTTCGGTTCCCTCCATCCGCACATCTTTGATGACCTCAGAGATGCGGTCAGTGAAGGAAGCCACACCGCCACCCACTTGCTCTAGGGAATGGCCCAGGCCACCAAACGAAAAGGACATCGCCGCGGGTCACAGAACTGACCTGGTCCGCTCGGCAAAAAGCGTCCAGCGCAGTCAGACAGTCCCGCTAAGTGTCTCCAAAGGGAGGGCTGCGGGAGGCTACTGATCAAATCACAATCAGGCGTTTCTAGGCAACGCCACACCTCACGCGGGGCTGCTAGGGTCCGCGCGACCCCTGCCCATGACCTCCCACCCCTTACCCTCCCCCCACTGCCCCGCGGCCATCCCTGGCGGTCCCCAGGTGCCTGTGAGCACCTGCGGCGGAAAATGCGACCGGCCCTGGACTTTCCGGGAAGTCCAATCAAAGCGCACAGGGCTCTGCAGCTTGTGGTTTCCAGGTAACAATTTCTTGTAATTGACATGAAATGTACACAGTGACAGCACCCATCCACCCGGGAGCGTAGAAACAGGTCTACACCCGCGCATGGCCACAGTCCTAACGGGGGCATCCGGAAGCTCCCGGGTACCCCAAACCCTCCCGTCTTCCTCTCCCACCATCGCCCCCCCCCCACTACCTCCCCGCCCCGTGCCCGGGTGTGGCTGTTCCCGGCCTCCAGGACCGCGGGGTCACGCCACTGGCGCCTGCTGCCCCCTCCCACCAAGGCGGCGCCTGAACGCGGGGCTCCGCTCGCTGGGCGGGGCAGCCCAGGTTGGGGGGGCGGCGGGGGACAGGCCGCGCGCCGCGCCCGAGCCTGGCGATCATCTGCCATCCCGGCCCCGCGCGGCCCCAGGCGGGAGGCGCCCCTGGAAGTGACGCGGCGAGGGCGGGGCTCCGGCCCGGGAGCAGCAGCCGCGCAGCCACCGCTCAGCCGCCGCAGTAGCAGCCGCAGGAAACGCCGCCGCCGCGCCGCAGTAACCGCAGCAGCAGCCAGGCGGCGAGGGCGGAGCTCCGGCCGGGGAGCAGCCGCCACCGCGGCCGCCGCCGCGGCCGCCGCTCAGCCGCCGCAGTAGCAGTCGCAGGAAGCGCCGCCGCCGCCGCCTCAGTAGCCGCAGCAGCAGCCAGGCGGCGAGGGCGGAGCCCCGGCCCGGGAGCAGCCGCCGCCGCCGCTCAGCCGCCGCAGTAGCAGCCGCAGGAAGCGCCGCCGCCGCCGCCTCAGTAGCCGCAGCAGCAGCCAGGCGGCGAGGGCGGAGCTCCGGCCCGGGAGCAGCCGCCGCCGCCGCCGCGGCCGCCGCTCAGCCGCCGCAGTAGCAGCCGCAGGAAGCGCCGCCGCCACGCCGCAGTAACCGCAGCAGCAGCCAGGCGGCGAGGGCGGAGCTCCGGCCGGGTTGCAGCCGCCGCCGCGGCCGCCGCTCAGCCGCCGCAGTAGCAGCCGCAGGAAGCGTCGCCGCCGCCGCCTCAGTAGCCGCAGCAGCAGCCAGGCGGCGAGGGCGGAGCTCCGGCCCGGGAGCAGCCGCCGCCGCCGCCGCAGTAGCAGCCGCAGGAAGCGCCGCCGCCGCCGCCTCAGTAGCCGCAGCAGCAGCCAGGCGGCGAGGGCGGAGCTCCGGCCCGGGAGCAGCCGCCGCCGCCGCCGCCGCTCAGCCGCCGCAGTAGCAGCCGCAGGAAGCGCCGCCGCCGCCGCCTCAGTAGCCGCAGCAGCAGCCAGGCGGCGAGGGCGGAGCTCCGGCCCGGGAGCAGCCGCCGCCGCCGCCGCGGCCGCCGCTCAGCCGCCGCAGTAGCAGCCGCAGGAAGCGTCGCCGCCGCCGCCTCAGTAGCCGCAGCAGCAGCCAGGCGGCGAGGGCGGAGCTCCGGCCGGGAGCAACCGCCGCCGCCGCCGCCGCCGCGGCCGCCGCTCAGCCGCCGCAGTAGCGGCCGCAGGAAGCGCCGCCGCCGCCGCCTCAGTAGCCGCAGCAGCAGCCAGGCGGCGAGGGCGGAGCTCCGGCCCGGGAGCAGCCGCCGCCGCCGCCGCCGCCGCTCAGCCGCCGCAGTAGCAGCCGCAGGAAGCGCCGCCGCCGCCGCCTCAGTAGCCGCAGCAGCAGCCAGGCGGCGAGGGCGGAGCTCCGGCCCGGGAGCAGCCGCCGCCGCCGCCGCGGCCGCCGCTCAGCCGCCGCAGTAGCAGCCGCAGGAAGCGCCGCCGCCACGCCGCAGTAACCGCAGCAGCAGCCAGGCGGCGAGGGCGGACCTCCGGCCCGGGAGCAGCCGCCGCCGCCGCCGCCGCCGCCGCGGCCGCCGCTCAGCCGCCGCAGTAGCGGCCGCAGGAAGCGCCGCCGCCGCCGCCTCAGTAGCCGCAGCAGCAGCCAGGCGGCGAGGGCGGAGCTCCGGCCCGGGAGCAGCCGCCGCCGCCGCCGCCGCTCAGCCGCCGCAGTAGCAGCCGCAGGAGGCTCAGCCGCCGGAGGCGCAGCCGCCGCTGCCACAGTAGCCGCACCAACAGCAGCCGCAGCGGCAGCAGCAGGTGCAGCGGGCGCAGCCCCCGCCGCCGCAGCAGCCGCAGGGGCAGCCGCAGCAGCAGACGAAGCCCGCGCAGCCGGCGCAGCCGCCGCCGCTGCCAGAGGATCAGCCGCAGCAGGCGCAGCAGCGGCAGCAGCCGCTGCCGGCGCCGCCGCCGCCGCCGCCGCCGCCGCCGCCTCCGCCTCGGCCTCGGCCTGGAAGCGATGTAGCCGCACCAGGCCCGAGCCCCGCGGGCCGCCGCTGCCCTTGAACCACATGAAGCAGCTCGCCAAGCAGACCGTGGGCAGGTGAGTGAGCCGTGCCGGGCCGGCCGAGAGCGCGCGGGCCGGGGACCGGGGGTCGGTGTAGGGGCCCCGCGCTCCGGCCCGGCCACCCTGCCGCCCGCTCTGCGCCGGGTCCGCTGCGGGCCAGGGAGGAGGGCTGGGCCACGCAGCGGCCAGGCACCCAGCTCGGAGCCACCGTCCGAGCGCCCGGGAACAGCGGGGCGGGCCGGCCTCCCGGGACGCCCCCCGCGCGGGTCCCCGCCGCCCATTGCCCCGCCCCGCTGAGCATCGTCCTCTGGGGTCTGGACCCAAGCTTTCCCCAGGCCTCCCCCCCACCCCGCCCCCTGCCCAGGCTCTGAGCTGTCAGCAAAGGGCCTGACGCGGGGCTCGAACTCACGGACCGCGAGACCATGACCCGAGCCAAAGTCGGACGCTTAACCAACGGAGCCACCCAGGCGCCCCTTTTTCAGATTTTAGAAAAGTAAAAATATACATATGCTGTTACTGTATAATCCATGGTGTGCGTCAGCAGCCCTTCGTTGAATATGTTAATATTTCTAGAGTGAAAATATAAAGGTACTTCATGCTAAATGGAACACTTAAAGATTGTAAATGGTTTCATATTAGTTCAGGTCAAGTTTTGTTAGCAAATAAGTTGCCAAAACACCTTGTTTTTTAGATTTCAAAATGATGGATAAGGGCTTATGGAGCTGGTTTACTGAGTAGTAATGCTCCTATTGAGAGAGTCTGAGATGGTTTTTTGTTTTTTGTTTTGTTGTTTTGCCTTTTACTCTACGTAATGCCCCCTTACTCCAAAAAGTTAGAAACCACAATGATGTTCTGTAACTAGGGGTCACAGACTCAAGTGCCAGGCAGGTAAAATTAATAAGCGAAGGGAAGGTAGATGTAAGGCAGTAGAGAGAGGCGAGGAATAGCAAAACTAGCTCATTGCACGGGCTTGCTTGCTCTTGGCAAGTCTAGCTACCTGTGGACATGGGGAATGTGGGTGCAGGAACACCCATCTTCCCACTTTTAAGGATACTCCAGAACGCTGATTTTTTTGTGAAGTTTATCGATACTTAAGTATCAGCAGTGAAAAAGGAAAAGAAAAGAAACCGCTGGACGTAGGCCAGAGAAAATATATCTGCAAGCTTTATCTGGCCTTGGGCTGCCTGCTCTGACCTCCGGGTGCGAGACTGATTCTTACCGAACGAAAAGTTGGACCGTGGTGTTTTGGTAGTGAACGCTTTCTTGAGATGGGGATGGGACGTTTGCTTTATCATCGTTCGTTGTGCTTTACGTATATGTCACATAATTTTGCAGTCAGATGCTCTATCCCTGAGCTATACCCCCTAGTATATAATTTTGGAGCGTAAAATATTTCAAAAGAAAAAAACACTGGAGCACTCCCTTATTTTCTAGCCAGTGGGAAGTTTTCGTTCTCTTCTGTGAATTTGAAAGTTTAATGTTTATTTATTTTGGAAAAGGGAATGAGAACCCCAAGTGAAAATAGGGCCCTCTTTTTTAAAAAGTTTGAGTTAAGGGGGGTTAGATTATAATGTCCCTGCCTTTCCAGGGCCACAGTGATCTGAAGTGCCGTTGCATGTGCGCCCCCGTATTTGGACTGGGAGGTGTGCCTCATCTTCTGTCCTCTCAGACCGTATCCCTGGTCCTATCCCCATACCTACCGCCACACGGCTGATGACTTTCAACTTGATGTCTTTTTTTTTTAAGTTTATTTATTTATTTTGAGAGAGAGAGCGAGAGCGAGAGAGAGAGAGACAGAGGGAGCACACACAAGCAGGGA
Source organism: Neofelis nebulosa (assembly GCF_028018385.1). Lineage (NCBI taxonomy): Eukaryota > Metazoa > Chordata > Mammalia > Carnivora > Felidae > Neofelis > Neofelis nebulosa. Next base: position 20,188,846 of record NC_080799.1, on the reverse strand, counting down.
AGGGGCAGAGAGAGAGGAAAAGAGAATCCCAAGCAGGCTCCACGCTGTGAGGGTGGAGCCTGACGCGAGGCTCAAACTCACAAACCGGGAGATCGTGACCTGAGCCGAGATCAAGAGTCTCGGCTTAAGATCAAGATGCTTGATCAAGACTGACCCCCCCTCTGGGTGCTCCTTAATTTTATGTCTCTAGTCCTGGCATCTCTTCATCTCCAGATTGATCTTTGCCTTGAACTTCTCTATTGAAATGTCCTGCTGGAATTCAGCTCATGAACTGCATCCTCAAATTGGCCTTCTTTCCCTGTATTCCTTAGGCCGTGGGTCAGCAACCTCTGGCCTGTAGGCCAAATCCTGCCCACTGCCTGTTTTGTGAAAAAGGGTTATTGGATCACAGCCACGCACTGCAGCAGTACAGTCAAGCAGATCTCACGGTGACCGTATGGCCCACGGAGCCCATGCTATTTACCGCCTGGCCCTTTGCAGGAAGAGTTTGTGGACACCCGCCCTGGCGCACTGAATGCCGGAAACCACATCTCCTCTGTCACCTGCGATCCCCCTCTTTCTCCTCCATCTTCTTTATATCCAGGCTCTCCCTGCCATCTGGCAGCTCTGCCTCTGGACCATCTCTGACTTGGTCTCTGCCTCTCGGTGGCCTTAGTTAGTTCAAGCTTGCGGGGTTTTTTCTTTCTTCTTTTTTTTTTTTTTAATGAAATGTACTGTCAAATTGGTTTCCATACAACACCCAGTGTTCATCCCAACAGGTGCTCTCCTCAAGGCCCATCACCCGCTTTCCTCTCCCCCCCCCACCCCCCATCAACTCTCAGTTTGTTCTCCGTATTTAAGAGTCTCTTACGGTTTGAACTGTTTTTTGTTTTTTTTTTTTAACCTGGACTCACAATTGTCTTCCAACCGGCTTAGCTAGCTTGAGCTGGATTTTATCCATACGTGGGACGTCTGGGCCTCCACTTTGGTCCGACATGGCCAATCGAAATTTTAATGGTCATAGCTATTCCTCTCTAAATTATTTTCTTCTGATGACATCATGACGTTCGGAGGACATTTTATGTCGTCCTAGTATTGCTAAATCGTCTGTGAAACGATAGTGCTGTCATTGAGTTACGGTGCGGCAGATAATTTACACTGGATCGTATGTCACCGTGCGTGATATGATGAATGTCGTGTTTCACCGTTAGGCTGGTAACATTAGATGCTGTCTTGTAAAAAATCTACCTATTTTAATTTTTTCTGTTAAGGTTGAAATGAATGTGTCCCATATTTGTATTTCTTGATGAGTTTTCTGTATGTGTTATTTGGTCATTTAATTGCCAGTTGTCAATTTCGTTTTTTAATCGCCAGTTTCGGTTCAACACCTGTCTGCTGAGAACCTGTCAAATGCTGGGGTGAAAAAGATAACGGATTCCTAGGAATTTGAGTGGGGAGAGAGACCTACAAGCAGATAATTTGAATACAGCCGGTTGTACTTACTCTAGCAGGCCTTAGGAAGTATGAATGCCACATCTTGATTTATTTATACATGACAAGGTAAACAAGTTCACGTTCTTATCCTCACGTACATTACGTAATGAGTGCAGGGACAGAATCTTGAGGGAACACATTCACGACTAGGTACAGGTTTGATACAAGATTCAGAAAATAAAGCGGATTCTGTTGAAAATCCGACCGACCCTGTGGTTTATAGAAGAAACTGCTTTTGAATAGGAGGAGCCTCTTTGTAGCCAGTGACACGAAAGCAATATTAAGTTCATCTCAGCTCTCCAGGTTTCAAGACTCGTTTCTGAAGTCTTGCTATTCCCTGTGAATTACAGCTTATTCATTCCTTGCCTAGACTCCTTCCTTTTGATTGGTCCCAGCATGGTTCTCTCTGTCCTTTCTCACAGTTCTTTTTTTTAAGTGTCTTCCTTATCAGAGATACTTCGGCCTGGTTGTCCACTTGATCTCTCCATTCATGTTTCATTAGCAGTTTTTCTATCATTTCTGAATGGGTTCGTTAAATTTCTGCCTCCTAAAGCGTTTATAGTAGAAATGGTAGACTGAGTGACCAGGTACTCAAATGAAAATAAATGTTCAGAACTGCACAGAAATTCTTCCAAGCAGTGACCAGCTCCCTGTCAGTGTGAACATTTAGAAGTCTACCAGCTTGGTACCTGCCACATGGTCGCTGGATACTTTGATGCATAGACAGGACTGGCCACTTGAACCCATGCCCGTCTGTACCTTGGGGAAATACACGAAAGTACTTCTACTTCACTAGGTACGGTGGGTGCAGGATAGATGTAGCGTGGGCGCTGGCATGGGGTCGCTGAGACGTGCCCAGGGGTCCGTGAAGCCTTCTCGGACATGGGACACCTGAATAATCTTGAGAACAGGAAGGTAGGGGTGATGGGTGGTAGAGAATTCCCAGGGAGAAGAAAAATTCTCGGGGGAAACCTAACCTAATCTTGTCCTTTAACTTCATGTTTTGTTTGTTTGCTTTAAATTGGAAAAAGGCAACGCTATCTGATTGCTAGCAGTGGAAAAAGTCTGTCCAGCTCTTATTTTCCATTGAGGTAGTGAACTAACGGCTGTTTGTAGATCCATATGTTCTTAAGTCCAGAGCAATTGTGGTGTTTAAATTCACAAGCCTCTGGATGCATTTCCATCCAATAGATAAAGTTGGTTCTTAAAAGCTTTGAAGCTCTGAAATCAGGGGACTTAGATGGCTCATAGTTAAGTAACCAGCTCTTGATTTCGGCTCAGGTCATGATCCCACGGTTCATGGGTTCGAGCCCCATCCCGTGTCAGGCTCTGCGCTGATAGCTTGAAGCCTGCTTAGGATTCATTCTCTCTCTCTCTCTCTCTCTCTCTCTCTCTCTCTCTCTCTCTCTCTCTCTCTCTCTCTCTCTCTCTCTTCTCTCTCTCTCTTCTCTCTTCTCTCAAAATAAATCAACATTAATAAACAAGGTTTAAAACCAGTGTACCCTTATTTTCTTTGCTTAATAATAACTGACAGCCATCTTTCCCCAAAATAGACAATTTTTAATTTTTTCTGCTAAGGTTGAAATGAATGTGCCCCATATGTGTCTGTGAACATCTGTGGAGGCATCATTTCTCACAGTGAAGCTTCTCATGTCCTTAATTTGCATCATGCTTGTTCATCTCCCCTTAGAACCTTTTCACTACTCTCATGGCTTTTACCTTCTTGGACACGCTAGGATGTGTAACGTTCCTCAGACAACCCCAAGATGGCAGGACTAAAACACACGAACACCTGTGGCCGTGGACGTCGACTCTTAGAGACGGGCAGTATCGATCGGCCTTTGTGCTCATCGGTGGAGGACCATTGTTCGAAAAGCTTCCGGGCCAGTTTTGGGGGATCGTGGTTTGAGGACCACTGCAGTAGAATTGGGGGAGCCCATCTGTGCAGAAGGTTGAGGAAGCCAAGCTGGTGATTGAGGAGGTGTCCTGTGGTGGCAGGTGAGCCAGGACTGTGGAGGAAGGGGAAGGGACACGAGTGAAAGTCGAGTCAGGAAGCAGGAAGCGATGGCAGCAGCCTAAGGGAGAGGTGATGGCCCCCAGAGCAGGACAATGGCATGGGACTGACGTGAGAAACTAGTTAGCACCATGGCTTTAGGGGCGAAGAAGGGAGGGGTTGGCGTGATTCGGGTTATGTCTGGATGTTATTTACTGAAGTCGGTGACGCAGTGATTATTCGCTTTTCCATTCGTTTCAGATGCTTCTCTTTTTTGAACCATAGAATTCTCACACCTGCCTCGACTTTCTGTTGACTTTGTTTTCATCGACACGTGGCTTCGGGTGGGTGTGTTTGTGCGCACCGACACCACACTGTGCTAATAATAACTGTGGGTGTGTAATGTGTTCTCAATCTGGCAGAGCTGGGCTCCTTTGGCTTTCCTTTTACAGTTGCTGTCTCCCATTTCTGTGTAGAAGTGAATTTTGGTATCGTTTCTAGTTCCTAGAAAAATGCTATGATTGTGATTGGTCGAGAGCACATTAATCCATATATTTAGTGGGTCCCTGCTATGGGGTGGGTCCTGAGAACCCAAAAATAAGTAAATCCCAGGCATTGATGGCCTGGCATATCTGTGAACTAAACTTTGGGGAGGATTGATGTCCTTTCCCATGAGCCTGGCACATCTCTTTCTACACACAAAGGTTTTCTGTGCTTCCTGAGGGCTTTGTTGTCATTGGAAGAGTGCCTGATTAGTTCAGTTGGCAAACGTGAGTGATGTTAATGTCTGTCTATATCTTTATGTACTAAATAAAGATGTGCTAAATTAGTCACAGCTGATCATTTTTGTTACTTCTTTGGATTTCTACCTATGTATTGTCTATGTTTTTATTTCTCCTTTTCCTTTTCTTTCAGCAATTTCTTTTTCATCCCTCATGTAATTGGTTAGACTCGAAAATAATGTGTAGCTGTATAATTGTTTCTAGCAATATTGTCTAAAGGGCGTGTGATTTCACCCTAATTAGGCGTTCCAGAAATGTGGTAAGGTGAAGTCGTGTTTAAGTGCGAATGTCCTAATCTGAGTGGTTCTCAGTGGAAATCTACAAGCATTTTCCCTCTGCTTTTGGAGCCACACACCTTGTAGTGTGTCTGATGTTTGAGCCTTTGTTCCAAGGCTCAGTCATAAGGTTGGCAGGCGTGTGGCTTAAAGGCAGAATACTGAATCGAGGTAGCCTAACCGTATGGAGAAAACAATCACAGTGCACTTGGACTGAGGAAGGAACTGGAAGAGAAATTTGAAATGGAGCCTATGTGGCAATAGGTTTTTATTTGTTCGTTAGTTTTAATTTTTAAAAGGTTTTTATTTTTGAGAGAGAGAGAGAGAGAGAGAAAATGTGAGCAGGGGAGGGGCAGAGAGAGAGGGAGACACAGACTCCGAAGCAGGCTCCGGGCTCTGAGCTGTCAGCACAGAGCCCAACACGGGGCTCAAACCTACACATCGCGAGATCGTGACAGGAGCTGACGTCGGATGCTTAATTGACTGAGCCACCCCGGCGCCCCGGCAATATATGTTAACATAACTTCTAAAGAAGTGATCAGCAGGTCACAGGGCAGTGGACTTAACTGCAGCCTTTGACTCTTAGAACAGTCTTTAGGAATAGAAACCTTGCTCCCTGTAGATGTTACAGGGAGGTTCTGACGGCCTCTCCCCCCCCCCCCCAAAAATCATCCACACACACAAATTGGCAGAGAATTTCGCGGACTCCACAGACCTCTTCAAGCCCGTGGCCAAGAACCCCGGGCTAGCTCCTGGAGAGATGTGTAGTCACGGCTCCCACGCTAGAAACACATCTGTGGAGAAGCGCCGTTTACAGGTGTCTACCTCCCGTGTAGGTGGGTGGTGTTCCGCTGTTCTCCAGAACACACACTTGACGTCTGTGAGAGCCTTGCCCAGAAAAGCTGAGATGGGCAGCTGTCTCATCTCTCCATGATGAGATCTGGCGATCCCATGAAATTCCTTTCCCTGAATAATCGGCTTCTTCTGATAGTCCGTTCCATAATGTTTTCAAAGCTTTTAGGTGAGGGCTTAAGAAAACGAAGACTCCTGTGGGGCAGCTGGAGTCTAGTAAAGAGTAACTGGACTTGAGTCCGTGTGGTCCCCCAGCTCTCTGTCTGACCTTGGCCGCGCGAGCCTCCCGGCTGCGCTCCCACGCTGGTGAGACGGGGCTCCTGCTACCACCTGGGAACCGGCCCTGGGAGATTTAAGAAGGCGCCATGAGGTAAGGAGGCGTCAGAAGACAGGGAGGAAACAGTACGAAACAACAGGTTAGCACTGGAAAAAGCAGGCGGGTTAGATTTTACCTCACCATTAGGGGCCAAAGTCGATTCCAAACGGATGAAGAGTTTCAAGTGAAAACCCAGAACCACAGAATGGAGGAAAAGATGGAAAGTTCTTCATGCTCTGGCATAAAAGTACAGAGAATGAACAATAAAAGATAACCACGCAAATAAAACCACCACTGTGAACTTAAGCACACAAGAATTAAACTTCTGTCTGCCTATCTCATAATTAAAATTATGGCCAATGACTAGTTGGAAACAGGAGCAGCCACCACGGAGCATTAATATCTTTAATGTATAAAGCTGTGTTATCGATCAGTTGAAAGATCTCGCAGTTCAGATTGTGAGATTGAGCCCTGCATCAGATTCTGTGCACTGATCTCGAGGAGCCTGCTTGGGATTCTCCCTCTCTCTCTGCCCCTCCCCTATTCACACTCTCCCTGGCTCTCTCAAAATAAATAAGTCAACTTAAAAAAAAATCACATCTCCATAAAAACCAAGTTTCTGTGGCTGATACACTCTTTGAATGGGCACCGTGGCCAGTATTCTGAGTAATTGCTAGACTTTCCCTGGGTAAAAATTCTACTGGCACATTCTCTGGTAAAGATGAACACTCCCAAACAGTTCAGCATAGAAAGGGCTGAGCCTCGGACCAGACACAGTGATGAGAAAGACCGAGTCATTTGGAGCACATATTGGGGGAGGTAGGGACCATGGTGGTTCCCTAAAATTAAGGTGGGGATAGCATAGACCAATGGGGGTATCTTTGTGTGAAGGAGCCACCCCAATTTGTATGTTACATTCCAGACTCATGATTCGTCACGAAAAGTAATCTTCCCAGATAGCCTGTATTTAATATTATTAAAACCTCCATACTACCCAAAGCTGTCTACAGATTCAGTACAGTTCCTATCAAAATTCTAATGGCATTCTTCACAAAAAAAAGAAAAACAATTGTAAAATCCACATGGAACCACAAACGACTGAAACAGCAAAAGCAATCCTGAGCTAGAAGAACAAGGCTGGAGGCGTCACACTTCCCGATTTCAAACTCCTTGATCCTTGAACAACGTGGGTTTGAATTGCATGGGTCCACTTATATGCAGATTTTGTACAGTACTATACTGTAGATGTACTTTCTCTTCCATACAATTTGCTTAGTAACATTTTCTTTCTAGGGGTGCCTGGCTGGCTCAGTCGGTTAAGCGTCCAACTTCGACTCAGGTCATGGTCTCGCAGTTCGTGAGTTCGAACCCTGCATTGGGCTCTGTGCTAACAGCTCAGAGTCTGAAGCCTGGTTTGGATTCTGTCTCCCTCTGTCTGTCCCTCACCTGCACACACACACACACACACACACACACACACACTCTCTCTCTCTCTCTCTCTCTCTCAAAAGTAAATATTAAAAAATTTTAAAAAGTAATTACATTTTCTAACTTTCTTTATTGTAAGAAGACATTAAATAATGCACGTAACATATAATACATGTTAGCCAACTATTTATGTTCTCAGTGATGTTTCTGGTCACCAGTAGCTACTAGTAGTTAAATTTTCAGGGAGTTAAAAGTTACGTGCCAATTTTTCACTGCACAGGGTCAACACCCCTAACTCCTATGTTGGTCAAGGGTCGGCTGTATATTACAAAGCAGTAGTCATCAAAATAGGATGGTATTGGCATAAAAAAGATACATGAATGGAACAGACTAGAAAGCCCAGAAATAAACCTGATTAAGAAGAGATTTTGGATCTCTTTCTAAAATTAATTTTATCAATGTAATATGTGGCTGAGTGTCCATAAAGGCAGGAAACACAGTGTCAACTTATCTTCAAGCTGTATGTTAACATTTTCGCATAATATGTTCCACATAGATTTCAGTCTCCAGATACCTTTCTAGGTAAAGTACCTCTCTCTAAATTGAAAGCAAAGGGTCTGGTCGGTAAAATGAAAACAAGGATAAGAAATACATTGATTTGCTTTGTAATCAAATGACTTGATTACAGGGTGTCAAATGACTCGACTGAGATCGCCGTTTGAACCAGAAGTCCCACTATGGCACCTCGATTGCCATCATTCTGGGTATTACGTACAGCAACAGTGCTGCCCCTTTGGACTGCAGAGGACTCCTCGGAAAGTACCGTGATCTGGCAACTGAGGCTCGAGCAACTCAGGATGTTCCTCTGCCGGTTGACGGCCGCCAGGTCGGCTTTCTGGAAAGGTCTACATAGTTAATGATAATTGGAAAGCATGAGTGGGAAAAAGCTGTGAAAATACTTTGTTTCTTTTTAAAGTAAAGATGAGATGCCTGAAGGAAGGAGTACTCAGTTGTTACTATTTGTGTGTGTAGTATTGAATCACGTTCCTGGACTTGTGACAAACTTGTTTCAGTAAGGCTGTGCAGCTCAGAAATGATCATTTTAGGAACTGAAGGTTCGGCTTCTCTACAGCGGTCTTTTTTTATTTTTTTTTTTAATTTATTTTAAGTAGGCTCCATGCCCAATGCGGGGCTCAAACTCATGACCCCCAGATCTAGAGTTGCACATTCTACCGACTGAGCCAGCGAGGCGCCTCTAGAGCAGTCTTTTCTGCAAGGGTGGCCTGTGGGTCTCGGCCATGGAATTCTGGGAGGAAAGGGCCTCTTAAAGAAGCAGGATCTTGTTCCAGACCTGCTTTTGAACAGAGGTGAGGCCTGGAAACTGGCATTTTAAATCAGCACACTCCCCACCCTCAGTGATTCTGTACACGCCCAGGTCTGGGAGCCACTGGTCTTGAGGCTTTGTTCTTGTTTGGGGTTGCTATTCTTTGCAGACTTTTGTTTGCTGGTTTTTTTTCTTTGGTTTTGCTCAAGGAGCCCTCTGATGTCAACATCGGTGGAATTTCTACCCATGTTATCATTCATTTCTGCCTGTTTTGTTTATTTTTTATTTTTTTATATTAGAGAGCGAGAGCGTGCATACACACGCGGGGAACGGGGGGAGACAGGGGCCGAGGGAGACGGAGAGAACCCCAAGCAGGCGCCACCCTCCACACGGAGCCCGACGTGGGGTTTGATCCCACGACCCTGGATCATGACCTGAGCTGAAGTCACGAGTTGAACGCTCGACCGACCGAGCCACCCAGCCGTCCGTCCCTAGCTGTTTTGTTTTAAACTCTGGGATAGTCATTATTACATTTCACGAGTTCCTTTGCATTTCTGGATTTCTGACTCTGAGCTTTTCATTTTTTCCCACAGAGCTGAGAAAACAGAAGTCCTCAGTGAAGATCTGTTACAGGTAACAAAATAAAATCTTCTTAAAGTGCTTTGCTTAAAGAGGAAAACAAAACAAAGCCTCATCGGCGAGAACTGAAGCAGATCTGTGTACGTACGTCTGTATGTATGATCTGAGACACGATGAGACTGATCGGCATGGTCCCGAGCAGGAAAGAAAAGCAGTTGGGTTGCACGGTGATAACAAGGGGATCTGGAACTTCGGTGTCATGTTGTGAAGTTCAAATGGGGCTGTCCTGCTTTCAAGTGCCAGGTGTCGGGGTGGGGTGGGGGAGGCGCTGGCTGGCCTGGCCGGTCCACCGGCACTGCAGCCTGGTCACGGCTCCCGGGCAGGCTGCGGGCCTGTCGCTCGCTATGACGGTGTCCTTGATGGGACAGGCCCTGCCGGCAACAGCCTAGAGTTTCCACTTCTTGCCTCTCATGCTATCATCCTCCACTTCTGGGCTGAGTTGGCTCCTGAAGGACTTAGAGTCTCAGTGACGGTGACCAGACCTGTCAGAACCACCCTGAGGCCCTGAGGTGGCCTGTGATCAGCCTGGACTTCTCTGCCCTGCAGGAGGAATATTTTCTGCAGGGGCTTGGCCGGGCCCACTGCACTTCGTCTCTCACAGGCTTCCCTAACATTGGGGCTGGGGGTTTCTTCCAGAAGGCCTGGGACCCTTTGTACACATCCCTTCACTCGGCCTCAACCCCTTTCCGTCTCCGCCCACCCCAGAGCATGCCGGGAAAGACAGAACCCTTCTGCACTGAGGTTTCTCTTAAGCCTCCTTGCTTGTGTCCTTGCTTTTCACCTGAGCCCCTGAAGACCAGCAATCTGCTCCCGGGTGACTTTCTGTCTCTTCCCACAGAGAGGAGCCGGCATAGCTTAGAAAACTGGTGCCATGCCAGCCCATGTCAGAATATCCTTCTAAATTATGACAGCCACCTGCAGGTAGAAGATTCTAAGAGCCCGTTTTTGTTGTTGTTGTTGTTGTTGTTGTTGTTGTTGTTGTTGTTGTTTTTTAAGGACCAGAAGTTTTTATTACGAGTAGGAGGGTTTGTTTTTTTTAAGAATTATTAGATAATCATATTCTTTTTTTTCCATTTTTCTTTTTAATGTTTATTTTATTTTTGAGAGAGAGAGAGAGAGAGAGAGAGAGAGAGAGAGAGAGAGAGAATGTGAGCAGGGCAGGGGCAGAGAGAGAGGGAGACACAGAATCTGAAGCAGGCTCCAGGCTCTGAGCTGTCAGCACACAGCCCAATATGGGGCTTGAACTCCTGAACCGTGAATTCATGAGCTGAGCCAAAATTGGACACTTAACCGACTGAGCCACCCAGGAGCCCTGACAATCTTATTCTTAGTAATATTTCCTCATTGGCTTTTATCGTATATTTCAGCTTCACTTTCAGACTTTCAGAAATGTTGCTTGGGCTCGATAACCTTTAACTAGACTAGGTTTCACATCAGTGTTCTCTCTCCCACATCCCACGTTAGTAATAAATATGCACAATCTCCTTGAACCCTTGAAGCCCCAAACCTTGCAGGCAGTTTGAGGACTGCAGAATTCCCACAGGAGGCAGGTGGCAACTGTCTGCTCCTGTCCCTTTCGTAGAACATCCACGGGGGCCTCAAGAGTTTGCCAGTTTCAAGGAACTCCTTGTTTCATCATGAAGATGCTTACCCGCCTCCCGCCCCCCCACAATCCCCTCTCTGTCAGCACAGAGCCTGACGCAGGGCTCAAACTCACGGACCGCAAGATGGTGACCTGAGCGGAAGTCAGATGCTTAACTGACAGAGCCACCCAGGCGCCCTCGTTTTTTGTTTTTTGTTTTGTTTTTTTTTTCTTAAGTAGGCCCCACACCCAATGTGGGGCTTGAACTCACGACCCCTGAGATCAAGAGTCAGTTGCATGCTCTACCGACTGAGCCAGCCAGGTGCCCCCCCCACCCCGCATTTATTTTTTTCAACGTTTTTTTTATTTTTATTTTTTTTTTATTTTTGGGACAGAGAGAGACAGAGCATGAACGGGGGAGGGGCAGAGAGAGAGGGAGACACAGAATCGGAAACAGGCTCCAGGCTCCGAGCTGTCAGCACAGAGCCCGACGCGGGGCTCGAACTCACAGACCGCGAGATCGTGACCTGGCTGAAGTCGGCCGCTTAACCGACTGCGCCACCCAGGCGCCCCCCACCCCGCATTTAAAATGTACACCCTTCCACTCAGCAGTTCTGCCTTTAAGAGTTTACCCTATATGTACAAAGATGTACGTTCCAGAATATTGACTGCAGCCTCACAGCTGCATCACAGCTGTAACCGAGGAGAGCTGGGTTCAAGAGGTTATGGCGCACTCACACAACTGGAGGATATGCAGCTATCTGAAAGAATGCGATGGGTCTGTGTGCACCGACCTGGCACAGTCTCTAAGGCTCACCGTGGAATTCGAAAAGCAAACTGTAGAGTTAATAACGTGCAGAGTACGCTACTATCTACGTCAAGAGCAAGTGGGGGACATACGTGCTTCCACACGCGTAGCTCACTTCTGGAAGAACGGGCAAGGGCACTTGCGTCTTGAGAGAAGGTGGTAGACTCGTGGTGAGGGGAGCAGGATGGAAGGGTTGGTCTTCGTACTCTACACTGCCTTCTTCTGTTTTGTTTTATCATGTGCTTGTATGATTTTTTTCAAAAGAGCATTTAAATATAAGCTTTACAACATATACACAAAGAGGCGCCTGGGTGGCTCGGTCGGTTAAGCGTCCGGCTCTTGATTTTGGCTCAGGTCACGACCTCACGGTTCATGGGTTCAAGGCCCTCACCTCGGACTCTGCACTGACATCATAGACCCGGCTCGGGATTCTCTCTCTCCCTCTCTCGCTGCCCCTTCCCCACTCGCGCTCTGCTCTCTCTCTTAAAATAAAAATAAGTTCAGAGAAAAAATCTGCAAAACACAGGGACTGTGCAGAATTGCCACCGCACAGGGTGCTCTGGGAGTGCGACAGGTGTGACCGCTCGTTTTGACCAAAATAACCTGCTTTGGCACAAACCCTATCTCCGTTAGTGGCTAATGAGTTCCTCTCAAGGTGCTGTGGTTTAGCCTGTATTAGCAGATTAACATGGTTCAAAGTATATCTAGTGAGGGTTGGAGGTTTGAGGTTTGTTTTGTGTTTGTGTTTACATTAAAGACAGTTATGCCTTTAATCAATCAGAATTGTTCGCCGTGAAACTAACTCTCGCCAATCCGCACCTGCTCGCTTCAGCTTGAGGCAGTCTGCTGTACGCTTCCATCACGTCGACGGCTGACGCAGTTTCCCACCCATTCGACAGGAGCCGTTCTTTCTAGAATGTGCAGCGGAGAGAAAAGGCAAGGTACGAGGCACTGTTGCACAACTCCAAGGCACTCTTGGAGCACATGAGAACTTGTCTCAGATGACTCCTTTTTCAAAAGCCCGTCCCAGCCCCCATCTTTCTTCTTTTTCTTTTCCAATTTCCTACACCGAACATGCATTGTTATCATGGGAGAGAAGTCACTAATGTATATTTAAAGAGAAATAAAGCCAGGAACTTCTCCGTGAGCAAGAGTGTTTGAATGCGTTCGAGGCGTAATGTGACATATCCCACCTATTTAATAGGGGCAGGGGTGGGTGGTGTCTCCTCAGCAAAAAAAAAGAGAAAACCAAACAACCTAAAAAACAATAAATAAAAGATATTTAAAGTCTCTATTACAGATTCTAAGAAACGTAAGCGACGTGTCAAGTGCAAAGTTTGGACCATGTTTGGATCCTGTTTCAAACACACCACCTATAGAATTTTTTTCTGTTTTTTTTTTTTTAAACAACTGGGGAAATCCAAACACGGACTGTGGAGTAGGTGCTATGGAGGAGTTTCGGCTGCTGTGTGAGGTACAATGATGATGTTACCATTATCCCGGGGTGGGGGAAGAAAATGCTTACTGGTAGGAGATTCACATGGAAGTATTTATGGGGGTAATGCTATACTCTCTGGATGTGCCTTAAAATATTCCAGTGACAACACCGACAAAAAATGGGGATAAATAAAACAATATTGAAAGATGTGAGTCACCAAAGTTGGCTGATGGGACATGGGTTTTCGTCCTACTGTTCCCTCTACGTTCATGTTGTTTGCAAATATGCATACTGAAAACTTGGGCTAATAGGGTATGGGAAATGTGAATGTGTTTTTTCCAAACCAAGATGGCGGCCCAGGTCTTGGACTTCTTTAGCGTGACGAACCAGCGGCCCACGTGGAACCCCAGCTGCCTGTTCAGGTGGGCACGCGACAGGGCTTCTCACATTCTCTGATCGGAGAAGGGAGTGTGCCCTTCCCTGGGGGGTTAAGGGTACCAAAGGATGTCCCCGCCCTGCTCTCCGACCTGTGACTCTCACGGCTTGCAGGTCTCCACTCCCGCCAGGTCACACTGTCTCCTCCGCAGGTTTTCGATCACGGTCTGTCCGAACCGGTCGGTCGTCCATGTTCACCTGGGAAGGGAAAGAGGAGGCTGGGCAATGCCAGAAGGGCTTCTCGAATACGCAAAATCAGACAACAGTATTCTGTTTCTGAGCCGTCAAGGCTGATGTTTGCTAATACCCAGTGCAGTCAACGGAGTCGGGGGCGGGCACGGCACGCGGGGCTGACGAGAGCGTCGTCTGCTGCCGCCCCCTGCGGGGCAACCGGGCGGTGTGCGCTCGGCCTGGGAGCCGGTCAGACCACTGAGCGGCTGCTCCACAGGTAGACTCCCACGTGCACGCCAGGTGCAAGAGGGTTTACTCCGCAGCATGATGTGTAACGGGACCTATGACGGAAAGGACTCACATGCCCATCCGCTGGGGTTAAAGCAGTTGTGGCATGGTCGTTTAATGAAATATTACATTGCCATGAAAACAGCAAGAGGACATCCAAGTAGATGTAGGTACAGACGCAGACACACATACAGACACAGATACAGATGTGGAATGATTCTCAGATAACAGACTCTCGAAAAGTACAGTACAGAGGGCTGTGCATAACATGCTCCTGTCTGCCCTTAAGAAAAAAAAAAATCTCTAGCTACATTTATATATGCGCAGAATAATTCTGGAATCTGGCAGTGTTGCTTCCCAGGTTGGAGGACTCACTAAGGTCCGGGGTAGAAGAGAGACTTACCTTTCCCTGCATACCCTTTTGTACTATTTGATTTTTTTTTGAAGTTTTGCATGTGCTGTTACTTATCTAATGACAAACCATTTAAAACCCCCTTCTTACGATGTTTATTCATTTTTGAGAGAGACAGAGCATGAACGAGGGGAGGGGCAGAGAGAGAGGGAACCCCAGAATCCGAAGCAGGCTCCAGGCTCCGAGCTGTGAGCCCAGAGCTCGACGTGGGGCTCGAGCTCATGAGCCGTGAGATCATGACCTGAGCCAAAACCAGATGCTTAGCTGACTGAGCCACCCATGTGCCCCCCATTTACCACTTCAAAAAAACCATTAACGTATCTATATGCACAAATGTCACAAAACATACATAATACACCGCGCACTATTGTTACTTTGTCCCAAAACGTCAACAGTTTACTATACGAAATGATTCCCAGAGCTCCTGTGACAACGGTGGCAGGCAAGAAGCAGCATCACTCTCTGTCGGTGGACGTGTGAGGCTTACGTGGCATGAATGGTCACACTGGGTGCCTGTGAGCACGTGCTCCGTCGTCTTCCTGCCTGGGTCTGAATCCTGGCCTGAAACTTACCGGCCGTGAGGCCGTGCGGCCGTGGGCAGCAAGCTGTCCAATCCCTCTGTGCTTGGGTCCCCTCACCGGCCACACCCGCCACACCCTGGTTACGTGACAAGTAGGTTAATACAGGTCACACTCACGGAAGGTGCCTGCTATATAGCAAGCAACTTCTACAAGTTCGCTACCCTTATTCTACCAGTACTGAAATTTGCATCACTCAGGGCACCTCGGTCGGTAAGCGACCGACTCTTGATTTTTGGCTCAGGTCATGATCTCACAGTTTGTGGGTTTGAGCCCCGCACTGGGCTCTGTGCTCACAGCATGGAACCTGCTTGGGATTCTGTCTGTCTCTCTACCCCTCCCCTGCTCGCTCGCTCTCTAAAAAATAAACAAATATTTAAAAAACAGGTTTTTTCATCATTCATGTGGTTTTTGTCATTTTAAAATACTGAGTAGGAAATCATGGAAGGCATGTGAGCAGTTAGTACACCTGAGGAGGCTGATGGTTTGCATTTGTTAGGAAATTGCAGAATTCAGTGAAAACGGACACATCCCCAGGCTTGCTCCCAAGTGACTGGGTCCATGGTCAAGATTCACTTCATCCACCATTGCTATATGATGTTGAATAAGAGAACGCACGAATGAAACGAGGCGAACAGAGCAGGGTGAACACCCACAATGTGTGAAAACAAAGCAGAATTCAGGGGCACCTACGTGGCCCAGTCGGTTAAGCGGCCGACTTCGGCTCAGGTCACGATCTCACAGTTCGTGAGTTTGAGCCCCGTGTCAGGGTCTGTGCTGACGGTTCAGAGCCTGGAGCCTGTTTCAGATCCTGTGTCTCCCTCTCTCTCTATCCCTGCCGTGCTCGCGCGCTCTCTCTCTCTCTCTCTCTCTCTCTCAAAAATAAACAAACGCTAAAAAAATAAGATAAATTTAAAAAAGAAAGCAAGCAGAATTCATTTTCCCCAGTCCTGATATCCTGCAAGCAAAGACAGATTCCCAAGACTTACAGAAGCCAGATGAGGCCAGCTACCATTATATCCACTCACCAGGACTGAAGACTGAGTGTGAGGAATGCCCCCAGTTACACAGAGGGAAGGAAGAAAACTCAACCGAGAACCACCTCTACGGGAATGTGGCCTGGGGCATGAAGGGGTGAGAAAGTCAACCAAGGTCTAGCCTTAGATCTGTCCATAATTACGTGACACGGGGCAAAGCGTTTACTGCTGTCATCCGTAATGGAATTTAAAAATAAAATGAGATGAAAAAAATAAAATCAATAAAGTTAAAATGAACTAAGCAATAAAATTAGCCGCCATGTATTCAGTCACGTGCCCCCCGCTACACATCATCTCATGAACTCCCATAATAGCCCAGAGAAGTTCTCCCTTTATAAACAAAGCCCTGGCGGGGGCACCGGGATGGTTCAGTTACTTGAGCGTCCATCCAACCCTTATTTCGGCTCAAGTCACGATCTCACAGTTCGTGGGATCAAGCCCCGCGTCAGGCTCCAGGCTGCCAGCACAGAGCCTGCTTGGGATTCTCTCCACCCACCCCCACCCCCACCCCCACCCCCACCCCCACCCTGCTCCTTCCCTGCTCATGCTCTCTCTCAAAATAAGTAGAGAACTTTAAAAACAAATCAAAATCAAAAACAAGGACCTGGGGCTCAGAAAGATCCAAATAACAGCTAATAACCTGCTCAGCAGCCGGGCAATCCTGAACATGCTCTCGTACAAATTAACTCGCTTACTCCTCACTACACCCTATTAACGTCGGGACTGTTATTATTCTCATTTTCCTGATAAAGAGACAGCACGGAGAGGTTATGAAACTTGTCCCGGTCACACAGCTAGGCAATCTACCTCCAGAGCATGGACTCCCAACCACCCTACCATTCTGCCTAAGGGCACCCGGCCAATCATAAGAGCCAGGGCCAGGACTCGGACCCACGCTGAATAATTCCAAAGCTCTAAAACAGAACCCTTCCCACCACATCAGAAGAGAAAAACAGGCAACCAGCGGGCCAAACTCGGGGACGTTACAAATTAGGAATTTTACATTAAAATTCTACACTGTCGCTTCTCCTGGAAAATTGGGGGTTCTCAACTCCAGGCTCCCATGTCCACATGGGAACAACGAGGTGGCACTGAGCAGGGGTGAACTGTGGTTCACCAGAGTCCCCAGCACTCCTGTCTGCCTTACACCTGGCCAACTTCCTCCACTGCATCACCTGCCTGCCTCGGAAGGAATCAGGGTTCGCTACCCTGACACCCATATGTTAGCCAAAATTCCTTCCATCGCGGTCTATGACTCTATAATTAATACAACGGTAAAATGTGAACTTTACAAAGTTTTTGTAAAGGCCAAGAGAGAAGTTCCAAAAACCCTGGCTGCGAGTTTGCAGGAAGTTAAGAAATCAGGAACGCTGGGAATTGCTAGAATCGATTTAAAACGGCGATGTGTGTGTGGCCAGAGGCGGAAGGAAAAGAGTGAGTGGAAATTTATACTGGGGTTGCTCAGAGAGGGTTAGCCCCCACGCGAACGCATACAGCACGCAAAGGTCTTGAGCTTCCTTTTACCTGTTGGTAGTTTATGAACATAGCTGTCTCAACGCCGTTAGCTGCCCACTTGAGAAGGTTGGCCGACTGCTCCGGAGTCATGTACACCAGCACGCGTTCCGTTATCAGCAGTGCTGGCAATCTTCAGAGAAGAAAAAAGGCACATAAGTATGTATTCATCAAATCGGGACTCTAACGGCAGCCACGGATAGTGCTGGCAGGGCAGGAAAACCCTGGGGTGCACACCGCAGGAAGAGGAGAAGCCCCGGATAGCACGTCAACTATCAGGGCGGTAAGAGGTGGAGAGCCCCGTCGTGACCCAAAGTTTCAGACCGTAACAACGCGAGCACTGAGCAAGGTTTTGTCTGGCTTGCTACAAATTCTCCCCCGGCATGCCCGCACAGGGTGACAAGGTGGCCCTGCAGACCCCTTGCTCCGAGGCAGTCTAGTTCCCTTCCCCTGGAATCTGGGTTAGGCCTGTAACTCGCTGTGGCCAATACAACAGTAGCAAACACGACGCAAGCGCAAGCTGAAAATCACTTGCACGTTGGCCCTTGCCCTCTTGCTCGGAAGTCTGAACCCGTGTGGCAATGAACCCAAGCTGGCTTGCTATCGGAGGGGAGGCCCTGTGCGTGAGAATGAGGCATCCACATAGGAGGGAACCCCAGGGGATCTCAGCTACAGCAGTGAACCCCAGGGGACCTCAGCTGCAGCTGGCTCCAGTGGAAGAACCACCCAGCTAAGCCCAGTCCAAATGGTTCACTCACACAATCCTGAGCAACTTGTGAACTGCTCAGAATTGTGAGTTGTTCGAGACCGCTGAGGCTGCAGAGATTTTGGTACACATCAAAAGCTGACTGATAAAATGCAGAAATACTGCTATCCCTTTAACAGAATCTAATTCTTCTTACACAAACTTTTATCATCAAGAATTAAAAACACGGTGGGGCGCCTGGGTGGCGCAGTCGGTTAAGCGTCCGACTTCAGCCAGGTCACGATCTCGCGGTCCGTGAGTTCGAGCCCCGCGTCAGGCTCTGGGCTGATGGCTCGGAGCCTGGAGCCTGTTTCCGATTCTGTGTCTCCCTCTCTCTCTGCCCCTCCCCCGTTTATGCTCTGTCTCTCTCTGTCCCAAAAATAAATAAAAAATGTAAAAAAAAAAAAAAAAAAAGAATTTAAAACACGGAACAGTCTTCAACAAATGACACATTAGCATGCGGTCTGAGTTACCAGACCCGAAGTAACGAACAAATTACGAAACAGGAAAAGCACTAAACTCCTACAGAAATCTCTAAACGCTTTACAGTTGGAAGGGAACACAGGCAGCCCTAAATTGTGTGAGCTCTGCTGATTTATTCCTGCTCCTTCTGACTCCTTTACTGGATCCTCCTCCTTCTCTGCCCCTTTACGCTGCTGTTCCTCATGGCTGGTTGCTATTTTTCTCACAAAGCAAGTAGGTTACTTTTGCCTATTTTTATTGGCAGGGAATTTCAAAACAAGTAAATTGTCTGAACTGAAAATACCCAAGCAATTTGCTGAAAAGAACATCGTGTACGTTAGTGTCAGAATGTAACCCATGCAGTTAGACTCAGTGCCTGGACTCATGATCGCTAGAGAGAAAGGCTACCCACAAGTGCTGCTGGCTTTGACCCGACAGTCCCGACTATCCACTGTTACTGTTCATCAGGATTTCCTTTTTTTTTTTTTTCTTTTTTTGACAAGGAAATGTTGTATAACTCAAGTGACTTAAAAATATACATCCAGGGGTGCCTGGGTGGCTCAGTCGGTTAAGCATCCAACTTCAGCTCAAGTCATAATCTCACAGTCCATGGCTTCGAGCCCCACATCGGGCTCTGCTCACCGCTCAGAGCCTGGGGCCTGCTTCGGATTCGGTGTCTCCCTTTCTCTCCGCTCCTCCCCGGCTCGTGCTCACACTCTCTCTCAAAAATAAATAAACACTAAAAGAAATTAAAAATATATATCCAGGTGCGCCTGGGTACCTCGGTCAGTTGAGCATCTGACTCTTGATTTCGGCTCAGGTCATGATCCCAGGGTTATGGGATTGAGCCCTGTGTTGCGCTCCATGCTGAGCATGCAGCCTGCTTGGGATCTTATCTCTCTCTCTCGTTTCCTCTACCCCTCTCCCTGACTTGCACAAGCTCTCTTTCTCTCTCTCCAAAATAAAAATGTATGTATGTGTATACAAATACACACACACATATGTATGCATATATCTACAAATGCTCTCTGGACCCAACTGGGTCATGGTACAAAGAATGAGAGAACTAAATCCAGAGGATAGACAATGAAGTCCAAGTTGCAGATGAAGTTGAAAATCAGAAAGAAAAACATTAAAAGGAAGTTTAAAGTAAGCAATTTTTTTTTAACCTAAGTCTAAACCCCCAGATTATATCAATAGGAACGATTAGAAAAAGTGAGTGGAAAAAAAAGTTTCAAAACCTCAATAGGTTGGTAATTAGAGAAAAACAGTTCCAAAAACGTTTTTATTTATTTAAAAAATTTTTTAAATGTTTGTTTATTTTTGAGAGACAGAGCACAAGCCGGGGAGGGGCAGAGAGAAAGGGAGACACAGGATCTGAAGCAGGCTCCAGGCCTCCAGGCTCCAAGCTGTCAGCACAGAGCCTGATGCAGGGCTCGAACCCATGAACCATGAGATCATGAACTGAGCTGAAGTCGGATGCTTAACCGACTGAGCTACCCAGGTGCCCCTCCAAAAACCTTTTTAATGCAAAAGGCACTGACTATTACATACGGTATTACCACATGGGGGGAAGCCAGGTGGAGAAGGCTACGTGGGAATTTCCTGTAAAGGTTTGCAACTTTTTTTTACAAATTTGAATTATTTGGAAGTGAAAAGTTAAACACATTTACAGTGTATTTTTAAGAGGCAGTCTTCGCCAATGTTAAAAACAGGATTAATACTTTTCAGAAGAGAAGTCTAAGCGAAGCAAAACAGCCCACGGAGGAAAACACAGAGCACAAATGAACCCCAGAGAATTATGAATGTAATTCTAATACTTGTGATAGCTGCTGTTCCTTATCCATTTTGTAGATCTCCAGGAGTGAGGCAAACTTGCCTATCAAGAGCTCCCCTGATTAATTTTTTTTAAGTGTATTTACTTATTTTGAGAGAGACAGAGGGCAAGCAGGGGAGGAGCAGACAGAGAGGGAGGGAGAATCCCAAGCAGGCTGTGTCAGCACAGAGCCCAATGTGGGGCTCAATCTCATGAACCAGGAGATCACGACCTGAGCCGAATTCAGAAGTTGGATGCTTAACCAACTGAGCCACGCAGGCATCCCAAGAGCTCTCCTGATGTGTAAGTGATTATTTCCCTGGCCATGTAGCACATTTGCCCAAATGGTGTGTTTCTACGTTCGCAGCGGGTTGCTGCTGGTTACCACTGCAACTGTAATAATCTACAGATTATAGCTTCTGCGCCAATTTCCGTTCAACTGCTTTCACACGCGTACTTAATATAATCTCCAAGCTCTCCGCGCAAAGCCTGACATGGGGCTCGATCTCCCCAACCGTGAGATCATGACCTGAGCGGAAATCAAGAGTTGGACGCTTAACCAACTGAGCCACCCAGGTGCCCTGCAGTTATAGGTTTCTATACATATAATTACCTTCTCTCAAACTTTATGGTATCAGGCATCAGTATGTTATAAAAGCAACACACGTGATTCTGATGTGAAAACAGGAGAAACATTGCTTCTCAAAGACTTAGAAAACCTCCCTCATAGCAATGAAATGATAAACATCTCAGAATTAAAAACGGAACACGGGTATCATGCTGCACTTTCACCTGACCTTATTTCGTATTCACATGAAATCACAAACGCGTAAGAGGTTAAAACAAGATCTCACTGTGGATTCACGTCACATTTCTCTAGCTTCTCTTCGAGTTCAGGTGAGTCTCGGAGATCTGCTCCGATAATGGCATAGCTCTTTGAATCCAACAGGTGTCCACCTGGAAAGCCAAGAAGAGATTATCATTTCAGCAGAAATTCATCCAGAGGAGATCATTTCAATGGATTTCTTTTCAAAATTCAATTATTTTTTCTCCATTACAGAAATACATGTCCCACTGCAAAAAGGAAAAAAAAAATCAGGAAGGAGGAGGGTGGAATGAACGAAAATCACATCTTCCAACTATTAATGTTTTGGTATAGAACATTCCAGTCTTTCTTCTATACATACAACATAAACCCATACACACAACATAAGCACATTTTCTGTCACACAAATACGTACACACACATCACACAGGAAAAAGAAAGGAGGGCCAATTCTTCTTTTGAAAACTGCTTCTCCTACTTAACAGTAATATCAATGACATCATCGTCTGTAATGATTTCCTAGCATTCCATCAGTGGATAAAACAACTTACTCAGCCAAGCCCTCACGATTAGGCCTGTGGTATCTCCAGATTTTCTCCATCTGAGGCACTGCGATGAGCATCTTTGTTTAGACCTCATGAAGCACCCGTCCAGTTAAGTAGGTCTCTAGGAGTAGAATTAGGAGGTCAAAGGGTAAAATATTTAAGTATTGGTACCGATCGGCTGGCCACTCTCTAAATGTCGTGCCAATTTGTGAGATACTATGTTTAAAAGAAAATAGCTTCTAAAGTATTTACAAATACAATGATAACATTTGCTTGAAAATACTCCCACAGAGATCGGACAGCATGGTTTCTATAGTGGTTCTCGAGCTTTGGCAGTCATCGGAATCACCTGGCGGGCTTGTTAAAAGAGACTGATGGCTTCAACCCCCCGAGTTTCTGATGTAGCAGATCTTCCAGAAGTAGACATTTTGTCAAATTCTTTCAAAAGCTAGACATCTGTATTTCCAACCAATGCTCCACAGTGGTGATGTCACTAGTCCAGGACTACACTTCTAGAACCACTGGTACAGATGAAATTGGCCACAGTTAAAAGTTCAGTGATGGGTACATGGAGGTTCATTTACTTACTTATTTTGAGAGATGGCGGGGGCGGGGGGAGGGAGAGCGGGGGAAGGGTGGAGAAAGGGGGAGAGAAAGAATCCCAAGCAGGCTCTGTGCTAATAACACAGAGTCCAGTGCAGGGCTCAAACTCATGAACTGTGAGATCCTGACCTGAGCCCAAATCACGACTTGGCCATTTGACTGACTGAGCCACCCAGACGTCCCCCTTGATTCACTCATTCGGACTGACTTTTCATTGTGTGCCCATTTATATACTTTTAAGTTTCACCTCGTGCATATTTCAGCTTTAAGAAATGATCAATTTCAAGATGCGTATTTTTTCTCAGTTTCACATTTCTGAAATGAGGATGCATCGGTCAATAACGTTTCGGTTTAACTTATCAGCACCTTTTCTTTCCTGGCGGTAAATAGATAGTGTGATTCTTGCAATCACAGCCTCAAAGGTTTAATGAAATAGGGCAATTTTTCAATGAAAATGTGTCAGTGTTATCATCGCCTATCACTTTTCTCAAATTTTCACTCACATTTGTATTTTCATTAATTTTTATTTCAACTGTCCCTCTCCCAGAATGATGGCAAGATCAAAAACTATCAAGGACAGGACTAGAAAATTTGCCCACACAAGACACAAACCCAGAGTTAAAAACCAAGTGAAAGGCTAAGAAAGAAATCTGCCAATCAACAGTTGACGAGGGATTTATATCAAAGAACATTGCTTTATGTTGTAAAGGATTCCTATAAATTGAAAAGGAAATGAAACAATGCAACTGGAAAATATATGAGCAGAGGAAAGTTACAAGAAATCCCACAGGCCAACAGAAGGAAGGAAGGGTACTCCGTTTCACTAGCACGTTCAAAGTTATAAAAAATTTAAAACAAAGTTACAGAAACATCTTTAATTCACAGATTTGGCAGACTGGCAGGAATTTTTTAAAATGGTAGTAGCCAGTGTTAGCGAGGGTGTAGGGAAAGGGAACCCGCATCTACTCTGGTGAAAATACAAATTCGTCGAAAGGGTCTTGAAGCACGGCTTGGCAGTAGCTATTAGAATTCATAAGGTACAATTTTTTGAACTGGCAATTCCTGCGAATATGCACATATAACTAGGCTTTCTACAAAACTGTTTAATAGGAAACCATAAAGAAGGCGGCAATCTAAAGGACCATCAGTAGCGAATACGTTAAGTAAAATGGGATTTCCATGCAGAGGAGTATTACGAAGTCACCAGAAATAACGAGGTAGATCTAATCTGGCAACATGAAGACAGCCGTGATTCCCTAGGATGCACAAAGAACAAGTTTCAAAACAGTACGTGTAAATTATTCGCTTTACTAAAATTATACATATAACTGTATTTATTTATTTCTACAAGTATAGATTCACTCTTTCAACAAATACATGTTGGTCTACATCATATATATTTATTTATTCAATATATGCATAGATTCCTTCACCAAAAATTTACTGAACCTTTTGCAGGCCGGGCACGGGATTCTATTTACATGTGTATTTTCTTTTTTTTTTTTTTTAATTTTTTTTGTTTTTTCAACGTTTTTTATTTATTTTTGGGACAGAGAGAGACAGAGCATGAACGGGGAAGGGGCAGAGAGAGAGGGAGACACAGAATCGGAAACAGGCTCCAGGCTCTGAGCCATCAGCCCAGAGCCTGACGCGGGGCTCGAACTCACGGACCGCGAGAT
The DNA here is from genome assembly GCF_028018385.1 of Neofelis nebulosa. Taxonomy (NCBI): domain Eukaryota; kingdom Metazoa; phylum Chordata; class Mammalia; order Carnivora; family Felidae; genus Neofelis; species Neofelis nebulosa. Next base: position 20,164,827 of record NC_080799.1, on the reverse strand, counting down.
CGTGACCTGGCTGAAGTCGGACGCTTAACCGACTGCGCCACCCAGGCGCCCCTACATGTGTATTTTCTTACGCGTGATATTTACCTGCCTCTAGGTACACTGTCCATCCACAGGAGAAAACACCCTGCACAGTGGTTATCGTGGTGGGGGGAGAGATCACGCAGGGTCTTTACTTTCTACTTCACATGCTTCTACACTGATGGTTCGAAGGCAATGCAAAGTGCTAACTAACCCTTTCATTATAGCTAATCCTTCTGACGCAAATATTAACCAAATATACAGAAAAGTATGACGGCTACGATGTAGAGAAAGCAGATGTGCCAGCCAATGGCAAAGCCTGAGGAGGTTGTACTTAAAATTTGTACGAGGGAAACAAAGGATGGAGGAGATATTAGTTTCTGTGGGAGTCTGTTCACTAGGAGCGTGACGAGGGCACTGTGCTGGTGTAGAGGCCTGTCTAGTTGCCTGACGTTTCCTGTGTTATCTGTGCCCACCATCTAAGGCCATCCTCTCTGAGCATGTTTTCTGACCTGAATTATTAATAAGCCCCTTGAACTTCTCTGTCAGACACACACTGAACACAATGGAACATTCTGGAAGAGTGTTTGTGACCTTAGTTTTAAAGGCTTAGAAGGGAGGAAAGAGTTGTTGGAAACACTCATACTGAAAACTTACGGGGAAAAACTGAGCCCCGGGGCCAAGGACCTAACGTAACAGGTGAAGCGGGTCAGGTACGAGACAACAGTGGTGGGGACGTGCATTCCCTCTCAACGAAGCAGCCATGTAGGAGTCAGGGTCTGAGGCTGCCGGAGTGGATTTTTCCAAGGAAAGATTTTCGGGAAAAAGCTCCTATATTTGAAATGTTTGCAACTCACTGAAATGTTTTTCAAAAGATTTCAGATTGGGACCTTTGGACATCTAAGAGGGGCCATACAAACAATTGTTTCAAGTTCCTTCACAGTAGATGTGATGCAGAAGTATACACTCTATGACGTCATGTGCACACACGCACAGACTCAGACGCGCACGCTCACACACACACACACACACACCATCTTTAAAAAGAAAGGGGAAGAAAAGCAGAGAGGTAGCCCATACTGTATTACTTAGTTGCCAATTTGCAGTGTGTCCTCTGAATGTCATTCTATAATGGGTTGTAATAAGAAAGGCTTGTATCTATGGGAAGATGGGAAAGAGAGAGAAATGAGTCAAGTAGCTTAGTTACTGAAAAAACGCAAACACCCACTACCGAAATGGCCAGTAGGTACCGCTACTGCTCAAAGCAAGGGCGACTCCAGAGGGCCTGCTGCTTAATCACGTCTGACCCTAGGCACACACATGAAAAATTCAGTGGATCAGCTCTCAGAGTAGGTCAGTGAGCGTTACTCTCCGAATCTGACGTCAAGTCACAAACTGATCATGAAACACTCAAGACGTAGAAACCGCCAAAGATAGGCTGGCGATATGTTTCCAAATGTTCCAGTGTTTTCCAAGCTGTCTCTCGTTTCCTGCTTCTGCTCACTCAATTAAAAATTTTAACCATTGTTAATCACAGACAACTAAACAAACCGATTCCTACTCAGACCTGACGTCCAGTAACATTTAGGTGATGACTCTGCTCTCCTCCAGAATGTGCAAAAAATTAGACATCCGAGAGCTGATTTCAGTATCGCAACCACCATACACACATCTTTCACCCCAGAAACCTCCTCTAGGCTTAAGTGAGAGCCCACCTGCTCTTATTTGACTCGGTGTCCTAACAAGCTAGGTCGTATTCTGTGGCTGCACAGCGTCAGATGCCATAGCGCATCTCAAATGCACGCTACGTGGGGCGCCTGGGTGGTCCGTCGGTTGAGCATCCAACTTCGTTCGGCTCAGGTCATGATCTCGCACACAGCTCGTGAGTTTGAGCCCTGCGTTGAGCTCTGTGCTGACGGCTCAGAGCCTGGAGCTTGCTTCGGATTCTGTGTCTCCCTGTCTCTGTGCCCCTCCCCAGCTTGCACTCTGTCTCCCTCTCTCAAAAATAAATAATTATTAAAAAAAATTATTTTTAGATAAAATGCACCTTCCGTGTAATATAATCTTGTATTTGGAAAAGGGAAAAACTTGTTTCCATAGGATAAGTTAGAAAAAAAAAACTTAAACTATTTCTAGCTTGTGGGAATTACACATCTTTAAAGGACAAGGTGAAAGTTTTAATGGTTACTAAAAATTTTTTTAAATGTAAGACTTAAGATTTTGTTTAAATGACTAGTTTAAAAAGAAGGGGAAGAAGTATATGTTAAAAACCACTGAGAAAATCTGACCTTGGGCTTGAGGTCAGGGTTTAAATTTCAGCTCTACCCCTTTGTCAACAGGTAACCTTATGGAAATTAGCTTAACTTCTTTGAGCTTTGGTTTCCTCAACTGCTAATAAAAGCATGTCATTCCTGAGTCGGCTCTGAGGACTCAACGAGATCATCTGAGTGAAGCATTTCACATGGTGCTACAAAAGCTCTCAGCAAAGATTCACAAACTCGCCATCTGTAACTGCAGAATTCTTAAAACATGGACTCAGGGTGGCCCCCATACTATCTCATATATAGTAAATGGCCAATTTGGCCTCCCATTATTCATTCAAACGCTATTTACTACACATCTGCTCTGAGCCAGGCCCCTTTCTATGCTCTGGAGATACAGAAGTAGCCGGAGCACACATGAAAATTCAGATTATTGGAGCGCCTGGTTGGCTCAGTCGGTTAAGTGTCCAACTTTGGCTCAGGTCATGATCTCACGGTTCATGAGTTCAAGGCCCACATCAGACTCTGTGCTGACAGCTCGGAGCCTGGGCCCTGCTTTGGACTCTGTCTCTCTCTCTCTCTCTCTCTCTCTGTGCCTCTCCCCCACTCATACTCTGTCTCCCTCTCTCTCTCTCAAAAATAAATAAAACATTAAAACACTTTTTTAAATTTCAGATTAAAATTAAACCACTATAGGTCATTTCTATTACGTGTTCAGAGAAATTACGTTAACGGACAGAAGAGTTGCAAGGGAGGGGACATTTCATTTTGAAGACAGTTTGGAATGGGGATCTTGGGGCCAGAAGGAAGGCGGGAAGGGGGTAAAAGGGAAGAGTCCCCTAAAATGAGGTCTCTGGCGTTCAGACCGGCCGCCTCCTGAACGCTGCCCCTGAATCCTGCCGGGCTCTCTCCTGTGGTCAAAGCCATACTCACTTGATGCTGTGCAGCTTTCTCGTGACTCTCATGGGAAAGTCCACTTCAAAATATTTACTTGGGAGAAGATCTTCATCCTGAGGAAAAACACGCAGTAAGCTCTAGAATTATGTATTCACTCCTACATTTACTGACCACCTTCACGTACCGAGCGAGTACTAGGCCCCGAAGAGCATCAGGGCACTTAAGGGTTTGACATCCAGGAACGATATGGGCAGAGATGTATTTTCCAGATTACTGTGGTCTCCACGTGGGGAATGGATGGAGGACGGGCGTCAGGGGTTCACAGCTGTCCAGGGAAGAAGTCACGGGGAGCCTGAACTGGGGGAGCAGTGCCTGGGATGGAGGTGGGGGTATGTGGAGGCGCTGGGGGAGTAGGACCTGATAGGATTTTCCAAAAAGCAGATCGAGATGAATCAGAGAGGGTCAGGACACCAATGCTGACCAGCATTTGAGGGATAAAATGGAATAAAACAGCAAAAATCCCGAAGCATCGCACACAGTGGGGGTGAGTACTGTTTTGTGACACGTTTACTTTTTTCTGTGAGGGGAGGATACAGCGGGTGGTAAAGGGCAGGTGCTCTGGAGCAGGGGACGGGGGTTCGAATGCCAGCTCCACCGCCTGTCTGCCGCGAGGCCCCAAAGTCACTCCACTCCCTGGGCCAAGTTTCCCTCCTCTGCGAAGCAGAGACAGGGACAGCACCTCACGGGGTTGTGAGGAGTAATGAGGAAATGAGTACACACAAGGGACACTCAGAACGGGGCCTGCCTTAGTAAGTGCCACGTGTGTGCCTTTATCATTGACTGTCATGGGGACGGGGCGCCGAGGTGGCTCCGTCGGTTAAGTGTCTGACATTGGCTCAGGTCATGATCTCACGACTCGTGAGTTTGAGCCCCACGTGGGGGCCAGGGCCCGCTTTGGATCTTCTGTCCCCTTCTCTCTCTGCCCTTCCCCCACCGGTTCTCTCTCTCAAGTTAAATAAATAAACTTAAAAACCTTATTGACATGGGTACTTAGAATTAGGTCTTGGCCTGGGGTGTACATTTATCTTTACTGAGGGCTGCAGTAAAAGAGCGTGGCAGACGCGCGCGCGCGCGCGCACACGCACACACACACACACACACACGACCCTGCTCCCCCTTCTGCATCCCCGGCCTGGTCTCCCCTTGGCCCCCTGGCCATCCTAGCACATTCTCTGTCACGTCCAATCAATCCCTCAGCCCCGGTGCGTATTCACGAACGCATTCTCTCCTCCTCAGCTCGCCAACTGCACACACTGTAAGGACACCGCTGTCTGGACTCTCAGCGACACCCTGCGTGTTGCCTGCAGCAGCTCCCGATGCCCCTGAGGCTTGGGGAAAGAAACAAGGCGCTCCACAATCTGATGATCTGCCCGGCACCCCCCCAAAGTGCTCTTCTAACGCCTCCGTATCCACCTGTACTTACATTCCACAAGTACAGAGCCGCTTCCTTAAAGTGGAAAAAAAGACCAAGAAAAAGACACTTGTTGGTGCCCAGAACCCGGTGGTGGGCCTCACAGGTGTGGGCCGGGATTAAGGAAGAGCTGGGGTGAGGATGACACCCCTCTTTCTGACTTGAGCAACTGTGCAGAACACCATTTACGTGCACAGTAACGAGCGATGGACAGCAGGGACCGAGAGGGAGCCGGCCCCCCACGACAGCATGACGGGCGGGGGGGCAGCAATCACAAGCAAGCATTTTCCAGTAGGAGGTGACCCTAAGGGCAAGTGTCAGAACTGGGAGAGCCAGCTACCCCTCAGCCCTTGGAAAATCTCAGGGGATCTGGTCTGGGGGACAAAGGGGGAGGGAGGAAGGGGGAGACAGGAAGACAGAGACAAAGACAGTCTCCTGACCCATCAGAAGAGACACGCTCCCCGATCTCACCCGTTCTCTCTCGGTGCTGCCGCGCTCCCCTGCCCGTGTGTAGGGCAGGGCCGGGTAAAAAGCTGTCCGAAGATATTTGGAGGAAACGTTTAGAGCATACCAGAAGATGACTTTTGCTAGGAAATTCCAGAACACCCTCTAAGGATTTCGCTCACACGATATGAAGTTAAGGACACGCTAAAATTCCAGAAGGCCTGGAGAACAAAAGCAAATGCAGGACAGCATACGATCCTATGGCTCGTCTAGGACTTCTGACTTTCCAAAGAGCTTTCCCACTCATCAGCTACTTGCCCTCTTAAGAATGCCGATTAAGGGGTCACCATGGAGGGAAAGCTTCCAAAAGGCACACCTGGAGCTTTTAAGGAACAGACATCTTCTTTCTTGCCTTTGGGAAAGGGGCAACAAATGGCTGTGGGACATGACGCTTCAACTTTTATTCTGGGATTCCCTGAGCCCTTCCGACACTCCACTCCACTCGCCAGTAGCTCCACGTCACAGGAGGCACGGAAGGCAACCGGGACCGTGCATAGCTACCGCAGGGCAGCCGGGGACAACCGTGAGGAAGAGTATCCCGTAGGCTCAAAGGAGATCCAACGTGGCCGACCGCTGCACAGGCTGCCATATTGAGACTGACCCCCTGCGTCCTTGATCCTCTGGCCGTGTGGAAATAGGATTCAAGAGACACCAAGAAGCTGAGGTCCCTTAAAGGGTTTCACTCACCCTTTATTCTTTGTCTGGGGTTGTACTGGCTTTCCTGCACCCTACTCTCACCCGCTGCTTGAAGGTGGGAGCCTTCAACTGTCCCTTCGACTGGTCTTGGGGCCTGACGTCATACAGAACGAGCTCACACACCAGCGGCAGCAGAAAGCCTGTGACCCACAGCCAAGCCTCTGCTGGTGCAGCCAGGGGACCCTCCCAGGTGGAAGGTGCACCAGACAACAAGACTAGCCGACGAGATCTCCCCTCCTCTTTTACAGAAGCACATAGAGCTCAAAAACAGGGTTCAGCGAACTTGCTGTAAACAGCCAGTACTCTAGCCTTTGCAGGCCAGACGGTCTCTGCTGTGACTTCTCCACTCTGCTGCCGTAGGGCTAAAGCAGCCATAGGGAAGATGGAAGGAACTGGGAGTTGGCTGTGTTGCAGTAAAACTTTATTTACCGACATAGGTGGCAGCCTAAATTTGGCCCGTTCAGCTCCTGCTCCAGAGAGCAAACAAGCATCATTTTTCTAAAAAGAAACTTAGGTTTTTGAAAACCCTTTAGACCGATGTCATTATCAAAACGAAAAAACTCCACCAAATTTCTCAGACCCTGCACTATTCTCCTTCCTCACTGCTGACAGATAACCTTTTCCTCGGAAGGGGCACATGAGCTTCAGTGTACCTTGCTCAGAAATAAAAATCTCAGATTTAGTAATGATTAACCCACCTACACGGCGGGGGGAGAGACCAAACCACGGGACCACGTTGAAAAGGGTGTCAAGCCCAAAGGAGGAGTTTCTCCCGTGGCTTCTGTTCACACTGCACACATTCTGCCACTGCATTCTCTTCCAGTTCCTTCCACCACACCGTGGTCTCTGAGGCCCAGAGGCACCGCCGACCTATAGCAAAGAGCCCCCCACCCCCACCCCCCGAGCAGCCGCAGGGCTCTCTGGAGAGAACAAGGAGGGAATCTGGACGTGGACGAACTGCAGTCCGTTGTTTGTTCCATGCTCCAGCGCCACTGGCTGTCCGACCTGGGGACGCCACAAGCTCTCGGAGCCCGCCTTGCCCCGTCTGGGTAACCCACCCCCCACCTGCAGAGCTCTCATGTTCATTCCTGAGGTCATGGATGTGCACGCCCTTCAGAAACGTTAGCTATCTTATCCTGAATGAAGAATGCAGAGGCAACCGGTTAATACTAAGGCTGTGCTGAGGCCACTGATTTCTCGCCTCAGTGAGAGAGAGGCTGGGGGCACCGATGACCAAAGACCTCATCGGGTGAGCTGATGAGGGACAAAATACACACTCAGGTCGCATTAGGCCCACACACTCTAGTTTATCTTGGTGTACTTCTGCAAGAATCTGGGGAAATGCACGTACCCATGACTGCCACATGACCGACCTGACAGAAGAACCAGAGAGATCTGTACAAACCTACAAAAAAGAAAATGCAATCAGTGAGATCGTTGTAGAGAAAAGGTTTGGTGCTACAAGTCCAGCCCGGAATCAAAGGCCAGGCCCGTGGTCCTGATTCTGCCACTAACTGGACCCATTTCCTCTTCTGTGAGTGAGTGTAATTTTACCTGCTCTTGAACCCTAACGAAGGAGGTGAGGGACCAACTCAGAGAATGGAGGGGCACCTGGATGGCTCAGGCAGCTGGGCTCGCACTCTTGATTTCGGCTTAGGTCACGGTCTCGTGCTCCGTGGGATAGGCCCCGCATCTAAGCCCCACTTAGGATTCTGTCTCTCTCTCTCTCTCTCTCTCTCTCTCTCTCTCTCTCTCTCTCTCAAAATGAATCACTAAACTTAAAAGGGCTTTGTGTCATGTTACCATCACCCAGCCTTGCAAATCTCCAAGCTATACTGAAGACACCGTCACGACGACAGTAAAGTCTTTTGTTGTCGTCAAAACGGCAAATGCATGGGCCCCTGGTCTCAGCTACTCCACTGGCAGGGCTCTCGCACACACGCAGAGAATGTATACAAGCATTTGGATCAAAAGCCCTGTTTGTGACAGCAGGAGCTAAGAAGCAAGGCACATATCTAGGGCCCTGGTGACATCACGTACGTGGCTGACAGTGGTTGCACAGCAGGTGCAAACGGATGGGGACAGGGACGCGAGACAGGCAGTCACCGCATTCCTTTTGAATATATTTCTAACATTTAAAAAAATGTTTATTTACTTATTTTGCGAGAGAGATGGGGGAAGGGCAGAGAGAGAGGGAGAGTGCGAGAGTGACAGAATCCCAAGCAGCCTCTGTCCCGTCAGCACAGAGCCCAATGCGGGTCTGAACCCACAAACAGAGATCATGACCTGAACCGCAATCAAGGGTCGGGTGCTCAACCGACAGAGTCGCCAAGGCGCCCCTGACATTTCTGAACCCGCTGGGAACCTTCACAAAATTAAACAATTGGGGAAACAAGGGGGCGGTATTTTTTAATTTACCTTTAGTCTCCAGAAGGTGGTATCCATCCCAGCCCCAAGATTTAGAATCTCACAGGGACATTCTGTCTTCCCTAGAAATGCCTTTATAAGCTGACGGACGCCATGGACGTGAGCAAAATATCCTGAGAGAGAGACAGAGACGAGCCATGACTCAGTGATGATGGAAATAAGCCTTGCAAAGTTCACACCAGGAGGACAAAACACAACCCTTCTGCCCTTCTTCAGGGGTAGCGGTTTAGGTTATCCATAGACCTTATGGGAGAAGTAAGGACTTTAAAATTCTCTTCCTTTTTTTTTTTTTAAAGCCATTTGAACCAACATAAGCACAATCTATCTAATGGTTGGATCAACTACCTTAAGGAAAACGCAACACCCCCTAATTCTACATATGAAAGAAAAATATTTTACATCAAAACATGGGATCTAAATGTCCCTCTTAGAAATGTGTCTTTTCGTGGCTAAGTGAGAGCTACTCAGAATTCGGCTGAAACTCAAAATTGGGAGACCCGCTGGAAAGTATTCTGGGGTCAGGAAATGGGGCAGACCAATGTCAAAGCAAAGACAGCCATGTTTCTTAGCGTGCTCCCTTCATCTCCATCCTGTGCGGGGTAGAGCCTGGATGTTTGTAAAACACCACAGGCGGGGTTGGGCGGGGGGCGGTGCACAGGCAAACGGTGCCTAATAAACTGACTTGTTAAGCTCTGGCGTGGGAAGCTGGAACAGAGGAGACAAGAAATAAAAGAGGGTCAAAGGAAGATAAAATTGATCTGGGTTCTAAAGCCCTTCTGCTTACAGTATTACTATTTTAAGAACAAAATTTGAGTGGCATTTATAGACACTCACTGCAATTTGACATAGGGATTTCATGTCTATGGATTCTACTAGTAAATAATTTGAGCTTGTCTTTTTACATGTCTCTTTTGGGTCGCCTGGGTGGCCCAGTCGGTTGGGCGTCTGACTTCGGATCAGGTCATGATCTCAGAGTCTGTGAGTTCAAGCCCCCCGTCGGGCTCTGTGCTGACAGCTCAGAGCCTGAAGCCTGTTTCAGATTCTGTCTCCCTCTCTCTCTGACCCTCCCCTGTTCATGCTGTGTCTCTCTCTCTGTCTCAAATATAAATAAACGTTACATGTCTCTTCCATTTTACTTTTTTATTAAATCCTTTTTACCGTGGGTTACAGAGTATCATCTACAATGGACTGGACATTGGAAAAATTTTAAAAATGCTTCCCACACGCTGTTTGGGAAGCACTCTCCTACTGTGGGGCCCTAGTCTAGCGATGCCAACCCAGGGAGAGGAAGAAGGAAGGCCGGAGGGCTGACCTGCTGCCCAGGGCCCCCAGCACCCAGGGCACCATGGTGGGGCCCTGCCTCTGCAGCGTCTGTTAGGAAAGTGTCCTCAAGAGCGCGGGAGGGAGGCTTAAGGCCTCTTAGCCAGGCCTCGTCCAATCTTACTGATGCCTGGTTTCACCCTCAGCTCAAAGTAAGTACCATGTCCTTATTCTCAGGAAGCACCACTTTAAAATTTCTTTGCATTTCTTATTGAAACTACCCATAGGATCCATCTTTAGGGCCAAGATGCCCTGCACCCACAGCAACTATCGTCATTTGGCCAATTTCTCAATCTGGCTGAGACTAAGTCACCCTCCTGTCTCAAATCCTTTCACTGCCTTGATAGAAATGACTTGTACAGCCTGACTTTAACAAGGCCAAAAAAAGTCATTCCTTCCATGAACAGACAGTTCACAGTAAAAGATATATAAATGGCTCTTAAACATATAAAATGATCTTGGGGCACCTGGGTGGCTCAGTTGGCTAAGCAAGTGTCCGACTCCTGATTTCAGCTCAGGTCATGATCTCACGGTTCAAGGGTTTGAGCCCCACATCGGGCTCTGTGCTGACAGCATGGAGCCTGCTTGGGATTCTCTCTCTCATTCTCTCATTCTCTCTCCCTCTCTCCCTCTGCCCCTCCCTGCTTGCAAGCAAGTGAACTCTCTCAAAATAAACATTTAAAAAATATATTAAAAAAATAATCCTAATGATCTTCAACTTCACCCAAAAATAAGAGGAATCTAAAATAAAATTACTGTAAGATACCATTTTTCATGTATCAGATTCACAAAGATGAAAAGTTTCATAATACACTGTGTTGGTGAGGATGTTGGGAAATAAGCACTTTCATATACTACCGGAGAGAAGGAACACTGCAACTCTCATGTTAAGAATGAATCCCTATGTTACACTGCTGGCCTTGAAATGGAGAAGGGGCCATCTTCCATGGAATGTAGGTGGTTTCCAGAAGGTAGACAAGAAAAGGAAATAGACTCTCCCCTATGGTCTCCAAAAGAAACGGCCCTGATGACACTTTGATGTTAGCCTAGTAAGACCCATGTTTGACTTCTGACCTTCAGAACTGTAAGATAATAAATTTGTATTGTTTAAAAAAAAAAACGAATGAATCCCTAAAACCCCAGGCCTCTCAGCTGATGAGGGAATAGTGAGGAGGGAGGGGGTCACTTGCCTCTGTTAATTTCGGGGGCCTTCCTCTCCTTAGACAGTCTTACAAAATGCTGGGTATAAGGGTCATGCGAGTAGCCAATGTTTACTGCAAACCTGGAAGGGATAAAAAGGAGGCAGGTGAGTAGACGTCAGTAGATTCAGGCTCTCAGGAACCAGGTCAAGGAGGAAAACCATCTACTTCACAAGGCCAACACACTCCCATTTAGCACTCCGTTACAAATGTAAACAGACTCAGCCATCCGCCGAGTGCTCACTTCCACTCCTCTCACCCTTCCCACGGCGGCCATGTGTCACCTCTCTTTATTCTGACTGCTAATTCCTTTCCCAGGACCTGGAGAGCATATAACCTCACCTCATACCTCACCCAGAAGACGTGCAACCGTTCATTCACTCGGCAAACTCACTGGCCAGAACTATTCAGACAACCCTACTCAACCAGAAGTTCTGGGTCCACAGGAAAGATCTAGAATTGTTTTGTAAAACTCGATAATGACTTCCTAAGTATTTCCCCCAGCTCTGTCATTTCACGTCCCTTAGGGAGTAAAAGGAAAAACCAGGAACAAATAAACAGAACAGCTACAACCTAGAAAATGCCGTTGTAGCTTACCCTCTCTGGCATGCACTACAACCTGGAAAATGCTACAGTAACCTAACCTCTCCCCAGGCCACACGACAGGGAATCAAAGTTCTAGTGTTCTAAGCCAGGGATCTGAAACCCCAATGACCACTTAAGGTCTCCTGGCAACCATGAGTGGAACCAGCCTTCGGACAAGGACATGTAATGGAAGAAACCTGGATCCTTAAGGCCGAGCCACTGTGGGCCTGCACCCCGCTCTACCTCTCAACAGACATTTTGAGAGTTTCTAAATGTCTTTATCGCTTAAACCAAACGGAGTCAGGCTTCTGTTACCTGCTACACCCTGAAGCATCCTAAGTGATATCCTGAGTATATGAGCTCATTTCCGTGTGATGAACAAGCTGAGGGGGAAGGGATGAGTGACTGTTACCCAGCTAGAGTCTGAGCTCCCAGAGGCAGATATGAGATCTCCTTACGTCCACTGACAAGGCTTACCGCTGCCTTGACTGTGGTCGCTGCTAATCCTGTACAAACCTATCCCCCCCAGTCTCTCTCATGTCCACGTTCACACATCCGCACGCGCGCACACACACACACACACACACACACACAAGGAAGCACATACTTTTGGCTTCTCGAGGCAGCAAGTCAGCACGGAAATGCACAAAGTACTCATTAAGGGACACGATTTGCTACGGGCCCAGACTGTCCAAGTTTTACAAGGGTGAACAGGCTCAGCTGTCTAAAACGGTGCTTTTCAAACGATGAATCATGACCCATCCGTATAATAAAATCAGTGTAGTAGTTTGCAAGTCTCCATCTGTGAAAATGCAGTCGAATAGAGTGAAATAGACAATATCAGTATGCATTCCACACTGTAAGAGTTAAGATGGTTTTGTGAAGCTTTGGTTGAAGTGGGTGTCTGGGGTAAAATGCAATGAAAGGTCTGTTCTCCGAACACACAAAATAGACTCTTAAACACAGAGAACAAGGTGGTGGTTGCCAGAGGGGGCGGGGGGATGGACAAAATAGGCAAAGAGGGCTTAAGAGGTACAAACTTCCAGTCATATGAGTAACGCACAAAGATGAAAAGTGGAATATAGGGAATCCAGTCAATAATACTGTTAAAACAGTACGGTGACAGATGTGACGACACCTAACGGTGGTGAGTCCTGAGTAATATGTAGATTTGTCAAATCACTATGTTGCACGCCTGAAATTAATGTAACATTGTATGTCAACTATACTTGGATAAGTAAAAGAAGAGAGAAGAGGGTGTTCTCCCTGTTGGCAGATTTGAGGAGCACCGGCCTCAAAGCAATCACCTGGTGCCATCTAGTGGTAAAGGCCGTGTCTGCAGTCCAAGAACCACAGACTAATGATGCGAACATCAAACATGGACGTAAGGGTTGGAGGGGGCCTTGGAACTGACCTGGTCAACCCTGACATCCGATGCCAGAATCCTTCCACAACACCAAGCCACTGCCTGACTACGCACCACAAAGAAGGCAGTCACTCCAATGCCCAGCAGCCCTACCTGCTGAAAAGCTGATCGAGTTGCCCCCCTCCACAAGCTCTGCGTTGGACTTACTACCGCCCTCCTCTGGATGACAAGGAGCAGTTTCCCCTCCTCTCAACCGTATCCTCCGTCAAGTTAATACTATTGATTCCATCAAGCCATCTTTGGTGAGTGTCTGCTAAGTGCCAACCATTGGGGATACAGTAGTGAACCAGCCACAAAGATAAGGAAGGGCTTGTGACAGATGAAGGACAACAGCATGGAGGACGGATGGACCTACGTTAGAGAATGTGAGAGGGAAAGCCTCTCTGAAAAGGGAATGGGCTGAGTTGGGTGCTTACAGAACTGGAGAAAGCTGTGCAAAAGGCGTTCTAGACAGGAGGAAGAGCAGACAGAAATGCTCTGGACAGGAACCGCCTTGGAATGTTCCAGGAACAGAAAGTCGGTAGGGAGGCTGGGGAACAGCGGAGAATCAAGGAGAAACTAGAGAGGCGGGTGGTGGGAGCCAGGGAGAGACCTCTGCAGCCACGTGCAGCGGCCCCAAACCACGGCGAGGTGCACAAACGTAACAGGTGGGGACAGAACACAAACGTATCCGGTCACGAGTCCTTACGACTCCCACTTTCTAATGTTTCCAACATGCGTCTCCCTCTGGTCTCCAGATCTAGAAGACTGCCAGTGGTTTCTGGGAGGAAAAGGATGTCACTGATCTGCCCTTCAGAGTGGCTAACATGAGAAGATTTACAGAGCACTGCTAAGAAGAGTACGGGTCAAAGAACTAGCGAGCACTGCTGATGGGGAGTTCCAAAGGGAGATGGGCAACCTGTTTCAGAGCTTAGAATTCTGTCACCCCTGGGAGCCCAGCTGAACATGGTGGATCCACACAAGGAAACACTAACCGGTCATCTCAGATATGAACTAGAAGGATCAGACATGCCAAGACGTTCGAGACACCGTGAAGGGAAAAATGTTAGGCCAAAAACCGATGTAGCCAATGTGCCCGTGAACACGTGTATGTGCCTATGTGCGTATCTACAGACAAGTACTAGGGAACTGGCGATTTCTGGGGTGTGTGTGTGTGTGTGTGTGTGTTTTAATTTATCTCTATGTTTTAAACTTTTTCTCCATGAACTATATGCCATATTTCATCTAAGACATTATCAATTATAAGACTGAAACAAGAAAGAAGAAACACTGGCAGTTAGTTAATGTTTTTCTTATTGCTTACAATTTTAATTTTGTGCTTGTTGGAAAAAGCCCGTTTGTTTGTTTAATTAGTTTTCAAGTAGGCTCTGTGTGCAACGTGGGCCTGAACTCACAACCACATCCAGAGTTGCATGCTCTGTTGACTGAGCCGCCAGATGCTCCTGCAAAAGCCCTTTTGTGCTTATTTAAACGGATTAAAAGGAAATGGATGAATGCAGTAAGAGGGTTAAGTCTTCCCTTCTGGGGTATCTGTGAGTTTCCACACAATATTGACCTTCGGGCCGCCAAGGGCATTGGCAAGGCTGCATCCCCAAGAGATCACCATCATCCTCTCCAAGATTTCCTTCCACGCTGCCGACCCTCCAGGTGCAGGTCTTGTTACTGAGCCTTTCTTGATCTCATCAGGAGGTATCCATGGATGGTTCTCCAACAGCATCAGGATTTGTGCTCCTTCTGCAAATGGCCCTTAAAAGGCACGTGGACAGAAGCACCCAAGAGCTGACGGTGTAGTCATCCGGCCCTGCCGCAAGCAACAATGACCACATCCACTTGCACAGGTAATGACAACTCTAACACGACTTGGCAGTGACTGCAGGACACATCGAGAATAAATCACAGCTGATGGCAAAGACGTAAGAACGTGTGTCACAGCATGGATCAAATACAGTATTGCCTTCACCACATGAGCAACAGTGAGCTTAGATATCATAAGCAAAGTAAAAGGCAAATATTAAGCGATGAAAAGTACCTGTGACATCACATAGTAACATCCTGAAAACATAAAGAACTTACGAATCAGTAAGGAAAAAAATCCTAATATCCCAGAAGAAAGGCCAAAAATGGGCAGATCACCAAAGAGCCAAGTGATCACTGAATATACAAAATAAAGAAACCAAAAAATGCAAAATGAAAGCAGAAACAGCAAGCAGTAAATCTGCTATCAAATCAGCAACAAAACCGTTTAATAGAACCTGGCTTTGGTGAGGATGAGAAAGAGGGCACCTGAGCCGCCAGAACTGTAAACTGTCACTGCCATGCCACGAGGCACTTCGGCTGCTGGTACTCAAAGCTGAAGAGTAATATTTACGCGATGCCCAAACAATCCCACTTCTAGGATTTTACCCTAAGGAAATAGTCAAGAATGAACACAAAAAGGTTTCGGTAAGAACACTGAACCTGGGGTTACGGTGTCAGGTGAACAAAGCAAGCTACAAAATTCTATGTACAGAATGTTCCCAATTCTGTTAGATGAATGCGTACATTCACGTACACGTGAATATACATACATGTACAGTACACATATCAAGACTTCCCAGAGTAGGCACCAAAAGGTGAACAGTGGTCGCCTCTACACTGACGCTGTGCACCTAGCGCTGCTGTCTGTCTGTCCCCACCACAGTCCTCTGTTGCCCAAACCCAGAAAATATCCCCTCTCTTTGTGTATCCTGACTTTGTTTAAAACCCAAAGAATCAAAAATCTCTGATTTGGGAAGACCTATTTCGCAGTCTTCGGTCAATCCCTATTGCTTTTGAAATTTTCATGACATTCACATACCACCTGTTCAGTGTAACATTTCTCTAAATCAACTCGCTTTTTTTTAGTACTCGGGTCTGACGTGCTACCTGGGGTTTTCTTCTAACACACGCTAGAATAAATACCTAACTATTAAAATTTCAAACAAACATCTGTGTGCCACCTAAAGTCATTTCACATTCCTTCCGTGGGAAACCCTGATCTGGGCCGACCGCCTACTCACTCGAGAGCATTTACTGACTCTGCCCTATAGGCATGAGTACCACCTGCAACAGGAAAGGGGTGACATGCTCACCGCCAGGGATTTCTTCACCTGAAGGAAAGGGCAGGGGCCCTCCGCGCTCTCCCAGCCAGTGAGGATCGAGGCCAGGTTCATTTTACTTCTATCAACACTCCTGAGAGCTGACTACAATGCCAGGCATCATTCCAAATGCTTGACCGATAGGAACGGAACGACTACAACCCTCATAATGACCCCCCGTGGAAGGCACTGCTTTACACACTGAGGTGAAGGTCGGTCCCTCAAGCTGCAGAACCCTGTAGAAAATTTCATTCTAGGGGTGCCTGGGTGGCTCAGTCGGTTAAGTGGCCGACTTCGGCTCAGGTCATGATCTCACGGTCTGTGAGTTCGAGCCCCGCGTCGGGCTCTGTGCTGACAGCTCAGAGCCTGGAGCCTGTTTCAGATTCTGTGCCTCCTTCTCTCTCTGACCCTCCCCTGTTCATGCTCCGTCTCTGTCTCAAAAATAAATAAACATTAAAACAATTAAAAAAAAAAAAAGAAAATTTCATTCTATTGCTTTTCGACCTATTTACCCACCTGGATTTGGATCCCTCCCCCGACACTTCAGTTGCTTAAATGATATCTGTGTCTGTGTGTATACGTGTGCGTTTACGTGGTCGTGTGTGTGTATATATGTACACGCACACATATATATGTACATTAAACATATATATGTAACGTATGCACGCATACACATACATACAACGTACTTAAATGCAATTGCAAAAATCAATCCGATACCCTTAGCGTCAATTTTTAAGTTTGAAATTTGAACTACATACTGCATACTAGCCTAAGATACTGCTCTACCTCTTATTGTTAATTTTATTGTTCTTTTTTTTAGTCTCATTTTTTTTTTGTTTCTATTTCTTGGTAGTTTTATTCTTGGTTATACATGGAAGGCAGGAAGCAAAGTCTTAAGGGCAACAGACTTTGTACCTAAACAGACTTTCAGTTTGTTTCCTTTCTCGTGAGCTCTGTTGCTTTCTTAAGTAGATCCGCAAGGCCTTAAGTGTTGAATCACCTAAAACAAAACAAAACAAAACTGAGCCTCAATGAACTCACATGCTATCGTTTCTTCCCAACAGAGGCTACTGGTATTGCCTTTTGGCTTCAGCTAACACCCAATTACTTTACAAGGGTTAATATGTCCTAAAATCTACTGCCTCCACTGTAAGTACTCATTGACTAGTGGGCAAGGCATTTATGAAAAAGGAACCAACATTCACAAGAGGGTGAGTTAAGCAGGAGAAGTCAATCAGAAAGTTCCCATGGTACAATGTCTCCTATCTGACTTAAGCAAACAAAAAACCCAGTTAATACAGAATATAGTAACAGGATGTCATGGGCCTGAATAATGCTAAAGTTCTTTTGGAAAAAATAAAACACTTAAGCACATGTAGTCTGAATATTTTCTCCCAGTCTGTCTTGCCTGTTCATTTTCTCAGTGCATCCATTTTTCCTTTGTAATTAGTGCTTTTTTTTTTTGTTCTGTATCCAAAACATTTGCCTACCTCAAGGTTGTCCACATATGCTCTCATGGTTTCATCTAAAAGATTTATGGTTCTAGCTGTTATATTTCGGTTTATGATCCATCCCAAATTCATGTGTACAGAACGAGGTAGGGGCTAAGGTCCATTTTGTTTCCACTTGAATATCCACTTTACCCAGAACTATTCGTTAAAAAGACGTCCCTTTCGCCCACTGAATTGGCTTGACAATCTAGGTGACGATCAACCAACAGTCCTTGTGTTTGGTCTATTTCTTGGACTCTTTATTCTGTGTCACTGATCTATCTCTATGCCAAAGACTTTGATTGCTGTGGCTTTACTGCAAGTCTTCAAATGAAGCAGTATTAAGCAGTTTAAGTGCTTCAACTCTGCTCTTCGTTTGAAGACTTTTTTGCTATTCAAGACCCTTCACGTTTCCATATACATTTTCGAAACGATCTGTTAATTTCTTCTAAAAAAAAAAAAAAGATGGCTAGGATTTTGACGGTGATTGCACTGATTCCACGGATCAAGTCAGGGAGAACAGGAATCTCGACACATCAAATGTTCCAATGCATGAACAAAGCGTATCTCCCATTTATTTCAGTCTTCTTGAATTCCTCTCAACAGTGTTTTACGGTTTTCTGTGTAAAGGTGTTTTGCGTCTTTCATTATATTTATTCCTCCCCACTTTAGGTTTTTGGATGCTATTGTCAATGTTTCCAATTTGAATGTTCCTACCCATGTATTTATACGTACAATGTATCTATCTGACAAAGAATTGCTATCCAGAATATATAATAAACTCCAATGAGTCAAAACCAAAAACCATTAACAACAAAAATGGGCAAAAGACTTGAACAGACAGTTCACGAAAGATGTAGGAATGTCCAATAAGCACACCAAAAGATGCCTAAGATCGCTAGTCACCAGGGAAATGCAATTTAAAACCATACTGAGATGCTCTTTCACCCTCACTGACAATACAGGATGTTAACAAGGATGTTGAGCAACTGGAGTTTCAATATATTGCTGGTGGGAAGTGGAAAGCGATAAACGACTTTGGAAATTAGTCTAGCAGTTAAATATATACCCACCCTGTGACTAAGCAATTCTATTCCTAGACATTTATTTGAGAGAAATTGAAGACCTGTATGAGAATGTCCCTTGTAGCCTATTCACAATGACCAACAACTTCGATACAACTCAAATGTCCTATCATTGGAGAACACACGAACAAATCATGGTGTATTCATACATGTATAGGAACAGACTACACTGACAAAGACTCTTTCCTTGACCAAACTCTAGCCAGGTTCCTCGAGCCCTCTTCTCGACTAGGCTTCAACCTTGACTTACTGTATAGAGACTCGAACGAACACTAATGTAGACTTTAACAGCTCAAGGCTCCACCCCTAGGATGATTCCGGTACCCCTTAGTGCCTGCCCGAGAAAACTCAAGGCTGCCAAAAGCATCCATTGTTTCTTCTAGCCAACACTGAAAGATCAGGTCCCTGTCTCCCAGTGAGCAAACCCAGGTGGTTTCACATGAACCAATACCTTTCCTGGCTTTTGTAATTTTTTACTTCTGATTTCATTCACCACCAACTTTCCTCCCTCATTCTCTCTTTAAAATCTCCTCTGTACAAACTGAAGTTGAGTTTCATTCACTCTGGACTCTTTTCCTTATTGGAATAGTTAATTACTGATTAAACTCTGTCCTCACCACGTGAACTAGTATCTAGCTTTATCTTTAAAAAAAATTTTTTTTAATGTTTATTTATTTTGAGAGACTGTGTGTGTGCGTGGATGCACACTCAGAGGAGCAGCAGGGGGTGGGGAAGACAGAGACAGAGAGAGAGAGAGAGAGAGAGAGAGAGAGAGAGAGAATCCTAAGCAGGCTCTACACTGTCAATGCAGAGCCAGACATGGGGCTCAATCCCACAAACCGTGAGATCATGCCCTGAGCCGGAATCAAGAGACAGATGGTCAAGTGACCAAGCCACCCAGGCGCCCCTGGCATTATCTTTGATAACGCAAAGAACATGGGTGAATCTCAAGGAACACAGTTGAGTGAAAGAAAACAAAAGAACACATACTGTATGACTCCATTTCCATGACATTCGAAAACAGGCAGATCTAATCTACCACAGATTTCGAAACCAGAAAATGACTGGTGAGGGTAAGGAGACTAATTAGAAACATATAACAAGGGAAGTTTCTAGAGTTTCAGATATATTTTATATCTTGTTTGGACGGTGGTACACAGATGTACCGTTGACTCTTGAACAACACAGGGGTTGGGGTGTCAACCTCCTGGGCAATCAAAACTTTGAATATAACTTTCGATTCCCCAAAAACTGAACTACAAATTGACTACTGTTGACCAGAAGTCTTAACAGTTGATTAACATGTATTCCGTACGTTAGATTTATTATATATTGTATTCTTTCAATAAAGTAGGCTAAAGAAAATATGAAGAGGGGCACCTGAGTGGCTCAGTTGGTTAAGGGTCTGACTTTAGCTCAGGGCACGATCTCATAGTTCATGGATTCGAGCCCTGCACCGGGCATTCTGTGGTCAGTGCGGAACCCACTTTGGACCTCTTTCTCCCTGTCTCTGCCTCTCCCTTGCTCGTGCATGCTCTCTCTCTCTCTCTCTCTCAAAAATAAATAAGCACTAAAAAAAAGAGAAAATATTAAGAAAATCATAAAGAAAATACGTTTAGAGTACTGTACTGCATTTATCGAAGGAGCCACATATAAGTGCAGTTCAAACCCATGTTGTTCAAGAGTCAACCATATACACATGTTAAGGCTCGTCAAACTGAACACTAAAGACCTGAGCATTCTATTTTATAAATCATCACCCTCTCACCCCTGCTCTCCCACCTCCATTTTCTTCCTTCCCCTCTCCCTCTGTCTCTTAAGAATACCTGGGGAAATTCTGAAGAACAAGAAAGATGAGCGATATAGCTGACCCTCCGATGGGGGATATTCCCCATTCAATATCCACTTACCCCTTCCTCCTTACCCCCATTTTGTTTGAGGTATCAATCTGCCCCGTGAGAAATTCTCCCCTCCCACACTTTCTTGCAGCTAGGGGTGAGGTCACCTGCCCAATTCTGGCCAATGAGAAGTATGTAGAAGTCTACAGGGTGGGACTCCCTGAAAAACTATTGCTTTCACAGACTCAAACACATGCTTTGGTTAGTATCGCTTTCTTTTCTTTCTTCCTGGAGTGCAGCTGCTCAAATGAACTAAGGAGATTGTGCTAGTCCCTGATACGACCCTGTTTTACCCCAAGCTAGAGGAGCTCTTGGCAAGTCACGACTAACACTTCGCAAGTCAAAATGTTTAGGCATCGAAATGAAAAAAGCAATTCCGACTGGAAGTCAAGAATGATCTACGCATTGCTGCGCTAAAGTATACGTAAGAATTTAGTATGGAAGTGATATTTCAAATCAATGGAGGATACAGACCATCAACGGACAGTGTAGGAACAAAAACTGCTAACTTATGACATACAAAATTATAAAGATAGATGAATGCTCTAAGCAATAGAAGCCAAAACCGTAAAAGTGCTAAAAGAAAAGGCAGTGATTGAAAACGGTCTCATAAAACGTTACCCAAAAGCCCCAAGCCATAAAGTTAGACTGTCAGAGTTGGCACCATAAAGATTCAGAATTTCTGCATCATGAAATGTATGGTACAAGCTAAACTTAAAGACAAGCAACAGTTTGAGAGAAAATAATGGAACACATACGTAGGCAAAGGACTACTACCATACATATGACAAGTTCTTACAGACCAATAAAAACATAAATGAAACAAAAAACCAAAAACCCAGTTAGGAAAATGATAAGGAGAAAGGCGTCATGTAAAAAAATATCAGAGATAGTGAAGAACTAAAAATGCTCAGTCTTAGGACGCCAGGGTGGCTCGGGCGGTTGAACGTCTGGCTTCGGCTCAGGTCATGATCTCACAGTTTGTGAGTTCGAGCCCCGCGTCAGGCTCTGTGCTAATAGCACAGGGCCTGCTTCGGATCCTCTCTCTCCCTCTCTCTGCCCCTTTCCCATTTGCTCTCTCTCTCTCTCTCTCTCTCTCTCTCTCTCTCAAAAATAAACATAATTTTTTAAAATAAAAATAGTCTTACTAGTGAGTAAAATAAAAAAGTTTTTTAAATAAAATAAAAATTTTTAAGAGGTATTATCCACCTGCCAGCTGACAAACAATTTAAGAGACTGAGAATATTCTGTGTTCAGCATCTCTTTTACCATGAGAACAGAAACGGACACAACCTCTTTCGAGGACCACTTTGCAAAGGCTTCTCCCCTGAAATCCATCTCACTGGAAAACTGAAACGCACATGCAAAGATGTTTATCGCAACCCCATTTTAATAGCAAAATCATAGCTACCCAAATAATGAACAGAAGAACAGTCACATAAACTAAAACCACATTGTGGAATACTGTTCAGCCATTAGGACAACAACAAAAAAAGGAGACAAAAAATTATATGTACGGTATATTCAAATTAGACTAATGAGTTGGGGAAGAGTATTCACTTTGGCCCTTTAACAAATTAACCATTAAGGGGCACCTGGCTGGCTCAAAGAGTATGTGATTCTTGATCTCAGGGTTGTGAGTTTGAGCTCCACGTTGGGTGTAGAGACTACCTAAAAAAAAATCTTGGGGGTGGAGGGGGGAATCTGGGTGGCTCAGTCAGTTAGGCATCTGACTCTTGATATCAGCTCAGGTCATGATCTCACATTTTGTGAGATCAAGCTCCACATCAGGCTCTGCACTGACAGAGTGGAGCCTGCTTGGGATTCTTTCTTTCCCTCTCTCTCTCTCTCTCTCTCTCTGCCACCCTCCTCAACCCCGCGTGCACACACTCGCTCGCTCGCTCGCGTGCGCTCTCTCTCAAAATAAATAAGCATTAAAAAATAACAAAAAATAAATAAATAAAATCTTAGGGGCACATGAGTGGCTCCGTTGGTTAAGCGCTTGGCTCTTGATTTTGGCTCAGGTCACGATCTCATGGTTTGTGGGACCGAGCCCCACACTGGGCTCCACGTAGATGGCATGGAGCCTCTCTCATCCTCTCTCTGCTCCTCCACCTTCCCCCTCAAAAATAAATAAACAAAACATCAATAATAAGAATGTTTAAAAAATTGAAAAAATCTTAAAAACTTAATCATTAAAAACAATTAGTATTCTAGATTTGAAACCATTGTTTTTCATAGATGGTTTCCAAAATTTAATTTGTTGCTTTTTTGAAAAAATGAGGAGGGTTGCAGAAAATCCACGATTTACGGGACCTTCGTGATGGGCAAGTTGGGCAGCTAATTTATCCTCGCCAGAATATTCTAATTCTAAAGTGACACATCTTCTCTGAGGATGGAAAGCAGCAGCCCCCACCTTCAAATATTCAGATCAATCTCTCAAGCACTGCTCTCTGGGCACGGCTGCAAAGATGCAATCCGTGTGCTGGAAAGGCCTAAGCCCTTGGGAAAATGCCGCCTCTCCAGGGAGGTGATCCTGTGACCCACCTGCACCTCAAGGGGGACATTTTTGGATTCGGTGGAAATCAGATTGACTTCTGTAATTTCTACAACAGGATTTCAGTCTTACAGCCCCTGGCCTGGCTTCTAAAACAGACAGACCGCTCAAATCCAGTGAAACAGAACAGCAGAATGTGGAGACCTCATCAGGAAGCGCAACCCTGAGCATCGGCATTCAGTTCCCCGTCACTTGGCCGCCTGAGAAATGGGTCTAGCAGGCACGTGGCTAAGGCAGACACGGTCATTCCCCACACCTTTCTTCTCGCGGGGGGAGACAAACGTTCAACACTACGCCTGCCTACGCCGCAGCTGCACTGACCACCGCCAAGGACACGCACAGAGAACACGGAAGGGGCTGGGCCTGGTCTGCAGGTGTCAGGGGCCTCCTGGCGGGAGCCACATCTGACATGAGCCAGAGGGCTTGGCTTCTTCTTTCACTCACTGGCCTCACCCACATCCAATCTGTCAACACATCCCATCACCTCCTCCTTCAAAACGTACCCAGAATCTGGTCGATTCTCAGCCCTTCCAGTGCAACCATCCTGACCCAAGACATCAGCGCCTCTGTCTTGGAATATTCCATCAGCCTGTTAACTGATCTCCCCGCTTCCGTCCTTGCTCCCTACAGGCTGCTCTCAACAGAGAAGCCAGAGTGATCCCATTAAAACCCAAGTCAGGTCACCTCGTTCTTCGGTTCAAAATTCTCCATTGGACACCACCACAAGTCCCTAAGACCCCTTCAGTCCACCTCCTTCTCCCTCAGGCTGGCCTGGTCCTTCCTGGAACAAGTCAGGCCTGCTCCCTCCATGGGGCTTCCTACCCTCTGTGCTCTCTGCCTGGGACACCGTTTCCAGAGACATCCACAGGGCTCCCTCCCTCACCTCCGACAAGCCTGTCCCCACCATTGTCCTTCTCAGGGGGCCATCTCAGGGGAAACTCTAAGCTCTACTCAGAGATACCAGCCTAGAGGGGCATCTAAAGGACAGAAGAAGGAAAAAAAACCCTCAGGTCCTAAGGAAAAACACCCTGAGAACATAGCAGAAATAACTGACCAAGCAAGGTGGAAAGCAGAGATCAGGGTCGAGAGGGGCCGCGCTGCTCACGCATAAGGTGGTGCGGCACCAGGGCGGAAACGCAGGGTGCCGCCGCGGCGATGGTGACAGACATGGATGAGAAGAGGTGATCCTACAGACGAGGCATTCCAGAAAATGAGTGCCCTGTGCATAGACTGGGTCCTCCACACGCTCAGTGAAGCCGACTGGGCTGATGGCAAAAAGGTCGAGACAGACAGGAGGACTGTGGGCCAGGCACCCAAGACGTCCACGAATCAGGTGAATAACCAGGAGAAAACAGTAATGAGGAGGATGAGAGGATGCTCTGCCTGGGGACCATGGATCTCAAGGAAACGGGGGGTTGGGGGGGGTCAGAGAACAAGGACACAAATCTTGCACCCCCGATCCTGAAATCTCATACCCCGGGGTATGAGAAAACAGAGGCACCATCTGAGAGGACTTCAAAAAAGGATATCCCTGGGGAAGGACCAGGGTCAAAGCAAAGAGAGGGAAGAGATGGCTAAGGAGAGGCTGAGGAAGGAGACGAGGCTGGCGATTAAGGAGTGGGAATTTCCCAGGACACAGGCAGGGTCTGGGGAGAGGGGGTCAGGGGTAAACAACAGAGGGAACTGCCTTGGGAGGGCAGCACAGGACGGAGAAGACAAGGAGAGGGGAGATGGGTAGTGGCGAGAGTTAGCGATCACAGTAAGTGCTGGAAAAATACCTGCGGAATCCCACGGAATTTTTAAGCATAAGCCCAGAATGTCCGCTCAGAAGAGTTCTCGCTGTAGGACCGCAGGACTGAGAGCACAGGCCCATGCTGATGGTCACGGCACTGACGATGACGACTGGGACAGTGCTGATAATAACCACCAGTCTTCGACACCTGCCGTGTGCCAGGCACTGTGGGGAGCGCGCCACATTTAATCCTGCCGACAGCCGTCTGACACCGTTCACGTCACTACTATCCCCGGGAGGGCTCTGAAAGGAAGGAGGGAACAACCTGCAAGAGAAGTAACAGAACCGCACGAGTCCTGGGAAGCTAACTGGCTCCTGTGTTAAATTAGGGCTTTTATGGCCGTAACCTAAGGCGGGGGGAACCAGCCTGATCCACAGGTATGACCTATTCAGTAACTTCAACCAAACAGTGTTCGGAATGGAGGGAAATCAAAACCAGTAGTAACAATTTATTGAAGGCTTCACGCTGTGCCAGATCCTGTGCTAACTGCCTCGTGTCTGTGATCTCATTGAATCCTTACATCCCGAAGGTGGGTTACCATTGTTATCCCCCCACTTCAAAACTCAGACGACAGACAGCCCACGGTTCATGCAAGGAATCCCTATTTAATAACGTGATCTTTTGACAAGATTGAAGGGTTTAACACATTACGGTGAAGATATCACAGAACTTGAAGGAGAGAGACCTACAACGTGTCTTAAAACACTAACTTACGGATTCTCACAATCTTTTTGCATGTTTTTTTCAGATGAGGGAAAGGCCAGTGCAAAAGAAGCTTCAATGAAATGCGCCCAGATGGCAAACACGCCCAGTCTTTACAGCCCAGGACCTATCCCAGCAGATTCTGATTCCGTGAGTCTAGAGTAGGACGTGAGCATCTGTGGTTTCTTCCTTCCTTCCTTTCTTTTTTTTTTTTTTTTTAACATTTATTTATTTTTTGAGAGAAAGAGACACAGCATGAGCAGGAGAGGGGCAGAAAGAGAGAGAGACGCAGCATCAGCAGCAGAGCCCGATCAAAAAACGTGATGCAGAATGGTTTAGTGGCAGAGCTAGGATCAGCTTGACAGAGCCCGGCCCCAAGGTCCATGTTTTAAATCACTATGCTTAGTGTCCAAGAACCTACAAAAAGTGCGAGCCTTAACCCAAAACCTTGGCATTCCCCACCTCCATTCCCTAGTGGCCCCAGCTTCAAGGGCATTCTATCCATTCCTTTAACAGTTCGCACTCCCCTGCTCTGCCCCAACACCCTCCTATATCCCCGTTTTGCATTCAGCCTTGTGATCTCAGCTTCAACATTATTGCCTCAATGACAAACTCGAATGGCATGCCGTATTTCTCAGCACTCAACACAAAACCGTCATTATGTATTTCACAGGGAATTATTTGCTTCCTGTCTTTTCCGAGGAGATGGTGCTGCCCTCAGACGCCACGTCAGTCCTTTCATCATGTGTTCCCCAAAACTGAATACCCACCAACCATTCAAAAAAGAAGGCTTTGGCACAACGGATACGCTCAATAATTTCTGTGGAACGAATGAATAAAGTATACTCGAGCCTCGTGCTTCTAGGTGTGTGATACATGTCTGTGCTCACGATACTGCCCTCACTACACCCCCAAGTATGTAGACCCCTGTGGCATACTTGCTCAGGACTGGGAGGAGGAGGAGGAGGAGAAGGAGGAGGAGGAGGAGGCGGAGGAGGAGGCGGAGGAGGCGGCGGAGGAAGAAGAGGAGGAGACACCGCCGCCTCAGCCAGAAGCGACGTACCTCCGCCAGGCCGTCCCCGCGTCTGCGAGGGCGATGTTGTGGCCCGGGAGGGGGAGGAGGAGGAGCCACCGCTGCCGCCGACGCCGACGCCGACGCAGACACCGCCGCCTCAGACGCCGCTCAGCCGCCGAAGCAGCCGCCGCCGCACCCGCCGCTCAGCCGCCGGAGCCGCCGCAGTACCACCCGCAGCCGGCGCGGCCGCCGCCGCCGCTCAGCCGCCACAGCCGCCGCAGTAGCAGCCGCAGCCGCTCAGCCGCCGCAGCCGCCGCAGTAGCAGCCGCAGCCGACGCAGCAGCCGCAGCCGCCGCAGTAGCAGCCGCAGCCGGCACAGCCGCCGCCGCAGCAGCAGCCGCAGGCGCAGCAGCAAGCCGCCGCCGCCGCCGCTGCCGCCGCTGCCGCCTCCGCCCGGAAGCGAAGTAGCCGCGCAAGGCCCGAGCCCCGCGGGCCGCCGCTGCCGCTGCCCTTGAACCGCGTGAAGCAGCTCGCCAAGCAGACCGTGGGCAGGTGAGTGAGCCGTGCCGGGCCGGCCGGGAGCGCGCGGGCCGGGGACCGGGGGTCGGGGTCGTGGCTGGGGCCAAGGCGGGCCCGCTGCCCCGCGGGGCCCCGCGCTCAGGCCCGGCCGCCCGCCGGGTCCGCTGCGGGCCAGGGACGAGGGCTGCGCCACGCAGCGGCCTGTCGCCCAGCTCAGGGCCGCCGCCTGAGCCCCCGGGTACAGCGGGGCGGGCCGGCCTCCCGGGACGCCCCACGCGCGGGTCCCCGCCGCCCATTGTCCCGGCCCCGCTGAGCATCGTCCTCTGGGGTCTGGACCCAAGCTTTCCCCGGGCCTCCCCCCGTCTCCCGGGGCTTTGCCTTGGGCGAAAACTCGGCTAACCGGTGTGCCCGAGGCCGGGCGGGCGCGGTGCTCTGGGGGGCGGCATTCTCAGCCTTTCCGGGTCGCCCGGCCGCTGCCCACCGACCGTCCACCTCCAAGTGCCTGAGGGCAGTCAATAAGTAAGGGGCGATCAGAGCCCATCGGAGCCGCTTAGTGAGACTCAGGACTCCCTTGGAGGCACTTTGGAGGGTGTGCCGTCTCCCAACCGTGGCCCCTGTGGTTGCTCAAGTTCTTGACCTGTAGACATTTGGAACCGGGAGGAAAGAATTGTGGAAAGGCCTTGGGCAAATGGAAAAACAAAAAGAGGAGGGGCTCTCAAAACAGCTTTTCTCACTTTGGATTGGGGAGCAAATCCTTCTCCAGGTTTCTCTGGTATCGCTTTAATGCTTGACAGGAAACGATCGATTATGAAATGACAGAAGAGACCGGACTTTGTAGTGGTTTTGAGAGCCTCTGGAGGTTGATCATCGTGTGCTGTGTTCTCTGGGGTAAATCTTTCAAGGTCTTTCAGGGCAGTGAGCTGTCCTGTCCCCGCTGACTGTTTATTCTGAGAAGGGGTATGAAAGTGTGACTTTTACATCGCTTTTTCTTCGTCTTTGTTTTCAACAGTTGAGTAAAAGGGGGCGTTTGGTTTGGCCACAGCACGTGGGGACGCTTCTTTTCTGTGTGTGTCTGAAAATACTTTTACTTCCCCTGGAGCTTTCTGTATTTGCCTTTTACACTTTCGTTCCCCCCCCCCCCCCCCCGCCAAGGTTTTGCTTAGTTTTGTTCAATTTCGTTGCTACCCCCACCCTATTATCTCCGTGTGCACTTATCCTGTTTCCAGAGTGGATCCCTGTCCCTAGAGCCTAGCAGTGCCTACGTTTCTGTCATTTGTAGGAAAATGATAGAAATAATGAGTGCCAAGAGGAAGGCAGACGGAATAGTCGTGTGGCCCAAAGCTTCAACCAGGCATCTGTGAATGAGTTACAAGATAACTCCTTAGGAGTTTTCTCCGTCCCCCCCCACCCCCACCCCCTTAGCATTCTCAGTAACATGCATTGTGAAATCAGTATTTAGTGACGCTGAAGAGACATGTGTCACATTGTCGTTCTGGTCAGTTTGTACATCTCATGAGGAAAGGGGTGTTTGCTCTGTTTGCACAAAGTTCTGAGACTTTTCAAGCTATCAAGCCACTCAGGGTCTCTTTGGCTCCGGCTTCCTCTGTGGCAGCTTCTCTCTTCACGCTGCCGAATTACAGCCATGTGTGCCTCCTTTCGGTTGCCAGAGGCCGCCGAACCTTCTTCCCTGTTAGCCTCTACCTGGAAGTCTCCAAAGCTCCATTCACCTCACCTGCCCTAGACCTGCCTCCTACTCATTCTTTCGGTGTCCAGGCAAAGGTCACTGCCTCTAAAAGACCTTCTGTGATGCTCCAACGTGGATTGGGAGTCCCTGTCCTGGCCACTTACGTACGTCCGCATAGCACCTGTTTTTCTATAATGCAAGGCCTGTTTACTTGTTGGTATTCTCCATTAGACTGAACGCCTTGAGAGTCCTTGCCGTCTTTCTGTTTCATTGGCCAGCTCTGCTGTGGCTCCTGTCATAAGGTCGATTCTCCAGAAACATTTGTCAGTCTGGCACACATCTAGATCGTACCAGATCGCTCCGGTGGTGTGAGCCCAAGAATGGGAAAATGAAAGCTGGATAGAGTAAATGGTGATTCGTGCTAGCAGTGTAATTCTGGCCCTGACCTTTGACTCTGTTTGAAAATCTTTCTTGCTAAATGCCAGTGGAAGCAGCAGCTGTTACAGAGCTATTAGGGGTGTGGCCATTTCTGCTCCCAAAGCCAAAACTGTTTCCTGGGGAAGCTTTGGCTTTACTGCTGCTGACTCCCTCGATAAGTTTGTATTTTTTCCACGTCAAGAATGACGAAGGACTAGGGAGGAAAAAGGGAGGTGAGAGAGAGCCTAGAATTGTAATTGTGTGTTATTGGCGTAGGCATCGGGATTGGGATTTGGGGGGTATTGGGGTCCAGAGGAAAGCTAGAAAGCAGAGAAGTTACCTTCCCCCCCCCCCGCCGCAGCCAAGAGTGATATTCTGTGTGTGAGTGGCTCGCCCATTGTGTCTGTTACGGATGCACAGAGTTCTGAATGGTGTCTTGCGAGGAAATATTATCTTCCGAACAATGAGGACCTCGTGAGTCACCCCACCGTGAGGTTCTGTGGGATGGACATGTGGGAGAATTCGTAATGGGTAGAAGAAGTGAGTTCTCATGATGCAGTTTGTGGACAATGGGTGCATGAGTCTGTTTCGTAAGATGGTTTGTGTATCACAGGCGCGAGGACGATGCAGTGGTCTCTTGAGTGGGGTATCCCAAAGAAGAGAATTACGATGGTTGATTCATGCGTTCAAGAGACCCTTATCGAGCCCAAATTATGTGCCGTTGTGGAAAGTAGAAAAGAATCCAAGTGAATACAAACGCAGCTTCTGCCCTGAAGGGGCTCCACAGACTTGTGGAAGAGGTAGGCAAGCAAAAATGATTATACACCGTGAGGTAAGTCCTCCTTACAGAGGGATGGCGAACACACTAAGGGAAACTCTACTCTTACTGGAAGGAGAGAGGTAACACAACACAACAAAACAAAAAAAAAGAAACGGGAGAAAATTTGACCAGAGCCTTTCCCCTCCATCTTTCAACACTCTTTCAAACTTCTGCTGTATTGAGTAGGTCCCTTTTTTTTTTTTTTTTTTTTTTAATATTTATTTTTGAGAGAAAGGGTAGACAGAACATGAGCGGGGGAGAGGCAGAGAGAGAGGGAAACACAGAATCCGAAGCAGGCTCCAGGCTCCGATATGTCAGCACAGAGCCTGACGCGGGCCTCAAACCCACGAACCGAGAGATCCTGACCTGAGCCGAAGTCAGACACCTAACCCAGTGAGCCACCCAGGTGCCCCGTAGGTCTCTTTTGATTGTCAGTAAACCCACCTCGAGGGGCGCCTGGGTGGCTCAGTTGGCTGAATATCCTGCTCTTGATTTCAGCTCAGGTCATGATCTCACAGTTCCTGGGATGAAGCCCCGCCCACGTCAAGCTCTGTGCCAGTGGTGCGGAGCCTGCTTGGGATTTTCTGTCTCTGCCCCTTCCCCGCTCTCTGTCTCGATGACGAAAAAAGAAAAAAACACACAAAACCAAACCGACTGGAATTGTTATGAGCCAAGCTGCGAATTTGATTGGCTCCTATGTGAGGAAAAGAGTCCAAAAGCAATATAGTTGCAGCCAGGGCTGGATGCAGGGGTTCCACTCTTTAGGTAAGCTGTGTCACAAGGAGGAATCGCCCCCCACCCCACCCCTCCACCCCCCGGCTTCCAACATCTTCAGTTCAAGTCCCAGAGGGACAAAGAATACCTTTCACTGTGGCCAGAGCCCCAGGATTGACTGTGAAGGTATCTGATGGGGTCAGTGGCCTTTCCCTGGGCATGGAAATGGAGTCAGCCCCACCCCAGCCACAGGGGCCTAGAATGGGAGAGTGCCGAGCCCCCTCCCCCCCGCAAGGTAACCCAGCAGGAAGCAGGAAGTGTGGTCTTTTCTAGTCCTGCTAAAAGGAAAGAAAGAGCTTCTTGGAAATCCGGGACGCAGAGAATCCAGTAGCTGCGGACGGCCGTTGGCGTGGAGGGTGTGGAGGAAGGGGTGCACCGAGGTGAGGAACCTGAGCGTTTGGTCGTGAGGTCGATGAGTCCGGGAGGACAGGAATCTGGGGGCCTCATAGCAGAGTCGAGTACGCGGGTGAGGCTCTGGAAGGGAGTGTCTCTTTGGATGTGGGATTCTGCCGAGATCGAAGCTCTCCCTGGAGGCCTGAATGTTCTCCTAGATAGTAGCCTTTACGTAAGTCAGGGTTGCACACTCCAAGCCTCAGGGGGCCGGGCTAATAAGAATGAATAAAGAAAATAAGAGCGACCTAGACCAGGTGAGGGCCGTGGGGGACCCGACGGTGCCTGTCTCACCAAAGGGCCGCGTGAGAATCTGGGCCCGCCGTCGGGCCCGACCTTTGGAGTTGTTGAGAAAGGCCCAACTCCTTCTGGATTTTCATGAAGATTAGGTGGCATTTAATGCCAATTGAAAACAACCACCAGGACCCTGAGCGGGACTAAACAAAATACATCTGTGGCCACAGTTGGTCTGTGGGTCCCCAGCGGGCAGTTGCTTGTGTAAAAGGTTGGGGAGGTGGAGATTCCTGTGGTGACTTTTTTCTCCTTTTCCTCCTGCACCCCACCCTCCGATGACTACCTTCCGAGTTCTTGGGTTTGTCGACGAGCTCGTCCTTTCCTTTACAGAAACGTTTCAGAGATCCGAGAGTAGCAATCATCACTACTTGTCTCCTGGTTTGGTTTACCAAGCGCTGTACCGAACCACCTGGCCTGGTCTCACCTGCTGGCGCTTGTTATCATTTCTGGTTTAGAGAGAAGAAAAATGACCTGCCGTTGTCTGCCCGGCCAGCGAGTGGCCGAGGCAGGACTTGGGGCCAGGGTGTGACTCCGGACCCCGTGTGTTTCCGACTGTAGACACTGGGCCGGCTGCCCGCCAGGGAAGGGTTCGTGTGGATGAAATGTCTTTGGTGCTTGCTGGCTTGCTGGGCTAGATGCTTTTGAGTCAAGTCTCTCACGGCCTTCTCCACAGCAACTCCCAGAGGTGATGTGCTTTATTCCTGGTTTCATGATGAGGAAGCGAGGCCTCAGAGAGGTCATCGGGCTAGTTAAGAAGAGCGCTGCCGTTCATCAGAAACCGGGGTTCTGCTTCCAAAGCAGATAGGAGTCCTTCCTTCACGCAGGCAACTCTTTGTTTCAGAGACCCCGTGTTAGAATTCTGTGTGACGACGCTTCCACAAAATCCTGGAAGCTAGGGGTTGGATGTTGCTCTCGTCCGGGGGCTCCTGCCAGGGATGGCCCCCGGGGGGACATTTGGCAATGGCCGGAGACAAACGTTTTTGTGTTTTGTCGTGACTTGGCTCGGGCGTGGGGTGCTCCTGGCATCTGGCGACACAGGCCGGGGATGCTGCTGACCAGCCTACACCGCCCAGGACAGCCTCGCCGCACAGAATTCTCTGGTCCCAAATGTCAAGAGTGGTGAGGTTGGTTGGGAAAGCCTGGTGGAGTCCTGTGAGATTCTGGACACGTGAATCGTGACAACCAAAGGTCCGTGACGTTTGCCTGCAGGGTGAAGGTGCGTTCCGTTTGGTCTCTTTCTTACGTGTGGAAGCATTTCTGACCATCGTTGGCCCGTACTGAACACTCGGGGGTTTTCACGTGGAAACCTGGGCTTCCTGCTGCTTCTCCAATGTTGCAAGACCTAGCGAAGCCTGGCATCGCGCCCTCGCGCAAGGACACGTCGTCGTAGCTGTAGCTGCAGCCGCGTAGGTGCTGTCCCGTCCGGGTGGGGCATCGACCGTCCAGTGTGCCCGGGTCCCTACCTGGCTTGTCCTGCTGTGGTACGTTCCTTGCGGACCCCTCCCTGCTCACGGATCTCTCAAGGACCTTCTCCAGGAGCAGCGGAGTCTCTGCCTCGCGAGGTAGCCCGTTGCGTTAGGGGCAATGCGAGTCAAAGGCATCTCTGCCCGTGAGTCCCAGGGGAGTCCTCCGGTGCCACGACGCCTGCGTCTCTCTACCGCGAGACGGCCCTTTCTGTATTCGGCGTCGCAAACCGCACACCGTGTCCTCGCTCTCTCAGCGGTAACATTCTCCACCCCTCACCTATTCTACACCCTGACTTCCTCCGCCTTTTCCAGGGGAGGTGGCTGTGCTTGGTTCGCTTCGGTCTGGGTGGATCCCGTCCAGCCTCTGCATAGAGCAGAGGAGGAAAGGAATGTGTTCTCCCCGCGACTTCTGAATCCGAGCTTCCGTGGCCTGGTCATCCACTTTACCTCCTGTGAAATCAAGCAGGGTTGTTTATAGGTGCGTGAAGAAAGCCCACGGTTCACTGAACCAGAATGAACCCTAAACAGATGTGGTCACGTGTGGCCTTATGGCGTTGGTTTTACACGTGAAGGCAGCATGGTATTCTAAGAGGAAATGATGTCTGTGGTCGTGGTTCCCAGTGTGTCCACGGCAGCCCCCTGCCCCTGAGATTGGACACGGGTGTATGGGATAGGGTCCCAGAGTCAGTACGCACACCACGCAGTCTTGTCGGACTGGCGATGTCTGGCCTTTATCATTCTGTTTCTGTGTCTCAAATGTAGGCAGATGCCCTCGTAATCAATCCAAGTATAGATCCACGTACAAATATCATTACGCTCCTACCTGCCGTGTGTGTCTATTTGCTTCAACGTGGATGTGAAAAGTACAGCAGGCCCACGGTCCTTTTTCCAAAACCCTAGGGGCCAGATGCGTTTTGGAATTCAGACGTTTTCAGGTTTTATTTCATTTTTTGTTAATTTCTTTTTTTTTTCTTTTTCTTTTTTTTTACATTTATTGGTTTTTGAGACAGAAAGAGACTGAGCATGAACGGGGGAGGGTCAGAGAGAGGGAGACACACAACCCGAAACAGGCTCCAGGCTCTGAGCCGTCAGCACAGGGCCCGTCGCCGGGCTCGAACTCAAGGACCGCGAGCGAGATCGTGACCCGAGCCGAAGTGGGACGCTCAACCGACCGAGCCAGCCAGGTGCCCCATAAGTAGCCACTGTTTTCAGTTATATTTCTATCCGTAGAAACCCTGCTACCCTTAAAACACCTGGGATCCCAACAAATTTAAAGACGGTAAATATTTTGCTCTTTCTTCTAGATTTGGCTGATAGGTTCTGTTCAGCGCCGGTTTCAATGTCCTCTCAGCCACCTTTCCCTTGACCTTGAAGGGGACATGTTTTACCTTGTTATGCACAGGGCACCCAAACCCTTCTGCTATCACATGTCATCTTTGCAGGCAGGCAGGGTCTTCACTTACCGGGAGCACAGGTATGACCTCGCATGTCTGACATCCTACCGTGAGGACATTTGTCGGACACGTTTGTTGAGGACATACGAGTCTCAAATCTTTGCGTATGTTGGGGGTTCTGGAGGCAACATATTCCTTGTTGATAAATTTTACGTCAGCCCATTTATGCTGTGACTTGTAAATCAGACCACATGGAGTGGGCCTCCACCCAAACAAAGCGGTTGGGGAATACTCTCCTCCCATGTAGACAAATATATGTATATGTCTTCCTTTGGCCACAGCCTCCAAACCCACCAGTGTTTACCTACCCTGGTCAGAAGTAACCACTGTTTTGGGGTGCCTTGGTGGCTCGGTCAAGTGTAAGCGTCTGACTTTGGCTCAGGTTGTGGTCTCGTGCCTTGCGATCTTGTGGCTCGTGACCTCTCAGCTCTTGAGTTCAAGCCCCCCCTCTGTCAGCGCAGAACCTGCTTCAGGTCCTCTTTCTCCCTCTCTCTCATTCACTCTCTCTCTCTCTCTGCCCCTCCCCCATTTTCACTCTCAAACAAGAAAAATAAACATCAAAAAATTGTTGCAAACAAGAGAAGTAGCCAGTTTTTTTTTAATTAAAAAAAAATTTTTTTTTAACGTGTATTCATTTTTGCGAGACAGAGACAGAGCATGGGCGGGGAAGGGGCAGAGAGAGAGAGGGAGACACAGGATCTGAAGCAGGCTCCAGGCTTCCAGCTGTCTGCACGGAACCGGACGCGGGGCTCAAACTCACAAACTGCCAGATCATGACCTGAGCCGAAGTTGGACGCTCAACCGACGGAGCCACCCAGGCGCCCCTAAATGTTTTTTTATGTTTATTCATTTTTGAAAGACAGAGAGCACAAGCAGGGGTGGGGCGGAGAGAGAGGGGGACACAGAATCCGAAGCAGGCTCCAAGCTCCGAGCCGGCAGCACAGAGCCCAGCGCGCAGCTACAAGTCAGGAACCGCGAGATCACGAACCGCCGCCCCCTCCCACCGGTGCGCGGCCTAGCCGGGGCCGGGAGTCGGGATCCGCGGTGGCGCCGGGACGCGGGGCTCCGCGAGCTCGGCGGAGCGGGCGGGGAGGGGGGCGGAGGGGTCTCGGGCGGCGGGGAGCCAGGCCGCGCGCCGCGCCCGAGCCAGGCGCTCCTCTACCAGCCCGGCCCCGCGCGGCCCCCCCCCCCCCCCCCCCCCCCCCGGCGGGCTGAGCCGCTGGAAGTGACGCGCGGTGAGGGCGGGGCTCCGGCCCGGGAGCAGACGCCGCCGCCGCCGCCGCAGACACCGCCGCCTCAGACGCCGCTCAGCCGCCGAAGCAGGCGCCGCCGCCGCACCCGCCGCCGAAACAGCCGGCGCAGCCGCCGCAGTACGACCCGCAGCCGGCGCGGCCGCCGCCGCCGCTCAGCCGCCGCAGCCGCCGCAGTAGCAGCCGCAGCCGGCGCAGTAGCAGCCGCAGCCGGCGCAGCAGCCGCAGCAGCCGCAGCCGCCGCAGTAGCAGCCGCAACAGGCGCGGCCGCCGCCGCTCAGCCGCCGCAGCCGCCGCAGTAGCAGCCGCAGCCGGCGCAGCCGCCGCAGCCGCCGCAGTGGCAGCCGCAGCCGGCGTGGCCGCCGCCGCTGCCGCTCAGCCGCCGCAGTAGCAGCCGCCGCAGTAGCAGCCGCAGCCGCTCAGCCGCCGCAGCCGCCGCAGTAGCAGCCGCAGCCGGCACAGCCGCCGCCGCAGCAGCAGCCGCAGGCGTAGCAGCAAGCCGCGGCCGCCGCCGCTGCCGCCGCTGCCGCCTCGGCCCGGAAGCGAAGTAGCCGCGCAAGGCCCGAGCCCCGCGGGCCGCCGCTGCCGCTGCCCTTGAACCGCGTGAAGCAGCTCGCCAAGCAGACCGTGGGCAGGTGAGTGAGCCGTGCCGGGCCGGCCGGGAGCGCGCGGGCCGGGGAACGGGGGTCGGGGTCGTGGCTGGGGCCGAGGCGGGCCCGCTGCCCCGCGGGGCCCTGCGCTCAGGCCCGGCCGCCCGTCGGGTCCGCTGCGGGCCAGGGACGAGGGCTGCGCCACGCAGCGGCCTGTCGCCCAGCTCAGGGCCGCCGCCTGAGCCCCCGGGAACGGTGGGGCGGGCCGGCCTCCCGGGACGCCCCCCGCGCGGGTCCCCGCCGCCCATTGTCCCGGCCCCGCTGAGCATCGTCCTCTGGGGTCTGGACCCAAGCTTTCCCCGGGCCTCCCCCCGTCTCCCGGGGCTTTGCCTTGGGCGAAAACTCGGCTAACCGGTGTGCCCGAGGCCGGGCGGGCGCGGTGCTCTGGGGGGCGGCATTCTCAGCCTTTCCGGGTCGCCCGGCCGCTGCCCACCGACCGTCCACCTCCAAGTGCCTGAGGGCAGTCAATAAGTAAGGGGCGATCAGAGCCCATCGGAGCCGCTTAGTGAGACTCAGGACTCCCTTGGAGGCACTTTGGAGGGTGTGCCGTCTCCCAACCGTGGCCCCTGTGGTTGCTCAAGTTCTTGACCTGTAGACATTTGGAACCGGGAGGAAAGAATTGTGGAAAGGCCTTGGGCAAATGGAAAAACAAAAAGAGGAGGGGCTCTCAAAACAGCTTTTCTCACTTTGGATTGGGGAGCAAATCCTTCTCCAGGTTTCTCTGGTATCGCTTTAATGCTTGACAGGAAACGATCGATTATGAAATGACAGAAGAGACCGGACTTTGTAGTGGTTTTGAGAGCCTCTGGAGGTTGATCATCGTGTGCTGTGTTCTCTGGGGTAAATCTTTCAAGGTCTTTCAGGGCAGTGAGCTGTCCTGTCCCCGCTGACTGTTTATTCTGAGAAGGGGTATGAAAGTGTGACTTTTACATCGCTTTTTCTTCGTCTTTGTTTTCAAGAGTTGAGTAAAAGGGGGCGTTTGGTTTGGCCACAGCACGTGGGGACGCTTCTTTTCTGTGTGTGTCTGAAAATACTTTTACTTCCCCTGGAGCTTTCTGTATTTGCCTTTTACACTTTCGTTCCCCCCCGCCCCCCGCCAAGGTTTTGCTTAGTTTTGTTCAATTTCGTTGCTACCCCCACCCTATTATCTCCGTGTGCACTTATCCTGTTTCCAGAGTGGATCCCTGTCCCTAGAGCCTAGCAGTGCCTACGTTTCTGTCATTTGTAGGAAAATGATAGAAATAATGAGTGCCAAGAGGAAGGCAGACGGAATAGTCGTGTGGCCCAAAGCTTCAACCAGGCATCTGTGAATGAGTTACAAGATAACTCCTTAGGAGTTTTCTCCGTCCCCCCCCACCCCCACCCCCTTAGCATTCTCAGTAACATGCATTGTGAAATCAGTATTTAGTGACTCTGAAGAGACATGTGTCACATTGTCGTTCTGGTCAGTTTGTACATCTCATGAGGAAAGGGGTGTTTGCTCTGTTTGCACAAAGTTCTGAGACTTTTCAAGCTATCGAGCCACTCAGGGTCTCTTTGGCTCCGGCTTCCTCTGTGGCAGCTTCTCTCTTCACGCTGCCGAATTACAGCCATGTGTGCCTCCTTTCGGTTGCCAGAGGCCGCCGAACCTTCTTCCCTGTTAGCCTCTACCTGGAAGTCTCCAAAGCTCCATTCACCTCACCTGCCCTAGACCTGCCTCCTACTCATTCTTTAGGTGTCCAGGCAAAGGTCACTGCCTCTAAAAGACCTTCTGTGATGCTCCAACGTGGATTGGGAGTCCCTGTCCTGGCCACTTACGTACGTCCGCATAGCACCTGTTTTTCTATAATGCAAGGCCTGTTTACTTGTTGGTATTCTCCATTAGACTGAACGCCTTGAGAGTCCTTGCCGTCTTTCTGTTTCATTGGCCAGCTCTGCTGTGGCTCCTGTCATAAGGTCGATTCTCCAGAAACATTTGTCAGTCTAGCACACATCTAGATCGTACCAGATCGCTCCGGTGGTGTGAGCCCAAGAATGGGAAAATGAAAGCTGGATAGAGTAAATGGTGATTCGTGCTAGCAGTGTAATTCTGGCCCTGACCTTTGACTCTGTTTGAAAATCTTTCTTGCTAGATGCCAGTGGAAGCAGCAGCTGTTACAGAGCTGTTAGGGGTGTGGCCATTTCTGCTCCCAAAGCCAAAACTGTTTCCTGGGGTAGCTTTGGCTTTACTGCTGCTGACTCCCTCGATAAGTTTGTATTTTTTCCACGTCAAGAATGACGAAGGACTAGGGAGGAAAAAGGGAGGTGAGAGAGAGCCTAGGATTGTAATTGTGTGTTATTGGCGTAGGCATCGGGATTGGGATTTGGGGGGTATTGGGGTCCAGAGGAAAGCTAGAAAGCAGAGAAGTTACCTTCCCCCCCCGCCCCCCCGCCGCAGCCAAGAGTGATATTCTGTGTGTGAGTGGCTCGCCCATTGTGTCTGTTACGGATGCACAGAGTTCTGAATGGTGTCTTGCGAGGAAATATTCTCTTCCGAACAATGAGGACCTCGTGAGTCACCCCACCGTGAGGTTCTGTGGGATGGACATGTGGGAGAATTCGTAATGGGTAGAAGAAGTGAGTTCTCATGATGCAGTTTGTGGACAATGGGTGCATGAGTCTGTTTCGGAAGATGGTTTGTGTATCACAGGCGCGAGGACGATGCAGTGGTCTCTTGAGTGGGGTATCCCAAAGAAGAGAATTACGATGGTTGATTCATGCGTTCAAGAGACCCTTATCGAGCCCAAATTATGTGCCGATGTGGAAAGTAGAAAAGAATCCAAGTGAATACAAACGCAGCTTCTGCCCTGAAGGGGCTCCACAGACTTGTGGAAGAGGTAGGCAAGCAAAAATGATTATACACCGTGAGGTAAGTCCTCCTTACAGAGGGATGGCGAACACACTAAGGGAAACTCTACTCTTACTGGAAGGAGAGAGGTAACACAACACAACAAAACAAAAAAAAAGAAACGGGAGAAAATTTGACCAGAGCCTTTCCCCTCCATCTTTCAACACTCTTTCAAACTTCTGCTGTATTGAGTAGGTCCCTTTTTTTTTTTTTTTTTTTAATATTTATTTTTGAGAGAAAGGGTAGACAGAACATGAGCGGGGGAGAGGCAGAGAGAGAGGGAAACACAGAATCCGAAGCAGGCTCCAGGCTCCGATATGTCAGCACAGAGCCTGACGCGGGCCTCAAACCCACGAACCGAGAGATCCTGACCTGAGCCGAAGTCAGACACCTAACCCAGTGAGCCACCCAGGTGCCCCGTAGGTCTCTTTTGATTGTCAGTAAACCCACCTCGAGGGGCGCCTGGGTGGCTCAGTTGGCTGAATATCCTGCTCTTGATTTCAGCTCAGGTCATGATCTCACAGTTCCTGGGATGAAGCCCCGCCCATGTCAAGCTCTGTGCCAGTGGTGCGGAGCCTGCTTGGGATTTTCTGTCTCTGCCCCTTCCCCGCTCTCTGTCTCAATGACGAAAAAAGAAAAAAACACACAAAACCAAACCGACTGGAATTGTTATGAGCCAAGCTGCGAATTTGATTGGCTCCTATGTGAGGAAAAGAGTCCAAAAGCAATATAGTTGCAGCCAGGGCTGGATGCAGGGGTTCCACTCTTTAGGTAAGCTGTGTCACAAGGAGGAATCGCCCCCCACCCCACCCCTCCACCCCCCGGCTTCCAACATCTTCAGTTCAAGTCCCAGAGGGACAAAGAATACCTTTCACTGTGGCCAGAGCCCCAGGATTGACTGTGAAGGTATCTGATGGGGTCAGTGGCCTTTCCCTGGGCATGGAAATGGAGTCAGCCCCACCCCAGCCACAGGGGCCTAGAATGGGAGAGTGCCGAGCCCCCTCCCCCCCGCAAGGTAACCCAGCAGGAAGCAGGAAGTGTGGTCTTTTCTAGTCCTGCTAAAAGGAAAGAAAGAGCTTCTTGGAAATCCGGGACGCAGAGAATCCAGTAGCTGCGGACGGCCGTTGGCGTGGAGGGTGTGGAGGAAGGGGTGCACCGAGGTGAGGAACCTGAGCGTTTGGTCGTGAGGTCGATGAGTCCGGGAGGACAGGAATCTGGGGGCCTCATAGCAGAGTCGAGTACGCGGGTGAGGCTCTGGAAGGGAGTGTCTCTTTGGATGTGGGATTCTGCCGAGATCGAAGCTCTCCCTGGAGGCCTGAATGTTCTCCTAGATAGTAGCCTTTACGTAAGTCAGGGTTGCACACTCCAAGCCTCAGGGGGCCGGGCTAATAAGAATGAATAAAGAAAATAAGAGCGACCTAGACCAGGTGAGGGCCGTGGGGGACCCGACGGTGCCTGTCTCACCAAAGGGCCGCGTGAGAATCTGGGCCCGCCGTCGGGCCCGACCTTTGGAGTTGTTGAGAAAGGCCCAACTCCTTCTGGATTTTCATGAAGATTAGGTGGCATTTAATGCCAATTGAAAA
This sequence comes from Neofelis nebulosa, assembly GCF_028018385.1. Taxonomy (NCBI): domain Eukaryota; kingdom Metazoa; phylum Chordata; class Mammalia; order Carnivora; family Felidae; genus Neofelis; species Neofelis nebulosa. The sequence continues at coordinate 20,124,197 of NC_080799.1, read as the reverse complement.
CAACCACCAGGACCCTGAGCGGGACTAAACAAAATACATCTGTGGCCACAGTTGGTCTGTGGGTCCCCAGCGGGCAGTTGCTTGTGTAAAAGGTTGGGGAGGTGGAGATTCCTGTGGTGACTTTTTTCTCCTTTTCCTCCTGCACCCCACCCTCCGATGACTACCTTCCGAGTTCTTGGGTTTGTCGACGAGCTCGTCCTTTCCTTTACAGAAACGTTTCAGAGATCCGAGAGTAGCAATCATCACTACTTGTCTCCTGGTTTGGTTTACCAAGCGCTGTACCGAACCACCTGGCCTGGTCTCACCTGCTGGCGCTTGTTATCATTTCTGGTTTAGAGAGAAGAAAAATGACCTGCCGTTGTCTGCCCGGCCAGCGAGTGGCCGAGGCAGGACTTGGGGCCAGGGTGTGACTCCGGACCCCGTGTGTTTCCGACTGTAGACACTGGGCCGGCTGCCCGCCAGGGAAGGGTTCGTGTGGATGAAATGTCTTTGGTGCTTGCTGGCTTGCTGGGCTAGATGCTTTTGAGTCAAGTCTCTCACGGCCTTCTCCACAGCAACTCCCAGAGGTGATGTGCTTTATTCCTGGTTTCATGATGAGGAAGCGAGGCCTCAGAGAGGTCATCGGGCTAGTTAAGAAGAGCGCTGCCGTTCATCAGAAACCGGGGTTCTGCTTCCAAAGCAGATAGGAGTCCTTCCTTCACGCAGGCAACTCTTTGTTTCAGAGACCCCGTGTTAGAATTCTGTGTGACGACGCTTCCACAAAATCCTGGAAGCTAGGGGTTGGATGTTGCTCTCGTCCGGGGGCTCCTGCCAGGGATGGCCCCCGGGGGGACATTTGGCAATGGCCGGAGACAAACGTTTTTGTGTTTTGTCGTGACTTGGCTCGGGCGTGGGGTGCTCCTGGCATCTGGCGACACAGGCCGGGGATGCTGCTGACCAGCCTACACCGCCCAGGACAGCCTCGCCGCACAGAATTCTCTGGTCCCAAATGTCAAGAGTGGTGAGGTTGGTTGGGAAAGCCTGGTGGAGTCCTGTGAGATTCTGGACACGTGAATCGTGACAACCAAAGGTCCGTGACGTTTGCCTGCAGGGTGAAGGTGCGTTCCGTTTGGTCTCTTTCTTACGTGTGGAAGCATTTCTGACCATCGTTGGCCCGTACTGAACACTCGGGGGTTTTCACGTGGAAACCTGGGCTTCCTGCTGCTTCTCCAATGTTGCAAGACCTAGCGAAGCCTGGCATCGCGCCCTCGCGCAAGGACACGTCGTCGTAGCTGTAGCTGCAGCCGCGTAGGTGCTGTCCCGTCCGGGTGGGGCATCGACCGTCCAGTGTGCCCGGGTCCCTACCTGGCTTGTCCTGCTGTGGTACGTTCCTTGCGGACCCCTCCCTGCTCACGGATCTCTCAAGGACCTTCTCCAGGAGCAGCGGAGTCTCTGCCTCGCGAGGTAGCCCGTTGCGTTAGGGGCAATGCGAGTCAAAGGCATCTCTGCCCGTGAGTCCCAGGGGAGTCCTCCGGTGCCACGACGCCTGCGTCTCTCTACCGCGAGACGGCCCTTTCTGTATTCGGCGTCGCAAACCGCACACCGTGTCCTCGCTCTCTCAGCGGTAACATTCTCCACCCCTCACCTATTCTACACCCTGACTTCCTCCGCCTTTTCCAGGGGAGGTGGCTGTGCTTGGTTCGCTTCGGTCTGGGTGGATCCCGTCCAGCCTCTGCATAGAGCAGAGGAGGAAAGGAATGTGTTCTCCCCGCGACTTCTGAATCCGAGCTTCCGTGGCCTGGTCATCCACTTTACCTCCTGTGAAATCAAGCAGGGTTGTTTATAGGTGCGTGAAGAAAGCCCACGGTTCACTGAACCAGAATGAACCCTAAACAGATGTGGTCACGTGTGGCCTTATGGCGTTGGTTTTACACGTGAAGGCAGCATGGTATTCTAAGAGGAAATGATGTCTGTGGTCGTGGTTCCCAGTGTGTCCACGGCAGCCCCCTGCCCCTGAGATTGGACACGGGTGTATGGGATAGGGTCCCAGAGTCAGTACGCACACCACGCAGTCTTGTCGGACTGGCGATGTCTGGCCTTTATCATTCTGTTTCTGTGTCTCAAATGTAGGCAGATGCCCTCGTAATCAATCCAAGTATAGATCCACGTACAAATATCATTACGCTCCTACCTGCCGTGTGTGTCTATTTGCTTCAACGTGGATGTGAAAAGTACAGCAGGCCCACGGTCCTTTTTCCAAAACCCTAGGGGCCAGATGCGTTTTGGAATTCAGACGTTTTCAGGTTTTATTTCATTTTTTGTTAATTTCTTTTTTTTTTCTTTTTCTTTTTTTTTACATTTATTGGTTTTTGAGACAGAAAGAGACTGAGCATGAACGGGGGAGGGTCAGAGAGAGGGAGACACACAACCCGAAACAGGCTCCAGGCTCTGAGCCGTCAGCACAGGGCCCGTCGCCGGGCTCGAACTCAAGGACCGCGAGCGAGATCGTGACCCGAGCCGAAGTGGGACGCTCAACCGACCGAGCCAGCCAGGTGCCCCATAAGTAGCCACTGTTTTCAGTTATATTTCTATCCGTAGAAACCCTGCTACCCTTAAAACACCTGGGATCCCAACAAATTTAAAGACGGTAAATATTTTGCTCTTTCTTCTAGATTTGGCTGATAGGTTCTGTTCAGCGCCGGTTTCAATGTCCTCTCAGCCACCTTTCCCTTGACCTTGAAGGGGACATGTTTTACCTTGTTATGCACAGGGCACCCAAACCCTTCTGCTATCACATGTCATCTTTGCAGGCAGGCAGGGTCTTCACTTACCGGGAGCACAGGTATGACCTCGCATGTCTGACATCCTACCGTGAGGACATTTGTCGGACACGTTTGTTGAGGACATACGAGTCTCAAATCTTTGCGTATGTTGGGGGTTCTGGAGGCAACATATTCCTTGTTGATAAATTTTACGTCAGCCCATTTATGCTGTGACTTGTAAATCAGACCACATGGAGTGGGCCTCCACCCAAACAAAGCGGTTGGGGAATACTCTCCTCCCATGTAGACAAATATATGTATATGTCTTCCTTTGGCCACAGCCTCCAAACCCACCAGTGTTTACCTACCCTGGTCAGAAGTAACCACTGTTTTGGGGTGCCTTGGTGGCTCGGTCAAGTGTAAGCGTCTGACTTTGGCTCAGGTTGTGGTCTCGTGCCTTGCGATCTTGTGGCTCGTGACCTCTCAGCTCTTGAGTTCAAGCCCCCCCTCTGTCAGCGCAGAACCTGCTTCAGGTCCTCTTTCTCCCTCTCTCTCATTCACTCTCTCTCTCTCTCTGCCCCTCCCCCATTTTCACTCTCAAACAAGAAAAATAAACATCAAAAAATTGTTGCAAACAAGAGAAGTAGCCAGTTTTTTTTTAATTAAAAAAAAATTTTTTTTTAACGTGTATTCATTTTTGCGAGACAGAGACAGAGCATGGGCGGGGAAGGGGCAGAGAGAGAGAGGGAGACACAGGATCTGAAGCAGGCTCCAGGCTTCCAGCTGTCTGCACGGAACCGGACGCGGGGCTCAAACTCACAAACTGCCAGATCATGACCTGAGCCGAAGTTGGACGCTCAACCGACGGAGCCACCCAGGCGCCCCTAAATGTTTTTTTATGTTTATTCATTTTTGAAAGACAGAGAGCACAAGCAGGGGTGGGGCGGAGAGAGAGGGGGACACAGAATCCGAAGCAGGCTCCAAGCTCCGAGCCGGCAGCACAGAGCCCAGCGCGCAGCTACAAGTCAGGAACCGCGAGATCACGAACCGCCGCCCCCTCCCACCGGTGCGCGGCCTAGCCGGGGCCGGGAGTCGGGATCCGCGGTGGCGCCGGGACGCGGGGCTCCGCGAGCTCGGCGGAGCGGGCGGGGAGGGGGGCGGAGGGGTCTCGGGCGGCGGGGAGCCAGGCCGCGCGCCGCGCCCGAGCCAGGCGCTCCTCTACCAGCCCGGCCCCGCGCGGCCCCCCCCCCCCCCCCCCGGCGGGCTGAGCCGCTGGAAGTGACGCGCGGTGAGGGCGGGGCTCCGGCCCGGGAGCAGACGCCGCCGCCGCCGCCGCAGACACCGCCGCCTCAGACGCCGCTCAGCCGCCGAAGCAGGCGCCGCCGCCGCACCCGCCGCCGAAACAGCCGCCGCAGCCGCCGCAGTACGACCCGCAGCCGGCGCGGCCGCCGCCGCCGCTCAGCCGCCGCAGCCGCCGCAGTAGCAGCCGCAGCCGGCGCAGTAGCAGCCGCAGCAGGCTCGGCCGCCGCCGCCGCCGCCTCTCAGCCGCCGCAGCCGCCGCAGTAGCAGCCGCAGCCGGCGCAGCAGCCGCAGCAGCCGCAGCCGCCGCAGTAGCAGCCGCAACAGGCGCGGCCGCCGCCGCTCAGCCGCCGCAGCCGCCGCAGTAGCAGCCGCAGCCGGCGCAGCCGCCGCAGCCGCCGCAGTAGCAGCCGCAGCCGGCGTGGCCGCCGCCGCCGCTGCCGCTCAGCCGCCGCAGTAGCAGCCGCCGCAGTAGCAGCCGCAGCCGCTCAGCCCCCGCAGCCGCCGCAGTAGCAGCCGCAGCCGGCACAGCCGCCGCCGCAGCAGCAGCCGCAGGCGTAGCAGCAAGCCGCGGCCGCCGCCGCTGCCGCCGCTGCCGCCTCGGCCCAGAAGCGAAGTAGCCGCGCAAGGCCCGAGCCCCGCGGGCCGCCGCTGCCGCTGCCCTTGAACCGCGTGAAGCAGCTCGCCAAGCAGACCGTGGGCAGGTGAGTGAGCCGTGCCGGGCCTGCCGGGAGCGCGCGGGCCGGGGAACGGGGGTCGGGGTCGTGGCTGGGGCCGAGGCGGGCCCGCTGCCCCGCGGGGCCCCGCGCTCAGGCCCGGCCGCCCGCTGGGTCCGCTGCGGGCCAGGGACGAGGGCTGCGCCACGCAGCGGCCTGTCGCCCAGCTCAGGGCCGCCGCCTGAGCCCCCGGGAACGGTGGGGCGGGCCGGCCTCCCGGGACGCCCCACGCGCGGGTCCGCGCCGCCCATTGTCCCGGCCCCGCTGAGCATCGTCCTCTGGGGTCTGGACCCAACCTTTCCCCGGGCCTCCCCCCGTCTCCCGGGGCTTTGCCTTGGGCGAAAACTCGGCTAACCGGTGTGCCCGAGGCCGGGCGGGCGCGGTGCTCTGGGGGGCGGCATTCTCAGCCTTTCCGGGTCGCCCGGCCGCTGCCCACCGACCGTCCACCTCCAAGTGCCTGAGGGCAGTCAATAAGTAAGGGGCGATCAGAGCCCATCGGAGCCGCTTAGTGAGACTCAGGACTCCCTTGGAGGCACTTTGGAGGGTGTGCCGTCTCCCAACCGTGGCCCCTGTGGACCGGACTGCTCAAGTTCTTGACCTGTAGACATTTGGAACCGGGAGGAAAGAATTGTGGAAAGGCCTTGGGCAAGTGGAAAAACAAAAAGAGGAGGGGCTCTCAAAACAGCTTTTCTCACTTTGGATTGGGGAGCAAATCCTTCTCCAGGTTTCTCTGGTATCGCTTTAATGCTTGACAGGAAACGATCGATTATGAAATGACAGAAGAGACCGGACTTTGTAGTAGTTTTGAGAGCCTCTGGAGGTTGATCATCGTGTGCTGTGTTCTCTGGGGTAAATCTTTCAAGGTCTTTCAGGGCAGTGAGCTGTCCTGTCCCCGCTGACTGTTTATTCTGAGAAGGGGTATGAAAGTGTGACTTTTACATCGCTTTTTCTTCGTCTTTGTTTTCAACAGTTGAGTAAAAGGGGGCGTTTGGTTTGGCCACAGCACGTGGGGACGCTTCTTTTCTGTGTGTGTCTGAAAATACTTTTACTTCCCCTGGAGCTTTCTGTATTTGCCTTTTACACTTTCGTTCCCCCCCCGCCAAGGTTTTGCTTAGTTTTGTTCAATTTCGTTGCTACCCCCACCCTATTATCTCCGTGTGCACTTATCCTATTCCCAGAGTGGATCCCTGTCCCTAGAGCCTAGCAGTGCCTACTTTTCTGTCATTTGTAGGAAAATGATAGAAATAATGTGTGCCAAGAGGAAGGCAGACGGAATAGTCGTGTGGGCCAAAGCTTCAACCAGGCATCTGTGAATGAGTTACAAGATAACTCCTTAGGAGTTTTCTCCGCCCCCCCCCACCCCCACCCCCTTAGCATTCTCAGTATCATGCATTGTGAAATCAGTATTTAGTGACTCTGAAGAGACATGTGTCACATTGTCGTTCTGGTCAGTTTGTACATCTCATGAGGAAAGGGGTGTTTGCTCTGTTTGCACAAAGTTCTGAGACTTTTCAAGCTATCGAGCCACTCAGGGTCTCTTTGGCTCCGGCTTCCTCTGTGGCAGCTTCTCTCTTCACGCTGCCGAATTACAGCCATGTGTGCCTCCTTTCGGTTGCCAGAGGCCGCCGAACCTTCTTCCCTGTTAGCCTCTACCTGGAAGTCTCCAAAGCTCCTTTCACCTCACCTGCCCTAGACCTGCCTCCTACTCATTCTTTCGGTGTCCAGGCAAAGGTCACTGCCTCTAAAAGACCTTCTGTGATGCTCCAACGTGGATTGGGAGTCCCTCACCTGGCCACTTACGTACGTCCGCATAACACCTGTTTTTCTATAATGCAAGGCCTGTTTACTTGTTTGTATTCTCCATTAGACTGAACGCCTTGAGAGTCCTTGCCGTCTTTCTGTTTCATTGGCCAGCTCTGCTGTGGCTCCTGTCATAGGGTCGATTCTCCAGAAACATTTGTCAGTCTGGCACACATCTAGATCGTACCAGATCGCTCCGGTGGTGTGAGGCCAAGAATGGGAAAATGAAAGCTGGATAGAGTAAATGGTGATTCGTGCTAGCAGTGTAATTCTGGCCCTGACCTTTGACTATGTTTGAAAATCTTTATTGCCAGAAGCCAGTGGAGGCAGCAGCTGTTACAGAGCTGTTAGGGGTGTGGCCATTTCTGTTCCCAAAGCCAAAACTGTTTCCTGGGGAAGCTTTGGCTTTACTCCTGTTGATTCCCTGGATAAGTTTGTATTTTTTCTATGTGAAGAATTACGAAGGAGTCGGGAGGAAAAATTGAGGCAAGAGAGAGCCTAGAATTGTAATTGTGTGTTATTGGCGTAGGCATCAGGATTGAGATTTGGGGGATATTTGGGTCAAGAGGAAAGCTAGAAAGCAGAGAAGTTACCTCCCCCCCGTCCCCCCGCCCCCCTCCGCAGCCAGGAGTGATATTCTGTGTGTGAGTAGCTCGTCCGTTGTGTCTATTACAGATGCATAGAGTTCTGAGTGGTGTCCTGCGAGGAAGTATTCTCTTCCCGACAATGAGGACCTCGTGAGTCACCCCACAGTGAGGTTCTGTGGGATGGACATGTGGGAGAATTCGTAATGGCTAGAAGAAGTGAGTTCTCATGATGCAGTTTGTGGACAATGGGTGCATGAGTCTGTTTCGGGGGATGGTTTGTGTATCACAGGCGCAAGGATGATGCAGTGGTCTCTTGAGTGGGGCACCCAAAGAAGAGAATTAGGATGCTTGATTCATCCGTTCAAGAGACCCTTCTTGAGCCCAAATTATGTGCCATTGTGGAAAGTAGAAAAGAATCCAAGTGAATACAAACGCGGCTTCTGCCCTGAAGGGGCTCCACAGACTTGTGGAAGAGATAGGCAAGCAAAAATGCTTATACACCATGAGGTAAGTCCTTATAGAAGGATGGCTGACACACTAAGGGAAACTCTACTCTTACTGGAAGGAGAGAGGTAACACAACACAACAAAACAAACAAACAAAAAAAAAAAACAGGAGAAAATATGACCAGAGCCTTTCCCCTCTATCTTTCAACACTTCTTTCAAACTTCTGTTGTATTGAGTCGGTCCTTTTTTTTTTTTTTATTAAAAAAATTTTTTTTCTACATATTTATTTTTGAGAGAAAGGGTAGACAGAACATGAACGGGGTAGAGGCAGAGAGAGAGGGAAACATAGAATCCGAAGCAGGCTCCTGGCTCCGAGCTGTCAGCACAGAGCCTGACGCGGGCCTCAAACCCACGAACCGAGAGATCGTGACCGGAGCCGAAGTCTGACACTTGACCCAGTGAGCCACCCAGGTGCCCTGTAGGTAGGTCTCTTTTGATTGTCAGTGAACCCAACTCGAGGGGCGCCTGGGTGGCTCACTTGGCTGAGTATCCGTCTCTTGATTTCAGCTCAGGTCATGATCTCACAGTTCCTGGGATCAAGCTCTGTGCCAGTGGTGTGGAGCCTGCTTGGGATCTTCTCTGTCTCTGCCCCTTCCCCGCTCTCTGTCTCAATGAGGAAAAACAAAAAAACACACAAAACCAAACCGACTGGAATTGTTATAAGCCAAGCTGCGAATTTGATTGGCTCCTATGTGAGGAAAAGAGTCCAAAAGCAATATAGTTGCAGCCAGGGCTGGATGCAGGGGTTCCACTCTTTAGGTAAGCTGTGTCACAAGGAGGAATCGCCCCCCACCCCACCCCTCCACCCCCCGGCTTCCAACGTCTTCAGTTCAAGTCCCAGAGGGACAAAGAATACCTTTCACTGTGGCCAGAGCCCCAGGATTGACTGTGAAGGTATCTGATGGGGTCAGTGGCCTTTGCCTGGACATGGAAATGGAGTCAGCCCCACCCAAGACACAGGGGCCTAGAATGGGAGAGTGCCGAGCCCCCTCCCCCGCAAGATAACTGGGGTGTTCTTTCCAGCAGGAGGCAGGAAGTGTGGTCTTTTCTAGTCCTGCTAAAAGGAAAGAAAGAGCTTTTTGGAAATCCGTGACACAGAGAACCCAGTAGCTGCGGATGGCCGTTGGCGTGGAGGGTGTGGAGGAAGGGGTGCACCGAGGTGAGGAACCTGAGCGTTTGGTCGTGAGGTGGATGAGTCCGGGAGGACAGGAATCTGGGGGCCTCATAGCAGACTTGACTACGTGGGTGTGGCTCTGGGAGGGAGTGTCTCTTTGGGTGTGGGTTTCTGCCAAGATGGAAGCTCTCCCTGGAGGCCTGAATGTTCTCCTGGATAGTAGCCTTTAGGTAGGTCAGGGTTGCAAACTCCAAGCCTCAGGGGGCCAGGCTATAGACCAGCTTAGGTCATGATCTCATGGTTCTTGAGTTCGAGCCCTGCGTTGGGCTCTGCACAGACAATGCTAAGCCTGCTTGGGATTCTCTCTCTCTGCATTCCCCCCACTCACGCACTCTCACTCTCAAAATAAAGTAATAAACCTAACCCCCCACCAAAAAAAAATTGCATTTACAACGGCATCAAAAAATAAAATGCTAATTACATTTAACTAAAATAGAGATTCAAAACTTGTACGCTAAAAGTATAAAACATTATTGAAAGAAATTAAACAAGATTTAAATAAACAGACTCGTGGATTGGGAGACAATGTTGTTAAGATGGCAGCACTTCTCCAGCTGATCTACAGATTCAGTGAAATCTTTATCAAAACCACAGCTGGCTTCTTTGCAAAACTGACAAGCTGATGCTAAAATTCATATGGGAATTTATGGAACCCAAAATAGCCAAAGCAGATCTTTAAAGAGAAGGACAAAGTTGGAGAACTCACCCTTCCTGACTTAAAAACTTATTAGAAAGCTACAGTAATCGAGATAGTGTGGTATTAGTGTAAGGAAAGCCATATTGATTAATGGATAGAATTGAAAATCTAGAAATGTACCATCATATTTATAGGCAATTGATTTTCAACAAAGGCATCGAGACAACCCAATGGGAGAAAGAACAGTCTTCTCAACAGTGTGGGGACAGCTGGATATTGCATGCAAAAGAATGAAGTTGAACTTCTACCTCACACCCTATGTAAAAATTAACTCAAAATGGATCAAAGACCTAAATGTTAAGTGCTAAAACTATTAAATTCTTAGAAGAAAACATAGATGTCCATCTTTGTGGCCTTGACACCAAAAACACAGCAGAAGGAAAAAAGCAGGTAATTGACATTATCACAATTTAAAAATGTTGTGCTTTGGGGTGCCTGGCTGGCTCAGTCAGTTAAGCATTTCTTGATTTCGGTTCAGGTCATGATCCCACAGTTCGTGAGATCAAGCCCCACGTCAGGCTCTATGCTGACGGCATGGAGCCTGCTTGGGATTCTCTCCCTCTGTCTCTGCTCCTGCCCCCACTCATGCACTCTCTCTCTCTCTCTCTCTCTCTCTCTCTCTCAAAATAAGTAAACATTAAACAATGTTTGTGCTTTAAAGGACATAGTTGAAAAGTGAAAACACAACCCATAGAACGGGAGATAATTTTTGGAAATCATATTTCTGACAAGAAACTTGTCCTAATATAGATACAGAACTCTTACAACTCAAAAACGCAAAAACAAATAACTCAATTTAAGAATGGGCAAAAGGGATGCCTGGGTGGCTCAGTCAGTTAAACGTCCAACTTTGGCTCAGGTCGTGATTTCAGTTTGTGGGCTCAAACCCCACATCTGTCTCTGTGCTAACAGCTCAAAGCCTGGACCCTCCTTTAGCTTCTGTGTCTCTCTCTATCTCTGCCCCTCCCTCCCTCTCTCTCTCTCTCCTCTCTCTCTCTCTCTCTCTCTGACTCTCTCAAAAATAAATAAAAGATTTTTTTAAAAATTTAAAAAGTGGGCAAACAACTCAGTCTAAGAAGATACACCCATGGCCGATAAACATGTGAAAAGATGTCAACATTGTTAGTCATCAGGGAAATGCAAATCCAACCCTCAACAGGATACCACTTTACGCTTACTAGAATGGCTAAAATAAAAAAGACAGATGATAACAAGCATTGGAGAGGATAGGAGAAATAGGAATGTGATACGCTGTTGGTAGAAATGTAAAAGGGTGCAGCCACTTTGGAAAACAGCCTGGAAGTTCCTCAAAAAGTTAAACATCCAGTAATTTCACTCACAAGTATGTACCCCCAAAGAATCAAAAACACGTGCTCAAACAAAAACTTGTACGTGAATATTTGTAGCAGCATTATTCATCATATAAAAAAGGGAAAAAATGCAACGTCCGGTGAATGGATGAAGAGATGTGGTATACTCACATAATGGAATAACTGGGAGTAAAAGAAATGGAGTACCGACGTGTGCTACAACATGGAGGAACTGTGAGAACACGCTGAGTGGAAGAAGCTCATCTTGAAAGACCACCTAATATATGTATCATTCCATTTATATGAAACGTCCAGAATAGGTAAATCCCTGGAAACAGAAAATAGATTAGTGGTTGCCTAGGGCTGTGGGCAGAAGTGGGATGGAGGAGGGCCAGGAGGGGTTGGGGGAGGTTGGGATGAAATAAGGAGTACTCCTAAGAGGATATAGAGTTTCTTGTTGGAGTGATGAAAATATCCTAAAATAGATTGTGGTGATAGTTGCTCAACTCTGCAAATATACTAAAAACTATGTACATTTTAAGTTGGTACATTACATGGTATGTGAGTTATAGTTGCAATAAAGCTGTTGTAAAAATAACAGTGGTGAATCACTGATACCAGTGAAAATTAGAGTTGGCTAAGTAATTGTTAGTGTGGTTGTTGCACCTGTAATCATTGAGAAAAATACGTTTTGGGAAAAAACAGATTCTTTGTGCAACGATTATCAACATTTTGACAACCTTACTTTGTCTCCTAGCATATATTTGAACACCTTTGGTAATCTGGGACCATATAAATTCTTTTACATATTTAGAATACCTATTTAGCATTCTTTTCAGCTGTCCACAGATGAGTAGGAAAAACGCACTCTTCTTGTGACTTTCTCCTTTACTCTCACACAACTACCACACTCACAACACTTCTAACACCAGATGTGTTGTGTTCCCCTCCCGCCTCCTGGTACCAAGCAATTCTCCATGATACTAGCTGGGTATCTTACAATTCAATTCAATTCTGACCCTAACAGGAGTAGCACAGAACCCATAGGTTAAGGGCCCAGTCCCACGAGACTGCCCCCCACTTCAGATGCCATTTACAAGTGGTAGGTCCTCAGATTACCCACAATTTCTGTTGACCTGGTTGCTAGTCAGAGGTTCCCATGACCACCACCACCCCCATTTTGAATTCAGTTACTTGCTAGAACAGCTCATAGGACTAAGAGCAACACTTATTTACATTTACAGAGATCATGTGTGATAGAGCATACAGATGACTATCCAGATGAAGAGATACAAAGGGCAAGTTCTGGGAGGGTTCACCAACCCTGTTCACCAACATGGAAGTTCTCCAAACCCTGTGCTATTGGATTTTTATGGAGACTTCATCACGTTGGCATGAACAACTATTGACTCGTTTTCATCCCTCTTTCCTCTGTGGAGAACGGTCGGGGGGGCGAGGCACAGAGAGAGGTGGTAGGGCTGAAAATCCCAAGCTTCTAATCACAGTCTTTCTAGTAACCAGCCCCCATCCAGGGGCCACCCATTAGCCCATCCAGAGTTCTCATTAGAACAAAAGGCACTGCTATCACCCAGGAAGTTCTGGGGAATTTAGGAACTGTGTCAGGGACTGGGATCAAATATCAAATATTGGAACAAAAGAAGCTCTTAGTGCTCCGATCAGTTAGGAAATCACAAGGCTTTTGGAAGTTTTGTGCAGGAACTGGGGGCAGAGACCAATGAACATATTTTCTATAATTTCATAACAATACTTCTAATGGATTATTACTCACTGAAGGTGGGAATTGTCTTGTTTACATGCTGAATTCTTTTATGACTCAGAAATGTTTTCAGATGCAAGTAACAAGAAACCCAACCACAGTGGTGTATACAAACACGAGGCTACTTTTTTCTTCATATGAGAAATCTGTGAGTAGGCAGCTGCTGACATTGGTTCAGATGCTCAACAATGTCAAGGCAAATGTTTCTGGCCTTCTCTTGGCCTTTCTCAACATTAGCACTCAAGACAGGAAGAAGGAGGAAGAAGACCAGGCAGCACCAACATCAGAAAAACAGAAGCTTAAAAAAGAAAAAAGAAAAAAAAAAGAAGCTTTCCTAGGAACCTCACCAACTTCCACTTACATCTGGGTCACATGGCCTCCTCTGGCTGGAAAGTGGATGATAAAAGGAGGGTCAGGGATGAGAAGGGGAGGCAGGACATCAACTGACAACATCTGCTAGGATTCCAAAGTCTATGACAAATGTTGGTATATAGTAGGAGGTGTCTCCACAGTCCTTCATAAGTATCTGTTGAATGCATATGATGGAATGTTTATTCACAGATACTCAGTCCTCCTCCCTTGGGAGGTTGAGACATCCATGCTGTGTGGAACCTTGGCATCTAAACTTCCTTCAGCCAATGAAATGAACACAGAAGTGGCTTTAAGAGCCAGGTTCTCTTTCCTTTGCCCCTGTGATCATGGAAGCAGGTGTCAAAGTGGAGCCTGTATCCGCTCCAGTCCTTAAATGGACATGATGAGAAGAACACCCAGCTTACCCATGTTAGTGAAGGCACTGAGAATATTTAGTTGTTATTGCAGCCTAACCTAACCCATCCTGACTGATAACAATGTACGTACCCAGGCAAAGAAATCCACAACCAATCCCCAAATTCAAATTTTACAAACTATATTTCCTGATCACATTAATAGCAAGACTGTGCCTAAATGAAGATAAATGATAGCCACCTGGAAGTGAAACAAAATAAAAAATAGCTCCTCTGTCAAAGTGGAAATCAATACTGAAAAGACAGACTAGACATTTAAGATGATGAGACCACTGTATAAAAATACATACGGGGATGGGACTAAAGTCATTCTTAGTAAAAATTCATGATCTAAAGCTGATACTGCTAACATAAATCTGCTTAAACGTTGGAAGATTGAGAATAATTGGATGAAGAATTCAAAATAAGCTAGAAAATGAACAGCAAAATAAAAAGTGGAAGACATTAATAAAGATAAGAGCCTACATTAATCACAAAGCAAAAAGTCTGTGGAATTGATTAATCGAATCAAGGACCAGAACTCTGGAAGGATAAATCAAGTAGACAAGTCTCTGGGAAATAGGATTCCCCTCAAAGCAGGTAGAAAGAGATAGATACTCAATGTAAGGCATGAGAAACAGACAATATAAATTGGTACCATATTTCTGGTGGTCAGATTGACACAACTGTCAAAATGTAAAATGTGCGTACCTTGAAAATTTGATGGATAGATAAGTGTTAGGTTGAACTGACTGAGGTTCTCAAATGTTGAAGTCTCATGGAAAAATACTACTTTTTTGTAAGAAGGTTGAAACCCCAGACTTGGCGAACAGGGGATAAATGGAACTCCCCTCTCCAAAAGCCTTTGGAGAGGGATGTGTCTCAGTCATTGACCTTGGCCCCATGATTCTATGAATCAGTCCTATACAAAGGACATGGTCCTAGGTAGCCAACTTCCCCTCTTCTCCTTCTGGAAAATTTTCCTGGGTTCTTCTGGGCTCTAACAGCCCAAACCATCCCCAGGCTCCCAGAGCATCCCCAGACTCAAGGGGTGTTCACAATGATGCCTTCTCTACTCACTGAACTGTCTTTATCTGATGCCTCCAGGGAAGCTCCTTGAGTCAACTTGTCCCTTCTCATGCTGTGAAGCGGGGCCTTTTTGAACTCAGGTTCACATCCCCTCCTCCTCCTCCTCCTCCTCCTCCATCATGTTGCCCTAGGCTTAAATCAGCACTTTTGGCTGGAAGGCTGGGGCTCATTCTGAGCTCTGGATCTCCCTCTGCCTTTAGCATCGCCATCTCCCATTGGAACATTCCTTTATGCCCAGAATCCTAGAATGCAAAGTGCAGATACATCCAGGCTTCTGGCCTAGAGTAGACTCTGGCCATTGGGATTCATGGCCAGAAATGAATGCCTATTCATTCATTTATGCATGTTTACATTTATTTATGTACTCTAGTCACTCAAAAAAATATGTATTTGCACACCTAATTAGTGCTGGACATTTTTCTAGGCACTGACGACTCAGCAGTGAAAACAACAGAGGAAAATCCTTGCCCTCCTAGAGCTAATATCCCAGTAAGGTGGATCAGCAGTAACCAAATAAGTAGGTGAACTAAAGTGTATGTCAGTAGTAAAGTCTATGGAGAAAAATAAGACAGAGAGGGAGGCTAGGGAGTATGTAAGGGGTAGAGGCCCCATTGAATGATGACATTTGGATAAAGGCCTGAGGGAGTGAACCCCGCAGGTTTCCAGGACAGTTCTGTTCCAGTAGAGGGGATGGCAAGTGAAAAGCCCTAAAGAGGAAGCATATGAAGAATATCTGAGGTGGGAGGTCCGTAGTGCTGGAGCTGAATAAGCAAAGGGTGAACGCTAAGAGGCGAGGTTAGAGGGAACAGTGGGGTGGAGGCTGTGGTCAGAACCCTGGCTTTCTTCTAAGTGAGCTGGGAGCCACTGGAGGGTCCTCAGATGGAGAGGGACATGAAAGACCTCTTGCTGCTGTGCTGGAAGCAGACTGTAGTGAAGCTGGGATAGACAGACACAGGTCAGTCAAGAGGCTTCTGTAATGATCTGGTGACAGGGGAGGGTGGTGTGCACCCGGGTGATGGCACGGAGGTGACACCATAGGCAGGGAGAAGGGGGTGTGTGAAGAAAGGGAACTGGAGCGGCTCCAACACCAGCCTTTAGCACCCAGAGCCCGCACCCCCTCCAGGAATCCCCACAGGGTGTCATGGTCTCTGGTAACTCCTCTTCACTCGCCTTCTTCCTCTCTGAGGACCTGCGTGTGATCGTGTCCAAAAGCTTGTTGCCCAGAACTCTGTGATTCTCCCTCCCGAGGGCTCTGTTCCTCGCTGTTGGATGAAAAATGAATAGGACGAGAACACCAAGTGAGCATGGGCTCATCTGAATTCTGCCTCAGCCCCCTTGCTCTCTTCAGTGACAGGAAAAACAACACCATGCAGGCTGCTCAGTGAAAAAACAATATTGAATTAGGGCTGAGAGAGTTAGACAAGTAAACAATGAAATGTTCTATTATGATCGGTCTTTAGCCATTTAAGCTTCAGTTCAAGAAGGAATCATGATAAAGGTCTAATAGAAATGAAAATATAAGGAGGGTAGTTTTGGGTTACGTTTCAACCATTGCCTCAGCCTTGCAGCTCCAAAGTCGGTCTGACCGTGGCCGAGAAAGGCTCCCAGCCACAAGGGGACTTACACAGACAGGAAGGAGGTGGAAGGCAGGCATGTCTACCAACTGGCTGGGGTGGAAGCAGGAACCTTTCAGCTAAGAAGGTTTCATCCTGCACAACAGGAGCTTTTTCATTTTATTTTTAATGTCTGAGAAGCAACATGAGAATTCTGCCTGGGAGGCAGGAGCGGCAGCTTACAAGAAGCTTCTGGATGTCTTGTGAGATGCTGGATTGTAGAATAAATACGTCTAATAAAATCCCCCTGGTTACCCAGCTTTGAGGATTTGGAAATACCAGTGGACTGTTTCTTGAAGGAATTGCTTCACTGAAACTGGAAAAATACCTGCTCAGGACACCACAATCACAGCAGAGGACTTTGGAGTAAAGACACTATTCATCACTGAGGTCTGAGTCTTTGCAGCCGAGACACCGGCACATCCTTCCGGGGATAGAGAGAGGCAAGCCGAGGTCACCTCTTCCTTGGATCGTCTCGATGTCTCGTTCCTCTCAAGGAGTTCCCGTCTCTTCTCCAGAATGTCCAGAATCCCAGGGGAGTTCCAGAGTATAGGGTGCTCCAGAGCCCAGGTTGCCCATTCGAGGAGTCCTGCACTGGGCAGAAATGACCAGCCCCTAGGACTGCCATACTTCTCAGTCTTGGCCAAGGACCAACCCACAAAAAGGGTTACCTTGGTTCAAATCTAAGTACCTGGAAGGAGCTGCCGGATGGACGCTGTCAGTTATTCCTATTCTTGCCACGGCAGTTTGCTTCTTTGGAAGGGGAACTCGAGTGCTGTGTCTCTGGGTCTTCCACAAGCCCCCAGATCAAGCAGTCAATGTGAGAGAAGAGGCCAGGGAGGAAGAATTGCTTACCCTGGAGTAGGACCTTGGCCTGCCTCTAAAATGGGCCACACGGTTTAGATTTGGGACACAAGCCTTTCAGTACAAAGTGTGATTTTGCCTACAGTATTCTTTCTCTTGAGCACCCATGGTGACATTTAGCAGATGAATGAGAAGCCAGAGGCCCTGGCTTCTGGCCAAACTCAACGTGGCTACTACACTTGAGGTGAATCAAATTCATCCCCCCCCCCCCATCGGCAAACTTCTGGTTATAGTTTGGCTTCCCGTGTGGCTTTCTCTACCGTAAAGACGGTGCTGGCCGTTGGGCTTGAATGAACGATTGTATTTCTCATTGTAAATGAATGCTTTGAAATTACACCTTCCATACCGGCCTTTACTTCAGTAAGTCCACCTCAGAAATGGGTCCGATGTCAGGGTCTGGACAATATTTCAGCCCAATAAACTGAGAACTGTATTGTGAACAGAAAAAGCAAATGCCACCCTAGAAGGCTTTGTGGAACTTAATAAGGCCACCTTCCTTAGACATTCCCCTAACTTGTCAAGCTCTTCTTTGGACCTCCTGTATTACAAATGTTTGAGAAGGTTCTTTGGGTGGATGACAGTCAACAAATCCTGTAAAGTGTAAAAGGCCCCATCATTCATCAACATCTGTGTTACCATGAGGTCAGCGCAGTGAGTCCAGGGTACAGGTGGGTACACTGGGGGTAGAGAACAAGAAAACCCTGGAAGGAGCACAGGTTAGCATGAAAATTATTTCTGTGCTGAGGTCCAAGACAGTTGTCATGTGTGGAAAGCCCCATCAGAAACATTGTGACCATGAATTTTTTGCACACGTGCAATAACCAGAAGAGCTGTTGATGATGAAGATTAACCAAAAGAGCATCCTCAAGTGCAGCAAAAGCTATGATTCACCAGATATTTGGGACAACAGACCAAGTTGCAGATAGATTTGTTTTATCTTGGAAAAGGGGAGATGTAAAGAATTTGATAGCATTTCTAAAATTTATTTTTTTTTCATTTCAACATTTTATTTGTTTGTTTGTTTGTTTGTTTATTTGAGAGACAGATCGTGAGTAGAGGATAGGCAGAGAGAGAGGGAGACACAGAATCCAAAGCAGGCTTCAGGCTCTGGGCTGTCAGCACAGAGCCTGATGTGGGGCTCAAACCCATCAACATTGAGATCATGACCTGAGCCGAAGTCAGACGCTCAGCTGACAGCCACCCATGTGTCCTGATAGCATTTTGTTTTAATGAGGAGCGTTCCTTTGAAAATCCTATTTCTAGCTTCTCTTCGAATCTAGGGCTTGAGCAGCATCTGTCTTCTTTAAATGGGGCCTAGGGCTTCATTCACAGGGGGCCACCCGGCCAGCTGCCCTTGTTGATATCCCCAGTCTGGCTGGTTCCTTCTGCATTTATAACTCTCTGTTTTACAGAGAACAGAGCAGCAGGACTTCCCAGAGGACAGAAGTGGGTGTCTTCCTGTGTCTTCCCCGGGTCCTCACAGCCTAGGATAGATCACAGGTACTGACTTGTGGATGGCCAACCGGGAGCCTCAGGTCAGCGGGGTCCTTACACCCTTAGGGGGAGCAGAGCAGTGCTGGCAGTGCCATGACCCAAGCCAGGGGCCACACAAGGCCACACAGGAGGTGGCACCTTCCTGAGGAGTGGAGTGACCCCACCAGCTTTGCAGAATGTTCCATCATCTTGCTAGGCATGAAGAGGCTGGCCGCTGGTATGTGTGGCTCTGAGGCGGGGGAATGGATGAAGGTGCATGTGGGGTCGGCGTGTGGAGGCCCTTTCCCTCGGTGGTGTCGGGCGAGTGGTGTGCGTGCCGAGGGAGAGGGGCTTTGTATCTGCTGGCATCAGAGCAAGTACCTACATGGCGTCTGTGTGGCTGTGACAGATGAGGAGCCTGTGTCTTGAACAGAGGGCATGAAATGTGTGGACAGCATCTGAATAAATGTGCCTCATTGTTCTCATCACACAGCTCTTTAAAATTTTTTTTTTCAACGTTTTTTATTTAGTTTTTGGGACAGAGAGAGACAGAGCATGAACGGGGGAGGGGCAGAGAGAGAGGGAGACACAGAATCGGAAACAGGCTCCAGGCTCCGAGCCATCAGCCCAGAGCCCGACGCGGGGCTCGAACTCACGGACCGCGAGATCGTGACCTGGCTGAAGTCGGACGCTTAACCGACTGCGCCACCCAGGCGCCCCTCTCATCACACAGCTCTTTGATCAGCATGTTATTTGTTTAATGGATAGCAGTCCTCCCTCCTCCAGGATAATTCATTCGGGTTCAACATTGAGAACAGAACTCCACCATCCGTCCTCACCTCACAGGGTGTTTGAGACTGATCTCCTGGTCCCGGTTTGCCTGTCTGGTTAGTTGGTTAGCTAGCTAGCTGAGCGGTCATACTTTTAAGTATCCTGAGTGGGTTTCCTGTCTTTTCTGAGCCCCATCTTTGGCTTGTTGTGCGAAGTCACCAAATCCCTGTTCTCTGTGTCAGCTCATTGCTGCAGAATTCTTTCTTCCCTTCTTTCTTCTTTTCGATTTTAATGAGTCTAAGTTATTTCAGAATATATTAGATTATTCTCTCCCTTGTGTTGGATACTGGAGGGGATGCAAGTAAACCGAACATTTATCAGTCCTCTCTTCTCTTAATTGAACGGGGGCTGACTGCTGCGAGGCTTGGTGTTCTGCCCAAAGATGTCCCTGGACATCCACAGCTGGGCTTCTGTCAGCTCTGTAAGCAACAAGGACAGGCCAGGGCGAAGGTGCTTCAGCATTTAGAGCTGGAGCCTCGGCGCGGGAACAAAGCCTGTTTGAGGCACCCCGTTTGAAGCCCTACTGAATCCATGACGGCCGAGTCCTACCTTCACTGGCAACCATCGGCCTCGTCCAGCGATTCACAGGGAGCTCATGCCAGCATTTAGGCAGCTTCCTATTTTGCAAATGATTCGTGATTCACAATGGACAGAAGATTGCTCTTCAGATGACCTGTCAGGGTGAGCCTGATTCGGGGATGGGATCCATAGGAACCTGTCCTCCATGTTCTGAGGGGTAGTAGAGATCTGAGGGGCCACAGTGGTGCAGGGGTGGTCCAGCTCAGGCTTGCTGCCAGCTTATATAATGCCTTTGAGTGGATTTGCAAGATGTGCCCCCTCTGGGTACATGGACACAACCCCATGGCCACACAGCTTGGCAATGGGAGGGCTCCTTCTCGGAGGAAAATGTGTCCCTTTCCCCTGGCACGTTCAGCCCTGAACCAGGGAATGTGCTTTGGTAAGGAAAGCGTAGACTGTATTTAAGGCCCCACTTGACCCCTGGTGCTTTGGGGGTGCTTTAGTGCGGAGCCCTGAAGCAGATGCCCCTCCTTCTCTGGTGGCGACTGGGCGAGCCTTTCCAGTGCTGGTTCTTTCCACCTCGAGAGTGTTAAAGACAAGACAGCATACCCAGAATGGAGTCGCTTATGCTAAGTCCCACTGCGCCAAACTAAGGCTTACCGTGATTACAGTTTTGGCTCTCCCAGGAAGGGAACCTTAAACCCTTGAATAGCCTGATCATCATGAGTCAGGTAATCTGCGTGATAAGCCCCTTCCATCCCCTAAAGGAAAGTAACCTTGCAATAAGCAACCCACCTTTTTTTTGACTTCCTTCTTCCCGCTCCCTCCTGCCTAGAGACCTGAGCTCTTTTTCGGACGGACGCTCAACCGACTGAGCCACCCAGGTGCCCCATAAGGAGCCACTGTTTTCAGTTTGGTGAATACCTCTGCAGTCATTAAAAGACAGTCTTTTCGAACATTAAAACTATTTTTATTGAACTTAAACCAAAACTATAAATATATTGCATTTCGCAGAAGGCCATTTTGTGATAAGGTACACACACATAGTGACTTGGTTTCTTTCAAGTAGTGTCTCCTCTCTGGCTTAAGAATCCTGTATTGCTTTGAAAGGTCTTTTGCCAGGTCAGTCCTCTTCCCAGGTGACAGTATTAATGGTGTGGTACGTGGGTAAAGCGTCAGTCACAGCATTTAGAAGATGATGCCCACACCCATCCGTTTCCGGTCCAGGTGGACCGATTCTAGTGAATATCGAATTCTAGTGAATCGAATTCTAGTGAATTCGATTCTAGTGAATCTTTTCATCTTACAGCTACATGAGATATGCTTCTTTGGCAACAATTCTATCTGGCATTTTGTGATACTCTCTGTTCAGATTGCTGTTTTCCCTAGTTCTCCTGGAAGGCAGCTAATACTTGTTCTCTTTCCAAAGCATACCTTGCAACTGCTGCTGAAGGTTTGCCACATTCTGGTTGTAGGAAGCCACAGATGTCCTGCTGGGGCGGTCCTCTGTCTCCAAATCTTTTTGCCGGATAATCTGAGTGAGTTTACCGGTCTCATCTTTGGATGGGTGATCGATCGATCTGTTCAGTTAATCAGATGTTCTTTTCAGTGAGGAGTTTATTCTCCAATTCTTTTTTTTTTATGGTTATTTTTTAAAATTTTTAATCTCCAATTCTTGTCCTTTTGTTCCTTTTACTTAATCTTTCAGTTTCAGCTTTAGATGAATCATGCTTTTCACTTCCGTGTTTCTACAGGAAGATGCTGAATCGTTGTTACTTGAAAAACGTCAGAATGTGTTGTAGGAATGTGCTGGGTTTTTGAAGGATCAGGGTTTTCATTTCCTCTATCGTGTCCTGCAAAATCTTAATCTCCTCATCTTTCGCTGAAAGGAGCTGGGCGTGTTTAACGTTCATTTGCTCATGCTGGCGCGTGAGATCATCTGTCTTCCGTTTCTGGTCTTGTAAAGCACGAAGCCATTGCAGCTTACCCTGGCGTTGATCCTCAATGATCTTTTGTTGTTGTTTGATTTCGTCTTCCAGACGAACTCTTTCTGCATTCAGCTCATACACCTCGCATTCCAGTTCCATGATACGGTCTTGCGTTTGCGGGTCGGCCACAGGTACAGTTTGGCCGTCTTCTCGCAGACACTCCAGTTCGTCTTGCAGAAATGCATTCTCTTCTCTCGTGGATGCAAGACGAACGTCTTGCTCCTCCACGGTTTGCTGTAAAATTTCGTTTTCTCTTAAGACTTGGACGTACTTCTCTAATAGCTCCTGGAGCTCTGGCCTTCTTTCAAGTTTTTCGATACAGATTTCTTTGTCTTGAATAAGTCGTGTCAATCGCTTATGCTCCTCCAGAGCAGAGGAGAGCATTTCCTTAGTTTCTCTATGGTCGGCATCCATCTGCTCAACACTCTTTTTGAGTTGTAGTATTTCATCGTCTTTCTCTTGACTGCGTTGAATTAAACACTCCTGCTCTAACTGGGAGGACGACTTAGACAAGTTATACGTGTCGGTCAGTTCTTGAATAGCTTGCTCATACCTGGCTGTTTTCTCCAACAGCTTCTTTTCAGCCCGGCACAATTTTACTATTAACTGTCCTTTTTCTATTTTCAAGGCCCGCGTAATAGACTTTTTTTCCAGAGAATTCTTACGGTTACAGACAGTAGTTTCTTCCAGCCGACGTCTTACGTCTTCAAGCTCCAAAACCAGCTTTCCATTTTCCACCGTGAGGTTGCAAGCAGCTTTCTTTAAATTGCCATTCAGCTCTTCCATTTCTGAAAGGCTTTGCTGCAACTTTCTAACCGTCGTCTCCCTCCCCTTAAGTGAGTCATCTCCAACAGTATTGTCAGAGTCTTGATTAAGAGACGGTGCTGGCTCCTTCTCAGCGCTAGCAGATTCCTCCTCCTCTTGTTTCATGTGTTCCTTGAGTTCAGCGTTCTCCTTCGGGATGTTTAAATTACGTATTTGCGACGGATCTGACCGACGCAAATCATTAACGGCCGATTGACTCTGAGGTGATTCTTCGTTTTGCGCATCTAACTCTTTAGCTGTGTCCGTTTGCTCCTCTTCAAATGGACAAGCTCTCTTTTCGTCACTGAGATCGTGTTCCACTTTGCCGTTGATGCCGTTGCCTTCATTTTGTTGTTCTGATCGCTGGCCTCTCCTCAAAACCCTGGGCCGTGTAGTTTGTTTCTGTCCATCGAACTCCCCCAGCTCTGCTGTTGGGAGTTCCTTCTCGGTCCTACCCTGAGTGGATTTTTGTCCGTCGGCCTCCAAGTCACATCTGAAATGCTCTACTTCTGAATCCAAATTCACACCTCCTGGAGCCGTACCTTCAATCACTTCCTGCTCATGGCTCACTTTCCAAAGTGCCAGTTGAAGCGCTTCCCGTCCTTGACCTGATGAGTTTTCTTGTTCTAAAACGTAGACTCGCCCTTCAAGTTTCAGATCGTCTCCAATGAGATTGTCACCCTGGGTTAAGCTACACCGTGGCGTCATCTCCTTTTCCGCATCGGACAGCACTTGCCGCGGTCCAGACGCTTCTTCCACTGCTGTACTCTCGGAAAGAACTCTTTCCTTTTCCGTCACTGTATCACTTGGCCTCAACGCGGAAGGCTGCGATTCACGTTCTTCAGTCCTCTCTTTCTTTTCCTCATTGACCCGGTCCCATTCTCTCCTTAAAGCGTCTCTCTCACTTTCTACCGAAGATAATTGGTTATTGATGTATCTTACGGTGTCCTCAAGTTCTTCAATTTTCCTGGTAGACTCCACTTTTTCAGTCTGTAGCACTTGAATGGTGTTTTGCATATCCTCAATGACAGACTCCTCAGCTGCTCTGAGTCCAGAGTCGTCCTTCTCTAACAGATTTTCCAGTTCTTTGATTCTTTTTTCATAGCCTTTTGCCTTTTGATGGTACCTGCGACGTATTTCTGCCAGTGTCTGTTGATAGACGTTCTGCAGTACTGCCTTTTCAAGTTGATGGTCATCCATTGCCTCATTTCGATTCTGTTCAAGTTCCCTGATGGTAACCTGCAGTTTGTAGATTTCATTTTGCTCGTGGCTATTCGCTCCCGGTGCTGAAGTCTGGGAAAAATGCTTCCAGTGGCTAACTTCAGCCTCCAGTCTTAAAACTTCATTTGACAGTCTGCTTATTTCTTGTTGTGACCAAATGAGGTCAGCAAAGTCCAGGTCATCCCCCGGGGAAGCTGAAGCAAAGTAGTTGATACCGTAACCCAAGGAAGGGGACGCTGTGGTTGATCGAAGGGCTGATTGGAGCTTCAGCAACTGGTTCTTGAGCCCTATCTGTCTCACTTTAAGAAGTTTCATTTCTACCTCTTTCTGTTGTAGCTCGTATCGGTAGCTAAGAGTCTGCCGCTTTATTTGAAGCTCCGAGGCTTCATACTTCTCTTCCAGGTGACTACAAAGACGTTTAAGTCTCTGATTCTCCCATCTTAAGGTTTCCCGACTCCCTTCACTCTCTTTTCGGTCAGAGTCAGGCCCTTCTCCCACCTTTTCGGTTCCCTCCATCCGCACATCTTTGATGACCTCAGAGATGCGGTCAGTGAAGGAAGCCACACCGCCACCCACTTGCTCTAGGGAATGGCCCAGGCCACCAAACGAAAAGGACATCGCCGCGGGTCACAGAACTGACCTGGTCCGCTCGGCAAAAAGCGTCCAGCGCAGTCAGACAGTCCCGCTAAGTGTCTCCAAAGGGAGGGCTGCGGGAGGCTACTGATCAAATCACAATCAGGCGTTTCTAGGCAACGCCACACCTCACGCGGGGCTGCTAGGGTCCGCGCGACCCCTGCCCATGACCTCCCACCCCTTACCCTCCCCCCACTGCCCCGCGGCCATCCCTGGCGGTCCCCAGGTGCCTGTGAGCACCTGCGGCGGAAAATGCGACCGGCCCTGGACTTTCCGGGAAGTCCAATCAAAGCGCACAGGGCTCTGCAGCTTGTGGTTTCCAGGTAACAATTTCTTGTAATTGACATGAAATGTACACAGTGACAGCACCCATCCACCCGGGAGCGTAGAAACAGGTCTACACCCGCGCATGGCCACAGTCCTAACGGGGGCATCCGGAAGCTCCCGGGTACCCCAAACCCTCCCGTCTTCCTCTCCCACCATCGCCCCCCCCCCACTACCTCCCCGCCCCGTGCCCGGGTGTGGCTGTTCCCGGCCTCCAGGACCGCGGGGTCACGCCACTGGCGCCTGCTGCCCCCTCCCACCAAGGCGGCGCCTGAACGCGGGGCTCCGCTCGCTGGGCGGGGCAGCCCAGGTTGGGGGGGCGGCGGGGGACAGGCCGCGCGCCGCGCCCGAGCCTGGCGATCATCTGCCATCCCGGCCCCGCGCGGCCCCAGGCGGGAGGCGCCCCTGGAAGTGACGCGGCGAGGGCGGGGCTCCGGCCCGGGAGCAGCAGCCGCGCAGCCACCGCTCAGCCGCCGCAGTAGCAGCCGCAGGAAACGCCGCCGCCGCGCCGCAGTAACCGCAGCAGCAGCCAGGCGGCGAGGGCGGAGCTCCGGCCGGGGAGCAGCCGCCACCGCGGCCGCCGCCGCGGCCGCCGCTCAGCCGCCGCAGTAGCAGTCGCAGGAAGCGCCGCGGCCGCCGCCTCAGTAGCCGCAGCAGCAGCCAGGCGGCGAGGGCGGAGCCCCGGCCCGGGAGCAGCCGCCGCCGCCGCCGCCGCTCAGCCGCCGCAGTAGCAGCCGCAGGAAGCGCCGCCGCCGCCGCCTCAGTAGCCGCAGCAGCAGCCAGGCGGCGAGGGCGGAGCTCCGGCCCGGGAGCAGACGCCGCCGCCGCCGCGGCCGCCGCTCAGCCGCCGCAGTAGCAGCCGCAGGAAGCGCCGCCGCCACGCCGCAGTAACCGCAGCAGCAGCCAGGCGGCGAGGGCGGAGCTCCGGCCGGGTTGCAGCCGCCGCCGCGGCCGCCGCTCAGCCGCCGCAGTAGCAGCCGCAGGAAGCGCCGCCGCCGCCGCCTCAGTAGCCGCAGCAGCAGCCAGGCGGCGAGGGCGGAGCTCCGGCCCGGGAGCAGCCGCCGCCGCCGCCGCGGCCGCCGCTCAGCCGCCGCAGTAGCAGCCGCAGGAAGCGTCGCCGCCGCCGCCTCAGTAGCCGCAGCAGCAGCCAGGCGGCGAGGGCGGAGCTCCGGCCCGGGAGCAGCCGCCGCCGCCGCCGCGGCCGCCGCTCAGCCGCCGCAGTAGCAGCCGCAGGAAGCGCCGCCGCCGCCGCCTCAGTAGCCGCAGCAGCAGCCAGGCGGCGAGGGCGGAGCTCCGGCCCGGGAGCAGCCGCCGCCGCCGCCGCGGCCGCCGCTCAGCCGCCGCAGTAGCAGCCGCAGGAAGCGTCGCCGCCGCCGCCTCAGTAGCCGCAGCAGCAGCCAGGCGGCGAGGGCGGAGCTCCGGCCGGGAGCAGCCGCCGCCGCCGCCGCGGCCGCCGCTCAGCCGCCGCAGTAGCGGCCGCAGGAAGCGCCGCCGCCGCCGCCTCAGTAGCCGCAGCAGCAGCCAGGCGGCGAGGGCGGAGCTCCGGCCCGGGAGCAGCCGCCGCCGCCGCCGCCGCTCAGCCGCCGCAGTAGCAGCCGCAGGAAGCGCCGCCGCCGCCGCCTCAGTAGCCGCAGCAGCAGCCAGGCGGCGAGGGCGGAGCTCCGGCCCGGGAGCAGCCGCCGCCGCCGCCGCGGCCGCCGCTCAGCCGCCGCAGTAGCAGCCGCAGGAAGCGCCGCCGCCACGCCGCAGTAACCGCAGCAGCAGCCAGGCGGCGAGGGCGGAGCTCCGGCCCGGGAGCAGCCGCCGCCGCCGCCGCCGCCGCGGCCGCCGCTCAGCCGCCGCAGTAGCGGCCGCAGGAAGCGCCGCCGCCGCCGCCTCAGTAGCCGCAGCAGCAGCCAGGCGGCGAGGGCGGAGCTCCGGCCCGGGAGCAGCCGCCGCCGCGACCGCCGCTCAGCCGCCGCAGTAGCAGCCGCAGGAGGCTCAGCCGCCGGAGGCGCAGCCGCCGCTGCCACAGTAGCCGCACCAACAGCAGCCGCAGCGGCAGCAGCAGGTGCAGCGGGCGCAGCCCCCGCCGCCGCAGCAGCCGCAGGGGCAGCCGCAGCAGCAGACGAAGCCCGCGCAGCCGGCGCAGCCGCCGCCGCTGCCAGAGGATCAGCCGCAGCAGGCGCAGCAGCGGCAGCAGCCGCTGCCGGCGCCACCGCCGCCGCCGCCGTCGCCGTCGCCGCCGCCGCCGCCTCCTCCTCCTCCTCCGCCTCCGCCTCCGCCTCCGCCTCGGCCTCGGCCTGGAAGCGATGTAGCCGCACCAGGCCCGAGCCCCGCGGGCCGCCGCTGCCGCTGCCCTTGAACCACATGAAGCAGCTCGCCAAGCAGACCGTGGGCAGGTGAGTGAGCCGTGCCGGGCCGGCCGAGAGCGCGCGGGCCGGGGACCGGGGGTCGGTGTAGGGGCCCCGCGCTCCGGCCCGGCCACCCTGCCGCCCGCTCTGCGCCGGGTCCGCTGCGGGCCAGGGAGGAGGGCTGGGCCACGCAGCGGCCAGGCACCCAGCTCGGAGCCACCGTCCGAGCGCCCGGGAACAGCGGGGCGGGCCGGCCTCCCGGGACGCCCCCCGCGCGGGTCCCCGCCGCCCATTGCCCCGCCCCGCTGAGCATCGTCCTCTGGGGTCTGGACCCAAGCTTTCCCCAGGCCTCCCCCCCACCCCGCCCCCTGCCCAGGCTCTGAGCTGTCAGCAAAGGGCCTGACGCGGGGCTCGAACTCACGGACCGCGAGACCATGACCCGAGCCAAAGTCGGACGCTTAACCAACGGAGCCACCCAGGCGCCCCTTTTTCAGATTTTAGAAAAGTAAAAATATACATATGCTGTTACTGTATAATCCATGGTGTGCGTCAGCAGCCCTTCGTTGAATATGTTAATATTTCTAGAGTGAAAATATAAAGGTACTTCATGCTAAATGGAACACTTAAAGATTGTAAATGGTTTCATATTAGTTCAGGTCAAGTTTTGTTAGCAAATAAGTTGCCAAAACACCTTGTTTTTTAGATTTCAAAATGATGGATAAGGGCTTATGGAGCTGGTTTACTGAGTAGTAATGCTCCTATTGAGAGAGTCTGAGATGGTTTTTTGTTTTTTGTTTTGTTGTTTTGCCTTTTACTCTACGTAATGCCCCCTTACTCCAAAAAGTTAGAAACCACAATGATGTTCTGTAACTAGGGGTCACAGACTCAAGTGCCAGGCAGGTAAAATTAATAAGCGAAGGGAAGGTAGATGTAAGGCAGTAGAGAGAGGCGAGGAATAGCAAAACTAGCTCATTGCACGGGCTTGCTTGCTCTTGGCAAGTCTAGCTACCTGTGGACATGGGGAATGTGGGTGCAGGAACACCCATCTTCCCACTTTTAAGGATACTCCAGAACGCTGATTTTTTTGTGAAGTTTATCGATACTTAAGTATCAGCAGTGAAAAAGGAAAAGAAAAGAAACCGCTGGACGTAGGCCAGAGAAAATATATCTGCAAGCTTTATCTGGCCTTGGGCTGCCTGCTCTGACCTCCGGGTGCGAGACTGATTCTTACCGGACGAAAAGTTGGACCGTGGTGTTTTGGTAGTGAACGCTTTCTTGAGATGGGGATGGGACGTTTGCTTTATCATCGTTCGTTGTGCTTTACGTATATGTCACATAATTTTGCAGTCAGATGCTCTATCCCTGAGCTATACCCCCTAGTATATAATTTTGGAGCGTAAAATATTTCAAAAGAAAAAAACACTGGAGCACTCCCTTATTTTCTAGCCAGTGGGAAGTTTTCGTTCTCTTCTGTGAATTTGAAAGTTTAATGTTTATTTATTTTGGAAAAGGGAATGAGAACCCCAAGTGAAAATAGGGCCCTCTTTTTTAAAAAGTTTGAGTTAAGGGGGGTTAGATTATAATGTCCCTGCCTTTCCAGGGCCACAGTGATCTGAAGTGCCGTTGCATGTGCGCCCCCGTATTTGGACTGGGAGGTGTGCCTCATCTTCTGTCCTCTCAGACCGTATCCCTGGTCCTATCCCCATACCTACCGCCACACGGCTGATGACTTTCAACTTGATGTCTTTTTTTTTTAAGTTTATTTATTTATTTTGAGAGAGAGAGCGAGAGCGAGAGAGAGAGAGACAGAGGGAGCACACACAAGCAGGGAAGGGGCAGAGAGAGAGGAAAAGAGAATCCCAAGCAGGCTCCACGCTGTGAGGGTGGAGCCTGACGCGAGGCTCAAACTCACAAACCGGGAGATCGTGACCTGAGCCGAGATCAAGAGTCTCGGCTTAAGATCAAGATGCTTGATCAAGACTGACCCCCCCTCTGGGTGCTCCTTAATTTTATGTCTCTAGTCCTGGCATCTCTTCATCTCCAGATTGATCTTTGCCTTGAACTTCTCTATTGAAATGTCCTGCTGGAATTCAGCTCATGAACTGCATCCTCAAATTGGCCTTCTTTCCCTGTATTCCTTAGGCCGTGGGTCAGCAACCTCTGGCCTGTAGGCCAAATCCTGCCCACTGCCTGTTTTGTGAAAAAGGGTTATTGGATCACAGCCACGCACTGCAGCAGCACAGTCAAGCAGATCTCACGGTGACCGTATGGCCCACGGAGCCCATGCTATTTACCGCCTGGCCCTTTGCAGGAAGAGTGTGTGGACACCCGCCCTGGCGCACTGAATGCCGGAAACCACATCTCCTCTGTCACCTGCGATCCCCCTCTTTCTCCTCCATCTTCTTTATATCCAGGCTCTCCCTGCCATCTGGCAGCTCTGCCTCTGGACCATCTCTGACTTGGTCTCTGCCTCTCGGTGGCCTTAGTTAGTTCAAGCTTGCGGGGTTTTTTCTTTCTTCTTTTTTTTTTTTTTTAATGAAATGTACTGTCAAATTGGTTTCCATACAACACCCAGTGTTCATCCCAACAGGTGTTCTCCTCAAGGCCCATCACCCGCTTTCCTCTCCCCCCCCCACCCCCCATCAACTCTCAGTTTGTTCTCCGTATTTAAGAGTCTCTTACGGTTTGAACTGTTTTTTGTTTTTTTTTTTTTAACCTGGACTCACAATTGTCTTCCAACCGGCTTAGCTAGCTTGAGCTGGATTTTATCCATACGTGGGACGTCTGGGCCTCCACTTTGGTCCGACATGGCCAATCGAAATTTTAATGGTCATAGCTATTCCTCTCTAAATTATTTTCTTCTGATGACATCATGACGTTCGGAGGACATTTTATGTCGTCCTAGTATTGCTAAATTGTCTGTGAAACGATAGTGCTGTCATTGAGTTACGGTGCGGCAGATAATTTACACTGGATCGTATGTCACCGTGCGTGATATGATGAATGTCGTGTTTCACCGTTAGGCTGGTAACATTAGATGCTGTCTTGTAAAAAATCTACCTATTTTAATTTTTTCTGTTAAGGTTGAAATGAATGTGTCCCATATTTGTATTTCTTGATGAGTTTTCTGTATGTGTTATTTGGTCATTTAATTGCCAGTTGTCAATTTCGTTTTTTAATCGCCAGTTTCGGTTCAACACCTGTCTGCTGAGAACCTGTCAAATGCTGGGGTGAAAAAGATAACGGATTCCTAGGAATTTGAGTGGGGAGAGAGACCTACAAGCAGATAATTTGAATACAGCCGGTTGTACTTACTCTAGCAGGCCTTAGGAAGTATGAATGCCACATCTTGATTTATTTATACATGACAAGGTAAACAAGTTCACGTTCTTATCCTCACGTACATTACGTAATGAGTGCAGGGACAGAATCTTGAGGGAACACATTCACGACTAGGTACAGGTTTGATACAAGATTCAGAAAATAAAGCGGATTCTGTTGAAAATCCGACCGACCCTGTGGTTTATAGAAGAAACTGCTTTTGAATAGGAGGAGCCTCTTTGTAGCCAGTGACACGAAAGCAATATTAAGTTCATCTCAGCTCTCCAGGTTTCAAGACTCGTTTCTGAAGTCTTGCTATTCCCTGTGAATTACAGCTTATTCATTCCTTGCCTAGACTCCTTCCTTTTGATTGGTCCCAGCATGGTTCTCTCTGTCCTTTCTCACAGTTCTTTTTTTTAAGTGTCTTCCTTATCAGAGATACTTCGGCCTGGTTGTCCACTTGATCTCTCCATTCATGTTTCATTAGCAGTTTTTCTATCATTTCTGAATGGGTTCGTTAAATTTCTGCCTCCTAAAGCGTTTATAGTAGAAATGGTAGACTGAGTGACCAGGTACTCAAATGAAAATAAATGTTCAGAACTGCACAGAAATTCTTCCAAGCAGTGACCAGCTCCCTGTCAGTGTGAACATTTAGAAGTCTACCAGCTTGGTACCTGCCACATGGTCGCTGGATACTTTGATGCATAGACAGGACTGGCCACTTGAACCCATGCCCGTCTGTACCTTGGGGAAATACACGAAAGTACTTCTACTTCACTAGGTACGGTGGGTGCAGGATAGATGTAGCGTGGGCGCTGGCATGGGGTCGCTGAGACGTGCCCAGGGGTCCGTGAAGCCTTCTCGGACATGGGACACCTGAATAATCTTGAGAACAGGAAGGTAGGGGTGATGGGTGGTAGAGAATTCCCAGGGAGAAGAAAAATTCTCGGGGGAAACCTAACCTAATCTTGTCCTTTAACTTCATGTTTTGTTTGTTTGCTTTAAATTGGAAAAAGGCAACGCTATCTGATTGCTAGCAGTGGAAAAAGTCTGTCCAGCTCTTATTTTCCAATGAGGTAGTGAACTAACGGCTGTTTGTAGATCCATATGTTCTTAAGTCCAGAGCAATTGTGGTGTTTAAATTCACAAGCCTCTGGATGCATTTCCATCCAATAGATAGAGTAAGTTGGTTCTTAAAAGCTTTGAAGCTCTGAAATCAGGGGACTTAGGTGGCTCATAGTTAAGTAACCAGCTCTTGATTTCGGCTCAGGTCATGATCCCACGGTTCATGGGTTCGAGCCCCATCCCGTGTCAGGCTCTGCGCTGATAGCTTGAAGCCTGCTTAGGATTCATTCCCTCTCTCTCTCTCTCTCTCTCTCTCTCTCTCTCTCTCTCTCTCTCTCTCTCTCTTCTCTCTCTCTCTTCTCTCTTCTCTCAAAATAAATCAACATTAATAAACAAGGTTTAAAACCAGTGTACCCTTATTTTCTTTGCTTAATAATAACTGACAGCCATCTTTCCCCAAAATAGACAATTTTTAATTTTTTCTGCTAAGGTTGAAATGAATGTGCCCCATATGTGTCTGTGAACATCTGTGGAGGCATCATTTCTCACAGTGAAGCTTCTCATGTCCTTAATTTGCATCATGCTTGTTCATCTCCCCTTAGAACCTTTTCACTACTCTCATGGCTTTTACCTTCTTGGACACGCTAGGATGTGTAACGTTCCTCAGACAACCCCAAGATGGCAGGACTAAAACACACGAACACCTGTGGCCGTGGACGTCGACTCTTAGAGACGGGCAGTATCGATCGGCCTTTGTGCTCATCGGT
The DNA here is from genome assembly GCF_028018385.1 of Neofelis nebulosa. NCBI lineage: Eukaryota > Metazoa > Chordata > Mammalia > Carnivora > Felidae > Neofelis > Neofelis nebulosa. The sequence continues at coordinate 20,091,980 of NC_080799.1, read as the reverse complement.
GGAGGACCATTGTTCGAAAAGCTTCCGGGCCAGTTTTGGGGGATCGTGGTTTGAGGACCACTGCAGTAGAATTGGGGGAGCCCATCTGTGCAGAAGGTTGAGGAAGCCAAGCTGGTGATTGAGGAGGTGTCCTGTGGTGGCAGGTGAGCCAGGACTGTGGAGGAAGGGGAAGGGACACGAGTGAAAGTCGAGTCAGGAAGCAGGAAGCGATGGCAGCAGCCTAAGGGAGAGGTGATGGCCCCCAGAGCAGGACAATGGCATGGGACTGACGTGAGAAACTAGTTAGCACCATGGCTTTAGGGGCGAAGAAGGGAGGGGTTGGCGTGATTCGGGTTATGTCTGGATGTTATTTACTGAAGTCGGTGACGCAGTGATTATTCGCTTTTCCATTCGTTTCAGATGCTTCTCTTTTTTGAACCATAGAATTCTCACACCTGCCTCGACTTTCTGTTGACTTTGTTTTCATCGACACGTGGCTTCGGGTGGGTGTGTTTGTGCGCACCGACACCACACTGTGCTAATAATAACTGTGGGTGTGTAATGTGTTCTCAATCTGGCAGAGCTGGGCTCCTTTGGCTTTCCTTTTACAGTTGCTGTCTCCCATTTCTGTGTAGAAGTGAATTTTGGTATCGTTTCTAGTTCCTAGAAAAATGCTATGATTGTGATTGGTCGAGAGCACATTAATCCATATATTTAGTGGGTCCCTGCTATGGGGTGGGTCCTGAGAACCCAAAAATAAGTAAATCCCAGGCATTGATGGCCTGGCATATCTGTGAACTAAACTTTGGGGAGGATTGATGTCCTTTCCCATGAGCCTGGCACATCTCTTTCTACACACAAAGGTTTTCTGTGCTTCCTGAGGGCTTTGTTGTCATTGGAAGAGTGCCTGATTAGTTCAGTTGGCAAACGTGAGTGATGTTAATGTCTGTCTATATCTTTATGTACTAAATAAAGATGTGCTAAATTAGTCACAGCTGATCATTTTTGTTACTTCTTTGGATTTCTACCTATGTATTGTCTATGTTTTTATTTCTCCTTTTCCTTTTCTTTCAGCAATTTCTTTTTCATCCCTCATGTAATTGGTTAGACTCGAAAATAATGTGTAGCTGTATAATTGTTTCTAGCAATATTGTCTAAAGGGCGTGTGATTTCACCCTAATTAGGCGTTCCAGAAATGTGGTAAGGTGAAGTCGTGTTTAAGTGCGAATGTCCTAATCTGAGTGGTTCTCAGTGGAAATCTACAAGCATTTTCCCTCTGCTTTTGGAGCCACACACCTTGTAGTGTGTCTGATGTTTGAGCCTTTGTTCCAAGGCTCAGTCATAAGGTTGGCAGGCGTGTGGCTTAAAGGCAGAATACTGAATCGAGGTAGCCTAACCGTATGGAGAAAACAATCACAGTGCACTTGGACTGAGGAAGGAACTGGAAGAGAAATTTGAAATGGAGCCTATGTGGCAATAGGTTTTTATTTGTTCGTTAGTTTTAATTTTTAAAAGGTTTTTATTTTTGAGAGAGAGAGAGAGAGAGAAAATGTGAGCAGGGGAGGGGCAGAGAGAGAGGGAGACACAGAATCCGAAGCAGGCTCCGGGCTCTGAGCTGTCAGCACAGAGCCCAACACGGGGCTCAAACCTACACATCGCGAGATCGTGACAGGAGCTGACGTCGGATGCTTAATTGACTGAGCCACCCCGGCGCCCCGGCAATATATGTTAACATAACTTCTAAAGAAGTGATCAGCAGGTCACAGGGCAGTGGACTTAATTGCAGCCTTTGACTCTTAGAACAGTGTTTAGGAATAGAAACCTTGCTCCCTGTAGATGTTACAGGGAGGTTCTGACGGCCTCTCCCCCCCCCCCCCAAAAATCATCCACACACACAAATTGGCAGAGAATTTCGCGGACTCCACAGACCTCTTCAAGCCCGTGGCCAAGAACCCCGGGCTAGCTCCTGGAGAGATGTGTAGTCACGGCTCCCACGCTAGAAACACATCTGTGGAGAAGCGCCGTTTACAGGTGTCTACCTCCCGTGTAGGTGGGTGGTGTTCCGCTGTTCTCCAGAACACACACTTGACGTCTGTGAGAGCCTTGCCCAGAAAAGCTGAGATGGGCAGCTGTCTCATCTCTCCATGATGAGATCTGGCGATCCCATGAAATTCCTTTCCCTGAATAATCGGCTTCTTCTGATAGTCCGTTCCATAATGTTTTCAAAGCTTTTAGGTGAGGGCTTAAGAAAACGAAGACTCCTGTGGGGCAGCTGGAGTCTAGTAAAGAGTAACTGGACTTGAGTCCGTGTGGTCCCCCAGCTCTCTGTCTGACCTTGGCCGCGCGAGCCTCCCGGCTGCGCTCCCACGCTGGTGAGACGGGGCTCCTGCTACCACCTGGGAACCGGCCCTGGGAGATTTAAGAAGGCGCCATGAGGTAAGGAGGCGTCAGAAGACAGGGAGGAAACAGTACGAAACAACAGGTTAGCACTGGAAAAAGCAGGCGGGTTAGATTTTACCTCACCATTAGGGGCCAAAGTCGATTCCAAACGGATGAAGAGTTTCAAGTGAAAACCCAGAACCACAGAATGGAGGAAAAGATGGAAAGTTCTTCATGCTCTGGCATAAAAGTACAGAGAATGAACAATAAAAGATAACCACGCAAATAAAACCACCATTGTGAACTTAAGCACACAAGAATTAAACTTCTGTCTGCCTATCTCATAATTAAAATTATGGCCAATGACTAGTTGGAAACAGGAGCAGCCACCACGGAGCATTAATATCTTTAATGTATAAAGCTGTGTTATCGATCAGTTGAAAGATCTCGCAGTTCAGATTGTGAGATTGAGCCCTGCATCAGATTCTGTGCACTGATCTCGAGGAGCCTGCTTGGGATTCTCCCTCTCTCTCTGCCCCTCCCCTATTCACACTCTCCCTGGCTCTCTCAAAATAAATAAGTAAACTTAAAAAAAAATCACATCTCCGTAAAAACCAAGTTTCTGTGGCTGATACACTCTTTGAATGGGCACCGTGGCCAGTATTCTGAGTAATTGCTAGACTTTCCCTGGGTAAAAATTCTACTGGCACATTCTCTGGTAAAGATGAACACTCCCAAACAGTTCAGCATAGAAAGGGCTGAGCCTCGGACCAGACACAGTGATGAGAAAGACCGAGTCATTTGGAGCACATATTGGGGGAGGTAGGGACCATGGTGGTTCCCTAAAATTAAGGTGGGGATAGCATAGACCAATGGGGGTATCTTTGTGTGAAGGAGCCACCCCAATTTGTATGTTACATTCCAGACTCATGATTCGTCACGAAAAGTAATCTTCCCAGATAGCCTGTATTTAATATTATTAAAACCTCCATACTACCCAAAGCTGTCTACAGATTCAGTACAGTTCCTATCAAAATTCTAATGGCATTCTTCACAAAAAAAAGAAAAACAATTGTAAAATCCACATGGAACCACAAACGACTGAAACAGCAAAAGCAATCCTGAGCTAGAAGAACAAGGCTGGAGGCGTCACACTTCCCGATTTCAAACTCCTTGATCCTTGAACAACGTGGGTTTGAATTGCATGGGTCCACTTATATGCAGATTTTGTACAGTACTATACTGTAGATGTACTTTCTCTTCCATACAATTTGCTTAGTAACATTTTCTTTCTAGGGGTGCCTGGCTGGCTCAGTCGGTTAAGCGTCCAACTTCGACTCAGGTCATGGTCTCGCAGTTCGTGAGTTCGAACCCTGCATTGGGCTCTGTGCTAACAGCTCAGAGTCTGAAGCCTGGTTTGGATTCTGTCTCCCTCTGTCTGTCCCTCACCTGCACACACACACACACACACACACACACACACACACACACTCTCTCTCTCTCTCTCTCTCTCAAAAGTAAATATTAAAAAATTTTAAAAAGTAATTACATTTTCTAACTTTCTTTATTGTAAGAAGACATTAAATAATGCACGTAACATATAATACATGTTAGCCAACTATTTATGTTCTCAGTGATGTTTCTGGTCACCAGTAGCTACTAGTAGTTAAATTTTCAGGGAGTTAAAAGTTACGTGCCAATTTTTCACTGCACAGGGTCAACACCCCTAACTCCTATGTTGGTCAAGGGTCGGCTGTATATTACAAAGCAGTAGTCATCAAAATAGGATGGTATTGGCATAAAAAAGATACATGAATGGAACAGACTAGAAAGCCCAGAAATAAACCTGATTAAGAAGAGATTTTGGATCTCTTTCTAAAATTAATTTTATCAATGTAATATGTGGCTGAGTGTCCATAAAGGCAGGAAACACAGTGTCAACTTATCTTCAAGCTGTATGTTAACATTTTCGCATAATATGTTCCACATAGATTTCAGTCTCCAGATACCTTTCTAGGTAAAGTACCTCTCTCTAAATTGAAAGCAAAGGGTCTGGTCGGTAAAATGAAAACAAGGATAAGAAATACATTGATTTGCTTTGTAATCAAATGACTTGATTACAGGGTGTCAAATGACTCGACTGAGATCGCCGTTTGAACCAGAAGTCCCACTATGGCACCTCGATTGCCATCATTCTGGGTATTACGTACAGCAACAGTGCTGCCCCTTTGGACTGCAGAGGACTCCTCGGAAAGTACCGTGATCTGGCAACTGAGGCTCGAGCAACTCAGGATGTTCCTCTGCCGGTTGACGGCCGCCAGGTCGGCTTTCTGGAAAGGTCTACATAGTTAATGATAATTGGAAAGCATGAGTGGGAAAAAGCTGTGAAAATACTTTGTTTCTTTTTAAAGTAAAGATGAGATGCCTGAAGGAAGGAGTACTCAGTTGTTACTATTTGTGTGTGTAGTATTGAATCACGTTCCTGGACTTGTGACAAACTTGTTTCAGTAAGGCTGTGCAGCTCAGAAATGATCATTTTAGGAACTGAAGGTTCGGCTTCTCTACAGCGGTCTTTTTTTATTTTTTTTTTTAATTTATTTTAAGTAGGCTCCATGCCCAATGCGGGGCTCAAACTCATGACCCCCAGATCTAGAGTTGCACATTCTACCGACTGAGCCAGCGAGGCGCCTCTAGAGCAGTCTTTTCTGCAAGGGTGGCCTGTGGGTCTCGGCCATGGAATTCTGGGAGGAAAGGGCCTCTTAAAGAAGCAGGATCTTGTTCCAGACCTGCTTTTGAACAGAGGTGAGGCCTGGAAACTGGCATTTTAAATCAGCACACTCCCCACCCTCAGTGATTCTGTACACGCCCAGGTCTGGGAGCCACTGGTCTTGAGGCTTTGTTCTTGTTTGGGGTTGCTATTCTTTGCAGACTTTTGTTTGCTGGTTTTTTTTCTTTGGTTTTGCTCAAGGAGCCCTCTGATGTCAACATCGGTGGAATTTCTACCCATGTTATCATTCATTTCTGCCTGTTTTGTTTATTTTTTATTTTTTTATATTAGAGAGCGAGAGCGTGCATACACACGCGGGGAACGGGGGGAGACAGGGGCCGAGGGAGACGGAGAGAACCCCAAGCAGGCGCCACCCTCCACACGGAGCCCGACGTGGGGTTTGATCCCACGACCCTGGATCATGACCTGAGCTGAAGTCACGAGTTGAACGCTCGACCGACCGAGCCACCCAGCCGTCCGTCCCTAGCTGTTTTGTTTTAAACTCTGGGATAGTCATTATTACATTTCACGAGTTCCTTTGCATTTCTGGATTTCTGACTCTGAGCTTTTCATTTTTTCCCACAGAGCTGAGAAAACAGAAGTCCTCAGTGAAGATCTGTTACAGGTAACAAAATAAAATCTTCTTAAAGTGCTTTGCTTAAAGAGGAAAACAAAACAAAGCCTCATCGGCGAGAACTGAAGCAGATCTGTGTACGTACGTCTGTATGTATGATCTGAGACACGATGAGACTGATCGGCATGGTCCCGAGCAGGAAAGAAAAGCAGTTGGGTTGCACGGTGATAACAAGGGGATCTGGAACTTCGGTGTCATGTTGTGAAGTTCAAATGGGGCTGTCCTGCTTTCAAGTGCCAGGTGTCGGGGTGGGGTGGGGGAGGCGCTGGCTGGCCTGGCCGGTCCACCGGCACTGCAGCCTGGTCACGGCTCCCGGGCAGGCTGCGGGCCTGTCGCTCGCTATGACGGTGTCCTTGATGGGACAGGCCCTGCCGGCAACAGCCTAGAGTTTCCACTTCTTGCCTCTCATGCTATCATCCTCCACTTCTGGGCTGAGTTGGCTCCTGAAGGACTTAGAGTCTCAGTGACGGTGACCAGACCTGTCAGAACCACCCTGAGGCCCTGAGGTGGCCTGTGATCAGCCTGGACTTCTCTGCCCTGCAGGAGGAATATTTTCTGCAGGGGCTTGGCCGGGCCCACTGCACTTCGTCTCTCACAGGCTTCCCTAACATTGGGGCTGGGGGTTTCTTCCAGAAGGCCTGGGACCCTTTGTACACATCCCTTCACTCGGCCTCAACCCCTTTCCGTCTCCGCCCACCCCAGAGCATGCCGGGAAAGACAGAACCCTTCTGCACTGAGGTTTCTCTTAAGCCTCCTTGCTTGTGTCCTTGCTTTTCACCTGAGCCCCTGAAGACCAGCAATCTGCTCCCGGGTGACTTTCTGTCTCTTCCCACAGAGAGGAGCCGGCATAGCTTAGAAAACTGGTGCCATGCCAGCCCATGTCAGAATATCCTTCTAAATTATGACAGCCACCTGCAGGTAGAAGATTCTAAGAGCCCGTTTTTGTTGTTGTTGTTGTTGTTGTTGTTGTTGTTGTTGTTGTTTTTTAAGGACCAGAAGTTTTTATTACGAGTAGGAGGGTTTGTTTTTTTTAAGAATTATTAGATAATCATATTCTTTTTTTTCCATTTTTCTTTTTAATGTTTATTTTATTTTTGAGAGAGAGAGAGAGAGAGAGAGAGAGAGAGAGAGAATGTGAGCAGGGCAGGGGCAGAGAGAGAGGGAGACACAGAATCTGAAGCAGGCTCCAGGCTCTGAGCTGTCAGCACACAGCCCAATATGGGGCTTGAACTCCTGAACCGTGAATTCATGAGCTGAGCCAAAATTGGACACTTAACCGACTGAGCCACCCAGGAGCCCTGACAATCTTATTCTTAGTAATATTTCCTCATTGGCTTTTATCGTATATTTCAGCTTCACTTTCAGACTTTCAGAAATGTTGCTTGGGCTCGATAACCTTTAACTAGACTAGGTTTCACATCAGTGTTCTCTCTCCCACATCCCACGTTAGTAATAAATATGCACAATCTCCTTGAACCCTTGAAGCCCCAAACCTTGCAGGCAGTTTGAGGACTGCAGAATTCCCACAGGAGGCAGGTGGCAACTGTCTGCTCCTGTCCCTTTCGTAGAACATCCACGGGGGCCTCAAGAGTTTGCCAGTTTCAAGGAACTCCTTGTTTCATCATGAAGATGCTTACCCGCCTCCCGCCCCCCCACAATCCCCTCTCTGTCAGCACAGAGCCTGACGCAGGGCTCAAACTCACGGACCGCAAGATGGTGACCTGAGCGGAAGTCAGATGCTTAACTGACAGAGCCACCCAGGCGCCCTCGTTTTTTGTTTTTTGTTTTGTTTTTTTTTTTCTTAAGTAGGCCCCACACCCAATGTGGGGCTTGAACTCACGACCCCTGAGATCAAGAGTCAGTTGCATGCTCTACCGACTGAGCCAGCCAGGTGCCCCCCCCACCCCGCATTTATTTTTTTCAACGTTTTTTTTATTTTTATTTTTTTTTTATTTTTGGGACAGAGAGAGACAGAGCATGAACGGGGGAGGGGCAGAGAGAGAGGGAGACACAGAATCGGAAACAGGCTCCAGGCTCCGAGCTGTCAGCACAGAGCCCGACGCGGGGCTCGAACTCACAGACCGCGAGATCGTGACCTGGCTGAAGTCGGCCGCTTAACCGACTGCGCCACCCAGGCGCCCCCCACCCCGCATTTAAAATGTACACCCTTCCACTCAGCAGTTCTGCCTTTAAGAGTTTACCCTATATGTACAAAGATGTACGTTCCAGAATATTGACTGCAGCCTCACAGCTGCATCACAGCTGTAACCGAGGAGAGCTGGGTTCAAGAGGTTATGGCGCACTCACACAACTGGAGGATATGCAGCTATCTGAAAGAATGCGATGGGTCTGTGTGCACCGACCTGGCACAGTCTCTAAGGCTCACCGTGGAATTCGAAAAGCAAACTGTAGAGTAAATAACGTGCAGAGTACGCTACTATCTACGTCAAGAGCAAGTGGGGGACATACGTGCTTCCACACGCGTAGCTCACTTCTGGAAGAACGGGCAAGGGCACTTGCGTCTTGAGAGAAGGTGGTAGACTCGTGGTGAGGGGAGCAGGATGGAAGGGTTGGTCTTCGTACTCTACACTGCCTTCTTCTGTTTTGTTTTATCATGTGCTTGTATGATTTTTTTCAAAAGAGCATTTAAATATAAGCTTTACAACATATACACAAAGAGGCGCCTGGGTGGCTCGGTCGGTTAAGCGTCCGGCTCTTGATTTTGGCTCAGGTCACGACCTCACGGTTCATGGGTTCAAGGCCCTCACCTCGGACTCTGCACTGACATCATAGACCCGGCTCGGGATTCTCTCTCTCCCTCTCTCGCTGCCCCTTCCCCACTCGCGCTCTGCTCTCTCTCTTAAAATAAAAATAAGTTCAGAGAAAAAATCTGCAAAACACAGGGACTGTGCAGAATTGCCACCGCACAGGGTGCTCTGGGAGTGCGACAGGTGTGACCGCTCGTTTTGACCAAAATAACCTGCTTTGGCACAAACCCTATCTCCGTTAGTGGCTAATGAGTTCCTCTCAAGGTGCTGTGGTTTAGCCTGTATTAGCAGATTAACATGGTTCAAAGTATATCTAGTGAGGGTTGGAGGTTTGAGGTTTGTTTTGTGTTTGTGTTTACATTAAAGACAGTTATGCCTTTAATCAATCAGAATTGTTCGCCGTGAAACTAACTCTCGCCAATCCGCACCTGCTCGCTTCAGCTTGAGGCAGTCTGCTGTACGCTTCCATCACGTCGACGGCTGACGCAGTTTCCCACCCATTCGACAGGAGCCGTTCTTTCTAGAATGTGCAGCGGAGAGAAAAGGCAAGGTACGAGGCACTGTTGCACAACTCCAAGGCACTCTTGGAGCACATGAGAACTTGTCTCAGATGACTCCTTTTTCAAAAGCCCGTCCCAGCCCCCATCTTTCTTCTTTTTCTTTTCCAATTTCCTACACCGAACATGCATTGTTATCATGGGAGAGAAGTCACTAATGTATATTTAAAGAGAAATAAAGCCAGGAACTTCTCCGTGAGCAAGAGTGTTTGAATGCGTTCGAGGCGTAATGTGACATATCCCACCTATTTAATAGGGGCAGGGGTGGGTGGTGTCTCCTCAGCAAAAAAAAAGAGAAAACCAAACAACCTAAAAAACAATAAATAAAAGATATTTAAAGTCTCTATTACAGATTCTAAGAAACGTAAGCGACGTATCAAGTGCAAAGTTTGGACCATGTTTGGATCCTGTTTCAAACACACCACCTATAGAATTTTTTTCTGTTTTTTTTTTTAAACAACTGGGGAAATCCAAACACGGACTGTGGAGTAGGTGCTATGGAGGAGTTTCGGCTGCTGTGTGAGGTACAATGATGATGTTACCATTATCCCGGGGTGGGGGAAGAAAATGCTTACTGGTAGGAGATTCACATGGAAGTATTTATGGGGGTAATGCTATACTCTCTGGATGTGCCTTAAAATATTCCAGTGACAACACCGACAAAAAATGGGGATAAATAAAACAATATTGAAAGATGTGAGTCACCAAAGTTGGCTGATGGGACATGGGTTTTCGTCCTACTGTTCCCTCTACGTTCATGTTGTTTGCAAATATGCATACTGAAAACTTGGGCTAATAGGGTATGGGAAATGTGAATGTGTTTTTTCCAAACCAAGATGGCGGCCCAGGTCTTGGACTTCTTTAGCGTGACGAACCAGCGGCCCACGTGGAACCCCAGCTGCCTGTTCAGGTGGGCACGCGACAGGGCTTCTCACATTCTCTGATCGGAGAAGGGAGTGTGCCCTTCCCTGGGGGGTTAAGGGTACCAAAGGATGTCCCCGCCCTGCTCTCCGACCTGTGACTCTCACGGCTTGCAGGTCTCCACTCCCGCCAGGTCACACTGTCTCCTCCGCAGGTTTTCGATCACGGTCTGTCCGAACCGGTCGGTCGTCCATGTTCACCTGGGAAGGGAAAGAGGAGGCTGGGCAATGCCAGAAGGGCTTCTCGAATACGCAAAATCAGACAACAGTATTCTGTTTCTGAGCCGTCAAGGCTGATGTTTGCTAATACCCAGTGCAGTCAACGGAGTCGGGGGCGGGCACGGCACGCGGGGCTGACGAGAGCGTCGTCTGCTGCCGCCCCCTGCGGGGCACCCGGGCGGTGTGCGCTCGGCCTGGGAGCCGGTCAGACCACTGAGCGGCTGCTCCACAGGTAGACTCCCACGTGCACGCCAGGTGCAAGAGGGTTTACTCCACAGCATGATGTGTAACGGGACCTATGACGGAAAGGACTCACATGCCCATCCGCTGGGGTTAAAGCAGTTGTGGCATGGTCGTTTAATGAAATATTACATTGCCATGAAAACAGCAAGAGGACATCCAAGTAGATGTAGGTACAGACGTAGACACACATACAGACACAGATACAGATGTGGAATGATTCTCAGATAACAGACTCTCGAAAAGTACAGTACAGAGGGCTGTGCATAACATGCTCCTGTCTGCCCTTAAGAAAAAAAAAAATCTCTAGCTACATTTATATATGTGCAGAATAATTCTGGAATCTGGCAGTGTTGCTTCCCAGGTTGGAGGACTCACTAAGGTCCGGGGTAGAAGAGAGACTTACCTTTCCCTGCATACCCTTTTGTACTATTTGATTTTTTTTTTTGAAGTTTTGCATGTGCTGTTACTTATCTAATGAGAAACCATTTAAAACCCCCTTCTTACGATGTTTATTCATTTTTGAGAGAGACAGAGCATGAACGAGGGGAGGGGCAGAGAGAGAGGGAACCCCAGAATCCGAAGCAGGCTCCAGGCTCCGAGCTGTGAGCCCAGAGCTCGACGTGGGGCTCGAGCTCATGAGCCGTGAGATCATGACCTGAGCCAAAACCAGATGCTTAGCTGACTGAGCCACCCATGTGCCCCCCATTTACCACTTCAAAAAAACCATTAACGTATCTATATGCACAAATGTCACAAAACATACATAATACACCGCGCACTATTGTTACTTTGTCCCAAAACGTCAACAGTTTACTATACGAAATGATTCCCAGAGCTCCTGTGACAACGGTGGCAGGCAAGAAGCAGCATCACTCTCTGTCGGTGGACGTGTGAGGCTTACGTGGCATGAATGGTCACACTGGGTGCCTGTGAGCACGTGCTCCGTCGTCTTCCTGCCTGGGTCTGAATCCTGGCCTGAAACTTACCAGCCGTGAGGCCGTGCGGCCGTGGGCAGCAAGCTGTCCAATCCCTCTGTGCTTGGGTCCCCTCACCGGCCACACCCGCCACACCCTGGTTACTGTGACAAGTAGGTTAATACAGGTCACACTCACGGAAGGTGCCTGCTATATAGCAAGCAACTTCTACAAGTTTGCTACCCTTATTCTACCAGTACTGAAATTTGCATCACTCAGGGCACCTCGGTCGGTAAGCGACCGACTCTTGATTTTTGGCTCAGGTCATGATCTCACAGTTTGTGGGTTTGAGCCCCGCACTGGGCTCTGTGCTCACAGCATGGAACCTGCTTGGGATTCTGTCTGTCTCTCTACCCCTCCCCTGCTCGCTCGCTCTCTAAAAAATAAACAAATATTTAAAAAACAGGTTTTTTCATCATTCATGTGGTTTTTGTCATTTTAAAATACTGAGTAGGAAATCATGGAAGGCATGTGAGCAGTTAGTACACCTGAGGAGGCTGATGGTTTGCATTTGTTAGGAAATTGCAGAATTCAGTGAAAACGGACACATCCCCAGGCTTGCTCCCAAGTGACTGGGTCCATGGTCAAGATTCACTTCATCCACCATTGCTATATGATGTTGAATAAGAGAACACACGAATGAAACGAGGCGAACAGAGCAGGGTGAACACCCACAATGTGTGAAAACAAAGCAGAATTCAGGGGCACCTACGTGGCCCAGTCGGTTAAGCGGCCGACTTCGGCTCAGGTCACGATCTCACAGTTCGTGAGTTTGAGCCCCGTGTCGGGGTCTGTGCTGACGGTTCAGAGCCTGGAGCCTGTTTCAGATCCTGTGTCTCCCTCTCTCTCTATCCCTGCCGTGCTCGCGCTCTCTCTCTCTCTCTCTCTCTCTCTCTCAAAAATAAACAAACGCTAAAAAAATAAGATAAATTTAAAAAAGAAAGCAAGCAGAATTCATTTTCCCCAGTCCTGATATCCTGCAAGCAAAGACAGATTCCCAAGACTTACAGAAGCCAGATGAGGCCAGCTACCATTATATCCACTCACCAGGACTGAAGACTGAGTGTGAGGAATGCCCCCAGTTACACAGAGGGAAGGAAGAAAACTCAACCGAGAACCACCTCTACGGGAATGTGGCCTGGGGCATGAAGGGGTGAGAAAGTCAACCAAGGTCTAGCCTTAGATCTGTCCATAATTACGTGACACGGGGCAAAGCGTTTACTGCTGTCATCCGTAATGGAATTTAAAAATAAAATGAGATGAAAAAAATAAAATCAATAAAGTTAAAATGAACTAAGCAATAAAATTAGCCGCCATGTATTCAGTCACGTGCCCCCCGCTACACATCATCTCATGAACTCCCATAATAGCCCAGAGAAGTTCTCCCTTTATAAACAAAGCCCTGGCGGGGGCACCGGGATGGTTCAGTTACTTGAGCGTCCATCCAACCCTTATTTCGGCTCAAGTCACGATCTCACAGTTCGTGGGATCAAGCCCCGCGTCAGGCTCCAGGCTGCCAGCACAGTGCCTGCTTGGGATTCTCTCCACCCACCCCCACCCCCACCCCCACCCCCACCCTGCTCCTTCCCTGCTCATGCTCTCTCTCAAAATAAGTAGAGAACTTTAAAAACAAATCAAAAACAAGGACCTGGGGCTCAGAAAGATCCAAATAACAGCTAATAACCTGCTCAGCAGCCGGGCAATCCTGAACATGCTCTCGTACAAATTAACTCGCTTACTCCTCACTACACCCTATTAACGTCGGGACTGTTATTATTATTATTGTCATTTTCCTGATAAAGAGACAGCACGGAGAGGTTATGAAACTTGTCCCGGTCACACAGCTAGGCAATCTACCTCCAGAGCATGGACTCCCAACCACCCTACCATTCTGCCTAAGGGCACCCGGCCAATCATAAGAGCCAGGGCCAGGACTCGGACCCACGCTGAATAATTCCAAAGCTCTAAAACAGAACCCTTCCCACCACATCAGAAGAGAAAAACAGGCAACCAGCGGGCCAAACTCGGGGACGTTACAAATTAGGAATTTTACATTAAAATTCTACACTGTCGCTTCTCCTGGAAAATTGGGGGTTCTCAACTCCAGGCTCCCATGTCCACATGGGAACAACGAGGTGGCACTGAGCAGGGGTGAACTGTGGTTCACCAGAGTCCCCAGCACTCCTGTCTGCCTTACACCTGGCCAACTTCCTCCACTGCATCACCTGCCTGCCTCGGAAGGAATCAGGGTTCGCTACCCTGACACCCATATGTTAGCCAAAATTCCTTCCATCGCGGTCTATGACTCTATAATTAATACAACGGTAAAATGTGAACTTTACAAAGTTTTTGTAAAGGCCAAGAGAGAAGTTCCAAAAACCCTGGCTGCGAGTTTGCAGGAAGTTAAGAAATCAGGAACGCTGGGAATTGCTAGAATCGATTTAAAACGGCGATGTGTGTGTGGCCAGAGGCGGAAGGAAAAGAGTGAGTGGAAATTTATACTGGGGTTGCTCAGAGAGGGTTAGCCCCCACGCGAACGCATACAGCACGCAAAGGTCTTGAGCTTCCTTTTACCTGTTGGTAGTTTATGAACATAGCTGTCTCAACGCCGTTAGCTGCCCACTTGAGAAGGTTGGCCGACTGCTCCGGAGTCATGTACACCAGCACGCGTTCCGTTATCAGCAGTGCTGGCAATCTTCAGAGAAGAAAAAAGGCACATAAGTATGTATTCATCAAATCGGGACTCTAACGGCAGCCACGGATAGTGCTGGCAGGGCAGGAAAACCCTGGGGTGCACACCGCAGGAAGAGGAGAAGCCCCGGATAGCACGTCAACTATCAGGGCGGTAAGAGGTGGAGAGCCCCGTCGTGACCCAAAGTTTCAGACCGTAACAACGCGAGCACTGAGCAAGGTTTTGTCTGGCTTGCTACAAATTCTCCCCCGGCATGCCCGCACAGGGTGACAAGGTGGCCCTGCAGACCCCTTGCTCCGAGGCAGTCTCGTTCCCTTCCCCTGGAATCTGGGTTAGGCCTGTAACTCGCTGTGGCCAATACAACAGTAGCAAACACGACGCAAGCGCAAGCTGAAAATCACTTGCACGTTGGCCCTTGCCCTCTTGCTCGGAAGTCTGAACCCGTGTGGCAATGAACCCAAGCTGGCTTGCTATCGGAGGGGAGGCCCTGTGCGTGAGAATGAGGCATCCACATAGGAGGGAACCCCAGGGGATCTCAGCTACAGGAGTGAACCCCAGGGGACCTCAGCTGCAGCTGGCTCCAGTGGAAGAACCACCCAGCTAAGCCCAGTCCAAATGGTTCACTCACACAATCCTGAGCAACTTGTGAACTGCTCTGAATTGTGAGTTGTTCGAGACCGCTGAGGCTGCAGAGATTTTGGTACACATCAAAAGCTGACTGATAAAATACAGAAATACTGCTATCCCTTTAACAGAATCTAATTCTTCTTACACAAACTTTTATCATCAAGAATTAAAAACACGAACAGTCTTCAACAAATGACACATTAGCATGCGGTCTGAGTTACCAGACCCGAAGTAACGAACAAATTACGAAACAGGAAAAGCAATAAACTCCTACAGAAATCTCTAAACGCTTTACAGTTGGAAGGGAACACAGGCAGCCCTAAATTATGTGAGCTCTGCTGATTTATTCCTGCTCCTTCTGACTCCTTTACTGGATCCTCCTCCTTCTCTGCCTTTACGCTGCTGTTCCTCATGGCTGGTTGCTATTTTTCTCACAAAGCAAGTAGGTTACTTTTGCCTATTTTTATTGGCAGGGAATTTCAAAACAAGTAAATTGTCTGAACTGAAAATACCCAAGCAATTTGCTGAAAAGAACATCGTGTACGTTAGTGTCAGAATGTAACCCATGCAGTTAGACTCAGTGCCTGGACTCATGATCGCTAGAGAGAAAGGCTACCCACAAGTGCTGCTGGCTTTGACCTGACAGTCCCGACTATCCACTGTTACTGTTCATCAGGATTTCCTTTTTTTTTTTTTTCTTTTTTTGACAAGGAAATGTGGTATAACTCAAGTGACTTAAAAATATACATCCAGGGGTGCCTGGGTGGCTCAGTCGGTTAAGCATCCAACTTCAGCTCAAGTCATAATCTCACAGTCCATGGCTTCGAGCCCCACATCGGGCTCTGCTCACCGCTCAGAGCCTGGGGCCTGCTTCGGATTCGGTGTCTCCCTTTCTCTCTGCTCCTCCCCGGCTCGTGCTCACACTCTCTCTCAAAAATAAATAAACACTAAAAGAAATTAAAAATATATATCCAGGTGCGCCTGGGTACCTCGGTCAGTTGAGCATCTGACTCTTGATTTCGGCTCAGGTCATGATCCCAGGGTTATGGGATTGAGCCCTGTGTTGCGCTCCATGCTGAGCATGCAGCCTGCTTGGGATCTTATCTCTCTCTCTCGTTTCCTCTACCCCTCTCCCTGACTTGCACAAGCTCTCTTTCTCTCTCTCCAAAATAAAAACGTATGTATGTGTATACAAATACACACACACATATGTATGCATATATCTACAAATGCTCTCTGGACCCAACTGGGTCATGGTACAAAGAATGAGAGAACTAAATCCAGAGGATAGACAATGAAGTCCAAGTTGCAGATGAAGTTGAAAATCAGAAAGAAAAACATTAAAAGGAAGTTTAAAGTAAGCAATTTTTTTTTTAACCTAAGTCTAAACCCCCAGATTATATCAATAGGAACGATTAGAAAAAGTGAGTGGAAAAAAAAGTTTCAAAACCTCAATAGGTTGGTAATTAGAGAAAAACAGTTCCAAAAACGTTTTTATTTATTTAAAATTTTTTTTAAATGTTTGTTTATTTTTGAGAGACAGAGCACAAGCCGGGGAGGGGCAGAGAGAAAGGGAGACACAGGATCTGAAGCAGGCTCCAGGCCTCCAGGCTCCAAGCTGTCAGCACAGAGCCTGATGCAGGGCTCGAACACATGAACCATGAGATCATGAACTGAGCTGAAGTCGGATGCTTAACCGACTGAGCTACCCAGGTGCCCCTCCAAAAACCTTTTTAATGCGAAAGGCACTGACTATTACATACGGTGTTACCACATGGGGGGAAGCCAGGTGGAGAAGGCTACGTGGGAATTTCCTGTAAAGGTTTGCAACTTTTTTTTACAAATTTGAATTATTTGGAAGTGAAAAGTTAAACACGTTTACAGTGTATTTTTAAGAGGCAGTCTTCGCCAATGTTAAAAACAGGATTAATACTTTTCAGAAGAGAAGTCTAAGCGAAGCAAAAACAGCCCACGGAGGAAAACACAGAGCACAAATGAACCCCAGAGAATTATGAATGTAATTCTAATACTTGTGATAGCTGCTGTTCCTTATCCATTTTGTAGATCTCCAGGAGTGAGGCAAACTTGCCTATCAAGAGCTCCCCTGATTAATTTTTTTTAAGTGTATTTACTTATTTTGAGAGAGACAGAGGGCAAGCAGGGGAGGAGCAGAGAGGGAGGGAGGGAGAATCCCAAGCAGGCTGTGTCAGCACAGAGCCCAATGTGGGGCTCAATCTCATGAACCAGGAGATCACGACCTGAGCCGAAATCAGAAGTTGGATGCTTAACCAACTGAGCCACGCAGGCATCCCAAGAGCTCTCCTGATTTGTAAGTGATTATTTCCCTGGCCATGTAGCACATTTGCCCAAATGGTGTGTTTCTACGTTCGCAGGGGGTTGCTGCTGGTTACCACTGCAACTGTAATAATCTACAGATTATAGCTTCTGCGCCAATTTCCGTTCAACTGCTTTCACACGCGTACTTAATATCATCTCCAAGCTCTCCGCGCAAAGCCTGACATGGGGCTCGATCTCCCCAACCGTGAGATCATGACCTGAGCGGAAATCAAGAGTTGGACGCTTAACCAACTGAGCCACCCAGGTGCCCTGCAGTTATAGGTTTCTATACATATAATTACCTTCTCTCAAACTTTATGGTGTCAGGCATCAGTATGTTATAAAAGCAACACACGTGATTCTGATGTGAAAACAGGAGAAACATTGCTTCTCAAAGACTTAGAAAACCTCCCTCATAGCAATGAAATGATAAACATCTCAGAATTAAAAACGGGACACGGGTATCATGCTGCACTTTCTCCTGACCTTATTTCGTATTCACATGAAATCACAAACGCGTAAGAGGTTAAAACAAGATCTCACTGTGGATTCACGTCACATTTCTCTAGCTTCTCTTCGAGTTCAGGTGAGTCTCGGAGATCTGCTCCGATAATGGCATAGCTCTTAGAATCCAACAGGTGTCCACCTGGAAAGCCAAGAAGAGATTATCATTTCAACAGAAATTCATCCAGAGGAGATCATTTCAATGGATTTCAAAATTCAATTATTATTTTTTCTCCATTACAGAAATACATGTCCCACTGCAAAAAGGAAAAAAAAAAAATCAGGAAGGAGGAGGGTGGAATGAACGAAAATCACATCTTCCAACTATTAATGTTTTGGTATAGAACATTCCAGTCTTTCTTCTATACATACAACATAAACCCATACACACAACATAAGCACATTTTCTGTCACACAAATACGTACACACACATCACACAGGAAAAAGAAAGGAGGGCCAATTCTTCTTTTGAAAACTGCTTCTCCTACTTAACAGTAATATCAATGACATCATCGTCTGTAATGATTTCCTAGCATTCCATCAGTGGATAAAACAACTTACTCAGCCAAGCCCTCACGATTAGGCCTGTGGTATCTCCAGATTTTCTCCATCTGAGGCACTGCGATGAGCATCTTTGTTTAGACCTCATGAAGCACCCGTCCAGTTAAGTAGGTCTCTAGGAGTAGAATTAGGAGGTCAAAGGGTAAAATATTTAAGTATTGGTACCGATCGGCTGGCCACTCTCTAAATGTCGTGCCAATTTGTGAGATACTATGTTTAAAAGAAAATAGCTTCTAAAGTATTTACAAATACAATGATAACATTTGCTTGAAAATACTCCCAGAGAGATCGGACAGCATGGTTTCTATAGTGGTTCTCGAGCTTTGGCAGTCATCGGAATCACCTGGCGGGCTTGTTAAAAGAGACTGATGGCTTCAACCCCCCGAGTTTCTGATGTAGCAGATCTTCCAGAAGTAGACATTTTGTCAAATTCTTTCAAAAGCTAGACATCTGTATTTCCAACCAATGCTCCACAGTGGTGATGTCACTAGTCCAGGACTACACTTCTAGAACCACTGGTACAGATGAAATTGGCCACAGTTAAAAGTTCAGTGATGGGTACATGGAGGTTCATTTACTTACTTATTTTGAGAGATGGCGGGGGCGGGGGGAGGGAGAGCGGGGGAAGGGTGGAGAAAGGGGGAGAGAAAGAATCCCAAGCAGGCTCTGTGCTAATAACACAGAGTCCAGTGCAGGGCTCAAACTCATGAACTGTGAGATCCTGACCTGAGCCCAAATCACGACTTGGCCATTTGACTGACTGAGCCACCCAGACGTCCCCCTTGATTCACTCATCCGGACTGACTTTTCATTGTGTGCCCATTTGTATACTTTTAAGTTTCACCTCGTGCATATTTCAGCTTTAAGAAATGATCAATTTCAAGATGCGTATTTTTTCTCAGTTTCACATTTCTGAAATGAGGATGCATCGGTCAATAACGTTTCGGTTTAACTTATCAGCACCTTTTCTTTCCTGGCGGTAAATAGATAGTGTGATTCTTGCAATCACAGCCTCAAAGGTTTAATGAAATAGGGCAATTTTTCAATGAAAATGTGTCAGTGTTATCATCGCCTATCACTTTTCTCAAATTTTCACTCACATTTGTATTTTCATTAATTTTTATTTCAACTGTCCCTCTCCCAGAATGATGGCAAGATCAAAAACTATCAAGGACAGGACTAGAAAATTTGCCCACACAAGACACAAACCCAGAGTTAAAAACCAAGTGAAAGGCTAAGAAAGAAATCTGCCAATCAACAGTTGACGAGGGATTTATATCAAAGAACATTGCTTTATGTTGTAAAGGATTCCTATAAATTGAAAAGGAAATGAAACAATGCAACTGGAAAATATATGAGCAGAGGAAAGTTACAAGAAATCCCACAGGCCAACAGAAGGAAGGAAGGGTACTCCGTTTCACTAGCACGTTCAAAGTTATAAAAAATTTAAAACAAAGTTACAGAAAAATCTTTAATTCACAGATTTGGCAGACTGGCAGGAATTTTTTAAAATGGTAGTAGCCAGTGTTAGCGAGGGTGTAGGGAAAGGGAACCCGCATCTACTCTGGTGAAAATACAAATTCGTCGAAAGGGTCTTGAAGCACGGCTTGGCAGTAGCTATTAGAATTCATAAGGTACAATTTTTTGAACTGGCAATTCCTGCGAATATGCACATATAACTAGGCTTTCTACAAAACTGTTTAATAGGAAACCATAAAGAAGGCGGCAATCTAAAGGACCATCAGTAGCGAATACGTTAAGTAAAATGGGATTTCCATGCAGAGGAGTATTACGAAGTCACCAGAAATAACGAGGTAGATCTAATCTGGCAACATGAAGACAGCCGTGATTCCCTAGGATGCACAAAGAACAAGTTTCAAAACAGTACGTGTAAATTATTCGCTTTACTAAAATTATACATATAACTGTATTTATTTATTTCTACAAGTATAGATTCACTCTTTCAACAAATACATGTTGGTCTACATCATATATATTTATTTATTCAATATATGCATAGATTCCTTCACCAAAAATTTACTGAACCTTTTGCAGGCCGGGCACGGGATTCTATTTACATGTGTATTTTCTTTTTTTTTTTTTTAATTTTTTTTGTTTTTTCAACGTTTTTTATTTATTTTTGGGACAGAGAGAGACAGAGCATGAACGGGGAAGGGGCAGAGAGAGAGGGAGACACAGAATCGGAAACAGGCTCCAGGCTCTGAGCCATCAGCCCAGAGCCTGACGCGGGGCTCGAACTCACGGACCGCGAGATCGTGACCTGGCTGAAGTCGGACGCTTAACCGACTGCGCCACCCAGGTGCCCCTACATGTGTATTTTCTTACGCGTGATATTTACCTGCCTCTAGGTACACTGTCCATCCACAGGAGAAAACACCCTGCACAGTGGTTATCGTGGTGGGGGGAGAGATCACGCAGGGTCTTTACTTTCTACTTCACATGCTTCTACACTGATGGGTCGAAGGCAATGCAAAGTGCTAACTAACCCTTTCATTACAGCTAATCCTTCTGACGCAAATATTAACCAAATATACAGAAAAGTATGACGGCTACGATGTAGAGAAAGCAGATGTGCCAGCCAATGGCAAAGCCTGAGGAGGTTGTACTTAAAATTTGTACGAGGGAAACAAAGGATGGAGGAGATATTAGTTTCTGTGGGAGTCTGTTCACTAGGAGCGTGACGAGGGCACTGTGCTGGTGTAGAGGCCTGTCTAGTTGCCTGACGTTTCCTGTGTTATCTGTGCCCACCATCTAAGGCCATCCTCTCTGAGCATGTTTTCTGACCTGAATTATTAATAAGCCCCTTGAACTTCTCTGTCAGACACACACTGAACACAATGGAACATTCTGGAAGAGTGTTTGTGACCTTAGTTTTAAAGGCTTAGAAGGGAGGAAAGAGTTGTTGGAAACACTCATACTGAAAACTTACGGGGAAAAACTGAGCCCCGGGGCCAAGGACCTAACGTAACAGGTGAAGCGGGTCAGGTACGAGACAACAGTGGTGGGGACGTGCATTCCCTCTCAACGAAGCAGCCATATAGGAGTCAGGGTCTGAGGCTGCCGGACTGGATTTTTCCAAGGAAAGATTTTCGGGAAAAAGCTCCTATATTTGAAATGTTTGCAACTCACTGAAATGTTTTTCAAAAGATTTCAGATTGGGACCTATGGACATCTAAGAGGGGCCATACAAACAATTGTTTCAAGTTCCTTCACAGTAGATGTGATGCAAAGTATACACTCTATGACGTCATGTGCACACACGCACAGACTCAGACGCGCACGCTCACACACACACACACACACACACACCATCTTTAAAAAGAAAGGGGAAGAAAAGCAGAGAGGTAGCCCATACTGTATTACTTAGTTGCCAATTTGCAGTGTGTCCTCTGAATGTCATTCTATAATGGGTTGTAATAAGAAAGGCTTGTATCTATGGGAAGATGGGAAAGAGAGAGAAATGAGTCAAGTAGCTTAGTTACTGAAAAAACGCAAACACCCACTACCGAAATGGCCAGTAGGTACCGCTACTGCTCAAAGCAAGGGCGACTCCAGAGGGCCTGCTGCTTAATCACGTCTGACCCTAGGCACACACATGAAAAATTCAGTGGATCAGCTCTCAGAGTAGGTCAGTGAGCGTTACTCTCCGAATCTGACGTCAAGTCACAAACTGATCATGAAACACTCAAGACGTAGAAACCGCCAAAGATAGGCTGGCGATATGTTTCCAAATGTTCCAGTGTTTTCCAAGCTGTCTCTCGTTTCCTGCTTCTGCTCACTCAATTAAAAATTTTAACCATTGTTAATCACAGACAACTAAACAAACCAATTCCTACTCAGACCTGACGTCCAGTAACATTTAGGTGATGACTCTGCTCTCCTCCAGAATGTGCAAAATATTAGACATCCGAGAGCTGATTTCAGTATCGCAACCACCATACACACATCTTTCACCCCAGAAACCTCCTCTAGGCTTAAGTGAGAGCCCACCTGCTCTTATTTGACTCGGTGTCCTAACAAGCTAGGTCGTATTCTGTGGCTGCACAGCGTCAGATGCCATAGCGCATCTCAAATGCACGCTACGTGGGGCGCCTGGGTGGTCCGTCGGTTGAGCATCCAACTTCGTTCGGCTCAGGTCATGATCTCGCACACAGCTCGTGAGTTTGAGCCCTGCGTTGAGCTCTGTGCTGACGGCTCAGAGCCTGGAGCTTGCTTCGGATTCTGTGTCTCCCTGTCTCTGTGCCCCTCCCCAGCTTGCACTCTGTCTCCCTCTCTCAAAAATAAATAATTATTAAAAAAATTATTTTTAGATAAAATGCACCTTCCGTGTAATATAATCTTGTATTTGGAAAAGGGCAAAACTTGTTTCCATAGGATAAGTTAGAAAAAAAAAAAACTTAAACTATTTCTAGCTTGTGGGAATTACACATCTTTAAAGGACAAGGTGAAAGTTTTAATGGTTACTAAAAATTTTTTTAAATGTAAGACAAGATTTTGTTTAAATGACTAGTTTAAAAAGAAGGGGAAGAAGTATATGTTAAAAACCACTGAGAAAATCTGACCTTGGGCTTGAGGTCAGGGTTTAAATTTCAGCTCTACCCCTTTGTCAACAGGTAACCTTATGGAAATTAGCTTAACTTCTTTGAGCTTTGGTTTCCTCAACTGCTAATAAAAGCATGTCATTCCTGAGTCGGCT
Source organism: Neofelis nebulosa (assembly GCF_028018385.1). Taxonomy (NCBI): domain Eukaryota; kingdom Metazoa; phylum Chordata; class Mammalia; order Carnivora; family Felidae; genus Neofelis; species Neofelis nebulosa. Next base: position 20,069,101 of record NC_080799.1, on the reverse strand, counting down.
CTGAGGACTCAACGAGATCATCTGAGTGAAGCATTTCACATGGTGCTACAAAAGCTCTCAGCAAAGATTCACAAACTCGCCATCTGTAACTGCAGAATTCTTAAAACATGGACTCAGGGTGGCCCCCATACTATCTCATATATAGTAAATGGCCAATTTGGCCTCCCATTATTCATTCAAACGCTATTTACTACACATCTGCTCTGAGCCAGGCCCCTTTCTATGCTCTGGAGATACAGAAGTAGCCGGAGCACACATGAAAATTCAGATTATTGGAGCGCCTGGTTGGCTCAGTCGGTTAAGTGTCCAACTTTGGCTCAGGTCATGATCTCACGGTTCATGAGTTCAAGGCCCACATCAGACTCTGTGCTGACAGCTCGGAGCCTGGGCCCTGCTTTGGACTCTGTCTCTCTCTCTCTCTCTCTCTCTCTCTCTGTGCCTCTCCCCCACTCATACTCTGTCTCCCTCTCTCTCTCTCAAAAATAAATAAAACATTAAAACACTTTTTTAAATTTCAGATTAAAATTAAACCACTATAGGTCATTTCTATTACGTGTTCAGAGAAATTACGTTAACGGACAGAAGAGTTGCAAGGGAGGGGACATTTCATTTTGAAGACAGTTTGGAATGGGGATCTTGGGGCCAGAAGGAAGGCGGGAAGAGGGTAAAAGGGAAGAGTCCCCTAAAATGAGGTCTCTGGCGTTCAGACCGGCCGCCTCCTGAACGCTGCCCCTGAATCCTGCCGGGCTCTCTCCTGTGGTCAAAGCCATACTCACTTGATGCTGTGCAGCTTTCTCGTGACTCTCATGGGAAAGTCCACTTCAAAATATTTACTTGGGAGAAGATCTTCATCCTGAGGAAAAACACGCAGTAAGCTCTAGAATTATGTATTCACTCCTACATTTACTGACCACCTTCACGTACCGAGCGAGTACTAGGCCCCGAAGAGCATCAGGGCACTTAAGGGTTTGACATCCAGGAACGATATGGGCAGAGATGTATTTTCCACATTACTGTGGTCTCCACGTGGGGAATGGATGGAGGACGGGCGTCAGGGGTTCACAGCTGTCCAGGGAAGAAGTCACGGGGAGCCTGAACTGGGGGAGCAGTGCCTGGGATGGAGGTGGGGGTATGTGGAGGCGCTGGGGGAGTAGGACCTGATAGGATTTTCCAAAAAGCAGATCGAGATGAATCAGAGAGGGTCAGGACACCAATGCTGACCAGCATTTGAGGGATAAAATGGAATAAAACAGCAAAAATCCCGAAGCATCGCACACAGTGGGGGTGAGTACTGTTTTGTGACACGTTTACTTTTTTCTGTGAGGGGAGGATACAGCGGGTGGTAAAGGGCAGGTGCTCTGGAGCAGGGGACGGGGGTTCGAATCCCAGCTCCACCGCCTGTCTGCCGCGAGGCCCCAAAGTCACTCCATTCCCTGGGCCAAGTTTCCCTCCTCTGCGAAGCAGAGACAGGGACAGCACCTCACGGGGTTGTGAGGAGTAATGAGGAAATGAGTACACACAAGGGACACTCAGAACGGGGCCTGCCTTAGTAAGTGCCACGTGTGTGCCTTTATCATTGACTGTCATGGGGACGGGGCGCCGAGGTGGCTCCGTCGGTTAAGTGTCTGACATTGGCTCAGGTCATGATCTCACGACTCGTGAGTTTGAGCCCCACGTGGGGGCCAGGGCCCGCTTTGGATCTTCTGTCCCCTTCTCTCTCTGCCCTTCCCCCACCGGTTCTCTCTCTCAAGTTAAATAAATAAACTTAAAAACCTTATTGACATGGGTACTTAGAATTAGGTCTTGGCCTGGGGTGTACATTTATCTTTACTGAGGGCTGCAGTAAAAGAGCGTGGCAGACGCGCGCGCGCGCGCGCACACACACACACACACACACGACCCTGCTCCCCCTTCTGCATCCCCGGCCTGGTCTCCCCTTGGCCCCCTGGCCATCCTAGCACATTCTCTGTCACGTCCAATCAATCCCTCAGCCCCGGTGCGTATTCACGAACGCATTCTCTCCTCCTCAGCTCGCCAACTGCACACACTGTAAGGACACCGCTGTCTGGACTCTCAGCGACACCCTGCGTGTTGCCTGCAGCAGCTCCCGATGCCCCTGAGGCTTGGGGAAAGAAACAAGGCGCTCCACAACCTGGTGACTTGCCCGGCGCCTCCCCAAAGCGCTCTTCTAACGCCTCCGTATCCACCTGTACTTACATTCCACAAGTACAGAGCCGCTTCCTTAAAGTGGAAAAAAAGACCAAGAAAAAGACACTTGTTGGTGCCCAGAACCCGGTGGTGGGCCTCACAGGTGTGGGCCGGGATTAAGGAAGAGCTGGGGTGAGGATGACACCCCTCTTTCTGACTTGAGCAACTGCGCAGAACACCATTTACGTGCACAGTAACGAGCGATGGACAGCAGGGACCGAGAGGGAGCCGGCCCCCCACGACAGCATGACGGGCGGGGGGCAGCAATCACAAGCAAGCATTTTCCAGTAGGAGGTGACCCTAAGGGCAAGTGTCAGAACTGGGAGAGCCAGCTACCCCTCAGCCCTTGGAAAATCTCAGGGGATCTGGTCTGGGGGACAAAGGGGGAGGGAGGAAGGGGGAGACAGGAAGACAGAGACAAAGACAGTCTCCTGACCCATCAGAAGAGACACGCTCACCGATCTCACCCGTTCTCTCTCGGTGCTGCCGCGCTCCCCTGCCCGTGTGTAGGGCAGGGCCGGGTAAAAAGCTGTCCGAAGATATTTGGAGGAAACGTTTAGAGCATACCAGAAGATGACTTTTGCTAGGAAATTCCAGAACACCCTCTAAGGATTTTGCTCACACGATATGAAGTTAAGGACACGCTAAAATTCCAGAAGGCCTGGGGAACAAAAGCAAATGCAGGACAGCATACGATCCTATGGCTCGTCTAGGACTTCTGACTTTCTAAAGAGCTTTCCCACTCATCAGCTACTTGCCCTCTTAAGAATGCCGATTAAGGGGTCACCATGGAGGGAAAGCTTCCAAAAGGCACACCTGGAGCTTTTAAGGAACAGACATCTTCTTTCTTGCCTTTGGGAAAGGGGCAACAAATGGCTGTGGGACATGACGCTTCAACTTTTATTCTGGGATTCCCTGAGCCCTTCCGACACTCCACTCCACTCGCCAGTAGCTCCACATCACAGGAGGCACGGAAGGCAACCGGGACCGTGCATAGCTACCGCAGGGCAGCCGGGGACAACCGTGAGGAAGAGTATCCCGTAGGCTCAAAGGAGATCCAACGTGGCCGACCGCTGCACAGGCTGCCATATTGAGACTGACCCCCTGCGTCCTTGATCCTCTGGCCGTGTGGAAATAGGATTCAAGAGACACCAAGAAGCTGAGGTCCCTTAAAGGGTTTCACTCACCCTTTATTCTTTGTCTGGGGTTGTACTGGCTTTCCTGCACCCTACTCTCACCCGCTGCTTGAAGGTGGGAGCCTTCAACTGTCCCTTCGACTGGTCTTGGGGCCTGACGTCATACAGAACGAGCTCACACACCAGCGGCAGCAGAAAGCCTGTGACCCACAGCCAAGCCTCTGCTGGTGCAGCCAGGGGACCCTCCCAGGTGGAAGGTGCACCAGACAACAAGACTAGCCGACGAGATCTCCCCTCCTCTTTTACAGAAGCACATAGAGCTCAAAAACAGGGCTCAGCGAACTTGCTGTAAGCAGCCAGTACTCTAGCCTTTGCAGGCCAGACGGTCTCTGCTGTGACTTCTCCACTCTGCTGCCGTAGGGCTAAAGCAGCCATAGGGAAGATGGAAGGAACTGGGAGTTGGCTGTGTTGCAGTAAAACTTTATTTACCGACATAGGTGGCAGCCTAAATTTGGCCCGTTCAGCTCCTGCTCCAGAGAGCAAACAAGCATCATTTTTCTAAAAAGAAACTTAGGTTTTTTAAAACCCTTTAGACCGATGTCATTATCAAAACGAAAAAACTCCACCAAATTTTTCAGACCCTGCACTATTCTCCTTCCTCACTGCTGACAGATAACCTTTTCCTCGGAAGGGGCACATGAGCTTCAGTGTACCTTGCTCAGAAATAAAAATCTCAGATTTAGTAATGATTAACCCACCTACACGGCGGGGGGAGAGACCAAACCACGGGACCACGTTGAAAAGGGTGTCAAGCCCAAAGGAGGAGTTTCTCCCGTGGCTTCTGTTCACACTGCACACATTCTGCCACTGCATTCTCTTCCAGTTCCTTCCACCACACCGTGGTCTCTGAGGCCCAGAGGCACCGCCGACCTATAGCAAAGAGCCCCCCACCCCCACCCCCCGAGCAGCCACAGGGCTCTCTGGAGAGAACAAGGAGGGAATCTGGACGTGGACGAACTGCAGTCCGTTGTTTGTTCCATGCTCCAGCGCCACTGGCTGTCCGACCTGGGGACGCCACAAGCTCTCGGAGCCCGCCTTGCCCCGTCTGGGTAACCCGCCCCCCACCTGCAGAGCTCTCATGTTCATTCCTGAGGTCATGGATGTGCACGCCCTTCAGAAACGTTAGCTATCTTATCCTGAATGAAGAATGCAGAGGCAACCGGTTAATACTAAGGCTGTGCTGAGGCCACTGATTTCTCGCCTCAGTGAGAGAGAGGCTGGGGGCACCGATGACCAAAGACCTCATCGGGTGAGCTGATGAGGGACAAAATACACACTCAGGTCGCATTAGGCCCACACACTCTAGTGTATCTTGGTGTACTTCTGCAAGAATCTGGGGAAATGCACGTACCCATGACTGCCACATGACCGACCTGACAGAAGAACCAGAGAGATCTGTACAAACCTACAAAAAAGAAAATGCAGTCAGTGAGATCGTTGTAGAGAAAAGGTTTGGTGCTACAAGTCCAGCCCGGAATCAAAGGCCAGGCCCGTGGTCCTGATTCTGCCACTAACTGGACCCATTTCCTCTTCTGTGAGTGAGTGTAATTATACCTGCTCTTGAACCCTAACGAAGGAGGTGAGGGACCAACTCAGAGAATGGAGGGGCACCTGGATGGCTCAGGCAGTTGGGCTCGCACTCTTGATTTCGGCTTGGGTCACGGTCTCGTGCTCCGTGGGATAGGCCCCGCATCTAAGCCCCACTTAGGATTCTCTCTCTCTCTCTCTCTCTCTCTCTCTCTCTCTCTCTCTCTCTCTCTCAAAATGAATCACTAAACTTAAAAGGGCTTTGTGTCATGTTACCATCACCCAGCCTTGCAAATCTCCAAGCTATACTGAAGACACCGTCACGACGACAGTAAAGTCTTTTGTTGTCGTCAAAACGGCAAATGCATGGGCCCCTGGTCTCAGCTACTCCACTGGCAGGGCTCTCGCACACACGCAGAGAATGTATACAAGCATTTGGATCAAAAGCCCTGTTTGTGACAGCAGGAGCTAAGAAGCAAGGCACATATCTAGGGCCCTGGTGACATCACGTACGTGGCTGACAGTGGTTGCACAGCAGGTGCAAACGGATGGGGACAGGGACGCGAGACAGGCAGTCACCGCATTCCTTTTGAATATATTTCTAACATTTAAAAAAATGTTTATTTACTTATTTTGCGAGAGAGATGGGGGAAGGGCAGAGAGAGAGGGAGAGTGCGAGAGTGACAGAATCCCAAGCAGCCTCTGTCCCGTCAGCACAGAGCCCAATGCGGGTCTGAACCCACAAACAGAGATCATGACCTGAACCGCAATCAAGGGTCGGGTGCTCAACCGACAGAGTCGCCAAGGCGCCCCTGACATTTCTGAACCCGCTGGGAACCTTCACAAAATTAAACAATTGGGGAAACAAGGGGGCGGTATTTTTTAATTTACCTTTAGTCTCCAGAAGGTGGTATCCATCCCAGCCCCAAGATTTAGAATCTCACAGGGACATTCTGTCTTCCCTAGAAATGCCTTTATAAGCTGACGGACGCCATGGACGTGAGCAAAATATCCTGAGAGAGAGACAGAGACGAGCCATGACTCAGTGATGATGGAAATAAGCCTTGCAAAGTTCACACCAGGAGGACAAAACACAACCCTTCTGCCCTTCTTCAGGGGTAGCGGTTTAGGTTATCCATAGACCTTATGGGAGAAGTAAGGACTTTAAAATTCTCTTCCTTTTTTTTTTTTTTAAAGCCATTTGAACCAACATAAGCACAATCTATCTAATGGTTGGATCAACTACCTTAAGGAAAACGCAACACCCCCTAATTCTACATATGAAAGAAAAATATTTTACATCAAAACATGGGATCTAAATGTCCCTCTTAGAAATGTGTCTTTTCGTGGCTAAGTGAGAGCTACTCAGAATTCGGCTGAAACTCAAAATTGGGAGACCCGCTGGAAAGTATTCTGGGGTCAGGAAATGGGGCAGACCAATGTCAAAGCAAAGACAGCCATGTTTCTTAGCGTGCTCCCTTCATCTCCATCCTGTGCGGGGTAGAGCCTGGATGTTTGTAAAACACCACAGGCGGGGTTGGGCGGGGGGCGGTGCACAGGCAAACGGTGCCTAATAAACTGACTTGTTAAGCTCTGGCGTGGGAAGCTGGAACAGAGGAGACAAGAAATAAAAGAGGGTCAAAGGAAGATAAAATTGATCTGGGTTCTAAAGCCCTTCTGCTTACAGTATTACTATTTTAAGAACAAAATTTGAGTGGCATTTATAGACACTCACTGCAATTTGACATAGGGATTTCATGTCTATGGATTCTACTAGTAAATAATTTGAGCTTGTCTTTTTACATGTCTCTTTTGGGTCGCCTGGGTGGCCCAGTCGGTTGGGCGTCTGACTTCGGATCAGGTCATGATCTCAGAGTCTGTGAGTTCGAGCCCCCCGTCGGGCTCTGTGCTGACAGCTCAGAGCCTGAAGCCTGTTTCAGATTCTGTCTCCCTCTCTCTCTGACCCTCCCCTGTTCATGCTGTGTCTCTCTCTCTGTCTCAAATATAAATAAACGTTACATGTCTCTTCCATTTTACTTTTTTATTAAATCCTTTTTACCGTGGGTTACAGAGTATCATCTACAATGGACTGGACATTGGAAAAATTTTAAAAATGCTTCCCACACGCTGTTTGGGAAGCACTCTCCTACTGTGGGGCCCTAGTCTAGCGATGCCAACCCAGGGAGAGGAAGAAGGAAGGCCGGAGGGCTGACCTGCTGCCCAGGGCCCCCAGCACCCAGGGCACCATGGTGGGGCCCTGCCTCTGCAGCGTCTGTTAGGAAAGTGTCCTCAAGAGCGCGGGAGGGAGGCTTAAGGCCTCTTAGCCAGGCCTCGTCCAATCTTACTGATGCCTGGTTTCACCCTCAGCTCAAAGTAAGTACCATGTCCTTATTCTCAGGAAGCACCACTTTAAAATTTCTTTGCATTTCTTATTGAAACTACCCATAGGATCCATCTTTAGGGCCAAGATGCCCTGCACCCACAGCAACTATCGTCATTTGGCCAATTTCTCAATCTGGCTGAGACTAAGTCACCCTCCTGTCTCAAATCCTTTCACTGCCTTGATAGAAATGACTTGTACAGCCTGACTTTAACAAGGCCAAAAAAAGTCATTCCTTCCATGAACAGACAGTTCACAGTAAAAGATATATAAATGGCTCTTAAACATATAAAATGATCTTGGGGCACCTGGGTGGCTCAGTTGGCTAAGCAAGTGTCCGACTCCTGATTTCAGCTCAGGTCATGATCTCACGGTTCAAGGGTTTGAGCCCCACATCGGGCTCTGTGCTGACAGCATGGAGCCTGCTTGGGATTCTCTCTCTCATTCTCTCATTCTCTCTCCCTCTCTCCCTCTGCCCCTCCCTGCTTGCAAGCAAGTGAACTCTCTCAAAATAAACATTTAAAAAATATATTAAAAAAATAATCCTAATGATCTTCAACTTCACCCAAAAATAAGAGGAATCTAAAATAAAATTACTGTAAGATACCATTTTTCATGTATCAGATTCACAAAGATGAAAAGTTTCATAATACACTGTGTTGGTGAGGATGTTGGGAAATAAGCACTTTCATATACTACCGGAGAGAAGGAACACTGCAACTCTCATGTTAAGAATGAATCCCTATGTTACACTGCTGGCCTTGAAATGGAGAAGGGGCCATCTTCCATGGAATGTAGGTGGTTTCCAGAAGGTAGACAAGAAAAGGAAATAGACTCTCCCCTATGGTCTCCAAAAGAAACGGCCCTGATGACACTTTGATGTTAGCCTAGTAAGACCCATGTTTGACTTCTGACCTTCAGAACTGTAAGATAATAAATTTGTATTGTTTAAAAAAAAAAACGAATGAATCCCTAAAACCCCAGGCCTCTCAGCTGATGAGGGAATAGTGAGGAGGGAGGGGGTCACTTGCCTCTGTTAATTTCGGGGGCCTTCCTCTCCTTAGACAGTCTTACAAAATGCTGGGTATAAGGGTCATGCGAGTAGCCAATGTTTACTGCAAACCTGGAAGGGATAAAAAGGAGGCAGGTGAGTAGACGTCAGTAGATTCAGGCTCTCAGGAACCAGGTCAAGGAGGAAAACCATCTACTTCACAAGGCCAACACACTCCCATTTAGCACTCCGTTACAAATGTAAACAGACTCAGCCATCCGCCGAGTGCTCACTTCCACTCCTCTCACCCTTCCCACGGCGGCCATGTGTCACCTCTCTTTATTCTGACTGCTAATTCCTTTCCCAGGACCTGGAGAGCATATAACCTCACCTCATACCTCACCCAGAAGACGTGCAACCGTTCATTCACTCGGCAAACTCACTGGCCAGAACTATTCAGACAACCCTACTCAACCAGAAGTTCTGGGTCCACAGGAAAGATCTAGAATTGTTTTGTAAAACTCGATAATGACTTCCTAAGTATTTCCCCCAGCTCTGTCATTTCACGTCCCTTAGGGAGTAAAAGGAAAAACCAGGAACAAATAAACAGAACAGCTACAACCTAGAAAATGCCGTTGTAGCTTACCCTCTCTGGCATGCACTACAACCTGGAAAATGCTACAGTAACCTAACCTCTCCCCAGGCCACACGACAGGGAATCAAAGTTCTAGTGTTCTAAGCCAGGGATCTGAAACCCCAATGACCACTTAAGGTCTCCTGGCAACCATGAGTGGAACCAGCCTTCGGACAAGGACATGTAATGGAAGAAACCTGGATCCTTAAGGCCGAGCCACTGTGGGCCTGCACCCCGCTCTACCTCTCAACAGACATTTTGAGAGTTTCTAAATGTCTTTATCGCTTAAACCAAACGGAGTCAGGCTTCTGTTACCTGCTACACCCTGAAGCATCCTAAGTGATATCCTGAGTATATGAGCTCATTTCCGTGTGATGAACAAGCTGAGGGGGAAGGGATGAGTGACTGTTACCCAGCTAGAGTCTGAGCTCCCAGAGGCAGATATGAGATCTCCTTACGTCCACTGACAAGGCTTACCGCTGCCTTGACTGTGGTCGCTGCTAATCCTGTACAAACCTATCCCCCCCAGTCTCTCTCATGTCCACGTTCACACATCCGCACGCGCGCACACACACACACACACACACACACAAGGAAGCACATACTTTTGGCTTCTCGAGGCAGCAAGTCAGCACGGAAATGCACAAAGTACTCATTAAGGGACACGATTTGCTACGGGCCCAGACTGTCCAAGTTTTACAAGGGTGAACAGGCTCAGCTGTCTAAAACGGTGCTTTTCAAACGATGAATCATGACCCATCCGTATAATAAAATCAGTGTAGTAGTTTGCAAGTCTCCATCTGTGAAAATGCAGTCGAATAGAGTGAAATAGACAATATCAGTATGCATTCCACACTGTAAGAGTTAAGATGGTTTTGTGAAGCTTTGGTTGAAGTGGGTGTCTGGGGTAAAATGCAATGAAAGGTCTGTTCTCCGAACACACAAAATAGACTCTTAAACACAGAGAACAAGGTGGTGGTTGCCAGAGGGGGCGGGGGGATGGACAAAATAGGCAAAGAGGGCTTAAGAGGTACAAACTTCCAGTCATATGAGTAACGCACAAAGATGAAAAGTGGAATATAGGGAATCCAGTCAATAATACTGTTAAAACAGTACGGTGACAGATGTGACGACACCTAACGGTGGTGAGTCCTGAGTAATATGTAGATTTGTCAAATCACTATGTTGCACGCCTGAAATTAATGTAACATTGTATGTCAACTATACTTGGATAAGTAAAAGAAGAGAGAAGAGGGTGTTCTCCCTGTTGGCAGATTTGAGGAGCACCGGCCTCAAAGCAATCACCTGGTGCCATCTAGTGGTAAAGGCCGTGTCTGCAGTCCAAGAACCACAGACTAATGATGCGAACATCAAACATGGACGTAAGGGTTGGAGGGGGCCTTGGAACTGACCTGGTCAACCCTGACATCCGATGCCAGAATCCTTCCACAACACCAAGCCACTGCCTGACTACGCACCACAAAGAAGGCAGTCACTCCAATGCCCAGCAGCCCTACCTGCTGAAAAGCTGATCGAGTTGCCCCCCTCCACAAGCTCTGCGTTGGACTTACTACCGCCCTCCTCTGGATGACAAGGAGCAGTTTCCCCTCCTCTCAACCGTATCCTCCGTCAAGTTAATACTATTGATTCCATCAAGCCATCTTTGGTGAGTGTCTGCTAAGTGCCAACCATTGGGGATACAGTAGTGAACCAGCCACAAAGATAAGGAAGGGCTTGTGACAGATGAAGGACAACAGCATGGAGGACGGATGGACCTACGTTAGAGAATGTGAGAGGGAAAGCCTCTCTGAAAAGGGAATGGGCTGAGTTGGGTGCTTACAGAACTGGAGAAAGCTGTGCAAAAGGCGTTCTAGACAGGAGGAAGAGCAGACAGAAATGCTCTGGACAGGAACCGCCTTGGAATGTTCCAGGAACAGAAAGTCGGTAGGGAGGCTGGGGAACAGCGGAGAATCAAGGAGAAACTAGAGAGGCGGGTGGTGGGAGCCAGGGAGAGACCTCTGCAGCCACGTGCAGCGGCCCCAAACCACGGCGAGGTGCACAAACGTAACAGGTGGGGACAGAACACAAACGTATCCGGTCACGAGTCCTTACGACTCCCACTTTCTAATGTTTCCAACATGCGTCTCCCTCTGGTCTCCAGATCTAGAAGACTGCCAGTGGTTTCTGGGAGGAAAAGGATGTCACTGATCTGCCCTTCAGAGTGGCTAACATGAGAAGATTTACAGAGCACTGCTAAGAAGAGTACGGGTCAAAGAACTAGCGAGCACTGCTGATGGGGAGTTCCAAAGGGAGATGGGCAACCTGTTTCAGAGCTTAGAATTCTGTCACCCCTGGGAGCCCAGCTGAACATGGTGGATCCACACAAGGAAACACTAACCGGTCATCTCAGATATGAACTAGAAGGATCAGACATGCCAAGACGTTCGAGACACCGTGAAGGGAAAAATGTTAGGCCAAAAACCGATGTAGCCAATGTGCCCGTGAACACGTGTATGTGCCTATGTGCGTATCTACAGACAAGTACTAGGGAACTGGCGATTTCTGGGGTGTGTGTGTGTGTGTGTGTTTTAATTTATCTCTATGTTTTAAACTTTTTCTCCATGAACTATATGCCATATTTCATCTAAGACATTATCAATTATAAGACTGAAACAAGAAAGAAGAAACACTGGCAGTTAGTTAATGTTTTTCTTATTGCTTACAATTTTAATTTTGTGCTTGTTGGAAAAAGCCCGTTTGTTTGTTTAATTAGTTTTCAAGTAGGCTCTGTGTGCAACGTGGGCCTGAACTCACAACCACATCCAGAGTTGCATGCTCTGTTGACTGAGCCGCCAGATGCTCCTGCAAAAGCCCTTTTGTGCTTATTTAAACGGATTAAAAGGAAATGGATGAATGCAGTAAGAGGGTTAAGTCTTCCCTTCTGGGGTATCTGTGAGTTTCCACACAATATTGACCTTCGGGCCGCCAAGGGCATTGGCAAGGCTGCATCCCCAAGAGATCACCATCATCCTCTCCAAGATTTCCTTCCACGCTGCCGACCCTCCAGGTGCAGGTCTTGTTACTGAGCCTTTCTTGATCTCATCAGGAGGTATCCATGGATGGTTCTCCAACAGCATCAGGATTTGTGCTCCTTCTGCAAATGGCCCTTAAAAGGCACGTGGACAGAAGGACCCAAGAGCTGACGGTGTAGTCATCCGGCCCTGCCGCAAGCAACAATGACCACATCCACTTGCACAGGTAATGACAACTCTAACACGACTTGGCAGTGACTGCAGGACACATCGAGAATAAATCACAGCTGATGGCAAAGACGTAAGAACGTGTGTCACAGCATGGATCAAATACAGTATTGCCTTCACCACATGAGCAACAGTGAGCTTAGATATCATAAGCAAAGTAAAAGGCAAATATTAAGCGATGAAAAGTACCTGTGACATCACATAGTAACATCCTGAAAACATAAAGAACTTACGAATCAGTAAGGAAAAAAATCCTAATATCCCAGAAGAAAGGCCAAAAATGGGCAGATCACCAAAGAGCCAAGTGATCACTGAATATACAAAATAAAGAAACCAAAAAATGCAAAATGAAAGCAGAAACAGCAAGCAGTAAATCTGCTATCAAATCAGCAACAAAACCGTTTAATAGAACCTGGCTTTGGTGAGGATGAGAAAGAGGGCACCTGAGCCGCCAGAACTGTAAACTGTCACTGCCATGCCACGAGGCACTTCGGCTGCTGGTACTCAAAGCTGAAGAGTAATATTTACGCGATGCCCAAACAATCCCACTTCTAGGATTTTACCCTAAGGAAATAGTCAAGAATGAACACAAAAAGGTTTCGGTAAGAACACTGAACCTGGGGTTACGGTGTCAGGTGAACAAAGCAAGCTACAAAATTCTATGTACAGAATGTTCCCAATTCTGTTAGATGAATGCGTACATTCACGTACACGTGAATATACATACATGTACAGTACACATATCAAGACTTCCCAGAGTAGGCACCAAAAGGTGAACAGTGGTCGCCTCTACACTGACGCTGTGCACCTAGCGCTGCTGTCTGTCTGTCCCCACCACAGTCCTCTGTTGCCCAAACCCAGAAAATATCCCCTCTCTTTGTGTATCCTGACTTTGTTTAAAACCCAAAGAATCAAAAATCTCTGATTTGGGAAGACCTATTTCGCAGTCTTCGGTCAATCCCTATTGCTTTTGAAATTTTCATGACATTCACATACCACCTGTTCAGTGTAACATTTCTCTAAATCAACTCGCTTTTTTTTAGTACTCGGGTCTGACGTGCTACCTGGGGTTTTCTTCTAACACACGCTAGAATAAATACCTAACTATTAAAATTTCAAACAAACATCTGTGTGCCACCTAAAGTCATTTCACATTCCTTCCGTGGGAAACCCTGATCTGGGCCGACCGCCTACTCACTCGAGAGCATTTACTGACTCTGCCCTATAGGCATGAGTACCACCTGCAACAGGAAAGGGGTGACATGCTCACCGCCAGGGATTTCTTCACCTGAAGGAAAGGGCAGGGGCCCTCCGCGCTCTCCCAGCCAGTGAGGATCGAGGCCAGGTTCATTTTACTTCTATCAACACTCCTGAGAGCTGACTACAATGCCAGGCATCATTCCAAATGCTTGACCGATAGGAACGGAACGACTACAACCCTCATAATGACCCCCCGTGGAAGGCACTGCTTTACACACTGAGGTGAAGGTCGGTCCCTCAAGCTGCAGAACCCTGTAGAAAATTTCATTCTAGGGGTGCCTGGGTGGCTCAGTCGGTTAAGTGGCCGACTTCGGCTCAGGTCATGATCTCACGGTCTGTGAGTTCGAGCCCCGCGTCGGGCTCTGTGCTGACAGCTCAGAGCCTGGAGCCTGTTTCAGATTCTGTGCCTCCTTCTCTCTCTGACCCTCCCCTGTTCATGCTCCGTCTCTGTCTCAAAAATAAATAAACATTAAAACAATTAAAAAAAAAAAAAGAAAATTTCATTCTATTGCTTTTCGACCTATTTACCCACCTGGATTTGGATCCCTCCCCCGACACTTCAGTTGCTTAAATGATATCTGTGTCTGTGTGTATACGTGTGTGTTTACGTGGTCGTGTGTGTGTATATATGTACACGCACACATATATATGTACATTAAACATATATATGTAACGTATGCACGCATACACATACATACAACGTACTTAAATGCAATTGCAAAAATCAATCCGATACCCTTAGCATCAATTTTTAAGTTTGAAATTTGAACTACATACTGCATACTAGCCTAAGATACTGCTCTACCTCTTATTGTTAATTTTATTGTTCTTTTTTTTAGTCTCATTTTTTTTTTGTTTCTATTTCTTGGTAGTTTTATTCTTGGTTATACATGGAAGGCAGGAAGCAAAGTCTTAAGGGCAACAGACTTTGTACCTAAACAGACTTTCAGTTTGTTTCCTTTCTCGTGAGCTCTGTTGCTTTCTTAAGTAGATCCGCAAGGCCTTAAGTGTTGAATCACCTAAAACAAAACAAAACAAAACTGAGCCTCAATGAACTCACATGCTATCGTTTCTTCCCAACAGAGGCTACTGGTATTGCCTTTTGGCTTCAGCTAACACCCAATTACTTTACAAGGGTTAATATGTCCTAAAATCTACTGCCTCCACTGTAAGTACTCATTGACTAGTGGGCAAGGCATTTATGAAAAAGGAACCAACATTCACAAGAGGGTGAGTTAAGCAGGAGAAGTCAATCAGAAAGTTCCCATGGTACAATGTCTCCTATCTGACTTAAGCAAACAAAAAACCCAGTTAATACAGAATATAGTAACAGGATGTCATGGGCCTGAATAATGCTAAAGTTCTTTTGGAAAAAATAAAACACTTAAGCACATGTAGTCTGAATATTTTCTCCCAGTCTGTCTTGCCTGTTCATTTTCTCAGTGCATCCATTTTTCCTTTGTAATTAGTGCTTTTTTTTTGTTGTTGTTCTGTATCCAAAACATTTGCCTACCTCAAGGTTGTCCACATATGCTCTCATGGTTTCATCTAAAAGATTTATGGTTCTAGCTGTTATATTTCGGTTTATGATCCATCCCAAATTCATGTGTACAGAACGAGGTAGGGGCTAAGGTCCATTTTGTTTCCACTTGAATATCCACTTTACCCAGAACTATTCGTTAAAAAGACGTCCCTTTCGCCCACTGAATTGGCTTGACAATCTAGGTGACGATCAACCAACAGTCCTTGTGTTTGGTCTATTTCTTGGACTCTTTATTCTGTGTCACTGATCTATCTCTATGCCAAAGACTTTGATTGCTGTGGCTTTACTGCAAGTCTTCAAATGAAGCAGTATTAAGCAGTTTAAGTGCTTCAACTCTGCTCTTCGTTTGAAGACTTTTTTGCTATTCAAGACCCTTCACGTTTCCATATACATTTTCGAAACGATCTGTTAATTTCTTCTAAAAAAAAAAAAAGATGGCTAGGATTTTGACGGTGATTGATTGCACTGATTCCACGGATCAAGTCAGGGAGAACAGGAATCTCGACACATCAAATCTTCCAATGCATGAACAAAGCGTATCTCCCATTTATTTCAGTCTTCTTGAATTCCTCTCAACAGTGTTTTACGGTTTTCTGTGTAAAGGTGTTTTGCGTCTTTCATTATATTTATTCCTCCCCACTTTAGGTTTTTGGATGCTATTGTCAATGTTTCCAATTTGAATGTTCCTACCCATGTATGTATACGTACAATGTATCTATCTGACAAAGAATTGCTATCCAGAATATATAATAAACTCCAATGAGTCAAAACCAAAAACCATTAACAACAAAAATGGGCAAAAGACTTGAACAGACAGTTCACGAAAGATGTAGGAATGTCCAATAAGCACACCAAAAGATGCCTAAGATCGCTAGTCACCAGGGAAATGCAATTTAAAACCATACTGAGATGCTCTTTCACCCTCACTGACAATACAGGATGTTAACAAGGATGTTGAGCAACTGGAGTTTCAATATATTGCTGGTGGGAAGTGGAAAGCGATAAACGACTTTGGAAATTAGTCTAGCAGTTAAATATATACCCACCCTGTGACTAAGCAATTCTATTCCTAGACATTTGAGAGAAATTGAAGACCTGTATGAGAATGTCCCTTGTAGCCTATTCACAATGACCAACAACTTCGATACAACTCAAATGTCCTATCATTGGAGAACACACGAACAAATCATGGTGTATTCATACATGTATAGGAACAGACTACACTGACAAAGACTCTTTCCTTGACCAAACTCTAGCCAGGTTCCTCGAGCCCTCTTCTCGACTAGGCTTCAACCTTGACTTACTGTATAGAGACTCGAACGAACACTAATGTAGACTTTAACAGCTCAAGGCTCCACCCCTAGGATGATTCCGGTACCCCTTAGTGCCTGCCCGAGAAAACTCAAGGCTGCCAAAAGCATCCATTGTTTCTTCTAGCCAACACTGAAAGATCAGGTCCCTGTCTCCCAGTGAGCAAACCCAGGTGGTTTCACATGAACCAATACCTTTCCTGGCTTTTGTAATTTTTTACTTCTGATTTCATTCACCACCAACTTTCCTCCCTCATTCTCTCTTTAAAATCTCCTCTGTACAAACTGAAGTTGAGTTTCATTCACTCTGGACTCTTTTCCTTATTGGAATAGTTAATTACTGATTAAACTCTGTCCTCACCACGTGAACTAGTATCTAGCTTTATCTTTAAAAAAAATTTTTTTTAATGTTTATTTATTTTGAGAGACTGTGTGTGTGCGTGGATGCACACTCAGAGGAGGAGCAGGGGGTGGGGAAGACAGAGACAGAGAGAGAGAGAGAGAGAGAGAGAGAGAGAGAGAGAGAGAATCCTAAGCAGGCTCTACACTGTCAATGCAGAGCCAGACATGGGGCTCAATCCCACAAACCGTGAGATCATGCCCTGAGCCGGAATCAAGAGACAGATGGTCAAGTGACCAAGTCACCCAGGCGCCCCTGGCATTATCTTTGATAACGCAAAGAACATGGGTGAATCTCAAGGAACACAGTTGAGTGAAAGAAAACAAAAGAACACATACTGTATGACTCCATTTCCATGACATTCGAAAACAGGCAGATCTAATCTACCACAGATTTCGAAACCAGAAAATGACTGGTGAGGGTAAGGAGACTAATTAGAAACATATAACAAGGGAAGTTTCTAGAGTTTCAGATATATTTTATATCTTGTTTGGACGGTGGTACACAGATGTACCGTTGACTCTTGAACAACACAGGGGTTGGGGTGTCAACCTCCTGGGCAATCAAAACTTTGAATATAACTTTCGATTCCCCAAAAACTGAACTACAAATTGACTACTGTTGACCAGAAGTCTTAACAGTTGATTAACATGTATTCCGTACGTTAGATTTATTATATATTGTATTCTTTCAATAAAGTAGGCTAAAGAAAATATGGCTCAGTTGGTTAAGGGTCTGACTTTAGCTCAGGGCACGATCTCATAGTTCATGGATTCGAGCCCTGCACCGGGCATTCTGTGGTCAGTGCGGAACCCACTTTGGACCTCTTTCTCCCTGTCTCTGCCTCTCCCTTGCTCGTGCATGCTCTCTCTCTCTCTCTCTCTCAAAAATAAATAAGCACTAAAAAAAAGAGAAAATATTAAGAAAATCATAAAGAAAATACGTTTAGAGTACTGTACTGCATTTATCGAAGGAGCCACATATAAGTGCAGTTCAAACCCATGTTGTTCAAGAGTCAACCATATACACATGTTAAGGCTCGTCAAACTGAACACTAAAGACCTGAGCATTCTATTTTATAAATCATCACCCTCTCACCCCTGCTCTCCCACCTCCATTTTCTTCCTTCCCCTCTCCCTCTGTCTCTTAAGAATACCTGGGGAAATTCTGAAGAACAAGAAAGATGAGCGATATAGCTGACCCTCCGATGGGGGATATTCCCCATTCAATATCCACTTACCCCTTCCTCCTTACCCCCATTTTGTTTGAGGTATCAATCTGCCCCGTGAGAAATTCTCCCCTCCCACACTTTCTTGCAGCTAGGGGTGAGGTCACCTGCCCAATTCTGGCCAATGAGAAGTATGTAGAAGTCTACAGGGTGGGACTCCCTGAAAAACTATTGCTTTCACAGACTCAAACACATGCTTTGGTTAGTATCGCTTTCTTTTCTTTCTTCCTGGAGTGCAGCTGCTCAAATGAACTAAGGAGATTGTGCTAGTCCCTGATACGACCCTGTTTTACCCCAAGCTAGAGGAGCTCTTGGCAAGTCACGACTAACACTTCGCAAGTCAAAATGTTTAGGCATCGAAATGAAAAAAGCAATTCCGACTGGAAGTCAAGAATGATCTACGCATTGCTGCGCTAAAGTATACGTAAGAATTTAGTATGGAAGTGATATTTCAAATCAATGGAGGATACAGACCATCAATGGACAGTGTAGGAACAAAAACTGCTAACTTATGACATACAAAATTATAAAGATAGATGAATGCTCTAAGCAATAGAAGCCAAAACCGTAAAAGTGCTAAAAGAAAAGGCAGTGATTGAAAACGGTCTCATAAAACGTTACCCAAAAGCCCCAAGCCATAAAGTTAGACTGTCAGAGTTGGCACCATAAAGATTCAGAATTTCTGCATCATGAAATGTATGGTACAAGCTAAACTTAAAGACAAGCAACAGTTTGAGAGAAAATAATGGAACACATACGTAGGCAAAGGACTACTACCATACATATGACAAGTTCTTACAGACCAATAAAAACATAAATGAAACAAAAAACCAAAAACCCAGTTAGGAAAATGATAAGGAGAAAGGCGTCATGTAAAAAAATATCAGAGATAGTGAAGAACTAAAAATGCTCAGTCTTAGGACGCCAGGGTGGCTCGGGCGGTTGAACGTCTGGCTTCGGCTCAGGTCATGATCTCACAGTTTGTGAGTTCGAGCCCCGCGTCAGGCTCTGTGCTAATAGCACAGGGCCTGCTTCGGATCCTCTCTCTCCCTCTCTCTGCCCCTTTCCCATTTGCTCTCTCTCTCTCTCTCTCTCTCTCTCTCTCTCTCAAAAATAAACATAATTTTTTAAAATAAAAATAGTCTTACTAGTGAGTAAAATAAAAAAGTTTTTTAAATAAAATAAAAATTTTTAAGAGGTATTATCCACCTGCCAGCTGACAAACAATTTAAGAGACTGAGAATATTCTGTGTTCAGCATCTCTTTTACCATGAGAACAGAAACGGACACAACCTCTTTCGAGGACCACTTTGCAAAGGCTTCTCCCCTGAAATCCATCTCACTGGAAAACTGAAACGCACATGCAAAGATGTTTATCGCAACCCCATTTTAATAGCAAAATCATAGCTACCCAAATAATGAACAGAAGAACAGTCACATAAACTAAAACCACATTGTGGAATACTGTTCAGCCATTAGGACAACAACAAAAAAAGGAGACAAAAAATTATATGTACGGTATATTCAAATTAGACTAATGAGTTGGGGAAGAGTATTCACTTTGGCCCTTTAACAAATTAACCATTAAGGGGCACCTGGCTGGCTCAAAGAGTATGTGATTCTTGATCTCAGGGTTGTGAGTTTGAGCTCCACGTTGGGTGTAGAGACTACCTAAAAAAAAATCTTGGGGGTGGAGGGGGGAATCTGGGTGGCTCAGTCAGTTAGGCATCTGACTCTTGATATCAGCTCAGGTCATGATCTCACATTTTGTGAGATCAAGCTCCACATCAGGCTCTGCACTGACAGAGTGGAGCCTGCTTGGGATTCTTTCTTTCCCTCTCTCTCTCTCTCTCTCTCTCTGCCACCCTCCTCAACCCCGCGTGCACACACTCGCTCGCTCGCTCGCGTGCGCTCTCTCTCAAAATAAATAAGCATTAAAAAATAACAAAAAATAAATAAATAAAATCTTAGGGGCACATGAGTGGCTCCGTTGGTTAAGCGCTTGGCTCTTGATTTTGGCTCAGGTCACGATCTCATGGTTTGTGGGACCGAGCCCCACACTGGGCTCCACGTAGATGGCATGGAGCCTCTCTCATCCTCTCTCTGCTCCTCCACCTTCCCCCTCAAAAATAAATAAACAAAACATCAATAATAAGAATGTTTAAAAAATTGAAAAAATCTTAAAAACTTAATCATTAAAAACAATTAGTATTCTAGATTTGAAACCATTGTTTTTCATAGATGGTTTCCAAAATTTAATTTGTTGCTTTTTTGAAAAAATGAGGAGGGTTGCAGAAAATCCACGATTTACGGGACCTTCGTGATGGGCAAGTTGGGCAGCTAATTTATCCTCGCCAGAATATTCTAATTCTAAAGTGACACATCTTCTCTGAGGATGGAAAGCAGCAGCCCCCACCTTCAAATATTCAGATCAATCTCTCAAGCACTGCTCTCTGGGCACGGCTGCAAAGATGCAATCCGTGTGCTGGAAAGGCCTAAGCCCTTGGGAAAATGCCGCCTCTCCAGGGAGGTGATCCTGTGACCCACCTGCACCTCAAGGGGGACATTTTTGGATTCGGTGGAAATCAGATTGACTTCTGTAATTTCTACAACAGGATTTCAGTCTTACAGCCCCTGGCCTGGCTTCTAAAACAGACAGACCGCTCAAATCCAGTGAAACAGAACAGCAGAATGTGGAGACCTCATCAGGAAGCGCAACCCTGAGCATCGGCATTCAGTTCCCCGTCACTTGGCCGCCTGAGAAATGGGTCTAGCAGGCACGTGGCTAAGGCAGACACGGTCATTCCCCACACCTTTCTTCTCGCGGGGGGAGACAAACGTTCAACACTACGCCTGCCTACGCCACAGCTGCACTGACCACCGCCAAGGACACGCACAGAGAACACGGAAGGGGCTGGGCCTGGTCTGCAGGTGTCAGGGGCCTCCTGGCGGGAGCCACATCTGACATGAGCCAGAGGGCTTGGCTTCTTCTTTCACTCACTGGCCTCACCCACATCCAATCTGTCAACACATCCCATCACCTCCTCCTTCAAAACGTACCCAGAATCTGGTCGATTCTCAGCCCTTCCAGTGCAACCATCCTGACCCACGACATCAGCGCCTCTGTCTTGGAATATTCCATCAGCCTGTTAACTGATCTCCCCGCTTCCGTCCTTGCTCCCTACAGGCTGCTCTCAACAGAGAAGCCAGAGTGATCCCATTAAAACCCAAGTCATGTCACCTCGTTCTTCGGTTCAAAATTCTCCATTGGACACCACCACAAGTCCCTAAGACCCCTTCAGTCCACCTCCTTCTCCCTCAGGCTGGCCTGGTCCTTCCTGGAACAAGTCAGGCCTGCTCCCTCCATGGGGCTTCCTACCCTCTGTGCTCTCTGCCTGGGACACCGTTTCCAGAGACATCCACAGGGCTCCCTCCCTCACCTCCTACAAGCCTGTCCCCACCATTGTCCTTCTCAGGGGGCCATCTCAGGGGAAACTCTAAGCTCTACTCAGAGATACCAGCCTAGAGGGGCATCTAAAGGACAGAAGAAAAAAAAAACCCTCAGGTCCTAAGGAAAAACACCCTGAGAACATAGCAGAAATAACTGACCAAGCAAGGTGGAAAGCAGAGATCAGGGTCGAGAGGGGCCGCGCTGCTCACGCATAAGGTGGTGCGGCACCAGGGCGGAAACGCAGGGTGCCGCCGCGGCGATGGTGACAGACATGGATGAGAAGAGGTGATCCTACAGACGAGGCATTCCAGAAAATGAGTGCCCTGTGCATAGACTGGGTCCTCCACACGCTCAGTGAAGCCGACTGGGCTGATGGCAAAAAGGTCGAGACAGACAGGAGGACTGTGGGCCAGGCAGCCAAGACGTCCACGAATCAGGTGAATAACCAGGAGAAAACAGTAATGAGGAGGATGAGAGGATGCTCTGCCTGGGGACCATGGATCTCAAGGAAACGGGGGGTTGGGGGGGGTCAGAGAACAAGGACACAAATCTTGCACCCCCGATCCTGAAATCTCATACCCCGGGGTATGAGAAAACAGAGGCACCATCTGAGAGGACTTCAAAAAAGGATATCCCTGGGGAAGGACCAGGGTCAAAGCAAAGAGAGGGAAGAGATGGCTAAGGAGAGGCTGAGGAAGGAGACGAGGCTGGCGATTAAGGAGTGGGAATTTCCCAGGACACAGGCAGGGTCTGGGGAGAGGGGGTCAGGGGTAAACAACAGAGGGAACTGCCTTGGGAGGGCAGCACAGGACGGAGAAGACAAGGAGAGGGGAGATGGGTAGTGGCGAGAGTTAGCGATCACAGTAAGTGCTGGAAAAATACCTGCGGAATCCCACGGAATTTTTAAGCATAAGCCCAGAATGTCCGCTCAGAAGAGTTCTCGCTGTAGGACCGCAGGACTGAGAGCACAGGCCCATGCTGATGGTCACGGCACTGACGATGACGACTGGGACAGTGCTGATAATAACCACCAGTCTTCGACACCTGCCGTGTGCCAGGCACTGTGGGGAGCGCGCCACATTTAATCCTGCCGACAGCCGTCTGACACCGTTCACGTCACTACTATCCCCGGGAGGGCTCTGAAAGGAAGGAGGGAACAACCTGCAAGAGAAGTAACAGAACCGCACGAGTCCTGGGAAGCTAACTGGCTCCTGTGTTAAATTAGGGCTTTTATGGCCGTAACCTAAGGCGGGGGGAACCAGCCTGATCCACAGGTATGACCTATTCAGTAACTTCAACCAAACAGTGTTCGGAATGGAGGGAAATCAAAACCAGTAGTAACAATTTATTGAAGGCTTCACGCTGTGCCAGATCCTGTGCTAACTGCCTCGTGTCTGTGATCTCATTGAATCCTTACATCCCGAAGGTGGGTTACCATTGTTATCCCCCCACTTCAAAACTCAGACGACAGACAGCCCACGGTTCATGCAAGGAATCCCTATTTAATAACGTGATCTTTTGACAAGATTGAAGGGTTTAACACATTACGGTGAAGATATCACAGAACTTGAAGGAGAGAGACCTACAACGTGTCTTAAAACACTAACTTACGGATTCTCACAATCTTTTTGCATGTTTTTTTCAGATGAGGGAAAGGCCAGTGCAAAAGAAGCTTCAATGAAATGCGCCCAGATGGCAAACACGCCCAGTCTTTACAGCCCAGGACCTATCCCAGCAGATTCTGATTCCGTGAGTCTAGAGTAGGACGTGAGCATCTGTGGTTTCTTCCTTCCTTCCTTTCTTTTTTTTTTTTTTTAACATTTATTTATTTTTTGAGAGAAAGAGACACAGCATGAGCAGGAGAGGGGCAGAAAGAGAGAGAGACGCAGCATCAGCAGCAGAGCCCGATTAAAAAACGTGATGCAGAATGGTTTAGTGGCAGAGCTAGGATCAGCTTGACAGAGCCCGGCCCCAAGGTCCATGTTTTAAATCACTATGCTTAGTGTCCAAGAACCTACAAAAAGTGCGAGCCTTAACCCAAAACCTTGGCATTCCCCACCTCCATTCCCTAGTGGCCCCAGCTTCAAGGGCATTCTATCCATTCCTTTAACAGTTCGC
Source organism: Neofelis nebulosa (assembly GCF_028018385.1). Classification (NCBI taxonomy): domain Eukaryota; kingdom Metazoa; phylum Chordata; class Mammalia; order Carnivora; family Felidae; genus Neofelis; species Neofelis nebulosa. The sequence goes on along the minus strand of NC_080799.1, from coordinate 20,045,595 downwards.
ACTCCCCTGCTCTGCCCCAACACCCTCCTATATCCCCGTTTTGCATTCAGCCTTGTGATCTCAGCTTCAACATTATTGCCTCAATGACAAACTCGAATGGCATGCCGTATTTCTCAGCACTCAACACAAAACCGTCATTATGTATTTCACAGGGAATTATTTGCTTCCTGTCTTTTCCGAGGAGATGGTGCTGCCCTCAGACGCCACGTCAGTCCTTTCATCATGTGTTCCCCAAAACTGAATACCCACCAACCATTCAAAAAAGAAGGCTTTGGCACAACGGATACGCTCAATAATTTCTGTGGAACGAATGAATAAAGTACACTCGAGCCTCGTGCTTCTAGGTGTGTGATACATGTCTGTGCTCACGATACTGCCCTCACTACACCCCCAAGTATGTAGACCCCTGTGGCATACTTGCTCAGGACTGGGAGGAGGAGGAGGAGGAGAAGGAGGAGGAGGAGGAGGCGGAGGAGGAGGCGGAGGAGGCGGCGGAGGAAGAAGAGGAGGAGACACCGCCGCCTCAGCCAGAAGCGACGTACCTCCGCCAGGCCGTCCCCGCGTCGGCGAGGGCGATGTTGTGGCCCGGGAGGGGGAGGAGGAGGAGCCACCGCTGCCGCCGACGCCGACGCCGACGCAGACACCGCCGCCTCAGACGCCGCTCAGCCGCCGAAGCAGCCGCCGCCGCACCCGCCGCTCATCCGCCGGAGCCGCCGCAGTACCACCCGCAGCTGGCGCGGCCGCCGCCGCCGCTCAGCCGCCGCAGCCGCCGCAGTAGCAGCCGCAGCCGCTCAGCCGCCGCAGCCGCCGCAGTAGCAGCCGCAGCCGACGCAGCAGCCGCAGCCGCCGCAGTAGCAGCCGCAGCCGGCACAGCCGCCGCCGCAGCAGCAGCCGCAGGCGCAGCAGCAAGCCGCCGCCGCCGCCGCCGCCGCCGCTGCCGCCTCCGCCCGGAAGCGAAGTAGCCGCGCAAGGCCCGAGCCCCGCGGGCCGCCGCTGCCGCTGCCCTTAAACCGCGTGAAGCAGCTCGCCAAGCAGACCGTGGGCAGGTGAGTGAGCCGTGCCGGGCCGGCCGGGAGCGCGCGGGCCGGGGACCGGGGGTCGGGGTCGTGGCTGGGGCCGAGGCGGGCCCGCTGCCCCGCGGGGCCCCGCGCTCAGGCCCGGCCGCCCGCCGGGTCCGCTGCGGGCCAGGGACGAGGGCTGCGCCACGCAGCGGCCTGTCGCCCAGCTCAGGGCCGCCGCCTGAGCCCCCGGGAATGGTGGGGCGGGCCGGCCTCCCGGGACGCCCCACGCGCGGGTCCCCTCCGCCCATTGTCCCGGCCCCGCTGAGCATCGTCCTCTGGGGTCTGGACCCAAGCTTTCCCCGGGCCTCCCCCCGTCTCCCGGGGCTTTGCCTTGGGCGAAAACTCGGCTAACCGGTGTGCCCGAGGCCGGGCGGGCGCGGTGCTCTGGGGGGCGGCATTCTCAGCCTTTCCGGGTCGCCCGGCCGCTGCCCACCGACCGTCCACCTCCAAGTGCCTGAGGGCAGTCAATAAGTAAGGGGCGATCAGAGCCCATCGGAGCCGCTTAGTGAGACTCAGGACTCCCTTGGAGGCACTTTGGAGGGTGTGCCGTCTCCCAACCGTGGCCCCTGTGGTTGCTCAAGTTCTTGACCTGTAGACATTTGGAACCGGGAGGAAAGAATTGTGGAAAGGCCTTGGGCAAATGGAAAAACAAAAAGAGGAGGGGCTCTCAAAACAGCTTTTCTCACTTTGGATTGGGGAGCAAATCCTTCTCCAGGTTTCTCTGGTATCGCTTTAATGCTTGACAGGAAACGATCGATTATGAAATGACAGAAGAGACCGGACTTTGTAGTGGTTTTGAGAGCCTCTGGAGGTTGATCATCGTGTGCTGTGTTCTCTGGGGTAAATCTTTCAAGGTCTTTCAGGGCAGTGAGCTGTCCTGTCCCCGCTGACTGTTTATTCTGAGAAGGGGTATGAAAGTGTGACTTTTACATCGCTTTTTCTTCGTCTTTGTTTTCAACAGTTGAGTAAAAGGGGGCGTTTGGTTTGGCCACAGCACGTGGGGACGCTTCTTTTCTGTGTGCGTCTGAAAATACTTTTACTTCCCCTGGAGCTTTCTGTATTTGCCTTTTACACTTTCGTTCCCCCCCCCCGCCAAGGTTTTGCTTAGTTTTGTTCAATTTCGTTGCTACCCCCACCCTATTATCTCCGTGTGCACTTATCCTGTTTCCAGAGTGGATCCCTGTCCCTAGAGCCTAGCAGTGCCTACGTTTCTGTCATTTGTAGGAAAATGATAGAAATAATGAGTGCCAAGAGGAAGGCAGACGGAATAGTCGTGTGGCCCAAAGCTTCAACCAGGCATCTGTGAATGAGTTACAAGATAACTCCTTAGGAGTTTTCTCCGCCCCCCCCCACCCCCACCCCCTTAGCATTCTCAGTAACATGCATTGTGAAATCAGTATTTAGTGACTCTGAAGAGACATGTGTCACATTGTCGTTCTGGTCAGTTTGTACATCTCATGAGGAAAGGGGTGTTTGCTCTGTTTGCACAAAGTTCTGAGACTTTTCAAGCTATCGAGCCACTCAGGGTCTCTTTGGCTCCGGCTTCCTCTGTGGCAGCTTCTCTCTTCACGCTGCCGAATTACAGCCATGTGTGCCTCCTTTCGGTTGCCAGAGGCCGCCGAACCTTCTTCCCTGTTAGCCTCTACCTGGAAGTCTCCAAAGCTCCATTCACCTCACCTGCCCTAGACCTGCCTCCTACTCATTCTTTCGGTGTCCAGGCAAAGGTCACTGCCTCTAAAAGACCTTCTGTGATGCTCCAACGTGGATTGGGAGTCCCTGTCCTGGCCACTTACGTACGTCCGCATAGCACCTGTTTTTCTATAATGCAAGGCCTGTTTACTTGTTGGTATTCTCCATTAGACTGAACGCCTTGAGAGTCCTTGCCGTCTTTCTGTTTCATTGGCCAGCTCTGCTGTGGCTCCTGTCATAAGGTCGATTCTCCAGAAACATTTGTCAGTCTAGCACACATCTAGATCGTACCAGATCGCTCCGGTGGTGTGAGCCCAAGAATGGGAAAATGAAAGCTGGATAGAGTAAATGGTGATTCGTGCTAGCAGTGTAATTCTGGCCCTGACCTTTGACTCTGTTTGAAAATCTTTCTTGCTAGATGCCAGTGGAAGCAGCAGCTGTTACAGAGCTGTTAGGGGTGTGGCCATTTCTGCTCCCAAAGCCAAAACTGTTTCCTGGGGTAGCTTTGGCTTTACTGCTGCTGACTCCCTCGATAAGTTTGTATTTTTTCCACGTCAAGAATGACGAAGGACTAGGGAGGAAAAAGGGAGGTGAGAGAGAGCCTAGGATTGTAATTGTGTGTTATTGGCGTAGGCATCGGGATTGGGATTTGGGGGGTATTGGGGTCCAGAGGAAAGCTAGAAAGCAGAGAAGTTACCTTCCCCCCCCGCCCCCCCGCCGCAGCCAAGAGTGATATTCTGTGTGTGAGTGGCTCGCCCATTGTGTCTGTTACGGATGCACAGAGTTCTGAATGGTGTCTTGCGAGGAAATATTCTCTTCCGAACAATGAGGACCTCGTGAGTCACCCCACCGTGAGGTTCTGTGGGATGGACATGTGGGAGAATTCGTAATGGGTAGAAGAAGTGAGTTCTCATGATGCAGTTTGTGGACAATGGGTGCATGAGTCTGTTTCGGAAGATGGTTTGTGTATCACAGGCGCGAGGACGATGCAGTGGTCTCTTGAGTGGGGTATCCCAAAGAAGAGAATTACGATGGTTGATTCATGCGTTCAAGAGACCCTTATCGAGCCCAAATTATGTGCCGTTGTGGAAAGTAGAAAAGAATCCAAGTGAATACAAACGCAGCTTCTGCCCTGAAGGGGCTCCACAGACTTGTGGAAGAGGTAGGCAAGCAAAAATGATTATACACCGTGAGGTAAGTCCTCCTTACAGAGGGATGGCGAACACACTAAGGGAAACTCTACTCTTACTGGAAGGAGAGAGGTAACACAACACAACAAAACAAAAAAAAAGAAACGGGAGAAAATTTGACCAGAGCCTTTCCCCTCCATCTTTCAACACTCTTTCAAACTTCTGCTGTATTGAGTAGGTCCCCTTTTTTTTTTTTTTTTTTTTTTTTTAATATTTATTTTTGAGAGAAAGGGTAGACAGAACATGAGCGGGGGAGAGGCAGAGAGAGAGGGAAACACAGAATCCGAAGCAGGCTCCAGGCTCCGATATGTCAGCACAGAGCCTGACGCGGGCCTCAAACCCACGAACCGAGAGATCCTGACCTGAGCCGAAGTCAGACACCTAACCCAGTGAGCCACCCAGGTGCCCCGTAGGTCTCTTTTGATTGTCAGTAAACCCACCTCGAGGGGCGCCTGGGTGGCTCAGTTGGCTGAATATCCTGCTCTTGATTTCAGCTCAGGTCATGATCTCACAGTTCCTGGGATGAAGCCCCGCCCACGTCAAGCTCTGTGCCAGTGGTGCGGAGCCTGCTTGGGATTTTCTGTCTCTGCCCCTTCCCCGCTCTCTGTCTCGATGACGAAAAAAGAAAAAAACACACAAAACCAAACCGACTGGAATTGTTATGAGCCAAGCTGCGAATTTGATTGGCTCCTATGTGAGGAAAAGAGTCCAAAAGCAATATAGTTGCAGCCAGGGCTGGATGCAGGGGTTCCACTCTTTAGGTAAGCTGTGTCACAAGGAGGAATCGCCCCCCACCCCACCCCTCCACCCCCCGGCTTCCAACATCTTCAGTTCAAGTCCCAGAGGGACAAAGAATACCTTTCACTGTGGCCAGAGCCCCAGGATTGACTGTGAAGGTATCTGATGGGGTCAGTGGCCTTTCCCTGGGCATGGAAATGGAGTCAGCCCCACCCCAGCCACAGGGGCCTAGAATGGGAGAGTGCCGAGCCCCCTCCCCCCCGCAAGGTAACCCAGCAGGAGGCAGGAAGTGTGGTCTTTTCTAGTCCTGCTAAAAGGAAAGAAAGAGCTTCTTGGAAATCCGGGACGCAGAGAATCCAGTAGCTGCGGATGGCCGTTGGCGTGGAGGGTGTGGAGGAAGGGGTGCACCGAGGTGAGGAACCTGAGCGTTTGGTCGTGAGGTCGATGAGTCCGGGAGGACAGGAATCTGGGGGCCTCATAGCAGAGTCGAGTACGCGGGTGAGGCTCTGGAAGGGAGTGTCTCTTTGGATGTGGGATTCTGCCGAGATCGAAGCTCTCCCTGGAGGCCTGAATGTTCTCCTAGATAGTAGCCTTTACGTAAGTCAGGGTTGCACACTCCAAGCCTCAGGGGGCCGGGCTAATAAGAATGAATAAAGAAAATAAGAGCGACCTAGACCAGGTGAGGGCCGTGGGGGACCCGACGGTGCCTGTCTCACCAAAGGGCCGCGTGAGAATCTGGGCCCGCCGTCGGGCCCGACCTTTGGAGTTGTTGAGAAAGGCCCAACTCCTTCTGGATTTTCATGAAGATTAGGTGGCATTTAATGCCAATTGAAAACAACCACCAGGACCCTGAGCGGGACTAAACAAAATACATCTGTGGCCACAGTTGGTCTGTGGGTCCCCAGCGGGCAGTTGCTTGTGTAAAAGGTTGGGGAGGTGGAGATTCCTGTGGTGACTTTTTTCTCCTTTTCCTCCTGCACCCCACCCTCCGATGACTACCTTCCGAGTTCTTGGGTTTGTCGACGAGCTCGTCCTTTCCTTTACAGAAACGTTTCAGAGATCCGAGAGTAGCAATCATCACTACTTGTCTCCTGGTTTGGTTTACCAAGCGCTGTACCGAACCACCTGGCCTGGTCTCACCTGCTGGCGCTTGTTATCATTTCTGGTTTAGAGAGAAGAAAAATGACCTGCCGTTGTCTGCCCGGCCAGCGAGTGGCCGAGGCAGGACTTGGGGCCAGGGTGTGACTCCGGACCCCGTGTGTTTCCGACTGTAGACACTGGGCCGGCTGCCCGCCAGGGAAGGGTTCGTGTGGATGAAATGTCTTTGGTGCTTGCTGACTTGCTGGGCTAGATGCTTTTGAGTCAAGTCTCTCACGGCCTTCTCCACAGCAACTCCCAGAGGTGATGTGCTTTATTCCTGGTTTCATGATGAGGAAGCGAGGCCTCAGAGAGGTCATCGGGCTAGTTAAGAAGAGCGCTGCCGTTCATCAGAAACCGGGGTTCTGCTTCCAAAGCAGATAGGAGTCCTTCCTTCACGCAGGCAACTCTTTGTTTCAGAGACCCCGTGTTAGAATGCTGTGTGACGACGCTTCCACAAAATCCTGGAAGCTAGGGGTTGGATGTTGCTCTCGTCCGGGGGCTCCTGCCAGGGATGGCCCCCGGGGGGACATTTGGCAATGGCCGGAGACAAACGTTTTTGTGTTTTGTCGTGACTTGGCTCGGGCGTGGGGTGCTCCTGGCATCTGGCGACACAGGCCGGGGATGCTGCTGACCAGCCTACACCGCCCAGGACAGCCTCGCCGCACAGAATTCTCTGGTCCCAAATGTCAAGAGTGGTGAGGTTGGTTGGGAAAGCCTGGTGGAGTCCTTTGAGATTCTGGACACGTGAATCGTGACAACCAAAGGTCCGTGACGTTTGCCTGCAGGGTGAAGGTGCGTTCCGTTTGGTCTCTTTCTTACGTGTGGAAGCATTTCTGACCATCGTTGGCCCGTACTGAACACTCGGGGGTTTTCACGTGGAAACCTGGGCTTCCTGCTGCTTCTCCAATGTTGCAAGACCTAGCGAAGCCTGGCATCGCGCCCTCGCGCAAGGACACGTCGTCGTAGCTGTAGCTGCAGCCGCGTAGGTGCTGTCCCGTCCGGGTGGGGCATCGACCGTCCAGTGTGCCCGGGTCCCTACCTGGCTTGTCCTGCTGTGGTACGTTCCTTGCGGACCCCTCCCTGCTCACGGATCTCTCAAGGACCTTCTCCAGGAGCAGCGGAGTCTCTGCCTCGCGAGGTAGCCCGTTGCGTTAGGGGCAACGCGAGTCAAAGGCATCTCTGCCCGTGAGTCCCAGGGGAGTCCTCCGGTGCCACGACGCCTGCGTCTCTCTACCGCGAGACGGCCCTTTCTGTATTCGGCGTCGCAAACCGCACACCGTGTCCTCGCTCTCTCAGCGGTAACATTCTCCACCCCTCACCTATTCTACACCCTGACTTCCTCCGCCTTTTCCAGGGGAGGTGGCTGTGCTTCGTTCGCTTCGGTCTGGGTGGATCCCGTCCAGCCTCTGCATAGAGCAGAGGAGGAAAGGAATGTGTTCTCCCCGCGACTTCTGAATCCGAGCTTCCGTGGCCTGGTCATCCACTTTACCTCCTGTGAAATCAAACAGGGTTGTTTATAGGTGCGTGAAGAAAGCCCACGGTTCACTGAACCAGAATGAACCCTAAACAGATGTGGTCACGTGTGGCCTTATGGCGTTGGTTTTACACGTGAAGGCAGCATGGTATTCTAAGAGGAAATGATGTCTGTGGTCGTGGTTCCCAGTGTGTCCACGGCAGCCCCCTGCCCCTGAGATTGGACACGGGTGTATGGGATAGGGTCCCAGAGTCAGTACGCACACCACGCAGTCTTGTCGGACTGGCGATGTCTGGCCTTTATCATTCTGTTTCTGTGTCTCAAATGTAGGCAGATGCCCTCGTAATCAATCCAAGTATAGATCCACGTACAAATATCATTACGCTCCTACCTGCCGTGTGTGTCTATTTGCTTCAACGTGGATGTGAAAAGTACAGCAGGCCCACGGTCCTTTTTCCAAAACCCTAGGGGCCAGATGCGTTTTGGAATTCAGACGTTTTCAGGTTTTATTTCATTTTTTTTTTAATTTCTTTTTTTTTCTTTTTCTTTTTTTTTACGTTTATTGGTTTTTGAGACAGAGAGAGACTGAGCATGAACGGGGGAGGGTCAGAGAGAGGGAGACACACAACCCGAAACAGGCTCCAGGCTCTGAGCCGTCAGCACAGGGCCCGTCGCCGGGCTCGAACTCAAGGACCGCGAGCGAGATCGTGACCCGAGCCGAAGTGGGACGCTCAACCGACCGAGCCAGCCAGGTGCCCCATAAGTAGCCACTGTTTTCAGTTATATTTCTATCCGTAGAAACCCTGCTACCCTTAAAACACCTGGGATCCCAACAAATTTAAAGACGGTAAATATTTTGCTCTTTCTTCTAGATTTGGCTGATAGGTTCTGTTCAGCGCCGGTTTCAATGTCCTCTCAGCCACCTTTCCCTTGACCTTGAAGGGGACATGTTTTACCTTGTTATGCACAGGGCACCCAAACCCTTCTGCTATCACATGTCATCTTTGCAGGCAGGCAGGGTCTTCACTTACCGGGAGCACAGGTATGACCTCGCATGTCTGACATCCTACCGTGAGGACATTTGTCGGACACGTTTGTTGAGGACATACGAGTCTCAAATCTTTGCGTATGTTGGGGGTTCTGGAGGCAACATATTCCTTGTTGATAAATTTTACGTCAGCCCATTTATGCTGTGACTTGTAAATCAGACCACATGGAGTGGGCCTCCACCCAAACAAAGCGGTTGGGGAATACTCTCCTCCCATGTAGACAAATATATGTATATGTCTTCCTTTGGCCACAGCCTCCAAACCCACCAGTGTTTACCTACCCTGGTCAGAAGTAACCACTGTTTTGGGGTGCCTTGGTGGCTCGGTCAAGTGTAAGCGTCTGACTTTGGTTCAGGTTGTGGTCTCGTGCCTTGCGATCTTGTGGCTCGTGACCTCTCAGCTCTTGAGTTCAAGCCCCCCCTCTGTCAGCGCAGAACCTGCTTCAGGTCCTCTTTCTCCCTCTCTCTCATTCACTCTCTCTCTCTCTCTGCCCCTCCCCCATTTTCACTCTCAAACAAGAAAAATAAACATCAAAAAATTGTTGCAAACAAGAGAAGTAGCCAGTTTTTTTTTAATTAAAAAAAAATTTTTTTTAACGTGTATTCATTTTTGCGAGACAGAGACAGAGCATGGGCGGGGAAGGGGCAGAGAGAGAGAGGGAGACACAGGATCTGAAGCAGGCTCCAGGCTTCCAGCTGTCTGCACGGAACCGGACGCGGGGCTCAAACTCACAAACTGCCAGATCATGACCTGAGCCGAAGTTGGACGCTCAACCGACGGAGCCACCCAGGCGCCCCTAAATGTTTTTTTATGTTTATTCATTTTTGAAAGACAGAGAGCACAAGCAGGGGTGGGGCGGAGAGAGAGGGGGACACAGAATCCGAAGCAGGCTCCAAGCTCCGAGCCGGCAGCACAGAGCCCAGCGCGCAGCTACAAGTCAGGAACCGCGAGATCACGAACCGCCGCCCCCTCCCACCGGTGCGCGGCCTAGCCGGGGCCGGGAGTCGGGATCCGCGGTGGCGCCGGGACGCGGGGCTCCGCGAGCTCGGCGGAGCGGGCGGGGAGGGGGGCGGAGGGGTCTCGGGCGGCGGGGAGCCAGGCCGCGCGCCGCGCCCGAGCCAGGCGCTCCTCTACCAGCCCGGCCCCGCGCGGCCCCCCCCCCCCCCCCCCCCGGCGGGCTGAGCCGCTGGAAGTGACGCGCGGTGAGGGCGGGGCTCCGGCCCGGGAGCAGACGCCGCCGCCGCCGCCGCAGACACCGCCGCCTCAGACGCCGCTCAGCCGCCGAAGCAGGCGCCGCCGCCGCACCCGCCGCCGAAACAGCCGCCGCAGCCGCCGCAGTACGACCCGCAGCCGGCGCGGCCGCCGCCGCCGCTCAGCCGCCGCAGCCGCCGCAGTAGCAGCCGCAGCCGGCGCAGTAGCAGCCGCAGCAGGCGCGGCCGCCGCCGCCGCCGCCTCTCAGCCGCCGCAGCCGCCGCAGTAGCAGCCGCAGCCGGCGCAGCAGCCGCAGCAGCCGCAGCCGCCGCAGTAGCAGCCGCCACAGGCGCGGCCGCCGCCGCTCAGCCGCCGCAGCCGCCGCAGTAGCAGCCGCAGCCGGCGCAGCCGCCGCAGCCGCCGCAGTGGCAGCCGCAGCCGGCGTGGCCGCCGCCGCCGCTGCCGCTCAGCCGCCGCAGTAGCAGCCGCCGCAGTAGCAGCCGCAGCCGCTCAGCCGCCGCAGCCGCCGCAGTAGCAGCCGCAGCCGGCACAGCCGCCGCCGCAGCAGCAGCCGCAGGCGTAGCAGCAAGCCGCGGCCGCCGCCGCTGCCGCCGCTGCCGCCTCGGCCCGGAAGCGAAGTAGCCGCGCAAGGCCCGAGCCCCGCGGGCCGCCGCTGCCGCTGCCCTTGAACCGCGTGAAGCAGCTCGCCAAGCAGACCGTGGGCAGGTGAGTGAGCCGTGCCGGGCCGGCCGGGAGCGCGCGGGCCGGGGAACGGGGGTCGGGGTCGTGGCTGGGGCCGAGGCGGGCCCGCTGCCCCGCGGGGCCCTGCGCTCAGGCCCGGCCGCCCGTCGGGTCCGCTGCGGGCCAGGGACGAGGGCTGCGCCACGCAGCGGCCTGTCGCCCAGCTCAGGGCCGCCGCCTGAGCCCCCGGGAACGGTGGGGCGGGCCGGCCTCCCGGGACGCCCCCCGCGCGGGTCCCCGCCGCCCATTGTCCCGGCCCCGCTGAGCATCGTCCTCTGGGGTCTGGACCCAAGCTTTCCCCGGGCCTCCCCCCGTCTCCCGGGGCTTTGCCTTGGGCGAAAACTCGGCTAACCGGTGTGCCCGAGGCCGGGCGGGCGCGGTGCTCTGGGGGGCGGCATTCTCAGCCTTTCCGGGTCGCCCGGCCGCTGCCCACCGACCGTCCACCTCCAAGTGCCTGAGGGCAGTCAATAAGTAAGGGGCGATCAGAGCCCATCGGAGCCGCTTAGTGAGACTCAGGACTCCCTTGGAGGCACTTTGGAGGGTGTGCCGTCTCCCAACCGTGGCCCCTGTGGTTGCTCAAGTTCTTGACCTGTAGACATTTGGAACCGGGAGGAAAGAATTGTGGAAAGGCCTTGGGCAAATGGAAAAACAAAAAGAGGAGGGGCTCTCAAAACAGCTTTTCTCACTTTGGATTGGGGAGCAAATCCTTCTCCAGGTTTCTCTGGTATCGCTTTAATGCTTGACAGGAAACGATCGATTATGAAATGACAGAAGAGACCGGACTTTGTAGTGGTTTTGAGAGCCTCTGGAGGTTGATCATCGTGTGCTGTGTTCTCTGGGGTAAATCTTTCAAGGTCTTTCAGGGCAGTGAGCTGTCCTGTCCCCGCTGACTGTTTATTCTGAGAAGGGGTATGAAAGTGTGACTTTTACATCGCTTTTTCTTCGTCTTTGTTTTCAAGAGTTGAGTAAAAGGGGGCGTTTGGTTTGGCCACAGCACGTGGGGACGCTTCTTTTCTGTGTGCGTCTGAAAATACTTTTACTTCCCCTGGAGCTTTCTGTATTTGCCTTTTACACTTTCGTTCCCCCCCCCCCGCCAAGGTTTTGCTTAGTTTTGTTCAATTTCGTTGCTACCCCCACCCTATTATCTCCGTGTGCACTTATCCTGTTTCCAGAGTGGATCCCTGTCCCTAGAGCCTAGCAGTGCCTACGTTTCTGTCATTTGTAGGAAAATGATAGAAATAATGAGTGCCAAGAGGAAGGCAGACGGAATAGTCGTGTGGCCCAAAGCTTCAACCAGGCATCTGTGAATGAGTTACAAGATAACTCCTTAGGAGTTTTCTCCGCCCCCCCCCACCCCCACCCCCTTAGCATTCTCAGTAACATGCATTGTGAAATCAGTATTTAGTGACTCTGAAGAGACATGTGTCACATTGTCGTTCTGGTCAGTTTGTACATCTCATGAGGAAAGGGGTGTTTGCTCTGTTTGCACAAAGTTCTGAGACTTTTCAAGCTATCGAGCCACTCAGGGTCTCTTTGGCTCCGGCTTCCTCTGTGGCAGCTTCTCTCTTCACGCTGCCGAATTACAGCCATGTGTGCCTCCTTTCGGTTGCCAGAGGCCGCCGAACCTTCTTCCCTGTTAGCCTCTACCTGGAAGTCTCCAAAGCTCCATTCACCTCACCTGCCCTAGACCTGCCTCCTACTCATTCTTTAGGTGTCCAGGCAAAGGTCACTGCCTCTAAAAGACCTTCTGTGATGCTCCAACGTGGATTGGGAGTCCCTGTCCTGGCCACTTACGTACGTCCGCATAGCACCTGTTTTTCTATAATGCAAGGCCTGTTTACTTGTTGGTATTCTCCATTAGACTGAACGCCTTGAGAGTCCTTGCCGTCTTTCTGTTTCATTGGCCAGCTCTGCTGTGGCTCCTGTCATAAGGTCGATTCTCCAGAAACATTTGTCAGTCTAGCACACATCTAGATCGTACCAGATCGCTCCGGTGGTGTGAGCCCAAGAATGGGAAAATGAAAGCTGGATAGAGTAAATGGTGATTCGTGCTAGCAGTGTAATTCTGGCCCTGACCTTTGACTCTGTTTGAAAATCTTTCTTGCTAGATGCCAGTGGAAGCAGCAGCTGTTACAGAGCTGTTAGGGGTGTGGCCATTTCTGCTCCCAAAGCCAAAACTGTTTCCTGGGGTAGCTTTGGCTTTACTGCTGCTGACTCCCTCGATAAGTTTGTATTTTTTCCACGTCAAGAATGACGAAGGACTAGGGAGGAAAAAGGGAGGTGAGAGAGAGCCTAGGATTGTAATTGTGTGTTATTGGCGTAGGCATCGGGATTGGGATTTGGGGGGTATTGGGGTCCAGAGGAAAGCTAGAAAGCAGAGAAGTTACCTTCCCCCCCCCGCCCCCCCGCCGCAGCCAAGAGTGATATTCTGTGTGTGAGTGGCTCGCCCATTGTGTCTGTTACGGATGCACAGAGTTCTGAATGGTGTCTTGCGAGGAAATATTCTCTTCCGAACAATGAGGACCTCGTGAGTCACCCCACCGTGAGGTTCTGTGGGATGGACATGTGGGAGAATTCGTAATGGGTAGAAGAAGTGAGTTCTCATGATGCAGTTTGTGGACAATGGGTGCATGAGTCTGTTTCGGAAGATGGTTTGTGTATCACAGGCGCGAGGACGATGCAGTGGTCTCTTGAGTGGGGTATCCCAAAGAAGAGAATTACGATGGTTGATTCATGCGTTCAAGAGACCCTTATCGAGCCCAAATTATGTGCCGTTGTGGAAAGTAGAAAAGAATCCAAGTGAATACAAACGCAGCTTCTGCCCTGAAGGGGCTCCACAGACTTGTGGAAGAGGTAGGCAAGCAAAAATGATTATACACCGTGAGGTAAGTCCTCCTTACAGAGGGATGGCGAACACACTAAGGGAAACTCTACTCTTACTGGAAGGAGAGAGGTAACACAACACAACAAAACAAAAAAAAAGAAACGGGAGAAAATTTGACCAGAGCCTTTCCCCTCCATCTTTCAACACTCTTTCAAACTTCTGCTGTATTGAGTAGGTCCCCTTTTTTTTTTTTTTTTTTTTTTTTAATATTTATTTTTGAGAGAAAGGGTAGACAGAACATGAGCGGGGGAGAGGCAGAGAGAGAGGGAAACACAGAATCCGAAGCAGGCTCCAGGCTCCGATATGTCAGCACAGAGCCTGACGCGGGCCTCAAACCCACGAACCGAGAGATCCTGACCTGAGCCGAAGTCAGACACCTAACCCAGTGAGCCACCCAGGTGCCCCGTAGGTCTCTTTTGATTGTCAGTAAACCCACCTCGAGGGGCGCCTGGGTGGCTCAGTTGGCTGAATATCCTGCTCTTGATTTCAGGTCAGGTCATGATCTCACAGTTCCTGGGATGAAGCCCCGCCCACGTCAAGCTCTGTGCCAGTGGTGCGGAGCCTGCTTGGGATTTTCTGTCTCTGCCCCTTCCCCGCTCTCTGTCTCGATGACGAAAAAAGAAAAAAACACACAAAACCAAACCGACTGGAATTGTTATGAGCCAAGCTGCGAATTTGATTGGCTCCTATGTGAGGAAAAGAGTCCAAAAGCAATATAGTTGCAGCCAGGGCTGGATGCAGGGGTTCCACTCTTTAGGTAAGCTGTGTCACAAGGAGGAATCGCCCCCCACCCCACCCCTCCACCCCCCGGCTTCCAACATCTTCAGTTCAAGTCCCAGAGGGACAAAGAATACCTTTCACTGTGGCCAGAGCCCCAGGATTGACTGTGAAGGTATCTGATGGGGTCAGTGGCCTTTCCCTGGGCATGGAAATGGAGTCAGCCCCACCCCAGCCACAGGGGCCTAGAATGGGAGAGTGCCGAGCCCCCTCCCCCCCGCAAGGTAACCCAGCAGGAGGCAGGAAGTGTGGTCTTTTCTAGTCCTGCTAAAAGGAAAGAAAGAGCTTCTTGGAAATCCGGGACGCAGAGAATCCAGTAGCTGCGGATGGCCGTTGGCGTGGAGGGTGTGGAGGAAGGGGTGCACCGAGGTGAGGAACCTGAGCGTTTGGTCGTGAGGTCGATGAGTCCGGGAGGACAGGAATCTGGGGGCCTCATAGCAGAGTCGAGTACGCGGGTGAGGCTCTGGAAGGGAGTGTCTCTTTGGATGTGGGATTCTGCCGAGATCGAAGCTCTCCCTGGAGGCCTGAATGTTCTCCTAGATAGTAGCCTTTACGTAAGTCAGGGTTGCACACTCCAAGCCTCAGGGGGCCGGGCTAATAAGAATGAATAAAGAAAATAAGAGCGACCTAGACCAGGTGAGGGCCGTGGGGGACCCGACGGTGCCTGTCTCACCAAAGGGCCGCGTGAGAATCTGGGCCCGCCGTCGGGCCCGACCTTTGGAGTTGTTGAGAAAGGCCCAACTCCTTCTGGATTTTCATGAAGATTAGGTGGCATTTAATGCCAATTGAAAACAACCACCAGGACCCTGAGCGGGACTAAACAAAATACATCTGTGGCCACAGTTGGTCTGTGGGTCCCCAGCGGGCAGTTGCTTGTGTAAAAGGTTGGGGAGGTGGAGATTCCTGTGGTGACTTTTTTCTCCTTTTCCTCCTGCACCCCACCCTCCGATGACTACCTTCCGAGTTCTTGGGTTTGTCGACGAGCTCGTCCTTTCCTTTACAGAAACGTTTCAGAGATCCGAGAGTAGCAATCATCACTACTTGTCTCCTGGTTTGGTTTACCAAGCGCTGTACCGAACCACCTGGCCTGGTCTCACCTGCTGGCGCTTGTTATCATTTCTGGTTTAGAGAGAAGAAAAATGACCTGCCGTTGTCTGCCCGGCCAGCGAGTGGCCGAGGCAGGACTTGGGGCCAGGGTGTGACTCCGGACCCCGTGTGTTTCCGACTGTAGACACTGGGCCGGCTGCCCGCCAGGGAAGGGTTCGTGTGGATGAAATGTCTTTGGTGCTTGCTGACTTGCTGGGCTAGATGCTTTTGAGTCAAGTCTCTCACGGCCTTCTCCACAGCAACTCCCAGAGGTGATGTGCTTTATTCCTGGTTTCATGATGAGGAAGCGAGGCCTCAGAGAGGTCATCGGGCTAGTTAAGAAGAGCGCTGCCGTTCATCAGAAACCGGGGTTCTGCTTCCAAAGCAGATAGGAGTCCTTCCTTCACGCAGGCAACTCTTTGTTTCAGAGACCCCGTGTTAGAATGCTGTGTGACGACGCTTCCACAAAATCCTGGAAGCTAGGGGTTGGATGTTGCTCTCGTCCGGGGGCTCCTGCCAGGGATGGCCCCCGGGGGGACATTTGGCAATGGCCGGAGACAAACGTTTTTGTGTTTTGTCGTGACTTGGCTCGGGCGTGGGGTGCTCCTGGCATCTGGCGACACAGGCCGGGGATGCTGCTGACCAGCCTACACCGCCCAGGACAGCCTCGCCGCACAGAATTCTCTGGTCCCAAATGTCAAGAGTGGTGAGGTTGGTTGGGAAAGCCTGGTGGAGTCCTTTGAGATTCTGGACACGTGAATCGTGACAACCAAAGGTCCGTGACGTTTGCCTGCAGGGTGAAGGTGCGTTCCGTTTGGTCTCTTTCTTACGTGTGGAAGCATTTCTGACCATCGTTGGCCCGTACTGAACACTCGGGGGTTTTCACGTGGAAACCTGGGCTTCCTGCTGCTTCTCCAATGTTGCAAGACCTAGCGAAGCCTGGCATCGCGCCCTCGCGCAAGGACACGTCGTCGTAGCTGTAGCTGCAGCCGCGTAGGTGCTGTCCCGTCCGGGTGGGGCATCGACCGTCCAGTGTGCCCGGGTCCCTACCTGGCTTGTCCTGCTGTGGTACGTTCCTTGCGGACCCCTCCCTGCTCACGGATCTCTCAAGGACCTTCTCCAGGAGCAGCGGAGTCTCTGCCTCGCGAGGTAGCCCGTTGCGTTAGGGGCAACGCGAGTCAAAGGCATCTCTGCCCGTGAGTCCCAGGGGAGTCCTCCGGTGCCACGACGCCTGCGTCTCTCTACCGCGAGACGGCCCTTTCTGTATTCGGCGTCGCAAACCGCACACCGTGTCCTCGCTCTCTCAGCGGTAACATTCTCCACCCCTCACCTATTCTACACCCTGACTTCCTCCGCCTTTTCCAGGGGAGGTGGCTGTGCTTCGTTCGCTTCGGTCTGGGTGGATCCCGTCCAGCCTCTGCATAGAGCAGAGGAGGAAAGGAATGTGTTCTCCCCGCGACTTCTGAATCCGAGCTTCCGTGGCCTGGTCATCCACTTTACCTCCTGTGAAATCAAACAGGGTTGTTTATAGGTGCGTGAAGAAAGCCCACGGTTCACTGAACCAGAATGAACCCTAAACAGATGTGGTCACGTGTGGCCTTATGGCGTTGGTTTTACACGTGAAGGCAGCATGGTATTCTAAGAGGAAATGATGTCTGTGGTCGTGGTTCCCAGTGTGTCCACGGCAGCCCCCTGCCCCTGAGATTGGACACGGGTGTATGGGATAGGGTCCCAGAGTCAGTACGCACACCACGCAGTCTTGTCGGACTGGCGATGTCTGGCCTTTATCATTCTGTTTCTGTGTCTCAAATGTAGGCAGATGCCCTCGTAATCAATCCAAGTATAGATCCACGTACAAATATCATTACGCTCCTACCTGCCGTGTGTGTCTATTTGCTTCAACGTGGATGTGAAAAGTACAGCAGGCCCACGGTCCTTTTTCCAAAACCCTAGGGGCCAGATGCGTTTTGGAATTCAGACGTTTTCAGGTTTTATTTCATTTTTTTTTTAATTTCTTTTTTTTTTCTTTTTCTTTTTTTTTACGTTTATTGGTTTTTGAGACAGAGAGAGACTGAGCATGAACGGGGGAGGGTCAGAGAGAGGGAGACACACAACCCGAAACAGGCTCCAGGCTCTGAGCCGTCAGCACAGGGCCCGTCGCCGGGCTCGAACTCAAGGACCGCGAGCGAGATCGTGACCCGAGCCGAAGTGGGACGCTCAACCGACCGAGCCAGCCAGGTGCCCCATAAGTAGCCACTGTTTTCAGTTATATTTCTATCCGTAGAAACCCTGCTACCCTTAAAACACCTGGGATCCCAACAAATTTAAAGACGGTAAATATTTTGCTCTTTCTTCTAGATTTGGCTGATAGGTTCTGTTCAGCGCCGGTTTCAATGTCCTCTCAGCCACCTTTCCCTTGACCTTGAAGGGGACATGTTTTACCTTGTTATGCACAGGGCACCCAAACCCTTCTGCTATCACATGTCATCTTTGCAGGCAGGCAGGGTCTTCACTTACCGGGAGCACAGGTATGACCTCGCATGTCTGACATCCTACCGTGAGGACATTTGTCGGACACGTTTGTTGAGGACATACGAGTCTCAAATCTTTGCGTATGTTGGGGGTTCTGGAGGCAACATATTCCTTGTTGATAAATTTTACGTCAGCCCATTTATGCTGTGACTTGTAAATCAGACCACATGGAGTGGGCCTCCACCCAAACAAAGCGGTTGGGGAATACTCTCCTCCCATGTAGACAAATATATGTATATGTCTTCCTTTGGCCACAGCCTCCAAACCCACCAGTGTTTACTTACCCTGGTCAGAAGTAACCACTGTTTTGGGGTGCCTTGGTGGCTCGGTCAAGTGTAAGCGTCTGACTTTGGTTCAGGTTGTGGTCTCGTGCCTTGCGATCTTGTGGCTCGTGACCTCTCAGCTCTTGAGTTCAAGCCCCCCCTCTGTCAGCGCAGAACCTGCTTCAGGTCCTCTTTCTCCCTCTCTCTCATTCACTCTCTCTCTCTCTCTGCCCCTCCCCCATTTTCACTCTCAAACAAGAAAAATAAACATCAAAAAATTGTTGCAAACAAGAGAAGTAGCCAGTTTTTTTTTAATTAAAAAAAAATTTTTTTTAACGTGTATTCATTTTTGCGAGACAGAGACAGAGCATGGGCGGGGAAGGGGCAGAGAGAGAGAGGGAGACACAGGATCTGAAGCAGGCTCCAGGCTTCCAGCTGTCTGCACGGAACCGGACGCGGGGCTCAAACTCACAAACTGCCAGATCATGACCTGAGCCGAAGTTGGACGCTCAACCGACGGAGCCACCCAGGCGCCCCTAAATGTTTTTTTATGTTTATTCATTTTTGAAAGACAGAGAGCACAAGCAGGGGTGGGGCGGAGAGAGAGGGGGACACAGAATCCGAAGCAGGCTCCAAGCTCCGAGCCGGCAGCACAGAGCCCAGCGCGCAGCTACAAGTCAGGAACCGCGAGATCACGAACCGCCGCCCCCTCCCACCGGTGCGCGGCCTAGCCGGGGCCGGGAGTCGGGATCCGCGGTGGCGCCGGGACGCGGGGCTCCGCGAGCTCGGCGGAGCGGGCGGGGAGGGGGGCGGAGGGGTCTCGGGCGGCGGGGAGCCAGGCCGCGCGCCGCGCCCGAGCCAGACGCTCCTCTACCAGCCCGGCCCCGCGCGGCCCCCCCCCCCCCCCCCGGCGGGCTGAGCCGCTGGAAGTGACGCGCGGTGAGGGCGGGGCTCCGGCCCGGGAGCAGACGCCGCCGCCGCCGCCGCAGACACCGCCGCCTCAGACGCCGCTCAGCCGCCGAAGCAGGCGCCGCCGCCGCACCCGCCGCCGAAACAGCCGCCGCAGCCGCCGCAGTACGACCCGCAGCCGGCGCGGCCGCCGCCGCCGCTCAGCCGCCGCAGCCGCCGCAGTAGCAGCCGCAGCCGGCGCAGTAGCAGCCGCAGCAGGCGCGGCCGCCGCCGCCGCCGCCTCTCAGCCGCCGCAGCCGCCGCAGTAGCAGCCGCAGCCGGCGCAGCAGCCGCAGCAGCCGCAGCCGCCGCAGTAGCAGCCGCCACAGGCGCGGCCGCCGCCGCTCAGCCGCCGCAGCCGCCGCAGTAGCAGCCGCAGCCGGCGCAGCCGCCGCAGCCGCCGCAGTGGCAGCCGCAGCCGGCGTGGCCGCCGCCGCCGCTGCCGCTCAGCCGCCGCAGTAGCAGCCGCCGCAGTAGCAGCCGCAGCCGCTCAGCCGCCACAGCCGCCGCAGTAGCAGCCGCAGCCGGCACAGCCGCCGCCGCAGCAGCAGCCGCAGGCGTAGCAGCAAGCCGCGGCCGCCGCCGCTGCCGCCGCTGCCGCCTCGGCCCGGAAGCGAAGTAGCCGCGCAAGGCCCGAGCCCCGCGGGCCGCCGCTGCCGCTGCCCTTGAACCGCGTGAAGCAGCTCGCCAAGCAGACCGTGGGCAGGTGAGTGAGCCGTGCCGGGCCGGCCGGGAGCGCGCGGGCCGGGGAACGGGGGTCGGGGTCGTGGCTGGGGCCGAGGCGGGCCCGCTGCCCCGCGGGGCCCTGCGCTCAGGCCCGGCCGCCCGTCGGGTCCGCTGCGGGCCAGGGACGAGGGCTGCGCCACGCAGCGGCCTGTCGCCCAGCTCAGGGCCGCCGCCTGAGCCCCCGGGAACGGTGGGGCGGGCCGGCCTCCCGGGACGCCCCCCGCGCGGGTCCCCGCCGCCCATTGTCCCGGCCCCGCTGAGCATCGTCCTCTGGGGTCTGGACCCAAGCTTTCCCCGGGCCTCCCCCCGTCTCCCGGGGCTTTGCCTTGGGCGAAAACTCGGCTAACCGGTGTGCCCGAGGCCGGGCGGGCGCGGTGCTCTGGGGGGCGGCATTCTCAGCCTTTCCGGGTCGCCCGGCCGCTGCCCACCGACCGTCCACCTCCAAGTGCCTGAGGGCAGTCAATAAGTAAGGGGCGATCAGAGCCCATCGGAGCCGCTTAGTGAGACTCAGGACTCCCTTGGAGGCACTTTGGAGGGTGTGCCGTCTCCCAACCGTGGCCCCTGTGGTTGCTCAAGTTCTTGACCTGTAGACATTTGGAACCGGGAGGAAAGAATTGTGGAAAGGCCTTGGGCAAATGGAAAAACAAAAAGAGGAGGGGCTCTCAAAACAGCTTTTCTCACTTTGGATTGGGGAGCAAATCCTTCTCCAGGTTTCTCTGGTATCGCTTTAATGCTTGACAGGAAACGATCGATTATGAAATGACAGAAGAGACCGGACTTTGTAGTGGTTTTGAGAGCCTCTGGAGGTTGATCATCGTGTGCTGTGTTCTCTGGGGTAAATCTTTCAAGGTCTTTCAGGGCAGTGAGCTGTCCTGTCCCCGCTGACTGTTTATTCTGAGAAGGGGTATGAAAGTGTGACTTTTACATCGCTTTTTCTTCGTCTTTGTTTTCAACAGTTGAGTAAAAGGGGGCGTTTGGTTTGGCCACAGCACGTGGGGACGCTTCTTTTCTGTGTGCGTCTGAAAATACTTTTACTTCCCCTGGAGCTTTCTGTATTTGCCTTTTACACTTTCGTTCCCCCCCCCCGCCAAGGTTTTGCTTAGTTTTGTTCAATTTCGTTGCTACCCCCACCCTATTATCTCCGTGTGCACTTATCCTGTTTCCAGAGTGGATCCCTGTCCCTAGAGCCTAGCAGTGCCTACGTTTCTGTCATTTGTAGGAAAATGATAGAAATAATGAGTGCCAAGAGGAAGGCAGACGGAATAGTCGTGTGGCCCAAAGCTTCAACCAGGCATCTGTGAATGAGTTACAAGATAACTCCTTAGGAGTTTTCTCCGCCCCCCCCCACCCCCACCCCCTTAGCATTCTCAGTAACATGCATTGTGAAATCAGTATTTAGTGACTCTGAAGAGACATGTGTCACATTGTCGTTCTGGTCAGTTTGTACATCTCATGAGGAAAGGGGTGTTTGCTCTGTTTGCACAAAGTTCTGAGACTTTTCAAGCTATCGAGCCACTCAGGGTCTCTTTGGCTCCGGCTTCCTCTGTGGCAGCTTCTCTCTTCACGCTGCCGAATTACAGCCATGTGTGCCTCCTTTCGGTTGCCAGAGGCCGCCGAACCTTCTTCCCTGTTAGCCTCTACCTGGAAGTCTCCAAAGCTCCATTCACCTCACCTGCCCTAGACCTGCCTCCTACTCATTCTTTAGGTGTCCAGGCAAAGGTCACTGCCTCTAAAAGACCTTCTGTGATGCTCCAACGTGGATTGGGAGTCCCTGTCCTGGCCACTTACGTACGTCCGCATAGCACCTGTTTTTCTATAATGCAAGGCCTGTTTACTTGTTGGTATTCTCCATTAGACTGAACGCCTTGAGAGTCCTTGCCGTCTTTCTGTTTCATTGGCCAGCTCTGCTGTGGCTCCTGTCATAAGGTCGATTCTCCAGAAACATTTGTCAGTCTAGCACACATCTAGATCGTACCAGATCGCTCCGGTGGTGTGAGCCCAAGAATGGGAAAATGAAAGCTGGATAGAGTAAATGGTGATTCGTGCTAGCAGTGTAATTCTGGCCCTGACCTTTGACTCTGTTTGAAAATCTTTCTTGCTAGATGCCAGTGGAAGCAGCAGCTGTTACAGAGCTGTTAGGGGTGTGGCCATTTCTGCTCCCAAAGCCAAAACTGTTTCCTGGGGTAGCTTTGGCTTTACTGCTGCTGACTCCCTCGATAAGTTTGTATTTTTTCCACGTCAAGAATGACGAAGGACTAGGGAGGAAAAAGGGAGGTGAGAGAGAGCCTAGGATTGTAATTGTGTGTTATTGGCGTAGGCATCGGGATTGGGATTTGGGGGGTATTGGGGTCCAGAGGAAAGCTAGAAAGCAGAGAAGTTACCTTCCCCCCCCGCCCCCCCGCCGCAGCCAAGAGTGATATTCTGTGTGTGAGTGGCTCGCCCATTGTGTCTGTTACGGATGCACAGAGTTCTGAATGGTGTCTTGCGAGGAAATATTCTCTTCCGAACAATGAGGACCTCGTGAGTCACCCCACCGTGAGGTTCTGTGGGATGGACATGTGGGAGAATTCGTAATGGGTAGAAGAAGTGAGTTCTCATGATGCAGTTTGTGGACAATGGGTGCATGAGTCTGTTTCGGAAGATGGTTTGTGTATCACAGGCGCGAGGACGATGCAGTGGTCTCTTGAGTGGGGTATCCCAAAGAAGAGAATTACGATGGTTGATTCATGCGTTCAAGAGACCCTTATCGAGCCCAAATTATGTGCCGTTGTGGAAAGTAGAAAAGAATCCAAGTGAATACAAACGCAGCTTCTGCCCTGAAGGGGCTCCACAGACTTGTGGAAGAGGTAGGCAAGCAAAAATGATTATACACCGTGAGGTAAGTCCTCCTTACAGAGGGATGGCGAACACACTAAGGGAAACTCTACTCTTACTGGAAGGAGAGAGGTAACACAACACAACAAAACAAAAAAAAAGAAACGGGAGAAAATTTGACCAGAGCCTTTCCCCTCCATCTTTCAACACTCTTTCAAACTTCTGCTGTATTGAGTAGGTCCCCCTTTTTTTTTTTTTTTTTTTTAATATTTATTTTTGAGAGAAAGGGTAGACAGAACATGAGCGGGGGAGAGGCAGAGAGAGAGGGAAACACAGAATCCGAAGCAGGCTCCAGGCTCCGATATGTCAGCACAGAGCCTGACGCGGGCCTCAAACCCACGAACCGAGAGATCCTGACCTGAGCCGAAGTCAGACACCTAACCCAGTGAGCCACCCAGGTGCCCCGTAGGTCTCTTTTGATTGTCAGTAAACCCACCTCGAGGGGCGCCTGGGTGGCTCAGTTGGCTGAATATCCTGCTCTTGATTTCAGCTCAGGTCATGATCTCACAGTTCCTGGGATGAAGCCCCGCCCACGTCAAGCTCTGTGCCAGTGGTGCGGAGCCTGCTTGGGATTTTCTGTCTCTGCCCCTTCCCCGCTCTCTGTCTCGATGACGAAAAAAGAAAAAAACACACAAAACCAAACCGACTGGAATTGTTATGAGCCAAGCTGCGAATTTGATTGGCTCCTATGTGAGGAAAAGAGTCCAAAAGCAATATAGTTGCAGCCAGGGCTGGATGCAGGGGTTCCACTCTTTAGGTAAGCTGTGTCACAAGGAGGAATCGCCCCCCACCCCACCCCTCCACCCCCCGGCTTCCAACATCTTCAGTTCAAGTCCCAGAGGGACAAAGAATACCTTTCACTGTGGCCAGAGCCCCAGGATTGACTGTGAAGGTATCTGATGGGGTCAGTGGCCTTTCCCTGGGCATGGAAATGGAGTCAGCCCCACCCCAGCCACAGGGGCCTAGAATGGGAGAGTGCCGAGCCCCCTCCCCCCCGCAAGGTAACCCAGCAGGAGGCAGGAAGTGTGGTCTTTTCTAGTCCTGCTAAAAGGAAAGAAAGAGCTTCTTGGAAATCCGGGACGCAGAGAATCCAGTAGCTGCGGATGGCCGTTGGCGTGGAGGGTGTGGAGGAAGGGGTGCACCGAGGTGAGGAACCTGAGCGTTTGGTCGTGAGGTCGATGAGTCCGGGAGGACAGGAATCTGGGGGCCTCATAGCAGAGTCGAGTACGCGGGTGAGGCTCTGGAAGGGAGTGTCTCTTTGGATGTGGGATTCTGCCGAGATCGAAGCTCTCCCTGGAGGCCTGAATGTTCTCCTAGATAGTAGCCTTTACGTAAGTCAGGGTTGCACACTCCAAGCCTCAGGGGGCCGGGCTAATAAGAATGAATAAAGAAAATAAGAGCGACCTAGACCAGGTGAGGGCCGTGGGGGACCCGACGGTGCCTGTCTCACCAAAGGGCCGCGTGAGAATCTGGGCCCGCCGTCGGGCCCGACCTTTGGAGTTGTTGAGAAAGGCCCAACTCCTTCTGGATTTTCATGAAGATTAGGTGGCATTTAATGCCAATTGAAAACAACCACCAGGACCCTGAGCGGGACTAAACAAAATACATCTGTGGCCACAGTTGGTCTGTGGGTCCCCAGCGGGCAGTTGCTTGTGTAAAAGGTTGGGGAGGTGGAGATTCCTGTGGTGACTTTTTTCTCCTTTTCCTCCTGCACCCCACCCTCCGATGACTACCTTCCGAGTTCTTGGGTTTGTCGACGAGCTCGTCCTTTCCTTTACAGAAACGTTTCAGAGATCCGAGAGTAGCAATCATCACTACTTGTCTCCTGGTTTGGTTTACCAAGCGCTGTACCGAACCACCTGGCCTGGTCTCACCTGCTGGCGCTTGTTATCATTTCTGGTTTAGAGAGAAGAAAAATGACCTGCCGTTGTCTGCCCGGCCAGCGAGTGGCCGAGGCAGGACTTGGGGCCAGGGTGTGACTCCGGACCCCGTGTGTTTCCGACTGTAGACACTGGGCCGGCTGCCCGCCAGGGAAGGGTTCGTGTGGATGAAATGTCTTTGGTGCTTGCTGACTTGCTGGGCTAGATGCTTTTGAGTCAAGTCTCTCACGGCCTTCTCCACAGCAACTCCCAGAGGTGATGTGCTTTATTCCTGGTTTCATGATGAGGAAGCGAGGCCTCAGAGAGGTCATCGGGCTAGTTAAGAAGAGCGCTGCCGTTCATCAGAAACCGGGGTTCTGCTTCCAAAGCAGATAGGAGTCCTTCCTTCACGCAGGCAACTCTTTGTTTCAGAGACCCCGTGTTAGAATGCTGTGTGACGACGCTTCCACAAAATCCTGGAAGCTAGGGGTTGGATGTTGCTCTCGTCCGGGGGCTCCTGCCAGGGATGGCCCCCGGGGGGACATTTGGCAATGGCCGGAGACAAACGTTTTTGTGTTTTGTCGTGACTTGGCTCGGGCGTGGGGTGCTCCTGGCATCTGGCGACACAGGCCGGGGATGCTGCTGACCAGCCTACACCGCCCAGGACAGCCTCGCCGCACAGAATTCTCTGGTCCCAAATGTCAAGAGTGGTGAGGTTGGTTGGGAAAGCCTGGTGGAGTCCTTTGAGATTCTGGACACGTGAATCGTGACAACCAAAGGTCCGTGACGTTTGCCTGCAGGGTGAAGGTGCGTTCCGTTTGGTCTCTTTCTTACGTGTGGAAGCATTTCTGACCATCGTTGGCCCGTACTGAACACTCGGGGGTTTTCACGTGGAAACCTGGGCTTCCTGCTGCTTCTCCAATGTTGCAAGACCTAGCGAAGCCTGGCATCGCGCCCTCGCGCAAGGACACGTCGTCGTAGCTGTAGCTGCAGCCGCGTAGGTGCTGTCCCGTCCGGGTGGGGCATCGACCGTCCAGTGTGCCCGGGTCCCTACCTGGCTTGTCCTGCTGTGGTACGTTCCTTGCGGACCCCTCCCTGCTCACGGATCTCTCAAGGACCTTCTCCAGGAGCAGCGGAGTCTCTGCCTCGCGAGGTAGCCCGTTGCGTTAGGGGCAACGCGAGTCAAAGGCATCTCTGCCCGTGAGTCCCAGGGGAGTCCTCCGGTGCCACGACGCCTGCGTCTCTCTACCGCGAGACGGCCCTTTCTGTATTCGGCGTCGCAAACCGCACACCGTGTCCTCGCTCTCTCAGCGGTAACATTCTCCACCCCTCACCTATTCTACACCCTGACTTCCTCCGCCTTTTCCAGGGGAGGTGGCTGTGCTTCGTTCGCTTCGGTCTGGGTGGATCCCGTCCAGCCTCTGCATAGAGCAGAGGAGGAAAGGAATGTGTTCTCCCCGCGACTTCTGAATCCGAGCTTCCGTGGCCTGGTCATCCACTTTACCTCCTGTGAAATCAAACAGGGTTGTTTATAGGTGCGTGAAGAAAGCCCACGGTTCACTGAACCAGAATGAACCCTAAACAGATGTGGTCACGTGTGGCCTTATGGCGTTGGTTTTACACGTGAAGGCAGCATGGTATTCTAAGAGGAAATGATGTCTGTGGTCGTGGTTCCCAGTGTGTCCACGGCAGCCCCCTGCCCCTGAGATTGGACACGGGTGTATGGGATAGGGTCCCAGAGTCAGTACGCACACCACGCAGTCTTGTCGGACTGGCGATGTCTGGCCTTTATCATTCTGTTTCTGTGTCTCAAATGTAGGCAGATGCCCTCGTAATCAATCCAAGTATAGATCCACGTACAAATATCATTACGCTCCTACCTGCCGTGTGTGTCTATTTGCTTCAACGTGGATGTGAAAAGTACAGCAGGCCCACGGTCCTTTTTCCAAAACCCTAGGGGCCAGATGCGTTTTGGAATTCAGACGTTTTCAGGTTTTATTTCATTTTTTTTTTAATTTCTTTTTTTTTTCTTTTTCTTTTTTTTTACGTTTATTGGTTTTTGAGACAGAGAGAGACTGAGCATGAACGGGGGAGGGTCAGAGAGAGGGAGACACACAACCCGAAACAGGCTCCAGGCTCTGAGCCGTCAGCACAGGGCCCGTCGCCGGGCTCGAACTCAAGGACCGCGAGCGAGATCGTGACCCGAGCCGAAGTGGGACGCTCAACCGACCGAGCCAGCCAGGTGCCCCATAAGTAGCCACTGTTTTCAGTTATATTTCTATCCGTAGAAACCCTGCTACCCTTAAAACACCTGGGATCCCAACAAATTTAAAGACGGTAAATATTTTGCTCTTTCTTCTAGATTTGGCTGATAGGTTCTGTTCAGCGCCGGTTTCAATGTCCTCTCAGCCACCTTTCCCTTGACCTTGAAGGGGACATGTTTTACCTTGTTATGCACAGGGCACCCAAACCCTTCTGCTATCACATGTCATCTTTGCAGGCAGGCAGGGTCTTCACTTACCGGGAGCACAGGTATGACCTCGCATGTCTGACATCCTACCGTGAGGACATTTGTCGGACACGTTTGTTGAGGACATACGAGTCTCAAATCTTTGCGTATGTTGGGGGTTCTGGAGGCAACATATTCCTTGTTGATAAATTTTACGTCAGCCCATTTATGCTGTGACTTGTAAATCAGACCACATGGAGTGGGCCTCCACCCAAACAAAGCGGTTGGGGAATACTCTCCTCCCATGTAGACAAATATATGTATATGTCTTCCTTTGGCCACAGCCTCCAAACCCACCAGTGTTTACTTACCCTGGTCAGAAGTAACCACTGTTTTGGGGTGCCTTGGTGGCTCGGTCAAGTGTAAGCGTCTGACTTTGGTTCAGGTTGTGGTCTCGTGCCTTGCGATCTTGTGGCTCGTGACCTCTCAGCTCTTGAGTTCAAGCCCCCCCTCTGTCAGCGCAGAACCTGCTTCAGGTCCTCTTTCTCCCTCTCTCTCATTCACTCTCTCTCTCTCTCTGCCCCTCCCCCATTTTCACTCTCAAACAAGAAAAATAAACATCAAAAAATTGTTGCAAACAAGAGAAGTAGCCAGTTTTTTTTTAATTAAAAAAAAATTTTTTTTAACGTGTATTCATTTTTGCGAGACAGAGACAGAGCATGGGCGGGGAAGGGGCAGAGAGAGAGAGGGAGACACAGGATCTGAAGCAGGCTCCAGGCTTCCAGCTGTCTGCACGGAACCGGACGCGGGGCTCAAACTCACAAACTGCCAGATCATGACCTGAGCCGAAGTTGGACGCTCAACCGACGGAGCCACCCAGGCGCCCCTAAATGTTTTTTTATGTTTATTCATTTTTGAAAGACAGAGAGCACAAGCAGGGGTGGGGCGGAGAGAGAGGGGGACACAGAATCCGAAGCAGGCTCCAAGCTCCGAGCCGGCAGCACAGAGCCCAGCGCGCAGCTACAAGTCAGGAACCGCGAGATCACGAACCGCCGCCCCCTCCCACCGGTGCGCGGCCTAGCCGGGGCCGGGAGTCGGGATCCGCGGTGGCGCCGGGACGCGGGGCTCCGCGAGCTCGGCGGAGCGGGCGGGGAGGGGGGCGGAGGGGTCTCGGGCGGCGGGGAGCCAGGCCGCGCGCCGCGCCCGAGCCAGACGCTCCTCTACCAGCCCGGCCCCGCGCGGCCCCCCCCCCCCCCCCCCCCGGCGGGCTGAGCCGCTGGAAGTGACGCGCGGTGAGGGCGGGGCTCCGGCCCGGGAGCAGACGCCGCCGCCGCCGCAGACACCGCCGCCTCAGACGCCGCTCAGCCGCCGAAGCAGGCGCCGCCGCCGCACCCGCCGCCGAAACAGCCGCCGCAGCCGCCGCAGTACGACCCGCAGCCGGCGCGGCCGCCGCCGCCGCTCAGCCGCCGCAGCCGCCGCAGTAGCAGCCGCAGCCGGCGCAGTAGCAGCCGCAGCAGGCGCGGCCGCCGCCGCCGCCGCCTCTCAGCCGCCGCAGCCGCCGCAGTAGCAGCCGCAGCCGGCGCAGCAGCCGCAGCAGCCGCAGCCGCCGCAGTAGCAGCCGCCACAGGCGCGGCCGCCGCCGCTCAGCCGCCGCAGCCGCCGCAGTAGCAGCCGCAGCCGGCGCAGCCGCCGCAGCCGCCGCAGTGGCAGCCGCAGCCGGCGTGGCCGCCGCCGCCGCTGCCGCTCAGCCGCCGCAGTAGCAGCCGCCGCAGTAGCAGCCGCAGCCGCTCAGCCGCCACAGCCGCCGCAGTAGCAGCCGCAGCCGGCACAGCCGCCGCCGCAGCAGCAGCCGCAGGCGTAGCAGCAAGCCGCGGCCGCCGCCGCTGCCGCCGCTGCCGCCTCGGCCCGGAAGCGAAGTAGCCGCGCAAGGCCCGAGCCCCGCGGGCCGCCGCTGCCGCTGCCCTTGAACCGCGTGAAGCAGCTCGCCAAGCAGACCGTGGGCAGGTGAGTGAGCCGTGCCGGGCCGGCCGGGAGCGCGCGGGCCGGGGAACGGGGTTCGGGGTCGTGGCTGGGGCCGAGGCGGGCCCGCTGCCCCGCGGGGCCCTGCGCTCAGGCCCGGCCGCCCGTCGGGTCCGCTGCGGGCCAGGGACGAGGGCTGCGCCACGCAGCGGCCTGTCGCCCAGCTCAGGGCCGCCGCCTGAGCCCCCGGGAACGGTGGGGCGGGCCGGCCTCCCGGGACGCCCCCCGCGCGGGTCCCCGCCGCCCATTGTCCCGGCCCCGCTGAGCATCGTCCTCTGGGGTCTGGACCCAAGCTTTCCCCGGGCCTCCCCCCGTCTCCCGGGGCTTTGCCTTGGGCGAAAACTCGGCTAACCGGTGTGCCCGAGGCCGGGCGGGCGCGGTGCTCTGGGGGGCGGCATTCTCAGCCTTTCCGGGTCGCCCGGCCGCTGCCCACCGACCGTCCACCTCCAAGTGCCTGAGGGCAGTCAATAAGTAAGGGGCGATCAGAGCCCATCGGAGCCGCTTAGTGAGACTCAGGACTCCCTTGGAGGCACTTTGGAGGGTGTGCCGTCTCCCAACCGTGGCCCCTGTGGTTGCTCAAGTTCTTGACCTGTAGACATTTGGAACCGGGAGGAAAGAATTGTGGAAAGGCCTTGGGCAAATGGAAAAACAAAAAGAGGAGGGGCTCTCAAAACAGCTTTTCTCACTTTGGATTGGGGAGCAAATCCTTCTCCAGGTTTCTCTGGTATCGCTTTAATGCTTGACAGGAAACGATCGATTATGAAATGACAGAAGAGACCGGACTTTGTAGTGGTTTTGAGAGCCTCTGGAGGTTGATCATCGTGTGCTGTGTTCTCTGGGGTAAATCTTTCAAGGTCTTTCAGGGCAGTGAGCTGTCCTGTCCCCGCTGACTGTTTATTCTGAGAAGGGGTATGAAAGTGTGACTTTTACATCGCTTTTTCTTCGTCTTTGTTTTCAACAGTTGAGTAAAAGGGGGCGTTTGGTTTGGCCACAGCACGTGGGGACGCTTCTTTTCTGTGTGCGTCTGAAAATACTTTTACTTCCCCTGGAGCTTTCTGTATTTGCCTTTTACACTTTCGTTCCCCCCCCCCGCCAAGGTTTTGCTTAGTTTTGTTCAATTTCGTTGCTACCCCCACCCTATTATCTCCGTGTGCACTTATCCTGTTTCCAGAGTGGATCCCTGTCCCTAGAGCCTAGCAGTGCCTACGTTTCTGTCATTTGTAGGAAAATGATAGAAATAATGAGTGCCAAGAGGAAGGCAGACGGAATAGTCGTGTGGCCCAAAGCTTCAACCAGGCATCTGTGAATGAGTTACAAGATAACTCCTTAGGAGTTTTCTCCGCCCCCCCCCACCCCCACCCCCTTAGCATTCTCAGTAACATGCATTGTGAAATCAGTATTTAGTGACTCTGAAGAGACATGTGTCACATTGTCGTTCTGGTCAGTTTGTACATCTCATGAGGAAAGGGGTGTTTGCTCTGTTTGCACAAAGTTCTGAGACTTTTCAAGCTATCGAGCCACTCAGGGTCTCTTTGGCTCCGGCTTCCTCTGTGGCAGCTTCTCTCTTCACGCTGCCGAATTACAGCCATGTGTGCCTCCTTTCGGTTGCCAGAGGCCGCCGAACCTTCTTCCCTGTTAGCCTCTACCTGGAAGTCTCCAAAGCTCCATTCACCTCACCTGCCCTAGACCTGCCTCCTACTCATTCTTTAGGTGTCCAGGCAAAGGTCACTGCCTCTAAAAGACCTTCTGTGATGCTCCAACGTGGATTGGGAGTCCCTGTCCTGGCCACTTACGTACGTCCGCATAGCACCTGTTTTTCTATAATGCAAGGCCTGTTTACTTGTTGGTATTCTCCATTAGACTGAACGCCTTGAGAGTCCTTGCCGTCTTTCTGTTTCATTGGCCAGCTCTGCTGTGGCTCCTGTCATAAGGTCGATTCTCCAGAAACATTTGTCAGTCTAGCACACATCTAGATCGTACCAGATCGCTCCGGTGGTGTGAGCCCAAGAATGGGAAAATGAAAGCTGGATAGAGTAAATGGTGATTCGTGCTAGCAGTGTAATTCTGGCCCTGACCTTTGACTCTGTTTGAAAATCTTTCTTGCTAGATGCCAGTGGAAGCAGCAGCTGTTACAGAGCTGTTAGGGGTGTGGCCATTTCTGCTCCCAAAGCCAAAACTGTTTCCTGGGGTAGCTTTGGCTTTACTGCTGCTGACTCCCTCGATAAGTTTGTATTTTTTCCACGTCAAGAATGACGAAGGACTAGGGAGGAAAAAGGGAGGTGAGAGAGAGCCTAGGATTGTAATTGTGTGTTATTGGCGTAGGCATCGGGATTGGGATTTGGGGGGTATTGGGGTCCAGAGGAAAGCTAGAAAGCAGAGAAGTTACCTTCCCCCCCCGCCCCCCCGCCGCAGCCAAGAGTGATATTCTGTGTGTGAGTGGCTCGCCCATTGTGTCTGTTACGGATGCACAGAGTTCTGAATGGTGTCTTGCGAGGAAATATTCTCTTCCGAACAATGAGGACCTCGTGAGTCACCCCACCGTGAGGTTCTGTGGGATGGACATGTGGGAGAATTCGTAATGGGTAGAAGAAGTGAGTTCTCATGATGCAGTTTGTGGACAATGGGTGCATGAGTCTGTTTCGGAAGATGGTTTGTGTATCACAGGCGCGAGGACGATGCAGTGGTCTCTTGAGTGGGGTATCCCAAAGAAGAGAATTACGATGGTTGATTCATGCGTTCAAGAGACCCTTATCGAGCCCAAATTATGTGCCGTTGTGGAAAGTAGAAAAGAATCCAAGTGAATACAAACGCAGCTTCTGCCCTGAAGGGGCTCCACAGACTTGTGGAAGAGGTAGGCAAGCAAAAATGATTATACACCGTGAGGTAAGTCCTCCTTACAGAGGGATGGCGAACACACTAAGGGAAACTCTACTCTTACTGGAAGGAGAGAGGTAACACAACACAACAAAACAAAAAAAAAGAAACGGGAGAAAATTTGACCAGAGCCTTTCCCCTCCATCTTTCAACACTCTTTCAAACTTCTGCTGTATTGAGTAGGTCCCCCTTTTTTTTTTTTTTTTTTTTAATATTTATTTTTGAGAGAAAGGGTAGACAGAACATGAGCGGGGGAGAGGCAGAGAGAGAGGGAAACACAGAATCCGAAGCAGGCTCCAGGCTCCGATATGTCAGCACAGAGCCTGACGCGGGCCTCAAACCCACGAACCGAGAGATCCTGACCTGAGCCGAAGTCAGACACCTAACCCAGTGAGCCACCCAGGTGCCCCGTAGGTCTCTTTTGATTGTCAGTAAACCCACCTCGAGGGGCGCCTGGGTGGCTCAGTTGGCTGAATATCCTGCTCTTGATTTCAGCTCAGGTCATGATCTCACAGTTCCTGGGATGAAGCCCCGCCCACGTCAAGCTCTGTGCCAGTGGTGCGGAGCCTGCTTGGGATTTTCTGTCTCTGCCCCTTCCCCGCTCTCTGTCTCGATGACGAAAAAAGAAAAAAACACACAAAACCAAACCGACTGGAATTGTTATGAGCCAAGCTGCGAATTTGATTGGCTCCTATGTGAGGAAAAGAGTCCAAAAGCAATATAGTTGCAGCCAGGGCTGGATGCAGGGGTTCCACTCTTTAGGTAAGCTGTGTCACAAGGAGGAATCGCCCCCCACCCCACCCCTCCACCCCCCGGCTTCCAACATCTTCAGTTCAAGTCCCAGAGGGACAAAGAATACCTTTCACTGTGGCCAGAGCCCCAGGATTGACTGTGAAGGTATCTGATGGGGTCAGTGGCCTTTCCCTGGGCATGGAAATGGAGTCAGCCCCACCCCAGCCACAGGGGCCTAGAATGGGAGAGTGCCGAGCCCCCTCCCCCCCGCAAGGTAACCCAGCAGGAGGCAGGAAGTGTGGTCTTTTCTAGTCCTGCTAAAAGGAAAGAAAGAGCTTCTTGGAAATCCGGGACGCAGAGAATCCAGTAGCTGCGGATGGCCGTTGGCGTGGAGGGTGTGGAGGAAGGGGTGCACCGAGGTGAGGAACCTGAGCGTTTGGTCGTGAGGTCGATGAGTCCGGGAGGACAGGAATCTGGGGGCCTCATAGCAGAGTCGAGTACGCGGGTGAGGCTCTGGAAGGGAGTGTCTCTTTGGATGTGGGATTCTGCCGAGATCGAAGCTCTCCCTGGAGGCCTGAATGTTCTCCTAGATAGTAGCCTTTACGTAAGTCAGGGTTGCACACTCCAAGCCTCAGGGGGCCGGGCTAATAAGAATGAATAAAGAAAATAAGAGCGACCTAGACCAGGTGAGGGCCGTGGGGGACCCGACGGTGCCTGTCTCACCAAAGGGCCGCGTGAGAATCTGGGCCCGCCGTCGGGCCCGACCTTTGGAGTTGTTGAGAAAGGCCCAACTCCTTCTGGATTTTCATGAAGATTAGGTGGCATTTAATGCCAATTGAAAACAACCACCAGGACCCTGAGCGGGACTAAACAAAATACATCTGTGGCCACAGTTGGTCTGTGGGTCCCCAGCGGGCAGTTGCTTGTGTAAAAGGTTGGGGAGGTGGAGATTCCTGTGGTGACTTTTTTCTCCTTTTCCTCCTGCACCCCACCCTCCGATGACTACCTTCCGAGTTCTTGGGTTTGTCGACGAGCTCGTCCTTTCCTTTACAGAAACGTTTCAGAGATCCGAGAGTAGCAATCATCACTACTTGTCTCCTGGTTTGGTTTACCAAGCGCTGTACCGAACCACCTGGCCTGGTCTCACCTGCTGGCGCTTGTTATCATTTCTGGTTTAGAGAGAAGAAAAATGACCTGCCGTTGTCTGCCCGGCCAGCGAGTGGCCGAGGCAGGACTTGGGGCCAGGGTGTGACTCCGGACCCCGTGTGTTTCCGACTGTAGACACTGGGCCGGCTGCCCGCCAGGGAAGGGTTCGTGTGGATGAAATGTCTTTGGTGCTTGCTGACTTGCTGGGCTAGATGCTTTTGAGTCAAGTCTCTCACGGCCTTCTCCACAGCAACTCCCAGAGGTGATGTGCTTTATTCCTGGTTTCATGATGAGGAAGCGAGGCCTCAGAGAGGTCATCGGGCTAGTTAAGAAGAGCGCTGCCGTTCATCAGAAACCGGGGTTCTGCTTCCAAAGCAGATAGGAGTCCTTCCTTCACGCAGGCAACTCTTTGTTTCAGAGACCCCGTGTTAGAATGCTGTGTGACGACGCTTCCACAAAATCCTGGAAGCTAGGGGTTGGATGTTGCTCTCGTCCGGGGGCTCCTGCCAGGGATGGCCCCCGGGGGGACATTTGGCAATGGCCGGAGACAAACGTTTTTGTGTTTTGTCGTGACTTGGCTCGGGCGTGGGGTGCTCCTGGCATCTGGCGACACAGGCCGGGGATGCTGCTGACCAGCCTACACCGCCCAGGACAGCCTCGCCGCACAGAATTCTCTGGTCCCAAATGTCAAGAGTGGTGAGGTTGGTTGGGAAAGCCTGGTGGAGTCCTTTGAGATTCTGGACACGTGAATCGTGACAACCAAAGGTCCGTGACGTTTGCCTGCAGGGTGAAGGTGCGTTCCGTTTGGTCTGTTTCTTACGTGTGGAAGCATTTCTGACCATCGTTGGCCCGTACTGAACACTCGGGAGTTTTCACGTGGAAACCTGGGCTTCCTGCTGCTTCTCCAATGTTGCAAGACCTAGCGAAGCCTGGCATCGCGCCCTCGCGCAAGGACACGTCGTCGTAGCTGTAGCTGCAGCCGCGTAGGTGCTGTCCCGTCCGGGTGGGGCATCGACCGTCCAGTGTGCCCGGGTCCCTACCTGGCTTGTCCTGCTGTGGTACGTTCCTTGCGGACCCCTCCCTGCTCACGGATCTCTCAAGGACCTTCTCCAGGAGCAGCGGAGTCTCTGCCTCGCGAGGTAGCCCGTTGCGTTAGGGGCAACGCGAGTCAAAGGCATCTCTGCCCGTGAGTCCCAGGGGAGTCCTCCGGTGCCACGACGCCTGCGTCTCTCTACCGCGAGACGGCCCTTTCTGTATTCGGCGTCGCAAACCGCACACCGTGTCCTCGCTCTCTCAGCGGTAACATTCTCCACCCCTCACCTATTCTACACCCTGACTTCCTCCGCCTTTTCCAGGGGAGGTGGCTGTGCTTGGTTCGCTTCGGTCTGGGTGGATCCCGTCCAGCCTCTGCATAGAGCAGAGGAGGAAAGGAATGTGTTCTCCCCGCGACTTCTGAATCCGAGCTTCCGTGGCCTGGTCATCCACTTTACCTCCTGTGAAATCAAGCAGGGTTGTTTATAGGTGCGTGAAGAAAGCCCACGGTTCACTGAACCAGAATGAACCCTAAACAGATGTGGTCACGTGTGGCCTTATGGCGTTGGTTTTACACGTGAAGGCAGCATGGTATTCTAAGAGGAAATGATGTCTGTGGTCGTGGTTCCCAGTGTGTCCACGGCAGCCCCCTGCCCCTGAGATTGGACACGGGTGTATGGGATAGGGTCCCAGAGTCAGTACGCACACCACGCAGTCTTGTCGGACTGGCGATGTCTGGCCTTTATCATTCTGTTTCTGTGTCTCAAGTGTAGGCAGATGCCCTCGTAATCAATCCAAGTATAGATCCACGTACAAATATCATTACGCTCCTACCTGCCGTGTGTGTCTATTTGCTTCAACGTGGATGTGAAAAGTACAGCAGGCCCACGGTCCTTTTTCCAAAACCCTAGGGGCCAGATGCGTTTTGGAATTCAGACGTTTTCAGGTTTTATTTCATTTTTTTTTAATTTCTTTTTTTTTTCTTTTTCTTTTGTTTTACGTTTATTGGTTTTTGAGACAGAGAGAGACTGAGCATGAACGGGGGAGGGTCAGAGAGAGGGAGACACACAACCCGAAACAGGCTCCAGGCTCTGAGCCGTCAGCACAGGGCCCGTCGCCGGGCTCGAACTCAAGGACCGCGAGCGAGATCGTGACCCGAGCCGAAGTGGGACGCTCAACCGACCGAGCCAGCCAGGTGCCCCATAAGTAGCCACTGTTTTCAGTTATATTTCTATCCGTAGAAACCCTGCTACCCTTAAAACACCTGGGATCCCAACAAATTTAAAGACGGTAAATATTTTGCTCTTTCTTCTAGATTTGGCTGATAGGTTCTGTTCAGCGCCGGTTTCAATGTCCTCTCAGCCACCTTTCCCTTGACCTTGAAGGGGACATGTTTTACCTTGTTATGCACAGGGCACCCAAACCCTTCTGCTATCACATGTCATCTTTGCAGGCAGGCAGGATCTTCACTTACCGGGAGCACAGGTATGACCTCGCATGTCTGACATCCTACCGTGAGGACATTTGTCGGACACGTTTGTTGAGGACATACGAGTCTCAAATCTTTGCGTATGTTGGGGGTTCTGGAGGCAACATATTCCTTGTTGATAAATTTTACGTCAGCCCATTTATGCTGTGACTTGTAAATCAGACCACATGGAGTGGGCCTCCACCCAAACAAAGCGGTTGGGGAATACTCTCCTCCCATGTAGACAAATATATGTATACGTCTTCCTTTGGCCACAGCCTCCAAACCCACCAGTGTCTACCCTGGTCAGAAGTAACCACTGTTTTGGGGTGCCTTGGTGGCTCGGTCAAGTGTAAGCGTCTGACTTTGGCTCAGGTTGTGGTCTCGTGCCTTGCGAACTTGTGGCTCGTGACCTCTCAGCTCTTGAGTTCAAGCCCCCCCTCTGTCAGCGCAGAACCTGCTTCAGGTCCTCTTTCTCCCTCTCTCTCATTCACTCTCTCTCTCTCTCTGCCCCTCCCCCATTTTCACTCTCAAACAAGAAAAATAAACATCAAAAAATTGTTGCAAACAAGAGAAGTAGCCAGTTTTTTTTTAATTAAAAAAAAAATTTTTTTAACGTGTATTCATTTTTGCGAGACAGAGACAGAGCATGGGCGGGGAAGGGGCAGAGAGAGAGAGGGAGACACAGGATCTGAAGCAGGCTCCAGGCTTCCAGCTGTCTGCACGGAACCGGACGCGGGGCTCAAACTCACAAACTGCCAGATCATGACCTGAGCCGAAGTTGGACGCTCAACCGACGGAGCCACCCAGGCGCCCCTAAATGTTTTTTTATGTTTATTCATTTTTGAAAGACAGAGAGCACAAGCAGGGGTGGGGCGGAGAGAGAGGGGGACACAGAATCCGAAGCAGGCTCCAAGCTCCGAGCCGGCAGCACAGAGCCCAGCGCGCAGCTACAAGTCAGGAACCGCGAGATCACGAACCGCCGCCCCCTCCCACCGGTGCGCGGCCTAGCCGGGGCCGGGAGTCGGGATCCGCGGTGGCGCCGGGACGCGGGGCTCCGCGAGCTCGGCGGAGCGGGCGGGGAGGGGGGCGGAGGGGTCTCGGGCGGCGGGGAGCCAGGCCGCGCGCCGCGCCCGAGCCAGGCGCTCCTCTACCAGCCCGGCCCCGCGCGGCCCCCCCCCCCCCGGCCCCGGCGGGCTGAGCCGCTGGAAGTGACGCGCGGTGAGGGCGGGGCTCCGGCCCGGGAGCAGACGCCGCCGCCGCCGCCGCAGACACCGCCGCCTCAGACGCCGCTCAGCCGCCGAAGCAGCCGCCGCCGCCGCACCCGCCGCCGAAACAGCCGCCGCAGCCGCCGCAGTACGACCCGCAGCCGGCGCGGCCGCCGCCGCCGCTCAGCCGCCGCAGCCGCCGCAGTAGCAGCCGCAGCCGGCGCAGTAGCAGCCGCAGCAGGCGAGGCCGCCGCCGCCGCCTCTCAGCCGCCGCAGCCGCCGCAGTAGCAGCCGCAGCAGCCGCAGCCGCCGCCGCTCAGCCGCCGCAGCCGCCGCAGTAGCAGCCGCAGCCGGCGCAGCCGCCGCAGCCGCCGCAGTAGCAGCCGCAGCCGGCGTGGCCGCCGCCGCCGCTGCCGCTCAGCCGCCGCAGTAGCAGCCGCCGCAGTAGCAGCCGCAGCCGCTCAGCCGCCGCAGCCGCCGCAGTAGCAGCCGCAGCCGGCACAGCCGCCGCCGCAGCAGCAGCCGCAGGCGTAGCAGCAAGCCGCGGCCGCCGCCGCTGCCGCCGCTGCCGCCTCGGCCCGGAAGCGAAGTAGCCGCGCAAGGCCCGAGCCCCGCGGGCCGCCGCTGCCGCTGCCCTTGAACCGCGTGAAGCAGCTCGCCAAGCAGACCGTGGGCAGGTGAGTGAGCCGTGCCGGGCCGGCCGGGAGCGCGCGGGCCGGGGAACGGGGGTCGGGGTCGTGGCTGGGGCCGAGGCGGGCCCGCTGCCCCGCGGGGCCCCGCGCTCAGGCCCGGCCGCCCGCCGGGTCCGCTGCGGGCCAGGGACGAGGGCTGCGCCACGCAGCGGCCTGTCGCCCAGCTCAGGGCCGCCGCCTGAGCCCCCGGGAACGGTGGGGCGGGCCGGCCTCCCGGGACGCCCCCCGCGCGGGTCCCCGCCGCCCATTGTCCCGGCCCCGCTGAGCATCGTCCTCTGGGGTCTGGACCCAAGCTTTCCCCGGGCCTCCCCCCGTCTCCCGGGGCTTTGCCTTGGGCGAAAACTCGGCTAACCGGTGTGCCCGAGGCCGGGCGGGCGCGGTGCTCTGGGGGGCGGCATTCTCAGCCTTTCCGGGTCGCCCGGCCGCTGCCCACCGACCGTCCACCTCCAAGTGCCTGAGGGCAGTCAATAAGTAAGGGGCGATCAGAGCCCATCGGAGCCGCTTAGTGAGACTCAGGACTCCCTTGGAGGCACTTTGGAGGGTGTGCCGTCTCCCAACCGTGGCCCCTGTGGTTGCTCAAGTTCTTGACCTGTAGACATTTGGAACCGGGAGGAAAGAATTGTGGAAAGGCCTTGGGCAAATGGAAAAACAAAAAGAGGAGGGGCTCTCAAAACAGCTTTTCTCACTTTGGATTGGGGAGCAAATCCTTCTCCAGGTTTCTCTGGTATCGCTTTAATGCTTGACAGGAAACGATCGATTATGAAATGACAGAAGAGACCGGACTTTGTAGTGGTTTTGAGAGCCTCTGGAGGTTGATCATCGTGTGCTGTGTTCTCTGGGGTAAATCTTTCAAGGTCTTTCAGGGCAGTGAGCTGTCCTGTCCCCGCTGACTGTTTATTCTGAGAAGGGGTATGAAAGTGTGACTTTTACATCGCTTTTTCTTCGTCTTTGTTTTCAACAGTTGAGTAAAAGGGGGCGTTTGGTTTGGCCACAGCACGTGGGGACGCTTCTTTTCTGTGTGTGTCTGAAAATACTTTTACTTCCCCTGGAGCTTTCTGTATTTGCCTTTTACACTTTCGTTCCCCCCCCCCCCCGCCAAGGTTTTGCTTAGTTTTGTTCAATTTCGTTGCTACCCCCACCCTATTATCTCCGTGTGCACTTATCCTGTTTCCAGAGTGGATCCCTGTCCCTAGAGCCTAGCAGTGCCTACGTTTCTGTCATTTGTAGGAAAATGATAGAAATAATGAGTGCCAAGAGGAAGGCAGACGGAATAGTCGTGTGGCCCAAAGCTTCAACCAGGCATCTGTGAATGAGTTACAAGATAACTCCTTAGGAGTTTTCTCCGCCCCCCCCCACCCCCACCCCCTTAGCATTCTCAGTAACATGCATTGTGAAATCAGTATTTAGTGACGCTGAAGAGACATGTGTCACATTGTCGTTCTGGTCAGTTTGTACATCTCATGAGGAAAGGGGTGTTTGCTCTGTTTGCACAAAGTTCTGAGACTTTTCAAGCTATCGAGCCACTCAGGGTCTCTTTGGCTCCGGCTTCCTCTGTGGCAGCTTCTCTCTTCACGCTGCCGAATTACAGCCATGTGTGCCTCCTTTCGGTTGCCAGAGGCCGCCGAACCTTCTTCCCTGTTAGCCTCTACCTGGAAGTCTCCAAAGCTCCATTCACCTCACCTGCCCTAGACCTGCCTCCTACTCATTCTTTCGGTGTCCAGGCAAAGGTCACTGCCTCTAAAAGACCTTCTGTGATGCTCCAACGTGGATTGGGAGTCCCTGTCCTGGCCACTTACGTACGTCCGCATAGCACCTGTTTTTCTATAATGCAAGGCCTGTTTACTTGTTGGTATTCTCCATTAGACTGAACGCCTTGAGAGTCCTTGCCGTCTTTCTGTTTCATTGGCCAGCTCTGCTGTGGCTCCTGTCATAAGGTCGATTCTCCAGAAACATTTGTCAGTCTGGCACACATCTAGATCGTACCAGATCGCTCCGGTGGTGTGAGCCCAAGAATGGGAAAATGAAAGCTGGATAGAGTAAATGGTGATTCGTGCTAGCAGTGTAATTCTGGCCCTGACCTTTGACTCTGTTTGAAAATCTTTCTTGCTAGATGCCAGTGGAAGCCGCAGCTGTTACAGAGCTATTAGGGGTGTGGCCATTTCTGCTCCCAAAGCCAAAACTGTTTCCTGGGGAAGCTTTGGCTTTACTGCTGCTGACTCCCTCGATAAGTTTGTATTTTTTCCACGTCAAGAATGACGAAGGACTAGGGAGGAAAAAGGGAGGTGAGAGAGAGCCTAGGATTGTAATTGTGTGTTATTGGCGTAGGCATCGGGATTGGGATTTGGGGGGTATTGGGGTCCAGAGGAAAGCTAGAAAGCAGAGAAGTTACCTTCCCCCCCCCGCCCCCCCGCCGCAGCCAAGAGTGATATTCTGTGTGTGAGTGGCTCGCCCATTGTGTCTGTTACGGATGCACAGAGTTCTGAATGGTGTCTTGCGAGGAAATATTCTCTTCCGAACAATGAGGACCTCGTGAGTCACCCCACCGTGAGGTTCTGTGGGATGGACATGTGGGAGAATTCGTAATGGGTAGAAGAAGTGAGTTCTCATGATGCAGTTTGTGGACAATGGGTGCATGAGTCTGTTTCGGAAGATGGTTTGTGTATCACAGGCGCGAGGACGATGCAGTGGTCTCTTGAGTGGGGTATCCCAAAGAAGAGAATTACGATGGTTGATTCATGCGTTCAAGAGACCCTTATCGAGCCCAAATTATGTGCCGTTGAGGAAAGTAGAAAAGAATCCAAGTGAATACAAACGCAGCTTCTGCCCTGAAGGGGCTCCACAGACTTGTGGAAGAGGTAGGCAAGCAAAAATGATTATACACCGTGAGGTAAGTCCTCCTTACAGAGGGATGGCGAACACACTAAGGGAAACTCTACTCTTACTGGAAGGAGAGAGGTAACACAACACAACAAAACAAAAAAAAGAAACGGGAGAAAATTTGACCAGAGCCTTTCCCCTCCATCTTTCAACACTCTTTCAAACTTCTGCTGTATTGAGTAGGTCCCCTTTTTTTTTTTTTTTTTTTTTAATATTTATTTTTGAGAGAAAGGGTAGACAGAACATGAGCGGGGGAGAGGCAGAGAGAGAGGGAAACACAGAATCCGAAGCAGGCTCCAGGCTCCGATATGTCAGCACAGAGCCTGACGCGGGCCTCAAACCCACGAACCGAGAGATCCTGACCTGAGCCGAAGTCAGACACCTAACCCAGTGAGCCACCCAGGTGCCCCGTAGGTCTCTTTTGATTGTCAGTAAACCCACCTCGAGGGGCGCCTGGGTGGCTCAGTTGGCTGAATATCCTGCTCTTGATTTCAGCTCAGGTCATGATCTCACAGTTCCTGGGATGAAGCCCCGCCCACGTCAAGCTCTGTGCCAGTGGTGCGGAGCCTGCTTGGGATTTTCTGTCTCTGCCCCTTCCCCGCTCTCTGTCTCGATGACGAAAAAAGAAAAAAACACACAAAACCAAACCGACTGGAATTGTTATGAGCCAAGCTGCGAATTTGATTGGCTCCTATGTGAGGAAAAGAGTCCAAAAGCAATATAGTTGCAGCCAGGGCTGGATGCAGGGGTTCCACTCTTTAGGTAAGCTGTGTCACAAGGAGGAATCGCCCCCCACCCCACCCCTCCACCCCCCGGCTTCCAACATCTTCAGTTCAAGTCCCAGAGGGACAAAGAATACCTTTCACTGTGGCCAGAGCCCCAGGATTGACTGTGAAGGTATCTGATGGGGTCAGTGGCCTTTCCCTGGGCATGGAAATGGAGTCAGCCCCACCCCAGCCACAGGGGCCTAGAATGGGAGAGTGCCGAGCCCCCTCCCCCCCCCCCCCCCCCCGCAAGGTAACCCAGCAGGAGGCAGGAAGTGTGGTCTTTTCTAGTCCTGCTAAAAGGAAAGAAAGAGCTTCTTGGAAATCCGGGACGCAGAGAATCCAGTAGCTGCGGATGGCCGTTGGCGTGGAGGGTGTGGAGGAAGGGGTGCACCGAGGTGAGGAACCTGAGCGTTTGGTCGTGAGGTCGATGAGTCCGGGAGGACAGGAATCTGGGGGCCTCATAGCAGAGTCGAGTACGCGGGTGAGGCTCTGGAAGGGAGTGTCTCTTTGGATGTGGGATTCTGCCGAGATCGAAGCTCTCCCTGGAGGCCTGAATGTTCTCCTAGATAGTAGCCTTTACGTAAGTCAGGGTTGCACACTCCAAGCCTCAGGGGGCCGGGCTAATAAGAATGAATAAAGAAAATAAGAGCGACCTAGACCAGGTGAGGGCCGTGGGGGACCCGACGGTGCCTGTCTCACCAAAGGGCCGCGTGAGAATCTGGGCCCGCCGTCGGGCCCGACCTTTGGAGTTGTTGAGAAAGGCCCAACTCCTTCTGGATTTTCATGAAGATTAGGTGGCATTTAATGCCAATTGAAAACAACCACCAGGACCCTGAGCGGGACTAAACAAAATACATCTGTGGCCACAGTTGGTCTGTGGGTCCCCAGCGGGCAGTTGCTTGTGTAAAAGGTTGGGGAGGTGGAGATTCCTGTGGTGACTTTTTTCTCCTTTTCCTCCTGCACCCCACCCTCCGATGACTACCTTCCGAGTTCTTGGGTTTGTCGACGAGCTCGTCCTTTCCTTTACAGAAACGTTTCAGAGATCCGAGAGTAGCAATCATCACTACTTGTCTCCTGGTTTGGTTTACCAAGCGCTGTACCGAACCACCTGGCCTGGTCTCACCTGCTGGCGCTTGTTATCATTTCTGGTTTAGAGAGAAGAAAAATGACCTGCCGTTGTCTGCCCGGCCAGCGAGTGGCCGAGGCAGGACTTGGGGCCAGGGTGTGACTCCGGACCCCGTGTGTTTCCGACTGTAGACACTGGGCCGGCTGCCCGCCAGGGAAGGGTTCGTGTGGATGAAATGTCTTTGGTGCTTGCTGACTTGCTGGGCTAGATGCTTTTGAGTCAAGTCTCTCACTGCCTTCTCCACAGCAACTCCCAGAGGTGATGTGCTTTATTCCTGGTTTCATGATGAGGAAGCGAGGCCTCAGAGAGGTCATCGGGCTAGTTAAGAAGAGCGCTGCCGTTCATCAGAAACCGGGGTTCTGCTTCCAAAGCAGATAGGAGTCCTTCCTTCACGCAGGCAACTCTTTGTTTCAGAGACCCCGTGTTAGAATGCTGTGTGACGACGCTTCCACAAAATCCTGGAAGCTAGGGGTTGGATGTTGCTCTCGTCCGGGGGCTCCTGCCAGGGATGGCCCCCGGGGGGACATTTGGCAATGGCCGGAGACAAACGTTTTTGTGTTTTGTCGTGACTTGGCTCGGGCGTGGGGTGCTCCTGGCATCTGGCGACACAGGCCGGGGATGCTGCTGACCAGCCTACACCGCCCAGGACAGCCTCGCCGCACAGAATTCTCTGGTCCCAAATGTCAAGAGTGGTGAGGTTGGTTGGGAAAGCCTGGTGGAGTCCTTTGAGATTCTGGACACGTGAATCGTGACAACCAAAGGTCCGTGACGTTTGCCTGCAGGGTGAAGGTGCGTTCCGTTTGGTCTCTTTCTTACGTGTGGAAGCATTTCTGACCATCGTTGGCCCGTACTGAACACTCGGGAGTTTTCACGTGGAAACCTGGGCTTCCTGCTGCTTCTCCAATGTTGCAAGACCTAGCGAAGCCTGGCATCGCGCCCTCGCGCAAGGACACGTCGTCGTAGCTGTAGCTGCAGCCGCGTAGGTGCTGTCCCGTCCGGGTGGGGCATCGACCGTCCAGTGTGCCCGGGTCCCTACCTGGCTTGTCCTGCTGTGGTACGTTCCTTGCGGACCCCTCCCTGCTCACGGATCTCTCAAGGACCTTCTCCAGGAGCAGCGGAGTCTCTGCCTCGCGAGGTAGCCCGTTGCGTTAGGGGCAACGCGAGTCAAAGGCATCTCTGCCCGTGAGTCCCAGGGGAGTCCTCCGGTGCCACGACGCCTGCGTCTCTCTACCGCGAGACGGCCCTTTCTGTATTCGGCGTCGCAAACCGCACACCGTGTCCTCGCTCTCTCAGCGGTAACATTCTCCACCCCTCACCTATTCTACACCCTGACTTCCTCCGCCTTTTCCAGGGGAGGTGGCTGTGCTTGGTTCGCTTCGGTCTGGG
The DNA here is from genome assembly GCF_028018385.1 of Neofelis nebulosa. Classification (NCBI taxonomy): domain Eukaryota; kingdom Metazoa; phylum Chordata; class Mammalia; order Carnivora; family Felidae; genus Neofelis; species Neofelis nebulosa. Next base: position 20,001,597 of record NC_080799.1, on the reverse strand, counting down.
TGGATCCCGTCCAGCCTCTGCATAGAGCAGAGGAGGAAAGGAATGTGTTCTCCCCGCGACTTCTGAATCCGAGCTTCCGTGGCCTGGTCATCCACTTTACCTCCTGTGAAATCAAGCAGGGTTGTTTATAGGTGCGTGAAGAAAGCCCACGGTTCACTGAACCAGAATGAACCCTAAACAGATGTGGTCACGTGTGGCCTTATGGCGTTGGTTTTACACGTGAAGGCAGCATGGTATTCTAAGAGGAAATGATGTCTGTGGTCGTGGTTCCCAGTGTGTCCACGGCAGCCCCCTGCCCCTGAGATTGGACACGGGTGTATGGGATAGGGTCCCAGAGTCAGTACGCACACCACGCAGTCTTGTCGGACTGGCGATGTCTGGCCTTTATCATTCTGTTTCTGTGTCTCAAGTGTAGGCAGATGCCCTCGTAATCAATCCAAGTATAGATCCACGTACAAATATCATTACGCTCCTACCTGCCGTGTGTGTCTATTTGCTTCAACGTGGATGTGAAAAGTACAGCAGGCCCACGGTCCTTTTTCCAAAACCCTAGGGGCCAGATGCGTTTTGGAATTCAGACGTTTTCAGGTTTTATTTCATTTTTTTTTAATTTCTTTTTTTTTTCTTTTTCTTTTGTTTTACGTTTATTGGTTTTTGAGACAGAGAGAGACTGAGCATGAACGGGGGAGGGTCAGAGAGAGGGAGACACACAACCCGAAACAGGCTCCAGGCTCTGAGCCGTCAGCACAGGGCCCGTCGCCGGGCTCGAACTCAAGGACCGCGAGCGAGATCGTGACCCGAGCCGAAGTGGGACGCTCAACCGACCGAGCCAGCCAGGTGCCCCATAAGTAGCCACTGTTTTCAGTTATATTTCTATCCGTAGAAACCCTGCTACCCTTAAAACACCTGGGATCCCAACAAATTTAAAGACGGTAAATATTTTGCTCTTTCTTCTAGATTTGGCTGATAGGTTCTGTTCAGCGCCGGTTTCAATGTCCTCTCAGCCACCTTTCCCTTGACCTTGAAGGGGACATGTTTTACCTTGTTATGCACAGGGCACCCAAACCCTTCTGCTATCACATGTCATCTTTGCAGGCAGGCAGGATCTTCACTTACCGGGAGCACAGGTATGACCTCGCATGTCTGACATCCTACCGTGAGGACATTTGTCGGACACGTTTGTTGAGGACATACGAGTCTCAAATCTTTGCGTATGTTGGGGGTTCTGGAGGCAACATATTCCTTGTTGATAAATTTTACGTCAGCCCATTTATGCTGTGACTTGTAAATCAGACCACATGGAGTGGGCCTCCACCCAAACAAAGCGGTTGGGGAATACTCTCCTCCCATGTAGACAAATATATGTATACGTCTTCCTTTGGCCACAGCCTCCAAACCCACCAGTGTCTACCCTGGTCAGAAGTAACCACTGTTTTGGGGTGCCTTGGTGGCTCGGTCAAGTGTAAGCGTCTGACTTTGGCTCAGGTTGTGGTCTCGTGCCTTGCGAACTTGTGGCTCGTGACCTCTCAGCTCTTGAGTTCAAGCCCCCCCTCTGTCAGCGCAGAACCTGCTTCAGGTCCTCTTTCTCCCTCTCTCTCATTCACTCTCTCTCTCTCTCTGCCCCTCCCCCATTTTCACTCTCAAACAAGAAAAATAAACATCAAAAAATTGTTGCAAACAAGAGAAGTAGCCAGTTTTTTTTTAATTAAAAAAAAAATTTTTTTAACGTGTATTCATTTTTGCGAGACAGAGACAGAGCATGGGCGGGGAAGGGGCAGAGAGAGAGAGGGAGACACAGGATCTGAAGCAGGCTCCAGGCTTCCAGCTGTCTGCACGGAACCGGACGCGGGGCTCAAACTCACAAACTGCCAGATCATGACCTGAGCCGAAGTTGGACGCTCAACCGACGGAGCCACCCAGGCGCCCCTAAATGTTTTTTTATGTTTATTCATTTTTGAAAGACAGAGAGCACAAGCAGGGGTGGGGCGGAGAGAGAGGGGGACACAGAATCCGAAGCAGGCTCCAAGCTCCGAGCCGGCAGCACAGAGCCCAGCGCGCAGCTACAAGTCAGGAACCGCGAGATCACGAACCGCCGCCCCCTCCCACCGGTGCGCGGCCTAGCCGGGGCCGGGAGTCGGGATCCGCGGTGGCGCCGGGACGCGGGGCTCCGCGAGCTCGGCGGAGCGGGCGGGGAGGGGGGCGGAGGGGTCTCGGGCGGCGGGGAGCCAGGCCGCGCGCCGCGCCAGGCGCTCCTCTACCAGCCCGGCCCCGCGCGGCCCCCCCCCCCCCGGCCCCGGCGGGCTGAGCCGCTGGAAGTGACGCGCGGTGAGGGCGGGGCTCCGGCCCGGGAGCAGACGCCGCCGCCGCCGCCGCAGACACCGCCGCCTCAGACGCCGCTCAGCCGCCGAAGCAGCCGCCGCCGCCGCACCCGCCGCCGAAACAGCCGCCGCAGCCGCCGCAGTACGACCCGCAGCCGGCGCGGCCGCCGCCGCCGCTCAGCCGCCGCAGCCGCCGCAGTAGCAGCCGCAGCCGGCGCAGTAGCAGCCGCAGCAGGCGAGGCCGCCGCCGCCGCCGCCTCTCAGCCGCCGCAGCCGCCGCAGTAGCAGCCGCAGCAGCCGCAGCCGCCGCCGCTCAGCCGCCGCAGCCGCCGCAGTAGCAGCCGCAGCCGGCGCAGCCGCCGCAGCCGCCGCAGTAGCAGCCGCAGCCGTCGTGGCCGCCGCCGCCGCTGCCGCTCAGCCGCCGCAGTAGCAGCCGCCGCAGTAGCAGCCGCAGCCGCTCAGCCGCCGCAGCCGCCGCAGTAGCAGCCGCAGCCGGCACAGCCGCCGCCGCAGCAGCAGCCGCAGGCGTAGCAGCAAGCCGCGGCCGCCGCCGCTGCCGCCGCTGCCGCCTCGGCCCGGAAGCGAAGTAGCCGCGCAAGGCCCGAGCCCCGCGGGCCGCCGCTGCCGCTGCCCTTGAACCGCGTGAAGCAGCTCGCCAAGCAGACCGTGGGCAGATGAGTGAGCCGTGCCGGGCCGGCCGGGAGCGCGCGGGCCGGGGAACGGGGGTCGGGGTCGTGGCTGGGGCCGAGGCGGGCCCGCTGCCCCGCGGGGCCCCGCGCTCAGGCCCGGCCGCCCGCCGGGTCCGCTGCGGGCCAGGGACGAGGGCTGCGCCACGCAGCGGCCTGTCGCCCAGCTCAGGGCCGCCGCCTGAGCCCCCGGGAACGGTGGGGCGGGCCGGCCTCCCGGGACGCCCCCCGCGCGGGTCCCCGCCGCCCATTGTCCCGGCCCCGCTGAGCATCGTCCTCTGGGGTCTGGACCCAAGCTTTCCCCGGGCCTCCCCCCGTCTCCCGGGGCTTTGCCTTGGGCGAAAACTCGGCTAACCGGTGTGCCCGAGGCCGGGCGGGCGCGGTGCTCTGGGGGGCGGCATTCTCAGCCTTTCCGGGTCGCCCGGCCGCTGCCCACCGACCGTCCACCTCCAAGTGCCTGAGGGCAGTCAATAAGTAAGGGGCGATCAGAGCCCATCGGAGCCGCTTAGTGAGACTCAGGACTCCCTTGGAGGCACTTTGGAGGGTGTGCCGTCTCCCAACCGTGGCCCCTGTGGTTGCTCAAGTTCTTGACCTGTAGACATTTGGAACCGGGAGGAAAGAATTGTGGAAAGGCCTTGGGCAAATGGAAAAACAAAAAGAGGAGGGGCTCTCAAAACAGCTTTTCTCACTTTGGATTGGGGAGCAAATCCTTCTCCAGGTTTCTCTGGTATCGCTTTAATGCTTGACAGGAAACGATCGATTATGAAATGACAGAAGAGACCGGACTTTGTAGTGGTTTTGAGAGCCTCTGGAGGTTGATCATCGTGTGCTGTGTTCTCTGGGGTAAATCTTTCAAGGTCTTTCAGGGCAGTGAGCTGTCCTGTCCCCGCTGACTGTTTATTCTGAGAAGGGGTATGAAAGTGTGACTTTTACATCGCTTTTTCTTCGTCTTTGTTTTCAACAGTTGAGTAAAAGGGGGCGTTTGGTTTGGCCACAGCACGTGGGGACGCTTCTTTTCTGTGTGTGTCTGAAAATACTTTTACTTCCCCTGGAGCTTTCTGTATTTGCCTTTTACACTTTCGTTCCCCCCCCCCCCGCCAAGGTTTTGCTTAGTTTTGTTCAATTTCGTTGCTACCCCCACCCTATTATCTCCGTGTGCACTTATCCTGTTTCCAGAGTGGATCCCTGTCCCTAGAGCCTAGCAGTGCCTACGTTTCTGTCATTTGTAGGAAAATGATAGAAATAATGAGTGCCAAGAGGAAGGCAGACGGAATAGTCGTGTGGCCCAAAGCTTCAACCAGGCATCTGTGAATGAGTTACAAGATAACTCCTTAGGAGTTTTCTCCGCCCCCCCCCACCCCCACCCCCTTAGCATTCTCAGTAACATGCATTGTGAAATCAGTATTTAGTGACGCTGAAGAGACATGTGTCACATTGTCGTTCTGGTCAGTTTGTACATCTCATGAGGAAAGGGGTGTTTGCTCTGTTTGCACAAAGTTCTGAGACTTTTCAAGCTATCGAGCCACTCAGGGTCTCTTTGGCTCCGGCTTCCTCTGTGGCAGCTTCTCTCTTCACGCTGCCGAATTACAGCCATGTGTGCCTCCTTTCGGTTGCCAGAGGCCGCCGAACCTTCTTCCCTGTTAGCCTCTACCTGGAAGTCTCCAAAGCTCCATTCACCTCACCTGCCCTAGACCTGCCTCCTACTCATTCTTTCGGTGTCCAGGCAAAGGTCACTGCCTCTAAAAGACCTTCTGTGATGCTCCAACGTGGATTGGGAGTCCCTGTCCTGGCCACTTACGTACGTCCGCATAGCACCTGTTTTTCTATAATGCAAGGCCTGTTTACTTGTTGGTATTCTCCATTAGACTGAACGCCTTGAGAGTCCTTGCCGTCTTTCTGTTTCATTGGCCAGCTCTGCTGTGGCTCCTGTCATAAGGTCGATTCTCCAGAAACATTTGTCAGTCTGGCACACATCTAGATCGTACCAGATCGCTCCGGTGGTGTGAGCCCAAGAATGGGAAAATGAAAGCTGGATAGAGTAAATGGTGATTCGTGCTAGCAGTGTAATTCTGGCCCTGACCTTTGACTCTGTTTGAAAATCTTTCTTGCTAGATGCCAGTGGAAGCCGCAGCTGTTACAGAGCTATTAGGGGTGTGGCCATTTCTGCTCCCAAAGCCAAAACTGTTTCCTGGGGAAGCTTTGGCTTTACTGCTGCTGACTCCCTCGATAAGTTTGTATTTTTTCCACGTCAAGAATGACGAAGGACTAGGGAGGAAAAAGGGAGGTGAGAGAGAGCCTAGGATTGTAATTGTGTGTTATTGGCGTAGGCATCGGGATTGGGATTTGGGGGGTATTGGGGTCCAGAGGAAAGCTAGAAAGCAGAGAAGTTACCTTCCCCCCCCCGCCCCCCCGCCGCAGCCAAGAGTGATATTCTGTGTGTGAGTGGCTCGCCCATTGTGTCTGTTACGGATGCACAGAGTTCTGAATGGTGTCTTGCGAGGAAATATTCTCTTCCGAACAATGAGGACCTCGTGAGTCACCCCACCGTGAGGTTCTGTGGGATGGACATGTGGGAGAATTCGTAATGGGTAGAAGAAGTGAGTTCTCATGATGCAGTTTGTGGACAATGGGTGCATGAGTCTGTTTCGGAAGATGGTTTGTGTATCACAGGCGCGAGGACGATGCAGTGGTCTCTTGAGTGGGGTATCCCAAAGAAGAGAATTACGATGGTTGATTCATGCGTTCAAGAGACCCTTATCGAGCCCAAATTATGTGCCGTTGAGGAAAGTAGAAAAGAATCCAAGTGAATACAAACGCAGCTTCTGCCCTGAAGGGGCTCCACAGACTTGTGGAAGAGGTAGGCAAGCAAAAATGATTATACACCGTGAGGTAAGTCCTCCTTACAGAGGGATGGCGAACACACTAAGGGAAACTCTACTCTTACTGGAAGGAGAGAGGTAACACAACACAACAAAACAAAAAAAAGAAACGGGAGAAAATTTGACCAGAGCCTTTCCCCTCCATCTTTCAACACTCTTTCAAACTTCTGCTGTATTGAGTAGGTCCCCTTTTTTTTTTTTTTTTTTTTTTAATATTTATTTTTGAGAGAAAGGGTAGACAGAACATGAGCGGGGGAGAGGCAGAGAGAGAGGGAAACACAGAATCCGAAGCAGGCTCCAGGCTCCGATATGTCAGCACAGAGCCTGACGCGGGCCTCAAACCCACGAACCGAGAGATCCTGACCTGAGCCGAAGTCAGACACCTAACCCAGTGAGCCACCCAGGTGCCCCGTAGGTCTCTTTTGATTGTCAGTAAACCCACCTCGAGGGGCGCCTGGGTGGCTCAGTTGGCTGAATATCCTGCTCTTGATTTCAGCTCAGGTCATGATCTCACAGTTCCTGGGATGAAGCCCCGCCCACGTCAAGCTCTGTGCCAGTGGTGCGGAGCCTGCTTGGGATTTTCTGTCTCTGCCCCTTCCCCGCTCTCTGTCTCGATGACGAAAAAAGAAAAAAACACACAAAACCAAACCGACTGGAATTGTTATGAGCCAAGCTGCGAATTTGATTGGCTCCTATGTGAGGAAAAGAGTCCAAAAGCAATATAGTTGCAGCCAGGGCTGGATGCAGGGGTTCCACTCTTTAGGTAAGCTGTGTCACAAGGAGGAATCGCCCCCCACCCCACCCCTCCACCCCCCGGCTTCCAACATCTTCAGTTCAAGTCCCAGAGGGACAAAGAATACCTTTCACTGTGGCCAGAGCCCCAGGATTGACTGTGAAGGTATCTGATGGGGTCAGTGGCCTTTCCCTGGGCATGGAAATGGAGTCAGCCCCACCCCAGCCACAGGGGCCTAGAATGGGAGAGTGCCGAGCCCCCTCCCCCCCCCCCCCCCCCCCCCGCAAGGTAACCCAGCAGGAGGCAGGAAGTGTGGTCTTTTCTAGTCCTGCTAAAAGGAAAGAAAGAGCTTCTTGGAAATCCGGGACGCAGAGAATCCAGTAGCTGCGGATGGCCGTTGGCGTGGAGGGTGTGGAGGAAGGGGTGCACCGAGGTGAGGAACCTGAGCGTTTGGTCGTGAGGTCGATGAGTCCGGGAGGACAGGAATCTGGGGGCCTCATAGCAGAGTCGAGTACGCGGGTGAGGCTCTGGAAGGGAGTGTCTCTTTGGATGTGGGATTCTGCCGAGATCGAAGCTCTCCCTGGAGGCCTGAATGTTCTCCTAGATAGTAGCCTTTACGTAAGTCAGGGTTGCACACTCCAAGCCTCAGGGGGCCGGGCTAATAAGAATGAATAAAGAAAATAAGAGCGACCTAGACCAGGTGAGGGCCGTGGGGGACCCGACGGTGCCTGTCTCACCAAAGGGCCGCGTGAGAATCTGGGCCCGCCGTCGGGCCCGACCTTTGGAGTTGTTGAGAAAGGCCCAACTCCTTCTGGATTTTCATGAAGATTAGGTGGCATTTAATGCCAATTGAAAACAACCACCAGGACCCTGAGCGGGACTAAACAAAATACATCTGTGGCCACAGTTGGTCTGTGGGTCCCCAGCGGGCAGTTGCTTGTGTAAAAGGTTGGGGAGGTGGAGATTCCTGTGGTGACTTTTTTCTCCTTTTCCTCCTGCACCCCACCCTCCGATGACTACCTTCCGAGTTCTTGGGTTTGTCGACGAGCTCGTCCTTTCCTTTACAGAAACGTTTCAGAGATCCGAGAGTAGCAATCATCACTACTTGTCTCCTGGTTTGGTTTACCAAGCGCTGTACCGAACCACCTGGCCTGGTCTCACCTGCTGGCGCTTGTTATCATTTCTGGTTTAGAGAGAAGAAAAATGACCTGCCGTTGTCTGCCCGGCCAGCGAGTGGCCGAGGCAGGACTTGGGGCCAGGGTGTGACTCCGGACCCCGTGTGTTTCCGACTGTAGACACTGGGCCGGCTGCCCGCCAGGGAAGGGTTCGTGTGGATGAAATGTCTTTGGTGCTTGCTGACTTGCTGGGCTAGATGCTTTTGAGTCAAGTCTCTCACTGCCTTCTCCACAGCAACTCCCAGAGGTGATGTGCTTTATTCCTGGTTTCATGATGAGGAAGCGAGGCCTCAGAGAGGTCATCGGGCTAGTTAAGAAGAGCGCTGCCGTTCATCAGAAACCGGGGTTCTGCTTCCAAAGCAGATAGGAGTCCTTCCTTCACGCAGGCAACTCTTTGTTTCAGAGACCCCGTGTTAGAATGCTGTGTGACGACGCTTCCACAAAATCCTGGAAGCTAGGGGTTGGATGTTGCTCTCGTCCGGGGGCTCCTGCCAGGGATGGCCCCCGGGGGGACATTTGGCAATGGCCGGAGACAAACGTTTTTGTGTTTTGTCGTGACTTGGCTCGGGCGTGGGGTGCTCCTGGCATCTGGCGACACAGGCCGGGGATGCTGCTGACCAGCCTACACCGCCCAGGACAGCCTCGCCGCACAGAATTCTCTGGTCCCAAATGTCAAGAGTGGTGAGGTTGGTTGGGAAAGCCTGGTGGAGTCCTTTGAGATTCTGGACACGTGAATCGTGACAACCAAAGGTCCGTGACGTTTGCCTGCAGGGTGAAGGTGCGTTCCGTTTGGTCTCTTTCTTACGTGTGGAAGCATTTCTGACCATCGTTGGCCCGTACTGAACACTCGGGAGTTTTCACGTGGAAACCTGGGCTTCCTGCTGCTTCTCCAATGTTGCAAGACCTAGCGAAGCCTGGCATCGCGCCCTCGCGCAAGGACACGTCGTCGTAGCTGTAGCTGCAGCCGCGTAGGTGCTGTCCCGTCCGGGTGGGGCATCGACCGTCCAGTGTGCCCGGGTCCCTACCTGGCTTGTCCTGCTGTGGTACGTTCCTTGCGGACCCCTCCCTGCTCACGGATCTCTCAAGGACCTTCTCCAGGAGCAGCGGAGTCTCTGCCTCGCGAGGTAGCCCGTTGCGTTAGGGGCAACGCGAGTCAAAGGCATCTCTGCCCGTGAGTCCCAGGGGAGTCCTCCGGTGCCACGACGCCTGCGTCTCTCTACCGCGAGACGGCCCTTTCTGTATTCGGCGTCGCAAACCGCACACCGTGTCCTCGCTCTCTCAGCGGTAACATTCTCCACCCCTCACCTATTCTACACCCTGACTTCCTCCGCCTTTTCCAGGGGAGGTGGCTGTGCTTGGTTCGCTTCGGTCTGGGTGGATCCCGTCCAGCCTCTGCATAGAGCAGAGGAGGAAAGGAATGTGTTCTCCCCGCGACTTCTGAATCCGAGCTTCCGTGGCCTGGTCATCCACTTTACCTCCTGTGAAATCAAGCAGGGTTGTTTATAGGTGCGTGAAGAAAGCCCACGGTTCACTGAACCAGAATGAACCCTAAACAGATGTGGTCACGTGTGGCCTTATGGCGTTGGTTTTACACGTGAAGGCAGCATGGTATTCTAAGAGGAAATGATGTCTGTGGTCGTGGTTCCCAGTGTGTCCACGGCAGCCCCCTGCCCCTGAGATTGGACACGGGTGTATGGGATAGGGTCCCAGAGTCAGTACGCACACCACGCAGTCTTGTCGGACTGGCGATGTCTGGCCTTTATCATTCTGTTTCTGTGTCTCAAGTGTAGGCAGATGCCCTCGTAATCAATCCAAGTATAGATCCACGTACAAATATCATTACGCTCCTACCTGCCGTGTGTGTCTATTTGCTTCAACGTGGATGTGAAAAGTACAGCAGGCCCACGGTCCTTTTTCCAAAACCCTAGGGGCCAGATGCGTTTTGGAATTCAGACGTTTTCAGGTTTTATTTCATTTTTTTTTAATTTCTTTTTTTTTCTTTTTCTTTTGTTTTACGTTTATTGGTTTTTGAGACAGAGAGAGACTGAGCATGAACGGGGGAGGGTCAGAGAGAGGGAGACACACAACCCGAAACAGGCTCCAGGCTCTGAGCCGTCAGCACAGGGCCCGTCGCCGGGCTCGAACTCAAGGACCGCGAGCGAGATCGTGACCCGAGCCGAAGTGGGACGCTCAACCGACCGAGCCAGCCAGGTGCCCCATAAGTAGCCACTGTTTTCAGTTATATTTCTATCCGTAGAAACCCTGCTACCCTTAAAACACCTGGGATCCCAACAAATTTAAAGACGGTAAATATTTTGCTCTTTCTTCTAGATTTGGCTGATAGGTTCTGTTCAGCGCCGGTTTCAATGTCCTCTCAGCCACCTTTCCCTTGACCTTGAAGGGGACATGTTTTACCTTGTTATGCACAGGGCACCCAAACCCTTCTGCTATCACATGTCATCTTTGCAGGCAGGCAGGATCTTCACTTACCGGGAGCACAGGTATGACCTCGCATGTCTGACATCCTACCGTGAGGACATTTGTCGGACACGTTTGTTGAGGACATACGAGTCTCAAATCTTTGCGTATGTTGGGGGTTCTGGAGGCAACATATTCCTTGTTGATAAATTTTACGTCAGCCCATTTATGCTGTGACTTGTAAATCAGACCACATGGAGTGGGCCTCCACCCAAACAAAGCGGTTGGGGAATACTCTCCTCCCATGTAGACAAATATATGTATACGTCTTCCTTTGGCCACAGCCTCCAAACCCACCAGTGTCTACCCTGGTCAGAAGTAACCACTGTTTTGGGGTGCCTTGGTGGCTCGGTCAAGTGTAAGCGTCTGACTTTGGCTCAGGTTGTGGTCTCGTGCCTTGCGAACTTGTGGCTCGTGACCTCTCAGCTCTTGAGTTCAAGCCCCCCCTCTGTCAGCGCAGAACCTGCTTCAGGTCCTCTTTCTCCCTCTCTCTCATTCACTCTCTCTCTCTCTCTGCCCCTCCCCCATTTTCACTCTCAAACAAGAAAAATAAACATCAAAAAATTGTTGCAAACAAGAGAAGTAGCCAGTTTTTTTTTAATTAAAAAAAAAATTTTTTTAACGTGTATTCATTTTTGCGAGACAGAGACAGAGCATGGGCGGGGAAGGGGCAGAGAGAGAGAGGGAGACACAGGATCTGAAGCAGGCTCCAGGCTTCCAGCTGTCTGCACGGAACCGGACGCGGGGCTCAAACTCACAAACTGCCAGATCATGACCTGAGCCGAAGTTGGACGCTCAACCGACGGAGCCACCCAGGCGCCCCTAAATGTTTTTTTATGTTTATTCATTTTTGAAAGACAGAGAGCACAAGCAGGGGTGGGGCGGAGAGAGAGGGGGACACAGAATCCGAAGCAGGCTCCAAGCTCCGAGCCGGCAGCACAGAGCCCAGCGCGCAGCTACAAGTCAGGAACCGCGAGATCACGAACCGCCGCCCCCTCCCACCGGTGCGCGGCCTAGCCGGGGCCGGGAGTCGGGATCCGCGGTGGCGCCGGGACGCGGGGCTCCGCGAGCTCGGCGGAGCGGGCGGGGAGGGGGGCGGAGGGGTCTCGGGCGGCGGGGAGCCAGGCCGCGCGCCGCGCCAGGCGCTCCTCTACCAGCCCGGCCCCGCGCGGCCCCCCCCCCCCCCCGGCGGGCTGAGCCGCTGGAAGTGACGCGCGGTGAGGGCGGGGCTCCGGCCCGGGAGCAGACGCCGCCGCCGCCGCAGACACCGCCGCCTCAGACGCCGCTCAGCCGCCGAAGCAGCCGCCGCCGCCGCACCCGCCGCCGAAACAGCCGCCGCAGCCGCCGCAGTACGACCCGCAGCCGGCGCGGCCGCCGCCGCCGCTCAGCCGCCGCAGCCGCCGCAGTAGCAGCCGCAGCCGGCGCAGTAGCAGCCGCAGCAGGCGAGGCCGCCGCCGCCGCCGCCTCTCAGCCGCCGCAGCCGCCGCAGTAGCAGCCGCAGCAGCCGCAGCCGCCGCCGCTCAGCCGCCGCAGCCGCCGCAGTAGCAGCCGCAGCCGGCGCAGCCGCCGCAGCCGCCGCAGTAGCAGCCGCAGCCGTCGTGGCCGCCGCCGCCGCTGCCGCTCAGCCGCCGCAGTAGCAGCCGCCGCAGTAGCAGCCGCAGCCGCTCAGCCGCCGCAGCCGCCGCAGTAGCAGCCGCAGCCGGCACAGCCGCCGCCGCAGCAGCAGCCGCAGGCGTAGCAGCAAGCCGCGGCCGCCGCCGCTGCCGCCGCTGCCGCCTCGGCCCGGAAGCGAAGTAGCCGCGCAAGGCCCGAGCCCCGCGGGCCGCCGCTGCCGCTGCCCTTGAACCGCGTGAAGCAGCTCGCCAAGCAGACCGTGGGCAGATGAGTGAGCCGTGCCGGGCCGGCCGGGAGCGCGCGGGCCGGGGAACGGGGGTCGGGGTCGTGGCTGGGGCCGAGGCGGGCCCGCTGCCCCGCGGGGCCCCGCGCTCAGGCCCGGCCGCCCGCCGGGTCCGCTGCGGGCCAGGGACGAGGGCTGCGCCACGCAGCGGCCTGTCGCCCAGCTCAGGGCCGCCGCCTGAGCCCCCGGGAACGGTGGGGCGGGCCGGCCTCCCGGGACGCCCCCCGCGCGGGTCCCCGCCGCCCATTGTCCCGGCCCCGCTGAGCATCGTCCTCTGGGGTCTGGACCCAAGCTTTCCCCGGGCCTCCCCCCGTCTCCCGGGGCTTTGCCTTGGGCGAAAACTCGGCTAACCGGTGTGCCCGAGGCCGGGCGGGCGCGGTGCTCTGGGGGGCGGCATTCTCAGCCTTTCCGGGTCGCCCGGCCGCTGCCCACCGACCGTCCACCTCCAAGTGCCTGAGGGCAGTCAATAAGTAAGGGGCGATCAGAGCCCATCGGAGCCGCTTAGTGAGACTCAGGACTCCCTTGGAGGCACTTTGGAGGGTGTGCCGTCTCCCAACCGTGGCCCCTGTGGTTGCTCAAGTTCTTGACCTGTAGACATTTGGAACCGGGAGGAAAGAATTGTGGAAAGGCCTTGGGCAAATGGAAAAACAAAAAGAGGAGGGGCTCTCAAAACAGCTTTTCTCACTTTGGATTGGGGAGCAAATCCTTCTCCAGGTTTCTCTGGTATCGCTTTAATGCTTGACAGGAAACGATCGATTATGAAATGACAGAAGAGACCGGACTTTGTAGTGGTTTTGAGAGCCTCTGGAGGTTGATCATCGTGTGCTGTGTTCTCTGGGGTAAATCTTTCAAGGTCTTTCAGGGCAGTGAGCTGTCCTGTCCCCGCTGACTGTTTATTCTGAGAAGGGGTATGAAAGTGTGACTTTTACATCGCTTTTTCTTCGTCTTTGTTTTCAACAGTTGAGTAAAAGGGGGCGTTTGGTTTGGCCACAGCACGTGGGGACGCTTCTTTTCTGTGTGTGTCTGAAAATACTTTTACTTCCCCTGGAGCTTTCTGTATTTGCCTTTTACACTTTCGTTCCCCCCCCCCCCCGCCAAGGTTTTGCTTAGTTTTGTTCAATTTCGTTGCTACCCCCACCCTATTATCTCCGTGTGCACTTATCCTGTTTCCAGAGTGGATCCCTGTCCCTAGAGCCTAGCAGTGCCTACGTTTCTGTCATTTGTAGGAAAATGATAGAAATAATGAGTGCCAAGAGGAAGGCAGACGGAATAGTCGTGTGGCCCAAAGCTTCAACCAGGCATCTGTGAATGAGTTACAAGATAACTCCTTAGGAGTTTTCTCCGCCCCCCCCCACCCCCACCCCCTTAGCATTCTCAGTAACATGCATTGTGAAATCAGTATTTAGTGACGCTGAAGAGACATGTGTCACATTGTCGTTCTGGTCAGTTTGTACATCTCATGAGGAAAGGGGTGTTTGCTCTGTTTGCACAAAGTTCTGAGACTTTTCAAGCTATCGAGCCACTCAGGGTCTCTTTGGCTCCGGCTTCCTCTGTGGCAGCTTCTCTCTTCACGCTGCCGAATTACAGCCATGTGTGCCTCCTTTCGGTTGCCAGAGGCCGCCGAACCTTCTTCCCTGTTAGCCTCTACCTGGAAGTCTCCAAAGCTCCATTCACCTCACCTGCCCTAGACCTGCCTCCTACTCATTCTTTCGGTGTCCAGGCAAAGGTCACTGCCTCTAAAAGACCTTCTGTGATGCTCCAACGTGGATTGGGAGTCCCTGTCCTGGCCACTTACGTACGTCCGCATAGCACCTGTTTTTCTATAATGCAAGGCCTGTTTACTTGTTGGTATTCTCCATTAGACTGAACGCCTTGAGAGTCCTTGCCGTCTTTCTGTTTCATTGGCCAGCTCTGCTGTGGCTCCTGTCATAAGGTCGATTCTCCAGAAACATTTGTCAGTCTGGCACACATCTAGATCGTACCAGATCGCTCCGGTGGTGTGAGCCCAAGAATGGGAAAATGAAAGCTGGATAGAGTAAATGGTGATTCGTGCTAGCAGTGTAATTCTGGCCCTGACCTTTGACTCTGTTTGAAAATCTTTCTTGCTAGATGCCAGTGGAAGCCGCAGCTGTTACAGAGCTATTAGGGGTGTGGCCATTTCTGCTCCCAAAGCCAAAACTGTTTCCTGGGGAAGCTTTGGCTTTACTGCTGCTGACTCCCTCGATAAGTTTGTATTTTTTCCACGTCAAGAATGACGAAGGACTAGGGAGGAAAAAGGGAGGTGAGAGAGAGCCTAGGATTGTAATTGTGTGTTATTGGCGTAGGCATCGGGATTGGGATTTGGGGGGTATTGGGGTCCAGAGGAAAGCTAGAAAGCAGAGAAGTTACCTTCCCCCCCCCGCCCCCCCGCCGCAGCCAAGAGTGATATTCTGTGTGTGAGTGGCTCGCCCATTGTGTCTGTTACGGATGCACAGAGTTCTGAATGGTGTCTTGCGAGGAAATATTCTCTTCCGAACAATGAGGACCTCGTGAGTCACCCCACCGTGAGGTTCTGTGGGATGGACATGTGGGAGAATTCGTAATGGGTAGAAGAAGTGAGTTCTCATGATGCAGTTTGTGGACAATGGGTGCATGAGTCTGTTTCGGAAGATGGTTTGTGTATCACAGGCGCGAGGACGATGCAGTGGTCTCTTGAGTGGGGTATCCCAAAGAAGAGAATTACGATGGTTGATTCATGCGTTCAAGAGACCCTTATCGAGCCCAAATTATGTGCCGTTGTGGAAAGTAGAAAAGAATCCAAGTGAATACAAACGCAGCTTCTGCCCTGAAGGGGCTCCACAGACTTGTGGAAGAGGTAGGCAAGCAAAAATGATTATACACCGTGAGGTAAGTCCTCCTTACAGAGGGATGGCGAACACACTAAGGGAAACTCTACTCTTACTGGAAGGAGAGAGGTAACACAACACAACAAAACAAAAAAAAAGAAACGGGAGAAAATTTGACCAGAGCCTTTCCCCTCCATCTTTCAACACTCTTTCAAACTTCTGCTGTATTGAGTAGGTCCCCTTTTTTTTTTTTTTTTTTTTTTTAATATTTATTTTTGAGAGAAAGGGTAGACAGAACATGAGCGGGGGAGAGGCAGAGAGAGAGGGAAACACAGAATCCGAAGCAGGCTCCAGGCTCCGATATGTCAGCACAGAGCCTGACGCGGGCCTCAAACCCACGAACCGAGAGATCCTGACCTGAGCCGAAGTCAGACACCTAACCCAGTGAGCCACCCAGGTGCCCCGTAGGTCTCTTTTGATTGTCAGTAAACCCACCTCGAGGGGCGCCTGGGTGGCTCAGTTGGCTGAATATCCTGCTCTTGATTTCAGCTCAGGTCATGATCTCACAGTTCCTGGGATGAAGCCCCGCCCACGTCAAGCTCTGTGCCAGTGGTGCGGAGCCTGCTTGGGATTTTCTGTCTCTGCCCCTTCCCCGCTCTCTGTCTCGATGACGAAAAAAGAAAAAAACACACAAAACCAAACCGACTGGAATTGTTATGAGCCAAGCTGCGAATTTGATTGGCTCCTATGTGAGGAAAAGAGTCCAAAAGCAATATAGTTGCAGCCAGGGCTGGATGCAGGGGTTCCACTCTTTAGGTAAGCTGTGTCACAAGGAGGAATCGCCCCCCACCCCACCCCTCCACCCCCCGGCTTCCAACATCTTCAGTTCAAGTCCCAGAGGGACAAAGAATACCTTTCACTGTGGCCAGAGCCCCAGGATTGACTGTGAAGGTATCTGATGGGGTCAGTGGCCTTTCCCTGGGCATGGAAATGGAGTCAGCCCCACCCCAGCCACAGGGGCCTAGAATGGGAGAGTGCCGAGCCCCCTCCCCCCCCCCCCCCCCCCCGCAAGGTAACCCAGCAGGAGGCAGGAAGTGTGGTCTTTTCTAGTCCTGCTAAAAGGAAAGAAAGAGCTTCTTGGAAATCCGGGACGCAGAGAATCCAGTAGCTGCGGATGGCCGTTGGCGTGGAGGGTGTGGAGGAAGGGGTGCACCGAGGTGAGGAACCTGAGCGTTTGGTCGTGAGGTCGATGAGTCCGGGAGGACAGGAATCTGGGGGCCTCATAGCAGAGTCGAGTACGCGGGTGAGGCTCTGGAAGGGAGTGTCTCTTTGGATGTGGGATTCTGCCGAGATCGAAGCTCTCCCTGGAGGCCTGAATGTTCTCCTAGATAGTAGCCTTTACGTAAGTCAGGGTTGCACACTCCAAGCCTCAGGGGGCCGGGCTAATAAGAATGAATAAAGAAAATAAGAGCGACCTAGACCAGGTGAGGGCCGTGGGGGACCCGACGGTGCCTGTCTCACCAAAGGGCCGCGTGAGAATCTGGGCCCGCCGTCGGGCCCGACCTTTGGAGTTGTTGAGAAAGGCCCAACTCCTTCTGGATTTTCATGAAGATTAGGTGGCATTTAATGCCAATTGAAAACAACCACCAGGACCCTGAGCGGGACTAAACAAAATACATCTGTGGCCACAGTTGGTCTGTGGGTCCCCAGCGGGCAGTTGCTTGTGTAAAAGGTTGGGGAGGTGGAGATTCCTGTGGTGACTTTTTTCTCCTTTTCCTCCTGCACCCCACCCTCCGATGACTACCTTCCGAGTTCTTGGGTTTGTCGACGAGCTCGTCCTTTCCTTTACAGAAACGTTTCAGAGATCCGAGAGTAGCAATCATCACTACTTGTCTCCTGGTTTGGTTTACCAAGCGCTGTACCGAACCACCTGGCCTGGTCTCACCTGCTGGCGCTTGTTATCATTTCTGGTTTAGAGAGAAGAAAAATGACCTGCCGTTGTCTGCCCGGCCAGCGAGTGGCCGAGGCAGGACTTGGGGCCAGGGTGTGACTCCGGACCCCGTGTGTTTCCGACTGTAGACACTGGGCCGGCTGCCCGCCAGGGAAGGGTTCGTGTGGATGAAATGTCTTTGGTGCTTGCTGACTTGCTGGGCTAGATGCTTTTGAGTCAAGTCTCTCACGGCCTTCTCCACAGCAACTCCCAGAGGTGATGTGCTTTATTCCTGGTTTCATGATGAGGAAGCGAGGCCTCAGAGAGGTCATCGGGCTAGTTAAGAAGAGCGCTGCCGTTCATCAGAAACCGGGGTTCTGCTTCCAAAGCAGATAGGAGTCCTTCCTTCACGCAGGCAACTCTTTGTTTCAGAGACCCCGTGTTAGAATGCTGTGTGACGACGCTTCCACAAAATCCTGGAAGCTAGGGGTTGGATGTTGCTCTCGTCCGGGGGCTCCTGCCAGGGATGGCCCCCGGGGGGACATTTGGCAATGGCCGGAGACAAACGTTTTTGTGTTTTGTCGTGACTTGGCTCGGGCGTGGGGTGCTCCTGGCATCTGGCGACACAGGCCGGGGATGCTGCTGACCAGCCTACACCGCCCAGGACAGCCTCGCCGCACAGAATTCTCTGGTCCCAAATGTCAAGAGTGGTGAGGTTGGTTGGGAAAGCCTGGTGGAGTCCTTTGAGATTCTGGACACGTGAATCGTGACAACCAAAGGTCCGTGACGTTTGCCTGCAGGGTGAAGGTGCGTTCCGTTTGGTCTGTTTCTTACGTGTGGAAGCATTTCTGACCATCGTTGGCCCGTACTGAACACTCGGGGGTTTTCACGTGGAAACCTGGGCTTCCTGCTGCTTCTCCAATGTTGCAAGACCTAGCGAAGCCTGGCATCGCGCCCTCGCGCAAGGACACGTCGTCGTAGCTGTAGCTGCAGCCGCGTAGGTGCTGTCCCGTCCGGGTGGGGCATCGACCGTCCAGTGTGCCCGGGTCCCTACCTGGCTTGTCCTGCTGTGGTACGTTCCTTGCGGACCCCTCCCTGCTCACGGATCTCTCAAGGACCTTCTCCAGGAGCAGCGGAGTCTCTGCCTCGCGAGGTAGCCCGTTGCGTTAGGGGCAACGCGAGTCAAAGGCATCTCTGCCCGTGAGTCCCAGGGGAGTCCTCCGGTGCCACGACGCCTGCGTCTCTCTTCCGCGAGACGGCCCTTTCTGTATTCGGCGTCGCAAACCGCACACCGTGTCCTCGCTCTCTCAGCGGTAACATTCTCCACCCCTCACCTATTCTACACCCTGACTTCCTCCGCCTTTTCCAGGGGAGGTGGCTGTGCTTGGTTCGCTTCGGTCTGGGTGGATCCCGTCCAGCCTCTGCATAGAGCAGAGGAGGAAAGGAATGTGTTCTCCCCGCGACTTCTGAATCCGAGCTTCCGTGGCCTGGTCATCCACTTTACCTCCTGTGAAATCAAGCAGGGTTGTTTATAGGTGCGTGAAGAAAGCCCACGGTTCACTGAACCAGAATGAACCCTAAACAGATGTGGTCACGTGTGGCCTTATGGCGTTGGTTTTACACGTGAAGGCAGCATGGTATTCTAAGAGGAAATGATGTCTGTGGTCGTGGTTCCCAGTGTGTCCACGGCAGCCCCCTGCCCCTGAGATTGGACACGGGTGTATGGGATAGGGTCCCAGAGTCAGTACGCACACCACGCAGTCTTGTCGGACTGGCGATGTCTGGCCTTTATCATTCTGTTTCTGTGTCTCAAGTGTAGGCAGATGCCCTCGTAATCAATCCAAGTATAGATCCACGTACAAATATCATTACGCTCCTACCTGCCGTGTGTGTCTATTTGCTTCAACGTGGATGTGAAAAGTACAGCAGGCCCACGGTCCTTTTTCCAAAACCCTAGGGGCCAGATGCGTTTTGGAATTCAGACGTTTTCAGGTTTTATTTCATTTTTTTTTAATTTCCTTTTTTTTTCTTTTTCTTTTGTTTTACGTTTATTAGTTTTTGAGACAGAGAGAGACTGAGCATGAACGGGGGAGGGTCAGAGAGAGGGAGACACACAACCCGAAACAGGCTCCAGGCTCTGAGCCGTCAGCACAGGGCCCGTCGCCGGGCTCGAACTCAAGGACCGCGAGCGAGATCGTGACCCGAGCCGAAGTGGGACGCTCAACCGACCGAGCCAGCCAGGTGCCCCATAAGTAGCCACTGTTTTCAGTTATATTTCTATCCGTAGAAACCCTGCTACCCTTAAAACACCTGGGATCCCAACAAATTTAAAGACGGTAAATATTTTGCTCTTTCTTCTAGATTTGGCTGATAGGTTCTGTTCAGCGCCGGTTTCAATGTCCTCTCAGCCACCTTTCCCTTGACCTTGAAGGGGACATGTTTTACCTTGTTATGCACAGGGCACCCAAACCCTTCTGCTATCACATGTCATCTTTGCAGGCAGGCAAGGTCTTCACTTACTGGGAGCACAGGTATGACCTCGCATGTCTGACATCCTACCGTGAGGACATTTGTCGGACACGTTTGTTGAGGACATACGAGTCTCAAATCTTTGCGTATGTTGGGGGTTCTGGAGGCAACATATTCCTTGTTGATAAATTTTACGTCAGCCCATTTATGCTGTGACTTGTAAATCAGACCACATGGAGTGGGCCTCCACCCAAACAAAGCGGTTGGGGAATACTCTCCTCCCATGTAGACAAATATATGTATACGTCTTCCTTTGGCCACAGCCTCCAAACCCACCAGTGTCTACCCTGGTCAGAAGTAACCACTGTTTTGGGGTGCCTTGGTGGCTCGGTCAAGTGTAAGCGTCTGACTTTGGCTCAGGTTGTGGTCTCGTGCCTTGCGATCTTGTGGCTCGTGACCTCTCAGCTCTTGAGTTCAAGCCCCCCCTCTGTCAGCGCAGAACCTGCTTCAGGTCCTCTTTCTCCCTCTCTCTCATTCACTCTCTCTCTCTCTCTGCCCCTCCCCCATTTTCACTCTCAAACAAGAAAAATAAACATCAAAAAATTGTTGCAAACAAGAGAAGTAGCCAGTTTTTTTTTAATTAAAAAAAAAATTTTTTTAACGTGTATTCATTTTTGCGAGACAGAGACAGAGCATGGGCGGGGAAGGGGCAGAGAGAGAGAGGGAGACACAGGATCTGAAGCAGGCTCCAGGCTTCCAGCTGTCTGCACGGAACCGGACGCGGGGCTCAAACTCACAAACTGCCAGATCATGACCTGAGCCGAAGTTGGACGCTCAACCGACGGAGCCACCCAGGCGCCCCTAAATGTTTTTTTATGTTTATTCATTTTTGAAAGACAGAGAGCACAAGCAGGGGTGGGGCGGAGAGAGAGGGGGACACAGAATCCGAAGCAGGCTCCAAGCTCCGAGCCGGCAGCACAGAGCCCAGCGCGCAGCTACAAGTCAGGAACCGCGAGATCACGAACCGCCGCCCCCTCCCACCGGTGCGCGGCCTAGCCGGGGCCGGGAGTCGGGATCCGCGGTGGCGCCGGGACGCGGGGCTCCGCGAGCTCGGCGGAGCGGGCGGGGAGGGGGGCGGAGGGGTCTCGGGCGGCGGGGAGCCAGGCCGCGCGCCGCGCCCGAGCCAGGCGCTCCTCTACCAGCCCGGCCCCGCGCGGCCCCCCCCCCCCCCACCGGCGGGCTGAGCCGCTGGAAGTGACGCGCGGTGAGGGCGGGGCTCCGGCCCGGGAGCAGACGCCGCCGCCGCCGCCGCAGACACCGCCGCCTCAGACGCCGCTCAGCCGCCGAAGCAGCCGCCGCCGCCGCAGCCGCCGCAGTACGACCCGCAGCCGGCGCGGCCGCCGCCGCCGCTCAGCCGCCGCAGCCGCCGCAGTAGCAGCCGCAGCCGGCGCAGTAGCAGCCGCAGCAGGCGCGGCCGCCGCCGCCGCCGCCTCTCAGCCGCCGCAGCCGCCGCAGTAGCAGCCGCAGCAGCCGCAGCCGCCGCAGTAGCAGCCGCAACAGGCGCGGCCGCCGCCGCTCAGCCGCCGCAGCCGCCGCAGTAGCAGCCGCAGCCGGCGCAGCCGCCGCAGCCGCCGCAGTAGCAGCCGCAGCCGGCGTGGCCGCCGCCGCCGCTGCCGCTCAGCCGCCGCAGTAGCAGCCGCCGCAGTAGCAGCCGCAGCCGCTCAGCCGCCGCAGCCGCCGCAGTAGCAGCCGCAGCCGGCACAGCCGCCGCCGCAGCAGCAGCCGCAGGCGTAGCAGCAAGCCGCGGCCGCCGCCGCTGCCGCCGCTGCCGCCTCGGCCCGGAAGCGAAGTAGCCGCGCAAGGCCCGAGCCCCGCGGGCCGCCGCTGCCGCTGCCCTTGAACCGCGTGAAGCAGCTCGCCAAGCAGACCGTGGGCAGGTGAGTGAGCCGTGCCGGGCCGGCCGGGAGCGCGCGGGCCGGGGAACGGGGGTCGGGGTCGTGGCTGGGGCCGAGGCGGGCCCGCTGCCCCGCGGGGCCCCGCGCTCAGGCCCGGCCGCCCGCCGGGTCCGCTGCGGGCCAGGGACGAGGGCTGCGCCACGCAGCGGCCTGTCGCCCAGCTCAGGGCCGCCGCCTGAGCCCCCGGGAACGGTGGGGCGGGCCGGCCTCCCGGGACGCCCCCCGCGCGGGTCCCCGCCGCCCATTGTCCCGGCCCCGCTGAGCATCGTCCTCTGGGGTCTGGACCCAAGCTTTCCCCGGGCCTCCCCCCGTCTCCCGGGGCTTTGCCTTGGGCGAAAACTCGGCTAACCGGTGTGCCCGAGGCCGGGCGGGCGCGGTGCTCTGGGGGGCGGCATTCTCAGCCTTTCCGGGTCGCCCGGCCGCTGCCCACCGACCGTCCACCTCCAAGTGCCTGAGGGCAGTCAATAAGTAAGGGGCGATCAGAGCCCATCGGAGCCGCTTAGTGAGACTCAGGACTCCCTTGGAGGCACTTTGGAGGGTGTGCCGTCTCCCAACCGTGGCCCCTGTGGTTGCTCAAGTTCTTGACCTGTAGACATTTGGAACCGGGAGGAAAGAATTGTGGAAAGGCCTTGGGCAAATGGAAAAACAAAAAGAGGAGGGGCTCTCAAAACAGCTTTTCTCACTTTGGATTGGGGAGCAAATCCTTCTCCAGGTTTCTCTGGTATCGCTTTAATGCTTGACAGGAAACGATCGATTATGAAATGACAGAAGAGACCGGACTTTGTAGTGGTTTTGAGAGCCTCTGGAGGTTGATCATCGTGTGCTGTGTTCTCTGGGGTAAATCTTTCAAGGTCTTTCAGGGCAGTGAGCTGTCCTGTCCCCGCTGACTGTTTATTCTGAGAAGGGGTATGAAAGTGTGACTTTTACATCGCTTTTTCTTCGTCTTTGTTTTCAACAGTTGAGTAAAAGGGGGCGTTTGGTTTGGCCACAGCACGTGGGGACGCTTCTTTTCTGTGTGTGTCTGAAAATACTTTTACTTCCCCTGGAGCTTTCTGTATTTGCCTTTTACACTTTCGTTCCCCCCCCCCCCGCCAAGGTTTTGCTTAGTTTTGTTCAATTTCGTTGCTACCCCCACCCTATTATCTCCGTGTGCACTTATCCTGTTTCCAGAGTGGATCCCTGTCCCTAGAGCCTAGCAGTGCCTACGTTTCTGTCATTTGTAGGAAAATGATAGAAATAATGAGTGCCAAGAGGAAGGCAGACGGAATAGTCGTGTGGCCCAAAGCTTCAACCAGGCATCTGTGAATGAGTTACAAGATAACTCCTTAGGAGTTTTCTCCGCCCCCCCCCACCCCCACCCCCTTAGCATTCTCAGTAACATGCATTGTGAAATCAGTATTTAGTGACGCTGAAGAGACATGTGTCACATTGTCGTTCTGGTCAGTTTGTACATCTCATGAGGAAAGGGGTGTTTGCTCTGTTTGCACAAAGTTCTGAGACTTTTCAAGCTATCGAGCCACTCAGGGTCTCTTTGGCTCCGGCTTCCTCTGTGGCAGCTTCTCTCTTCACGCTGCCGAATTACAGCCATGTGTGCCTCCTTTCGGTTGCCAGAGGCCGCCGAACCTTCTTCCCTGTTAGCCTCTACCTGGAAGTCTCCAAAGCTCCATTCACCTCACCTGCCCTAGACCTGCCTCCTACTCATTCTTTCGGTGTCCAGGCAAAGGTCACTGCCTCTAAAAGACCTTCTGTGATGCTCCAACGTGGATTGGGAGTCCCTGTCCTGGCCACTTACGTACGTCCGCATAGCACCTGTTTTTCTATAATGCAAGGCCTGTTTACTTGTTGGTATTCTCCATTAGACTGAACGCCTTGAGAGTCCTTGCCGTCTTTCTGTTTCATTGGCCAGCTCTGCTGTGGCTCCTGTCATAAGGTCGATTCTCCAGAAACATTTGTCAGTCTGGCACACATCTAGATCGTACCAGATCGCTCCGGTGGTGTGAGCCCAAGAATGGGAAAATGAAAGCTGGATAGAGTAAATGGTGATTCGTGCTAGCAGTGTAATTCTGGCCCTGACCTTTGACTCTGTTTGAAAATCTTTCTTGCTAGATGCCAGTGGAAGCCGCAGCTGTTACAGAGCTGTTAGGGGTGTGGCCATTTCTGCTCCCAAAGCCAAAACTGTTTCCTGGGGAAGCTTTGGCTTTACTGCTGCTGACTCCCTCGATAAGTTTGTATTTTTTCCACGTCAAGAATGACGAAGGACTAGGGAGGAAAAAGGGAGGTGAGAGAGAGCCTAGGATTGTAATTGTGTGTTATTGGCGTAGGCATCGGGATTGGGATTTGGGGGGTATTGGGGTCCAGAGGAAAGCTAGAAAGCAGAGAAGTTACCTTCCCCCCCCCGCCCCCCCGCCGCAGCCAAGAGTGATATTCTGTGTGTGAGTGGCTCGCCCATTGTGTCTGTTACGGATGCACAGAGTTCTGAATGGTGTCTTGCGAGGAAATATTCTCTTCCGAACAATGAGGACCTCGTGAGTCACCCCACCGTGAGGTTCTGTGGGATGGACATGTGGGAGAATTCGTAATGGGTAGAAGAAGTGAGTTCTCATGATGCAGTTTGTGGACAATGGGTGCATGAGTCTGTTTCGTAAGATGGTTTGTGTATCACAGGCGCGAGGACGATGCAGTGGTCTCTTGAGTGGGGTATCCCAAAGAAGAGAATTACGATGGTTGATTCATGCGTTCAAGAGACCCTTATCGAGCCCAAATTATGTGCCGTTGTGGAAAGTAGAAAAGAATCCAAGTGAATACAAACGCAGCTTCTGCCCTGAAGGGGCTCCACAGACTTGTGGAAGAGGTAGGCAAGCAAAAATGATTATACACCGTGAGGTAAGTCCTCCTTACAGAGGGATGGCGAACACACTAAGGGAAACTCTACTCTTACTGGAAGGAGAGAGGTAACACAACACAACAAAACAAAAAAAAGAAACGGGAGAAAATTTGACCAGAGCCTTTCCCCTCCATCTTTCAACACTCTTTCAAACTTCTGCTGTATTGAGTAGGTCCCCTTTTTTTTTTTTTTTTTTTTTTTTAATATTTATTTTTGAGAGAAAGGGTAGACAGAACATGAGCGGGGGAGAGGCAGAGAGAGAGGGAAACACAGAATCCGAAGCAGGCTCCAGGCTCCGATATGTCAGCACAGAGCCTGACGCGGGCCTCAAACCCACGAACCGAGAGATCCTGACCTGAGCCGAAGTCAGACACCTAACCCAGTGAGCCACCCAGGTGCCCCGTAGGTCTCTTTTGATTGTCAGTAAACCCACCTCGAGGGGCGCCTGGGTGGCTCAGTTGGCTGAATATCCTGCTCTTGATTTCAGCTCAGGTCATGATCTCACAGTTCCTGGGATGAAGCCCCGCCCACGTGAAGCTCTGTGCCAGTGGTGCGGAGCCTGCTTGGGATTTTCTGTCTCTGCCCCTTCCCCGCTCTCTGTCTCGATGACGAAAAAAGAAAAAAACACACAAAACCAAACCGACTGGAATTGTTATGAGCCAAGCTGCGAATTTGATTGGCTCCTATGTGAGGAAAAGAGTCCAAAAGCAATATAGTTGCAGCCAGGGCTGGATGCAGGGGTTCCACTCTTTAGGTAAGCTGTGTCACAAGGAGGAATCGCCCCCCACCCCACCCCTCCACCCCCCGGCTTCCAACATCTTCAGTTCAAGTCCCAGAGGGACAAAGAATACCTTTCACTGTGGCCAGAGCCCCAGGATTGACTGTGAAGGTATCTGATGGGGTCAGTGGCCTTTCCCTGGGCATGGAAATGGAGTCAGCCCCACCCCAGCCACAGGGGCCTAGAATGGGAGAGTGCCGAGCCCCCTCCCCCCCGCAAGGTAACCCAGCAGGAGGCAGGAAGTGTGGTCTTTTCTAGTCCTGCTAAAAGGAAAGAAAGAGCTTCTTGGAAATCCGGGACGCAGAGAATCCAGTAGCTGCGGATGGCCGTTGGCGTGGAGGGTGTGGAGGAAGGGGTGCACCGAGGTGAGGAACCTGAGCGTTTGGTCGTGAGGTCGATGAGTCCGGGAGGACAGGAATCTGGGGGCCTCATAGCAGAGTCGAGTACGCGGGTGAGGCTCTGGAAGGGAGTGTCTCTTTGGATGTGGGATTCTGCCGAGATCGAAGCTCTCCCTGGAGGCCTGAATGTTCTCCTAGATAGTAGCCTTTACGTAAGTCAGGGTTGCACACTCCAAGCCTCAGGGGGCCGGGCTAATAAGAATGAATAAAGAAAATAAGAGCGACCTAGACCAGGTGAGGGCCGTGGGGGACCCGACGGTGCCTGTCTCACCAAAGGGCCGCGTGAGAATCTGGGCCCGCCGTCGGGCCCGACCTTTGGAGTTGTTGAGAAAGGCCCAACTCCTTCTGGATTTTCATGAAGATTAGGTGGCATTTAATGCCAATTGAAAACAACCACCAGGACCCTGAGCGGGACTAAACAAAATACATCTGTGGCCACAGTTGGTCTGTGGGTCCCCAGCGGGCAGTTGCTTGTGTAAAAGGTTGGGGAGGTGGAGATTCCTGTGGTGACTTTTTTCTCCTTTTCCTCCTGCACCCCACCCTCCGATGACTACCTTCCGAGTTCTTGGGTTTGTCGACGAGCTCGTCCTTTCCTTTACAGAAACGTTTCAGAGATCCGAGAGTAGCAATCATCACTACTTGTCTCCTGGTTTGGTTTACCAAGCGCTGTACCGAACCACCTGGCCTGGTCTCACCTGCTGGCGCTTGTTATCATTTCTGGTTTAGAGAGAAGAAAAATGACCTGCCGTTGTCTGCCCGGCCAGCGAGTGGCCGAGGCAGGACTTGGGGCCAGGGTGTGACTCCGGACCCCGTGTGTTTCCGACTGTAGACACTGGGCCGGCTGCCCGCCAGGGAAGGGTTCGTGTGGATGAAATGTCTTTGGTGCTTGCTGACTTGCTGGGCTAGATGCTTTTGAGTCAAGTCTCTCACGGCCTTCTCCACAGCAACTCCCAGAGGTGATGTGCTTTATTCCTGGTTTCATGATGAGGAAGCGAGGCCTCAGAGAGGTCATCGGGCTAGTTAAGAAGAGCGCTGCCGTTCATCAGAAACCGGGGTTCTGCTTCCAAAGCAGATAGGAGTCCTTCCTTCACGCAGGCAACTCTTTGTTTCAGAGACCCCGTGTTAGAATGCTGTGTGACGACGCTTCCACAAAATCCTGGAAGCTAGGGGTTGGATGTTGCTCTCGTCCGGGGGCTCCTGCCAGGGATGGCCCCCGGGGGGACATTTGGCAATGGCCGGAGACAAACGTTTTTGTGTTTTGTCGTGACTTGGCTCGGGCGTGGGGTGCTCCTGGCATCTGGCGACACAGGCCGGGGATGCTGCTGACCAGCCTACACCGCCCAGGACAGCCTCGCCGCACAGAATTCTCTGGTCCCAAATGTCAAGAGTGGTGAGGTTGGTTGGGAAAGCCTGGTGGAGTCCTTTGAGATTCTGGACACGTGAATCGTGACAACCAAAGGTCCGTGACGTTTGCCTGCAGGGTGAAGGTGCGTTCCGTTTGGTCTGTTTCTTACGTGTGGAAGCATTTCTGACCATCGTTGGCCCGTACTGAACACTCGGGAGTTTTCACGTGGAAACCTGGGCTTCCTGCTGCTTCTCCAATGTTGCAAGACCTAGCGAAGCCTGGCATCGCGCCCTCGCGCAAGGACACGTCGTCGTAGCTGTAGCTGCAGCCGCGTAGGTGCTGTCCCGTCCGGGTGGGGCATCGACCGTCCAGTGTGCCCGGGTCCCTACCTGGCTTGTCCTGCTGTGGTACGTTCCTTGCGGACCCCTCCCTGCTCACGGATCTCTCAAGGACCTTCTCCAGGAGCAGCGGAGTCTCTGCCTCGCGAGGTAGCCCGTTGCGTTAGGGGCAACGCGAGTCAAAGGCATCTCTGCCCGTGAGTCCCAGGGGAGTCCTCCGGTGCCACGACGCCTGCGTCTCTCTACCGCGAGACGGCCCTTTCTGTATTCGGCGTCGCAAACCGCACACCGTGTCCTCGCTCTCTCAGCGGTAACATTCTCCACCCCTCACCTATTCTACACCCTGACTTCCTCCGCCTTTTCCAGGGGAGGTGGCTGTGCTTGGTTCGCTTCGGTCTGGGTGGATCCCGTCCAGCCTCTGCATAGAGCAGAGGAGGAAAGGAATGTGTTCTCCCCGCGACTTCTGAATCCGAGCTTCCGTGGCCTGGTCATCCACTTTACCTCCTGTGAAATCAAGCAGGGTTGTTTATAGGTGCGTGAAGAAAGCCCACGGTTCACTGAACCAGAATGAACCCTAAACAGATGTGGTCACGTGTGGCCTTATGGCGTTGGTTTTACACGTGAAGGCAGCATGGTATTCTAAGAGGAAATGATGTCTGTGGTCGTGGTTCCCAGTGTGTCCACGGCAGCCCCCTGCCCCTGAGATTGGACACGGGTGTATGGGATAGGGTCCCAGAGTCAGTACGCACACCACGCAGTCTTGTCGGACTGGCGATGTCTGGCCTTTATCATTCTGTTTCTGTGTCTCAAGTGTAGGCAGATGCCCTCGTAATCAATCCAAGTATAGATCCACGTACAAATATCATTACGCTCCTACCTGCCGTGTGTGTCTATTTGCTTCAACGTGGATGTGAAAAGTACAGCAGGCCCACGGTCCTTTTTCCAAAACCCTAGGGGCCAGATGCGTTTTGGAATTCAGACGTTTTCAGGTTTTATTCCATTTTTTTTTTAATTTCCTTTTTTTTTCTTTTTCTTTTGTTTTACGTTTATTGGTTTTTGAGACAGAGAGAGACTGAGCATGAACGGGGGAGGGTCAGAGAGAGGGAGACACACAACCCGAAACAGGCTCCAGGCTCTGAGCCGTCAGCACAGGGCCCGTCGCCGGGCTCGAACTCAAGGACCGCGAGCGAGATCGTGACCCGAGCCGAAGTGGGACGCTCAACCGACCGAGCCAGCCAGGTGCCCCATAAGTAGCCACTGTTTTCAGTTATATTTCTATCCGTAGAAACCCTGCTACCCTTAAAACACCTGGGATCCCAACAAATTTAAAGACGGTAAATATTTTGCTCTTTCTTCTAGATTTGGCTGATAGGTTCTGTTCAGCGCCGGTTTCAATGTCCTCTCAGCCACCTTTCCCTTGACCTTGAAGGGGACATGTTTTACCTTGTTATGCACAGGGCACCCAAACCCTTCTGCTATCACATGTCATCTTTGCAGGCAGGCAGGATCTTCACTTACCGGGAGCACAGGTATGACCTCGCATGTCTGACATCCTACCGTGAGGACATTTGTCGGACACGTTTGTTGAGGACATACGAGTCTCAAATCTTTGCGTATGTTGGGGGTTCTGGAGGCAACATATTCCTTGTTGATAAATTTTACGTCAGCCCATTTATGCTGTGACTTGTAAATCAGACCACATGGAGTGGGCCTCCACCCAAACAAAGCGGTTGGGGAATACTCTCCTCCCATGTAGACAAATATATGTATACGTCTTCCTTTGGCCACAGCCTCCAAACCCACCAGTGTCTACCCTGGTCAGAAGTAACCACTGTTTTGGGGTGCCTTGGTGGCTCGGTCAAGTGTAAGCGTCTGACTTTGGCTCAGGTTGTGGTCTCGTGCCTTGCGAACTTGTGGCTCGTGACCTCTCAGCTCTTGAGTTCAAGCCCCCCCTCTGTCAGCGCAGAACCTGCTTCAGGTCCTCTTTCTCCCTCTCTCTCATTCACTCTCTCTCTCTCTCTGCCCCTCCCCCATTTTCACTCTCAAACAAGAAAAATAAACATCAAAAAATTGTTGCAAACAAGAGAAGTAGCCAGTTTTTTTTTAATTAAAAAAAAAATTTTTTTAACGTGTATTCATTTTTGCGAGACAGAGACAGAGCATGGGCGGGGAAGGGGCAGAGAGAGAGAGGGAGACACAGGATCTGAAGCAGGCTCCAGGCTTCCAGCTGTCTGCACGGAACCGGACGCGGGGCTCAAACTCACAAACTGCCAGATCATGACCTGAGCCGAAGTTGGACGCTCAACCGACGGAGCCACCCAGGCGCCCCTAAATGTTTTTTTATGTTTATTCATTTTTGAAAGACAGAGAGCACAAGCAGGGGTGGGGCGGAGAGAGAGGGGGACACAGAATCCGAAGCAGGCTCCAAGCTCCGAGCCGGCAGCACAGAGCCCAGCGCGCAGCTACAAGTCAGGAACCGCGAGATCACGAACCGCCGCCCCCTCCCACCGGTGCGCGGCCTAGCCGGGGCCGGGAGTCGGGATCCGCGGTGGCGCCGGGACGCGGGGCTCCGCGAGCTCGGCGGAGCGGGCGGGGAGGGGGGCGGAGGGGTCTCGGGCGGCGGGGAGCCAGGCCGCGCGCCGCGCCCGAGCCAGGCGCTCCTCTACCAGCCCGGCCCCGCGCGGCCCCCCCCCCCCCCACCGGCGGGCTGAGCCGCTGGAAGTGACGCGCGGTGAGGGCGGGGCTCCGGCCCGGGAGCAGACGCCGCCGCCGCCGCCGCAGACACCGCCGCCTCAGACGCCGCTCAGCCGCCGAAGCAGCCGCCGCCGCCGCACCCGCCGCCGAAACAGCCGCCGCAGCCGCCGCAGTACGACCCGCAGCCGGCGCGGCCGCCGCCGCCGCTCAGCCGCCGCAGCCGCCGCAGTAGCAGCCGCAGCCGGCGCAGTAGCAGCCGCAGCAGGCGCGGCCGCCGCCGCCGCCGCCGCCTCTCAGCCGCCGCAGCCGCCGCAGTAGCAGCCGCAGCAGCCGCAGCCGCCGCAGTAGCA
This sequence comes from Neofelis nebulosa, assembly GCF_028018385.1. Classification (NCBI taxonomy): domain Eukaryota; kingdom Metazoa; phylum Chordata; class Mammalia; order Carnivora; family Felidae; genus Neofelis; species Neofelis nebulosa. The sequence continues at coordinate 19,971,465 of NC_080799.1, read as the reverse complement.
GCCGCAACAGGCGCGGCCGCCGCCGCTCAGCCGCCGCAGCCGCCGCAGTAGCAGCCGCAGCCGGCGCAGCCGCCGCAGCCGCCGCAGTAGCAGCCGCAGCCGGCGTGGCCGCCGCCGCCGCTGCCGCTCAGCCGCCGCAGTAGCAGCCGCCGCAGTAGCAGCCGCAGCCGCTCAGCCGCCGCAGCCGCCGCAGTAGCAGCCGCAGCCGGCACAGCCGCCGCCGCAGCAGCAGCCGCAGGCGTAGCAGCAAGCCGCGGCCGCCGCCGCTGCCGCCGCTGCCGCCTCGGCCCGGAAGCGAAGTAGCCGCGCAAGGCCCGAGCCCCGCGGGCCGCCGCTGCCGCTGCCCTTGAACCGCGTGAAGCAGCTCGCCAAGCAGACCGTGGGCAGGTGAGTGAGCCGTGCCGGGCCGGCCGGGAGCGCGCGGGCCGGGGAACGGGGGTCGGGGTCGTGGCTGGGGCCGAGGCGGGCCCGCTGCCCCGCGGGGCCCCGCGCTCAGGCCCGGCCGCCCGCCGGGTCCGCTGCGGGCCAGGGACGAGGGCTGCGCCACGCAGCGGCCTGTCGCCCAGCTCAGGGCCGCCGCCTGAGCCCCCGGGAACGGTGGGGCGGGCCGGCCTCCCGGGACGCCCCCCGCGCGGGTCCCCGCCGCCCATTGTCCCGGCCCCGCTGAGCATCGTCCTCTGGGGTCTGGACCCAAGCTTTCCCCGGGCCTCCCCCCGTCTCCCGGGGCTTTGCCTTGGGCGAAAACTCGGCTAACCGGTGTGCCCGAGGCCGGGCGGGCGCGGTGCTCTGGGGGGCGGCATTCTCAGCCTTTCCGGGTCGCCCGGCCGCTGCCCACCGACCGTCCACCTCCAAGTGCCTGAGGGCAGTCAATAAGTAAGGGGCGATCAGAGCCCATCGGAGCCGCTTAGTGAGACTCAGGACTCCCTTGGAGGCACTTTGGAGGGTGTGCCGTCTCCCAACCGTGGCCCCTGTGGTTGCTCAAGTTCTTGACCTGTAGACATTTGGAACCGGGAGGAAAGAATTGTGGAAAGGCCTTGGGCAAATGGAAAAACAAAAAGAGGAGGGGCTCTCAAAACAGCTTTTCTCACTTTGGATTGGGGAGCAAATCCGTCTCCAGGTTTCTCTGGTATCGCTTTAATGCTTGACAGGAAACGATCGATTGTGAAATGACAGAAGAGACCGGACTTTGTAGTGGTTTTGAGAGCCTCTGGAGGTTGATCATCGTGTGCTGTGTTCTCTGGGGTAAATCTTTCAAGGTCTTTCAGGGCAGTGAGCTGTCCTGTCCCCGCTGACTGTTTATTCTGAGAAGGGGTATGAAAGTGTGACTTTTACATCGCTTTTTCTTCGTCTTTGTTTTCAACAGTTGAGTAAAAGGGGGCGTTTGGTTTGGCCACAGCACGTGGGGACGCTTCTTTTCTGTGTGTGTCTGAAAATACTTTTACTTCCCCTGGAGCTTTCTGTATTTGCCTTTTACACTTTCGTTCCCCCCCCCCGCCAAGGTTTTGCTTAGTTTTGTTCAATTTCGTTGCTACCCCCACCCTATTATCTCCGTGTGCACTTATCCTGTTTCCAGAGTGGATCCCTGTCCCTAGAGCCTAGCAGTGCCTACGTTTCTGTCATTTGTAGGAAAATGATAGAAATAATGAGTGCCAAGAGGAAGGCAGACGGAATAGTCGTGTGGCCCAAAGCTTCAACCAGGCATCTGTGAATGAGTTACAAGATAACTCCTTAGGAGTTTTCTCCGCCCCCCCCCACCCCCACCCCCTTAGCATTCTCAGTAACATGCATTGTGAAATCAGTATTTAGTGACGCTGAAGAGACATGTGTCACATTGTCGTTCTGGTCAGTTTGTACATCTCATGAGGAAAGGGGTGTTTGCTCTGTTTGCACAAAGTTCTGAGACTTTTCAAGCTATCGAGCCACTCAGGGTCTCTTTGGCTCCGGCTTCCTCTGTGGCAGCTTCTCTCTTCACGCTGCCGAATTACAGCCATGTGTGCCTCCTTTCGGTTGCCAGAGGCCGCCGAACCTTCTTCCCTGTTAGCCTCTACCTGGAAGTCTCCAAAGCTCCATTCACCTCACCTGCCCTAGACCTGCCTCCTACTCATTCTTTCGGTGTCCAGGCAAAGGTCACTGCCTCTAAAAGACCTTCTGTGATGCTCCAACGTGGATTGGGAGTCCCTGTCCTGGCCACTTACGTACGTCCGCATAGCACCTGTTTTTCTATAATGCAAGGCCTGTTTACTTGTTGGTATTCTCCATTAGACTGAACGCCTTGAGAGTCCTTGCCGTCTTTCTGTTTCATTGGCCAGCTCTGCTGTGGCTCCTGTCATAAGGTCGATTCTCCAGAAACATTTGTCAGTCTAGCACACATCTAGATCGTACCAGATCGCTCCGGTGGTGTGAGCCCAAGAATGGGAAAATGAAAGCTGGATAGAGTAAATGGTGATTCGTGCTAGCAGTGTAATTCTGGCCCTGACCTTTGACTCTGTTTGAAAATCTTTCTTGCTAGATGCCAGTGGAAGCAGCAGCTGTTACAGAGCTATTAGGGGTGTGGCCATTTCTGCTCCCAAAGCCAAAACTGTTTCCTGGGGTAGCTTTGGCTTTACTGCTGCTGACTCCCTCGATAAGTTTGTATTTTTTCCACGTCAAGAATGACGAAGGACTAGGGAGGAAAAAGGGAGGTGAGAGAGAGCCTAGAATTGTAATTGTGTGTTATTGGCGTAGGCATCGGGATTGGGATTTGGGGGGTATTGGGGTCCAGAGGAAAGCTAGAAAGCAGAGAAGTTACCTTCCCCCCCCCCCCCCGCCGCAGCCAAGAGTGATATTCTGTGTGTGAGTGGCTCGCCCATTGTGTCTGTTACGGATGCACAGAGTTCTGAATGGTGTCTTGCGAGGAAATATTCTCTTCCGAACAATGAGGACCTCGTGAGTCACCCCACCGTGAGGTTCTGTGGGATGGACATGTGGGAGAATTCGTAATGGGTAGAAGAAGTGAGTTCTCATGATGCAGTTTGTGGACAATGGGTGCATGAGTCTGTTTCGGAAGATGGTTTGTGTATCACAGGCGCGAGGACGATGCAGTGGTCTCTTGAGTGGGGTATCCCAAAGAAGAGAATTACGATGGTTGATTCATGCGTTCAAGAGACCCTTATCGAGCCCAAATTATGTGCCGTTGTGGAAAGTAGAAAAGAATCCAAGTGAATACAAACGCAGCTTCTGCCCTGAAGGGGCTCCACAGACTTGTGGAAGAGGTAGGCAAGCAAAAATGATTATACACCGTGAGGTAAGTCCTCCTTACAGAGGGATGGCGAACACACTAAGGGAAACTCTACTCTTACTGGAAGGAGAGAGGTAACACAACACAACAAAACAAAAAAAAAGAAACGGGAGAAAATTTGACCAGAGCCTTTCCCCTCCATCTTTCAACACTCTTTCAAACTTCTGCTGTATTGAGTAGGTCCCTTTTTTTTTTTTTTTTTTTTTTTAATATTTATTTTTGAGAGAAAGGGTAGACAGAACATGAGCGGGGGAGAGGCAGAGAGAGAGGGAAACACAGAATCCGAAGCAGGCTCCAGGCTCCGATATGTCAGCACAGAGCCTGACGCGGGCCTCAAACCCACGAACCGAGAGATCCTGACCTGAGCCGAAGTCAGACACCTAACCCAGTGAGCCACCCAGGTGCCCCGTAGGTCTCTTTTGATTGTCAGTAAACCCACCTCGAGGGGCGCCTGGGTGGCTCAGTTGGCTGAATATCCTGCTCTTGATTTCAGCTCAGGTCATGATCTCACAGTTCCTGGGATGAAGCCCCGCCCACGTCAAGCTCTGTGCCAGTGGTGCGGAGCCTGCTTGGGATTTTCTGTCTCTGCCCCTTCCCCGCTCTCTGTCTCGATGACGAAAAAAGAAAAAAACACACAAAACCAAACCGACTGGAATTGTTATGAGCCAAGCTGCGAATTTGATTGGCTCCTATGTGAGGAAAAGAGTCCAAAAGCAATATAGTTGCAGCCAGGGCTGGATGCAGGGGTTCCACTCTTTAGGTAAGCTGTGTCACAAGGAGGAATCGCCCCCCACCCCACCCCTCCACCCCCCGGCTTCCAACATCTTCAGTTCAAGTCCCAGAGGGACAAAGAATACCTTTCACTGTGGCCAGAGCCCCAGGATTGACTGTGAAGGTATCTGATGGGGTCAGTGGCCTTTCCCTGGGCATGGAAATGGAGTCAGCCCCACCCCAGCCACAGGGGCCTAGAATGGGAGAGTGCCGAGCCCCCTCCCCCCCGCAAGGTAACCCAGCAGGAGGCAGGAAGTGTGGTCTTTTCTAGTCCTGCTAAAAGGAAAGAAAGAGCTTCTTGGAAATCCGGGACGCAGAGAATCCAGTAGCTGCGGATGGCCGTTGGCGTGGAGGGTGTGGAGGAAGGGGTGCACCGAGGTGAGGAACCTGAGCGTTTGGTCGTGAGGTCGATGAGTCCGGGAGGACAGGAATCTGGGGGCCTCATAGCAGAGTCGAGTACGCGGGTGAGGCTCTGGAAGGGAGTGTCTCTTTGGATGTGGGATTCTGCCGAGATCGAAGCTCTCCCTGGAGGCCTGAATGTTCTCCTAGATAGTAGCCTTTACGTAAGTCAGGGTTGCACACTCCAAGCCTCAGGGGGCCGGGCTAATAAGAATGAATAAAGAAAATAAGAGCGACCTAGACCAGGTGAGGGCCGTGGGGGACCCGACGGTGCCTGTCTCACCAAAGGGCCGCGTGAGAATCTGGGCCCGCCGTCGGGCCCGACCTTTGGAGTTGTTGAGAAAGGCCCAACTCCTTCTGGATTTTCATGAAGATTAGGTGGCATTTAATGCCAATTGAAAACAACCACCAGGACCCTGAGCGGGACTAAACAAAATACATGTGTGGCCACAGTTGGTCTGTGGGTCCCCAGCGGGCAGTTGCTTGTGTAAAAGGTTGGGGAGGTGGAGATTCCTGTGGTGACTTTTTTCTCCTTTTCCTCCTGCACCCCACCCTCCGATGACTACCTTCCGAGTTCTTGGGTTTGTCGACGAGCTCGTCCTTTCCTTTACAGAAACGTTTCAGAGATCCGAGAGTAGCAATCATCACTACTTGTCTCCTGGTTTGGTTTACCAAGCGCTGTACCGAACCACCTGGCCTGGTCTCACCTGCTGGCGCTTGTTATCATTTCTGGTTTAGAGAGAAGAAAAATGACCTGCCGTTGTCTGCCCGGCCAGCGAGTGGCCGAGGCAGGACTTGGGGCCAGGGTGTGACTCCGGACCCCGTGTGTTTCCGACTGTAGACACTGGGCCGGCTGCCCGCCAGGGAAGGGTTCGTGTGGATGAAATGTCTTTGGTGCTTGCTGACTTGCTGGGCTAGATGCTTTTGAGTCAAGTCTCTCACGGCCTTCTCCACAGCAACTCCCAGAGGTGATGTGCTTTATTCCTGGTTTCATGATGAGGAAGCGAGGCCTCAGAGAGGTCATCGGGCTAGTTAAGAAGAGCGCTGCCGTTCATCAGAAACCGGGGTTCTGCTTCCAAAGCAGATAGGAGTCCTTCCTTCACGCAGGCAACTCTTTGTTTCAGAGACCCCGTGTTAGAATGCTGTGTGACGACGCTTCCACAAAATCCTGGAAGCTAGGGGTTGGATGTTGCTCTCGTCCGGGGGCTCCTGCCAGGGATGGCCCCCGGGGGGACATTTGGCAATGGCCGGAGACAAACGTTTTTGTATTTTGTCGTGACTTGGCTCGGGCGTGGGGTGCTCCTGGCATCTGGCGACACAGGCCGGGGATGCTGCTGACCAGCCTACACCGCCCAGGACAGCCTCGCCGCACAGAATTCTCTGGTCCCAAATGTCAAGAGTGGTGAGGTTGGTTGGGAAAGCCTGGTGGAGTCCTTTGAGATTCTGGACACGTGAATCGTGACAACCAAAGGTCCGTGACGTTTGCCTGCAGGGTGAAGGTGCGTTCCGTTTGGTCTGTTTCTTACGTGTGGAAGCATTTCTGACCATCGTTGGCCCGTACTGAACACTCGGGGGTTTTCACGTGGAAACCTGGGCTTCCTGCTGCTTCTCCAATGTTGCAAGACCTAGCGAAGCCTGGCATCGCGCCCTCGCGCAAGGACACGTCGTCGTAGCTGTAGCTGCAGCCGCGTAGGTGCTGTCCCGTCCGGGTGGGGCATCGACCGTCCAGTGTGCCCGGGTCCCTACCTGGCTTGTCCTGCTGTGGTACGTTCCTTGCGGACCCCTCCCTGCTCACGGATCTCTCAAGGACCTTCTCCAGGAGCAGCGGAGTCTCTGCCTCGCGAGGTAGCCCGTTGCGTTAGGGGCAACGCGAGTCAAAGGCATCTCTGCCCGTGAGTCCCAGGGGAGTCCTCCGGTGCCACGACGCCTGCGTCTCTCTACCGCGAGACGGCCCTTTCTGTATTCGGCGTCGCAAACCGCACACCGTGTCCTCGCTCTCTCAGCGGTAACATTCTCCACCCCTCACCTATTCTACACCCTGACTTCCTCCGCCTTTTCCAGGGGAGGTGGCTGTGCTTGGTTCGCTTCGGTCTGGGTGGATCCCGTCCAGCCTCTGCATAGAGCAGAGGAGGAAAGGAATGTGTTCTCCCCGCGACTTCTGAATCCGAGCTTCCGTGGCCTGGTCATCCACTTTACCTCCTGTGAAATCAAGCAGGGTTGTTTATAGGTGCGTGAAGAAAGCCCACGGTTCACTGAACCAGAATGAACCCTAAACAGATGTGGTCACGTGTGGCCTTATGGCGTTGGTTTTACACGTGAAGGCAGCATGGTATTCTAAGAGGAAATGATGTCTGTGGTCGTGGTTCCCAGTGTGTCCACGGCAGCCCCCTGCCCCTGAGATTGGACACGGGTGTATGGGATAGGGTCCCAGAGTCAGTACGCACACCACGCAGTCTTGTCGGACTGGCGATGTCTGGCCTTTATCATTCTGTTTCTGTGTCTCAAGTGTAGGCAGATGCCCTCGTAATCAATCCAAGTATAGATCCACGTACAAATATCATTACGCTCCTACCTGCCGTGTGTGTCTATTTGCTTCAACGTGGATGTGAAAAGTACAGCAGGCCCACGGTCCTTTTTCCAAAACCCTAGGGGCCAGATGCGTTTTGGAATTCAGACGTTTTCAGGTTTTATTTCATTTTTTTTTAATTTCTTTTTTTTTTCTTTTTCTTTTGTTTTACGTTTATTGGTTTTTGAGACAGAGAGAGACTGAGCATGAACGGGGGAGGGTCAGAGAGAGGGAGACACACAACCCGAAACAGGCTCCAGGCTCTGAGCCGTCAGCACAGGGCCCGTCGCCGGGCTCGAACTCAAGGACCGCGAGCGAGATCGTGACCCGAGCCGAAGTGGGACGCTCAACCGACCGAGCCAGCCAGGTGCCCCATAAGTAGCCACTGTTTTCAGTTATATTTCTATCCGTAGAAACCCTGCTACCCTTAAAACACCTGGGATCCCAACAAATTTAAAGACGGTAAATATTTTGCTCTTTCTTCTAGATTTGGCTGATAGGTTCTGTTCAGCGCCGGTTTCAATGTCCTCTCAGCCACCTTTCCCTTGACCTTGAAGGGGACATGTTTTACCTTGTTATGCACAGGGCACCCAAACCCTTCTGCTATCACATGTCATCTTTGCAGGCAGGCAGGATCTTCACTTACCGGGAGCACAGGTATGACCTCGCATGTCTGACATCCTACCGTGAGGACATTTGTCGGACACGTTTGTTGAGGACATACGAGTCTCAAATCTTTGCGTATGTTGGGGGTTCTGGAGGCAACATATTCCTTGTTGATAAATTTTACGTCAGCCCATTTATGCTGTGACTTGTAAATCAGACCACATGGAGTGGGCCTCCACCCAAACAAAGCGGTTGGGGAATACTCTCCTCCCATGTAGACAAATATATGTATACGTCTTCCTTTGGCCACAGCCTCCAAACCCACCAGTGTCTACCCTGGTCAGAAGTAACCACTGTTTTGGGGTGCCTTGGTGGCTCGGTCAAGTGTAAGCGTCTGACTTTGGCTCAGGTTGTGGTCTCGTGCCTTGCGAACTTGTGGCTCGTGACCTCTCAGCTCTTGAGTTCAAGCCCCCCCTCTGTCAGCGCAGAACCTGCTTCAGGTCCTCTTTCTCCCTCTCTCTCATTCACTCTCTCTCTCTCTCTGCCCCTCCCCCATTTTCACTCTCAAACAAGAAAAATAAACATCAAAAAATTGTTGCAAACAAGAGAAGTAGCCAGTTTTTTTTTAATTAAAAAAAAAATTTTTTTAACGTGTATTCATTTTTGCGAGACAGAGACAGAGCATGGGCGGGGAAGGGGCAGAGAGAGAGAGGGAGACACAGGATCTGAAGCAGGCTCCAGGCTTCCAGCTGTCTGCACGGAACCGGACGCGGGGCTCAAACTCACAAACTGCCAGATCATGACCTGAGCCGAAGTTGGACGCTCAACCGACGGAGCCACCCAGGCGCCCCTAAATGTTTTTTTATGTTTATTCATTTTTGAAAGACAGAGAGCACAAGCAGGGGTGGGGCGGAGAGAGAGGGGGACACAGAATCCGAAGCAGGCTCCAAGCTCCGAGCCGGCAGCACAGAGCCCAGCGCGCAGCTACAAGTCAGGAACCGCGAGATCACGAACCGCCGCCCCCTCCCACCGGTGCGCGGCCTAGCCGGGGCCGGGAGTCGGGATCCGCGGTGGCGCCGGGACGCGGGGCTCCGCGAGCTCGGCGGAGCGGGCGGGGAGGGGGGCGGAGGGGTCTCGGGCGGCGGGGAGCCAGGCCGCGCGCCGCGCCAGGCGCTCCTCTACCAGCCCGGCCCCGCGCGGCCCCCCCCCCCCCCGGCGGGCTGAGCCGCTGGAAGTGACGCGCGGTGAGGGCGGGGCTCCGGCCCGGGAGCAGACGCCGCCGCCGCCGCCGCAGACACCGCCGCCTCAGACGCCGCTCAGCCGCCGAAGCAGCCGCCGCCGCCGCACCCGCCGCCGAAACAGCCGCCGCAGCCGCCGCAGTACGACCCGCAGCCGGCGCGGCCGCCGCCGCCGCTCAGCCGCCGCAGCCGCCGCAGTAGCAGCCGCAGCCGGCGCAGTAGCAGCCGCAGCAGGCGCGGCCGCCGCCGCCGCCGCCGCCTCTCAGCCGCCGCAGCCGCCGCAGTAGCAGCCGCAGCAGCCGCAGCCGCCGCAGTAGCAGCCGCAACAGGCGCGGCCGCCGCCGCTCAGCCGCCGCAGCCGCCGCAGTAGCAGCCGCAGCCGGCGCAGCCGCCGCAGCCGCCGCAGTAGCAGCCGCAGCCGGCGTGGCCGCCGCCGCCGCTGCCGCTCAGCCGCCGCAGTAGCAGCCGCCGCAGTAGCAGCCGCAGCCGCTCAGCCGCCGCAGCCGCCGCAGTAGCAGCCGCAGCCGGCACAGCCGCCGCCGCAGCAGCAGCCGCAGGCGTAGCAGCAAGCCGCGGCCGCCGCCGCTGCCGCCGCTGCCGCCTCGGCCCGGAAGCGAAGTAGCCGCGCAAGGCCCGAGCCCCGCGGGCCGCCGCTGCCGCTGCCCTTGAACCGCGTGAAGCAGCTCGCCAAGCAGACCGTGGGCAGGTGAGTGAGCCGTGCCGGGCCGGCCGGGAGCGCGCGGGCCGGGGAACGGGGGTCGGGGTCGTGGCTGGGGCCGAGGCGGGCCCGCTGCCCCGCGGGGCCCCGCGCTCAGGCCCGGCCGCCCGCCGGGTCCGCTGCGGGCCAGGGACGAGGGCTGCGCCACGCAGCGGCCTGTCGCCCAGCTCAGGGCCGCCGCCTGAGCCCCCGGGAACGGTGGGGCGGGCCGGCCTCCCGGGACGCCCCCCGCGCGGGTCCCCGCCGCCCATTGTCCCGGCCCCGCTGAGCATCGTCCTCTGGGGTCTGGACCCAAGCTTTCCCCGGGCCTCCCCCCGTCTCCCGGGGCTTTGCCTTGGGCGAAAACTCGGCTAACCGGTGTGCCCGAGGCCGGGCGGGCGCGGTGCTCTGGGGGGCGGCATTCTCAGCCTTTCCGGGTCGCCCGGCCGCTGCCCACCGACCGTCCACCTCCAAGTGCCTGAGGGCAGTCAATAAGTAAGGGGCGATCAGAGCCCATCGGAGCCGCTTAGTGAGACTCAGGACTCCCTTGGAGGCACTTTGGAGGGTGTGCCGTCTCCCAACCGTGGCCCCTGTGGTTGCTCAAGTTCTTGACCTGTAGACATTTGGAACCGGGAGGAAAGAATTGTGGAAAGGCCTTGGGCAAATGGAAAAACAAAAAGAGGAGGGGCTCTCAAAACAGCTTTTCTCACTTTGGATTGGGGAGCAAATCCGTCTCCAGGTTTCTCTGGTATCGCTTTAATGCTTGACAGGAAACGATCGATTGTGAAATGACAGAAGAGACCGGACTTTGTAGTGGTTTTGAGAGCCTCTGGAGGTTGATCATCGTGTGCTGTGTTCTCTGGGGTAAATCTTTCAAGGTCTTTCAGGGCAGTGAGCTGTCCTGTCCCCGCTGACTGTTTATTCTGAGAAGGGGTATGAAAGTGTGACTTTTACATCGCTTTTTCTTCGTCTTTGTTTTCAACAGTTGAGTAAAAGGGGGCGTTTGGTTTGGCCACAGCACGTGGGGACGCTTCTTTTCTGTGTGTGTCTGAAAATACTTTTACTTCCCCTGGAGCTTTCTGTATTTGCCTTTTACACTTTCGTTCCCCCCCCCCGCCAAGGTTTTGCTTAGTTTTGTTCAATTTCGTTGCTACCCCCACCCTATTATCTCCGTGTGCACTTATCCTGTTTCCAGAGTGGATCCCTGTCCCTAGAGCCTAGCAGTGCCTACGTTTCTGTCATTTGTAGGAAAATGATAGAAATAATGAGTGCCAAGAGGAAGGCAGACGGAATAGTCGTGTGGCCCAAAGCTTCAACCAGGCATCTGTGAATGAGTTACAAGATAACTCCTTAGGAGTTTTCTCCGCCCCCCCCCACCCCCACCCCCTTAGCATTCTCAGTAACATGCATTGTGAAATCAGTATTTAGTGACGCTGAAGAGACATGTGTCACATTGTCGTTCTGGTCAGTTTGTACATCTCATGAGGAAAGGGGTGTTTGCTCTGTTTGCACAAAGTTCTGAGACTTTTCAAGCTATCGAGCCACTCAGGGTCTCTTTGGCTCCGGCTTCCTCTGTGGCAGCTTCTCTCTTCACGCTGCCGAATTACAGCCATGTGTGCCTCCTTTCGGTTGCCAGAGGCCGCCGAACCTTCTTCCCTGTTAGCCTCTACCTGGAAGTCTCCAAAGCTCCATTCACCTCACCTGCCCTAGACCTGCCTCCTACTCATTCTTTCGGTGTCCAGGCAAAGGTCACTGCCTCTAAAAGACCTTCTGTGATGCTCCAACGTGGATTGGGAGTCCCTGTTCTGGCCACTTACGTACGTCCGCATAGCACCTGTTTTTCTATAATGCAAGGCCTGTTTACTTGTTGGTATTCTCCATTAGACTGAACGCCTTGAGAGTCCTTGCCGTCTTTCTGTTTCATTGGCCAGCTCTGCTGTGGCTCCTGTCATAAGGTCGATTCTCCAGAAACATTTGTCAGTCTAGCACACATCTAGATCGTACCAGATCGCTCCGGTGGTGTGAGCCCAAGAATGGGAAAATGAAAGCTGGATAGAGTAAATGGTGATTCGTGCTAGCAGTGTAATTCTGGCCCTGACCTTTGACTCTGTTTGAAAATCTTTCTTGCTAGATGCCAGTGGAAGCAGCAGCTGTTACAGAGCTATTAGGGGTGTGGCCATTTCTGCTCCCAAAGCCAAAACTGTTTCCTGGGGTAGCTTTGGCTTTACTGCTGCTGACTCCCTCGATAACTTTGTATTTTTTCCACGTCAAGAATGACGAAGGACTAGGGAGGAAAAAGGGAGGTGAGAGAGAGCCTAGAATTGTAATTGTGTGTTATTGGCGTAGGCATCGGGATTGGGATTTGGGGGGTATTGGGGTCCAGAGGAAAGCTAGAAAGCAGAGAAGTTACCTTCCCCCCCCCCCCCCCCGCCGCAGCCAAGAGTGATATTCTGTGTGTGAGTGGCTCGCCCATTGTGTCTGTTACGGATGCACAGAGTTCTGAATGGTGTCTTGCGAGGAAATATTCTCTTCCGAACAATGAGGACCTCGTGAGTCACCCCACCGTGAGGTTCTGTGGGATGGACATGTGGGAGAATTCGTAATGGGTAGAAGAAGTGAGTTCTCATGATGCAGTTTGTGGACAATGGGTGCATGAGTCTGTTTCGGAAGATGGTTTGTGTATCACAGGCGCGAGGACGATGCAGTGGTCTCTTGAGTGGGGTATCCCAAAGAAGAGAATTACGATGGTTGATTCATGCGTTCAAGAGACCCTTATCGAGCCCAAATTATGTGCCGTTGTGGAAAGTAGAAAAGAATCCAAGTGAATACAAACGCAGCTTCTGCCCTGAAGGGGCTCCACAGACTTGTGGAAGAGGTAGGCAAGCAAAAATGATTATACACCGTGAGGTAAGTCCTCCTTACAGAGGGATGGCGAACACACTAAGGGAAACTCTACTCTTACTGGAAGGAGAGAGGTAACACAACACAACAAAACAAAAAAAAAGAAACGGGAGAAAATTTGACCAGAGCCTTTCCCCTCCATCTTTCAACACTCTTTCAAACTTCTGCTGTATTGAGTAGGTCCCTTTTTTTTTTTTTTTTTTTTTTAATATTTATTTTTGAGAGAAAGGGTAGACAGAACATGAGCGGGGGAGAGGCAGAGAGAGAGGGAAACACAGAATCCGAAGCAGGCTCCAGGCTCCGATATGTCAGCACAGAGCCTGACGCGGGCCTCAAACCCACGAACCGAGAGATCCTGACCTGAGCCGAAGTCAGACACCTAACCCAGTGAGCCACCCAGGTGCCCCGTAGGTCTCTTTTGATTGTCAGTAAACCCACCTCGAGGGGCGCCTGGGTGGCTCAGTTGGCTGAATATCCTGCTCTTGATTTCAGCTCAGGTCATGATCTCACAGTTCCTGGGATGAAGCCCCGCCCACGTCAAGCTCTGTGCCAGTGGTGCGGAGCCTGCTTGGGATTTTCTGTCTCTGCCCCTTCCCCGCTCTCTGTCTCGATGACGAAAAAAGAAAAAAACACACAAAACCAAACCGACTGGAATTGTTATGAGCCAAGCTGCGAATTTGATTGGCTCCTATGTGAGGAAAAGAGTCCAAAAGCAATATAGTTGCAGCCAGGGCTGGATGCAGGGGTTCCACTCTTTAGGTAAGCTGTGTCACAAGGAGGAATCGCCCCCCACCCCACCCCTCCACCCCCCGGCTTCCAACATCTTCAGTTCAAGTCCCAGAGGGACAAAGAATACCTTTCACTGTGGCCAGAGCCCCAGGATTGACTGTGAAGGTATCTGATGGGGTCAGTGGCCTTTCCCTGGGCATGGAAATGGAGTCAGCCCCACCCCAGCCACAGGGGCCTAGAATGGGAGAGTGCCGAGCCCCCTCCCCCCCGCAAGGTAACCCAGCAGGAGGCAGGAAGTGTGGTCTTTTCTAGTCCTGCTAAAAGGAAAGAAAGAGCTTCTTGGAAATCCGGGACGCAGAGAATCCAGTAGCTGCGGATGGCCGTTGGCGTGGAGGGTGTGGAGGAAGGGGTGCACCGAGGTGAGGAACCTGAGCGTTTGGTCGTGAGGTCGATGAGTCCGGGAGGACAGGAATCTGGGGGCCTCATAGCAGAGTCGAGTACGCGGGTGAGGCTCTGGAAGGGAGTGTCTCTTTGGATGTGGGATTCTGCCGAGATCGAAGCTCTCCCTGGAGGCCTGAATGTTCTCCTAGATAGTAGCCTTTACGTAAGTCAGGGTTGCACACTCCAAGCCTCAGGGGGCCGGGCTAATAAGAATGAATAAAGAAAATAAGAGCGACCTAGACCAGGTGAGGGCCGTGGGGGACCCGACGGTGCCTGTCTCACCAAAGGGCCGCGTGAGAATCTGGGCCCGCCGTCGGGCCCGACCTTTGGAGTTGTTGAGAAAGGCCCAACTCCTTCTGGATTTTCATGAAGATTAGGTGGCATTTAATGCCAATTGAAAACAACCACCAGGACCCTGAGCGGGACTAAACAAAATACATGTGTGGCCACAGTTGGTCTGTGGGTCCCCAGCGGGCAGTTGCTTGTGTAAAAGGTTGGGGAGGTGGAGATTCCTGTGGTGACTTTTTTCTCCTTTTCCTCCTGCACCCCACCCTCCGATGACTACCTTCCGAGTTCTTGGGTTTGTCGACGAGCTCGTCCTTTCCTTTACAGAAACGTTTCAGAGATCCGAGAGTAGCAATCATCACTACTTGTCTCCTGGTTTGGTTTACCAAGCGCTGTACCGAACCACCTGGCCTGGTCTCACCTGCTGGCGCTTGTTATCATTTCTGGTTTAGAGAGAAGAAAAATGACCTGCCGTTGTCTGCCCGGCCAGCGAGTGGCCGAGGCAGGACTTGGGGCCAGGGTGTGACTCCGGACCCCGTGTGTTTCCGACTGTAGACACTGGGCCGGCTGCCCGCCAGGGAAGGGTTCGTGTGGATGAAATGTCTTTGGTGCTTGCTGACTTGCTGGGCTAGATGCTTTTGAGTCAAGTCTCTCACGGCCTTCTCCACAGCAACTCCCAGAGGTGATGTGCTTTATTCCTGGTTTCATGATGAGGAAGCGAGGCCTCAGAGAGGTCATCGGGCTAGTTAAGAAGAGCGCTGCCGTTCATCAGAAACCGGGGTTCTGCTTCCAAAGCAGATAGGAGTCCTTCCTTCACGCAGGCAACTCTTTGTTTCAGAGACCCCGTGTTAGAATGCTGTGTGACGACGCTTCCACAAAATCCTGGAAGCTAGGGGTTGGATGTTGCTCTCGTCCGGGGGCTCCTGCCAGGGATGGCCCCCGGGGGGACATTTGGCAATGGCCGGAGACAAACGTTTTTGTATTTTGTCGTGACTTGGCTCGGGCGTGGGGTGCTCCTGGCATCTGGCGACACAGGCCGGGGATGCTGCTGACCAGCCTACACCGCCCAGGACAGCCTCGCCGCACAGAATTCTCTGGTCCCAAATGTCAAGAGTGGTGAGGTTGGTTGGGAAAGCCTGGTGGAGTCCTTTGAGATTCTGGACACGTGAATCGTGACAACCAAAGGTCCGTGACGTTTGCCTGCAGGGTGAAGGTGCGTTCCGTTTGGTCTGTTTCTTACGTGTGGAAGCATTTCTGACCATCGTTGGCCCGTACTGAACACTCGGGGGTTTTCACGTGGAAACCTGGGCTTCCTGCTGCTTCTCCAATGTTGCAAGACCTAGCGAAGCCTGGCATCGCGCCCTCGCGCAAGGACACGTCGTCGTAGCTGTAGCTGCAGCCGCGTAGGTGCTGTCCCGTCCGGGTGGGGCATCGACCGTCCAGTGTGCCCGGGTCCCTACCTGGCTTGTCCTGCTGTGGTACGTTCCTTGCGGACCCCTCCCTGCTCACGGATCTCTCAAGGACCTTCTCCAGGAGCAGCGGAGTCTCTGCCTCGCGAGGTAGCCCGTTGCGTTAGGGGCAACGCGAGTCAAAGGCATCTCTGCCCGTGAGTCCCAGGGGAGTCCTCCGGTGCCACGACGCCTGCGTCTCTCTACCGCGAGACGGCCCTTTCTGTATTCGGCGTCGCAAACCGCACACCGTGTCCTCGCTCTCTCAGCGGTAACATTCTCCACCCCTCACCTATTCTACACCCTGACTTCCTCCGCCTTTTCCAGGGGAGGTGGCTGTGCTTGGTTCGCTTCGGTCTGGGTGGATCCCGTCCAGCCTCTGCATAGAGCAGAGGAGGAAAGGAATGTGTTCTCCCCGCGACTTCTGAATCCGAGCTTCCGTGGCCTGGTCATCCACTTTACCTCCTGTGAAATCAAGCAGGGTTGTTTATAGGTGCGTGAAGAAAGCCCACGGTTCACTGAACCAGAATGAACCCTAAACAGATGTGGTCACGTGTGGCCTTATGGCGTTGGTTTTACACGTGAAGGCAGCATGGTATTCTAAGAGGAAATGATGTCTGTGGTCGTGGTTCCCAGTGTGTCCACGGCAGCCCCCTGCCCCTGAGATTGGACACGGGTGTATGGGATAGGGTCCCAGAGTCAGTACGCACACCACGCAGTCTTGTCGGACTGGCGATGTCTGGCCTTTATCATTCTGTTTCTGTGTCTCAAGTGTAGGCAGATGCCCTCGTAATCAATCCAAGTATAGATCCACGTACAAATATCATTACGCTCCTACCTGCCGTGTGTGTCTATTTGCTTCAACGTGGATGTGAAAAGTACAGCAGGCCCACGGTCCTTTTTCCAAAACCCTAGGGGCCAGATGCGTTTTGGAATTCAGACGTTTTCAGGTTTTATTTCATTTTTTTTTAATTTCCTTTTTTTTTCTTTTTCTTTTGTTTTACGTTTATTGGTTTTTGAGACAGAGAGAGACTGAGCATGAACGGGGGAGGGTCAGAGAGAGGGAGACACACAACCCGAAACAGGCTCCAGGCTCTGAGCCGTCAGCACAGGGCCCGTCGCCGGGCTCGAACTCAAGGACCGCGAGCGAGATCGTGACCCGAGCCGAAGTGGGACGCTCAACCGACCGAGCCAGCCAGGTGCCCCATAAGTAGCCACTGTTTTCAGTTATATTTCTATCCGTAGAAACCCTGCTACCCTTAAAACACCTGGGATCCCAACAAATTTAAAGACGGTAAATATTTTGCTCTTTCTTCTAGATTTGGCTGATAGGTTCTGTTCAGCGCCGGTTTCAATGTCCTCTCAGCCACCTTTCCCTTGACCTTGAAGGGGACATGTTTTACCTTGTTATGCACAGGGCACCCAAACCCTTCTGCTATCACATGTCATCTTTGCAGGCAGGCAGGATCTTCACTTACCGGGAGCACAGGTATGACCTCGCATGTCTGACATCCTACCGTGAGGACATTTGTCGGACACGTTTGTTGAGGACATACGAGTCTCAAATCTTTGCGTATGTTGGGGGTTCTGGAGGCAACATATTCCTTGTTGATAAATTTTACGTCAGCCCATTTATGCTGTGACTTGTAAATCAGACCACATGGAGTGGGCCTCCACCCAAACAAAGCGGTTGGGGAATACTCTCCTCCCATGTAGACAAATATATGTATACGTCTTCCTTTGGCCACAGCCTCCAAACCCACCAGTGTCTACCCTGGTCAGAAGTAACCACTGTTTTGGGGTGCCTTGGTGGCTCGGTCAAGTGTAAGCGTCTGACTTTGGCTCAGGTTGTGGTCTCGTGCCTTGCGAACTTGTGGCTCGTGACCTCTCAGCTCTTGAGTTCAAGCCCCCCCTCTGTCAGCGCAGAACCTGCTTCAGGTCCTCTTTCTCCCTCTCTCTCATTCACTCTCTCTCTCTCTCTGCCCCTCCCCCATTTTCACTCTCAAACAAGAAAAATAAACATCAAAAAATTGTTGCAAACAAGAGAAGTAGCCAGTTTTTTTTTAATTAAAAAAAAAATTTTTTTAACGTGTATTCATTTTTGCGAGACAGAGACAGAGCATGGGCGGGGAAGGGGCAGAGAGAGAGAGGGAGACACAGGATCTGAAGCAGGCTCCAGGCTTCCAGCTGTCTGCACGGAACCGGACGCGGGGCTCAAACTCACAAACTGCCAGATCATGACCTGAGCCGAAGTTGGACGCTCAACCGACGGAGCCACCCAGGCGCCCCTAAATGTTTTTTTATGTTTATTCATTTTTGAAAGACAGAGAGCACAAGCAGGGGTGGGGCGGAGAGAGAGGGGGACACAGAATCCGAAGCAGGCTCCAAGCTCCGAGCCGGCAGCACAGAGCCCAGCGCGCAGCTACAAGTCAGGAACCGCGAGATCACGAACCGCCGCCCCCTCCCACCGGTGCGCGGCCTAGCCGGGGCCGGGAGTCGGGATCCGCGGTGGCGCCGGGACGCGGGGCTCCGCGAGCTCGGCGGAGCGGGCGGGGAGGGGGGCGGAGGGGTCTCGGGCGGCGGGGAGCCAGGCCGCGCGCCGCGCCAGGCGCTCCTCTACCAGCCCGGCCCCGCGCGGCCCCCCCCCCCCCCGGCGGGCTGAGCCGCTGGAAGTGACGCGCGGTGAGGGCGGGGCTCCGGCCCGGGAGCAGACGCCGCCGCCGCCGCCGCAGACACCGCCGCCTCAGACGCCGCTCAGCCGCCGAAGCAGCCGCCGCCGCCGCACCCGCCGCCGAAACAGCCGCCGCAGCCGCCGCAGTACGACCCGCAGCCGGCGCGGCCGCCGCCGCCGCTCAGCCGCCGCAGCCGCCGCAGTAGCAGCCGCAGCCGGCGCAGTAGCAGCCGCAGCAGGCGCGGCCGCCGCCGCCGCCGCCGCCTCTCAGCCGCCGCAGCCGCCGCAGTAGCAGCCGCAGCAGCCGCAGCCGCCGCAGTAGCAGCCGCAACAGGCGCGGCCGCCGCCGCTCAGCCGCCGCAGCCGCCGCAGTAGCAGCCGCAGCCGGCGCAGCCGCCGCAGCCGCCGCAGTAGCAGCCGCAGCCGGCGTGGCCGCCGCCGCCGCTGCCGCTCAGCCGCCGCAGTAGCAGCCGCCGCAGTAGCAGCCGCAGCCGCTCAGCCGCCGCAGCCGCCGCAGTAGCAGCCGCAGCCGGCACAGCCGCCGCCGCAGCAGCAGCCGCAGGCGTAGCAGCAAGCCGCGGCCGCCGCCGCTGCCGCCGCTGCCGCCTCGGCCCGGAAGCGAAGTAGCCGCGCAAGGCCCGAGCCCCGCGGGCCGCCGCTGCCGCTGCCCTTGAACCGCGTGAAGCAGCTCGCCAAGCAGACCGTGGGCAGGTGAGTGAGCCGTGCCGGGCCGGCCGGGAGCGCGCGGGCCGGGGAACGGGGGTCGGGGTCGTGGCTGGGGCCGAGGCGGGCCCGCTGCCCCGCGGGGCCCCGCGCTCAGGCCCGGCCGCCCGCCGGGTCCGCTGCGGGCCAGGGACGAGGGCTGCGCCACGCAGCGGCCTGTCGCCCAGCTCAGGGCCGCCGCCTGAGCCCCCGGGAACGGTGGGGCGGGCCGGCCTCCCGGGACGCCCCCCGCGCGGGTCCCCGCCGCCCATTGTCCCGGCCCCGCTGAGCATCGTCCTCTGGGGTCTGGACCCAAGCTTTCCCCGGGCCTCCCCCCGTCTCCCGGGGCTTTGCCTTGGGCGAAAACTCGGCTAACCGGTGTGCCCGAGGCCGGGCGGGCGCGGTGCTCTGGGGGGCGGCATTCTCAGCCTTTCCGGGTCGCCCGGCCGCTGCCCACCGACCGTCCACCTCCAAGTGCCTGAGGGCAGTCAATAAGTAAGGGGCGATCAGAGCCCATCGGAGCCGCTTAGTGAGACTCAGGACTCCCTTGGAGGCACTTTGGAGGGTGTGCCGTCTCCCAACCGTGGCCCCTGTGGTTGCTCAAGTTCTTGACCTGTAGACATTTGGAACCGGGAGGAAAGAATTGTGGAAAGGCCTTGGGCAAATGGAAAAACAAAAAGAGGAGGGGCTCTCAAAACAGCTTTTCTCACTTTGGATTGGGGAGCAAATCCGTCTCCAGGTTTCTCTGGTATCGCTTTAATGCTTGACAGGAAACGATCGATTATGAAATGACAGAAGAGACCGGACTTTGTAGTGGTTTTGAGAGCCTCTGGAGGTTGATCATCGTGTGCTGTGTTCTCTGGGGTAAATCTTTCAAGGTCTTTCAGGGCAGTGAGCTGTCCTGTCCCCGCTGACTGTTTATTCTGAGAAGGGGTATGAAAGTGTGACTTTTACATCGCTTTTTCTTCGTCTTTGTTTTCAACAGTTGAGTAAAAGGGGGCGTTTGGTTTGGCCACAGCACGTGGGGACGCTTCTTTTCTGTGTGTGTCTGAAAATACTTTTACTTCCCCTGGAGCTTTCTGTATTTGCCTTTTACACTTTCGTTCCCCCCCCCCCCGCCAAGGTTTTGCTTAGTTTTGTTCAATTTCGTTGCTACCCCCACCCTATTATCTCCGTGTGCACTTATCCTGTTTCCAGAGTGGATCCCTGTCCCTAGAGCCTAGCAGTGCCTACGTTTCTGTCATTTGTAGGAAAATGATAGAAATAATGAGTGCCAAGAGGAAGGCAGACGGAATAGTCGTGTGGCCCAAAGCTTCAACCAGGCATCTGTGAATGAGTTACAAGATAACTCCTTAGGAGTTTTCTCCGCCCCCCCCCACCCCCACCCCCTTAGCATTCTCAGTAACATGCATTGTGAAATCAGTATTTAGTGACTCTGAAGAGACATGTGTCACATTGTCGTTCTGGTCAGTTTGTACATCTCATGAGGAAAGGGGTGTTTGCTCTGTTTGCACAAAGTTCTGAGACTTTTCAAGCTATCGAGCCACTCAGGGTCTCTTTGGCTCCGGCTTCCTCTGTGGCAGCTTCTCTCTTCACGCTGCCGAATTACAGCCACGTGTGCCTCCTTTCGGTTGCCAGAGGCCGCCGAACCTTCTTCCCTGTTAGCCTCTACCTGGAAGTCTCCAAAGCTCCATTCACCTCACCTGCCCTAGACCTGCCTCCTACTCATTCTTTCGGTGTCCAGGCAAAGGTCACTGCCTCTAAAATACCTTCTGTGATGCTCCAACGTGGATTGGGAGTCCCTGTCCTGGCCACTTACGTACGTCCGCATAGCACCTGTTTTTCTATAATGCAAGGCCTGTTTACTTGTTGGTATTCTCCATTAGACTGAACGCCTTGAGAGTCCTTGCCGTCTTTCTGTTTCATTGGCCAGCTCTGCTGTGGCTCCTGTCATAAGGTCGATTCTCCAGAAACATTTGTCAGTCTGGCACACATCTAGATCGTACCAGATCGCTCCGGTGGTGTGAGCCCAAGAATGGGAAAATGAAAGCTGGATAGAGTAAATGGTGATTCGTGCTAGCAGTGTAATTCTGGCCCTGACCTTTGACTCTGTTTGAAAATCTTTCTTGCTAGATGCCAGTGGAAGCCGCAGCTGTTACAGAGCTGTTAGGGGTGTGGCCATTTCTGCTCCCAAAGCCAAAACTGTTTCCTGGGGAAGCTTTGGCTTTACTGCTGCTGACTCCCTCGATAAGTTTGTATTTTTTCCACGTCAAGAATGACGAAGGACTAGGGAGGAAAAAGGGAGGTGAGAGAGAGCCTAGGATTGTAATTGTGTGTTATTGGCGTAGGCATCGGGATTGGGATTTGGGGGGTATTGGGGTCCAGAGGAAAGCTAGAAAGCAGAGAAGTTACCTTCCCCCCCCCGCCCCCCCGCCGCAGCCAAGAGTGATATTCTGTGTGTGAGTGGCTCGCCCATTGTGTCTGTTACGGATGCACAGAGTTCTGAATGGTGTCTTGCGAGGAAATATTCTCTTCCGAACAATGAGGACCTCGTGAGTCACCCCACCGTGAGGTTCTGTGGGATGGACATGTGGGAGAATTCGTAATGGGTAGAAGAAGTGAGTTCTCATGATGCAGTTTGTGGACAATGGGTGCATGAGTCTGTTTCGGAAGATGGTTTGTGTATCACAGGCGCGAGGACGATGCAGTGGTCTCTTGAGTGGGGTATCCCAAAGAAGAGAATTACGATGGTTGATTCATGCGTTCAAGAGACCCTTATCGAGCCCAAATTATGTGCCGTTGTGGAAAGTAGAAAAGAATCCAAGTGAATACAAACGCAGCTTCTGCCCTGAAGGGGCTCCACAGACTTGTGGAAGAGGTAGGCAAGCAAAAATGATTATACACCGTGAGGTAAGTCCTCCTTACAGAGGGATGGCGAACACACTAAGGGAAACTCTACTCTTACTGGAAGGAGAGAGGTAACACAACACAACAAAACAAAAAAAAAGAAACGGGAGAAAATTTGACCAGAGCCTTTCCCCTCCATCTTTCAACACTCTTTCAAACTTCTGCTGTATTGAGTAGGTCCCTTTTTTTTTTTTTTTTTTTTTTTAATATTTATTTTTGAGAGAAAGGGTAGACAGAACATGAGCGGGGGAGAGGCAGAGAGAGAGGGAAACACAGAATCCGAAGCAGGCTCCAGGCTCCGATATGTCAGCACAGAGCCTGACGCGGGCCTCAAACCCACGAACCGAGAGATCCTGACCTGAGCCGAAGTCAGACACCTAACCCAGTGAGCCACCCAGGTGCCCCGTAGGTCTCTTTTGATTGTCAGTAAACCCACCTCGAGGGGCGCCTGGGTGGCTCAGTTGGCTGAATATCCTGCTCTTGATTTCAGCTCAGGTCATGATCTCACAGTTCCTGGGATGAAGCCCCGCCCACGTGAAGCTCTGTGCCAGTGGTGCGGAGCCTGCTTGGGATTTTCTGTCTCTGCCCCTTCCCCGCTCTCTGTCTCGATGACGAAAAAAGAAAAAAACACACAAAACCAAACCGACTGGAATTGTTATGAGCCAAGCTGCGAATTTGATTGGCTCCTATGTGAGGAAAAGAGTCCAAAAGCAATATAGTTGCAGCCAGGGCTGGATGCAGGGGTTCCACTCTTTAGGTAAGCTGTGTCACAAGGAGGAATCGCCCCCCACCCCACCCCTCCACCCCCCGGCTTCCAACATCTTCAGTTCAAGTCCCAGAGGGACAAAGAATACCTTTCACTGTGGCCAGAGCCCCAGGATTGACTGTGAAGGTATCTGATGGGGTCAGTGGCCTTTCCCTGGGCATGGAAATGGAGTCAGCCCCACCCCAGCCACAGGGGCCTAGAATGGGAGAGTGCCGAGCCCCCTCCCCCCCGCAAGGTAACCCAGCAGGAGGCAGGAAGTGTGGTCTTTTCTAGTCCTGCTAAAAGGAAAGAAAGAGCTTCTTGGAAATCCGGGACGCAGAGAATCCAGTAGCTGCGGATGGCCGTTGGCGTGGAGGGTGTGGAGGAAGGGGTGCACCGAGGTGAGGAACCTGAGCGTTTGGTCGTGAGGTCGATGAGTCCGGGAGGACAGGAATCTGGGGGCCTCATAGCAGAGTCGAGTACGCGGGTGAGGCTCTGGAAGGGAGTGTCTCTTTGGATGTGGGATTCTGCCGAGATCGAAGCTCTCCCTGGAGGCCTGAATGTTCTCCTAGATAGTAGCCTTTACGTAAGTCAGGGTTGCACACTCCAAGCCTCAGGGGGCCGGGCTAATAAGAATGAATAAAGAAAATAAGAGCGACCTAGACCAGGTGAGGGCCGTGGGGGACCCGACGGTGCCTGTCTCACCAAAGGGCCGCGTGAGAATCTGGGCCCGCCGTCGGGCCCGACCTTTGGAGTTGTTGAGAAAGGCCCAACTCCTTCTGGATTTTCATGAAGATTAGGTGGCATTTAATGCCAATTGAAAACAACCACCAGGACCCTGAGCGGGACTAAACAAAATACATGTGTGGCCACAGTTGGTCTGTGGGTCCCCAGCGGGCAGTTGCTTGTGTAAAAGGTTGGGGAGGTGGAGATTCCTGTGGTGACTTTTTTCTCCTTTTCCTCCTGCACCCCACCCTCCGATGACTACCTTCCGAGTTCTTGGGTTTGTCGACGAGCTCGTCCTTTCCTTTACAGAAACGTTTCAGAGATCCGAGAGTAGCAATCATCACTACTTGTCTCCTGGTTTGGTTTACCAAGCGCTGTACCGAACCACCTGGCCTGGTCTCACCTGCTGGCGCTTGTTATCATTTCTGGTTTAGAGAGAAGAAAAATGACCTGCCGTTGTCTGCCCGGCCAGCGAGTGGCCGAGGCAGGACTTGGGGCCAGGGTGTGACTCCGGACCCCGTGTGTTTCCGACTGTAGACACTGGGCCGGCTGCCCGCCAGGGAAGGGTTCGTGTGGATGAAATGTCTTTGGTGCTTGCTGACTTGCTGGGCTAGATGCTTTTGAGTCAAGTCTCTCACGGCCTTCTCCACAGCAACTCCCAGAGGTGATGTGCTTTATTCCTGGTTTCATGATGAGGAAGCGAGGCCTCAGAGAGGTCATCGGGCTAGTTAAGAAGAGCGCTGCCGTTCATCAGAAACCGGGGTTCTGCTTCCAAAGCAGATAGGAGTCCTTCCTTCACGCAGGCAACTCTTTGTTTCAGAGACCCCGTGTTAGAATGCTGTGTGACGACGCTTCCACAAAATCCTGGAAGCTAGGGGTTGGATGTTGCTCTCGTCCGGGGGCTCCTGCCAGGGATGGCCCCCGGGGGGACATTTGGCAATGGCCGGAGACAAACGTTTTTGTGTTTTGTCGTGACTTGGCTCGGGCGTGGGGTGCTCCTGGCATCTGGCGACACAGGCCGGGGATGCTGCTGACCAGCCTACACCGCCCAGGACAGCCTCGCCGCACAGAATTCTCTGGTCCCAAATGTCAAGAGTGGTGAGGTTGGTTGGGAAAGCCTGGTGGAGTCCTTTGAGATTCTGGACACGTGAATCGTGACAACCAAAGGTCCGTGACGTTTGCCTGCAGGGTGAAGGTGCGTTCCGTTTGGTCTGTTTCTTACGTGTGGAAGCATTTCTGACCATCGTTGGCCCGTACTGAACACTCGGGGGTTTTCACGTGGAAACCTGGGCTTCCTGCTGCTTCTCCAATGTTGCAAGACCTAGCGAAGCCTGGCATCGCGCCCTCGCGCAAGGACACGTCGTCGTAGCTGTAGCTGCAGCCGCGTAGGTGCTGTCCCGTCCGGGTGGGGCATCGACCGTCCAGTGTGCCCGGGTCCCTACCTGGCTTGTCCTGCTGTGGTACGTTCCTTGCGGACCCCTCCCTGCTCACGGATCTCTCAAGGACCTTCTCCAGGAGCAGCGGAGTCTCTGCCTCGCGAGGTAGCCCGTTGCGTTAGGGGCAACGCGAGTCAAAGGCATCTCTGCCCGTGAGTCCCAGGGGAGTCCTCCGGTGCCACGACGCCTGCGTCTCTCTACCGCGAGACGGCCCTTTCTGTATTCGGCGTCGCAAACCGCACACCGTGTCCTCGCTCTCTCAGCGGTAACATTCTCCACCCCTCACCTATTCTACACCCTGACTTCCTCCGCCTTTTCCAGGGGAGGTGGCTGTGCTTGGTTCGCTTCGGTCTGGGTGGATCCCGTCCAGCCTCTGCATAGAGCAGAGGAGGAAAGGAATGTGTTCTCCCCGCGACTTCTGAATCCGAGCTTCCGTGGCCTGGTCATCCACTTTACCTCCTGTGAAATCAAGCAGGGTTGTTTATAGGTGCGTGAAGAAAGCCCACGGTTCACTGAACCAGAATGAACCCTAAACAGATGTGGTCACGTGTGGCCTTATGGCGTTGGTTTTACACGTGAAGGCAGCATGGTATTCTAAGAGGAAATGATGTCTGTGGTCGTGGTTCCCAGTGTGTCCACGGCAGCCCCCTGCCCCTGAGATTGGACACGGGTGTATGGGATAGGGTCCCAGAGTCAGTACGCACACCACGCAGTCTTGTCGGACTGGCGATGTCTGGCCTTTATCATTCTGTTTCTGTGTCTCAAGTGTAGGCAGATGCCCTCGTAATCAATCCAAGTATAGATCCACGTACAAATATCATTACGCTCCTACCTGCCGTGTGTGTCTATTTGCTTCAACGTGGATGTGAAAAGTACAGCAGGCCCACGGTCCTTTTTCCAAAACCCTAGGGGCCAGATGCGTTTTGGAATTCAGACGTTTTCAGGTTTTATTTCATTTTTTTTTAATTTCTTTTTTTTTTCTTTTTCTTTTGTTTTACGTTTATTGGTTTTTGAGACAGAGAGAGACTGAGCATGAACGGGGGAGGGTCAGAGAGAGGGAGACACACAACCCGAAACAGGCTCCAGGCTCTGAGCCGTCAGCACAGGGCCCGTCGCCGGGCTCGAACTCAAGGACCGCGAGCGAGATCGTGACCCGAGCCGAAGTGGGACGCTCAACCGACCGAGCCAGCCAGGTGCCCCATAAGTAGCCACTGTTTTCAGTTATATTTCTATCCGTAGAAACCCTGCTACCCTTAAAACACCTGGGATCCCAACAAATTTAAAGACGGTAAATATTTTGCTCTTTCTTCTAGATTTGGCTGATAGGTTCTGTTCAGCGCCGGTTTCAATGTCCTCTCAGCCACCTTTCCCTTGACCTTGAAGGGGACATGTTTTACCTTGTTATGCACAGGGCACCCAAACCCTTCTGCTATCACATGTCATCTTTGCAGGCAGGCAGGATCTTCACTTACCGGGAGCACAGGTATGACCTCGCATGTCTGACATCCTACCGTGAGGACATTTGTCGGACACGTTTGTTGAGGACATACGAGTCTCAAATCTTTGCGTATGTTGGGGGTTCTGGAGGCAACATATTCCTTGTTGATAAATTTTACGTCAGCCCATTTATGCTGTGACTTGTAAATCAGACCACATGGAGTGGGCCTCCACCCAAACAAAGCGGTTGGGGAATACTCTCCTCCCATGTAGACAAATATATGTATACGTCTTCCTTTGGCCACAGCCTCCAAACCCACCAGTGTCTACCCTGGTCAGAAGTAACCACTGTTTTGGGGTGCCTTGGTGGCTCGGTCAAGTGTAAGCGTCTGACTTTGGCTCAGGTTGTGGTCTCGTGCCTTGCGAACTTGTGGCTCGTGACCTCTCAGCTCTTGAGTTCAAGCCCCCCCTCTGTCAGCGCAGAACCTGCTTCAGGTCCTCTTTCTCCCTCTCTCTCATTCACTCTCTCTCTCTCTCTGCCCCTCCCCCATTTTCACTCTCAAACAAGAAAAATAAACATCAAAAAATTGTTGCAAACAAGAGAAGTAGCCAGTTTTTTTTTAATTAAAAAAAAATTTTTTTAACGTGTATTCATTTTTGCGAGACAGAGACAGAGCATGGGCGGGGAAGGGGCAGAGAGAGAGAGGGAGACACAGGATCTGAAGCAGGCTCCAGGCTTCCAGCTGTCTGCACGGAACCGGACGCGGGGCTCAAACTCACAAACTGCCAGATCATGACCTGAGCCGAAGTTGGACGCTCAACCGACGGAGCCACCCAGGCGCCCCTAAATGTTTTTTTATGTTTATTCATTTTTGAAAGACAGAGAGCACAAGCAGGGGTGGGGCGGAGAGAGAGGGGGACACAGAATCCGAAGCAGGCTCCAAGCTCCGAGCCGGCAGCACAGAGCCCAGCGCGCAGCTACAAGTCAGGAACCGCGAGATCACGAACCGCCGCCCCCTCCCACCGGTGCGCGGCCTAGCCGGGGCCGGGAGTCGGGATCCGCGGTGGCGCCGGGACGCGGGGCTCCGCGAGCTCGGCGGAGCGGGCGGGGAGGGGGGCGGAGGGGTCTCGGGCGGCGGGGAGCCAGGCCGCGCGCCGCGCCCGAGCCAGGCGCTCCTCTACCAGCCCGGCCCCGCGCGGCCCCCCCCCCCCCCACCGGCGGGCTGAGCCGCTGGAAGTGACGCGCGGTGAGGGCGGGGCTCCGGCCCGGGAGCAGACGCCGCCGCCGCCGCCGCAGACACCGCCGCCTCAGACGCCGCTCAGCCGCCGAAGCAGCCGCCGCCGCCGCACCCGCCGCCGAAACAGCCGCCGCAGCCGCCGCAGTACGACCCGCAGCCGGCGCGGCCGCCGCCGCCGCTCAGCCGCCGCAGCCGCCGCAGTAGCAGCCGCAGCCGGCGCAGTAGCAGCCGCAGCAGGCGCGGCCGCCGCCGCCGCCTCTCAGCCGCCGCAGCCGCCGCAGTAGCAGCCGCAGCAGCCGCAGCCGCCGCAGTAGCAGCCGCAACAGGCGCGGCCGCCGCCGCTCAGCCGCCGCAGCCGCCGCAGTAGCAGCCGCAGCCGGCGCAGCCGCCGCAGCCGCCGCAGTAGCAGCCGCAGCCGGCGTGGCCGCCGCCGCCGCTGCCGCTCAGCCGCCGCAGTAGCAGCCGCCGCAGTAGCAGCCGCAGCCGCTCAGCCGCCGCAGCCGCCGCAGTAGCAGCCGCAGCCGGCACAGCCGCCGCCGCAGCAGCAGCCGCAGGCGTAGCAGCAAGCCGCGGCCGCCGCCGCTGCCGCCGCTGCCGCCTCGGCCCGGAAGCGAAGTAGCCGCGCAAGGCCCGAGCCCCGCGGGCCGCCGCTGCCGCTGCCCTTGAACCGCGTGAAGCAGCTCGCCAAGCAGACCGTGGGCAGGTGAGTGAGCCGTGCCGGGCCGGCCGGGAGCGCGCGGGCCGGGGAACGGGGGTCGGGGTCGTGGCTGGGGCCGAGGCGGGCCCGCTGCCCCGCGGGGCCCCGCGCTCAGGCCCGGCCGCCCGCCGGGTCCGCTGCGGGCCAGGGACGAGGGCTGCGCCACGCAGCGGCCTGTCGCCCAGCTCAGGGCCGCCGCCTGAGCCCCCGGGAACGGTGGGGCGGGCCGGCCTCCCGGGACGCCCCCCGCGCGGGTCCCCGCCGCCCATTGTCCCGGCCCCGCTGAGCATCGTCCTCTGGGGTCTGGACCCAAGCTTTCCCCGGGCCTCCCCCCGTCTCCCGGGGCTTTGCCTTGGGCGAAAACTCGGCTAACCGGTGTGCCCGAGGCCGGGCGGGCGCGGTGCTCTGGGGGGCGGCATTCTCAGCCTTTCCGGGTCGCCCGGCCGCTGCCCACCGACCGTCCACCTCCAAGTGCCTGAGGGCAGTCAATAAGTAAGGGGCCCATCGGAGCCGCTTAGTGAGACTCAGGACTCCCTTGGAGGCACTTTGGAGGGTGTGCCGTCTCCCAACCGTGGCCCCTGTGGTTGCTCAAGTTCTTGACCTGTAGACATTTGGAACCGGGAGGAAAGAATTGTGGAAAGGCCTTGGGCAAATGGAAAAACAAAAAGAGGAGGGGCTCTCAAAACAGCTTTTCTCACTTTGGATTGGGGAGCAAATCCGTCTCCAGGTTTCTCTGGTATCGCTTTAATGCTTGACAGGAAACGATCGATTGTGAAATGACAGAAGAGACCGGACTTTGTAGTGGTTTTGAGAGCCTCTGGAGGTTGATCATCGTGTGCTGTGTTCTCTGGGGTAAATCTTTCAAGGTCTTTCAGGGCAGTGAGCTGTCCTGTCCCCGCTGACTGTTTATTCTGAGAAGGGGTATGAAAGTGTGACTTTTACATCGCTTTTTCTTCGTCTTTGTTTTCAACAGTTGAGTAAAAGGGGGCGTTTGGTTTGGCCACAGCACGTGGGGACGCTTCTTTTCTGTGTGTGTCTGAAAATACTTTTACTTCCCCTGGAGCTTTCTGTATTTGCCTTTTACACTTTCGTTCCCCCCCCCCCCCGCCAAGGTTTTGCTTAGTTTTGTTCAATTTCGTTGCTACCCCCACCCTATTATCTCCGTGTGCACTTATCCTGTTTCCAGAGTGGATCCCTGTCCCTAGAGCCTAGCAGTGCCTACGTTTCTGTCATTTGTAGGAAAATGATAGAAATAATGAGTGCCAAGAGGAAGGCAGACGGAATAGTCGTGTGGCCCAAAGCTTCAACCAGGCATCTGTGAATGAGTTACAAGATAACTCCTTAGGAGTTTTCTCCGCCCCCCCCCACCCCCACCCCCTTAGCATTCTCAGTAACATGCATTGTGAAATCAGTATTTAGTGACTCTGAAGAGACATGTGTCACATTGTCGTTCTGGTCAGTTTGTACATCTCATGAGGAAAGGGGTGTTTGCTCTGTTTGCACAAAGTTCTGAGACTTTTCAAGCTATCGAGCCACTCAGGGTCTCTTTGGCTCCGGCTTCCTCTGTGGCAGCTTCTCTCTTCACGCTGCCGAATTACAGCCACGTGTGCCTCCTTTCGGTTGCCAGAAGCCGCCGAACCTTCTTCCCTGTTAGCCTCTACCTGGAAGTCTCCAAAGCTCCATTCACCTCACCTGCCCTAGACCTGCCTCCTACTCATTCTTTCGGTGTCCAGGCAAAGGTCACTGCCTCTAAAAGACCTTCTGTGATGCTCCAACGTGGATTGGGAGTCCCTGTCCTGGCCACTTACGTACGTCCGCATAGCACCTGTTTTTCTATAATGCAAGGCCTGTTTACTTGTTGGTATTCTCCATTAGACTGAACGCCTTGAGAGTCCTTGCCGTCTTTCTGTTTCATTGGCCAGCTCTGCTGTGGCTCCTGTCATAAGGTCGATTCTCCAGAAACATTTGTCAGTCTGGCACACATCTAGATCGTACCAGATCGCTCCGGTGGTGTGAGCCCAAGAATGGGAAAATGAAAGCTGGATAGAGTAAATGGTGATTCGTGCTAGCAGTGTAATTCTGGCCCTGACCTTTGACTCTGTTTGAAAATCTTTCTTGCTAGATGCCAGTGGAAGCCGCAGCTGTTACAGAGCTGTTAGGGGTGTGGCCATTTCTGCTCCCAAAGCCAAAACTGTTTCCTGGGGAAGCTTTGGCTTTACTGCTGCTGACTCCCTCGATAAGTTTGTATTTTTTCCACGTCAAGAATGACGAAGGACTAGGGAGGAAAAAGGGAGGTGAGAGAGAGCCTAGGATTGTAATTGTGTGTTATTGGCGTAGGCATCGGGATTGGGATTTGGGGGGTATTGGGGTCCAGAGGAAAGCTAGAAAGCAGAGAAGTTACCTTCCCCCCCCCGCCCCCCCGCCGCAGCCAAGAGTGATATTCTGTGTGTGAGTGGCTCGCCCATTGTGTCTGTTACGGATGCACAGAGTTCTGAATGGTGTCTTGCGAGGAAATATTCTCTTCCGAACAATGAGGACCTCGTGAGTCACCCCACCGTGAGGTTCTGTGGGATGGACATGTGGCAGAATTCGTAATGGGTAGAAGAAGTGAGTTCTCATGATGCAGTTTGTGGACAATGGGTGCATGAGTCTGTTTCGTAAGATGGTTTGTGTATCACAGGCGCGAGGACGATGCAGTGGTCTCTTGAGTGGGGTATCCCAAAGAAGAGAATTACGATGGTTGATTCATGCGTTCAAGAGACCCTTATCGAGCCCAAATTATGTGCCGTTGTGGAAAGTAGAAAAGAATCCAAGTGAATACAAACGCAGCTTCTGCCCTGAAGGGGCTCCACAGACTTGTGGAAGAGGTAGGCAAGCAAAAATGATTATACACCGTGAGGTAAGTCCTCCTTACAGAGGGATGGCGAACACACTAAGGGAAACTCTACTCTTACTGGAAGGAGAGAGGTAACACAACACAACAAAACAAAAAAAAAGAAACGGGAGAAAATTTGACCAGAGCCTTTCCCCTCCATCTTTCAACACTCTTTCAAACTTCTGCTGTATTGAGTAGGTCCCCTTTTTTTTTTTTTTTTTTTTTTTTTAATATTTATTTTTGAGAGAAAGGGTAGACAGAACATGAGCGGGGGAGAGGCAGAGAGAGAGGGAAACACAGAATCCGAAGCAGGCTCCAGGCTCCGATATGTCAGCACAGAGCCTGACGCGGGCCTCAAACCCACGAACCGAGAGATCCTGACCTGAGCCGAAGTCAGACACCTAACCCAGTGAGCCACCCAGGTGCCCCGTAGGTCTCTTTTGATTGTCAGTAAACCCACCTCGAGGGGCGCCTGGGTGGCTCAGTTGGCTGAATATCCTGCTCTTGATTTCAGCTCAGGTCATGATCTCACAGTTCCTGGGATGAAGCCCCGCCCACGTCAAGCTCTGTGCCAGTGGTGCGGAGCCTGCTTGGGATTTTCTGTCTCTGCCCCTTCCCCGCTCTCTGTCTCGATGACGAAAAAAGAAAAAAACACACAAAACCAAACCGACTGGAATTGTTATGAGCCAAGCTGCGAATTTGATTGGCTCCTATGTGAGGAAAAGAGTCCAAAAGCAATATAGTTGCAGCCAGGGCTGGATGCAGGGGTTCCACTCTTTAGGTAAGCTGTGTCACAAGGAGGAATCGCCCCCCACCCCACCCCTCCACCCCCCGGCTTCCAACATCTTCAGTTCAAGTCCCAGAGGGACAAAGAATACCTTTCACTGTGGCCAGAGCCCCAGGATTGACTGTGAAGGTATCTGATGGGGTCAGTGGCCTTTCCCTGGGCATGGAAATGGAGTCAGCCCCACCCCAGCCACAGGGGCCTAGAATGGGAGAGTGCCGAGCCCCCTCCCCCCCGCAAGGTAACCCAGCAGGAGGCAGGAAGTGTGGTCTTTTCTAGTCCTGCTAAAAGGAAAGAAAGAGCTTCTTGGAAATCCGGGACGCAGAGAATCCAGTAGCTGCGGATGGCCGTTGGCGTGGAGGGTGTGGAGGAAGGGGTGCACCGAGGTGAGGAACCTGAGCGTTTGGTCGTGAGGTCGATGAGTCCGGGAGGACAGGAATCTGGGGGCCTCATAGCAGAGTCGAGTACGCGGGTGAGGCTCTGGAAGGGAGTGTCTCTTTGGATGTGGGATTCTGCCGAGATCGAAGCTCTCCCTGGAGGCCTGAATGTTCTCCTAGATAGTAGCCTTTACGTAAGTCAGGGTTGCACACTCCAAGCCTCAGGGGGCCGGGCTAATAAGAATGAATAAAGAAAATAAGAGCGACCTAGACCAGGTGAGGGCCGTGGGGGACCCGACGGTGCCTGTCTCACCAAAGGGCCGCGTGAGAATCTGGGCCCGCCGTCGGGCCCGACCTTTGGAGTTGTTGAGAAAGGCCCAACTCCTTCTGGATTTTCATGAAGATTAGGTGGCATTTAATGCCAATTGAAAACAACCACCAGGACCCTGAGCGGGACTAAACAAAATACATCTGTGGCCACAGTTGGTCTGTGGGTCC
Organism: Neofelis nebulosa; assembly: GCF_028018385.1. Classification (NCBI taxonomy): domain Eukaryota; kingdom Metazoa; phylum Chordata; class Mammalia; order Carnivora; family Felidae; genus Neofelis; species Neofelis nebulosa. The sequence goes on along the minus strand of NC_080799.1, from coordinate 19,939,014 downwards.
CCAGCGGGCAGTTGCTTGTGTAAAAGGTTGGGGAGGTGGAGATTCCTGTGGTGACTTTTTTCTCCTTTTCCTCCTGCACCCCACCCTCCGATGACTACCTTCCGAGTTCTTGGGTTTGTCGACGAGCTCGTCCTTTCCTTTACAGAAACGTTTCAGAGATCCGAGAGTAGCAATCATCACTACTTGTCTCCTGGTTTGGTTTACCAAGCGCTGTACCGAACCACCTGGCCTGGTCTCACCTGCTGGCGCTTGTTATCATTTCTGGTTTAGAGAGAAGAAAAATGACCTGCCGTTGTCTGCCCGGCCAGCGAGTGGCCGAGGCAGGACTTGGGGCCAGGGTGTGACTCCGGACCCCGTGTGTTTCCGACTGTAGACACTGGGCCGGCTGCCCGCCAGGGAAGGGTTCGTGTGGATGAAATGTCTTTGGTGCTTGCTGACTTGCTGGGCTAGATGCTTTTGAGTCAAGTCTCTCACTGCCTTCTCCACAGCAACTCCCAGAGGTGATGTGCTTTATTCCTGGTTTCGTGATGAGGAAGCGAGGCCTCAGAGAGGTCATCGGGCTAGTTAAGAAGAGCGCTGCCGTTCATCAGAAACCGGGGTTCTGCTTCCAAAGCAGATAGGAGTCCTTCCTTCACGCAGGCAACTCTTTGTTTCAGAGACCCCGTGTTAGAATGCTGTGTGACGACGCTTCCACAAAATCCTGGAAGCTAGGGGTTGGATGTTGCTCTCGTCCGGGGGCTCCTGCCAGGGATGGCCCCCGGGGGGACATTTGGCAATGGCCGGAGACAAACGTTTTTGTGTTTTGTCGTGACTTGGCTCGGGCGTGGGGTGCTCCTGGCATCTGGCGACACAGGCCGGGGATGCTGCTGACCAGCCTACACCGCCCAGGACAGCCTCGCCGCACAGAATTCTCTGGTCCCAAATGTCAAGAGTGGTGAGGTTGGTTGGGAAAGCCTGGTGGAGTCCTTTGAGATTCTGGACACGTGAATCGTGACAACCAAAGGTCCGTGACGTTTGCCTGCAGGGTGAAGGTGCGTTCCGTTTGGTCTGTTTCTTACGTGTGGAAGCATTTCTGACCATCGTTGGCCCGTACTGAACACTCGGGAGTTTTCACGTGGAAACCTGGGCTTCCTGCTGCTTCTCCAATGTTGCAAGACCTAGCGAAGCCTGGCATCGCGCCCTCGCGCAAGGACACGTCGTCGTAGCTGTAGCTGCAGCCGCGTAGGTGCTGTCCCGTCCGGGTGGGGCATCGACCGTCCAGTGTGCCCGGGTCCCTACCTGGCTTGTCCTGCTGTGGTACGTTCCTTGCGGACCCCTCCCTGCTCACGGATCTCTCAAGGACCTTCTCCAGGAGCAGCGGAGTCTCTGCCTCGCGAGGTAGCCCGTTGCGTTAGGGGCAACGCGAGTCAAAGGCATCTCTGCCCGTGAGTCCCAGGGGAGTCCTCCGGTGCCACGACGCCTGCGTCTCTCTACCGCGAGACGGCCCTTTCTGTATTCGGCGTCGCAAACCGCACACCGTGTCCTCGCTCTCTCAGCGGTAACATTCTCCACCCCTCACCTATTCTACACCCTGACTTCCTCCGCCTTTTCCAGGGGAGGTGGCTGTGCTTGGTTCGCTTCGGTCTGGGTGGATCCCGTCCAGCCTCTGCATAGAGCAGAGGAGGAAAGGAATGTGTTCTCCCCGCGACTTCTGAATCCGAGCTTCCGTGGCCTGGTCATCCACTTTACCTCCTGTGAAATCAAGCAGGGTTGTTTATAGGTGCGTGAAGAAAGCCCACGGTTCACTGAACCAGAATGAACCCTAAACAGATGTGGTCACGTGTGGCCTTATGGCGTTGGTTTTACACGTGAAGGCAGCATGGTATTCTAAGAGGAAATGATGTCTGTGGTCGTGGTTCCCAGTGTGTCCACGGCAGCCCCCTGCCCCTGAGATTGGACACGGGTGTATGGGATAGGGTCCCAGAGTCAGTACGCACACCACGCAGTCTTGTCGGACTGGCGATGTCTGGCCTTTATCATTCTGTTTCTGTGTCTCAAGTGTAGGCAGATGCCCTCGTAATCAATCCAAGTATAGATCCACGTACAAATATCATTACGCTCCTACCTGCCGTGTGTGTCTATTTGCTTCAACGTGGATGTGAAAAGTACAGCAGGCCCACGGTCCTTTTTCCAAAACCCTAGGGGCCAGATGCGTTTTGGAATTCAGACGTTTTCAGGTTTTATTCCATTTTTTGTTAATTTCCTTTTTTTTTCTTTTTCTTTTGTTTTACGTTTATTGGTTTTTGAGACAGAGAGAGACTGAGCATGAACGGGGGAGGGTCAGAGAGAGGGAGACACACAACCCGAAACAGGCTCCAGGCTCTGAGCCGTCAGCACAGGGCCCGTCGCCGGGCTCGAACTCAAGGACCGCGAGCGAGATCGTGACCCGAGCCGAAGTGGGACGCTCAACCGACCGAGCCAGCCAGGTGCCCCATAAGTAGCCACTGTTTTCAGTTATATTTCTATCCGTAGAAACCCTGCTACCCTTAAAACACCTGGGATCCCAACAAATTTAAAGACGGTAAATATTTTGCTCTTTCTTCTAGATTTGGCTGATAGGTTCTGTTCAGCGCCGGTTTCAATGTCCTCTCAGCCACCTTTCCCTTGACCTTGAAGGGGACATGTTTTACCTTGTTATGCACAGGGCACCCAAACCCTTCTGCTATCACATGTCATCTTTGCAGGCAGGCAGGATCTTCACTTACCGGGAGCACAGGTATGACCTCGCATGTCTGACATCCTACCGTGAGGACATTTGTCGGACACGTTTGTTGAGGACATACGAGTCTCAAATCTTTGCGTATGTTGGGGGTTCTGGAGGCAACATATTCCTTGTTGATAAATTTTACGTCAGCCCATTTATGCTGTGACTTGTAAATCAGACCACATGGAGTGGGCCTCCACCCAAACAAAGCGGTTGGGGAATACTCTCCTCCCATGTAGACAAATATATGTATACGTCTTCCTTTGGCCACAGCCTCCAAACCCACCAGTGTCTACCCTGGTCAGAAGTAACCACTGTTTTGGGGTGCCTTGGTGGCTCGGTCAAGTGTAAGCGTCTGACTTTGGCTCAGGTTGTGGTCTCGTGCCTTGCGAACTTGTGGCTCGTGACCTCTCAGCTCTTGAGTTCAAGCCCCCCCTCTGTCAGCGCAGAACCTGCTTCAGGTCCTCTTTCTCCCTCTCTCTCATTCACTCTCTCTCTCTCTCTGCCCCTCCCCCATTTTCACTCTCAAACAAGAAAAATAAACATCAAAAAATTGTTGCAAACAAGAGAAGTAGCCAGTTTTTTTTTAATTAAAAAAAAAATTTTTTTAACGTGTATTCATTTTTGCGAGACAGAGACAGAGCATGGGCGGGGAAGGGGCAGAGAGAGAGAGGGAGACACAGGATCTGAAGCAGGCTCCAGGCTTCCAGCTGTCTGCACGGAACCGGACGCGGGGCTCAAACTCACAAACTGCCAGATCATGACCTGAGCCGAAGTTGGACGCTCAACCGACGGAGCCACCCAGGCGCCCCTAAATGTTTTTTTATGTTTATTCATTTTTGAAAGACAGAGAGCACAAGCAGGGGTGGGGCGGAGAGAGAGGGGGACACAGAATCCGAAGCAGGCTCCAAGCTCCGAGCCGGCAGCACAGAGCCCAGCGCGCAGCTACAAGTCAGGAACCGCGAGATCACGAACCGCCGCCCCCTCCCACCGGTGCGCGGCCTAGCCGGGGCCGGGAGTCGGGATCCGCGGTGGCGCCGGGACGCGGGGCTCCGCGAGCTCGGCGGAGCGGGCGGGGAGGGGGGCGGAGGGGTCTCGGGCGGCGGGGAGCCAGGCCGCGCGCCGCGCCCGAGCCAGGCGCTCCTCTACCAGCCCGGCCCCGCGCGGCCCCCCCCCCCCCCACCGGCGGGCTGAGCCGCTGGAAGTGACGCGCGGTGAGGGCGGGGCTCCGGCCCGGGAGCAGACGCCGCCGCCGCCGCCGCAGACACCGCCGCCTCAGACGCCGCTCAGCCGCCGAAGCAGCCGCCGCCGCCGCACCCGCCGCCGAAACAGCCGCCGCAGCCGCCGCAGTACGACCCGCAGCCGGCGCGGCCGCCGCCGCCGCTCAGCCGCCGCAGCCGCCGCAGTAGCAGCCGCAGCCGGCGCAGTAGCAGCCGCAGCAGGCGAGGCCGCCGCCGCCGCCTCTCAGCCGCCGCAGCCGCCGCAGTAGCAGCCGCAGCAGCCGCAGCCGCCGCCGCTCAGCCGCCGCAGCCGCCGCAGTAGCAGCCGCAGCCGGCGCAGCCGCCGCAGCCGCCGCAGTAGCAGCCGCAGCCGGCGTGGCCGCCGCCGCCGCTGCCGCTCAGCCGCCGCAGTAGCAGCCGCCGCAGTAGCAGCCGCAGCCGCTCAGCCGCCGCAGCCGCCGCAGTAGCAGCCGCAGCCGGCACAGCCGCCGCCGCAGCAGCAGCCGCAGGCGTAGCAGCAAGCCGCGGCCGCCGCCGCTGCCGCCGCTGCCGCCTCGGCCCGGAAGCGAAGTAGCCGCGCAAGGCCCGAGCCCCGCGGGCCGCCGCTGCCGCTGCCCTTGAACCGCGTGAAGCAGCTCGCCAAGCAGACCGTGGGCAGGTGAGTGAGCCGTGCCGGGCCGGCCGGGAGCGCGCGGGCCGGGGAACGGGGGTCGGGGTCGTGGCTGGGGCCGAGGCGGGCCCGCTGCCCCGCGGGGCCCCGCGCTCAGGCCCGGCCGCCCGCCGGGTCCGCTGCGGGCCAGGGACGAGGGCTGCGCCACGCAGCGGCCTGTCGCCCAGCTCAGGGCCGCCGCCTGAGCCCCCGGGAACGGTGGGGCGGGCCGGCCTCCCGGGACGCCCCCCGCGCGGGTCCCCGCCGCCCATTGTCCCGGCCCCGCTGAGCATCGTCCTCTGGGGTCTGGACCCAAGCTTTCCCCGGGCCTCCCCCCGTCTCCCGGGGCTTTGCCTTGGGCGAAAACTCGGCTAACCGGTGTGCCCGAGGCCGGGCGGGCGCGGTGCTCTGGGGGGCGGCATTCTCAGCCTTTCCGGGTCGCCCGGCCGCTGCCCACCGACCGTCCACCTCCAAGTGCCTGAGGGCAGTCAATAAGTAAGGGGCCCATCGGAGCCGCTTAGTGAGACTCAGGACTCCCTTGGAGGCACTTTGGAGGGTGTGCCGTCTCCCAACCGTGGCCCCTGTGGTTGCTCAAGTTCTTGACCTGTAGACATTTGGAACCGGGAGGAAAGAATTGTGGAAAGGCCTTGGGCAAATGGAAAAACAAAAAGAGGAGGGGCTCTCAAAACAGCTTTTCTCACTTTGGATTGGGGAGCAAATCCGTCTCCAGGTTTCTCTGGTATCGCTTTAATGCTTGACAGGAAACGATCGATTGTGAAATGACAGAAGAGACCGGACTTTGTAGTGGTTTTGAGAGCCTCTGGAGGTTGATCATCGTGTGCTGTGTTCTCTGGGGTAAATCTTTCAAGGTCTTTCAGGGCAGTGAGCTGTCCTGTCCCCGCTGACTGTTTATTCTGAGAAGGGGTATGAAAGTGTGACTTTTACATCGCTTTTTCTTCGTCTTTGTTTTCAACAGTTGAGTAAAAGGGGGCGTTTGGTTTGGCCACAGCACGTGGGGACGCTTCTTTTCTGTGTGTGTCTGAAAATACTTTTACTTCCCCTGGAGCTTTCTGTATTTGCCTTTTACACTTTCGTTCCCCCCCCCCCCCGCCAAGGTTTTGCTTAGTTTTGTTCAATTTCGTTGCTACCCCCACCCTATTATCTCCGTGTGCACTTATCCTGTTTCCAGAGTGGATCCCTGTCCCTAGAGCCTAGCAGTGCCTACGTTTCTGTCATTTGTAGGAAAATGATAGAAATAATGAGTGCCAAGAGGAAGGCAGACGGAATAGTCGTGTGGCCCAAAGCTTCAACCAGGCATCTGTGAATGAGTTACAAGATAACTCCTTAGGAGTTTTCTCCGCCCCCCCCCACCCCCACCCCCTTAGCATTCTCAGTAACATGCATTGTGAAATCAGTATTTAGTGACTCTGAAGAGACATGTGTCACATTGTCGTTCTGGTCAGTTTGTACATCTCATGAGGAAAGGGGTGTTTGCTCTGTTTGCACAAAGTTCTGAGACTTTTCAAGCTATCGAGCCACTCAGGGTCTCTTTGGCTCCGGCTTCCTCTGTGGCAGCTTCTCTCTTCACGCTGCCGAATTACAGCCACGTGTGCCTCCTTTCGGTTGCCAGAAGCCGCCGAACCTTCTTCCCTGTTAGCCTCTACCTGGAAGTCTCCAAAGCTCCATTCACCTCACCTGCCCTAGACCTGCCTCCTACTCATTCTTTCGGTGTCCAGGCAAAGGTCACTGCCTCTAAAAGACCTTCTGTGATGCTCCAACGTGGATTGGGAGTCCCTGTCCTGGCCACTTACGTACGTCCGCATAGCACCTGTTTTTCTATAATGCAAGGCCTGTTTACTTGTTGGTATTCTCCATTAGACTGAACGCCTTGAGAGTCCTTGCCGTCTTTCTGTTTCATTGGCCAGCTCTGCTGTGGCTCCTGTCATAAGGTCGATTCTCCAGAAACATTTGTCAGTCTGGCACACATCTAGATCGTACCAGATCGCTCCGGTGGTGTGAGCCCAAGAATGGGAAAATGAAAGCTGGATAGAGTAAATGGTGATTCGTGCTAGCAGTGTAATTCTGGCCCTGACCTTTGACTCTGTTTGAAAATCTTTCTTGCTAGATGCCAGTGGAAGCCGCAGCTGTTACAGAGCTGTTAGGGGTGTGGCCATTTCTGCTCCCAAAGCCAAAACTGTTTCCTGGGGAAGCTTTGGCTTTACTGCTGCTGACTCCCTCGATAAGTTTGTATTTTTTCCACGTCAAGAATGACGAAGGACTAGGGAGGAAAAAGGGAGGTGAGAGAGAGCCTAGGATTGTAATTGTGTGTTATTGGCGTAGGCATCGGGATTGGGATTTGGGGGGTATTGGGGTCCAGAGGAAAGCTAGAAAGCAGAGAAGTTACCTTCCCCCCCCCGCCCCCCCGCCGCAGCCAAGAGTGATATTCTGTGTGTGAGTGGCTCGCCCATTGTGTCTGTTACGGATGCACAGAGTTCTGAATGGTGTCTTGCGAGGAAATATTCTCTTCCGAACAATGAGGACCTCGTGAGTCACCCCACCGTGAGGTTCTGTGGGATGGACATGTGGCAGAATTCGTAATGGGTAGAAGAAGTGAGTTCTCATGATGCAGTTTGTGGACAATGGGTGCATGAGTCTGTTTCGTAAGATGGTTTGTGTATCACAGGCGCGAGGACGATGCAGTGGTCTCTTGAGTGGGGTATCCCAAAGAAGAGAATTACGATGGTTGATTCATGCGTTCAAGAGACCCTTATCGAGCCCAAATTATGTGCCGTTGTGGAAAGTAGAAAAGAATCCAAGTGAATACAAACGCAGCTTCTGCCCTGAAGGGGCTCCACAGACTTGTGGAAGAGGTAGGCAAGCAAAAATGATTATACACCGTGAGGTAAGTCCTCCTTACAGAGGGATGGCGAACACACTAAGGGAAACTCTACTCTTACTGGAAGGAGAGAGGTAACACAACACAACAAAACAAAAAAAAAGAAACGGGAGAAAATTTGACCAGAGCCTTTCCCCTCCATCTTTCAACACTCTTTCAAACTTCTGCTGTATTGAGTAGGTCCCCTTTTTTTTTTTTTTTTTTTTTTTTTTAATATTTATTTTTGAGAGAAAGGGTAGACAGAACATGAGCGGGGGAGAGGCAGAGAGAGAGGGAAACACAGAATCCGAAGCAGGCTCCAGGCTCCGATATGTCAGCACAGAGCCTGACGCGGGCCTCAAACCCACGAACCGAGAGATCCTGACCTGAGCCGAAGTCAGACACCTAACCCAGTGAGCCACCCAGGTGCCCCGTAGGTCTCTTTTGATTGTCAGTAAACCCACCTCGAGGGGCGCCTGGGTGGCTCAGTTGGCTGAATATCCTGCTCTTGATTTCAGCTCAGGTCATGATCTCACAGTTCCTGGGATGAAGCCCCGCCCACGTCAAGCTCTGTGCCAGTGGTGCGGAGCCTGCTTGGGATTTTCTGTCTCTGCCCCTTCCCCGCTCTCTGTCTCGATGACGAAAAAAGAAAAAAACACACAAAACCAAACCGACTGGAATTGTTATGAGCCAAGCTGCGAATTTGATTGGCTCCTATGTGAGGAAAAGAGTCCAAAAGCAATATAGTTGCAGCCAGGGCTGGATGCAGGGGTTCCACTCTTTAGGTAAGCTGTGTCACAAGGAGGAATCGCCCCCCACCCCACCCCTCCACCCCCCGGCTTCCAACATCTTCAGTTCAAGTCCCAGAGGGACAAAGAATACCTTTCACTGTGGCCAGAGCCCCAGGATTGACTGTGAAGGTATCTGATGGGGTCAGTGGCCTTTCCCTGGGCATGGAAATGGAGTCAGCCCCACCCCAGCCACAGGGGCCTAGAATGGGAGAGTGCCGAGCCCCCTCCCCCCCGCAAGGTAACCCAGCAGGAGGCAGGAAGTGTGGTCTTTTCTAGTCCTGCTAAAAGGAAAGAAAGAGCTTCTTGGAAATCCGGGACGCAGAGAATCCAGTAGCTGCGGATGGCCGTTGGCGTGGAGGGTGTGGAGGAAGGGGTGCACCGAGGTGAGGAACCTGAGCGTTTGGTCGTGAGGTCGATGAGTCCGGGAGGACAGGAATCTGGGGGCCTCATAGCAGAGTCGAGTACGCGGGTGAGGCTCTGGAAGGGAGTGTCTCTTTGGATGTGGGATTCTGCCGAGATCGAAGCTCTCCCTGGAGGCCTGAATGTTCTCCTAGATAGTAGCCTTTACGTAAGTCAGGGTTGCACACTCCAAGCCTCAGGGGGCCGGGCTAATAAGAATGAATAAAGAAAATAAGAGCGACCTAGACCAGGTGAGGGCCGTGGGGGACCCGACGGTGCCTGTCTCACCAAAGGGCCGCGTGAGAATCTGGGCCCGCCGTCGGGCCCGACCTTTGGAGTTGTTGAGAAAGGCCCAACTCCTTCTGGATTTTCATGAAGATTAGGTGGCATTTAATGCCAATTGAAAACAACCACCAGGACCCTGAGCGGGACTAAACAAAATACATCTGTGGCCACAGTTGGTCTGTGGGTCCCCAGCGGGCAGTTGCTTGTGTAAAAGGTTGGGGAGGTGGAGATTCCTGTGGTGACTTTTTTCTCCTTTTCCTCCTGCACCCCACCCTCCGATGACTACCTTCCGAGTTCTTGGGTTTGTCGACGAGCTCGTCCTTTCCTTTACAGAAACGTTTCAGAGATCCGAGAGTAGCAATCATCACTACTTGTCTCCTGGTTTGGTTTACCAAGCGCTGTACCGAACCACCTGGCCTGGTCTCACCTGCTGGCGCTTGTTATCATTTCTGGTTTAGAGAGAAGAAAAATGACCTGCCGTTGTCTGCCCGGCCAGCGAGTGGCCGAGGCAGGACTTGGGGCCAGGGTGTGACTCCGGACCCCGTGTGTTTCCGACTGTAGACACTGGGCCGGCTGCCCGCCAGGGAAGGGTTCGTGTGGATGAAATGTCTTTGGTGCTTGCTGACTTGCTGGGCTAGATGCTTTTGAGTCAAGTCTCTCACTGCCTTCTCCACAGCAACTCCCAGAGGTGATGTGCTTTATTCCTGGTTTCGTGATGAGGAAGCGAGGCCTCAGAGAGGTCATCGGGCTAGTTAAGAAGAGCGCTGCCGTTCATCAGAAACCGGGGTTCTGCTTCCAAAGCAGATAGGAGTCCTTCCTTCACGCAGGCAACTCTTTGTTTCAGAGACCCCGTGTTAGAATGCTGTGTGACGACGCTTCCACAAAATCCTGGAAGCTAGGGGTTGGATGTTGCTCTCGTCCGGGGGCTCCTGCCAGGGATGGCCCCCGGGGGGACATTTGGCAATGGCCGGAGACAAACGTTTTTGTGTTTTGTCGTGACTTGGCTCGGGCGTGGGGTGCTCCTGGCATCTGGCGACACAGGCCGGGGATGCTGCTGACCAGCCTACACCGCCCAGGACAGCCTCGCCGCACAGAATTCTCTGGTCCCAAATGTCAAGAGTGGTGAGGTTGGTTGGGAAAGCCTGGTGGAGTCCTTTGAGATTCTGGACACGTGAATCGTGACAACCAAAGGTCCGTGACGTTTGCCTGCAGGGTGAAGGTGCGTTCCGTTTGGTCTGTTTCTTACGTGTGGAAGCATTTCTGACCATCGTTGGCCCGTACTGAACACTCGGGAGTTTTCACGTGGAAACCTGGGCTTCCTGCTGCTTCTCCAATGTTGCAAGACCTAGCGAAGCCTGGCATCGCGCCCTCGCGCAAGGACACGTCGTCGTAGCTGTAGCTGCAGCCGCGTAGGTGCTGTCCCGTCCGGGTGGGGCATCGACCGTCCAGTGTGCCCGGGTCCCTACCTGGCTTGTCCTGCTGTGGTACGTTCCTTGCGGACCCCTCCCTGCTCACGGATCTCTCAAGGACCTTCTCCAGGAGCAGCGGAGTCTCTGCCTCGCGAGGTAGCCCGTTGCGTTAGGGGCAACGCGAGTCAAAGGCATCTCTGCCCGTGAGTCCCAGGGGAGTCCTCCGGTGCCACGACGCCTGCGTCTCTCTACCGCGAGACGGCCCTTTCTGTATTCGGCGTCGCAAACCGCACACCGTGTCCTCGCTCTCTCAGCGGTAACATTCTCCACCCCTCACCTATTCTACACCCTGACTTCCTCCGCCTTTTCCAGGGGAGGTGGCTGTGCTTGGTTCGCTTCGGTCTGGGTGGATCCCGTCCAGCCTCTGCATAGAGCAGAGGAGGAAAGGAATGTGTTCTCCCCGCGACTTCTGAATCCGAGCTTCCGTGGCCTGGTCATCCACTTTACCTCCTGTGAAATCAAGCAGGGTTGTTTATAGGTGCGTGAAGAAAGCCCACGGTTCACTGAACCAGAATGAACCCTAAACAGATGTGGTCACGTGTGGCCTTATGGCGTTGGTTTTACACGTGAAGGCAGCATGGTATTCTAAGAGGAAATGATGTCTGTGGTCGTGGTTCCCAGTGTGTCCACGGCAGCCCCCTGCCCCTGAGATTGGACACGGGTGTATGGGATAGGGTCCCAGAGTCAGTACGCACACCACGCAGTCTTGTCGGACTGGCGATGTCTGGCCTTTATCATTCTGTTTCTGTGTCTCAAGTGTAGGCAGATGCCCTCGTAATCAATCCAAGTATAGATCCACGTACAAATATCATTACGCTCCTACCTGCCGTGTGTGTCTATTTGCTTCAACGTGGATGTGAAAAGTACAGCAGGCCCACGGTCCTTTTTCCAAAACCCTAGGGGCCAGATGCGTTTTGGAATTCAGACGTTTTCAGGTTTTATTCCATTTTTTGTTAATTTCCTTTTTTTTTCTTTTTCTTTTGTTTTACGTTTATTGGTTTTTGAGACAGAGAGAGACTGAGCATGAACGGGGGAGGGTCAGAGAGAGGGAGACACACAACCCGAAACAGGCTCCAGGCTCTGAGCCGTCAGCACAGGGCCCGTCGCCGGGCTCGAACTCAAGGACCGCGAGCGAGATCGTGACCCGAGCCGAAGTGGGACGCTCAACCGACCGAGCCAGCCAGGTGCCCCATAAGTAGCCACTGTTTTCAGTTATATTTCTATCCGTAGAAACCCTGCTACCCTTAAAACACCTGGGATCCCAACAAATTTAAAGACGGTAAATATTTTGCTCTTTCTTCTAGATTTGGCTGATAGGTTCTGTTCAGCGCCGGTTTCAATGTCCTCTCAGCCACCTTTCCCTTGACCTTGAAGGGGACATGTTTTACCTTGTTATGCACAGGGCACCCAAACCCTTCTGCTATCACATGTCATCTTTGCAGGCAGGCAGGATCTTCACTTACCGGGAGCACAGGTATGACCTCGCATGTCTGACATCCTACCGTGAGGACATTTGTCGGACACGTTTGTTGAGGACATACGAGTCTCAAATCTTTGCGTATGTTGGGGGTTCTGGAGGCAACATATTCCTTGTTGATAAATTTTACGTCAGCCCATTTATGCTGTGACTTGTAAATCAGACCACATGGAGTGGGCCTCCACCCAAACAAAGCGGTTGGGGAATACTCTCCTCCCATGTAGACAAATATATGTATACGTCTTCCTTTGGCCACAGCCTCCAAACCCACCAGTGTCTACCCTGGTCAGAAGTAACCACTGTTTTGGGGTGCCTTGGTGGCTCGGTCAAGTGTAAGCGTCTGACTTTGGCTCAGGTTGTGGTCTCGTGCCTTGCGAACTTGTGGCTCGTGACCTCTCAGCTCTTGAGTTCAAGCCCCCCCTCTGTCAGCGCAGAACCTGCTTCAGGTCCTCTTTCTCCCTCTCTCTCATTCACTCTCTCTCTCTCTCTGCCCCTCCCCCATTTTCACTCTCAAACAAGAAAAATAAACATCAAAAAATTGTTGCAAACAAGAGAAGTAGCCAGTTTTTTTTTAATTAAAAAAAAAATTTTTTTAACGTGTATTCATTTTTGCGAGACAGAGACAGAGCATGGGCGGGGAAGGGGCAGAGAGAGAGAGGGAGACACAGGATCTGAAGCAGGCTCCAGGCTTCCAGCTGTCTGCACGGAACCGGACGCGGGGCTCAAACTCACAAACTGCCAGATCATGACCTGAGCCGAAGTTGGACGCTCAACCGACGGAGCCACCCAGGCGCCCCTAAATGTTTTTTTATGTTTATTCATTTTTGAAAGACAGAGAGCACAAGCAGGGGTGGGGCGGAGAGAGAGGGGGACACAGAATCCGAAGCAGGCTCCAAGCTCCGAGCCGGCAGCACAGAGCCCAGCGCGCAGCTACAAGTCAGGAACCGCGAGATCACGAACCGCCGCCCCCTCCCACCGGTGCGCGGCCTAGCCGGGGCCGGGAGTCGGGATCCGCGGTGGCGCCGGGACGCGGGGCTCCGCGAGCTCGGCGGAGCGGGCGGGGAGGGGGGCGGAGGGGTCTCGGGCGGCGGGGAGCCAGGCCGCGCGCCGCGCCCGAGCCAGGCGCTCCTCTACCAGCCCGGCCCCGCGCGGCCCCCCCCCCCCCCCACCGGCGGGCTGAGCCGCTGGAAGTGACGCGCGGTGAGGGCGGGGCTCCGGCCCGGGAGCAGACGCCGCCGCCGCCGCCGCAGACACCGCCGCCTCAGACGCCGCTCAGCCGCCGAAGCAGCCGCCGCCGCCGCACCCGCCGCCGAAACAGCCGCCGCAGCCGCCGCAGTACGACCCGCAGCCGGCGCGGCCGCCGCCGCCGCTCAGCCGCCGCAGCCGCCGCAGTAGCAGCCGCAGCCGGCGCAGTAGCAGCCGCAGCAGGCGCGGCCGCCGCCGCCGCCGCCGCCTCTCAGCCGCCGCAGCCGCCGCAGTAGCAGCCGCAGCAGCCGCAGCCGCCGCAGTAGCAGCCGCAACAGGCGCGGCCGCCGCCGCTCAGCCGCCGCAGCCGCCGCAGTAGCAGCCGCAGCCGGCGCAGCCGCCGCAGCCGCCGCAGTAGCAGCCGCAGCCGGCGTGGCCGCCGCCGCCGCTGCCGCTCAGCCGCCGCAGTAGCAGCCGCCGCAGGAGCAGCCGCAGCCGCTCAGCCGCCGCAGCCGCCGCAGTAGCAGCCGCAGCCGGCACAGCCGCCGCCGCAGCAGCAGCCGCAGGCGTAGCAGCAAGCCGCGGCCGCCGCCGCTGCCGCCGCTGCCGCCTCGGCCCGGAAGCGAAGTAGCCGCGCAAGGCCCGAGCCCCGCGGGCCGCCGCTGCCGCTGCCCTTGAACCGCGTGAAGCAGCTCGCCAAGCAGACCGTGGGCAGGTGAGTGAGCCGTGCCGGGCCGGCCGGGAGCGCGCGGGCCGGGGAACGGGGGTCGGGGTCGTGGCTGGGGCCGAGGCGGGCCCGCTGCCCCGCGGGGCCCCGCGCTCAGGCCCGGCCGCCCGCCGGGTCCGCTGCGGGCCAGGGACGAGGGCTGCGCCACGCAGCGGCCTGTCGCCCAGCTCAGGGCCGCCGCCTGAGCCCCCGGGAACGGTGGGGCGGGCCGGCCTCCCGGGACGCCCCCCGCGCGGGTCCCCGCCGCCAATTGTCCCGGCCCCGCTGAGCATCGTCCTCTGGGGTCTGGACCCAAGCTTTCCCCGGGCCTCCCCCCGTCTCCCGGGGCTTTGCCTTGGGCGAAAACTCGGCTAACCGGTGTGCCCGAGGCCGGGCGGGCGCGGTGCTCTGGGGGGCGGCATTCTCAGCCTTTCCGGGTCGCCCGGCCGCTGCCCACCGACCGTCCACCTCCAAGTGCCTGAGGGCAGTCAATAAGTAAGGGGCGATCAGAGCCCATCGGAGCCGCTTAGTGAGACTCAGGACTCCCTTGGAGGCACTTTGGAGGGTGTGCCGTCTCCCAACCGTGGCCCCTGTGGTTGCTCAAGTTCTTGACCTGTAGACATTTGGAACCGGGAGGAAAGAATTGTGGAAAGGCCTTGGGCAAATGGAAAAACAAAAAGAGGAGGGGCTCTCAAAACAGCTTTTCTCACTTTGGATTGGGGAGCAAATCCGTCTCCAGGTTTCTCTGGTATCGCTTTAATGCTTGACAGGAAACGATCGATTGTGAAATGACAGAAGAGACCGGACTTTGTAGTGGTTTTGAGAGCCTCTGGAGGTTGATCATCGTGTGCTGTGTTCTCTGGGGTAAATCTTTCAAGGTCTTTCAGGGCAGTGAGCTGTCCTGTCCCCGCTGACTGTTTATTCTGAGAAGGGGTATGAAAGTGTGACTTTTACATCGCTTTTTCTTCGTCTTTGTTTTCAACAGTTGAGTAAAAGGGGGCGTTTGGTTTGGCCACAGCACGTGGGGACGCTTCTTTTCTGTGTGTGTCTGAAAATACTTTTACTTCCCCTGGAGCTTTCTGTATTTGCCTTTTACACTTTCGTTCCCCCCCCCCCCGCCAAGGTTTTGCTTAGTTTTGTTCAATTTCGTTGCTACCCCCACCCTATTATCTCCGTGTGCACTTATCCTGTTTCCAGAGTGGATCCCTGTCCCTAGAGCCTAGCAGTGCCTACGTTTCTGTCATTTGTAGGAAAATGATAGAAATAATGAGTGCCAAGAGGAAGGCAGACGGAATAGTCGTGTGGCCCAAAGCTTCAACCAGGCATCTGTGAATGAGTTACAAGATAACTCCTTAGGAGTTTTCTCCGCCCCCCCCCACCCCCACCCCCTTAGCATTCTCAGTAACATGCATTGTGAAATCAGTATTTAGTGACTCTGAAGAGACATGTGTCACATTGTCGTTCTGGTCAGTTTGTACATCTCATGAGGAAAGGGGTGTTTGCTCTGTTTGCACAAAGTTCTGAGACTTTTCAAGCTATCGAGCCACTCAGGGTCTCTTTGGCTCCGGCTTCCTCTGTGGCAGCTTCTCTCTTCACGCTGCCGAATTACAGCCACGTGTGCCTCCTTTCGGTTGCCAGAGGCCGCCGAACCTTCTTCCCTGTTAGCCTCTACCTGGAAGTCTCCAAAGCTCCATTCACCTCACCTGCCCTAGACCTGCCTCCTACTCATTCTTTCGGTGTCCAGGCAAAGGTCACTGCCTCTAAAAGACCTTCTGTGATGCTCCAACGTGGATTGGGAGTCCCTGTCCTGGCCACTTACGTACGTCCGCATAGCACCTGTTTTTCTATAATGCAAGGCCTGTTTACTTGTTGGTATTCTCCATTAGACTGAACGCCTTGAGAGTCCTTGCCGTCTTTCTGTTTCATTGGCCAGCTCTGCTGTGGCTCCTGTCATAAGGTCGATTCTCCAGAAACATTTGTCAGTCTGGCACACATCTAGATCGTACCAGATCGCTCCGGTGGTGTGAGCCCAAGAATGGGAAAATGAAAGCTGGATAGAGTAAATGGTGATTCGTGCTAGCAGTGTAATTCTGGCCCTGACCTTTGACTCTGTTTGAAAATCTTTCTTGCTAGATGCCAGTGGAAGCCGCAGCTGTTACAGAGCTGTTAGGGGTGTGGCCATTTCTGCTCCCAAAGCCAAAACTGTTTCCTGGGGAAGCTTTGGCTTTACTGCTGCTGACTCCCTCGATAAGTTTGTATTTTTTCCACGTCAAGAATGACGAAGGACTAGGGAGGAAAAAGGGAGGTGAGAGAGAGCCTAGGATTGTAATTGTGTGTTATTGGCGTAGGCATCGGGATTGGGATTTGGGGGGTATTGGGGTCCAGAGGAAAGCTAGAAAGCAGAGAAGTTACCTTCCCCCCCCCGCCCCCCCGCCGCAGCCAAGAGTGATATTCTGTGTGTGAGTGGCTCGCCCATTGTGTCTGTTACGGATGCACAGAGTTCTGAATGGTGTCTTGCGAGGAAATATTCTCTTCCGAACAATGAGGACCTCGTGAGTCACCCCACCGTGAGGTTCTGTGGGATGGACATGTGGCAGAATTCGTAATGGGTAGAAGAAGTGAGTTCTCATGATGCAGTTTGTGGACAATGGGTGCATGAGTCTGTTTCGGAAGATGGTTTGTGTATCACAGGCGCGAGGACGATGCAGTGGTCTCTTGAGTGGGGTATCCCAAAGAAGAGAATTACGATGGTTGATTCATGCGTTCAAGAGACCCTTATCGAGCCCAAATTATGTGCCGTTGTGGAAAGTAGAAAAGAATCCAAGTGAATACAAACGCAGCTTCTGCCCTGAAGGGGCTCCACAGACTTGTGGAAGAGGTAGGCAAGCAAAAATGATTATACACCGTGAGGTAAGTCCTCCTTACAGAGGGATGGCGAACACACTAAGGGAAACTCTACTCTTACTGGAAGGAGAGAGGTAACACAACACAACAAAACAAAAAAAAAGAAACGGGAGAAAATTTGACCAGAGCCTTTCCCCTCCATCTTTCAACACTCTTTCAAACTTCTGCTGTATTGAGTAGGTCCCCTTTTTTTTTTTTTTTTTTTTTTTTTTTAATATTTATTTTTGAGAGAAAGGGTAGACAGAACATGAGCGGGGGAGAGGCAGAGAGAGAGGGAAACACAGAATCCGAAGCAGGCTCCAGGCTCCGATATGTCAGCACAGAGCCTGACGCGGGCCTCAAACCCACGAACCGAGAGATCCTGACCTGAGCCGAAGTCAGACACCTAACCCAGTGAGCCACCCAGGTGCCCCGTAGGTCTCTTTTGATTGTCAGTAAACCCACCTCGAGGGGCGCCTGGGTGGCTCAGTTGGCTGAATATCCTGCTCTTGATTTCAGCTCAGGTCATGATCTCACAGTTCCTGGGATGAAGCCCCGCCCACGTGAAGCTCTGTGCCAGTGGTGCGGAGCCTGCTTGGGATTTTCTGTCTCTGCCCCTTCCCCACTCTCTGTCTCGATGACGAAAAAAGAAAAAAACACACAAAACCAAACCGACTGGAATTGTTATGAGCCAAGCTGCGAATTTGATTGGCTCCTATGTGAGGAAAAGAGTCCAAAAGCAATATAGTTGCAGCCAGGGCTGGATGCAGGGGTTCCACTCTTTAGGTAAGCTGTGTCACAAGGAGGAATCGCCCCCCACCCCACCCCTCCACCCCCCGGCTTCCAACATCTTCAGTTCAAGTCCCAGAGGGACAAAGAATACCTTTCACTGTGGCCAGAGCCCCAGGATTGACTGTGAAGGTATCTGATGGGGTCAGTGGCCTTTCCCTGGGCATGGAAATGGAGTCAGCCCCACCCCAGCCACAGGGGCCTAGAATGGGAGAGTGCCGAGCCCCCTCCCCCCCGCAAGGTAACCCAGCAGGAGGCAGGAAGTGTGGTCTTTTCTAGTCCTGCTAAAAGGAAAGAAAGAGCTTCTTGGAAATCCGGGACGCAGAGAATCCAGTAGCTGCGGATGGCCGTTGGCGTGGAGGGTGTGGAGGAAGGGGTGCACCGAGGTGAGGAACCTGAGCGTTTGGTCGTGAGGTCGATGAGTCCGGGAGGACAGGAATCTGGGGGCCTCATAGCAGAGTCGAGTACGCGGGTGAGGCTCTGGAAGGGAGTGTCTCTTTGGATGTGGGATTCTGCCGAGATCGAAGCTCTCCCTGGAGGCCTGAATGTTCTCCTAGATAGTAGCCTTTACGTAAGTCAGGGTTGCACACTCCAAGCCTCAGGGGGCCGGGCTAATAAGAATGAATAAAGAAAATAAGAGCGACCTAGACCAGGTGAGGGCCGTGGGGGACCCGACGGTGCCTGTCTCACCAAAGGGCCGCGTGAGAATCTGGGCCCGCCGTCGGGCCCGACCTTTGGAGTTGTTGAGAAAGGCCCAACTCCTTCTGGATTTTCATGAAGATTAGGTGGCATTTAATGCCAATTGAAAACAACCACCAGGACCCTGAGCGGGACTAAACAAAATACATGTGTGGCCACAGTTGGTCTGTGGGTCCCCAGCGGGCAGTTGCTTGTGTAAAAGGTTGGGGAGGTGGAGATTCCTGTGGTGACTTTTTTCTCCTTTTCCTCCTGCACCCCACCCTCCGATGACTACCTTCCGAGTTCTTGGGTTTGTCGACGAGCTCGTCCTTTCCTTTACAGAAACGTTTCAGAGATCCGAGAGTAGCAATCATCACTACTTGTCTCCTGGTTTGGTTTACCAAGCGCTGTACCGAACCACCTGGCCTGGTCTCACCTGCTGGCGCTTGTTATCATTTCTGGTTTAGAGAGAAGAAAAATGACCTGCCGTTGTCTGCCCGGCCAGCGAGTGGCCGAGGCAGGACTTGGGGCCAGGGTGTGACTCCGGACCCCGTGTGTTTCCGACTGTAGACACTGGGCCGGCTGCCCGCCAGGGAAGGGTTCGTGTGGATGAAATGTCTTTGGTGCTTGCTGACTTGCTGGGCTAGATGCTTTTGAGTCAAGTCTCTCACGGCCTTCTCCACAGCAACTCCCAGAGGTGATGTGCTTTATTCCTGGTTTCATGATGAGGAAGCGAGGCCTCAGAGAGGTCATCGGGCTAGTTAAGAAGAGCGCTGCCGTTCATCAGAAACCGGGGTTCTGCTTCCAAAGCAGATAGGAGTCCTTCCTTCACGCAGGCAACTCTTTGTTTCAGAGACCCCGTGTTAGAATGCTGTGTGACGACGCTTCCACAAAATCCTGGAAGCTAGGGGTTGGATGTTGCTCTCGTCCGGGGGCTCCTGCCAGGGATGGCCCCCGGGGGGACATTTGGCAATGGCCGGAGACAAACGTTTTTGTGTTTTGTCGTGACTTGGCTCGGGCGTGGGGTGCTCCTGGCATCTGGCGACACAGGCCGGGGATGCTGCTGACCAGCCTACACCGCCCAGGACAGCCTCGCCGCACAGAATTCTCTGGTCCCAAATGTCAAGAGTGGTGAGGTTGGTTGGGAAAGCCTGGTGGAGTCCTTTGAGATTCTGGACACGTGAATCGTGACAACCAAAGGTCCGTGACGTTTGCCTGCAGGGTGAAGGTGCGTTCCGTTTGGTCTGTTTCTTACGTGTGGAAGCATTTCTGACCATCGTTGGCCCGTACTGAACACTCGGGAGTTTTCACGTGGAAACCTGGGCTTCCTGCTGCTTCTCCAATGTTGCAAGACCTAGCGAAGCCTGGCATCGCGCCCTCGCGCAAGGACACGTCGTCGTAGCTGTAGCTGCAGCCGCGTAGGTGCTGTCCCGTCCGGGTGGGGCATCGACCGTCCAGTGTGCCCGGGTCCCTACCTGGCTTGTCCTGCTGTGGTACGTTCCTTGCGGACCCCTCCCTGCTCACGGATCTCTCAAGGACCTTCTCCAGGAGCAGCGGAGTCTCTGCCTCGCGAGGTAGCCCGTTGCGTTAGGGGCAACGCGAGTCAAAGGCATCTCTGCCCGTGAGTCCCAGGGGAGTCCTCCGGTGCCACGACGCCTGCGTCTCTCTACCGCGAGACGGCCCTTTCTGTATTCGGCGTCGCAAACCGCACACCGTGTCCTCGCTCTCTCAGCGGTAACATTCTCCACCCCTCACCTATTCTACACCCTGACTTCCTCCGCCTTTTCCAGGGGAGGTGGCTGTGCTTGGTTCGCTTCGGTCTGGGTGGATCCCGTCCAGCCTCTGCATAGAGCAGAGGAGGAAAGGAATGTGTTCTCCCCGCGACTTCTGAATCCGAGCTTCCGTGGCCTGGTCATCCACTTTACCTCCTGTGAAATCAAGCAGGGTTGTTTATAGGTGCGTGAAGAAAGCCCACGGTTCACTGAACCAGAATGAACCCTAAACAGATGTGGTCACGTGTGGCCTTATGGCGTTGGTTTTACACGTGAAGGCAGCATGGTATTCTAAGAGGAAATGATGTCTGTGGTCGTGGTTCCCAGTGTGTCCACGGCAGCCCCCTGCCCCTGAGATTGGACACGGGTGTATGGGATAGGGTCCCAGAGTCAGTACGCACACCACGCAGTCTTGTCGGACTGGCGATGTCTGGCCTTTATCATTCTGTTTCTGTGTCTCAAGTGTAGGCAGATGCCCTCGTAATCAATCCAAGTATAGATCCACGTACAAATATCATTACGCTCCTACCTGCCGTGTGTGTCTATTTGCTTCAACGTGGATGTGAAAAGTACAGCAGGCCCACGGTCCTTTTTCCAAAACCCTAGGGGCCAGATGCGTTTTGGAATTCAGACGTTTTCAGGTTTTATTTCATTTTTTTTTAATTTCCTTTTTTTTTCTTTTTCTTTTGTTTTACGTTTATTGGTTTTTGAGACAGAGAGAGACTGAGCATGAACGGGGGAGGGTCAGAGAGAGGGAGACACACAACCCGAAACAGGCTCCAGGCTCTGAGCCGTCAGCACAGGGCCCGTCGCCGGGCTCGAACTCAAGGACCGCGAGCGAGATCGTGACCCGAGCCGAAGTGGGACGCTCAACCGACCGAGCCAGCCAGGTGCCCCATAAGTAGCCACTGTTTTCAGTTATATTTCTATCCGTAGAAACCCTGCTACCCTTAAAACACCTGGGATCCCAACAAATTTAAAGACGGTAAATATTTTGCTCTTTCTTCTAGATTTGGCTGATAGGTTCTGTTCAGCGCCGGTTTCAATGTCCTCTCAGCCACCTTTCCCTTGACCTTGAAGGGGACATGTTTTACCTTGTTATGCACAGGGCACCCAAACCCTTCTGCTATCACATGTCATCTTTGCAGGCAGGCAGGGTCTTCACTTACCGGGAGCACAGGTATGACCTCGCATGTCTGACATCCTACCGTGAGGACATTTGTCGGACACGTTTGTTGAGGACATACGAGTCTCAAATCTTTGCGTATGTTGGGGGTTCTGGAGGCAACATATTCCTTGTTGATAAATTTTACGTCAGCCCATTTATGCTGTGACTTGTAAATCAGACCACATGGAGTGGGCCTCCACCCAAACAAAGCGGTTGGGGAATACTCTCCTCCCATGTAGACAAATATATGTATACGTCTTCCTTTGGCCACAGCCTCCAAACCCACCAGTGTCTACCCTGGTCAGAAGTAACCACTGTTTTGGGGTGCCTTGGTGGCTCGGTCAAGTGTAAGCGTCTGACTTTGGCTCAGGTTGTGGTCTCGTGCCTTGCGAACTTGTGGCTCGTGACCTCTCAGCTCTTGAGTTCAAGCCCCCCCTCTGTCAGCGCAGAACCTGCTTCAGGTCCTCTTTCTCCCTCTCTCTCATTCACTCTCTCTCTCTCTCTGCCCCTCCCCCATTTTCACTCTCAAACAAGAAAAATAAACATCAAAAAATTGTTGCAAACAAGAGAAGTAGCCAGTTTTTTTTTAATTAAAAAAAAAATTTTTTTAACGTGTATTCATTTTTGCGAGACAGAGACAGAGCATGGGCGGGGAAGGGGCAGAGAGAGAGAGGGAGACACAGGATCTGAAGCAGGCTCCAGGCTTCCAGCTGTCTGCACGGAACCGGACGCGGGGCTCAAACTCACAAACTGCCAGATCATGACCTGAGCCGAAGTTGGACGCTCAACCGACGGAGCCACCCAGGCGCCCCTAAATGTTTTTTTATGTTTATTCATTTTTGAAAGACAGAGAGCACAAGCAGGGGTGGGGCGGAGAGAGAGGGGGACACAGAATCCGAAGCAGGCTCCAAGCTCCGAGCCGGCAGCACAGAGCCCAGCGCGCAGCTACAAGTCAGGAACCGCGAGATCACGAACCGCCGCCCCCTCCCACCGGTGCGCGGCCTAGCCGGGGCCGGGAGTCGGGATCCGCGGTGGCGCCGGGACGCGGGGCTCCGCGAGCTCGGCGGAGCGGGCGGGGAGGGGGGCGGAGGGGTCTCGGGCGGCGGGGAGCCAGGCCGCGCGCCGCGCCCGAGCCAGGCGCTCCTCTACCAGCCCGGCCCCGCGCGGCCCCCCCCCCCTCCCCCGGCGGGCTGAGCCGCTGGAAGTGACGCGCGGTGAGGGCGGGGCTCCGGCCCGGGAGCAGACGCCGCCGCCGCCGCCGCAGACACCGCCGCCTCAGACGCCGCTCAGCCGCCGAAGCAGCCGCCGCAGCCGAAACAGCCGCCGCAGCCGCCGCAGTACGACCCGCAGCCGGCGCGGCCGCCGCCGCCGCTCAGCCGCCGCAGCCGCCGCAGTAGCAGCCGCAACCGGCGCAGTAGCAGCCGCAGCAGGCGCGGCCGCCGCCGCCGCCGCCTCTCAGCCGCCGCAGTAGCAGCCGCAGCCGGCGCAGCAGCCGCAGCCGCCGCAGTAGCAGCCGCAACAGGCGCGGCCGCCGCCGCGCAGCCGCCGCAGCCGCCGCAGTAGCAGCCGCAGCCGGCGTGGCCGCCGCCGCCGCTGCCGCTCAGCCGCCGCAGTAGCAGCCGCCGCAGTAGCAGCCGCAGCCGCTCAGCCGCCGCAGCCGCCGCAGTAGCAGCCGCAGCCGGCAC
This sequence comes from Neofelis nebulosa, assembly GCF_028018385.1. Classification (NCBI taxonomy): domain Eukaryota; kingdom Metazoa; phylum Chordata; class Mammalia; order Carnivora; family Felidae; genus Neofelis; species Neofelis nebulosa. The sequence goes on along the minus strand of NC_080799.1, from coordinate 19,916,240 downwards.
AGCCGCCGCCGCAGCAGCAGCCGCAGGCGTAGCAGCAAGCCGCGGCCGCCGCCGCTGCCGCCGCTGCCGCCTCGGCCCGGAAGCGAAGTAGCCGCGCAAGGCCCGAGCCCCGCGGGCCGCCGTTGCCGCTGCCCTTGAACCGCGTGAAGCAGCTCGCCAAGCAGACCGTGGGCAGGTGAGTGAGCCGTGCCGGGCCGGCCGGGAGCGCGCGGGCCGGGGGACGGGGGTCGGGGTCGTGGCTGGGGCCGAGGCGGGCCCGCTGCCCCGCGGGGCCCCGCGCTCAGGCCCGGCCACCCGCCGGGTCCGCTGCGGGCCAGGGACGAGGGCTGCGCCACGCAGCGGCCTGTCGCCCAGCTCAGGGCCGCCGCCTGAGCCCCCGGGAACGGTGGGGCGGGCCGGCCTCCCGGGACGCCCCACGCGCGGGTCCCCGCCGCCCATTATCCTGGCCCCGCTGAGCATCGTCCTCGGGGGTCTGGACCCAAGCTGTCCCCGGGCCTCCCCCCGTCTCCCGGGGCTTTGCCTTGGGCGAAAACTCGGCTAACCGGTGTGCCCGAGGCCGGGCGGGCGCGGTGCTCTGGGGGGCGGCATTCTCAGCCTTTCTGGGTCGCCCGGCCGCTGCCCACCGACCGTCCACCTCCAAGTGCCTGAGGGCAGTCAATAAGTAAGGGGCGATCAGAGCCCATCGGAGCCGCTTAGTGAGACTCAGGACTCCCTTGGAGGCACTTTGGAGGGTGTGCCGTCTCCCAACCGTGGCCCCTGTGGTTGCTCAAGTTCTTGACCTGTAGACATTTGGAACCGGGAGGAAAGAATTGTGGAAAGGCCTTGGGCAAATGGAAAAACAAAAAGAGGAGGGGCTCTCAAAACAGCTTTTCTCACTTTGGATTGGGGAGCAAATCCGTCTCCAGGTTTCTCTGGTATCGCTTTAATGCTTGACAGGAAACGATCGATTATGAAATGACAGAAGAGACCGGACTTTGTAGTGGTTTTGAGAGCCTCTGGAGGTTGATCATCGTGTGCTGTGTTCTCTGGGGTAAATCTTTCAAGGTCTTTCAGGGCAGTGAGCTGTCCTGTCCCCGCTGACTGTTTATTCTGAGAAGGGGTATGAAAGTGTGACTTTTACATCGCTTTTTCTTCGTCTTTGTTTTCAACAGTTGAGTAAAAGGGGGCGTTTGGTTTGGCCACAGCACGTGGGGACGCTTCTTTTCTGTGTGTGTCTGAAAATACTTTTACTTCCCCTGGAGCTTTCTGTATTTGCCTTTTACACTTTCGTTCCCCCCCCCCCAAGGTTTTGCTTAGTTTTGTTCAATTTCGTTGCTACCCCCACCCTATTATCTCCGTGTGCACTTATCCTGTTTCCAGAGTGGATACCTGTTCCTAGAGCCTAGCAGTGCCCACGTTTCTGTCATTTGTAGGAAAATGATAGAAATAATGAGTGCCAAGAGGAAGGCAGACGGAATAGTCGTGTGGCCCAAAGCTTCAACCAGGCATCTGTGAATGAGTTACAAGATAACTCCTTAGGAGTTTTCTCCGCCCCCCCCACCCCCACCCCCTTAGCATTCTCAGTAACATGCATTGTGAAATCAGTATTTAGTGACTCTGAAGAGACATGTGTCACATTGTCGTTCTGGTCAGTTTGTACATCTCATGAGGAAAGGGGTGTTTGCTCTGTTTGCACAAAGTTCTGAGACTTTTCAAGCTATCGAGCCACTCAGGGTCTCTTTGGCTCCGGCTTCCTCTGTGGCAGCTTCTCTCTTCACGCTGCCGAATTACAGCCACGTGTGCCTCCTTTCGGTTGCCAGAGGCCGCCGAACCTTCTTCCCTGTTAGCCTCTACCTGGAAGTCTCCAAAGCTCCATTCACCTCACCTGCCCTAGACCTGCCTCCTACTCATTCTTTCGGTGTCCAGGCAAAGGTCACTGCCTCTAAAAGACCTTCTGTGATGCTCCAACGTGGATTGGGAGTCCCTCTCCTGGCCACTTACGTACGTCCGCATAGCACCTGTTTTTCTATAATGCAAGGCCTGTTTACTTGTTGGTATTCTCCATTAGACTGAACGCCTTGAGAGTCCTTGCCGTCTTTCTGTTTCATTGGCCAGCTCTGCTGTGGCTCCTGTCATAAGGTCGATTCTCCAGAAACATTTGTCAGTCTAGCACACATCTAGATCGTACCAGATCGCTCCGGTGGTGTGAGCCCAAGAATGGGAAAATGAAAGCTGGATAGAGTAAATGGTGATTCGTGCTAGCAGTGTAATTCTGGCCCTGACCTTTGACTCTGTTTGAAAATCTTTCTTGCTAGATGCCAGTGGAAGCAGCAGCTGTTACAGAGCTATTAGGGGTGTGGCCATTTCTGCTCCCAAAGCCAAAACTGTTTCCTGGGGAAGCTTTGGCTTTACTGCTGCTGACTCCCTCGATAAGTTTGTATTTTTTCCACGTCAAGAATGACGAAGGACTAGGGAGGAAAAAGAGAGGTGAGAGAGAGCCTAGAATTGTAATTGTGTGTTATTGGCGTAGGCATCGGGATTGGTATTTGGGGGGTATTGGGGTCCAGAGGAAAGCTAGAAAGCAGAGAAGTTACCTTCCCCCCCCCCCCGCCGCAGCCAAGAGTGATATTCTGTGTGTGAGTGGCTCGCCCATTGTGTCTGTTACGGATGCACAGAGTTCTGAATGGTGTCTTGCGAGGAAATATTCTCTTCCGAACAATGAGGACCTCGTGAGTCACCCCACCGTGAGGTTCTGTGGGATGGACATGTGGCAGAATTCGTAATGGGTAGAAGAAGTGAGTTCTCATGATGCAGTTTGTGGACAATGGGTGCATGAGTCTGTTTCGGAAGATGGTTTGTGTATCACAGGCGCGAGGACGATGCAGTGGTCTCTTGAGTGGGGTATCCCAAAGAAGAGAATTACGATGGTTGATTCATGCGTTCAAGAGACCCTTATCGAGCCCAAATTATGTGCCGTTGTGGAAAGTAGAAAAGAATCCAAGTGAATACAAACGCAGCTTCTGCCCTGAAGGGGCTCCACAGACTTGTGGAAGAGGTAGGCAAGCAAAAATGATTATACACCGTGAGGTAAGTCCTCCTTACAGAGGGATGGCGAACACACTAAGGGAAACTCTACTCTTACTGGAAGGAGAGAGGTAACACAACACAACAAAACAAAAAAAAAGAAACGGGAGAAAATTTGACCAGAGCCTTTCCCCTCCATCTTTCAACACTCTTTCAAACTTCTGCTGTATTGAGTAGGTCCCCTTTTTTTTTTTTTTTTTTTTTTTTTAATATTTATTTTTGAGAGAAAGGGTAGACAGAACATGAGCGGGGGAGAGGCAGAGAGAGAGGGAAACACAGAATCCGAAGCAGGCTCCAGGCTCCGATATGTCAGCACAGAGCCTGACGCGGGCCTCAAACCCACGAACCGAGAGATCCTGACCTGAGCCGAAGTCAGACACCTAACCCAGTGAGCCACCCAGGTGCCCCGTAGGTCTCTTTTGATTGTCAGTAAACCCACCTCGAGGGGCGCCTGGGTGGCTCAGTTGGCTGAATATCCTGCTCTTGATTTCAGCTCAGGTCATGATCTCACAGTTCCTGGGATGAAGCCCCGCCCACGTCAAGCTCTGTGCCAGTGGTGCGGAGCCTGCTTGGGATTTTCTGTCTCTGCCCCTTCCCCGCTCTCTGTCTCGATGACGAAAAAAGAAAAAAACACACAAAACCAAACCGACTGGAATTGTTATGAGCCAAGCTGCGAATTTGATTGGCTCCTATGTGAGGAAAAGAGTCCAAAAGCAATATAGTTGCAGCCAGGGCTGGATGCAGGGGTTCCACTCTTTAGGTAAGCTGTGTCACAAGGAGGAATCGCCCCCCACCCCACCCCTCCACCCCCCGGCTTCCAACATCTTCAGTTCAAGTCCCAGAGGGACAAAGAATACCTTTCACTGTGGCCAGAGCCCCAGGATTGACTGTGAAGGTATCTGATGGGGTCAGTGGCCTTTCCCTGGGCATGGAAATGGAGTCAGCCCCACCCCAGCCACAGGGGCCTAGAATGGGAGAGTGCCGAGCCCCCTCCCCCCCGCAAGGTAACCCAGCAGGAGGCAGGAAGTGTGGTCTTTTCTAGTCCTGCTAAAAGGAAAGAAAGAGCTTCTTGGAAATCCGGGACGCAGAGAATCCAGTAGCTGCGGATGGCCGTTGGCGTGGAGGGTGTGGAGGAAGGGGTGCACCGAGGTGAGGAACCTGAGCGTTTGGTCGTGAGGTCGATGAGTCCGGGAGGACAGGAATCTGGGGGCCTCATAGCAGAGTCGAGTACGCGGGTGAGGCTCTGGAAGGGAGTGTCTCTTTGGATGTGGGATTCTGCCGAGATCGAAGCTCTCCCTGGAGGCCTGAATGTTCTCCTAGATAGTAGCCTTTACGTAAGTCAGGGTTGCACACTCCAAGCCTCAGGGGGCCGGGCTAATAAGAATGAATAAAGAAAATAAGAGCGACCTAGACCAGGTGAGGGCCGTGGGGGACCCGACGGTGCCTGTCTCACCAAAGGGCCGCGTGAGAATCTGGGCCCGCCGTCGGGCCCGACCTTTGGAGTTGTTGAGAAAGGCCCAACTCCTTCTGGATTTTCATGAAGATTAGGTGGCATTTAATGCCAATTGAAAACAACCACCAGGACCCTGAGCGGGACTAAACAAAATACATCTGTGGCCACAGTTGGTCTGTGGGTCCCCAGCGGGCAGTTGCTTGTGTAAAAGGTTGGGGAGGTGGAGATTCCTGTGGTGACTTTTTTCTCCTTTTCCTCCTGCACCCCACCCTCCGATGACTACCTTCCGAGTTCTTGGGTTTGTCGACGAGCTCGTCCTTTCCTTTACAGAAACGTTTCAGAGATCCGAGAGTAGCAATCATCACTACTTGTCTCCTGGTTTGGTTTACCAAGCGCTGTACCGAACCACCTGGCCTGGTCTCACCTGCTGGCGCTTGTTATCATTTCTGGTTTAGAGAGAAGAAAAATGACCTGCCGTTGTCTGCCCGGCCAGCGAGTGGCCGAGGCAGGACTTGGGGCCAGGGTGTGACTCCGGACCCCGTGTGTTTCCGACTGTAGACACTGGGCCGGCTGCCCGCCAGGGAAGGGTTCGTGTGGATGAAATGTCTTTGGTGCTTGCTGACTTGCTGGGCTAGATGCTTTTGAGTCAAGTCTCTCACTGCCTTCTCCACAGCAACTCCCAGAGGTGATGTGCTTTATTCCTGGTTTCGTGATGAGGAAGCGAGGCCTCAGAGAGGTCATCGGGCTAGTTAAGAAGAGCGCTGCCGTTCATCAGAAACCGGGGTTCTGCTTCCAAAGCAGATAGGAGTCCTTCCTTCACGCAGGCAACTCTTTGTTTCAGAGACCCCGTGTTAGAATGCTGTGTGACGACGCTTCCACAAAATCCTGGAAGCTAGGGGTTGGATGTTGCTCTCGTCCGGGGGCTCCTGCCAGGGATGGCCCCCGGGGGGACATTTGGCAATGGCCGGAGACAAACGTTTTTGTGTTTTGTCGTGACTTGGCTCGGGCGTGGGGTGCTCCTGGCATCTGGCGACACAGGCCGGGGATGCTGCTGACCAGCCTACACCGCCCAGGACAGCCTCGCCGCACAGAATTCTCTGGTCCCAAATGTCAAGAGTGGTGAGGTTGGTTGGGAAAGCCTGGTGGAGTCCTTTGAGATTCTGGACACGTGAATCGTGACAACCAAAGGTCCGTGACGTTTGCCTGCAGGGTGAAGGTGCGTTCCGTTTGGTCTGTTTCTTACGTGTGGAAGCATTTCTGACCATCGTTGGCCCGTACTGAACACTCGGGAGTTTTCACGTGGAAACCTGGGCTTCCTGCTGCTTCTCCAATGTTGCAAGACCTAGCGAAGCCTGGCATCGCGCCCTCGCGCAAGGACACGTCGTCGTAGCTGTAGCTGCAGCCGCGTAGGTGCTGTCCCGTCCGGGTGGGGCATCGACCGTCCAGTGTGCCCGGGTCCCTACCTGGCTTGTCCTGCTGTGGTACGTTCCTTGCGGACCCCTCCCTGCTCACGGATCTCTCAAGGACCTTCTCCAGGAGCAGCGGAGTCTCTGCCTCGCGAGGTAGCCCGTTGCGTTAGGGGCAACGCGAGTCAAAGGCATCTCTGCCCGTGAGTCCCAGGGGAGTCCTCCGGTGCCACGACGCCTGCGTCTCTCTACCGCGAGACGGCCCTTTCTGTATTCGGCGTCGCAAACCGCACACCGTGTCCTCGCTCTCTCAGCGGTAACATTCTCCACCCCTCACCTATTCTACACCCTGACTTCCTCCGCCTTTTCCAGGGGAGGTGGCTGTGCTTGGTTCGCTTCGGTCTGGGTGGATCCCGTCCAGCCTCTGCATAGAGCAGAGGAGGAAAGGAATGTGTTCTCCCCGCGACTTCTGAATCCGAGCTTCCGTGGCCTGGTCATCCACTTTACCTCCTGTGAAATCAAGCAGGGTTGTTTATAGGTGCGTGAAGAAAGCCCACGGTTCACTGAACCAGAATGAACCCTAAACAGATGTGGTCACGTGTGGCCTTATGGCGTTGGTTTTACACGTGAAGGCAGCATGGTATTCTAAGAGGAAATGATGTCTGTGGTCGTGGTTCCCAGTGTGTCCACGGCAGCCCCCTGCCCCTGAGATTGGACACGGGTGTATGGGATAGGGTCCCAGAGTCAGTACGCACACCACGCAGTCTTGTCGGACTGGCGATGTCTGGCCTTTATCATTCTGTTTCTGTGTCTCAAGTGTAGGCAGATGCCCTCGTAATCAATCCAAGTATAGATCCACGTACAAATATCATTACGCTCCTACCTGCCGTGTGTGTCTATTTGCTTCAACGTGGATGTGAAAAGTACAGCAGGCCCACGGTCCTTTTTCCAAAACCCTAGGGGCCAGATGCGTTTTGGAATTCAGACGTTTTCAGGTTTTATTTCATTTTTTTTTTAATTTCTTTTTTTTTTCTTTTTCTTTTGTTTCACGTTTATTGGTTTTTGAGACAGAGAGAGACTGAGCATGAACGGGGGAGGGTCAGAGAGAGGGAGACACACAACCCGAAACAGGCTCCAGGCTCTGAGCCGTCAGCACAGGGCCCGTCGCCGGGCTCGAACTCAAGGACCGCGAGCGAGATCGTGACCCGAGCCGAAGTGGGACGCTCAACCGACCGAGCCAGCCAGGTGCCCCATAAGTAGCCACTGTTTTCAGTTATATTTCTATCCGTAGAAACCCTGCTACCCTTAAAACACCTGGGATCCCAACAAATTTAAAGACGGTAAATATTTTGCTCTTTCTTCTAGATTTGGCTGATAGGTTCTGTTCAGCGCCGGTTTCAATGTCCTCTCAGCCACCTTTCCCTTGACCTTGAAGGGGACATGTTTTACCTTGTTATGCACAGGGCACCCAAACCCTTCTGCTATCACATGTCATCTTTGCAGGCAGGCAGGGTCTTCACTTACCGGGAGCACAGGTATGACCTCGCATGTCTGACATCCTACCGTGAGGACATTTGTCGGACACGTTTGTTGAGGACATACGAGTCTCAAATCTTTGCGTATGTTGGGGGTTCTGGAGGCAACATATTCCTTGTTGATAAATTTTACGTCAGCCCATTTATGCTGTGACTTGTAAATCAGACCACATGGAGTGGGCCTCCACCCAAACAAAGCGGTTGGGGAATACTCTCCTCCCATGTAGACAAATATATGTATACGTCTTCCTTTGGCCACAGCCTCCAAACCCACCAGTGTCTACCCTGGTCAGAAGTAACCACTGTTTTGGGGTGCCTTGGTGGCTCGGTCAAGTGTAAGCGTCTGACTTTGGCTCAGGTTGTGGTCTCGTGCCTTGCGAACTTGTGGCTCGTGACCTCTCAGCTCTTGAGTTCAAGCCCCCCCTCTGTCAGCGCAGAACCTGCTTCAGGTCCTCTTTCTCCCTCTCTCTCATTCACTCTCTCTCTCTCTCTGCCCCTCCCCCATTTTCACTCTCAAACAAGAAAAATAAACATCAAAAAATTGTTGCAAACAAGAGAAGTAGCCAGTTTTTTTTTAATTAAAAAAAAATTTTTTTTTAACGTGTATTCATTTTTGCGAGACAGAGACAGAGCATGGGCGGGGAAGGGGCAGAGAGAGAGAGGGAGACACAGGATCTGAAGCAGGCTCCAGGCTTCCAGCTGTCTGCACGGAACCGGACGCGGGGCTCAAACTCACAAACTGCCAGATCATGACCTGAGCCGAAGTTGGACGCTCAACCGACGGAGCCACCCAGGCGCCCCTAAATGTTTTTTTATGTTTATTCATTTTTGAAAGACAGAGAGCACAAGCAGGGGTGGGGCGGAGAGAGAGGGGGACACAGAATCCGAAGCAGGCTCCAAGCTCCGAGCCGGCAGCACAGAGCCCAGCGCGCAGCTACAAGTCAGGAACCGCGAGATCACGAACCGCCGCCCCCTCCCACCGGTGCGCGGCCTAGCCGGGGCCGGGAGTCGGGATCCGCGGTGGCGCCGGGACGCGGGGCTCCGCGAGCTCGGCGGAGCGGGCGGGGAGGGGGGCGGAGGGGTCTCGGGCGGCGGGGAGCCAGGCCGCGCGCCGCGCCCGAGCCAGGCGCTCCTCTACCAGCCCGGCCCCGCGCGGCCCCCCCCCCCCCCCCCCCCCCCCCCGGCGGGCTGAGCCGCTGGAAGTGACGCGCGGTGAGGGCGGGGCTCCGGCCCGGGAGCAGACGCCACCGCCGCCGCCGCAGACACCGCCGCCTCAGACGCCGCTCAGCCGCCGAAGCAGCCGCCGCCGCCGCACCCGCCGCCGAAACAGCCGCCGCAGCCGCCGCAGTACGACCCGCAGCCGGCGCGGCCGCCGCCGCCGCTCAGCCGCCGCAGCCGCCGCAGTAGCAGCCGCAGCCGGCGCAGTAGCAGCCGCAGCAGGCGCGGCCGCCGCCGCCGCCGCCTCTCAGCCGCCGCAGCCGCCGCAGTAGCAGCCGCAGCAGCCGCAGCCGCCGCAGTAGCAGCCGCAACAGGCGCGGCCGCCGCCGCTCAGCCGCCGCAGCCGCCGCAGTAGCAGCCGCAGCCGGCGCAGCCGCCGCAGCCGCCGCAGTAGCAGCCGCAGCCGGCGTGGCCGCCGCCGCCGCTGCCGCTCAGCCGCCGCAGTAGCAGCCGCCGCAGGAGCAGCCGCAGCCGCTCAGCCGCCGCAGCCGCCGCAGTAGCAGCCGCAGCCGGCACAGCCGCCGCCGCAGCAGCAGCCGCAGGCGTAGCAGCAAGCCGCGGCCGCCGCCGCTGCCGCCTCGGCCCGGAAGCGAAGTAGCCGCGCAAGGCCCGAGCCCCGCGGGCCGCCGCTGCCGCTGCCCTTGAACCGCGTGAAGCAGCTCGCCAAGCAGACCGTGGGCAGGTGAGTGAGCCGTGCCGGGCCGGCCGGGAGCGCGCGGGCCGGGGAACGGGGGTCGGGGTCGTGGCTGGGGCCGAGGCGGGCCCGCTGCCCCGCGGGGCCCCGCGCTCAGGCCCGGCCGCCCGCCGGGTCCGCTGCGGGCCAGGGACGAGGGCTGCGCCACGCAGCGGCCTGTCGCCCAGCTCAGGGCCGCCGCCCGAGCCCCCGGGAACGGTGGGGCGGGCCGGCCTCCCGGGACGCCCCACGCGCGGGTCCCCGCCGCCCATTGTCCCGGCCCCGCTGAGCATCGTCCTCTGGGGTCTGGACCCAAGCTTTCCCCGGGCCTCCCCCCGTCTCCCGGGGCTTTGCCTTGGGCGAAAACTCGGCTAACCGGTGTGCCCGAGGCCGGGCGGGCGCGGTGCTCTGGGGGGCGGCATTCTCAGCCTTTCTGGGTCGCCCGGCCGCTGCCCACCGACCGTCCACCTCCAAGTGCCTGAGGGCAGTCAATAAGTAAGGGGCGATCAGAGCCCATCGGAGCCGCTTAGTGAGACTCAGGACTCCCTTGGAGGCACTTTGGAGGGTGTGCCGTCTCCCAACCGTGGCCCCTGTGGTTGCTCAAGTTCTTGACCTGTAGACATTTGGAACCGGGAGGAAAGAATTGTGGAAAGGCCTTGGGCAAATGGAAAAACAAAAAGAGGAGGGGCTCTCAAAACAGCTTTTCTCACTTTGGATTGGGGAGCAAATCCGTCTCCAGGTTTCTCTGGTATCGCTTTAATGCTTGACAGGAAACGATCGATTATGAAATGACAGAAGAGACCGGACTTTGTAGTGGTTTTGAGAGCCTCTGGAGGTTGATCATCGTGTGCTGTGTTCTCTGGGGTAAATCTTTCAAGGTCTTTCAGGGCAGTGAGCTGTCCTGTCCCCGCTGACTGTTTATTCTGAGAAGGGGTATGAAAGTGTGACTTTTACATCGCTTTTTCTTCGTCTTTGTTTTCAACAGTTGAGTAAAAGGGGGCGTTTGGTTTGGCCACCGCACGTGGGGACGCTTCTTTTCTGTGTGTGTCTGAAAATACTTTTACTTCCCCTGGAGCTTTCTGTATTTGCCTTTTACACTTTCGTTCCCCCCCCCCCCCCGCCAAGGTTTTGCTTAGTTTTGTTCAATTTCGTTGCTACCCCCACCCTATTATCTCCGTGTGCACTTATCCTGTTTCCAGAGTGGATCCCTGTCCCTAGAGCCTAGCAGTGCCTACGTTTCTGTCATTTGTAGGAAAATGATAGAAATAATGAGTGCCAAGAGGAAGGCAGACGGAATAGTCGTGTGGCCCAAAGCTTCAACCAGGCATCTGTGAATGAGTTACAAGATAACTCCTTAGGAGTTTTCTCCGCCCCCCCCACCCCCACCCCCTTAGCATTCTCAGTAACATGCATTGTGAAATCAGTATTTAGTGACTCTGAAGAGACATGTGTCACATTGTCGTTCTGGTCAGTTTGTACATCTCATGAGGAAAGGGGTGTTTGCTCTGTTTGCACAAAGTTCTGAGACTTTTCAAGCTATCGAGCCACTCAGGGTCTCTTTGGCTCCGGCTTCCTCTGTGGCAGCTTCTCTCTTCACGCTGCCGAATTACAGCCACGTGTGCCTCCTTTCGGTTGCCAGAGGCCGCCGAACCTTCTTCCCTGTTAGCCTCTACCTGGAAGTCTCCAAAGCTCCATTCACCTCACCTGCCCTAGACCTGCCTCCTACTCATTCTTTCGGTGTCCAGGCAAAGGTCACTGCCTCTAAAATACCTTCTGTGATGCTCCAACGTGGATTGGGAGTCCCTGTCCTGGCCACTTACGTACGTCCGCATAGCACCTGTTTTTCTATAATGCAAGGCCTGTTTACTTGTTGGTATTCTCCATTAGACTGAACGCCTTGAGAGTCCTTGCCGTCTTTCTGTTTCATTGGCCAGCTCTGCTGTGGCTCCTGTCATAAGGTCGATTCTCCAGAAACATTTGTCAGTCTGGCACACATCTAGATCGTACCAGATCGCTCCGGTGGTGTGAGCCCAAGAATGGGAAAATGAAAGCTGGATAGAGTAAATGGTGATTCGTGCTAGCAGTGTAATTCTGGCCCTGACCTTTGACTCTGTTTGAAAATCTTTCTTGCTAGATGCCAGTGGAAGCCGCAGCTGTTACAGAGCTGTTAGGGGTGTGGCCATTTCTGCTCCCAAAGCCAAAACTGTTTCCTGGGGAAGCTTTGGCTTTACTGCTGCTGACTCCCTCGATAAGTTTGTATTTTTTCCACGTCAAGAATGACGAAGGACTAGGGAGGAAAAAGGGAGGTGAGAGAGAGCCTAGGATTGTAATTGTGTGTTATTGGCGTAGGCATCGGGATTGGGATTTGGGGGGTATTGGGGTCCAGAGGAAAGCTAGAAAGCAGAGAAGTTACCTTCCCCCCCCCGCCCCCCCGCCGCAGCCAAGAGTGATATTCTGTGTGTGAGTGGCTCGCCCATTGTGTCTGTTACGGATGCACAGAGTTCTGAATGGTGTCTTGCGAGGAAATATTCTCTTCCGAACAATGAGGACCTCGTGAGTCACCCCACCGTGAGGTTCTGTGGGATGGACATGTGGGAGAATTCGTAATGGGTAGAAGAAGTGAGTTCTCATGATGCAGTTTGTGGACAATGGGTGCATGAGTCTGTTTCGGAAGATGGTTTGTGTATCACAGGCGCGAGGACGATGCAGTGGTCTCTTGAGTGGGGTATCCCAAAGAAGAGAATTACGATGGTTGATTCATGCGTTCAAGAGACCCTTATCGAGCCCAAATTATGTGCCGTTGTGGAAAGTAGAAAAGAATCCAAGTGAATACAAACGCAGCTTCTGCCCTGAAGGGGCTCCACAGACTTGTGGAAGAGGTAGGCAAGCAAAAATGATTATACACCGTGAGGTAAGTCCTCCTTACAGAGGGATGGCGAACACACTAAGGGAAACTCTACTCTTACTGGAAGGAGAGAGGTAACACAACACAACAAAACAAAAAAAAAGAAACGGGAGAAAATTTGACCAGAGCCTTTCCCCTCCATCTTTCAACACTCTTTCAAACTTCTGCTGTATTGAGTAGGTCCCCTTTTTTTTTTTTTTTTTTTTTTTTTTAATATTTATTTTTGAGAGAAAGGGTAGACAGAACATGAGCGGGGGAGAGGCAGAGAGAGAGGGAAACACAGAATCCGAAGCAGGCTCCAGGCTCCGATATGTCAGCACAGAGCCTGACGCGGGCCTCAAACCCACGAACCGAGAGATCCTGACCTGAGCCGAAGTCAGACACCTAACCCAGTGAGCCACCCAGGTGCCCCGTAGGTCTCTTTTGATTGTCAGTAAACCCACCTCGAGGGGCGCCTGGGTGGCTCAGTTGGCTGAATATCCTGCTCTTGATTTCAGCTCAGGTCATGATCTCACAGTTCCTGGGATGAAGCCCCGCCCACGTCAAGCTCTGTGCCAGTGGTGCGGAGCCTGCTTGGGATTTTCTGTCTCTGCCCCTTCCCCGCTCTCTGTCTCGATGACGAAAAAAGAAAAAAACACACAAAACCAAACCGACTGGAATTGTTATGAGCCAAGCTGCGAATTTGATTGGCTCCTATGTGAGGAAAAGAGTCCAAAAGCAATATAGTTGCAGCCAGGGCTGGATGCAGGGGTTCCACTCTTTAGGTAAGCTGTGTCACAAGGAGGAATCGCCCCCCACCCCACCCCTCCACCCCCCGGCTTCCAACATCTTCAGTTCAAGTCCCAGAGGGACAAAGAATACCTTTCACTGTGGCCAGAGCCCCAGGATTGACTGTGAAGGTATCTGATGGGGTCAGTGGCCTTTCCCTGGGCATGGAAATGGAGTCAGCCCCACCCCAGCCACAGGGGCCTAGAATGGGAGAGTGCCGAGCCCCCTCCCCCCCGCAAGGTAACCCAGCAGGAGGCAGGAAGTGTGGTCTTTTCTAGTCCTGCTAAAAGGAAAGAAAGAGCTTCTTGGAAATCCGGGACGCAGAGAATCCAGTAGCTGCGGATGGCCGTTGGCGTGGAGGGTGTGGAGGAAGGGGTGCACCGAGGTGAGGAACCTGAGCGTTTGGTCGTGAGGTCGATGAGTCCGGGAGGACAGGAATCTGGGGGCCTCATAGCAGAGTCGAGTACGCGGGTGAGGCTCTGGAAGGGAGTGTCTCTTTGGATGTGGGATTCTGCCGAGATCGAAGCTCTCCCTGGAGGCCTGAATGTTCTCCTAGATAGTAGCCTTTACGTAAGTCAGGGTTGCACACTCCAAGCCTCAGGGGGCCGGGCTAATAAGAATGAATAAAGAAAATAAGAGCGACCTAGACCAGGTGAGGGCCGTGGGGGACCCGACGGTGCCTGTCTCACCAAAGGGCCGCGTGAGAATCTGGGCCCGCCGTCGGGCCCGACCTTTGGAGTTGTTGAGAAAGGCCCAACTCCTTCTGGATTTTCATGAAGATTAGGTGGCATTTAATGCCAATTGAAAACAACCACCAGGACCCTGAGCGGGACTAAACAAAATACATCTGTGGCCACAGTTGGTCTGTGGGTCCCCAGCGGGCAGTTGCTTGTGTAAAAGGTTGGGGAGGTGGAGATTCCTGTGGTGACTTTTTTCTCCTTTTCCTCCTGCACCCCACCCTCCGATGACTACCTTCCGAGTTCTTGGGTTTGTCGACGAGCTCGTCCTTTCCTTTACAGAAACGTTTCAGAGATCCGAGAGTAGCAATCATCACTACTTGTCTCCTGGTTTGGTTTACCAAGCGCTGTACCGAACCACCTGGCCTGGTCTCACCTGCTGGCGCTTGTTATCATTTCTGGTTTAGAGAGAAGAAAAATGACCTGCCGTTGTCTGCCCGGCCAGCGAGTGGCCGAGGCAGGACTTGGGGCCAGGGTGTGACTCCGGACCCCGTGTGTTTCCGACTGTAGACACTGGGCCGGCTGCCCGCCAGGGAAGGGTTCGTGTGGATGAAATGTCTTTGGTGCTTGCTGACTTGCTGGGCTAGATGCTTTTGAGTCAAGTCTCTCACTGCCTTCTCCACAGCAACTCCCAGAGGTGATGTGCTTTATTCCTGGTTTCGTGATGAGGAAGCGAGGCCTCAGAGAGGTCATCGGGCTAGTTAAGAAGAGCGCTGCCGTTCATCAGAAACCGGGGTTCTGCTTCCAAAGCAGATAGGAGTCCTTCCTTCACGCAGGCAACTCTTTGTTTCAGAGACCCCGTGTTAGAATGCTGTGTGACGACGCTTCCACAAAATCCTGGAAGCTAGGGGTTGGATGTTGCTCTCGTCCGGGGGCTCCTGCCAGGGATGGCCCCCGGGGGGACATTTGGCAATGGCCGGAGACAAACGTTTTTGTGTTTTGTCGTGACTTGGCTCGGGCGTGGGGTGCTCCTGGCATCTGGCGACACAGGCCGGGGATGCTGCTGACCAGCCTACACCGCCCAGGACAGCCTCGCCGCACAGAATTCTCTGGTCCCAAATGTCAAGAGTGGTGAGGTTGGTTGGGAAAGCCTGGTGGAGTCCTTTGAGATTCTGGACACGTGAATCGTGACAACCAAAGGTCCGTGACGTTTGCCTGCAGGGTGAAGGTGCGTTCCGTTTGGTCTGTTTCTTACGTGTGGAAGCATTTCTGACCATCGTTGGCCCGTACTGAACACTCGGGAGTTTTCACGTGGAAACCTGGGCTTCCTGCTGCTTCTCCAATGTTGCAAGACCTAGCGAAGCCTGGCATCGCGCCCTCGCGCAAGGACACGTCGTCGTAGCTGTAGCTGCAGCCGCGTAGGTGCTGTCCCGTCCGGGTGGGGCATCGACCGTCCAGTGTGCCCGGGTCCCTACCTGGCTTGTCCTGCTGTGGTACGTTCCTTGCGGACCCCTCCCTGCTCACGGATCTCTCAAGGACCTTCTCCAGGAGCAGCGGAGTCTCTGCCTCGCGAGGTAGCCCGTTGCGTTAGGGGCAACGCGAGTCAAAGGCATCTCTGCCCGTGAGTCCCAGGGGAGTCCTCCGGTGCCACGACGCCTGCGTCTCTCTACCGCGAGACGGCCCTTTCTGTATTCGGCGTCGCAAACCGCACACCGTGTCCTCGCTCTCTCAGCGGTAACATTCTCCACCCCTCACCTATTCTACACCCTGACTTCCTCCGCCTTTTCCAGGGGAGGTGGCTGTGCTTGGTTCGCTTCGGTCTGGGTGGATCCCGTCCAGCCTCTGCATAGAGCAGAGGAGGAAAGGAATGTGTTCTCCCCGCGACTTCTGAATCCGAGCTTCCGTGGCCTGGTCATCCACTTTACCTCCTGTGAAATCAAGCAGGGTTGTTTATAGGTGCGTGAAGAAAGCCCACGGTTCACTGAACCAGAATGAACCCTAAACAGATGTGGTCACGTGTGGCCTTATGGCGTTGGTTTTACACGTGAAGGCAGCATGGTATTCTAAGAGGAAATGATGTCTGTGGTCGTGGTTCCCAGTGTGTCCACGGCAGCCCCCTGCCCCTGAGATTGGACACGGGTGTATGGGATAGGGTCCCAGAGTCAGTACGCACACCACGCAGTCTTGTCGGACTGGCGATGTCTGGCCTTTATCATTCTGTTTCTGTGTCTCAAGTGTAGGCAGATGCCCTCGTAATCAATCCAAGTATAGATCCACGTACAAATATCATTACGCTCCTACCTGCCGTGTGTGTCTATTTGCTTCAACGTGGATGTGAAAAGTACAGCAGGCCCACGGTCCTTTTTCCAAAACCCTAGGGGCCAGATGCGTTTTGGAATTCAGACGTTTTCAGGTTTTATTTCATTTTTTTTTTAATTTCTTTTTTTTTTCTTTTTCTTTTGTTTTACGTTTATTGGTTTTTGAGACAGAGAGAGACTGAGCATGAACGGGGGAGGGTCAGAGAGAGGGAGACACACAACCCGAAACAGGCTCCAGGCTCTGAGCCGTCAGCACAGGGCCCGTCGCCGGGCTCGAACTCAAGGACCGCGAGCGAGATCGTGACCCGAGCCGAAGTGGGACGCTCAACCGACCGAGCCAGCCAGGTGCCCCATAAGTAGCCACTGTTTTCAGTTATATTTCTATCCGTAGAAACCCTGCTACCCTTAAAACACCTGGGATCCCAACAAATTTAAAGACGGTAAATATTTTGCTCTTTCTTCTAGATTTGGCTGATAGGTTCTGTTCAGCGCCGGTTTCAATGTCCTCTCAGCCACCTTTCCCTTGACCTTGAAGGGGACATGTTTTACCTTGTTATGCACAGGGCACCCAAACCCTTCTGCTATCACATGTCATCTTTGCAGGCAGGCAGGGTCTTCACTTACCGGGAGCACAGGTATGACCTCGCATGTCTGACATCCTACCGTGAGGACATTTGTCGGACACGTTTGTTGAGGACATACGAGTCTCAAATCTTTGCGTATGTTGGGGGTTCTGGAGGCAACATATTCCTTGTTGATAAATTTTACGTCAGCCCATTTATGCTGTGACTTGTAAATCAGACCACATGGAGTGGGCCTCCACCCAAACAAAGCGGTTGGGGAATACTCTCCTCCCATGTAGACAAATATATGTATACGTCTTCCTTTGGCCACAGCCTCCAAACCCACCAGTGTCTACCCTGGTCAGAAGTAACCACTGTTTTGGGGTGCCTTGGTGGCTCGGTCAAGTGTAAGCATCTGACTTTGGCTCAGGTTGTGGTCTCGTGCCTTGCGAACTTGTGGCTCGTGACCTCTCAGCTCTTGAGTTCAAGCCCCCCCTCTGTCAGCGCAGAACCTGCTTCAGGTCCTCTTTCTCCCTCTCTCTCATTCACTCTCTCTCTCTCTCTGCCCCTCCCCCATTTTCACTCTCAAACAAGAAAAATAAACATCAAAAAATTGTTGCAAACAAGAGAAGTAGCCAGTTTTTTTTTAATTAAAAAAAAATTTTTTTTTAACGTGTATTCATTTTTGCGAGACAGAGACAGAGCATGGGCGGGGAAGGGGCAGAGAGAGAGAGGGAGACACAGGATCTGAAGCAGGCTCCAGGCTTCCAGCTGTCTGCACGGAACCGGACGCGGGGCTCAAACTCACAAACTGCCAGATCATGACCTGAGCCGAAGTTGGACGCTCAACCGACGGAGCCACCCAGGCGCCCCTAAATGTTTTTTTATGTTTATTCATTTTTGAAAGACAGAGAGCACAAGCAGGGGTGGGGCGGAGAGAGAGGGGGACACAGAATCCGAAGCAGGCTCCAAGCTCCGAGCCGGCAGCACAGAGCCCAGCGCGCAGCTACAAGTCAGGAACCGCGAGATCACGAACCGCCGCCCCCTCCCACCGGTGCGCGGCCTAGCCGGGGCCGGGAGTCGGGATCCGCGGTGGCGCCGGGACGCGGGGCTCCGCGAGCTCGGCGGAGCGGGCGGGGAGGGGGGCGGAGGGGTCTCGGGCGGCGGGGAGCCAGGCCGCGCGCCGCGCCCGAGCCAGGCGCTCCTCTACCAGCCCGGCCCCGCGCGGCCCCCCCCCCCCCCCCCCCCCCCCCCCCCGGCGGGCTGAGCCGCTGGAAGTGACGCGCGGTGAGGGCGGGGCTCCGGCCCGGGAGCAGACGCCACCGCCGCCGCCGCAGACACCGCCGCCTCAGACGCCGCTCAGCCGCCGAAGCAGCCGCCGCCGCCGCACCCGCCGCCGAAACAGCCGCCGCAGCCGCCGCAGTACGACCCGCAGCCGGCGCGGCCGCCGCCGCCGCTCAGCCGCCGCAGCCGCCGCAGTAGCAGCCGCAGCCGGCGCAGTAGCAGCCGCAGCAGGCGCGGCCGCCGCCGCCGCCGCCTCTCAGCCGCCGCAGCCGCCGCAGTAGCAGCCGCAGCAGCCGCAGCCGCCGCAGTAGCAGCCGCAACAGGCGCGGCCGCCGCCGCTCAGCCGCCGCAGCCGCCGCAGTAGCAGCCGCAGCCGGCGCAGCCGCCGCAGCCGCCGCAGTAGCAGCCGCAGCCGGCGTGGCCGCCGCCGCCGCTGCCGCTCAGCCGCCGCAGTAGCAGCCGCCGCAGGAGCAGCCGCAGCCGCTCAGCCGCCGCAGCCGCCGCAGTAGCAGCCGCAGCCGGCACAGCCGCCGCCGCAGCAGCAGCCGCAGGCGTAGCAGCAAGCCGCGGCCGCCGCCGCTGCCGCCTCGGCCCGGAAGCGAAGTAGCCGCGCAAGGCCCGAGCCCCGCGGGCCGCCGCTGCCGCTGCCCTTGAACCGCGTGAAGCAGCTCGCCAAGCAGACCGTGGGCAGGTGAGTGAGCCGTGCCGGGCCGGCCGGGAGCGCGCGGGCCGGGGAACGGGGGTCGGGGTCGTGGCTGGGGCCGAGGCGGGCCCGCTGCCCCGCGGGGCCCCGCGCTCAGGCCCGGCCGCCCGCCGGGTCCGCTGCGGGCCAGGGACGAGGGCTGCGCCACGCAGCGGCCTGTCGCCCAGCTCAGGGCCGCCGCCCGAGCCCCCGGGAACGGTGGGGCGGGCCGGCCTCCCGGGACGCCCCACGCGCGGGTCCCCGCCGCCCATTGTCCCGGCCCCGCTGAGCATCGTCCTCTGGGGTCTGGACCCAAGCTTTCCCCGGGCCTCCCCCCGTCTCCCGGGGCTTTGCCTTGGGCGAAAACTCGGCTAACCGGTGTGCCCGAGGCCGGGCGGGCGCGGTGCTCTGGGGGGCGGCATTCTCAGCCTTTCTGGGTCGCCCGGCCGCTGCCCACCGACCGTCCACCTCCAAGTGCCTGAGGGCAGTCAATAAGTAAGGGGCGATCAGAGCCCATCGGAGCCGCTTAGTGAGACTCAGGACTCCCTTGGAGGCACTTTGGAGGGTGTGCCGTCTCCCAACCGTGGCCCCTGTGGTTGCTCAAGTTCTTGACCTGTAGACATTTGGAACCGGGAGGAAAGAATTGTGGAAAGGCCTTGGGCAAATGGAAAAACAAAAAGAGGAGGGGCTCTCAAAACAGCTTTTCTCACTTTGGATTGGGGAGCAAATCCGTCTCCAGGTTTCTCTGGTATCGCTTTAATGCTTGACAGGAAACGATCGATTATGAAATGACAGAAGAGACCGGACTTTGTAGTGGTTTTGAGAGCCTCTGGAGGTTGATCATCGTGTGCTGTGTTCTCTGGGGTAAATCTTTCAAGGTCTTTCAGGGCAGTGAGCTGTCCTGTCCCCGCTGACTGTTTATTCTGAGAAGGGGTATGAAAGTGTGACTTTTACATCGCTTTTTCTTCGTCTTTGTTTTCAACAGTTGAGTAAAAGGGGGCGTTTGGTTTGGCCACCGCACGTGGGGACGCTTCTTTTCTGTGTGTGTCTGAAAATACTTTTACTTCCCCTGGAGCTTTCTGTATTTGCCTTTTACACTTTCGTTCCCCCCCCCCCCCCGCCAAGGTTTTGCTTAGTTTTGTTCAATTTCGTTGCTACCCCCACCCTATTATCTCCGTGTGCACTTATCCTGTTTCCAGAGTGGATCCCTGTCCCTAGAGCCTAGCAGTGCCTACGTTTCTGTCATTTGTAGGAAAATGATAGAAATAATGAGTGCCAAGAGGAAGGCAGACGGAATAGTCGTGTGGCCCAAAGCTTCAACCAGGCATCTGTGAATGAGTTACAAGATAACTCCTTAGGAGTTTTCTCCGCCCCCCCCACCCCCACCCCCTTAGCATTCTCAGTAACATGCATTGTGAAATCAGTATTTAGTGACTCTGAAGAGACATGTGTCACATTGTCGTTCTGGTCAGTTTGTACATCTCATGAGGAAAGGGGTGTTTGCTCTGTTTGCACAAAGTTCTGAGACTTTTCAAGCTATCGAGCCACTCAGGGTCTCTTTGGCTCCGGCTTCCTCTGTGGCAGCTTCTCTCTTCACGCTGCCGAATTACAGCCACGTGTGCCTCCTTTCGGTTGCCAGAGGCCGCCGAACCTTCTTCCCTGTTAGCCTCTACCTGGAAGTCTCCAAAGCTCCATTCACCTCACCTGCCCTAGACCTGCCTCCTACTCATTCTTTCGGTGTCCAGGCAAAGGTCACTGCCTCTAAAATACCTTCTGTGATGCTCCAACGTGGATTGGGAGTCCCTGTCCTGGCCACTTACGTACGTCCGCATAGCACCTGTTTTTCTATAATGCAAGGCCTGTTTACTTGTTGGTATTCTCCATTAGACTGAACGCCTTGAGAGTCCTTGCCGTCTTTCTGTTTCATTGGCCAGCTCTGCTGTGGCTCCTGTCATAAGGTCGATTCTCCAGAAACATTTGTCAGTCTGGCACACATCTAGATCGTACCAGATCGCTCCGGTGGTGTGAGCCCAAGAATGGGAAAATGAAAGCTGGATAGAGTAAATGGTGATTCGTGCTAGCAGTGTAATTCTGGCCCTGACCTTTGACTCTGTTTGAAAATCTTTCTTGCTAGATGCCAGTGGAAGCCGCAGCTGTTACAGAGCTGTTAGGGGTGTGGCCATTTCTGCTCCCAAAGCCAAAACTGTTTCCTGGGGAAGCTTTGGCTTTACTGCTGCTGACTCCCTCGATAAGTTTGTATTTTTTCCACGTCAAGAATGACGAAGGACTAGGGAGGAAAAAGGGAGGTGAGAGAGAGCCTAGGATTGTAATTGTGTGTTATTGGCGTAGGCATCGGGATTGGGATTTGGGGGGTATTGGGGTCCAGAGGAAAGCTAGAAAGCAGAGAAGTTACCTTCCCCCCCCCGCCCCCCCGCCGCAGCCAAGAGTGATATTCTGTGTGTGAGTGGCTCGCCCATTGTGTCTGTTACGGATGCACAGAGTTCTGAATGGTGTCTTGCGAGGAAATATTCTCTTCCGAACAATGAGGACCTCGTGAGTCACCCCACCGTGAGGTTCTGTGGGATGGACATGTGGGAGAATTCGTAATGGGTAGAAGAAGTGAGTTCTCATGATGCAGTTTGTGGACAATGGGTGCATGAGTCTGTTTCGGAAGATGGTTTGTGTATCACAGGCGCGAGGACGATGCAGTGGTCTCTTGAGTGGGGTATCCCAAAGAAGAGAATTACGATGGTTGATTCATGCGTTCAAGAGACCCTTATCGAGCCCAAATTATGTGCCGTTGTGGAAAGTAGAAAAGAATCCAAGTGAATACAAACGCAGCTTCTGCCCTGAAGGGGCTCCACAGACTTGTGGAAGAGGTAGGCAAGCAAAAATGATTATACACCGTGAGGTAAGTCCTCCTTACAGAGGGATGGCGAACACACTAAGGGAAACTCTACTCTTACTGGAAGGAGAGAGGTAACACAACACAACAAAACAAACAAACAAAAAAAAAAAAAACAGGAGAAAATATGACCAGAGCCTTTCCCCTCTATCTTTCAACACTTCTTTCAAACTTCTGTTGTATTGAGTCGGTCCCTTTTTTTTTTTTATTAAAAAAATTTTTTTTCTACATATTTATTTTTGAGAGAAAGGGTAGACAGAACATGAACGGGGTAGAGGCAGAGAGAGAGGGAAACATAGAATCCGAAGCAGGCTCCTGGCTCCGAGCTGTCAGCACAGAGCCTGACGCGGGCCTCAAACCCACGAACCGAGAGATCGTGACCGGAGCCGAAGTCTGACACTTGACCCAGTGAGCCACCCAGGTGCCCTGTAGGTAGGTCTCTTTTGATTGTCAGTGAACCCAACTCGAGGGGCGCCTGGGTGGCTCACTTGGCTGAGTATCCGTCTCTTGATTTCAGCTCAGGTCATGATCTCACAGTTCCTGGGATCAAGCTCTGTGCCAGTGGTGTGGAGCCTGCTTGGGATCTTCTCTGTCTCTGCCCCTTCCCCGCTCTCTGTCTCAATGAGGAAAAACAAAAAAACACACAAAACCAAACCGACTGGAATTGTTATAAGCCAAGCTGCGAATTTGATTGGCTCCTATGTGAGGAAAAGAGTCCAAAAGCAATATAGTTGCAGCCAGGGCTGGATGCAGGGGTTCCACTCTTTAGGTAAGCTGTGTCACAAGGAGGAATCGCCCCCCACCCCACCCCTCCACCCCCCGGCTTCCAACGTCTTCAGTTCAAGTCCCAGAGGGACAAAGAATACCTTTCACTGTGGCCAGAGCCCCAGGATTGACTGTGAAGGTATCTGATGGGGTCAGTGGCCTTTGCCTGGACATGGAAATGGAGTCAGCCCCACCCAAGACACAGGGGCCTAGAATGGGAGAGTGCCGAGCCCCCTCCCCCGCAAGATAACTGGGGTGTTCTTTCCAGCAGGAGGCAGGAAGTGTGGTCTTTTCTAGTCCTGCTAAAAGGAAAGAAAGAGCTTTTTGGAAATCCGTGACACAGAGAACCCAGTAGCTGCGGATGGCCGTTGGCGTGGAGGGTGTGGAGGAAGGGGTGCACCGAGGTGAGGAACCTGAGCGTTTGGTCGTGAGGTGGATGAGTCCGGGAGGACAGGAATCTGGGGGCCTCATAGCAGACTTGACTACGTGGGTGTGGCTCTGGGAGGGAGTGTCTCTTTGGGTGTGGGTTTCTGCCAAGATGGAAGCTCTCCCTGGAGGCCTGAATGTTCTCCTGGATAGTAGCCTTTAGGTAGGTCAGGGTTGCAAACTCCAAGCCTCAGGGGGCCAGGCTATAGACCAGCTTAGGTCATGATCTCATGGTTCTTGAGTTCGAGCCCTGCGTTGGGCTCTGCACAGACAATGCTAAGCCTGCTTGGGATTCTCTCTCTCTGCATTCCCCCCACTCACGCACTCTCACTCTCAAAATAAATTAATAAACCTAACCCCCCACCAAAAAAAAATTGCATTTACAACGGCATCAAAAAATAAAATGCTAATTACATTTAACTAAAATAGAGATTCAAAACTTGTACGCTAAAAGTATAAAACATTATTGAAAGAAATTAAACAAGATTTAAATAAACAGACTCGTGGATTGGGAGACAATGTTGTTAAGATGGCAGCACTTCTCCAGCTGATCTACAGATTCAGTGAAATCTTTATCAAAACCACAGCTGGCTTCTTTGCAAAACTGACAAGCTGATGCTAAAATTCATATGGGAATTTATGGAACCCAAAATAGCCAAAGCAGATCTTTAAAGAGAAGGACAAAGTTGGAGAACTCACCCTTCCTGACTTAAAAACTTATTAGAAAGCTACAGTAATCGAGATAGTGTGGTATTAGTGTAAGGAAAGCCATATTGATTAATGGATAGAATTGAAAATCTAGAAATGTACCATCGTATTTATAGGCAATTGATTTTCAACAAAGGCATCGAGACAACCCAATGGGAGAAAGAACAGTCTTCTCAACAGTGTGGGGACAGCTGGATATTGCATGCAAAAGAATGAAGTTGAACTTCTACCTCACACCCTATGTAAAAATTAACTCAAAATGGATCAAAGACCTAAATGTTAAGTGCTAAAACTATTAAATTCTTAGAAGAAAACATAGATGTCCATCTTTGTGGCCTTGACACCAAAAACACAGCAGAAGGAAAAAAGCAGGTAATTGACATTATCACAATTTAAAAATGTTGTGCTTTGGGGTGCCTGGCTGGCTCAGTCAGTTAAGCATTTCTTGATTTCGGTTCAGGTCATGATCCCACAGTTCGTGAGATCAAGCCCCACGTCAGGCTCTATGCTGACGGCATGGAGCCTGCTTGGGATTCTCTCCCTCTGTCTCTGCTCCTGCCCCCACTCATGCTCTCTCTCTCTCTCTCTCAAAATAAGTAAACATTAAACAATGTTTGTGCTTTAAAGGACATAGTTGAAAAGTGAAAAGACAACCCATAGAACGGGAGATAATTTTTGGAAATCATATTTCTGACAAGAAACTTGTCCTAATATAGATACAGAACTCTTACAACTCAAAAACGCAAAAACAAATAACTCAATTTAAGAATGGGCAAAAGGGATGCCTGGGTGGCTCAGTCAGTTAAACGTCCAACTTTGGCTCAGGTCGTGATTTCAGTTTGTGGGCTCAAACCCCACATCTGTCTCTGTGCTAACAGCTCAAAGCCTGGACCCTCCTTTAGCTTCTGTGTCTCTCTCTATCTCTGCCCCTCCCTCCCTCTCTCTCTCTCCTCTCTCTCTCTCTCTCTCTCTCTCTCTGACTCTCTCAAAAATAAATAAAAGATTTTTTTTAAAATTTAAAAAGTGGGCAAACAACTCAGTCTAAGAAGATACACCCATGGCCAATAAACATGTGAAAAGATGTCAACATTGTTAGTCATCAGGGAAATGCAAATCCAACCCTCAACAGGATACCACTTTACGCTTACTAGAATGGCTAAAATAAAAAAGACAGATGATAACAAGCATTGGAGAGGATAGGAGAAATAGGAATGTGATACGCTGTTGGTAGAAATGTAAAAGGGTGCAGCCACTTTGGAAAACAGCCTGGAAGTTCCTCAAAAAGTTAAACATCCAGTAATTTCACTCACAAGTATGTACCCCCAAAGAATCAAAAACACGTGCTCAAACAAAAACTTGTACGTGAATATTTGTAGCAGCATTATTCATCATATAAAAAAGGGAAAAAATGCAACGTCCGGTGAATGGATGAAGAGATGTGGTATACTCACATAATGGAATAACTGGGAGTAAAAGAAATGGAGTACCGACGTGTGCTACAACATGGAGGAACTGTGAGAACACGCTGAGTGGAAGAAGCTCATCTTGAAAGACCACCTAATATATGTATCATTCCATTTATATGAAACGTCCAGAATAGGTAAATCCCTGGAAACAGAAAATAGATTAGTGGTTGCCTAGGGCTGTGGGCAGAAGTGGGATGGAGGAGGGCCAGGAGGGGTTGGGGGAGGTTGGGATGAAATAAGGAGTACTCCTAAGAGGATATAGAGTTTCTTGTTGGAGTGATGAAAATATCCTAAAATAGATTGTGGTGATAGTTGCTCAACTCTGCAAATATACTAAAAACTATGTACATTTTAAGTTGGTACATTACATGGTATGTGAGTTATAGTTGCAATAAAGCTGTTGTAAAAATAACAGTGGTGAATCACTGATACCAGTGAAAATTAGAGTTGGCTAAGTAATTGTTAGTGTGGTTGTTGCACCTGTAATCATTGAGAAAAATACGTTTTGGGAAAAAACAGATTCTTTGTGCAACGATTATCAACATTTTGACAACCTTACTTTGTCTCCTAGCATATATTTGAACACCTTTGGTAATCTGGGACCATATAAATTCTTTTACATATTTAGAATACCTATTTAGCATTCTTTTCAGCTGTCCACAGATGAGTAGGAAAAACGCACTCTTCTTGTGACTTTCTCCTTTACTCTCACACAACTACCACACTCACAACACTTCTAACACCAGATGTGTTGTGTTCCCCTCCCGCCCCCTGGTACCAAGCAATTCTCCATGATACTAGCTGGGTATCTTACAATTCAATTCAATTCTGACCCTAACAGGAGTAGCACAGAACCCATAGGTTAAGGGCCCAGTCCCACGAGACTGCCCCCCACTTCAGATGCCATTTACAAGTGGTAGGTCCTCAGATTACCCACAATTTCTGTTGACCTGGTTGCTAGTCAGAGGTTCCCATGACCACCACCACCCCCATTTTGAATTCAGTTACTTGCTAGAACAGCTCATAGGACTAAGAGCAACACTTATTTACATTTACAGAGATCATGTGTGATAGAGCATACAGATGACTATCCAGATGAAGAGATACAAAGGGCAAGTTCTGGGAGGGTTCACCAACCCTGTTCACCAACATGGAAGTTCTCCAAACCCTGTGCTATTGGATTTTTATGGAGACTTCATCACGTTGGCATGAACAACTATTGACTCGTTTTCATCCCTCTTTCCTCTGTGGAGAACGGTCGGGGGGGCGAGGCACAGAGAGAGGTGGTAGGGCTGAAAATCCCAAGCTTCTAATCACAGTCTTTCTAGTAACCAGCCCCCATGCAGGGGCCACCCATTAGCCCATCCAGAGTTCTCATTAGAACAAAAGGCACTGCTATCACCCAGGAAGTTCTGGGGAATTTAGGAACTGTGTCAGGGACTGGGATCAAATATCAAATATTGGAACAAAAGAAGCTCTTAGTGCTCCGATCAGTTAGGAAATCACAAGGCTTTTGGAAGTTTTGTGCAGGAACTGGGGGCAGAGACCAATGAACATATTTTCTATAATTTCATAACAATACTTCTAATGGATTATTACTCACTGAAGGTGGGAATTGTCTTGTTTACATGCTGAATTCTTTTATGACTCAGAAATGTTTTCAGATGCAAGTAACAAGAAACCCAACCACAGTGGTGTATACAAACACGAGGCTACTTTTTTCTTCATATGAGAAATCTGTGAGTAGGCAGCTGCTGACATTGGTTCAGATGCTCAACAATGTCAAGGCAAATGTTTCTGGCCTTCTCTTGGCCTTTCTCAACATTAGCACTCAAGACAGGAAGAAGGAGGAAGAAGACCAGGCAGCACCAACATCAGAAAAACAGAAGCTTAAAAAAGAAAAAAGAAAAAAAAAAGAAGCTTTCCTAGGAACCTCACCAACTTCCACTTACATCTGGGTCACATGGCCTCCTCTGGCTGGAAAGTGGATGATAAAAGGAGGGTCAGGGATGAGAAGGGGAGGCAGGACATCAACTGACAACATCTGCTAGGATTCCAAAGTCTATGACAAATGTTGGTATATAGTAGGAGGTGTCTCCACAGTCCTTCATAAGTATCTGTTGAATGCATATGATGGAATGTTTATTCACAGATACTCAGTCCTCCTCCCTTGGGAGGTTGAGACATCCATGCTGTGTGGAACCTTGGCATCTAAACTTCCTTCAGCCAATGAAATGAACACAGAAGTGGCTTTAAGAGCCAGGTTCTCTTTCCTTTGCCCCTGTGATCATGGAAGCAGGTGTCAAAGTGGAGCCTGTATCCGCTCCAGTCCTTAAATGGACATGATGAGAAGAACACCCAGCTTACCCATGTTAGTGAAGGCACTGAGAATATTTAGTTGTTATTGCAGCCTAACCTAACCCATCCTGACTGATAACAATGTACGTACCCAGGCAAAGAAATCCACAACCAATCCCCAAATTCAAATTTTACAAACTATATTTCCTGATCACATTAATAGCAAGACTGTGCCTAAATGAAGATAAATGATAGCCACCTGGAAGTGAAACAAAATAAAAAATAGCTCCTCTGTCAAAGTGGAAATCAATACTGAAAAGACAGACTAGACATTTAAGATGATGAGACCACTGTATAAAAATACATACGGGGATGGGACTAAAGTCATTCTTAGTAAAAATTCATGATCTAAAGCTGATACTGCTAACATAAATCTGCTTAAACGTTGGAAGATTGAGAATAATTGGATGAAGAATTCAAAATAAGCTAGAAAATGAACAGCAAAATAAAAAGTGGAAGACATTAATAAAGATAAGAGCCTACATTAATCACAAAGCAAAAAGTCTGTGGAATTGATTAATCGAATCAAGGACCAGAACTCTGGAAGGATAAATCAAGTAGACAAGTCTCTGGGAAATAGGATTCCCCTCAAAGCAGGTAGAAAGAGATAGATACTCAATGTAAGGCATGAGAAACAGACAATATAAATTGGTACCATATTTCTGGTGGTCAGATTGACACAACTGTCAAAATGTAAAATGTGCGTACCTTGAAAATTTGATGGATAGATAAGTGTTAGGTTGAACTGACTGAGGTTCTCAAATGTTGAAGTCTCATGGAAAAATACTACTTTTTTGTAAGAAGGTTGAAACCCCAGACTTGGCGAACAGGGGATAAATGGAACTCCCCTCTCCAAAAGCCTTTGGAGAGGGATGTGTCTCAGTCATTGACCTTGGCCCCATGATTCTATGAATCAGTCCTATACAAAGGACATGGTCCTAGGTAGCCAACTTCCCCTCTTCTCCTTCTGGAAAATTTTCCTGGGTTCTTCTGGGCTCTAACAGCCCAAACCATCCCCAGGCTCCCAGAGCATCCCCAGACTCAAGGGGTGTTCACAATGATGCCTTCTCTACTCACTGAACTGTCTTTATCTGATGCCTCCAGGGAAGCTCCTTGAGTCAACTTGTCCCTTCTCATGCTGTGAAGCGGGGCCTTTTTGAACTCAGGTTCACATCCCCTCCTCCTCCTCCTCCTCCTCCTCCTCCATCATGTTGCCCTAGGCTTAAATCAGCACTTTTGGCTGGAAGGCTGGGGCTCATTCTGAGCTCTGGATCTCCCTCTGCCTTTAGCATCGCCATCTCCCATTGGAACATTCCTTTATGCCCAGAATCCTAGAATGCAAAGTGCAGATACATCCAGGCTTCTGGCCTAGAGTAGACTCTGGCCATTGGGATTCATGGCCAGAAATGAATGCCTATTCATTCATTTATGCATGTTTACATTTATTTATGTACTCTAGTCACTCAAAAAAATATGTATTTGCACACCTAATTAGTGCTGGACATTTTTCTAGGCACTGACGACTCAGCAGTGAAAACAACAGAGGAAAATCCTTGCCCTCCTAGAGCTAATATCCCAGTAAGGTGGATCAGCAGTAACCAAATAAGTAGGTGAACTAAAGTGTATGTCAGTAGTAAAGTCTATGGAGAAAAATAAGACAGAGAGGGAGGCTAGGGAGTATGTAAGGGGTAGAGGCCCCATTGAATGATGACATTTGGATAAAGGCCTGAGGGAGTGAACCCCGCAGGTTTCCAGGACAGTTCTGTTCCAGTAGAGGGGATGGCAAGTGAAAAGCCCTAAAGAGGAAGCATATGAAGAATATCTGAGGTGGGAGGTCCGTAGTGCTGGAGCTGAATAAGCAAAGGGTGAACGCTAAGAGGCGAGGTTAGAGGGAACAGTGGGGTGGAGGCTGTGGTCAGAACCCTGGCTTTCTTCTAAGTGAGCTGGGAGCCACTGGAGGGTCCTCAGATGGAGAGGGACATGAAAGACCTCTTGCTGCTGTGCTGGAAGCAGACTGTAGTGAAGCTGGGATAGACAGACACAGGTCAGTCAAGAGGCTTCTGTAATGATCTGGTGACAGGGGAGGGTGGTGTGCACCCGGGTGATGGCACGGAGGTGACACCATAGGCAGGGAGAAGGGGGTGTGTGAAGAAAGGGAACTGGAGCGGCTCCAACACCAGCCTTTAGCACCCAGAGCCCGCACCCCCTCCAGGAATCCCCACAGGGTGTCATGGTCTCTGGTAACTCCTCTTCACTCGCCTTCTTCCTCTCTGAGGACCTGCGTGTGATCGTGTCCAAAAGCTTGTTGCCCAGAACTCTGTGATTCTCCCTCCCGAGGGCTCTGTTCCTCGCTGTTGGATGAAAAATGAATAGGACGAGAACACCAAGTGAGCATGGGCTCATCTGAATTCTGCCTCAGCCCCCTTGCTCTCTTCAGTGACAGGAAAAACAACACCATGCAGGCTGCTCAGTGAAAAAACAATATTGAATTAGGGCTGAGAGAGTTAGACAAGTAAACAATGAAATGTTCTATTATGATCGGTCTTTAGCCATTTAAGCTTCAGTTCAAGAAGGAATCATGATAAAGGTCTAATAGAAATGAAAATATAAGGAGGGTAGTTTTGGGTTACGTTTCAACCATTGCCTCAGCCTTGCAGCTCCAAAGTCGGTCTGACCGTGGCCGAGAAAGGCTCCCAGCCACAAGGGGACTTACACAGACAGGAAGGAGGTGGAAGGCAGGCATGTCTACCAACTGGCTGGGGTGGAAGCAGGAACCTTTCAGCTAAGAAGGTTTCATCCTGCACAACAGGAGCTTTTTCATTTTATTTTTAATGTCTGAGAAGCAACATGAGAATTCTGCCTGGGAGGCAGGAGCGGCAGCTTACAAGAAGCTTCTGGATGTCTTGTGAGATGCTGGATTGTAGAATAAATACGTCTAATAAAATCCCCCTGGTTACCCAGCTTTGAGGATTTGGAAATACCAGTGGACTGTTTCTTGAAGGAATTGCTTCACTGAAACTGGAAAAATACCTGCTCAGGACACCACAATCACAGCAGAGGACTTTGGAGTAAAGACACTATTCATCACTGAGGTCTGAGTCTTTGCAGCCGAGACACCGGCACATCCTTCCGGGGATAGAGAGAGGCAAGCCGAGGTCACCTCTTCCTTGGATCGTCTCGATGTCTCGTTCCTCTCAAGGAGTTCCCGTCTCTTCTCCAGAATGTCCAGAATCCCAGGGGAGTTCCAGAGTATAGGGTGCTCCAGAGCCCAGGTTGCCCATTCGAGGAGTCCTGCACTGGGCAGAAATGACCAGCCCCTAGGACTGCCATACTTCTCAGTCTTGGCCAAGGACCAACCCACAAAAAGGGTTACCTTGGTTCAAATCTAAGTACCTGGAAGGAGCTGCCGGATGGACGCTGTCAGTTATTCCTATTCTTGCCACGGCAGTTTGCTTCTTTGGAAGGGGAACTCGAGTGCTGTGTCTCTGGGTCTTCCACAAGCCCCCAGATCAAGCAGTCAATGTGAGAGAAGAGGCCAGGGAGGAAGAATTGCTTACCCTGGAGTAGGACCTTGGCCTGCCTCTAAAATGGGCCACACGGTTTAGATTTGGGACACAAGCCTTTCAGTACAAAGTGTGATTTTGCCTACAGTATTCTTTCTCTTGAGCACCCATGGTGACATTTAGCAGATGAATGAGAAGCCAGAGGCCCTGGCTTCTGGCCAAACTCAACGTGGCTACTACACTTGAGGTGAATCAAATTCATCCCCCCCCCCCATCGGCAAACTTCTGGTTATAGTTTGGCTTCCCGTGTGGCTTTCTCTACCGTAAAGACGGTGCTGGCCGTTGGGCTTGAATGAACGATTGTATTTCTCATTGTAAATGAATGCTTTGAAATTACACCTTCCATACCGGCCTTTACTTCAGTAAGTCCACCTCAGAAATGGGTCCGATGTCAGGGTCTGGACAATATTTCAGCCCAATAAACTGAGAACTGTATTGTGAACAGAAAAAGCAAATGCCACCCTAGAAGGCTTTTTGGAACTTAATAAGGCCACCTTCCTTAGACATTCCCCTAACTTGTCAAGCTCTTCTTTGGACCTCCTGTATTACAAATGTTTGAGAAGGTTCTTTGGGTGGATGACAGTCAACAAATCCTGTAAAGTGTAAAAGGCCCCATCATTCATCAACATCTGTGTTACCATGAGGTCAGCGCAGTGAGTCCAGGGTACAGGTGGGTACACTGGGGGTAGAGAACAAGAAAACCCTGGAAGGAGCACAGGTTAGCATGAAAATTATTTCTGTGCTGAGGTCCAAGACAGTTGTCATGTGTGGAAAGCCCCATCAGAAACATTGTGACCATGAATTTTTTGCACACGTGCAATAACCAGAAGAGCTGTTGATGATGAAGATTAACCAAAAGAGCATCCTCAAGTGCAGCAAAAGCTATGATTCACCAGATATTTGGGACAACAGACCAAGTTGCAGATAGATTTGTTTTATCTTGGAAAAGGGGAGATGTAAAGAATTTGATAGCATTTCTAAAATTTATTTTTTTTTCATTTCAACATTTTATTTGTTTGTTTGTTTGTTTGTTTATTTATTTGAGAGACAGATCGTGAGTAGAGGATAGGCAGAGAGAGAGGGAGACACAGAATCCAAAGCAGGCTTCAGGCTCTGGGCTGTCAGCACAGAGCCTGATGTGGGGCTCAAACCCATCAACATTGAGATCATGACCTGAGCCGAAGTCAGACGCTCAGCTGACAGCCACCCATGTGTCCTGATAGCATTTTGTTTTAATGAGGAGCGTTCCTTTGAAAATCCTATTTCTAGCTTCTCTTCGAATCTAGGGCTTGAGCAGCATCTGTCTTCTTTAAATGGGGCCTAGGGCTTCATTCACAGGGGGCCACCCGGCCAGCTGCCCTTGTTGATATCCCCAGTCTGGCTGGTTCCTTCTGCATTTATAACTCTCTGTTTTACAGAGAACAGAGCAGCAGGACTTCCCAGAGGACAGAAGTGGGTGTCTTCCTGTGTCTTCCCCGGGTCCTCACAGCCTAGGATAGATCACAGGTACTGACTTGTGGATGGCCAACCGGGAGCCTCAGGTCAGCGGGGTCCTTACACCCTTAGGGGGAGCAGAGCAGTGCTGGCAGTGCCATGACCCAAGCCAGGGGCCACACAAGGCCACACAGGAGGTGGCACCTTCCTGAGGAGTGGAGTGACCCCACCAGCTTTGCAGAATGTTCCATCATCTTGCTAGGCATGAAGAGGCTGGCCGCTGGTATGTGTGGCTCTGAGGCGGGGGAATGGATGAAGGTGCATGTGGGGTCGGCGTGTGGAGGCCCTTTCCCTCGGTGGTGTCGGGCGAGTGGTGTGCGTGCCGAGGGAGAGGGGCTTTGTATCTGCTGGCATCAGAGCAAGTACCTACATGGCGTCTGTGTGGCTGTGACAGATGAGGAGCCTGTGTCTTGAACAGAGGGCATGAAATGTGTGGACAGCATCTGAATAAATGTGCCTCATTGTTCTCATCACACAGCTCTTTGATCAGCATGTTATTTGTTTAATGGATAGCAGTCCTCCCTCCTCCAGGATAATTCATTCGGGTTTAACATTGAGAACAGAACTCCACCATCCGTCCTCACCTCACAGGGTGTTTGAGACTGATCTCCTGGTCCCGGTTTGCCTGTCTGGTTAGTTGGTTAGCTAGCTAGCTGAGCGGTCATACTTTTAAGTATCCTGAGTGGGTTTCCTGTCTTTTCTGAGCCCCATCTTTGGCTTGTTGTGCGAAGTCACCAAATCCCTGTTCTCTGTGTCAGCTCATTGCTGCAGAATTCTTTCTTCCCTTCTTTCTTCTTTTCGATTTTAATGAGTCTAAGTTATTTCAGAATATATTAGATTATTCTCTCCCTTGTGTTGGATACTGGAGGGGATGCAAGTAAACCGAACATTTATCAGTCCTCTCTTCTCTTAATTGAACGGGGGCTGACTGCTGCGAGGCTTGGTGTTCTGCCCAAAGATGTCCCTGGACATCCACAGCTGGGCTTCTGTCAGCTCTGTAAGCAACAAGGACAGGCCAGGGCGAAGGTGCTTCAGCATTTAGAGCTGGAGCCTCGGCGCGGGAACAAAGCCTGTTTGAGGCACCCCGTTTGAAGCCCTACTGAATCCATGACGGCCGAGTCCTACCTTCACTGGCAACCATCGGCCTCGTCCAGCGATTCACAGGGAGCTCATGCCAGCATTTAGGCAGCTTCCTATTTTGCAAATGATTCGTGATTCACAATGGACAGAAGATTGCTCTTCAGATGACCTGTCAGGGTGAGCCTGATTCGGGGATGGGATCCATAGGAACCTGTCCTCCATGTTCTGAGGGGTAGTAGAGATCTGAGGGGCCACAGTGGTGCAGGGGTGGTCCAGCTCAGGCTTGCTGCCAGCTTATATAATGCCTTTGAGTGGATTTGCAAGATGTGCCCCCTCTGGGTACATGGACACAACCCCATGGCCACACAGCTTGGCAATGGGAGGGCTCCTTCTTGGAGGAAAATGTGTCCCTTTCCCCTGGCACGTTCAGCCCTGAACCAGGGAATGTGCTTTGGTAAGGAAAGCGTAGACTGTATTTAAGGCCCCACTTGACCCCTGGTGCTTTGGGGGTGCTTTAGTGCGGAGCCCTGAAGCAGATGCCCCTCCTTCTCTGGTGGCGACTGGGCGAGCCTTTCCAGTGCTGGTTCTTTCCACCTCGAGAGTGTTAAAGACAAGACAGCATACCCAGAATGGAGTCGCTTATGCTAAGTCCCACTGCGCCAAACTAAGGCTTACCGTGATTACAGTTTTGGCTCTCCCAGGAAGGGAACCTTAAACCCTTGAATAGCCTGATCATCATGAGTCAGGTAATCTGCGTGATAAGCCCCTTCCATCCCCTAAAGGAAAGTAACCTTGCAATAAGCAACCCACCTTTTTTTTGACTTCCTTCTTCCCGCTCCCTCCTGCCTAGAGACCTGAGCTCTTTTTCGGACGCTCAACCGACTGAGCCACCCAGGTGCCCCATAAGGAGCCACTGTTTTCAGTTTGGTGAATACCTCTGCAGTCATTAAAAGACAGTCTTTTCGAACATTAAAACTATTTTTATTGAACTTAAACCAAAACTATAAATATATTGCATTTCGCAGAAGGCCATTTTGTGATAAGGTACACACACATAGTGACTTGGTTTCTTTCAAGTAGTGTCTCCTCTCTGGCTTAAGAATCCTGTATTGCTTTGAAAGGTCTTTTGCCAGGTCAGTCCTCTTCCCAGGTGACAGTATTAATGGTGTGGTACGTGGGTAAAGTGTCAGTCACAGCATTTAGAAGATGATGCCCACACCCATCCGTTTCCGGTCCAGGTGGACCGATTCTAGTGAATATCGAATTCTAGTGAATCGAATTCTAGTGAATTCGATTCTAGTGAATCTTTTCATCTTACAGCTACATGAGATATGCTTCTTTGGCAACAATTCTATCTGGCATTTTGTGATACTCTCTGTTCAGATTGCTGTTTTCCCTAGTTCTCCTGGAAGGCAGCTAATACTTGTTCTCTTTCCAAAGCATACCTTGCAACTGCTGCTGAAGGTTTGCCACATTCTGGTTGTAGGAAGCCACAGATGTCCTGCTGGGGCGGTCCTCTGTCTCCAAATCTTTTTGCTGGATAATCTGAGTGAGTTTACCGGTCTCATCTTTGGATGGGTGATCGATCGATCTGTTCAGTTAATCAGATGTTCTTTTCAGTGAGGAGTTTATTCTCCAATTCTTTTTTTTTTATGGTTTTTTTTTTTAATTTTTAATCTCCAATTCTTGTCCTTTTGTTCCTTTTACTTAATCTTTCAGTTTCAGCTTTAGATGAATCATGCTTTTCACTTCCGTGTTTCTACAGGAAGATGCTGAATCGTTGTTACTTGAAAAACGTCAGAATGTGTTGTAGGAATGTGCTGGGTTTTTGAAGGATCTGGGTTTTCATTTCCTCTATCGTGTCCTGCAAAATCTTAATCTCCTCATCTTTCGCTGAAAGGAGCTGGGCGTGTTTAACGTTCATTTGCTCATGCTGGCGCGTGAGATCATCTGTCTTCCGTTTCTGGTCTTGTAAAGCACGAAGCCATTGCAGCTTACCCTGGCGTTGATCCTCAATGATCTTTTGTTGTTGTTTGATTTCGTCTTCCAGACGAACTCTTTCTGCATTCAGCTCATACACCTCGCATTCCAGTTCCATGATACGGTCTTGCGTTTGCGGGTCGGCCACAGGTACAGTTTGGCCGTCTTCTCGCAGACACTCCAGTTCGTCTTGCAGAAATGCATTCTCTTCTCTCGTGGATGCAAGACGAACGTCTTGCTCCTCCACGGTTTGCTGTAAAATTTCGTTTTCTCTTAAGACTTGGACGTACTTCTCTAATAGCTCCTGGAGCTCTGGCCTTCTTTCAAGTTTTTCGATACAGATTTCTTTGTCTTGAATAAGTCGTGTCAATCGCTTATGCTCCTCCAGAGCAGAGGAGAGCATTTCCTTAGTTTCTCTATGGTCGGCATCCATCTGCTCAACACTCTTTTTGAGTTGTAGTATTTCATCGTCTTTCTCTTGACTGCGTTGAATTAAACACTCCTGCTCTAACTGGGAGGACGACTTAGACAAGTTATACGTGTCGGTCAGTTCTTGAATAGCTTGCTCATACCTGGCTGTTTTCTCCAACAGCTTCTTTTCAGCCCGGCACAATTTTACTATTAACTGTCCTTTTTCTATTTTCAAGGCCCGCGTAATAGACTTTTTTTCCAGAGAATTCTTACGGTTACAGACAGTAGTTTCTTCCAGCCGACGTCTTACGTCTTCAAGCTCCAAAACCAGCTTTCCATTTTCCACCGTGAGGTTGCAAGCAGCTTTCTTTAAATTGCCATTCAGCTCTTCCATTTCTGAAAGGCTTTGCTGCAACTTTCTAACCGTCGTCTCCCTCCCCTTAAGTGAGTCATCTCCAACAGTATTGTCAGAGTCTTGATTAAGAGACGGTGCTGGCTCCTTCTCAGCGCTAGCAGATTCCTCCTCCTCTTGTTTCATGTGTTCCTTGAGTTCAGCGTTCTCCTTCGGGATGTTTAAATTACGTATTTGCGACGGATCTGACCGACGCAAATCATTAACGGCCGATTGACTCTGAGGTGATTCTTCGTTTTGCGCCTCTAACTCTTTAGCTGTGTCCGTTTGCTCCTCTTCAAATGGACAAGCTCTCTTTTCGTCACTGAGATCGTGTTCCACTTTGCCGTTGATGCCGTTGCCTTCATTTTGTTGTTCTGATAGCTGGCCTCTCCTCAAAACCCTGGGCCGTGTAGTTTGTTTCTGTCCATCGAACTCCCCCAGCTCTGCTGTTGGGAGTTCCTTCTCGGTCCTACCCTGAGTGGATTTTTGTCCGTCGGCCTCCAAGTCACATCTGAAATGCTCTACTTCTGAATCCAAATTCACACCTCCTGGAGCCGTACCTTCAATCACTTCCTGCTCATGGCTCACTTTCCAAAGTGCCAGTTGAAGCGCTTCCCGTCCTTGACCTGATGAGTTTTCTTGTTCTAAAACGTAGACTCGCCCTTCAAGTTTCAGATCGTCTCCAATGAGATTGTCACCCTGGGTTAAGCTACACCGTGGCGTCATCTCCTTTTCCGCATCGGACAGCACTTGCCGCGGTCCAGACGCTTCTTCCACTGCTGTACTCTCGGAAAGAACTCTTTCCTTTTCCATCACTGTATCACTTGGCCTCAACGCGGAAGGCTGCGATTCACGTTCTTCAGTCCTCTCTTTCTTTTCCTCATTGACCCGGTCCCATTCTCTCCTTAAAGCGTCTCTCTCACTTTCTACCGAAGATAATTGGTTATTGATGTATCTTACGGTGTCCTCAAGTTCTTCAATTTTCCTGGTAGACTCCACTTTTTCAGTCTGTAGCACTTGAATGGTGTTTTGCATATCCTCAATGACAGACTCCTCAGCTGCTCTGAGTCCAGAGTCGTCCTTCTCTAACAGATTTTCCAGTTCTTTGATTCTTTTTTCATAGCCTTTTGCCTTTTGATGGTACCTGCGACGTATTTCTGTCAGTGTCTGTTGATAGACGTTCTGCAGTACTGCCTTTTCAAGTTGATGGTCATCCATTGCCTCATTTCGATTCTGTTCAAGTTCCCTGATGGTAACCTGCAGTTTGTAGATTTCATTTTGCTCGTGGCTATTCGCTCCCGGTGCTGAAGTCTGGGAAAAATGCTTCCAGTGGCTAACTTCAGCCTCCAGTCTTAAAACTTCATTTGACAGTCTGCTTATTTCTTGTTGTGACCAAATGAGGTCAGCAAAGTCCAGGTCATCCCCCGGGGAAGCTGAAGCAAAGTAGTTGATACCGTAACCCAAGGAAGGGGACGCTGTGGTTGATCGAAGGGCTGATTGGAGCTTCAGCAACTGGTTCTTGAGCCCTATCTGTCTCACTTTAAGAAGTTTCATTTCTACCTCTTTCTGTTGTAGCTCGTATCGGTAGCTAAGAGTCTGCCGCTTTATTTGAAGCTCCGAGGCTTCATACTTCTCTTCCAGGTGACTACAAAGACGTTTAAGTCTCTGATTCTCCCATCTTAAGGTTTCCCGACTCCCTTCACTCTCTTTTCGGTCAGAGTCAGGCC
The DNA here is from genome assembly GCF_028018385.1 of Neofelis nebulosa. Taxonomy (NCBI): domain Eukaryota; kingdom Metazoa; phylum Chordata; class Mammalia; order Carnivora; family Felidae; genus Neofelis; species Neofelis nebulosa. Next base: position 19,878,418 of record NC_080799.1, on the reverse strand, counting down.
CTTCTCCCACCTTTTCGGTTCCCTCCATCCGCACATCTTTGATGACCTCAGAGATGCGGTCAGTGAAGGAAGCCACACCGCCACCCACTTGCTCTAGGGAATGGCCCAGGCCACCAAACGAAAAGGACATCGCCGCGGGTCACAGAACTGACCTGGTCCGCTCGGCAAAAAGCGTCCAGCGCAGTCAGACAGTCCCGCTAAGTGTCTCCAAAGGGAGGGCTGCGGGAGGCTACTGATCAAATCACAATCAGGCGTTTCTAGGCAACGCCACACCTCACGCGGGGCTGCTAGGGTCCGCGCGACCCCTGCCCATGACCTCCCACCCCTTACCCTCCCCCCACTGCCCCGCGGCCATCCCTGGCGGTCCCCAGGTGCCTGTGAGCACCTGCGGCGGAAAATGCGACCGGCCCTGGACTTTCCGGGAAGTCCAATCAAAGCGCACAGGGCTCTGCAGCTTGTGGTTTCCAGGTAACAATTTCTTGTAATTGACATGAAATGTACACAGTGACAGCACCCATCCACCCGGGAGCGTAGAAACAGGTCTACACCCGCGCATGGCCACAGTCCTAACGGGGGCATCCGGAAGCTCCCGGGTACCCCAAACCCTCCCGTCTTCCTCTCCCACCATCGCCCCCCCCCCCCCCCACTACCTCCCCGCCCCGTGCCCGGGTGTGGCTGTTCCCGGCCTCCAGGACCGCGGGGTCACGCCACTGGCGCCTGCTGCCCCCTCCCACCAAGGCGGCGCCTGAACGCGGGGCTCCGCTCGCTGGGCGGGGCAGCCCAGGTTGGGGGGGCGGCGGGGGACAGGCCGCGCGCCGCGCCCGAGCCTGGCGATCATCTGCCATCCCGGCCCCGCGCGGCCCCAGGCGGGAGGCGCCCCTGGAAGTGACGCGGCGAGGGCGGGGCTCCGGCCCGGGAGCAGCAGCCGCGCAGCCACCGCTCAGCCGCCGCAGTAGCAGCCGCAGGAAACGCCGCCGCCGCGCCGCAGTAACCGCAGCAGCAGCCAGGCGGCGAGGGCGGAGCTCCGGCCCGGGAGCAGCCGCCGCCGCCGCCGCGGCCGCCGCTCAGCCGCCGCAGTAGCAGCCGCAGGAAGCGTCGCCGCCGCCGCCTCAGTAGCCGCAGCAGCAGCCAGGCGGCGAGGGCGGAGCTCCGGCCCGGGAGCAGCCGCCGCCGCCGCGGCCGCCGCTCAGCCGCCGCAGTAGCAGCCGCAGGAAGCGCCGCCGCCGCCGCCTCAGTAGCCGCAGCAGCAGCCAGGCGGCGAGGGCGGAGCTCCGGCCCGGGAGCAGCCGCCGCCGCCGCCGCCGCTCAGCCGCCGCAGTAGCAGCCGCAGGAAGCGCCGCCGCCGCCGCCTCAGTAGCCGCAGCAGCAGCCAGGCGGCGAGGGCGGAGCTCCGGCCCGGGAGCAGCCGCCGCCGCCGCCGCGGCCGCCGCTCAGCCGCCGCAGTAGCAGCCGCAGGAAGCGTCGCCGCTGCCGCCTCAGTAGCCGCAGCAGCAGCCAGGCGGCGAGGGCGGAGCTCCGGCCCGGGAGCAGCCGCCGCCGCCGCCGCCGCTCAGCCGCCGCAGTAGCAGCCGCAGGAAGCGCCGCCGCCGCCGCCTCAGTAGCCGCAGCAGCAGCCAGGCGGCGAGGGCGGAGCTCCGGCCCGGGAGCAGCCGCCGCCGCCGCCGCGGCCGCCGCTCAGCCGCCGCAGTAGCAGCCGCAGGAAGCGCCGCCGCCACGCCGCAGTAACCGCAGCAGCAGCCAGGCGGCGAGGGCGGAGCTCCGGCCCGGGAGCAGCCGCCGCCGCCGCCGCCGCCGCCGCGGCCGCCGCTCAGCCGCCGCAGTAGCGGCCGCAGGAAGCGCCGCCGCCGCCGCCTCAGTAGCCGCAGCAGCAGCCAGGCGGCGAGGGCGGAGCTCCGGCCCGGGAGCAGCCGCCGCCGCCGCCGCCGCTCAGCCGCCGCAGTAGCGGCCGCAGGAAGCGCCGCCGCCGCCGCCTCAGTAGCCGCAGCAGCAGCCAGGCGGCGAGGGCGGAGCTCCGGCCCGGGAGCAGCCGCCGCCGCGGCCGCCGCTCAGCCGCCGCAGTAGCAGCCGCAGGAGGCTCAGCCGTCGGAGGCGTAGCCGCCGCTGCCACAGTAGCCGCACCAACAGCAGCCGCAGCGGCAGCAGCAGGTGCAGCGGGCGCAGCCCCCGCCGCCGCAGCAGCCGCAGGGGCAGCCGCAGCAGCAGACGAAGCCCGCGCAGCCGGCGCAGCCGCCGCCGCTGCCAGAGGATCAGCCGCAGCAGGCGCAGCAGCGGCAGCAGCCGCTGCCGGCGCCACCGCCGCCGCCGCCGCCGCCGCCGCCTCCTCCTCCGCCTCCGCCTCCGCCTCCGCCTCGGCCTCGGCCTGGAAGCGATGTAGCCGCACCAGGCCCGAGCCCCGCGGGCCGCCGCTGCCCTTGAACCACATGAAGCAGCTCGCCAAGCAGACCGTGGGCAGGTGAGTGAGCCGTGCCGGGCCGGCCGAGAGCGCGCGGGCCGGGGACCGGGGGTCGGTGTAGGGGCCCCGCGCTCCGGCCCGGCCACCCTGCCGCCCGCTCTGCGCCGGGTCCGCTGCGGGCCAGGGAGGAGGGCTGGGCCACGCAGCGGCCAGGCACCCAGCTCGGAGCCACCGTCCGAGCGCCCGGGAACAGCGGGGCGGGCCGGCCTCCCGGGACGCCCCCCGCGCGGGTCCCCGCCGCCCATTGCCCCGCCCCGCTGAGCATCGTCCTCTGGGGTCTGGACCCAAGCTTTCCCCAGGCCTCCCCCCCACCCCGCCCCCTGCCCAGGCTCTGAGCTGTCAGCAAAGGGCCTGACGCGGGGCTCGAACTCACGGACCGCGAGACCATGACCCGAGCCAAAGTCGGACGCTTAACCAACGGAGCCACCCAGGCGCCCCTTTTTCAGATTTTAGAAAAGTAAAAATATACATATGCTGTTACTGTATAATCCATGGTGTGCGTCAGCAGCCCTTCGTTGAATATGTTAATATTTCTAGAGTGAAAATATAAAGGTACTTCATGCTAAATGGAACACTTAAAGATTGTAAATGGTTTCATATTAGTTCAGGTCAAGTTTTGTTAGCAAATAAGTTGCCAAAACACCTTGTTTTTTAGATTTCAAAATGATGGATAAGGGCTTATGGAGCTGGTTTACTGAGTAGTAATGCTCCTATTGAGAGAGTCTGAGATGGTTTTTTGTTTTTTGTTTTGTTGTTTTGCCTTTTACTCTACGTAATGCCCCCTTACTCCAAAAAGTTAGAAACCACAATGATGTTCTGTAACTAGGGGTCACAGACTCAAGTGCCAGGCAGGTAAAATTAATAAGCGAAGGGAAGGTAGATGTAAGGCAGTAGAGAGAGGCGAGGAATAGCAAAACTAGCTCATTGCACGGGCTTGCTTGCTCTTGGCAAGTCTAGCTACCTGTGGACATGGGGAATGTGGGTGCAGGAACACCCATCTTCCCACTTTTAAGGATACTCCAGAACGCTGATTTTTTTGTGAAGTTTATCGATACTTAAGTATCAGCAGTGAAAAAGGAAAAGAAAAGAAACCGCTGGACGTAGGCCAGAGAAAATATATCTGCAAGCTTTATCTGGCCTTGGGCTGCCTGCTCTGACCTCCGGGTGCGAGACTGATTCTTACCGGACGAAAAGTTGGACCGTGGTGTTTTGGTAGTGAACGCTTTCTTGAGATGGGGATGGGACGTTTGCTTTATCATCGTTCGTTGTGCTTTACGTATATGTCACATAATTTTGCAGTCAGATGCTCTATCCCTGAGCTATACCCCCTAGTATATAATTTTGGAGCGTAAAATATTTCAAAAGAAAAAAACACTGGAGCACTCCCTTATTTTCTAGCCAGTGGGAAGTTTTCGTTCTCTTCTGTGAATTTGAAAGTTTAATGTTTATTTATTTTGGAAAAGGGAATGAGAACCCCAAGTGAAAATAGGGCCCTCTTTTTTAAAAAGTTTGAGTTAAGGGGGGTTAGATTATAATGTCCCTGCCTTTCCAGGGCCACAGTGATCTGAAGTGCCGTTGCATGTGCGCCCCCGTATTTGGACTGGGAGGTGTGCCTCATCTTCTGTCCTCTCAGACCGTATCCCTGGTCCTATCCCCATACCTACCGCCACACGGCTGATGACTTTCAACTTGATGTCTTTTTTTTTTAAGTTTATTTATTTATTTTGAGAGAGAGAGCGAGAGCGAGAGAGAGAGAGACAGAGGGAGCACACACAAGCAGGGAAGGGGCAGAGAGAGAGGAAAAGAGAATCCCAAGCAGGCTCCACGCTGTGAGGGTGGAGCCTGACGCGAGGCTCAAACTCACAAACCGGGAGATCGTGACCTGAGCCGAGATCAAGAGTCTCGGCTTAAGATCAAGATGCTTGATCAAGACTGACCCCCCCTCTGGGTGCTCCTTAATTTTATGTCTCTAGTCCTGGCATCTCTTCATCTCCAGATTGATCTTTGCCTTGAACTTCTCTATTGAAATGTCCTGCTGGAATTCAGCTCATGAACTGCATCCTCAAATTGGCCTTCTTTCCCTGTATTCCTTAGGCCGTGGGTCAGCAACCTCTGGCCTGTAGGCCAAATCCTGCCCACTGCCTGTTTTGTGAAAAAGGGTTATTGGATCACAGCCACGCACTGCAGCAGTACAGTCAAGCAGATCTCACGGTGACCGTATGGCCCACGGAGCCCATGCTATTTACCGCCTGGCCCTTTGCAGGAAGAGTTTGTGGACACCCGCCCTGGCGCACTGAATGCCGGAAACCACATCTCCTCTGTCACCTGCGATCCCCCTCTTTCTCCTCCATCTTCTTTATATCCAGGCTCTCCCTGCCATCTGGCAGCTCTGCCTCTGGACCATCTCTGACTTGGTCTCTGCCTCTCGGTGGCCTTAGTTAGTTCAAGCTTGCGGGGTTTTTTCTTTCTTCTTTTTTTTTTTTTTAATGAAATGTACTGTCAAATTGGTTTCCATACAACACCCAGTGTTCATCCCAACAGGTGCTCTCCTCAAGGCCCATCACCCGCTTTCCTCTCCCCCCCCCCACCCCCCATCAACTCTCAGTTTGTTCTCCGTATTTAAGAGTCTCTTACGGTTTGAACTGTTTTTTGTTTTTTTTTTTTAACCTGGACTCACAATTGTCTTCCAACCGGCTTAGCTAGCTTGAGCTGGATTTTATCCATACGTGGGACGTCTGGGCCTCCACTTTGGTCCGACATGGCCAATCGAAATTTTAATGGTCATAGCTATTCCTCTCTAAATTATTTTCTTCTGATGACATCATGACGTTCGGAGGACATTTTATGTCGTCCTAGTATTGCTAAATTGTCTGTGAAACGATAGTGCTGTCATTGAGTTACGGTGCGGCAGATAATTTACACTGGATCGTATGTCACCGTGCGTGATATGATGAATGTCGTGTTTCACCGTTAGGCTGGTAACATTAGATGCTGTCTTGTAAAAAATCTACCTATTTTAATTTTTTCTGTTAAGGTTGAAATGAATGTGTCCCATATTTGTATTTCTTGATGAGTTTTCTGTATGTGTTATTTGGTCATTTAATTGCCAGTTGTCAATTTCGTTTTTTAATCGCCAGTTTCGGTTCAACACCTGTCTGCTGAGAACCTGTCAAATGCTGGGGTGAAAAAGATAACGGATTCCTAGGAATTTGAGTGGGGAGAGAGACCTACAAGCAGATAATTTGAATACAGCCGGTTGTACTTACTCTAGCAGGCCTTAGGAAGTATGAATGCCACATCTTGATTTATTTATACATGACAAGGTAAACAAGTTCACGTTCTTATCCTCAGGTACATTACGTAATGAGTGCAGGGACAGAATCTTGAGGGAACACATTCACGACTAGGTACAGGTTTGATACAAGATTCAGAAAATAAAGCGGATTCTGTTGAAAATCCGACCGACCCTGTGGTTTATAGAAGAAACTGCTTTTGAATAGGAGGAGCCTCTTTGTAGCCAGTGACACGAAAGCAATATTAAGTTCATCTCAGCTCTCCAGGTTTCAAGACTCGTTTCTGAAGTCTTGCTATTCCCTGTGAATTACAGCTTATTCATTCCTTGCCTAGACTCCTTCCTTTTGATTGGTCCCAGCATGGTTCTCTCTGTCCTTTCTCACAGTTCTTTTTTTTAAGTGTCTTCCTTATCAGAGATACTTCGGCCTGGTTGTCCACTTGATCTCTCCATTCATGTTTCATTAGCAGTTTTTCTATCATTTCTGAATGGGTTCGTTAAATTTCTGCCTCCTAAAGCGTTTATAGTAGAAATGGTAGACTGAGTGACCAGGTACTCAAATGAAAATAAATGTTCAGAACTGCACAGAAATTCTTCCAAGCAGTGACCAGCTCCCTGTCAGTGTGAACATTTAGAAGTCTACCAGCTTGGTACCTGCCACATGGTCGCTGGATACTTTGATGCATAGACAGGACTGGCCACTTGAACCCATGCCCGTCTGTACCTTGGGGAAATACACGAAAGTACTTCTACTTCACTAGGTACGGTGGGTGCAGGATAGATGTAGCGTGGGCGCTGGCATGGGGTCGCTGAGACGTGCCCAGGGGTCCGTGAAGCCTTCTCGGACATGGGACACCTGAATAATCTTGAGAACAGGAAGGTAGGGGTGATGGGTGGTAGAGAATTCCCAGGGAGAAGAAAAATTCTCGGGGGAAACCTAACCTAATCTTGTCCTTTAACTTCATGTTTTGTTTGTTTGCTTTAAATTGGAAAAAGGCAACGCTATCTGATTGCTAGCAGTGGAAAAAGTCTGTCCAGCTCTTATTTTCCAATGAGGTAGTGAACTAACGGCTGTTTGTAGATCCATATGTTCTTAAGTCCAGAGCAATTGTGGTGTTTAAATTCACAAGCCTCTGGATGCATTTCCATCCAATAGATAGAGTAAGTTGGTTCTTAAAAGCTTTGAAGCTCTGAAATCAGGGGACTTAGATGGCTCATAGTTAAGTAACCAGCTCTTGATTTCGGCTCAGGTCATGATCCCACGGTTCATGGGTTCGAGCCCCATCCCGTGTCAGGCTCTGCGCTGATAGCTTGAAGCCTGCTTAGGATTCATTCTCTCTCTCTCTCTCTCTCTCTCTCTCTCTCTCTCTCTCTCTCTCTCTCTTCTCTCTCTCTCTTCTCTCTCTCTCTTCTCTCTTCTCTCAAAATAAATCAACATTAATAAACAAGGTTTAAAACCAGTGTACCCTTATTTTCTTTGCTTAATAATAACTGACAGCCATCTTTCCCCAAAATAGACAATTTTTAATTTTTTCTGCTAAGGTTGAAATGAATGTGCCCCATATGTGTCTGTGAACATCTGTGGAGGCATCATTTCTCACAGTGAAGCTTCTCATGTCCTTAATTTGCATCATGCTTGTTCATCTCCCCTTAGAACCTTTTCACTACTCTCATGGCTTTTACCTTCTTGGACACGCTAGGATGTGTAACGTTCCTCAGACAACCCCAAGATGGCAGGACTAAAACACACGAACACCTGTGGCCGTGGACGTCGACTCTTAGAGACGGGCAGTATCGATCGGCCTTTGTGCTCATCGGTGGAGGACCATTGTTCGAAAAGCTTCCGGGCCAGTTTTGGGGGATCGTGGTTTGAGGACCACTGCAGTAGAATTGGGGGAGCCCATCTGTGCAGAAGGTTGAGGAAGCCAAGCTGGTGATTGAGGAGGTGTCCTGTGGTGGCAGGTGAGCCAGGACTGTGGAGGAAGGGGAAGGGACACGAGTGAAAGTCGAGTCAGGAAGCAGGAAGCGATGGCAGCAGCCTAAGGGAGAGGTGATGGCCCCCAGAGCAGGACAATGGCATGGGACTGACGTGAGAAACTAGTTAGCACCATGGCTTTAGGGGCGAAGAAGGGAGGGGTTGGCGTGATTCGGGTTATGTCTGGATGTTATTTACTGAAGTCGGTGACGCAGTGATTATTCGCTTTTCCATTCGTTTCAGATGCTTCTCTTTTTTGAACCATAGAATTCTCACACCTGCCTCGACTTTCTGTTGACTTTGTTTTCATCGACACGTGGCTTCGGGTGGGTGTGTTTGTGCGCACCGACACCACACTGTGCTAATAATAACTGTGGGTGTGTAATGTGTTCTCAATCTGGCAGAGCTGGGCTCCTTTGGCTTTCCTTTTACAGTTGCTGTCTCCCATTTCTGTGTAGAAGTGAATTTTGGTATCGTTTCTAGTTCCTAGAAAAATGCTATGATTGTGATTGGTCGAGAGCACATTAATCCATATATTTAGTGGGTCCCTGCTATGGGGTGGGTCCTGAGAACCCAAAAATAAGTAAATCCCAGGCATTGATGGCCTGGCATATCTGTGAACTAAACTTTGGGGAGGATTGATGTCCTTTCCCATGAGCCTGGCACATCTCTTTCTACACACAAAGGTTTTCTGTGCTTCCTGAGGGCTTTGTTGTCATTGGAAGAGTGCCTGATTAGTTCAGTTGGCAAACGTGAGTGATGTTAATGTCTGTCTATATCTTTATGTACTAAATAAAGATGTGCTAAATTAGTCACAGCTGATCATTTTTGTTACTTCTTTGGATTTCTACCTATGTATTGTCTATGTTTTTATTTCTCCTTTTCCTTTTCTTTCAGCAATTTCTTTTTCATCCCTCATGTAATTGGTTAGACTCGAAAATAATGTGTAGCTGTATAATTGTTTCTAGCAATATTGTCTAAAGGGCGTGTGATTTCACCCTAATTAGGCGTTCCAGAAATGTGGTAAGGTGAAGTCGTGTTTAAGTGCGAATGTCCTAATCTGAGTGGTTCTCAGTGGAAATCTACAAGCATTTTCCCTCTGCTTTTGGAGCCACACACCTTGTAGTGTGTCTGATGTTTGAGCCTTTGTTCCAAGGCTCAGTCATAAGGTTGGCAGGCGTGTGGCTTAAAGGCAGAATACTGAATCGAGGTAGCCTAACCGTATGGAGAAAACAATCACAGTGCACTTGGACTGAGGAAGGAACTGGAAGAGAAATTTGAAATGGAGCCTATGTGGCAATAGGTTTTTATTTGTTCGTTAGTTTTAATTTTTAAAAGGTTTTTATTTTTGAGAGAGAGAGAGAGAGAGAAAATGTGAGCAGGGGAGGGGCAGAGAGAGAGGGAGACACAGAATCCGAAGCAGGCTCCGGGCTCTGAGCTGTCAGCACAGAGCCCAACACGGGGCTCAAACCTACACATCGCGAGATCGTGACAGGAGCTGACGTCGGATGCTTAATTGACTGAGCCACCCCGGCGCCCCAGCAATATATGTTAACATAACTTCTAAAGAAGTGATCAGCAGGTCACAGGGCAGTGGACTTAACTGCAGCCTTTGACTCTTAGAACAGTGTTTAGGAATAGAAACCTTGCTCCCTGTAGATGTTACAGGGAGGTTCTGACGGCCTCTCCCCCCCCCCCCAAAAAATCATCCACACACACAAATTGGCAGAGAATTTCGCGGACTCCACAGACCTCTTCAAGGCCGTGGCCAAGAACCCCGGGCTAGCTCCTGGAGAGATGTGTAGTCACGGCTCCCACGCTAGAAACACATCTGTGGAGAAGCGCCGTTTACAGGTGTCTACCTCCCGTGTAGGTGGGTGGTGTTCCGCTGTTCTCCAGAACACACACTTGACGTCTGTGAGAGCCTTGCCCAGAAAAGCTGAGATGGGCAGCTATCTCATCTCTCCATGATGAGATCTGGCGATCCCATGAAATTCCTTTCCCTGAATAATCGGCTTCTTCTGATAGTCCGTTCCATAATGTTTTCAAAGCTTTTAGGTGAGGGCTTAAGAAAACGAAGACTCCTGTGGGGCAGCTGGAGTCTAGTAAAGAGTAACTGGACTTGAGTCCGTGTGGTCCCCCAGCTCTCTGTCTGACCTTGGCCGCGCGAGCCTCCCGGCTGCGCTCCCACGCTGGTGAGACGGGGCTCCTGCTACCACCTGGGAACCGGCCCTGGGAGATTTAAGAAGGCGCCATGAGGTAAGGAGGCGTCAGAAGACAGGGAGGAAACAGTACGAAACAACAGGTTAGCACTGGAAAAAGCAGGCGGGTTAGATTTTACCTCACCATTAGGGGCCAAAGTCGATTCCAAACGGATGAAGAGTTTCAAGTGAAAACCCAGAACCACAGAATGGAGGAAAAGATGGAAAGTTCTTCATGCTCTGGCATAAAAGTACAGAGAATGAACAATAAAAGATAACCACGCAAATAAAACCACCATTGTGAACTTAAGCACACAAGAATTAAACTTCTGTCTGCCTATCTCATAATTAAAATTATGGCCAATGACTAGTTGGAAACAGGAGCAGCCACCACGGAGCATTAATATCTTTAATGTATAAAGCTGTGTTATCGATCAGTTGAAAGATCTCGCAGTTCAGATTGTGAGATTGAGCCCTGCATCAGATTCTGTGCACTGATCTCGAGGAGCCTGCTTGGGATTCTCCCTCTCTCTCTGCCCCTCCCCTATTCACACTCTCCCTGGCTCTCTCAAAATAAATAAGTCAACTTAAAAAAAAATCACATCTCCGTAAAAACCAAGTTTCTGTGGCTGATACACTCTTTGAATGGGCACCGTGGCCAGTATTCTGAGTAATTGCTAGACTTTCCCTGGGTAAAAATTCTACTGGCACATTCTCTGGTAAAGATGAACACTCCCAAACAGTTCAGCATAGAAAGGGCTGAGCCTCGGACCAGACACAGTGATGAGAAAGACCGAGTCATTTGGAGCACATATTGGGGGAGGTAGGGACCATGGTGGTTCCCTAAAATTAAGGTGGGGATAGCATAGACCAATGGGGGTATCTTTGTGTGAAGGAGCCACCCCAATTTGTATGTTACATTCCAGACTCATGATTCGTCACGAAAAGTAATCTTCCCAGATAGCCTGTATTTAATATTATTAAAACCTCCATACTACCCAAAGCTGTCTACAGATTCAGTACAGTTCCTATCAAAATTCTAATGGCATTCTTCACAAAAAAAAGAAAAACAATTGTAAAATCCACATGGAACCACAAACGACTGAAACAGCAAAAGCAATCCTGAGCTAGAAGAACAAGGCTGGAGGCGTCACACTTCCCGATTTCAAACTCCTTGATCCTTGAACAACGTGGGTTTGAATTGCATGGGTCCACTTATATGCAGATTTTGTACAGTACTATACTGTAGATGTACTTTCTCTTCCATACAATTTGCTTAGTAACATTTTCTTTCTAGGGGTGCCTGGCTGGCTCAGTCGGTTAAGCGTCCAACTTCGACTCAGGTCATGGTCTCGCAGTTCGTGAGTTCGAACCCTGCATTGGGCTCTGTGCTAACAGCTCAGAGTCTGAAGCCTGGTTTGGATTCTGTCTCCCTCTGTCTGTCCCTCACCTGCGCACACACACACACACACACACACACTCTCTCTCTCTCTCTCTCTCTCTCTCTCTCTCTCTCTCTCTCAAAAGTAAATATTAAAAAATTTTAAAAAGTAATTACATTTTCTAACTTTCTTTATTGTAAGAAGACATTAAATAATGCACGTAACATATAATACATGTTAGCCAACTATTTATGTTCTCAGTGATGTTTCTGGTCACCAGTAGCTACTAGTAGTTAAATTTTCAGGGAGTTAAAAGTTACGTGCCAATTTTTCACTGCACAGGGTCAACACCCCTAACTCCTATGTTGGTCAAGGGTCGGCTGTATATTACAAAGCAGTAGTCATCAAAATAGGATGGTATTGGCATAAAAAAGATACATGAATGGAACAGACTAGAAAGCCCAGAAATAAACCTGATTAAGAAGAGATTTTGGATCTCTTTCTAAAATTAATTTTATCAATGTAATATGTGGCTGAGTGTCCATAAAGGCAGGAAACACAGTGTCAACTTATCTTCAAGCTGTATGTTAACATTTTCGCATAATATGTTCCACATAGATTTCAGTCTCCAGATACCTTTCTAGGTAAAGTACCTCTCTCTAAATTGAAAGCAAAGGGTCTGGTCGGTAAAATGAAAACAAGGATAAGAAATACATTGATTTGCTTTGTAATCAAATGACTTGATTACAGGGTGTCAAATGACTCGACTGAGATCGCCGTTTGAACCAGAAGTCCCACTATGGCACCTCGATTGCCATCATTCTGGGTATTACGTACAGCAACAGTGCTGCCCCTTTGGACTGCAGAGGACTCCTCGGAAAGTACCGTGATCTGGCAACTGAGGCTCGAGCAACTCAGGATGTTCCTCTGCCGGTTGACGGCCGCCAGGTCGGCTTTCTGGAAAGGTCTACATAGTTAATGATAATTGGAAAGCATGAGTGGGAAAAAGCTGTGAAAATACTTTGTTTCTTTTTAAAGTAAAGATGAGATGCCTGAAGGAAGGAGTACTCAGTTGTTACTATTTGTGTGTGTAGTATTGAATCACGTTCCTGGACTTGTGACAAACTTGTTTCAGTAAGGCTGTGCAGCTCAGAAATGATCATTTTAGGAACTGAAGGTTCGGCTTCTCTACAGCGGTCTTTTTTTATTTTATTTTTTTAATTTATTTTAAGTAGGCTCCATGCCCAATGCGGGGCTCAAACTCATGACCCCCAGATCTAGAGTTGCACATTCTACCGACTGAGCCAGCGAGGCGCCTCTAGAGCAGTCTTTTCTGCAAGGGTGGCCTGTGGGTCTCGGCCATGGAATTCTGGGAGGAAAGGGCCTCTTAAAGAAGCAGGATCTTGTTCCAGACCTGCTTTTGAACAGAGGTGAGGCCTGGAAACTGGCATTTTAAATCAGCACACTCCCCACCCTCAGTGATTCTGTACACGCCCAGGTCTGGGAGCCACTGGTCTTGAGGCTTTGTTCTTGTTTGGGGTTGCTATTCTTTGCAGACTTTTGTTTGCTGGTTTTTTTTCTTTGGTTTTGCTCAAGGAGCCCTCTGATGTCAACATCGGTGGAATTTCTACCCATGTTATCATTCATTTCTGCCTGTTTTGTTTATTTTTTATTTTTTTATATTAGAGAGCGAGAGCGTGCATACACACGCGGGGAACGGGGGGAGACAGGGGCCGAGGGAGACGGAGAGAACCCCAAGCAGGCGCCACCCTCCACACGGAGCCCGACGTGGGGTTTGATCCCACGACCCTGGATCATGACCTGAGCTGAAGTCACGAGTTGAACGCTCGACCGACCGAGCCACCCAGCCGTCCGTCCCTAGCTGTTTTGTTTTAAACTCTGGGATAGTCATTATTACATTTCACGAGTTCCTTTGCATTTCTGGATTTCTGACTCTGAGCTTTTCATTTTTTCCCACAGAGCTGAGAAAACAGAAGTCCTCAGTGAAGATCTGTTACAGGTAACAAAATAAAATCTTCTTAAAGTGCTTTGCTTAAAGAGGAAAACAAAACAAAGCCTCATCGGCGAGAACTGAAGCAGATCTGTGTACGTACGTCTGTATGTATGATCTGAGACACGATGAGACTGATCGGCATGGTCCCGAGCAGGAAAGAAAAGCAGTTGGGTTGCACGGTGATAACAAGGGGATCTGGAACTTCGGTGTCATGTTGTGAAGTTCAAATGGGGCTGTCCTGCTTTCAAGTGCCAGGTGTCGGGGTGGGGTGGGGGAGGCGCTGGCTGGCCTGGCCGGTCCACCGGCACTGCAGCCTGGTCACGGCTCCCGGGCAGGCTGCGGGCCTGTCGCTCGCTATGACGGTGTCCTTGATGGGACAGGCCCTGCCGGCAACAGCCTAGAGTTTCCACTTCTTGCCTCTCATGCTATCATCCTCCACTTCTGGGCTGAGTTGGCTCCTGAAGGACTTAGAGTCTCAGTGACGGTGACCAGACCTGTCAGAACCACCCTGAGGCCCTGAGGTGGCCTGTGATCAGCCTGGACTTCTCTGCCCTGCAGGAGGAATATTTTCTGCAGGGGCTTGGCCGGGCCCACTGCACTTCGTCTCTCACAGGCTTCCCTAACTTTGGGGCTGGGGGTTTCTTCCAGAAGGCCTGGGACCCTTTGTACACATCCCTTCACTCGGCCTCAACCCCTTTCCGTCTCCGCCCACCCCAGAGCATGCCGGGAAAGACAGAACCCTTCTGCACTGAGGTTTCTCTTAAGCCTCCTTGCTTGTGTCCTTGCTTTTCACCTGAGCCCCTGAAGACCAGCAATCTGCTCCCGGGTGACTTTCTGTCTCTTCCCACAGAGAGGAGCCGGCATAGCTTAGAAAACTGGTGCCATGCCAGCCCATGTCAGAATATCCTTCTAAATTATGACAGCCACCTGCAGGTAGAAGATTCTAAGAGCCCGTTTTTGTTGTTGTTGTTGTTGTTGTTGTTGTTGTTGTTGTTGTTTTTTAAGGACCAGAAGTTTTTATTACGAGTAGGAGGGTTTGTTTTTTTTAAGAATTATTAGATAATCATATTCTTTTTTTTCCATTTTTCTTTTTAATGTTTATTTTATTTTTGAGAGAGAGAGAGAGAGAGAGAGAGAGAGAGAGAGAGAGAATGTGAGCAGGGCAGGGGCAGAGAGAGAGGGAGACACAGAATCTGAAGCAGGCTCCAGGCTCTGAGCTGTCAGCACACAGCCCAATATGGGGCTTGAACTCCTGAACCGTGAATTCATGAGCTGAGCCAAAATTGGACACTTAACCGACTGAGCCACCCAGGAGCCCTGACAATCTTATTCTTAGTAATATTTCCTCATTGGCTTTTATCGTATATTTCAGCTTCACTTTCAGACTTTCAGAAATGTTGCTTGGGCTCGATAACCTTTAACTAGACTAGGTTTCACATCAGTGTTCTCTCTCCCACATCCCACGTTAGTAATAAATATGCACAATCTCCTTGAACCCTTGAAGCCCCAAACCTTGCAGGCAGTTTGAGGACTGCAGAATTCCCACAGGAGGCAGGTGGCAACTGTCTGCTCCTGTCCCTTTCGTAGAACATCCACGGGGGCCTCAAGAGTTTGCCAGTTTCAAGGAACTCCTTGTTTCATCATGAAGATGCTTACCCGCCTCCCGCCCCCCCACAATCCCCTCTCTGTCAGCACAGAGCCTGACGCAGGGCTCAAACTCACGGACCGCAAGATGGTGACCTGAGCGGAAGTCAGATGCTTAACTGACAGAGCCACCCAGGCGCCCTCGTTTTTTGTTTTTTGTTTTGTTTTTTTTTTTCTTAAGTAGGCCCCACACCCAATGTGGGGCTTGAACTCACGACCCCTGAGATCAAGAGTCAGTTGCATGCTCTACCGACTGAGCCAGCCAGGTGCCCCCCCCACCCCACATTTATTTTTTTCAACGTTTTTTTTATTTTTATTTTTTTTTTATTTTTGGGACAGAGAGAGACAGAGCATGAACGGGGGAGGGGCAGAGAGAGAGGGAGACACAGAATCGGAAACAGGCTCCAGGCTCCGAGCTGTCAGCACAGAGCCCGACGCGGGGCTCGAACTCACAGACCGCGAGATCGTGACCTGGCTGAAGTCGGCCGCTTAACCGACTGCGCCACCCAGGCGCCCCCCACCCCGCATTTAAAATGTACACCCTTCCACTCAGCAGTTCTGCCTTTAAGAGTTTACCCTATATGTACAAAGATGTACGTTCCAGAATATTGACTGCAGCCTCACAGCTGCATCACAGCTGTAACCGAGGAGAGCTGGGTTCAAGAGGTTATGGCGCACTCACACAACTGGAGGATATGCAGCTATCTGAAAGAATGCGATGGGTCTGTGTGCACCGACCTGGCACAGTCTCTAAGGCTCACCGTGGAATTCGAAAAGCAAACTGTAGAGTAAATAACGTGCAGAGTACGCTACTATCTACGTCAAGAGCAAGTGGGGGACATACGTGCTTCCACACGCGTAGCTCACTTCTGGAAGAACGGGCAAGGGCACTTGCGTCTTGAGAGAAGGTGGTAGACTCGTGGTGAGGGGAGCAGGATGGAAGGGTTGGTCTTCGTACTCTACACTGCCTTCTTCTGTTTTGTTTTATCATGTGCTTGTATGATTTTTTTCAAAAGAGCATTTAAATATAAGCTTTACAACATATACACAAAGAGGCGCCTGGGTGGCTCGGTCGGTTAAGCGTCCGGCTCTTGATTTTGGCTCAGGTCACGACCTCACGGTTCATGGGTTCAAGGCCCTCACCTCGGACTCTGCACTGACATCATAGACCCGGCTCGGGATTCTCTCTCTCCCTCTCTCGCTGCCCCTTCCCCACTCGCGCTCTGCTCTCTCTCTTAAAATAAAAATAAGTTCAGAGAAAAAATCTGCAAAACACAGGGACTGTGCAGAATTGCCACCGCACAGGGTGCTCTGGGAGTGCGACAGGTGTGACCGCTCGTTTTGACCAAAATAACCTGCTTTGGCACAAACCCTATCTCCGTTAGTGGCTAATGAGTTCCTCTCAAGGTGCTGTGGTTTAGCCTGTATTAGCAGATTAACATGGTTCAAAGTATATCTAGTGAGGGTTGGAGGTTTGAGGTTTGTTTTGTGTTTGTGTTTACATTAAAGACAGTTATGCCTTTAATCAATCAGAATTGTTCGCCGTGAAACTAACTCTCGCCAATCCGCACCTGCTCGCTTCAGCTTGAGGCAGTCTGCTGTACGCTTCCATCACGTCGACGGCTGACGCAGTTTCCCACCCATTCGACAGGAGCCGTTCTTTCTAGAATGTGCAGCGGAGAGAAAAGGCAAGGTACGAGGCACTGTTGCACAACTCCAAGGCACTCTTGGAGCACATGAGAACTTGTCTCAGATGACTCCTTTTTCAAAAGCCCGTCCCAGCCCCCATCTTTCTTCTTTTTCTTTTCCAATTTCCTACACCGAACATGCATTGTTATCATGGGAGAGAAGTCACTAATGTATATTTAAAGAGAAATAAAGCCAGGAACTTCTCCGTGAGCAAGAGTGTTTGAATGCGTTCGAGGCGTAATGTGACATATCCCACCTATTTAATAGGGGCAGGGGTGGGTGGTGTCTCCTCAGCAAAAAAAAAGAGAAAACCAAACAACCTAAAAAACAATAAATAAAAGATATTTAAAGTCTCTATTACAGATTCTAAGAAACGTAAGCGACGTATCAAGTGCAAAGTTTGGACCATGTTTGGATCCTGTTTCAAACACACCACCTATAGAATTTTTTTCTGTTTTTTTTTTTAAACAACTGGGGAAATCCAAACACGGACTGTGGAGTAGGTGCTATGGAGGAGTTTCGGCTGCTGTGTGAGGTACAATGATGATGTTACCATTATCCCGGGGTGGGGGAAGAAAATGCTTACTGGTAGGAGATTCACATGGAAGTATTTATGGGGGTAATGCTATACTCTCTGGATGTGCCTTAAAATATTCCAGTGACAACACCGACAAAAAATGGGGATAAATAAAACAATATTGAAAGATGTGAGTCACCAAAGTTGGCTGATGGGACATGGGTTTTCGTCCTACTGTTCCCTCTACGTTCATGTTGTTTGCAAATATGCATACTGAAAACTTGGGCTAATAGGGTATGGGAAATGTGAATGTGTTTTTTCCAAACCAAGATGGCGGCCCAGGTCTTGGACTTCTTTAGCGTGACGAACCAGCGGCCCACGTGGAACCCCAGCTGCCTGTTCAGGTGGGCACGCGACAGGGCTTCTCACATTCTCTGATCGGAGAAGGGAGTGTGCCCTTCCCTGGGGGGTTAAGGGTACCAAAGGATGTCCCCGCCCTGCTCTCCGACCTGTGACTCTCACGGCTTGCAGGTCTCCACTCCCGCCAGGTCACACTGTCTCCTCCGCAGGTTTTCGATCACGGTCTGTCCGAACCGGTCGGTCGTCCATGTTCACCTGGGAAGGGAAAGAGGAGGCTGGGCAATGCCAGAAGGGCTTCTCGAATACGCAAAATCAGACAACAGTATTCTGTTTCTGAGCCGTCAAGGCTGATGTTTGCTAATACCCAGTGCAGTCAACGGAGTCGGGGGCGGGCACGGCACGCGGGGCTGACGAGAGCGTCGTCTGCTGCCGCCCCCTGCGGGGCAACCGGGCGGTGTGCGCTCGGCCTGGGAGCCGGTCAGACCACTGAGCGGCTGCTCCACAGGTAGACTCCCACGTGCACGCCAGGTGCAAGAGGGTTTACTCCACAGCATGATGTGTAACGGGACCTATGACGGAAAGGACTCACATGCCCATCCGCTGGGGTTAAAGCAGTTGTGGCATGGTCGTTTAATGAAATATTACATTGCCATGAAAACAGCAAGAGGACATCCAAGTAGATGTAGGTACAGACGTAGACACACATACAGACACAGATACAGATGTGGAATGATTCTCAGATAACAGACTCTCGAAAAGTACAGTACAGAGGGCTGTGCATAACATGCTCCTGTCTGCCCTTAAGAAAAAAAAAAATCTCTAGCTACATTTATATATGCGCAGAATAATTCTGGAATCTGGCAGTGTTGCTTCCCAGGTTGGAGGACTCACTAAGGTCCGGGGTAGAAGAGAGACTTACCTTTCCCTGCATACCCTTTTGTACTATTTGATTTTTTTTTTGAAGTTTTGCATGTGCTGTTACTTATCTAATGAGAAACCATTTAAAACCCCCTTCTTACGATGTTTATTCATTTTTGAGAGAGACAGAGCATGAACGAGGGGAGGGGCAGAGAGAGAGGGAACCCCAGAATCCGAAGCAGGCTCCAGGCTCCGAGCTGTGAGCCCAGAGCTCGACGTGGGGCTCGAGCTCATGAGCCGTGAGATCATGACCTGAGCCAAAACCAGATGCTTAGCTGACTGAGCCACCCATGTGCCCCCCATTTACCACTTCAAAAAAACCATTAACGTATCTATATGCACAAATGTCACAAAACATACATAATACACCGCGCACTATTGTTACTTTGTCCCAAAACGTCAACAGTTTACTATACGAAATGATTCCCAGAGCTCCTGTGACAACGGTGGCAGGCAAGAAGCAGCATCACTCTCTGTCGGTGGACGTGTGAGGCTTACGTGGCATGAATGGTCACACTGGGTGCCTGTGAGCACGTGCTCCGTCGTCTTCCTGCCTGGGTCTGAATCCTGGCCTGAAACTTACCAGCCGTGAGGCCGTGCGGCCGTGGGCAGCAAGCTGTCCAATCCCTCTGTGCTTGGGTCCCCTCACCGGCCACACCCGCCACACCCTGGTTACTGTGACAAGTAGGTTAATACAGGTCACACTCACGGAAGGTGCCTGCTATATAGCAAGCAACTTCTACAAGTTTGCTACCCTTATTCTACCAGTACTGAAATTTGCATCACTCAGGGCACCTCGGTCGGTAAGCGACCGACTCTTGATTTTTGGCTCAGGTCATGATCTCACAGTTTGTGGGTTTGAGCCCCGCACTGGGCTCTGTGCTCACAGCATGGAACCTGCTTGGGATTCTGTCTGTCTCTCTACCCCTCCCCTGCTCGCTCGCTCTCTAAAAAATAAACAAATATTTAAAAAACAGGTTTTTTCATCATTCATGTGGTTTTTGTCATTTTAAAATACTGAGTAGGAAATCATGGAAGGCATGTGAGCAGTTAGTACACCTGAGGAGGCTGATGGTTTGCATTTGTTAGGAAATTGCAGAATTCAGTGAAAACGGACACATCCCCAGGCTTGCTCCCAAGTGACTGGGTCCATGGTCAAGATTCACTTCATCCACCATTGCTATATGATGTTGAATAAGAGAACGCACGAATGAAACGAGGCGAACAGAGCAGAGTGAACACCCACAATGTGTGAAAACAAAGCAGAATTCAGGGGCACCTACGTGGCCCAGTCGGTTAAGCGGCCGACTTCGGCTCAGGTCACGATCTCACAGTTCGTGAGTTTGAGCCCCGTGTCGGGGTCTGTGCTGACGGTTCAGAGCCTGGAGCCTGTTTCAGATCCTGTGTCTCCCTCTCTCTCTATCCCTGCCGTGCTCGCGCGCGCTCTCTCTCTCTCTCTCTCTCTCTCTCAAAAATAAACAAACGCTAAAAAAATAAGATAAATTTAAAAAAGAAAGCAAGCAGAATTCATTTTCCCCAGTCCTGATATCCTGCAAGCAAAGACAGATTCCCAAGACTTACAGAAGCCAGATGAGGCCAGCTACCATTATATCCACTCACCAGGACTGAAGACTGAGTGTGAGGAATGCCCCCAGTTACACAGAGGGAAGGAAGAAAACTCAACCGAGAACCACCTCTACGGGAATGTGGCCTGGGGCATGAAGGGGTGAGAAAGTCAACCAAGGTCTAGCCTTAGATCTGTCCATAATTACGTGACACGGGGCAAAGCGTTTACTGCTGTCATCCGTAATGGAATTTAAAAATAAAATGAGATGAAAAAAATAAAATCAATAAAGTTAAAATGAACTAAGCAATAAAATTAGCCGCCATGTATTCAGTCACGTGCCCCCCGCTACACATCATCTCATGAACTCCCATAATAGCCCAGAGAAGTTCTCCCTTTATAAACAAAGCCCTGGCGGGGGCACCGGGATGGTTCAGTTACTTGAGCGTCCATCCAACCCTTATTTCGGCTCAAGTCACGATCTCACAGTTCGTGGGATCAAGCCCCGCGTCAGGCTCCAGGCTGCCAGCACAGTGCCTGCTTGGGATTCTCTCCACCCACCCCCACCCCCACCCCCACCCCCACCCTGCTCCTTCCCTGCTCATGCTCTCTCTCAAAATAAGTAGAGAACTTTAAAAACAAATCAAAAACAAGGACCTGGGGCTCAGAAAGATCCAAATAACAGCTAATAACCTGCTCAGCAGCCGGGCAATCCTGAACATGCTCTCGTACAAATTAACTCGCTTACTCCTCACTACACCCTATTAACGTCGGGACTGTTATTATTATTATTGTCATTTTCCTGATAAAGAGACAGCACGGAGAGGTTATGAAACTTGTCCCGGTCACACAGCTAGGCAATCTACCTCCAGAGCATGGACTCCCAACCACCCTACCATTCTGCCTAAGGGCACCCGGCCAATCATAAGAGCCAGGGCCAGGACTCGGACCCACGCTGAATAATTCCAAAGCTCTAAAACAGAACCCTTCCCACCACATCAGAAGAGAAAAACAGGCAACCAGCGGGCCAAACTCGGGGACGTTACAAATTAGGAATTTTACATTAAAATTCTACACTGTCGCTTCTCCTGGAAAATTGGGGGTTCTCAACTCCAGGCTCCCATGTCCACATGGGAACAACGAGGTGGCACTGAGCAGGGGTGAACTGTGGTTCACCAGAGTCCCCAGCACTCCTGTCTGCCTTACACCTGGCCAACTTCCTCCACTGCATCACCTGCCTGCCTCGGAAGGAATCAGGGTTCGCTACCCTGACACCCATATGTTAGCCAAAATTCCTTCCATCGCGGTCTATGACTCTATAATTAATACAACGGTAAAATGTGAACTTTACAAAGTTTTTGTAAAGGCCAAGAGAGAAGTTCCAAAAACCCTGGCTGCGAGTTTGCAGGAAGTTAAGAAATCAGGAACGCTGGGAATTGCTAGAATCGATTTAAAACGGCGATGTGTGTGTGGCCAGAGGCGGAAGGAAAAGAGTGAGTGGAAATTTATACTGGGGTTGCTCAGAGAGGGTTAGCCCCCACGCGAACGCATACAGCACGCAAAGGTCTTGAGCTTCCTTTTACCTGTTGGTAGTTTATGAACATAGCTGTCTCAACGCCGTTAGCTGCCCACTTGAGAAGGTTGGCCGACTGCTCCGGAGTCATGTACACCAGCACGCGTTCCGTTATCAGCAGTGCTGGCAATCTTCAGAGAAGAAAAAAGGCACATAAGTATGTATTCATCAAATCGGGACTCTAACGGCAGTCACGGAGATAGTGCTGGCAGGGCAGGAAAACCCTGGGGTGCACACCGCAGGAAGAGGAGAAGCCCCGGATAGCACGTCAACTATCAGGGCGGTAAGAGGTGGAGAGCCCCGTCGTGACCCAAAGTTTCAGACCGTAACAACGCGAGCACTGAGCAAGGTTTTGTCTGGCTTGCTACAAATTCTCCCCCGGCATGCCCGCACAGGGTGACAAGGTGGCCCTGCAGACCCCTTGCTCCGAGGCAGTCTAGTTCCCTTCCCCTGGAATCTGGGTTAGGCCTGTAACTCGCTGTGGCCAATACAACAGTAGCAAACACGACGCAAGCGGAAGCTGAAAATCACTTGCACGTTGGCCCTTGCCCTCTTGCTCGGAAGTCTGAACCCGTGTGGCAATGAACCCAAGCTGGCTTGCTATCGGAGGGGAGGCCCTGTGCGTGAGAATGAGGCATCCACATAGGAGGGAACCCCAGGGGATCTCAGCTACAGGAGTGAACCCCAGGGGACCTCAGCTGCAGCTGGCTCCAGTGGAAGAACCACCCAGCTAAGCCCAGTCCAAGTGGTCCACTCACACAATCCTGAGCAACTTGTGAACTGCTCTGAATTGTGAGTTGTTCGAGACCGCTGAGGCTGCAGAGATTTTGGTACACATCAAAAGCTGACTGATAAAATGCAGAAATACTGCTATCCCTTTAACAGAATCTAATTCTTCTTACACAAACTTTTATCATCAAGAATTAAAAACACGAACAGTCTTCAACAAATGACACATTAGCATGCGGTCTGAGTTACCAGACCCGAAGTAACGAACAAATTACGAAACAGGAAAAGCAATAAACTCCTACAGAAATCTCTAAACGCTTTACAGTTGGAAGGGAACACAGGCAGCCCTAAATTGTGTGAGCTCTGCTCATTTATTCCTGCTCCTTCTGACTCCTTTACTGGATCCTCCTCCTCCTCTGCCCCTTTACGCTGCTGTTCCTCATGGCTGGTTGCTATTTTTCTCACAAAGCAAGTAGGTTACTTTTGCCTATTTTTATTGGCAGGGAATTTCAAAACAAGTAAATTGTCTGAACTGAAAATACCCAAGCAATTTGCTGAAAAGAACATCGTGTACGTTAGTGTCAGAATGTAACCCATGCAGTTAGACTCAGTGCCTGGACTCATGATCGCTAGAGAGAAAGGCTACCCACAAGTGCTGCTGGCTTTGACCCGACAGTCCCGACTATCCACTGTTACTGTTCATCAGGATTTCCTTTTTTTTCTTTTTTTGACAAGGAAATGTTGTATAACTCAAGTGACTTAAAAATATACATCCAGGGGTGCCTGGGTGGCTCAGTCGGTTAAGCATCCAACTTCAGCTCAAGTCATAATCTCACAGTCCATGGCTTCGAGCCCCACATCGGGCTCTGCTCACCGCTCAGAGCCTGCGGCCTGCTTCGGATTCGGTGTCTCCCTTTCTCTCTGCTCCTCCCCGGCTCGTGCTCACACTCTCTCTCAAAAATAAATAAACACTAAAAGAAATTAAAAATATATATCCAGGTGCGCCTGGGTACCTCGGTCAGTTGAGCATCTGACTCTTGATTTCGGCTCAGGTCATGATTCCAGGGTTATGGGATTGAGCCCTGTGTTGCGCTCCATGCTGAGCATGCAGCCTGCTTGGGATCTTATCTCTCTCTCTCGTTTCCTCTACCCCTCTCCCTGACTTGCACATGCTCTCTTTCTCTCTCTCCAAAATAAAAACGTATGTATGTGTATACAAATACACACACACATATGTATGCATATATCTACAAATGCTCTCTGGACCCAACTGGGTCATGGTACAAAGAATGAGAGAACTAAATCCAGAGGATAGACAATGAAGTCCAAGTTGCAGATGAAGTTGAAAATCAGAAAGAAAAACATTAAAAGGAAGTTTAAAGTAAGCAATTTTTTTTTTTAACCTAAGTCTAAACCCCCAGATTATATCAATAGGAACGATTAGAAAAAGTGAGTGGAAAAAAAAGTTTCAAAACCTCAATAGGTTGGTAATTAGAGAAAAACAGTTCCAAAAACGTTTTTATTTATTTAAAATTTTTTTTAAATGTTTGTTTATTTTTGAGAGACAGAGCACAAGCCGGGGAGGGGCAGAGAGAAAGGGAGACACAGGATCTGAAGCAGGCTCCAGGCCTCCAGGCTCCAAGCTGTCAGCACAGAGCCTGATGCAGGGCTCGAACCCATGAACCATGAGATCATGAACTGAGCTGAAGTCGGATGCTTAACCGACTGAGCTACCCAGGTGCCCCTCCAAAAACCTTTTTAATGCAAAAGGCACTGACTATTACATACGGTGTTACCACATGGGGGGAAGCCAGGTGGAGAAGGCTACGTGGGAATTTCCTGTAAAGGTTTGCAACTTTTTTTTACAAATTTGAATTATTTGGAAGTGAAAAGTTAAACACGTTTACAGTGTATTTTTAAGAGGCAGTCTTCGCCAATGTTAAAAACAGGATTAATACTTTTCAGAAGAGAAGTCTAAGCGAAGCAAAAACAGCCCACGGAGGAAAACACAGAGCACAAATGAACCCCAGAGAATTATGAATGTAATTCTAATACTTGTGATAGCTGCTGTTCCTTATCCATTTTGTAGATCTCCAGGAGTGAGGCAAACTTGCCTATCAAGAGCTCCCCTGATTAATTTTTTTTAAGTGTATTTACTTATTTTGAGAGAGACAGAGGGCAAGCAGGGGAGGAGCAGACAGAGAGGGAGGGAGAATCCCAAGCAGGCTGTGTCAGCACAGAGCCCAATGTGGGGCTCAATCTCATGAACCAGGAGATCACGACCTGAGCCGAAATCAGAAGTTGGATGCTTAACCAACTGAGCCACGCAGGCATCCCAAGAGCTCTCCTGATGTGTAAGTGATTATTTCCCTGGCCATGTAGCACATTTGCCCAAATGGTGTGTTTCTACGTTCGCAGCGGGTTGCTGCTGGTTACCACTGCAACTGTAATAATCTACAGATTATAGCTTCTGCGCCAATTTCCGTTCAACTGCTTTCACACGCGTACTTAATATCATCTCCAAGCTCTCCGCGCAAAGCCTGACATGGGGCTCGATCTCCCCAACCGTGAGATCATGACCTGAGCGGAAATCAAGAGTTGGACGCTTAACCAACTGAGCCACCCAGGTGCCCTGCAGTTATAGGTTTCTATACATATAATTACCTTCTCTCAAACTTTATGGTATCAGGCATCAGTATGTTATAAAAGCAACACACGTGATTCTGATGTGAAAACAGGAGAAACATTGCTTCTCAAAGACTTAGAAAACCTCCCTCATAGCAATGAAATGATAAACATCTCAGAATTAAAAACGGAACACGGGTATCATGCTGCACTTTCACCTGACCTTATTTCGTATTCACATGAAATCACAAACGCGTAAGAGGTTAAAACAAGATCTCACTGTGGATTCACGTCACATTTCTCTAGCTTCTCTTCGAGTTCAGGTGAGTCTCGGAGATCTGCTCCGATAATGGCATAGCTCTTTGAATCCAACAGGTGTCCACCTGGAAAGCCAAGAAGAGATTATCATTTCAGCAGAAATTCATCCAGAGGAGATCATTTCAATGGATTTCTTTTCAAAATTCAATTATTATTTTTTCTCCATTACAGAAATACATGTCCCACTGCAAAAAGGAAAAAAAAAAAATCAGGAAGGAGGAGGGTGGAATGAACGAAAATCACATCTTCCCACTATTAATGTTTTGGTATAGAACATTCCAGTCTTTCTTCTATACATACAACATAAACCCATACACACAACATAAGCACATTTTCTGTCACACAAATACGTACACACACATCACACAGGAAAAAGAAAGGAGGGCCAATTCTTCTTTTGAAAACTGCTTCTCCTACTTAACAGTAATATCAATGACATCATCGTCTGTAATGATTTCCTAGCATTCCATCAGTGGATAAAACAACTTACTCAGCCAAGCCCTCACGATTAGGCCTGTGGTATCTCCAGATTTTCTCCATCTGAGGCACTGCGATGAGCATCTTTGTTTAGACCTCATGAAGCACCCGTCCAGTTAAGTAGGTCTCTAGGAGTAGAATTAGGAGGTCAAAGGGTAAAATATTTAAGTATTGGTACCGATCGGCTGGCCACTCTCTAAATGTGCCAATTTGTGAGATACTATGTTTAAAAGAAAATAGCTTCTAAAGTATTTACAAATACAATGATAACATTTGCTTGAAAATACTCCCACAGAGATCGGACAGCATGGTTTCTATAGTGGTTCTCGAGCTTTGGCAGTCATCAGAATCACCTGGCGGGCTTGTTAAAAGAGACTGATGGCTTCAACCCCCCGAGTTTCTGATGTAGCAGATCTTCCAGAAGTAGACATTTTGTCAAATTCTTTCAAAAGCTAGACATCTGTATTTCCAACCAATGTTCCACAGTGGTGATGTCACTAGTCCAGGACTACACTTCTAGAACCACTGGTACAGATGAAATTGGCCACAGTTAAAAGTTCAGTGATGGGTACATGGAGGTTCATTTACTTACTTATTTTGAGAGATGGCGGGGGGGGGGGGAGGGAGAGCGGGGGAAGGGTGGAGAAAGGGGGAGAGAAAGAATCCCAAGCAGGCTCTGTGCTAATAACACAGAGTCCAGTGCAGGGCTCAAACTCATGAACTGTGAGATCCTGACCTGAGCCCAAATCACGACTTGGCCATTTGACTGACTGAGCCACCCAGACGTCCCCCTTGATTCACTCATCCGGATTGACTTTTCATTGTGTGCCCATTTGTATACTTTTAAGTTTCACCTCGTGCATATTTCAGCTTTAAGAAATGATCAATTTCAAGATGCGTATTTTTTCTCAGTTTCACATTTCTGAAATGAGGATGCATCGGTCAATAACGTTTCGGTTTAACTTATCAGCACCTTTTCTTTCCTGGCGGTAAATAGATAGTGTGATTCTTGCAATCACAGCCTCAAAGGTTTAATGAAATAGGGCAATTTTTCAATGAAAATGTGTCAGTGTTATCATCGCCTATCACTTTTCTCAAATTTTCACTCACATTTGTATTTTCATTAATTTTTATTTCAACTGTCCCTCTCCCAGAATGATGGCAAGATCAAAAACTATCAAGGACAGGACTAGAAAATTTGCCCACACAAGACACAAACCCAGAGTTAAAAACCAAGTGAAAGGCTAAGAAAGAAATCTGCCAATCAACAGTTGACGAGGGATTTATATCAAAGAACATTGCTTTATGTTGTAAAGGATTCCTATAAATTGAAAAGGAAATGAAACAATGCAACTGGAAAATATATGAGCAGAGGAAAGTTACAAGAAATCCCACAGGCCAACAGAAGGAAGGAAGGGTACTCCGTTTCACTAGCACGTTCAAAGTTATAAAAAATTTAAAACAAAGTTACAGAAAAATCTTTAATTCACAGATTTGGCAGACTGGCAGGAATTTTTTAAAATGGTAGTAGCCAGTGTTAGCGAGGGTGTAGGGAAAGGGAACCCGCATCTACTCTGGTGAAAATACAAATTCGTCGAAAGGGTCTTGAAGCACGGCTTGGCAGTAGCTATTAGAATTCATAAGGTACAATTTTTTGAACTGGCAATTCCTGCGAATATGCACATATAACTAGGCTTTCTACAAAACTGTTTAATAGGAAACCATAAAGAAGGCGGCAATCTAAAGGACCATCAGTAGCGAATACGTTAAGTAAAATGGGATTTCCATGCAGAGGAGTATTACGAAGTCACCAGAAATAACGAGGTAGATCTAATCTGGCAACATGAAGACAGCCGTGATTCCCTAGGATGCACAAAGAACAAGTTTCAAAACAGTACGTGTAAATTATTCGCTTTACTAAAATTATACATATAACTGTATTTATTTATTTCTACAAGTATAGATTCACTCTTTCAACAAATACATGTTGGTCTACATCATATATATTTATTTATTCAATATATGCATAGATTCCTTCACCAAAAATTTACTGAACCTTTTGCAGGCCGGGCACGGGATTCTATTTACATGTGTATTTTCTTTTTTTTTTTTTTAATTTTTTTTGTTTTTTCAACGTTTTTTATTTATTTTTGGGACAGAGAGAGACAGAGCATGAACGGGGAAGGGGCAGAGAGAGAGGGAGACACAGAATCGGAAACAGGCTCCAGGCTCTGAGCCATCAGCCCAGAGCCTGACGCGGGGCTCGAACTCACGGACCGCGAGATCGTGACCTGGCTGAAGTCGGACGCTTAACCGACTGCGCCACCCAGGCGCCCCTACATGTGTATTTTCTTACGCGTGATATTTACCTGCCTCTAGGTACACTGTCCATCCACAGGAGAAAACACCCTGCACAGTGGTTATCGTGGTGGGGGGAGAGATCACGCAGGGTCTTTACTTTCTACTTCACATGCTTCTACACTGATGGTTCGAAGGCAATGCAAAGTGCTAACTAACCCTTTCATTATAGCTAATCCTTCTGACGCAAATATTAACCAAATATACAGAAAAGTATGACGGCTACGATGTAGAGAAAGCAGATGTGCCAGCCAATGGCAAAGCCTGAGGAGGTTGTACTTAAAATTTGTACGAGGGAAACAAAGGATGGAGGAGATATTAGTTTCTGTGGGAGTCTGTTCACTAGGAGCGTGACGAGGGCACTGTGCTGGTGTAGAGGCCTGTCTAGTTGCCTGACGTTTCCTGTGTTATCTGTGCCCACCATCTAAGGCCATCCTCTCTGAGCATGTTTTCTGACCTGAATTATTAATAAGCCCCTTGAACTTCTCTGTCAGACACACACTGAACACAATGGAACATTCTGGAAGAGTGTTTGTGACCTTAGTTTTAAAGGCTTAGAAGGGAGGAAAGAGTTGTTGGAAACACTCATACTGAAAACTTACGGGGAAAAACTGAGCCCCGGGGCCAAGGACCTAACGTAACAGGTGAAGCGGGTCAGGTACGAGACAACAGTGGTGGGGACGTGCATTCCCTCTCAACGAAGCAGCCATGTAGGAGTCAGGGTCTGAGGCTGCCGGAGTGGATTTTTCCAAGGAAAGATTTTCGGGAAAAAGCTCCTATATTTGAAATGTTTGCAACTCACTGAAATGTTTTTCAAAAGATTTCAGATTGGGACCTTTGGACATCTAAGAGGGGCCATACAAACAATTGTTTCAAGTTCCTTCACAGTAGATGTGATGCAGAAGTATACACTCTATGACGTCATGTGCACACACGCACAGACTCAGACGCGCACGCTCACACACACACACACACACACACACACCATCTTTAAAAAGAAAGGGGAAGAAAAGCAGAGAGATAGCCCATACTGTATTACTTAGTTGCCAATTTGCAGTGTGTCCTCTGAATGTCATTCTATAATGGGTTGTAATAAGAAAGGCTTGTATCTATGGGAAGATGGGAAAGAGAGAGAAATGAGTCAAGTAGCTTAGTTACTGAAAAAACGCAAACACCCACTACCGAAATGGCCAGTAGGTACCGCTACTGCTCAAAGCAAGGGCGACTCCAGAGGGCCTGCTGCTTAATCACGTCTGACCCTAGGCACACACATGAAAAATTCAGTGGATCAGCTCTCAGAGTAGGTCAGTGAGCGTTACTCTCCGAATCTGACGTCAAGTCACAAACTGATCATGAAACACTCAAGACGTAGAAACCGCCAAAGATAGGCTAGCGATATGTTTCCAAATGTTCCAGTGTTTTCCAAGCTGTCTCTCGTTTCCTGCTTCTGCTCACTCAATTAAAAATTTTAACCATTGTTAATCACAGACAACTAAACAAACCGATTCCTACTCAGACCTGACGTCCAGTAACATTTAGGTGATGACTCTGCTCTCCTCCAGAATGTGCAAAAAATTAGACATCCGAGAGCTGATTTCAGTATCGCAACCACCATACACACATCTTTCACCCCAGAAACCTCCTCTAGGCTTAAGTGAGAGCCCACCTGCTCTTATTTGACTCGGTGTCCTAACAAGCTAGGTCGTATTCTGTGGCTGCACAGCGTCAGATGCCATAGCGCATCTCAAATGCACGCTACGTGGGGCGCCTGGGTGGTCCGTCGGTTGAGCATCCAACTTCGTTCGGCTCAGGTCATGATCTCGCACACAGCTCGTGAGTTTGAGCCCTGCGTTGAGCTCTGTGCTGACGGCTCAGAGCCTGGAGCTTGCTTCGGATTCTGTGTCTCCCTGTCTCTGTGCCCCTCCCCAGCTTGCACTCTGTCTCCCTCTCTCAAAAATAAATAATTATTTAAAAAATTATTTTTAGATAAAATGCACCTTCCGTGTAATATAATCTTGTATTTGGAAAAGGGAAAAACTTGTTTCCATAGGATAAGTTAGAAAAAAAAAACTTAAACTATTTCTAGCTTGTGGGAATTACACATCTTTAAAGGACAAGGTGAAAGTTTTAATGGTTACTAAAAATTTTTTTAAATGTAAGACTTAAGATTTTGTTTAAATGACTAGTTTAAAAAGAAGGGGAAGAAGTATATGTTAAAAACCACTGAGAAAATCTGACCTTGGGCTTGAGGTCAGGGTTTAAATTTCAGCTCTACCCCTTTGTCAACAGGTAACCTTATGGAAATTAGCTTAACTTCTTTGAGCTTTGGTTTCCTCAACTGCTAATAAAAGCATGTCATTCCTGAGTCGGCTCTGAGGACTCAACGAGATCATCTGAGTGAAGCATTTCACATGGTGCTACAAAAGCTCTCAGCAAAGATTCACAAACTCGCCATCTGTAACTGCAGAATTCTTAAAACATGGACTCAGGGTGGCCCCCATACTATCTCATATATAGTAAATGGCCAATTTGGCCTCCCATTATTCATTCAAACGCTATTTACTACACATCTGCTCTGAGCCAGGCCCCTTTCTATGCTCTGGAGATACAGAAGTAGCCGGAGCACACATGAAAATTCAGATTATTGGAGCGCCTGGTTGGCTCAGTCGGTTAAGTGTCCAACTTTGGCTCAGGTCATGATCTCACGGTTCATGAGTTCAAGGCCCACATCAGACTCTGTGCTGACAGCTCGGAGCCTGGGCCCTGCTTTGGACTCTGTCTCTCTCTCTCTCTCTCTCTCTGTGCCTCTCCCCCACTCATACTCTGTCTCCCTCTCTGTCTCTCAAAAATAAATAAAACATTAAAACACTTTTTTAAATTTCAGATTAAAATTAAACCACTATAGGTCATTTCTATTACGTGTTCAGAGAAATTACGTTAACGGACAGAAGAGTTGCAAGGGAGGGGACATTTCATTTTGAAGACAGTTTGGAATGGGGATCTTGGGGCCAGAAGGAAGGCGGGAAGGGGGTAAAAGGGAAGAGTCCCCTAAAATGAGGTCTCTGGCATTCAGACCGGCCGCCTCCTGAACGCTGCCCCTGAATCCTGCCGGGCTCTCTCCTGTGGTCAAAGCCATACTCACTTGATGCTGTGCAGCTTTCTCGTGACTCTCATGGGAAAGTCCACTTCAAAATATTTACTTGGGAGAAGATCTTCATCCTGAGGAAAAACACGCAGTAAGCTCTAGAATTATGTATTCACTCCTACATTTACTGACCACCTTCACGTACCGAGCGAGTACTAGGCCCCGAAGAGCATCAGGGCACTTAAGGGTTTGACATCCAGGAACGATATGGGCAGAGATGTATTTTCCACATTACTGTGGTCTCCACGTGGGGAATGGATGGAGGACGGGCGTCAGGGGTTCACAGCTGTCCAGGGAAGAAGTCACGGGGAGCCTGAACTGGGGGAGCAGTGCCTGGGATGGAGGTGGGGGTATGTGGAGGCGCTGGGGGAGTAGGACCTGATAGGATTTTCCAAAAAGCAGATCGAGATGAATCAGAGAGGGTCAGGACACCAATGCTGACCAGCATTTGAGGGATAAAATGGAATAAAACAGCAAAAATCCCGAAGCATCGCACACAGTGGGGGTGAGTACTGTTTTGTGACACGTTTACTTTTTTCTGTGAGGGGAGGATACAGCGGGTGGTAAAGGGCAGGTGCTCTGGAGCAGGGGACGGGGGTTCGAATCCCAGCTCCACCGCCTGTCTGCCGCGAGGCCCCAAAGTCACTCCATTCCCTGGGCCAAGTTTCCCTCCTCTGCGAAGCAGAGACAGGGACAGCACCTCACGGGGTTGTGAGGAGTAATGAGGAAATGAGTACACACAAGGGACACTCAGAACGGGGCCTGCCTTAGTAAGTGCCACGTGTGTGCCTTTATCATTGACTGTCATGGGGACGGGGCGCCGAGGTGGCTCCGTCGGTTAAGTGTCTGACATTGGCTCAGGTCATGATCTCACGACTCGTGAGTTTGAGCCCCACGTGGGGGCCAGGGCCCGCTTTGGATCTTCTGTCCCCTTCTCTCTCTGCCCTTCCCCCACCGGTTCTCTCTCTCAAGTTAAATAAATAAACTTAAAAACCTTATTGACATGGGTACTTAGAATTAGGTCTTGGCCTGGGGTGTACATTTATCTTTACTGAGGGCTGCAGTAAAAGAGCGTGGCAGACGCGCGCGCGCGCGCGCACACACACACACACACACACACGACCCTGCTCCCCCTTCTGCATCCCCGGCCTGGTCTCCCCTTGGCCCCCTGGCCATCCTAGCACATTCTCTGTCACGTCCAATCAATCCCTCAGCCCCGGTGCGTATTCACGAACGCATTCTCTCCTCCTCAGCTCGCCAACTGCACACACTGTAAGGACACCGCTGTCTGGACTCTCAGCGACACCCTGCGTGTTGCCTGCAGCAGCTCCCGATGCCCCTGAGGCTTGGGGAAAGAAACAAGGCGCTCCACAACCTGGTGACTTGCCCGGCGCCTCCCCAAAGCGCTCTTCTAACGCCTCCGTATCCACCTGTACTTACATTCCACAAGTACAGAGCCGCTTCCTTAAAGTGGAAAAAAAGACCAAGAAAAAGACACTTGTTGGTGCCCAGAACCCGGTGGTGGGCCTCACAGGTGTGGGCCGGGATTAAGGAAGAGCTGGGGTGAGGATGACACCCCTCTTTCTGACTTGAGCAACTGCGCAGAACACCATTTACGTGCACAGTAACGAGCGATGGACAGCAGGGACCGAGAGGGAGCCGGCCCCCCACGACAGCATGACGGGCGGGGGGGCAGCAATCACAAGCAAGCATTTTCCAGTAGGAGGTGACCCTAAGGGCAAGTGTCAGAACTGGGAGAGCCAGCTACCCCTCAGCCCTTGGAAAATCTCAGGGGATCTGGTCTGGGGGACAAAGGGGGAGGGAGGAAGGGGGAGACAGGAAGACAGAGACAAAGACAGTCTCCTGACCCATCAGAAGAGACACGCTCCCCGATCTCACCCGTTCTCTCTCGGTGCTGCCGCGCTCCCCTGCCCGTGTGTAGGGCAGGGCCGGGTAAAAAGCTGTCCGAAGATATTTGGAGGAAACGTTTAGAGCATACCAGAAGATGACTTTTGCTAGGAAATTCCAGAACACCCTCTAAGGATTTCGCTCACACGATATGAAGTTAAGGACACGCTAAAATTCCAGAAGGCCTGGAGAACAAAAGCAAATGCAGGACAGCATACGATCCTATGGCTCGTCTAGGACTTCTGACTTTCCAAAGAGCTTTCCCACTCATCAGCTACTTGCCCTCTTAAGAATGCCGATTAAGGGGTCACCATGGAGGGAAAGCTTCCAAAAGGCACACCTGGAGCTTTTAAGGAACAGACATCTTCTTTCTTGCCTTTGGGAAAGGGGCAACAAATGGCTGTGGGACATGACGCTTCAACTTTTATTCTGGGATTCCCTGAGCCCTTCCGACACTCCACTCCACTCGCCAGTAGCTCCACGTCACAGGAGGCACGGAAGGCAACCGGGACCGTGCATAGCTACCGCAGGGCAGCCGGGGACAACCGTGAGGAAGAGTATCCCGTAGGCTCAAAGGAGATCCAACGTGGCCGACCGCTGCACAGGCTGCCATATTGAGACTGACCCCCTGCGTCCTTGATCCTCTGGCCGTGTGGAAATAGGATTCAAGAGACACCAAGAAGCTGAGGTCCCTTAAAGGGTTTCACTCACCCTTTATTCTTTGTCTGGGGTTGTACTGGCTTTCCTGCACCCTACTCTCACCCGCTGCTTGAAGGTGGGAGCCTTCAACTGTCCCTTCGACTGGTCTTGGGGCCTGACGTCATACAGAACGAGCTCACACACCAGCGGCAGCAGAAAGCCTGTGACCCACAGCCAAGCCTCTGCTGGTGCAGCCAGGGGACCCTCCCAGGTGGAAGGTGCACCAGACAACAAGACTAGCCGACGAGATCTCCCCTCCTCTTTTACAGAAGCACATAGAGCTCAAAAACAGGGCTCAGCGAACTTGCTGTAAACAGCCAGTACTCTAGCCTTTGCAGGCCAGACGGTCTCTGCTGTGACTTCTCCACTCTGCTGCCGTAGGGCTAAAGCAGCCATAGGGAAGATGGAAGGAACTGGGAGTTGGCTGTGTTGCAGTAAAACTTTATTTACCGACATAGGTGGCAGCCTAAATTTGGCCCGTTCAGCTCCTGCTCCAGAGAGCAAACAAGCATCATTTTTCTAAAAAGAAACTTAGGTTTTTTAAAACCCTTTAGACCGATGTCATTATCAAAACGAAAAAACTCCACCAAATTTTTCAGACCCTGCACTATTCTCCTTCCTCACTGCTGACAGATAACCTTTTCCTCGGAAGGGGCACATGAGCTTCAGTGTACCTTGCTCAGAAATAAAAATCTCAGATTTAGTAATGATTAACCCACCTACACGGCGGGGGGAGAGACCAAACCACGGGACCACGTTGAAAAGGGTGTCAAGCCCAAAGGAGGAGTTTCTCCCGTGGCTTCTGTTCACACTGCACACATTCTGCCACTGCATTCTCTTCCAGTTCCTTCCACCACACCGTGGTCTCTGAGGCCCAGAGGCACCGCCGACCTATAGCAAAGAGCCCCCCACCCCCACCCCCCGAGCAGCCGCAGTGCTCTCTGGAGAGAACAAGGAGGGAATCTGGACGTGGACGAACTGCAGTCCGTTGTTTGTTCCATGCTCCAGCGCCACTGGCTGTCCGACCTGGGGACGCCACAAGCTCTCGGAGCCCGCCTTGCCCCGTCTGGGTAACCCGCCCCCCACCTGCAGAGCTCTCATGTTCATTCCTGAGGTCATGGATGTGCACGCCCTTCAGAAACGTTAGCTATCTTATCCTGAATGAAGAATGCAGAGGCAACCGGTTAATACTAAGGCTGTGCTGAGGCCACTGATTTCTCGCCTCAGTGAGAGAGAGGCTGGGGGCACCGATGACCAAAGACCTCATCGGGTGAGCTGATGAGGGACAAAATACACACTCAGGTCGCATTAGGCCCACACACTCTAGTGTATCTTGGTGTACTTCTGCAAGAATCTGGGGAAATGCACGTACCCATGACTGCCACATGACCGACCTGACAGAAGAACCAGAGAGATCTGTACAAACCTACAAAAAAGAAAATGCAGTCAGTGAGATCGTTGTAGAGAAAAGGTTTGGTGCTACAAGTCCAGCCCGGAATCAAAGGCCAGGCCCGTGGTCCTGATTCTGCCACTAACTGGACCCATTTCCTCTTCTGTGAGTGAGTGTAATTATACCTGCTCTTGAACCCTAACGAAGGAGGTGAGGGACCAACTCAGAGAATGGAGGGGCACCTGGATGGCTCAGGCAGTTGGGCTCGCACTCTTGATTTCGGCTTGGGTCACGGTCTCGTGCTCCGTGGGATAGGCCCCGCATCTAAGCCCCACTTAGGATTCTGTCTCTCTCTCTCTCTCTCTCTCTCTCTCTCTCTCTCTCAAAATGAATCACTAAACTTAAAAGGGCTTTGTGTCATGTTACCATCACCCAGCCTTGCAAATCTCCAAGCTATACTGAAGACACCGTCACGACGACAGTAAAGTCTTTTGTTGTCGTCAAAACGGCAAATGCATGGGCCCCTGGTCTCAGCTACTCCACTGGCAGGGCTCTCGCACACACGCAGAGAATGTATACAAGCATTTGGATCAAAAGCCCTGTTTGTGACAGCAGGAGCTAAGAAGCAAGGCACATATCTAGGGCCCTGGTGACATCACGTACGTGGCTGACAGTGGTTGCACAGCAGGTGCAAACGGATGGGGACAGGGACGCGAGACAGGCAGTCACCGCATTCCTTTTGAATATATTTCTAACATTTAAAAAAATGTTTGGGGCGCCTGGGTGGCGCAGTCGGTTGAGCGTCCGACTTCAGCCAGGTCACGATCTCGCGGTCTGTGAGTTCGAGCCCCGCGTCAGGCTCTGGGCTGATGGCTCGGAGCCTGGAGCCTGTTTCCGATTCTGTGTCTCCCTCTCTCTCTGCCCCTCACCCGTTCATGCTCAGTCTCTCTCTGTCCCAAAAATAAATAAAAAACGTTGAAAAAAAAAAAATTAAAAAAAAAATGTTTATTTACTTATTTTGCGAGAGAGATGGGGGAAGGGCAGAGAGAGAGGGAGAGTGCGAGAGTGACAGAATCCCAAGCAGCCTCTGTCCCGTCAGCACAGAGCCCAATGCGGGTCTGAACCCACAAACAGAGATCATGACCTGAACCGCAATCAAGGGTCGGGTGCTCAACCGACAGAGTCGCCAAGGCGCCCCTGACATTTCTGAACCCGCTGGGAACCTTCACAAAATTAAACAATTGGGGAAACAAGGGGGCGGTATTTTTTAATTTACCTTTAGTCTCCAGAAGGTGGTATCCATCCCAGCCCCAAGATTTAGAATCTCACAGGGACATTCTGTCTTCCCTAGAAATGCCTTTATAAGCTGACGGACGCCATGGACGTGAGCAAAATATCCTGAGAGAGAGACAGAGACGAGCCATGACTCAGTGATGATGGAAATAAGCCTTGCAAAGTTCACACCAGGAGGACAAAACACAACCCTTCTGCCCTTCTTCAGGGGTAGCGGTTTAGGTTATCCATAGACCTTATGGGAGAAGTAAGGACTTTAAAATTCTCTTCCTTTTTTTTTTTTTTAAAGCCATTTGAACCAACATAAGCACAATCTATCTAATGGTTGGATCAACTACCTTAAGGAAAACGCAACACCCCCTAATTCTACATATGAAAGAAAAATATTTTACATCAAAACATGGGATCTAAATGTCCCTCTTAGAAATGTGTCTTTTCGTGGCTAAGTGAGAGCTACTCAGAATTCGGCTGAAACTCAAAATTGGGAGACCCGCTGGAAAGTATTCTGGGGTCAGGAAATGGGGCAGACCAATGTCAAAGCAAAGACAGCCATGTTTCTTAGCGTGCTCCCTTCATCTCCATCCTGTGCGGGGTAGAGCCTGGATGTTTGTAAAACACCACAGGCGGGGTTGGGCGGGGGGCGGTGCACAGGCAAACGGTGCCTAATAAACTGACTTGTTAAGCTCTGGCGTGGGAAGCTGGAACAGAGGAGACAAGAAATAAAAGAGGGTCAAAGGAAGATAAAATTGATCTGGGTTCTAAAGCCCTTCTGCTTACAGTATTACTATTTTAAGAACAAAATTTGAGTGGCATTTATAGACACTCACTGCAATTTGACATAGGGATTTCATGTCTATGGATTCTACTAGTAAATAATTTGAGCTTGTCTTTTTACATGTCTCTTTTGGGTCGCCTGGGTGGCCCAGTCGGTTGGGCGTCTGACTTCGGATCAGGTCATGATCTCAGAGTCTGTGAGTTCGAGCCCCCCGTCGGGCTCTGTGCTGACAGCTCAGAGCCTGAAGCCTGTTTCAGATTCTGTCTCCCTCTCTCTCTGACCCTCCCCTGTTCATGCTGTGTCTCTCTCTCTGTCTCAAATATAAATAAACGTTACATGTCTCTTCCATTTTACTTTTTTATTAAATCCTTTTTACCGTGGGTTACAGAGTATCATCTACAATGGACTGGACATTGGAAAAATTTTAAAAATGCTTCCCACACGCTGTTTGGGAAGCACTCTCCTACTGTGGGGCCCTAGTCTAGCGATGCCAACCCAGGGAGAGGAAGAAGGAAGGCCGGAGGGCTGACCTGCTGCCCAGGGCCCCCAGCACCCAGGGCACCATGGTGGGGCCCTGCCTCTGCAGCGTCTGTTAGGAAAGTGTCCTCAAGAGCGCGGGAGGGAGGCTTAAGGCCTCTTAGCCAGGCCTCGTCCAATCTTACTGATGCCTGGTTTCACCCTCAGCTCAAAGTAAGTACCATGTCCTTATTCTCAGGAAGCACCACTTTAAAATTTCTTTGCATTTCTTATTGAAACTACCCATAGGATCCATCTTTAGGGCCAAGATGCCCTGCACCCACAGCAACTATCGTCATTTGGCCAATTTCTCAATCTGGCTGAGACTAAGTCACCCTCCTGTCTCAAATCCTTTCACTGCCTTGATAGAAATGACTTGTACAGCCTGACTTTAACAAGGCCAAAAAAAGTCATTCCTTCCATGAACAGACAGTTCACAGTAAAAGATATATAAA
This sequence comes from Neofelis nebulosa, assembly GCF_028018385.1. Lineage (NCBI taxonomy): Eukaryota > Metazoa > Chordata > Mammalia > Carnivora > Felidae > Neofelis > Neofelis nebulosa. The sequence continues at coordinate 19,840,149 of NC_080799.1, read as the reverse complement.
TGGCTCTTAAACATATAAAATGATCTTGGGGCACCTGGGTGGCTCAGTTGGCTAAGCAAGTGTCCGACTCCTGATTTCAGCTCAGGTCATGATCTCACGGTTCAAGGGTTTGAGCCCCACATCGGGCTCTGTGCTGACAGCATGGAGCCTGCTTGGGATTCTCTCTCTCATTCTCTCATTCTCTCTCCCTCTCTCCCTCTGCCCCTCCCTGCTTGCAAGCAAGTGAACTCTCTCAAAATAAACATTTAAAAAATATATTAAAAAAATAATCCTAATGATCTTCAACTTCACCCAAAAATAAGAGGAATCTAAAATAAAATTACTGTAAGATACCATTTTTCATGGATCAGATTCACAAAGATGAAAAGTTTCATAATACACTGTGTTGGTGAGGATGTTGGGAAATAAGCACTTTCATATACTACCGGAGAGAAGGAACACTGCAACTCTCATGTTAAGAATGAATCCCTATGTTACACTGCTGGCCTTGAAATGGAGAAGGGGCCATCTTCCATGGAATGTAGGTGGTTTCCAGAAGGTAGACAAGAAAAGGAAATAGACTCTCCCCTATGGTCTCCAAAAGAAACGGCCCTGATGACACTTTGATGTTAGCCTAGTAAGACCCATGTTTGACTTCTGACCTTCAGAACTGTAAGATAATAAATTTGTATTGTTTAAAAAAAAAAACGAATGAATCCCTAAAACCCCAGGCCTCTCAGCTGATGAGGGAATAGTGAGGAGGGAGGGGGTCACTTGCCTCTGTTAATTTCGGGGGCCTTCCTCTCCTTAGACAGTCTTACAAAATGCTGGGTATAAGGGTCATGCGAGTAGCCAATGTTTACTGCAAACCTGGAAGGGATAAAAAGGAGGCAGGTGAGTAGACGTCAGTAGATTCAGGCTCTCAGGAACCAGGTCAAGGAGGAAAACCATCTACTTCACAAGGCCAACACACTCCCATTTAGCACTCCGTTACAAATGTAAACAGACTCAGCCATCCGCCGAGTGCTCACTTCCACTCCTCTCACCCTTCCCACGGCGGCCATGTGTCACCTCTCTTTATTCTGACTGCTAATTCCTTTCCCAGGACCTGGAGAGCATATAACCTCACCTCATACCTCACCCAGAAGACGTGCAACCGTTCATTCACTCGGCAAACTCACTGGCCAGAACTATTCAGACAACCCTACTCAACCGGAAGTTCTGAGTCCACAGGAAAGATCTAGAATTGTTTTGTAAAACTCGATAATGACTTCCTAAGTATTTCCCCCAGCTCTGTCATTTCACGTCCCTTAGGGAGTAAAAGGAAAAACCAGGAACAAATAAACAGAACAGCTACAACCTAGAAAATGCCGTTGTAGCTTACCCTCTATGGCATGCACTACAACCTGGAAAATGCTACAGTAACCTAACCTCTCCCCAGGCCACACGACAGGGAATCAAAGTTCTAGTGTTCTAAGCCAGGGATCTGAAACCCCAATGACCACTTAAGGTCTCCTGGCAACCATGAGTGGAACCAGCCTTCGGACAAGGACATGTAATGGAAGAAACCTGGATCCTTAAGGCCGAGCCACTGTGGGCCTGCACCCCGCTCTACCTCTCAACAGACATTTTGAGAGTTTCTAAATGTCTTTATCGCTTAAACCAAACGGAGTCAGGCTTCTGTTACCTGCTACACCCTGAAGCATCCTAAGTGATATCCTGAGTATATGAGCTCATTTCCGTGTGATGAACAAGCTGAGGGGGAAGGGATGAGTGACTGTTACCCAGCTAGAGTCTGAGCTCCCAGAGGCAGATATGAGATCTCCTTACGTCCACTGACAAGGGTTACCGCTGCCTTGACTGTGGTCGCTGCTAATCCTGTACAAACCTATCCCCCCCAGTCTCTCTCATGTCCACGTTCACACATCCGCACGCGCGCACACACACACACACACACACACACACACACAAGGAAGCACATACTTTTGGCTTCTCGAGGCAGCAAGTCAGCACGGAAATGCACAAAGTACTCATTAAGGGACACGATTTGCTACGGGCCCAGACTGTCCAAGTTTTACAAGGGTGAACAGGCTCAGCTGTCTAAAACGGTGCTTTTCAAACGATGAATCATGACCCATCCGTATAATAAAATCAGTGTAGTAGTTTGCAAGTCTCCATCTGTGAAAATGCAGTCGAATAGAGTGAAATAGACAATATCAGTATGCATTCCACACTGTAAGAGTTAAGATGGTTTTGTGAAGCTTTGGTTGAAGTGGGTGTCTGGGGTAAAATGCAATGAAAGGTCTGTTCTCCGAACACACAAAATAGACTCTTAAACACAGAGAACAAGGTGGTGGTTGCCAGAGGGGGCGGGGGGATGGACAAAATAGGCAAAGAGGGCTTAAGAGGTACAAACTTCCAGTCATATGAGTAACGCACAAAGATGAAAAGTGGAATATAGGGAATCCAGTCAATAATACTGTTAAAACAGTACGGTGACAGATGTGACGACACCTAACGGTGGTGAGTCCTGAGTAATATGTAGATTTGTCAAATCACTATGTTGCACGCCTGAAATTAATGTAACATTGTATGTCAACTATACTTGGATAAGTAAAAGAAGAGAGAAGAGGGTGTTCTCCCTGTTGGCAGATTTGAGGAGCACCGGCCTCAAAGCAATCACCTGGTGCCATCTAGTGGTAAAGGCCGTGTCTGCAGTCCAAGAACCACAGACTAATGATGCGAACATCAAACATGGACGTAAGGGTTGGAGGGGGCCTTGGAACTGACCTGGTCAACCCTGACATCCGATGCCAGAATCCTTCCACAACACCAAGCCACTGCCTGACTACGCACCACAAAGAAGGCAGTCACTCCAATGCCCAGCAGCCCTACCTGCTGAAAAGCTGATCGAGTTGCCCCCCTCCATAAGCTCTGCGTTGGACTTACTACCGCCCTCCTCTGGATGACAAGGAGAAGTTTCCCCTCCTCTCAACCGTATCCTCCGTCAAGTTAATACTATTGATTCCATCAAGCCATCTTTGGTGAGTGTCTGCTAAGTGCCAACCATTGGGGATACAGTAGTGAACCAGCCACAAAGATAAGGAAGGGCTTGTGACAGATGAAGGACAACAGCATGGAGGACGGATGGACCTACGTTAGAGAATGTGAGAGGGAAAGCCTCTCTGAAAAGGGAATGGGCTGAGTTGGGTGCTTACAGAACTGGAGAAAGCTGTGCAAAAGGCGTTCTAGACAGGAGGAAGAGCAGACAGAAATGCTCTGGACAGGAACCGCCTTGGAATGTTCCAGGAACAGAAAGTCGGTAGGGAGGCTGGGGAACAGCGGAGAATCAAGGAGAAACTAGAGAGGCGGGTGGTGGGAGCCAGGGAGAGACCTCTGCAGCCACGTGCAGCGGCCCCAAACCACGGCGAGGTGCACAAACGTAACAGGTGGGGACAGAACACAAACGTATCCGGTCACGAGTCCTTACGACTCTCACTTTCTAATGTTTCCAACATGCGTCTCCCTCTGGTCTCCAGATCTAGAAGACTGCCAGTGGTTTCTGGGGGGAAAAGGATGTCACTGATCTGCCCTTCAGAGTGGCTAACATGAGAAGATTTACAGAGCACTGCTAAGAAGAGTACGGGTCAAAGAACTAGCGAGCACTGCTGATGGGGAGTTCCAAAGGGAGATGGGCAACCTGTTTCAGAGCTTAGAATTCTGTCACCCCTGGGAGCCCAGCTGAACATGGTGGATCCACACAAGGAAACACTAACCGGTCATCTCAGATATGAACTAGAAGGATCAGACATGCCAAGACGTTCGAGACACCGTGAAGGGAAAAATGTTAGGCCAAAAACCGATGTAGCCAATGTGCCCGTGAACACGTGTATGTGCGTATGTGCGTATCTACAGACAAGTACTAGGGAACTGGCGATTTCTGGGGTGTGTGTGTGTGTGTGTGTGTGTTTTAATTTATCTCTATGTTTTAAACTTTTTCTCCATGAACTATATGCCATATTTCATCTAAGACATTATCAATTATAAGACTGAAACAAGAAAGAAGAAACACTGGCAGTTAGTTAATGTTTTTCTTATTGCTTACAATTTTAATTTTGTGCTTGTTGGAAAAAGCCCGTTTGTTTGTTTAATTAGTTTTCAAGTAGGCTCTGTGTGCAACGTGGGCCTGAACTCACAACCACATCCAGAGTTGCATGCTCTGTTGACTGAGCCGCCAGATGCTCCTGCAAAAGCCCTTTTGTGCTTATTTAAACGGATTAAAAGGAAATGGATGAATGCAGTAAGAGGGTTAAGTCTTCCCTTCTGGGGTATCTGTGAGTTTCCACACAATATTGACCTTCGGGCCGCCAAGGGCATTGGCAAGGCTGCATCCCCAAGAGATCACCATCATCCTCTCCAAGATTTCCTTCCACGCTGCCGACCCTCCAGGTGCAGGTCTTGTTACTGAGCCTTTCTTGATCTCATCAGGAGGTATCCATGGATGGTTCTCCAACAGCATCAGGATTTGTGCTCCTTCTGCAAATGGCCCTTAAAAGGCACGTGGACAGAAGCACCCAAGAGCTGACGGTGTAGTCATCCGGCCATGCCGCAAGCAACAATGACCACATCCACTTGCACAGGTAATGACAACTCTAACACGACTTGGCAGTGACTGCAGGACACATCGAGAATAAATCACAGCTGATGGCAAAGACGTAAGAACGTGTGTCACAGCATGGATCAAATACAGTATTGCCTTCACCACATGAGCAACAGTGAGCTTAGATATCATAAGCAAAGTAAAAGGCAAATATTAAGCGATGAAAAGTACCTGTGACATCACATAGTAACATCCTGAAAACATAAAGAACTTACGAATCAGTAAGGAAAAAAATCCTAATATCCCAGAAGAAAGGCCAAAAATGGGCAGATCACCAAAGAGCCAAGTGATCACTGAATATACAAAATAAAGAAACCAAAAAATGCAAAATGAAAGCAGAAACAGCAAGCAGTAAATCTGCTATCAAATCAGCAACAACAAAACCGTTTAATAGAACCTGGCTTTGGTGAGGATGAGAAAGAGGGCACCTGAGCCGCCAGAACTGTAAACTGTCACTGCCACGCCACGAGGCACTTCGGCTGCTGGTTCTCAAAGCTGAAGAGTAATATTTATGCGATGCCCAAACAATCCCACTTCTAGGATTTTACCCTAAGGAAATAGTCAAGAATGAACACAAAAAGGTTTCGGTAAGAACACTGAACCTGGGGTTACGGTGTCAGGTGAACAAAGCAAGCTACAAAATTCTATGTACAGAATGTTCCCAATTCTGTTAGATGAATGCGTACATTCACGTACACGTGAATATACATACATGTACAGTACACATATCAAGACTTCCCAGAGTAGGCACCAAAAGGTGAACAGTGGTCGCCTCTACACTGACGCTGTGCACCTAGCGCTGCTGTCTGTCTGTCCCCACCACAGTCCTCTGTTGCCCAAACCCAGAAAATATCCCCTCTCTTTGTGTATCCTGACTTTGTTTAAAACCCAAAGAATCAAAAATCTCCGATTTGGGAAGACCTATTTCGCAGTCTTCGGTCAATCCCTATTGCTTTTGAAATTTTCATGACATTCACATACCACCTGTTCAGTGTAACATTTCTCTAAATCAACTCGCTTTTTTTTAGTACTCGGGTCTGACGTGCTACCTGGGATTTTCTTCTAACACATGCTAGAATAAATACCTAACTATTAAAATTTCAAACATCTGTGTGCCACCTAAAGTCATTTCACATTCCTTCCGTGGGAAACCCTGATCTGGGCCGACCGCCTACTCACTCGAGAGCATTTACTGACTCTGCCCTATAGGCATGAGTACCACCTGCAACAGGAAAGGGGTGACATGCTCACCGCCAGGGATTTCTTCACCTGAAGGAAAGGGCAGGGGCCCTCCGCGCTCTCCCAGCCAGTGAAGAGCAAGGCCAGGTTCATTTTACTTCTATCAACACTCCTGAGAGCTGACTACAATGCCAGGCATCATTCCAAATGCTTGACCGATAGGAACGGAACGACTACAACCCTCATAATGACCCCCCGTGGAAGGCACTGCTTTACACACTGAGGTGAAGGTCAGTCCCTCAAGCTGCAGAACCCTGTAGAAAATTTCATTCTAGGGGTGCCTGGGTGGCTCAGTCGGTTAAGTGGCCGACTTCGGCTCAGGTCATGATCTCACGGTCTGTGAGTTCGAGCCCCACGTCGGGCTCTGTGCTGACAGCTCAGAGCCTGGAGCCTGTTTCAGATTCTGTGCCTCCTTCTCTCTCTGACCCTCCCCTGTTCATGCTCCGTCTCTGTCTCAAAAATAAATAAACATTAAAACAATTAAAAAAAAAAAAAAAGAAAATTTCATTCTATTGCTTTTCGACCTACTTACCCACCTGGATTTGGATCCCTCCCCCGACACTTCAGTTGCTTAAATGATATCTGTGTCTGTGTGTATACGTGTGTGTTTACGTGGTCGTGTGTGTGTATATATGTACACACACACATATATATGTACATTAAACATATATATGTAATGTATGCACGCATACACATACATACAACGTACTTAAATGCAATTGCAAAAATCAATCCGATACTCTTAGCGTCAATTTTTAAGTTTGAAATTTGAACTACATACTGCATACTAGCCTAAGATACTGCTCTACCTCTTATTGTTAATTTTATTGTTCTTTTTTTTAGTCTCATTTTTTTTTTGTTTCTATTTCTTGGTAGTTTTATTCTTGGTTATACATGGAAGGCAGGAAGCAAAGTCTTAAGGGCAACAGACTTTGTACCTAAACAGACTTTCAGTTTGTTTCCTTTCTCGTGAGCTCTGTTGCTTTCTTAAGTAGATCCGCAAGGCCTTAAGTGTTGAATCACCTAAAACAAAACAAAACAAAACAAAACTGAGCCTCAATGAACTCACACGCTATTGTTTCTTCCCAACAGAGGCTACTGGTATTGCCTTTTGGCTTCAGCTAACACCCAATTACTTTACAAGGGTTAATATGTCCTAAAATCTACTGCCTCCACTGTAAGTACTCATTGACTAGTGGGCAAGGCATTTATGAAAAAGGAACCAACATTCACAAGAGGGTGAGTTAAGCAGGAGAAGTCAATCAGAAAGTTCCCATGGTACAATGTCTCCTATCTGACTTAAGCAAACAAAAAACCCAGTTAATACAGAATATAGTAACAGGATGTCATGGGCCTGAATAATGCTAAAGTTCTTTTGGAAAAAATAAAACACTTAAGCACATGTAGTCTGAATATTTTCTCCCAGTCTGTCTTGCCTGTTCATTTTCTCAGTGCATCCATTTTTCCTTTGTAATTAGTGCTTTTTTGTTGTTGTTGTTCTGTATCCAAAACATTTGCCTACCTCAAGGTTGTCCACATATGCTCTCATGGTTTCATCTAAAAGATTTATGGTTCTAGCTGTTATATTTCGGTTTATGGTCCATCCCAAATTCATGTGTACAGAACGAGGTAGGGGCTAAGGTCCATTTTGTTTCCACTTGAATATCCACTTTACCCAGAACTATTCGTTAAAAAGACGTCCCTTTCGCCCACTGAATTGGCTTGACAATCTAGGTGACGATCAACCAACAGTCCTTGTGTTTGGTCTATTTCTTGGACTCTTTATTCTGTGTCACTGATCTATCTCTATGCCAAAGACTTTGATTGCTGTGGCTTTACTGCAAGTCTTCAAATGAAGCAGTATTAAGCAGTTTAAGTGCTTCAACTCTGCTCTTCGTTTGAAGACTTTTTTGCTATTCAAGACCCTTCACGTTTCCATATACATTTTCGAAACGATCTGTTAATTTCTTCTAAAAAAAAAAAAGATGGCTAGGATTTTGACGGTGATTGCACTGATTCCACGGATCAAGTCAGGGAGAACAGGAATCTCGACACATCAAATGTTCCAATGCATGAACAAAGCGTATCTCCCATTTATTTCAGTCTTCTTGAATTCCTCTCAACAGTGTTTTACGGTTTTCTGTGTAAAGGTGTTTTGCGTCTTTCATTATATTTATTCCTCCCCACTTTAGGTTTTTGGATGCTATTGTCAATGTTTCCAATTTGAATGTTCCTACCCATGTATGTATACGTACAATGTATCTATCTGACAAAGAATTGCTATCCAGAATATATAATAAACTCCAATGAGTCAAAACCAAAAACCATTAACAACAAAAATGGGCAAAAGACTTGAACAGACAGTTCACGAAAGATGTAGGAATGTCCAATAAGCACACCAAAAGATGCCTAAGATCGCTAGTCACCAGGGAAATGCAATTTAAAACCATACTGAGATGCTCTTTCACCCTCACTGACAATACAGGATGTTAACAAGGATGTTGAGCAACTGGAGTTTCAATATATTGCTGGTGGGAAGTGGAAAGCGATAAACGACTTTGGAAATTAGTCTAGCAGTTAAATATATACCCACCCTGTGACTAAGCAATTCTATTCCTAGACATTTATTTGAGAGAAATTGAAGACCTGTATGAGAATGTCCCTTGTAGCCTATTCACAATGACCAACAACTTCGATACAACTCAAATGTCCTATCATTGGGGAACACATGAACAAATCATGGTGTATTCATACATGTATAGGAACAGACTACACTGACAAAGACTCTTTCCTTGACCAAACTCTAGCCAGGTTCCTCGAGCCCTCTTCTCGACTAGGCTTCAACCTTGACTTACTGTATAGAGACTCGAACGAACACTAATGTAGACTTTAACAGCTCAAGGCTCCACCCCTAGGATGATTCCGGTACCCCTTAGTGCCTGCCCGAGAAAACTCAAGGCTGCCAAAAGCATCCATTGTTTCTTCTAGCCAACACTGAAAGATCAGGTCCCTGTCTCCCAGTGAGCAAACCCAGGTGGTTTCACATGAACCAATACCTTTCCTGGCTTTTGTAATTTTTTACTTCTGATTTCATTCACCACCAACTTTCCTCCCTCATTCTCTCTTTAAAATCTCCTCTGTACAAACTGAAGTTGAGTTTCATTCACTCTGGACTCTTTTCCTTATTGGAATAGTTAATTACTGATTAAACTCTGTCCTCACCACGTGAACTAGTATCTAGCTTTATCTTTAAAAAAAATTTTTTTTAATGTTTATTTATTTTGAGAGACTGTGTGTGTGCGTGGATGCACACTCAGAGGAGGAGCAGGGGGTGGGGAAGACAGAGAGAGAGAGAGAGAGAGAGAGAGAGAGAGAGAGAGAGAATCCTAAGCAGGCTCTACACTGTCAATGCAGAGCCAGACATGGGGCTCAATCCCACAAACCGTGAGATCATGCCCTGAGCCGGAATCAAGAGACAGATGGTCAAGTGACCAAGCCACCCAGGCGCCCCTGGCATTATCTTTGATAACGCAAAGAACATGGGTGAATCTCAAGGAACACAGTTGAGTGAAAGAAAACAAAAGAACACATACTGTATGACTCCATTTCCATGACATTCGAAAACAGGCAGATCTAATCTACCACAGATTTCGAAACCAGAAAATGACTGGTGAGGGTAAGGAGACTAATTAGAAACATATAACAAGGGAAGTTTCTAGAGTTTCAGATATATTTTATATCTTGTTTGGACGGTGGTACACAGATGTACCGTTGACTCTTGAACAACACAGGGGTTGGGGTGTCAACCTCCTGGGCAATCAAAACTTTGAATATAACTTTCGATTCCCCAAAAACTTAACTACAAATTGACTACTGTTGACCAGAAGTCTTAACAGTTGATTAACATGTATTCCGTACGTTAGATTTATTATATATTGTATTCTTTCAATAAAGTAGGCTAAAGAAAATATGGCTCAGTTGGTTAAGGGTCTGACTTTAGCTCAGGGCACGATCTCATAGTTCATGGATTCGAGCCCTGCACCGGGCATTCTGTGGTCAGTGCGGAACCCACTTTGGACCTCTTTCTCCCTGTCTCTGCCTCTCCCTTGCTCGTGCATGCTCTCTCTCTCTCTCTCTCTCAAAAATCAATAAGCACTAAAAAAAAGAGAAAATATTAAGAAAATCATAAAGAAAATACGTTTAGAGTACTGTACTGCATTTATCGAAGAAGCCACATATAAGTGCAGTTCAAACCCATGTTGTTCAAGAGTCAACCATATACACTTGTTAAGGCTCATCAAACTGAACACTAAAGACCTGAGCATTCTATTTTATAAATCATCACCCTCTCACCCCTGCTCTCCCACCTCCATTTTCTTCCTTCCCCTCTCCCTCTGTCTCTTAAGAATACCTGGGGAAATTCTGAAGAACAAGAAAGATGAGCGATATAGCTGACCCTCCCAGTTGCCCATTCAATATCCACTTACCCCTTCCTCCTTACCCCCATTTTGTTTGAGGTATCAATCTGCCCCGTGAGAAATTCTCCCCTCCCACACTTTCTTGCAGCTAGGGGTGAGGTCACCTGCCCAATTCTGGCCAATGAGAAGTATGTAGAAGTCTACAGGGTGGGACTCCCTGAAAAACTATTGCTTTCACAGACTCAAACACATGCTTTGGTTAGTATCGCTTTCTTTTCTTTCTTCCTGGAGTGCAGCTGCTCAAATGAACTAAGGAGATTGTGCTAGTCCCTGATACGACCCTGTTTTACCCCAAGCTAGAGGAGCTCTTGGCAAGTCACGACTAACACTTCGCAAGTCAAAATGTTTAGGCATCGAAATGAAAAAAGCAATTCCGACTGGAAGTCAAGAATGATCTACGCATTGCTGCGCTAAAGTATACGTAAGAATTTAGTATGGAAGTGATATTTCAAATCAATGGAGGATACAGACCATCAACGGACAGTGTAGGAACAAAAACTGCTAACTTATGACATACAAAATTATAAAGATAGATGAATGCTCTAAGCAATAGAAGCCAAAACCGTAAAAGTGCTAAAAGAAAAGGCAGTGATTGAAAACGGTCTCATAAAACGTTACCCAAAAGCCCCAAGCCATAAAGTTAGACTGTCAGAGTTGGCACCATAAAGATTCAGAATTTCTGCATCATGAAATGTATGGTACAAGCTAAACTTAAAGACAAGCAACAGTTTGAGAGAAAATAATGGAACACATACGTAGGCAAAGGACTACTACCATACATATGACAAGTTCTTACAGACCAATAAAAACATAAATGAAACAAAAAACCAAAAACCCAGTTAGGAAAATGATAAGGAGAAAGGCGTCATGTAAAAAAATATCAGAGATAGTGAAGAACTAAAAATGCTCAGTCTTAGGACGCCAGGGTGGCTCGGGCGGTTGAACGTCTGGCTTCGGCTCAGGTCATGATCTCACAGTTTGTGAGTTCGAGCCCCGCGTCAGGCTCTGTGCTAATAGCACAGGGCCTGCTTCGGATCCTCTCTCTCCCTCTCTCTGCCCCTTTCCCATTTGCGCTCTCTCTCTCTCTCTCTCTCTCTCTCTCTCAAAAATAAACATAATTTTTTAAAATAAAAATAGTCTTACTAGTGAGTAAAATAAAAAAGTTTTTTAAATAAAATAAAAATTTTTAAGAGGTATTATCCACCTGCCAGCTGACAAACAATTTAAGAGACTGAGAATATTCTGTGTTCAGCATCTCTTTTACCATGAGAACAGAAACGGACACAACCTCTTTCGAGGACCACTTTGCAAAGGCTTCTCCCCTGAAATCCATCTCACTGGAAAACTGAAACGCACATGCAAAGATGTTTATCGCAACCCCATTTTAATAGCAAAATCATAGCTACCCAAATAATGAACAGAAGAACAGTCACATAAACTAAAACCACATTGTGGAATACTGTTCAGCCATTACGACAACAACAAAAAAAGGACACAAAAAATTATATGTACGGTATATTCAAATTAGACTAATGAGTTGGGGAAGAGTATTCACTTTGGCCCTTTAACAAATTAACCATTAAGGGGCACCTGGCTGGCTCAAAGAGTATGTGATTCTTGATCTCAGGGTTGTGAGTTTGAGCTCCACGTTGGGTGTAGAGACTACCTAAAAAAAAATCTTGGGGGTGGAGGGGGGAATCTGGGTGGCTCAGTCAGTTAGGCATCTGACTCTTGATATCAGCTCAGGTCATGATCTCACATTTTGTGAGATCAAGCTCCACATCAGGCTCTGCACTGACAGAGTGGAGCCTGCTTGGGATTCTTTCTTTCTCTCTCTCTCTCTCTCTCTCTCTCTCTCTCTCTGCCACCCTCCTCAACCCCGCGTGCACACACTCGCTCGCTCGCTCGCGTGCGCTCTCTCTCAAAATAAATAAGCATTAAAAAATAACAAAAAATAAATAAATAAAATCTTAGGGGCACATGAGTGGCTCCGTTGGTTAAGCGCTTGGCTCTTGATTTTGGCTCAGGTCACGATCTCATGGTTTGTGGGACCGAGCCCCACACTGGGCTCCACGTAGATGGCATGGAGCCTCTCTCATCCTCTCTCTGCTCCTCCACCTTCCCCCTCAAAAATAAATAAACAAAACATCAATACTAAGAATGTTTAAAAAATTGAAAAAATCTTAAAAACTTAATCATTAAAAACAATTAGTATTCTAGATTTGAAACCATTGTTTTTCATAGATGTTTTCCAAAATTTAATTTGTTGCTTTTTTGAAAAAATGAGGAGGGTTGCAGAAAATCCACGATTTACGGGACCTTCGTGATGGGCAAGTTGGGCAGCTAATTTATCCTCGCCAGAATATTCTAATTCTAAAGTGACACATCTTCTCTGAGGATGGAAAGCAGCAGCCCCCACCTTCAAATATTCAGATCAATCTCTCAAGCACTGCTCTCTGGGCACGGCTGCAAAGATGCAATCCGTGTGCTGGAAAGGCCTAAGCCCTTGGGAAAATGCCGCCTCTCCAGGGAGGTGATCCTGTGACCCACCTGCACCTCAAGGGGGACAGTTTTGGATTCGGTGGAAATCAGATTGACTTCTGTAATTTTTACAACAGGATTTCAGTCTTACAGCCCCTGGCCTGGCTTCTAAAACAGACAGACCGCTCAAATCCAGTGAAACAGAACAGCAGAATGTGGAGACCTCATCAGGAAGCGCAACCCTGAGCATCGGCATTCAGTTCCCCGTCACTTGGCCGCCTGAGAAATGGGTCTAGCAGGCACGTGGCTAAGGCAGACACGGTCATTCCCCACACCTTTCTTCTCGCGGGGGGAGACAAACGTTCAACACTACGCCTGCCTACGCCGCAGCTGCACTGACCACCGCCAAGGACACGCACAGAGAACACGGAAGGGGCTGGGCCTGGTCTGCAGGTGTCAGGGGCCTCCTGGCGGGAGCCACATCTGACATGAGCCAGAGGGCTTGGCTTCTTCTTTCACTCACTGGCCTCACCCACATCCAATCTGTCAACACATCCCATCACCTCCTCCTTCAAAACGTACCCAGAATCTGGTCGATTCTCAGCCCTTCCAGTGCAACCATCCTGACCCAAGACATCAGCGCCTCTGTCTTGGAATATTCCATCAGCCTATTAACTGATCTCCCCGCTTCCATCCTTGCTCCCTACAGGCTGCTCTCAACAGAGAAGCCACAGTGATCCCATTAAAACCCAAGTCAGGTCACCTCGTTCTTCGGTTCAAAATTCTCCATTGGACACCACCACAAGTCCCTAAGACCCCTTCAGCCCACCTCCTTCTCCCTCAGGCTGGCCTGGTCCTTCCTGGAACAAGTCAGGCCTGCTCCCTCCATGGGGCTTCCTACCCTCTGTGCTCTCTGCCTGGGACACCGTTTCCAGAGACATCCACAGGGCTCCCTCCCTCACCTCCGACAAGCCTGTCCCCACCATTGTCCTTCTCAGGGGGCCATCTCAGGGGAAACTCTAAGCTCTACTCAGAGATACCAGCCTAGAGGGGCATCTAAAGGACAGAAGAAGGAAAAAAAACCCTCAGGTCCTAAGGAAAAACACCCTGAGAACATAGCAGAAATAACTGACCAAGCAAGGTGGAAAGCAGAGATCAGGGTCGAGAGGGGCCGCGCTGCTCACGCATAAGGTGGTGCGGCACCAGGGCGGAAACGCAGGGTGCCGCCGCGGCGATGGTGACAGACATGGATGAGAAGAGGTGATCCTACAGACGAGGCATTCCAGAAAATGAGTGCCCTGTGCATAGACTGGGTCCTCCACACGCTCAGTGAAGCCGACTGGGCTGATGGCAAAAAGGTCGAGACAGACAGGAGGACTGTGGGCCAGGCACCCAAGACGTCCACGAATCAGGTGAATAACCAGGAGAAAACAGTAATGAGGAGGATGAGAGGATGCTCTGCCTGGGGACCATGGATCTCAAGGAAACGGGGGGTTGGGGGGGGTCAGAGAACAAGGACACAAATCTTGCACCCCCGATCCTGAAATCTCATACCCCGGGGTATGAGAAAACAGAGGCACCATCTGAGAGGACTTCAAAAAAGGATATCCCTGGGGAAGGACCAGGGTCAAAGCAAAGAGAGGGAAGAGATGGCTAAGGAGAGGCTGAGGAAGGAGACGAGGCTGGCGATTAAGGAGTGGGAATTTCCCAGGACACAGGCAGGGTCTGGGGAGAGGGGGTCAGGGGTAAACAACAGAGGGAACTGCCTTGGGAGGGCAGCACAGGACGGAGAAGACAAGGAGAGGGGAGATGGGTAGTGGCGAGAGTTAGCGATCACAGTAAGTGCTGGAAAAATACCTGCGGAATCCCACGGAATTTTTAAGCATAAGCCCAGAATGTCCGCTCAGAAGAGTTCTCGCTGTAGGACCGCAGGACTGAGAGCACAGGCCCATGCTGATGGTCACGGCACTGACGATGACGACTGGGACAGTGCTGATAATAACCACCAGTCTTCGACACCTGCCGTGTGCCAGGCACTGTGGGGAGCGCGCCACATTTAATCCTGCCGACAGCCGTCTGACACCGTTCACGTCACTACTATCCCCGGGAGGGCTCTGAAAGGAAGGAGGGAACAACCTGCAAGAGAAGTAACAGAACCGCACGAGTCCTGGGAAGCTAACTGGCTCCTGTGTTAAATTAGGGCTTTTATGGCCGTAACCTAAGGCGGGGGGAACCAGCCTGATCCACAGGTATGACCTATTCAGTAACTTCAACCAAACAGTGTTCGGAATGGAGGGAAATCAAAACCAGTAGTAACAATTTATTGAAGGCTTCACGCTGTGCCAGATCCTGTGCTAACTGCCTCGTGTCTGTGATCTCATTGAATCCTTACATCCCGAAGGTGGGTTACCATTGTTATCCCCCCACTTCAAAACTCAGACGACAGACAGCCCACGGTTCATGCAAGGAATCCCTATTTAATAACGTGATCTTTTGACAAGATTGAAGGGTTTAACACATTACGGTGAAGATATCACAGAACTTGAAGGAGAGAGACCTACAACGTGTCTTAAAACACTAACTTACGGATTCTCACAATCTTTTTGCATGTTTTTTTCAGATGAGGGAAAGGCCAGTGCAAAAGAAGCTTCAATGAAATGCGCCCAGATGGCAAACACGCCCAGTCTTTACAGCCCAGGACCTATCCCAGCAGATTCTGATTCCGTGAGTCTAGAGTAGGACGTGAGCATCTGTGGTTTCTTCCTTCCTTCCTTTTTTTTTTTTTAACATTTATTTATTTTTTGAGAGAAAGAGACACAGCATGAGCAGGAGAGGGGCAGAAAGAGAGAGAGATGCAGCATCAGCAGCAGAGCCCGATCAAAAAACTTGATGCAGAATGGTTTAGTGGCAGAGCTAGGATCAGCTTGACAGAGCCCGGCCCCAAGGTCCATGTTTTAAATCACTATGCTTAGTGTCCAAGAACCTACAAAAAGTGCGAGCCTTAACCCAAAACCTTGGCATTCCCCACCTCCATTCCCTAGTGGCCCCAGCTTCAAGGGCATTCTATCCATTCCTTTAACAGTTCGCACTCCCCTGCTCTGCCCCAACACCCTCCTATATCCCCGTTTTGCATTCAGCCTTGTGATCTCAGCTTCAACATTATTGCCTCAATGACAAACTCGAATGGCATGCCGTATTTCTCAGCACTCAACACAAAACCGTCATTATGTATTTCACAGGGAATTATTTGCTTCCTGTCTTTTCCGAGGAGATGGTGCTGCCCTCAGACGCCACGTCAGTCCTTTCATCATGTGTTCCCAAAAACTGAATACCCACCAACCATTCAAAAAAGAAGGCTTTGGCACAACGGATACGCTCAATAATTTCTGTGGAACGAATGAATAAAGTACACTCGAGCCTCGTGCTTCCAGGTGTGTGATACATGTCTGTGCTCACGATACTGCCCTCACTACACCCCCAAGTATGTAGACCCCTGTGGCATACTTGCTCAGGCCTGGAAGGAGGAGGAGGAGGAGAAGGAGGAGGAGGAGGAGGAGGCGGAGGAGGAGGCGGAGGAGGAGGCGGAGGAGGCGGCGGAGGAAGAAGAGGAGGAGCCGCCAACGCCTCAGCCAGAAGCGACGGACCTCCGCCAGGCCGTCCCCGCGTCTGCGAGGGTGATGTTGTGGCCCGGGAGGGGGAGGAGGAGGAGCCACCGCTGCCGCCGACGCCGACGCAGACACCGCCGCCTCAGACGCCGCTCAGCCGCCGAAGCAGCCGCCGCCGCACCCGCCGCTCAGCCGCCGCAGCCGCCGCAGTACCACCCGCAGCCGGCGCGGCCGCCGCCGCCACTCAGCCGCCGCAGCCGCCGCAGTAGCAGCCGCAGCCGGCGCAGCAGCCGCAGCCGCCGCAGCCGCCGCAGTAGCAGCCGCAGCCGGCACAGCCCCCCGCCGCACCAGCAGCCGCAGGCGCGGCAGCAAGCCGCCGCCGCCGCCGCTGCCGCCTCGGCCCTGAAACGAAGTAGCCGCGCCAGGCCCGAGCCCCGCGGGCCGCCGCTGCCGCTGCCCTTGAACCGCGTGAAGCAGCTCGCCAAGCAGACCGTGGGCAGGTGAGTGAGCCGTGCCGGGCCGGCCGGGAGCGCGCGGGCCGGGGACCGGGGGTCAGGGTCGTGGCTGGGGCCGAGGCGGGCCCGCTGCCCCGCGGGGCCCCGCGCTCAGGCCCGGCCGCCCGCCGGGTCCGCTGCGGGCCAGGGACGAGGGCTGCGCCACGCAGCGGCCTGTCGCCCAGCTCAGGGCCGCCGCCTGAGCCCCCGGGAACGGTATGGCGGGCCGGCCTCCCGGGACGCCCCACGCGCGGGTCCCCGCCGCCCATTGTCCCGGCCCCGCTGAGCATCGTCCTCTGGGGTCTGGACCCAAGCTTTCCCCGGGCCTCCCCCCGTCTCCCGGGGCTTTGCCTTGGGCGAAAACTCGGCTAACCGGTGTGCCCGAGGCCGGGCGGGCGCGGTGCTCTGGGGGGCGGCATTCTCAGCCTTTCCGGGTCGCCCGGCCGCTGCCCACCGACCGACCGTCCACCTCCAAGTGCCTGAGGGCAGTCAATAAGTAAGGGGCGATCAGAGCCCATCGGAGCCGCTTAGTGAGACTCAGGACTCCCTTGGAGGCACTTTGGAGGGTGTGCCGTCTCCCAACCGTGGCCCCTGTGGTTGCTCAAGTTCTTGACCTGTAGACATTTGGAACCGGGAGGAAGGAATTGTGGAAAGGCCTTGGGCAAATGGAAAAACAAAAAGAGGAGGGGCTCTCAAAACAGCTTTTCTCACTTTGGATTGGGGAGCAAATCCTTCTCCAGGTTTCTCTGGTATCGCTTTAATGCTTGACAGGAAACGATCGATTATGAAATGACAGAAGAGACCGGACTTTGTAGTGGTTTTGAGAGCCTCTGGAGGTTGATCATCGTGTGCTGTGTTCTCTGGGGTAAATCTTTCAAGGTCTTTCAGGGCAGTGAGCTGTCCTGTCCCCGCTGACTGTTTATTCTGAGAAGGGGTATGAAAGTGTGACTTTTACATCGCTTTTTCTTCGTCTTTGTTTTCAACAGTTGAGTAAAAGGGGGCGTTTGGTTTGGCCACAGCACGTGGGGACGCTTCTTTTCTGTGTGTGTCTGAAAATACTTTTACTTCCCCTGGAGCTTTCTGTATTTGCCTTTTACACTTTCGTTCCCCCCCCCCGCCAAGGTTTTGCTTAGTTTTGTTCAATTTCGTTGCTACCCCCACCCTATTATCTCCGTGTGCACTTATCCTGTTTCCAGAGTGGATCCCTGTCCCTAGAGCCTAGCAGTGCCTACGTTTCTGTCATTTGTAGGAAAATGATAGAAATAATGAGTGCCAAGAGGAAGGCAGACGGAATAGTCGTGTGGCCCAAAGCTTCAACCAGGCATCTGTGAATGAGTTACAAGATAACTCCTTAGGAGTTTTCTCCGCCCCCCCCACCCCCACCCCCTTAGCATTCTCAGTAACATGCATTGTGAAATCAGTATTTAGTGACTCTGAAGAGACATGTGTCACATTGTCGTTCTGGTCAGTTTGTACATCTCATGAGGAAAGGGGTGTTTGCTCTGTTTGCACAAAGTTCTGAGACTTTTCAAACTATCGAGCCACTCAGGGTCTCTTTGGCTCCGGCTTCCTCTGTGGCAGCTTCTCTCTTCACGCTGCCGAATTACAGCCACGTGTGCCTCCTTTCGGTTGCCAGAGGCCGCCGAACCTTCTTCCCTGTTAGCCTCTACCTGGAAGTCTCCAAAGCTCCATTCACCTCACCTGCCCTAGACCTGCCTCCTACTCATTCTTTCGGTGTCCAGGCAAAGGTCACTGCCTCTAAAAGACCTTCTGTGATGCTCCAACGTGGATTGGGAGTCCCTGTCCTGGCCACTTACGTACGTCCGCATAGCACCTGTTTTTCTATAATGCAAGGCCTGTTTACTTGTTGGTATTCTCCATTAGACTGAACGCCTTGAGAGTCCTTGCCGTCTTTCTGTTTCATTGGCCAGCTCTGCTGTGGCTCCTGTCATAAGGTCGATTCTCCAGAAACATTTGTCAGTCTGGCACACATCTAGATCGTACCAGATCGCTCCGGTGGTGTGAGCCCAAGAATGGGAAAATGAAAGCTGGATAGAGTAAATGGTGATTCGTGCTAGCAGTGTAATTCTGGCCCTGACCTTTGACTCTGTTTGAAAATCTTTCTTGCTAGATGCCAGTGGAAGCAGCAGCTGTTACAGAGCTATTAGGGGTGTGGCCATTTCTGCTCCCAAAGCCAAAACTGTTTCCTGGGGAAGCTTTGGCTTTACTGCTGCTGACTCCCTCGATAAGTTTGTATTTTTTCCACGTCAAGAATGACGAAGGACTAGGGAGGAAAAAGGGAGGTGAGAGAGAGCCTAGAATTGTAATTGTGTGTTATTGGCGTAGGCATCGGGATTGGGATTTGGGGGGTATTGGGGTCCAGAGGAAAGCTAGAAAGCAGAGAAGTTACCTTCCCCCCCCCGCCCCCCCGCCGCAGCCAAGAGTGATATTCTGTGTGTGAGTGGCTCGCCCATTGTGTCTGTTACGGATGCACAGAGTTCTGAATGGTGTCTTGCGAGGAAATATTCTCTTCCGAACAATGAGGACCTCGTGAGTCACCCCACCGTGAGGTTCTGTGGGATGGACATGTGGGAGAATTCGTAATGGGTAGAAGAAGTGAGTTCTCATGATGCAGTTTGTGGACAATGGGTGCATGAGTCTGTTTCGTAAGATGGTTTGTGTATCACAGGCGCGAGGACGATGCAGTGGTCTCTTGAGTGGGGTATCCCAAAGAAGAGAATTACGATGGTTGATTCATGCGTTCAAGAGACCCTTATCGAGCCCAAATTATGTGCCGTTGTGGAAAGTAGAAAAGAATCCAAGTGAATACAAACGCAGCTTCTGCCCTGAAGGGGCTCCACAGACTTGTGGAAGAGGTAGGCAAGCAAAAATGATTATACACCGTGAGGTAAGTCCTCCTTACAGAGGGATGGCGAACACACTAAGGGAAACTCTACTCTTACTGGAAGGAGAGAGGTAACACAACACAACAAAACAAAAAAAAGAAACGGGAGAAAATTTGACCAGAGCCTTTCCCCTCCATCTTTCAACACTCTTTCAAACTTCTGCTGTATTGAGTAGGTCCCCTTTTTTTTTTTTTTTTTTTTTTTAATATTTATTTTTGAGAGAAAGGGTAGACAGAACATGAGCGGGGGAGAGGCAGAGAGAGAGGGAAACACAGAATCCGAAGCAGGCTCCAGGCTCCGATATGTCAGCACAGAGCCTGACGCGGGCCTCAAACCCACGAACCGAGAGATCCTGACCTGAGCCGAAGTCAGACACCTAACCCAGTGAGCCACCCAGGTGCCCCGTAGGTCTCTTTTGATTGTCAGTAAACCCACCTCGAGGGGCGCCTGGGTGGCTCAGTTGGCTGAATATCCTGCTCTTGATTTCAGCTCAGGTCATGATCTCACAGTTCCTGGGATGAAGCCCCGCCCACGTCAAGCTCTGTGCCAGTGGTGCGGAGCCTGCTTGGGATTTTCTGTCTCTGCCCCTTCCCCGCTCTCTGTCTCGATGACGAAAAAAGAAAAAAACACACAAAACCAAACCGACTGGAATTGTTATGAGCCAAGCTGCGAATTTGATTGGCTCCTATGTGAGGAAAAGAGTCCAAAAGCAATATAGTTGCAGCCAGGGCTGGATGCAGGGGTTCCACTCTTTAGGTAAGCTGTGTCACAAGGAGGAATCGCCCCCCACCCCACCCCTCCACCCCCCGGCTTCCAACATCTTCAGTTCAAGTCCCAGAGGGACAAAGAATACCTTTCACTGTGGCCAGAGCCCCAGGATTGACTGTGAAGGTATCTGATGGGGTCAGTGGCCTTTCCCTGGGCATGGAAATGGAGTCAGCCCCACCCCAGCCACAGGGGCCTAGAATGGGAGAGTGCCGAGCCCCCTCCCCCCCGCAAGGTAACCCAGCAGGAGGCAGGAAGTGTGGTCTTTTCTAGTCCTGCTAAAAGGAAAGAAAGAGCTTCTTGGAAATCCGGGACGCAGAGAATCCAGTAGCTGCGGATGGCCGTTGGCGTGGAGGGTGTGGAGGAAGGGGTGCACCGAGGTGAGGAACCTGAGCGTTTGGTCGTGAGGTCGATGAGTCCGGGAGGACAGGAATCTGGGGGCCTCATAGCAGAGTCGAGTACGCGGGTGAGGCTCTGGAAGGGAGTGTCTCTTTGGATGTGGGATTCTGCCGAGATCGAAGCTCTCCCTGGAGGCCTGAATGTTCTCCTAGATAGTAGCCTTTACGTAAGTCAGGGTTGCACACTCCAAGCCTCAGGGGGCCGGGCTAATAAGAATGAATAAAGAAAATAAGAGCGACCTAGACCAGGTGAGGGCCGTGGGGGACCCGACGGTGCCTGTCTCACCAAAGGGCCGCGTGAGAATCTGGGCCCGCCGTCGGGCCCGACCTTTGGAGTTGTTGAGAAAGGCCCAACTCCTTCTGGATTTTCATGAAGATTAGGTGGCATTTAATGCCAATTGAAAACAACCACCAGGACCCTGAGCGGGACTAAACAAAATACATCTGTGGCCACAGTTGGTCTGTGGGTCCCCAGCGGGCAGTTGCTTGTGTAAAAGGTTGGGGAGGTGGAGATTCCTGTGGTGACTTTTTTCTCCTTTTCCTCCTGCACCCCACCCTCCGATGACTACCTTCCGAGTTCTTGGGTTTGTCGACGAGCTCGTCCTTTCCTTTACAGAAACGTTTCAGAGATCCGAGAGTAGCAATCATCACTACTTGTCTCCTGGTTTGGTTTACCAAGCGCTGTACCGAACCACCTGGCCTGGTCTCACCTGCTGGCGCTTGTTATCATTTCTGGTTTAGAGAGAAGAAAAATGACCTGCCGTTGTCTGCCCGGCCAGCGAGTGGCCGAGGCAGGACTTGGGGCCAGGGTGTGACTCCGGACCCCGTGTGTTTCCGACTGTAGACACTGGGCCGGCTGCCCGCCAGGGAAGGGTTCGTGTGGATGAAATGTCTTTGGTGCTTGCTGACTTGCTGGGCTAGATGCTTTTGAGTCAAGTCTCTCACGGCCTTCTCCACAGCAACTCCCAGAGGTGATGTGCTTTATTCCTGGTTTCATGATGAGGAAGCGAGGCCTCAGAGAGGTCATCGGGCTAGTTAAGAAGAGCGCTGCCGTTCATCAGAAACCGGGGTTCTGCTTCCAAAGCAGATAGGAGTCCTTCCTTCACGCAGGCAACTCTTTGTTTCAGAGACCCCGTGTTAGAATGCTGTGTGACGACGCTTCCACAAAATCCTGGAAGCTAGGGGTTGGATGTTGCTCTCGTCCGGGGGCTCCTGCCAGGGATGGCCCCCGGGGGGACATTTGGCAATGGCCGGAGACAAACGTTTTTGTGTTTTGTCGTGACTTGGCTCGGGCGTGGGGTGCTCCTGGCATCTGGCGACACAGGCCGGGGATGCTGCTGACCAGCCTACACCGCCCAGGACAGCCTCGCCGCACAGAATTCTCTGGTCCCAAATGTCAAGAGTGGTGAGGTTGGTTGGGAAAGCCTGGTGGAGTCCTTTGAGATTCTGGACACGTGAATCGTGACAACCAAAGGTCCGTGACGTTTGCCTGCAGGGTGAAGGTGCGTTCCGTTTGGTCTGTTTCTTACGTGTGGAAGCATTTCTGACCATCGTTGGCCCGTACTGAACACTCGGGAGTTTTCACGTGGAAACCTGGGCTTCCTGCTGCTTCTCCAATGTTGCAAGACCTAGCGAAGCCTGGCATCGCGCCCTCGCGCAAGGACACGTCGTCGTAGCTGTAGCTGCAGCCGCGTAGGTGCTGTCCCGTCCGGGTGGGGCATCGACCGTCCAGTGTGCCCGGGTCCCTACCTGGCTTGTCCTGCTGTGGTACGTTCCTTGCGGACCCCTCCCTGCTCACGGATCTCTCAAGGACCTTCTCCAGGAGCAGCGGAGTCTCTGCCTCGCGAGGTAGCCCGTTGCGTTAGGGGCAACGCGAGTCAAAGGCATCTCTGCCCGTGAGTCCCAGGGGAGTCCTCCGGTGCCAGGACGCCTGCGTCTCTCTTCCGCGAGACGGCCCTTTCTGTATCCGGCGTCGCAAACCGCACACCGTGTCCTCGCTCTCTCAGCGGTAACATTCTCCACCCCTCACCTATTCTACACCCTGACTTCCTCCGCCTTTTCCAGGGGAGGTGGCTGTGCTTGGTTCGCTTCGGTCTGGGTGGATCCCGTCCAGCCTCTGCATAGAGCAGAGGAGGAAAGGAATGTGTTCTCCCCGCGACTTCTGAATCCGAGCTTCCGTGGCCTGGTCATCCACTTTACCTCCTGTGAAATCAAGCAGGGTTGTTTATAGGTGCGTGAAGAAAGCCCACGGTTCACTGAACCAGAATGAACCCTAAACAGATGTGGTCACGTGTGGCCTTATGGCGTTGGTTTTACACGTGAAGGCAGCATGGTATTCTAAGAGGAAATGATGTCTGTGGTCGTGGTTCCCAGTGTGTCCACGGCAGCCCCCTGCCCCTGAGATTGGACACGGGTGTATGGGATAGGGTCCCAGAGTCAGTACGCACACCACGCAGTCTTGTCGGACTGGCGATGTCTGGCCTTTATCATTCTGTTTCTGTGTCTCAAATGTAGGCAGATGCCCTCGTAATCAATCCAAGTATAGATCCACGTACAAATATCATTACGCTCCTACCTGCCGTGTGTGTCTATTTGCTTCAACGTGGATGTGAAAAGTACAGCAGGCCCACGGTCCTTTTTCCAAAACCCTAGGGGCCAGATGCGTTTTGGAATTCAGACGTTTTCAGGTTTTATTTCATTTTTTGTTAATTTCTTTTTTTTTTCTTTTTCTTTTTTTTTACGTTTATTGGTTTTTGAGACAGAGAGAGACTGAGCATGAACGGGGGAGGGTCAGAGAGAGGGAGACACACAACCCGAAACAGGCTCCAGGCTCTGAGCCGTCAGCACAGGGCCCGTCGCCGGGCTCGAACTCAAGGACCGCGAGCGAGATCGTGACCCGAGCCGAAGTGGGACGCTCAGCCGACCGAGCCAGCCAGGTGCCCCATAAGTAGCCACTGTTTTCAGTTATATTTCTATCCGTAGAAACCCTGCTACCCTTAAAACACCTGGGATCCCAACAAATTTAAAGACGGTAAATATTTTGCTCTTTCTTCTAGATTTGGCTGATAGGTTCTGTTCAGCGCCGGTTTCAATGTCCTCTCAGCCACCTTTCCCTTGACCTTGAAGGGGACATGTTTTACCTTGTTATGCACAGGGCACCCAAACCCTTCTGCTATCACATGTCATCTTTGCAGGCAGGCAGGATCTTCACTTACCGGGAGCACAGGTATGACCTCGCATGTCTGACATCCTACCGTGAGGACATTTGTCGGACACGTTTGTTGAGGACATACGAGTCTCAAATCTTTGCGTATGTTGGGGGTTCTGGAGGCAACATATTCCTTGTTGATAAATTTTACGTCAGCTCATTTATGCTGTGACTTGTAAATCAGACCACACGGAGTGGGCCTCCACCCAAACAAAGCGGTTGGGGAATACTCTCCTCCCATGTAGACAAATATATGTATATGTCTTCCTTTGGCCACAGCCTCCAAACCCACCAGTGTCTATCTACCCTGGTCAGAAGTAACCAGTGTTTTGGGGTGCCTTGGTGGCTCGGTCAAGTGTAAGCGTCTGACTTTGGCTCAGGTTGTGGTCTCGTGCCTTGCGATCTTGTGGCTCGTGACCTCTCAGCTCTTGAGTTCAAGCCCCCCCTCTGTCAGCGCAGAACCTGCTTCAGGTCCTCTTTCTCCCTCTCTCTCATTCACTCTCTCTCTCTCTCTGCCCCTCCCCCATTTTCACTCTCAAACAAGAAAAATAAACATCAAAAAATTGTTGCAAACAAGAGAAGTAGCCAGTTTTTTTTTAATTAAAAAATAATTTTTTTTTAACGTGTATTCATTTTTGCGAGACAGAGACAGAGCATGGGCGGGGAAGGGGCAGAGAGAGAGAGGGAGACACAGGATCTGAAGCAGGCTCCAGGCTTCCAGCTGTCTGCACGGAACCGGACGCGGGGCTCAAACTCACAAACTGCCAGATCATGACCTGAGCCGAAGTTGGACGCTCAACCGACGGAGCCACCCAGGCGCCCCTAAATGTTTTTTTATGTTTATTCATTTTTGAAAGACAGAGAGCACAAGCAGGGGTGGGGCGGAGAGAGAGGGGGACACAGAATCCGAAGCAGGCTCCAAGCTCCGAGCCGGCAGCACAGAGCCCAGCGCGCAGCTACAAGTCAGGAACCGGGAGATCACGAACCGCCGCCCCCTCCCACCGGTGCGCGGCCTAGCCGGGGCCGGGAGTCGGGATCCGCGGTGGCGCCGGGACGCGGGGCTCCGCGAGCTCGGCGGAGCGGGCGGGGAGGGGGGCGGAGGGGTCTCGGGCGGCGGGGAGCCAGGCCGCGCGCCGCGCCCGAGCCAGGCGCTCCTCTACCAGCCCGGCCCCGCGCGGCCCCCCCCCCCCCTCCCCCCCCGGCGGGCTGAGCCGCTGGAAGTGACGCGCGGTGAGGGCGGGGCTCCGGCCCGGGAGCAGCCGCCGCCGCAGACACCGCCGCCTCAGACGCCGCTCAGCCGCCGAAACAGCAGCCGCCGCACCCGCCGCTCAGCCGCCGCAGCCGCCGCAGTACCACCGGCAGCCGGCGCGGCCGCCGCCGCCGCTCAGTCGCCGCAGCCGCCGCAGTAGCAGCCGCAGCAGGCGCGGCCGCCGCCGCCGCCGCCGCTCAGCCGCCGCAGCCGCCGCAGTAGCAGCCGCAGCCGCCGCAGCCGCCGCAGTAGCAGCCGCAGCAGGCGCGTCCGCCGCCGCCGCCACCGCTCAGCCGCCGCAGCCGCCGCAGTAGCAGCCGCAGCCGGCGCAGCCGCCGCAGCCGCCGCAGCCGCCGCAGTAGCAGCCGCAGCCGGCGTGGCCGCCGCCGCCGCTGCCGCTCAGCCGCCGCAGCCGCCACAGTAGCAGCCGCAGCCGCTCAGCCGCCGCAGCCGCCGCAGTAGCAGCCGCAGCTGGCGCAGCTGGCGCAGCCGCCGCAGCCGCCGCAGTAGCAGCCGCAACAGGCGCGGCCGCCGCCGCTCAGCCGCCGCAGCCGCCGCAGTAGCAGCCGCCGCCGGCGCAGCCGCCGCCGCCGCCGCAGTAGCAGCCGCAGCCGGCGTGGCCGCCGCCGCCGCCGCAGTAGCAGCCGCAGCCGGCGTGGCCGCCGCCGCCGCTGCCGCTCAGCCGCCGCAGTAGCAGCCGCCGCAGTAGCAGCCGCAGCCGCTCAGCCGCCGCAGCCGCCGCAGTAGCAGCCGCAGCCGGCACAGCCGCCGCCGCAGCAGCAGCCGCAGGCGTAGCTGCAAGCCGCGGCCGCCGCCGCTGCCGCCGCTGCCGCCTCGGCCCGGAAGCGAAGTAGCCGCGCAAGGCCCGAGCCCCGCGGGCCGCCGCTGCCGCTGCCCTTGAACCGCGTGAAGCAGCTCGCCAAGCAGACCGTGGGCAGGTGAGTGAGCCGTGCCGGGCCGGCCGGGAGCGCGCGGGCCGGGGAACGGGGGTCGGGGTCGTGGCTGGGGCCGAGGCGGGCCCGCTGCCCCGCGGGGCCCCGCGCTCAGGCCCGGCCGCCCGCCGGGTCCGCTGCGGGCCAGGGACGAGGGCTGCGCCACGCAGCGGCCTGTCGCCCAGCTCAGGGCCGCCGCCCGAGCCCCCGGGAACGGTGGGGCGGGCCGGCCTCCCGGGACGCCCCACGCGCGGGTCCCCGCCGCCCATTGTCCCGGCCCCGCTGAGCATCGTCCTCTGGGGTCTGGACCCAAGCTGTCCCCGGGCCTCCCCCCCGTCTCCCGGGGCTTTGCCTTGGGCGAAAACTCGGCTAACCGGTGTGCCCGAGGCCGGGCGGGCGCGGTGCTCTGCGGGGCGGCATTCTCAGCCTTTCTGGGTCGCCCGGCCGCTGCCCACCGACCGTCCACCTCCAAGTGCCTGAGGGCAGTCAATAAGTAAGGGGCGATCAGAGCCCATCGGAGCCGCTTAGTGAGACTCAGGACTCCCTTGGAGGCACTTTGGAGGGTGTGCCGTCTCCCAACCGTGGCCCCTGTGGTTGCTCAAGTTCTTGACCTGTAGACATTTGGAACCGGGAGGAAAGAATTGTGGAAAGGCCTTGGGCAAATGGAAAAACAAAAAGAGGAGGGGCTCTCAAAACAGCTTTTCTCACTTTGGATTGGGGAGCAAATCCTTCTCCAGGTTTCTCTGGTATCGCTTTAATGCTTGACAGGAAACGATCGATTATGAAATGACAGAAGAGACCGGACTTTGTAGTGGTTTTGAGAGCCTCTGGAGGTTGATCATCGTGTGCTGTGTTCTCTGGGGTAAATCTTTCAAGGTCTTTCAGGGCAGTGAGCTGTCCTGTCCCCGCTGACTGTTTATTCTGAGAAGGGGTATGAAAGTGTGACTTTTACATCGCTTTTTCTTCGTCTTTGTTTTCAACAGTTGAGTAAAAGGGGGCGTTTGGTTTGGCCACAGCACGTGGGGACGCTTCTTTTCTGTGTGTGTCTGAAAATACTTTTACTTCCCCTGGAGCTTTCTGTATTTGCCTTTTACACTTTCGTTCCCCCCCCCCCCGCCAAGGTTTTGCTTAGTTTTGTTCAATTTCGTTGCTACCCCCACCCTATTATCTCCGTGTGCACTTATCCTGTTTCCAGAGTGGATCCCTGTCCCTAGAGCCTAGCAGTGCCTACGTTTCTGTCATTTGTAGGAAAATGATAGAAATAATGAGTGCCAAGAGGAAGGCAGACGGAATAGTCGTGTGGCCCAAAGCTTCAACCAGGCATCTGTGAATGAGTTACAAGATAACTCCTTAGGAGTTTTCTCCGCCCCCCCCACCCCCACCCCCTTAGCATTCTCAGTAACATGCATTGTGAAATCAGTATTTAGTGACGCTGAAGAGACATGTGTCACATTGTCGTTCTGGTCAGTTTGTACATCTCATGAGGAAAGGGGTGTTTGCTCTGTTTGCACAAAGTTCTGAGACTTTTCAAGCTATCAAGCCACTCAGGGTCTCTTTGGCTCCGGCTTCCTCTGTGGCAGCTTCTCTCTTCACGCTGCCGAATTACAGCCATGTGTGCCTCCTTTCGGTTGCCAGAGGCCGCCGAACCTTCTTCCCTGTTAGCCTCTACCTGGAAGTCTCCAAAGCTCCATTCACCTCACCTGCCCTAGACCTGCCTCCTACTCATTCTTTCGGTGTCCAGGCAAAGGTCACTGCCTCTAAAAGACCTTCTGTGATGCTCCAACGTGGATTGGGAGTCCCTGTCCTGGCCACTTACGTACGTCCGCATAGCACCTGTTTTTCTATAATGCAAGGCCTGTTTACTTGTTGGTATTCTCCATTAGACTGAACGCCTTGAGAGTCCTTGCCGTCTTTCTGTTTCATTGGCCAGCTCTGCTGTGGCTCCTGTCATAAGGTCGATTCTCCAGAAACATTTGTCAGTCTGGCACACATCTAGATCGTACCAGATCGCTCCGGTGGTGTGAGCCCAAGAATGGGAAAATGAAAGCTGGATAGAGTAAATGGTGATTCGTGCTAGCAGTGTAATTCTGGCCCTGACCTTTGACTCTGTTTGAAAATCTTTCTTGCTAGATGCCAGTGGAAGCAGCAGCTGTTACAGAGCTATTAGGGGTGTGGCCATTTCTGCTCCCAAAGCCAAAACTGTTTCCTGGGGAAGCTTTGGCTTTACTGCTGCTGACTCCCTCGATAAGTTTGTATTTTTTCCACGTCAAGAATGACGAAGGACTAGGGAGGAAAAAGGGAGGTGAGAGAGAGCCTAGGATTGTAATTGTGTGTTATTGGCGTAGGCATCGGGATTGGGATTTGGGGGGTATTGGGGTCCAGAGGAAAGCTAGAAAGCAGAGAAGTTACCTTCCCCCCCCCGCCCCCCCGCCGCAGCCAAGAGTGATATTCTGTGTGTGAGTGGCTCGCCCATTGTGTCTGTTACGGATGCACAGAGTTCTGAATGGTGTCTTGCGAGGAAATATTCTCTTCCGAACAATGAGGACCTCGTGAGTCACCCCACCGTGAGGTTCTGTGGGATGGACATGTGGGAGAATTCGTAATGGGTAGAAGAAGTGAGTTCTCATGATGCAGTTTGTGGACAATGGGTGCATGAGTCTGTTTCGGAAGATGGTTTGTGTATCACAGGCGCGAGGACGATGCAGTGGTCTCTTGAGTGGGGTATCCCAAAGAAGAGAATTACGATGGTTGATTCATGCGTTCAAGAGACCCTTATCGAGCCCAAATTATGTGCCGTTGAGGAAAGTAGAAAAGAATCCAAGTGAATACAAACGCAGCTTCTGCCCTGAAGGGGCTCCACAGACTTGTGGAAGAGGTAGGCAAGCAAAAATGATTATACACCGTGAGGTAAGTCCTCCTTACAGAGGGATGGCGAACACACTAAGGGAAACTCTACTCTTACTGGAAGGAGAGAGGTAACACAACACAACAAAACAAAAAAAAGAAACGGGAGAAAATTTGACCAGAGCCTTTCCCCTCCATCTTTCAACACTCTTTCAAACTTCTGCTGTATTGAGTAGGTCCCCTTTTTTTTTTTTTTTTTAATATTTATTTTTGAGAGAAAGGGTAGACAGAACATGAGCGGGGGAGAGGCAGAGAGAGAGGGAAACACAGAATCCGAAGCAGGCTCCAGGCTCCGATATGTCAGCACAGAGCCTGACGCGGGCCTCAAACCCACGAACCGAGAGATCCTGACCTGAGCCGAAGTCAGACACCTAACCCAGTGAGCCACCCAGGTGCCCCGTAGGTCTCTTTTGATTGTCAGTAAACCCACCTCGAGGGGCGCCTGGGTGGCTCAGTTGGCTGAATATCCTGCTCTTGATTTCAGCTCAGGTCATGATCTCACAGTTCCTGGGATGAAGCCCCGCCCACGTCAAGCTCTGTGCCAGTGGTGCGGAGCCTGCTTGGGATTTTCTGTCTCTGCCCCTTCCCCGCTCTCTGTCTCGATGACGAAAAAAGACAAAAACACACAAAACCAAACCGACTGGAATTGTTATCAGCCAAGCTGCGAATTTGATTGGCTCCTATGTGAGGAAAAGAGTCCAAAAGCAATATAGTTGCAGCCAGGGCTGGATGCAGGGGTTCCACTCTTTAGGTAAGCTGTGTCACAAGGAGGAATCGCCCCCCACCCCACCCCTCCACCCCCCGGCTTCCAACGTCTTCAGTTCAAGTCCCAGAGGGACAAAGAATACCTTTCACTGTGGCCAGAGCCCCAGGATTGACTGTGAAGGTATCTGATGGGGTCAGTGGCCTTTGCCTGGACATGGAAATGGAGTCAGCCCCACCCAAGACACAGGGGCCTAGAATGGGAGAGTGCCGAGCCCCCTCCCCCGCAAGATAACTGGGGTGTTCTTTCCAGCAGGAGGCAGGAAGTGTGGTCTTTTCTAGTCCTGCTAAAAGGAAAGAAAGAGCTTTTTGGAAATCCGTGACACAGAGAACCCAGTAGCTGCGGATGGCCGTTGGCGTGGAGGGTGTGGAGGAAGGGGTGCACCGAGGTGAGGAACCTGAGCGTTTGGTCGTGAGGTGGATGAGTCCGGGAGGACAGGAATCTGGGGGCCTCATAGCAGACTTGACTACGTGGGTGTGGCTCTGGGAGGGAGTGTCTCTTTGGGTGTGGGTTTCTGCCAAGATGGAAGCTCTCCCTGGAGGCCTGAATGTTCTCCTGGATAGTAGCCTTTAGGTAGGTCAGGGTTGCAAACTCCAAGCCTCAGGGGGCCAGGCTATAGACCAGCTTAGGTCATGATCTCATGGTTCTTGAGTTCGAGCCCTGCGTTGGGCTCTGCACAGACAATGCTAAGCCTGCTTGGGATTCTCTCTCTCTGCATTCCCCCCACTCACGCACTCTCACTCTCAAAATAAATTAATAAACCTAACCCCCCACCAAAAAAAAATTGCATTTACAACGGCATCAAAAAATAAAATGCTAATTACATTTAACTAAAATAGAGATTCAAAACTTGTACGCTAAAAGTATAAAACATTATTGAAAGAAATTAAACAAGATTTAAATAAACAGACTCGTGGATTGGGAGACAATGTTGTTAAGATGGCAGCACTTCTCCAGCTGATCTACAGATTCAGTGAAATCTTTATCAAAACCACAGCTGGCTTCTTTGCAAAACTGACAAGCTGATGCTAAAATTCATATGGGAATTTATGGAACCCAAAATAGCCGAAGCAGATCTTTAAAGAGAAGGACAAAGTTGGAGAACTCACCCTTCCTGACTTAAAAACTTATTAGAAAGCTACAGTAATCGAGATAGTGTGGTATTAGTGTAAGGAAAGCCATATTGATTAATGGATAGAATTGAAAATCTAGAAATGTACCATCGTATTTATAGGCAATTGATTTTCAACAAAGGCATCGAGACAACCCAATGGGAGAAAGAACAGTCTTCTCAACAGTGTGGGGACAGCTGGATATTGCATGCAAAAGAATGAAGTTGAACTTCTACCTCACACCCTATGTAAAAATTAACTCAAAATGGATCAAAGACCTAAATGTTAAGTGCTAAAACTATTAAATTCTTAGAAGAAAACATAGATGTCCATCTTTGTGGCCTTGACACCAAAAACACAGCAGAAGGAAAAAAGCAGGTAATTGACATTATCACAATTTAAAAATGTTGTGCTTTGGGGTGCCTGGCTGGCTCAGTCAGTTAAGCATTTCTTGATTTCGGTTCAGGTCATGATCCCACAGTTCGTGAGATCAAGCCCCACGTCAGGCTCTATGCTGACGGCATGGAGCCTGCTTGGGATTCTCTCCCTCTGTCTCTGCTCCTGCCCCCACTCATGCACTCTCTCTCTCTCTCTCTCTCTCTCTCTCTCTCTCTCTCTCTCTCAAAATAAGTAAACATTAAACAATGTTTGTGCTTTAAAGGACATAGTTGAAAAGTGAAAAGACAACCCATAGAACGGGAGATAATTTTTGGAAATCATATTTCTGACAAGAAACTTGTCCTAATATAGATACAGAACTCTTACAACTCAAAAACGCAAAAACAAATAACTCAATTTAAGAATGGGCAAAAGGGATGCCTGGGTGGCTCAGTCAGTTAAACGTCCAACTTTGGCTCAGGTCGTGATTTCAGTTTGTGGGCTCAAACCCCACATCTGTCTCTGTGCTAACAGCTCAAAGCCTGGACCCTCCTTTAGCTTCTGTGTCTCTCTCTATCTCTGCCCCTCCCTCCCTCTCTCTCTCTCTCCTCTCTCTCTCTCTCTCTCTCTGACTCTCTCAAAAATAAATAAAAGATTTTTTTAAAAATTTAAAAAGTGGGCAAACAACTCAGTCTAAGAAGATACACCCATGGCCAATAAACATGTGAAAAGATGTCAACATTGTTAGTCATCAGGGAAATGCAAATCCAACCCTCAACAGGATACCACTTTACGCTTACTAGAATGGCTAAAATAAAAAAGACAGATGATAACAAGCATTGGAGAGGATAGGAGAAATAGGAATGTGATACGCTGTTGGTAGAAATGTAAAAGGGTGCAGCCACTTTGGAAAACAGCCTGGAAGTTCCTCAAAAAGTTAAACATCCAGTAATTTCACTCACAAGTATGTACCCCCAAAGAATCAAAAACACGTGCTCAAACAAAAACTTGTACGTGAATATTTGTAGCAGCATTATTCATCATATAAAAAAGGGAAAAAATGCAACGTCCGGTGAATGGATGAAGAGATGTGGTATACTCACATAATGGAATAACTGGGAGTAAAAGAAATGGAGTACCGACGTGTGCTACAACATGGAGGAACTGTGAGAACACGCTGAGTGGAAGAAGCTCATCTTGAAAGACCACCTAATATATGTATCATTCCATTTATATGAAACGTCCAGAATAGGTAAATCCCTGGAAACAGAAAATAGATTAGTGGTTGCCTAGGGCTGTGGGCAGAAGTGGGATGGAGGAGGGCCAGGAGGGGTTGGGGGAGGTTGGGATGAAATAAGGAGTACTCCTAAGAGGATATAGAGTTTCTTGTTGGAGTGATGAAAATATCCTAAAATAGATTGTGGTGATAGTTGCTCAACTCTGCAAATATACTAAAAACTATGTACATTTTAAGTTGGTACATTACATGGTATGTGAGTTATAGTTGCAATAAAGCTGTTGTAAAAATAACAGTGGTGAATCGCTGATACCAGTGAAAATTAGAGTTGGCTAAGTAATTGTTAGTGTGGTTGTTGCACCTGTAATCATTGAGAAAAATACGTTTTGGGAAAAAACAGATTCTTTGTGCAACGATTATCAACATTTTGACAACCTTACTTTGTCTCCTAGCATATATTTGAACACCTTTGGTAATCTGGGACCATATAAATTCTTTTACATATTTAGAATACCTATTTAGCATTCTTTTCAGCTGTCCACAGATGAGTAGGAAAAACGCACTCTTCTTGTGACTTTCTCCTTTACTCTCACACAACTACCACACTCACAACACTTCTAACACCAGATGTGTTGTGTTCCCCTCCCGCCCCCTGGTACCAAGCAATTCTCCATGATACTAGCTGGGTATCTTACAATTCAATTCAATTCTGACCCTAACAGGAGTAGCACAGAACCCATAGGTTAAGGGCCCAGTCCCACGAGACTGCCCCCCACTTCAGATGCCATTTACAAGTGGTAGGTCCTCAGATTACCCACAATTTCTGTTGACCTGGTTGCTAGTCAGAGGTTCCCATGACCACCACCACCCCCATTTTGAATTCAGTTACTTGCTAGAACAGCTCATAGGACTAAGAGCAACACTTATTTACATTTACAGAGATCATGTGTGATAGAGCATACAGATGACTATCCAGATGAAGAGATACAAAGGGCAAGTTCTGGGAGGGTTCACCAACCCTGTTCACCAACATGGAAGTTCTCCAAACCCTGTGCTATTGGATTTTTATGGAGACTTCATCACGTTGGCATGAACAACTATTGACTCGTTTTCATCCCTCTTTCCTCTGTGGAGAACGGTCGGGGGGGCGAGGCACAGAGAGAGGTGGTAGGGCTGAAAATCCCAAGCTTCTAATCACAGTCTTTCTAGTAACCAGCCCCCATCCAGGGGCCACCCATTAGCCCATCCAGAGTTCTCATTAGAACAAAAGGCACTGCTATCACCCAGGAAGTTCTGGGGAATTTAGGAACTGTGTCAGGGACTGGGATCAAATATCAAATATTGGAACAAAAGAAGCTCTTAGTGCTCCGATCAGTTAGGAAATCACAAGGCTTTTGGAAGTTTTGTGCAGGAACTGGGGGCAGAGACCAATGAACATATTTTCTATAATTTCATAACAATACTTCTAATGGATTATTACTCACTGAAGGTGGGAATTGTCTTGTTTACATGCTGAATTCTTTTATGACTCAGAAATGTTTTCAGATGCAAGTAACAAGAAACCCAACCACAGTGGTGTATACAAACACGAGGCTACTTTTTTCTTCATATGAGAAATCTGTGAGTAGGCAGCTGCTGACATTGGTTCAGATGCTCAACAATGTCAAGGCAAATGTTTCTGGCCTTCTCTTGGCCTTTCTCAACATTAGCACTCAAGACAGGAAGAAGGAGGAAGAAGACCAGGCAGCACCAACATCAGAAAAACAGAAGCTTAAAAAAGAAAAAAGAAAAAAAAAAGAAGCTTTCCTAGGAACCTCACCAACTTCCACTTACATCTGGGTCACATGGCCTCCTCTGGCTGGAAAGTGGATGATAAAAGGAGGGTCAGGGATGAGAAGGGGAGGCAGGACATCAACTGACAACATCTGCTAGGATTCCAAAGTCTATGACAAATGTTGGTATATAGTAGGAGGTGTCTCCACAGTCCTTCATAAGTATCTGTTGAATGCATATGATGGAATGTTTATTCACAGATACTCAGTCCTCCTCCCTTGGGAGGTTGAGACATCCATGCTGTGTGGAACCTTGGCATCTAAACTTCCTTCAGCCAATGAAATGAACACAGAAGTGGCTTTAAGAGCCAGGTTCTCTTTCCTTTGCCCCTGTGATCATGGAAGCAGGTGTCAAAGTGGAGCCTGTATCCGCTCCAGTCCTCAAATGGACATGATGAGAAGAACACCCAGCTTACCCATGTTAGTGAAGGCACTGAGAATATTTAGTTGTTATTGCAGCCTAACCTAACCCATCCTGACTGATAACAATGTACGTACCCAGGCAAAGAAATCCACAACCAATCCCCAAATTCAAATTTTACAAACTATATTTCCTGATCACATTAATAGCAAGACTGTGCCTAAATGAAGATAAATGATAGCCACCTGGAAGTGAAACAAAATAAAAAATAGCTCCTCTGTCAAAGTGGAAATCAATACTGAAAAGACAGACTAGACATTTAAGATGATGAGACCACTGTATAAAAATACATACGGGGATGGGACTAAAGTCATTCTTAGTAAAAATTCATGATCTAAAGCTGATACTGCTAACATAAATCTGCTTAAACGTTGGAAGATTGAGAATAATTGGATGAAGAATTCAAAATAAGCTAGAAAATGAACAGCAAAATAAAAAGTGGAAGACATTAATAAAGATAAGAGCCTACATTAATCACAAAGCAAAAAGTCTGTGGAATTGATTAATCGAATCAAGGACCAGAACTCTGGAAGGATAAATCAAGTAGACAAGTCTCTGGGAAATAGGATTCCCCTCAAAGCAGGTAGAAAGAGATAGATACTCAATGTAAGGCATGAGAAACAGACAATATAAATTGGTACCATATTTCTGGTGGTCAGATTGACACAACTGTCAAAATGTAAAATGTGCGTACCTTGAAAATTTGATGGATAGATAAGTGTTAGGTTGAACTGACTGAGGTTCTCAAATGTTGAAGTCTCATGGAAAAATACTACTTTTTTGTAAGAAGGTTGAAACCCCAGACTTGGCGAACAGGGGATAAATGGAACTCCCCTCTCCAAAAGCCTTTGGAGAGGGATGTGTCTCAGTCATTGACCTTGGCCCCATGATTCTATGAATCAGTCCTATACAAAGGACATGGTCCTAGGTAGCCAACTTCCCCTCTTCTCCTTCTGGAAAATTTTCCTGGGTTCTTCTGGGCTCTAACAGCCCAAACCATCCCCAGGCTCCCAGAGCATCCCCAGACTCAAGGGGTGTTCACAATGATGCCTTCTCTACTCACTGAACTGTCTTTATCTGATGCCTCCAGGGAAGCTCCTTGAGTCAACTTGTCCCTTCTCATGCTGTGAAGCGGGGCCTTTTTGAACTCAGGTTCACATCCCCTCCTCCTCCTCCTCCTCCTCCTCCATCATGTTGCCCTAGGCTTAAATCAGCACTTTTGGCTGGAAGGCTGGGGCTCATTCTGAGCTCTGGATCTCCCTCTGCCTTTAGCATCGCCATCTCCCATTGGAACATTCCTTTATGCCCAGAATCCTAGAATGCAAAGTGCAGATACATCCAGGCTTCTGGCCTAGAGTAGACTCTGGCCATTGGGATTCATGGCCAGAAATGAATGCCTATTCATTCATTTATGCATGTTTACATTTATTTATGTACTCTAGTCACTCAAAAAAATATGTATTTGCACACCTAATTAGTGCTGGACATTTTTCTAGGCACTGACGACTCAGCAGTGAAAACAACAGAGGAAAATCCTTGCCCTCCTAGAGCTAATATCCCAGTAAGGTGGATCAGCAGTAACCAAATAAGTAGGTGAACTAAAGTGTATGTCAGTAGTAAAGTCTATGGAGAAAAATAAGACAGAGAGGGAGGCTAGGGAGTATGTAAGGGGTAGAGGCCCCATTGAATGATGACATTTGGATAAAGGCCTGAGGGAGTGAACCCCGCAGGTTTCCAGGACAGTTCTGTTCCAGTAGAGGGGATGGCAAGTGAAAAGCCCTAAAGAGGAAGCATATGAAGAATATCTGAGGTGGGAGGTCCGTAGTGCTGGAGCTGAATAAGCAAAGGGTGAACGCTAAGAGGCGAGGTTAGAGGGAACAGTGGGGTGGAGGCTGTGGTCAGAACCCTGGCTTTCTTCTAAGTGAGCTGGGAGCCACTGGAGGGTCCTCAGATGGAGAGGGACATGAAAGACCTCTTGCTGCTGTGCTGGAAGCAGACTGTAGTGAAGCTGGGATAGACAGACACAGGTCAGTCAAGAGGCTTCTGTAATGATCTGGTGACAGGGGAGGGTGGTGTGCACCCGGGTGATGGCACGGAGGTGACACCATAGGCAGGGAGAAGGGTGTGTGTGAAGAAAGGGAACTGGAGCGGCTCCAACACCAGCCTTTAGCACCCAGAGCCCGCACCCCCTCCAGGAATCCCCACAGGGTGTCATGGTCTCTGGTAACTCCTCTTCACTCGCCTTCTTCCTCTCTGAGGACCTGCGTGTGATCGTGTCCAAAAGCTTGTTGCCCAGAACTCTGTGATTCTCCCTCCCGAGGGCTCTGTTCCTCGCTGTTGGATGAAAAATGAATAGGACGAGAACACCAAGTGAGCATGGGCTCATCTGAATTCTGCCTCAGCCCCCTTGCTCTCTTCAGTGACAGGAAAAACAACACCATGCAGGCTGCTCAGTGAAAAAACAATATTGAATTAGGGCTGAGAGAGTTAGACAAGTAAACAATGAAATGTTCTATTATGATCGGTCTTTAGCCATTTAAGCTTCAGTTCAAGAAGGAATCATGATAAAGGTCTAATAGAAATGAAAATATAAGGAGGGTAGTTTTGGGTTACGTTTCAACCATTGCCTCAGCCTTGCAGCTCCAAAGTCGGTCTGACCGTGGCCGAGAAAGGCTCCCAGCCACAAGGGGACTTACACAGACAGGAAGGAGGTGGAAGGCAGGCATGTCTACCAACTGGCTGGGGTGGAAGCAGGAACCTTTCAGCTAAGAAGGTTTCATCCTGCACAACAGGAGCTTTTTCATTTTATTTTTAATGTCTGAGAAGCAACATGAGAATTCTGCCTGGGAGGCAGGAGCGGCAGCTTACAAGAAGCTTCTGGATGTCTTGTGAGATGCTGGATTGTAGAATAAATACGTCTAATAAAATCCCCCTGGTTACCCAGCTTTGAGGATTTGGAAATACCAGTGGACTGTTTCTTGAAGGAATTGCTTCACTGAAACTGGAAAAATACCTGCTCAGGACACCACAATCACAGCAGAGGACTTTGGAGTAAAGACACTATTCATCACTGAGGTCTGAGTCTTTGCAGCCGAGACACCGGCACATCCTTCCGGGGATAGAGAGAGGCAAGCCGAGGTCACCTCTTCCTTGGATCGTCTCGATGTCTCGTTCCTCTCAAGGAGTTCCCGTCTCTTCTCCAGAATGTCCAGAATCCCAGGGGAGTTCCAGAGTATAGGGTGCTCCAGAGCCCAGGTTGCCCATTCGAGGAGTCCTGCACTGGGCAGAAATGACCAGCCCCTAGGACTGCCATACTTCTCAGTCTTGGCCAAGGACCAACCCACAAAAAGGGTTACCTTGGTTCAAATCTAAGTACCTGGAAGGAGCTGCCGGATGGACGCTGTCAGTTATTCCTATTCTTGCCACGGCAGTTTGCTTCTTTGGAAGGGGAACTCGAGTGCTGTGTCTCTGGGTCTTCCACAAGCCCCCAGATCAAGCAGTCAATGTGAGAGAAGAGGCCAGGGAGGAAGAATTGCTTACCCTGGAGTAGGACCTTGGCCTGCCTCTAAAATGGGCCACACGGTTTAGATTTGGGACACAAGCCTTTCAGTACAAAGTGTGATTTTGCCTACAGTATTCTTTCTCTTGAGCACCCATGGTGACATTTAGCAGATGAATGAGAAGCCAGAGGCCCTGGCTTCTGGCCAAACTCAACGTGGCTACTACACTTGAGGTGAATCAAATTCATCCCCCCCCCCCATCGGCAAACTTCTGGTTATAGTTTGGCTTCCCGTGTGGCTTTCTCTACCGTAAAGACGGTGCTGGCCGTTGGGCTTGAATGAACGATTGTATTTCTCATTGTAAATGAATGCTTTGAAATTACACCTTCCATACCGGCCTTTACTTCAGTAAGTCCACCTCAGAAATGGGTCCGATGTCAGGGTCTGGACAATATTTCAGCCCAATAAACTGAGAACTGTATTGTGAACAGAAAAAGCAAATGCCACCCTAGAAGGCTTTTTGGAACTTAATAAGGCCACCTTCCTTAGACATTCCCCTAACTTGTCAAGCTCTTCTTTGGACCTCCTGTATTACAAATGTTTGAGAAGGTTCTTTGGGTGGATGACAGTCAACAAATCCTGTAAAGTGTAAAAGGCCCCATCATTCATCAACATCTGTGTTACCATGAGGTCAGCGCAGTGAGTCCAGGGTACAGGTGGGTACACTGGGGGTAGAGAACAAGAAAACCCTGGAAGGAGCACAGGTTAGCATGAAAATTATTTCTGTGCTGAGGTCCAAGACAGTTGTCATGTGTGGAAAGCCCCATCAGAAACATTGTGACCATGAATTTTTTGCACACGTGCAATAACCAGAAGAGCTGTTGATGATGAAGATTAACCAAAAGAGCATCCTCAAGTGCAGCAAAAGCTATGATTCACCAGATATTTGGGACAACAGACCAAGTTGCAGATAGATTTGTTTTATCTTGGAAAAGGGGAGATGTAAAGAATTTGATAGCATTTCTAAAATTTATTTTTTTTTCATTTCAACATTTTATTTGTTTGTTTGTTTGTTTGTTTATTTATTTATTTGAGAGACAGATCGTGAGTAGAGGATAGGCAGAGAGAGAGGGAGACACAGAATCCAAAGCAGGCTTCAGGCTCTGGGCTGTCAGCACAGAGCCTGATGTGGGGCTCAAACCCATCAACATTGAGATCATGACCTGAGCCGAAGTCAGACGCTCAGCTGACAGCCACCCATGTGTCCTGATAGCATTTTGTTTTAATGAGGAGCGTTCCTTTGAAAATCCTATTTCTAGCTTCTCTTCGAATCTAGGGCTTGAGCAGCATCTGTCTTCTTTAAATGGGGCCTAGGGCTTCATTCACAGGGGGCCACCCGGCCAGCTGCCCTTGTTGATATCCCCAGTCTGGCTGGTTCCTTCTGCATTTATAACTCTCTGTTTTACGGAGAACAGAGCAGCAGGACTTCCCAGAGGACAGAAGTGGGTGTCTTCCTGTGTCTTCCCCGGGTCCTCACAGCCTAGGATAGATCACAGGTACTGACTTGTGGATGGCCAACCGGGAGCCTCAGGTCAGCGGGGTCCTTACACCCTTAGGGGGAGCAGAGCAGTGCTGGCAGTGCCATGACCCAAGCCAGGGGCCACACAAGGCCACACAGGAGGTGGCACCTTCCTGAGGAGTGGAGTGACCCCACCAGCTTTGCAGAATGTTCCATCATCTTGCTAGGCATGAAGAGGCTGGCCGCTGGTATGTGTGGCTCTGAGGCGGGGGAATGGATGAAGGTGCATGTGGGGTCGGCGTGTGGAGGCCCTTTCCCTCGGTGGTGTCGGGCGAGTGGTGTGCGTGCCGAGGGAGAGGGGCTTTGTATCTGCTGGCATCAGAGCAAGTACCTACATGGCGTCTGTGTGGCTGTGACAGATGAGGAGCCTGTGTCTTGAACAGAGGGCATGAAATGTGTGGACAGCATCTGAATAAATGTGCCTCATTGTTCTCATCACACAGCTCTTTGATCAGCATGTTATTTGTTTAATGGATAGCAGTCCTCCCTCCTCCAGGATAATTCATTCGGGTTCAACATTGAGAACAGAACTCCACCATCCGTCCTCACCTCACAGGGTGTTTGAGACTGATCTCCTGGTCCCGGTTTGCCTGTCTGGTTAGTTGGTTAGCTAGCTAGCTGAGCGGTCATACTTTTAAGTATCCTGAGTGGGTTTCCTGTCTTTTCTGAGCCCCATCTTTGGCTTGTTGTGCGAAGTCACCAAATCCCTGTTCTCTGTGTCAGCTCATTGCTGCAGAATTCTTTCTTCCCTTCTTTCTTCTTTTCGATTTTAATGAGTCTAAGTTATTTCAGAATATATTAGATTATTCTCTCCCTTGTGTTGGATACTGGAGGGGATGCAAGTAAACCGAACATTTATCAGTCCTCTCTTCTCTTAATTGAACGGGGGCTGACTGCTGCGAGGCTTGGTGTTCTGCCCAAAGATGTCCCTGGACATCCACAGCTGGGCTTCTGTCAGCTCTGTAAGCAACAAGGACAGGCCAGGGCGAAGGTGCTTCAGCATTTAGAGCTGGAGCCTCGGCGCGGGAACAAAGCCTGTTTGAGGCACCCCGTTTGAAGCCCTACTGAATCCATGACGGCCGAGTCCTACCTTCACTGGCAACCATCGGCCTCGTCCAGCGATTCACAGGGAGCTCATGCCAGCATTTAGGCAGCTTCCTATTTTGCAAATGATTCGTGATTCACAATGGACAGAAGATTGCTCTTCAGATGACCTGTCAGGGTGAGCCTGATTCGGGGATGGGATCCATAGGAACCTGTCCTCCATGTTCTGAGGGGTAGTAGAGATCTGAGGGGCCACAGTGGTGCAGGGGTGGTCCAGCTCAGGCTTGCTGCCAGCTTATATAATGCCTTTGAGTGGATTTGCAAGATGTGCCCCCTCTGGGTACATGGACACAACCCCATGGCCACACAGCTTGGCAATGGGAGGGCTCCTTCTCGGAGGAAAATGTGTCCCTTTCCCCTGGCACGTTCAGCCCTGAACCAGGGAATGTGCTTTGGTAAGGAAAGCGTAGACTGTATTTAAGGCCCCACTTGACCCCTG
Source organism: Neofelis nebulosa (assembly GCF_028018385.1). Classification (NCBI taxonomy): domain Eukaryota; kingdom Metazoa; phylum Chordata; class Mammalia; order Carnivora; family Felidae; genus Neofelis; species Neofelis nebulosa. Next base: position 19,798,486 of record NC_080799.1, on the reverse strand, counting down.
GTGCTTTGGGGGTGCTTTAGTGCGGAGCCCTGAAGCAGATGCCCCTCCTTCTCTGGTGGCGACTGGGCGAGCCTTTCCAGTGCTGGTTCTTTCCACCTCGAGAGTGTTAAAGACAAGACAGCATACCCAGAATGGAGTCGCTTATGCTAAGTCCCACTGCGCCAAACTAAGGCTTACCGTGATTACAGTTTTGGCTCTCCCAGGAAGGGAACCTTAAACCCTTGAATAGCCTGATCATCATGAGTCAGGTAATCTGCGTGATAAGCCCCTTCCATCCCCTAAAGGAAAGTAACCTTGCAATAAGCAACCCACCTTTTTTTTGACTTCCTTCTTCCCGCTCCCTCCTGCCTAGAGACCTGAGCTCTTTTTCGGACGGACGCTCAACCGACTGAGCCACCCAGGTGCCCCATAAGGAGCCACTGTTTTCAGTTTGGTGAATACCTCTGCAGTCATTAAAAGACAGTCTTTTCGAACATTAAAACTATTTTTATTGAACTTAAACCAAAACTATAAATATATTGCATTTCGCAGAAGGCCATTTTGTGATAAGGTACACACACATAGTGACTTGGTTTCTTTCAAGTAGTGTCTCCTCTCTGGCTTAAGAATCCTGTATTGCTTTGAAAGGTCTTTTGCCAGGTCAGTCCTCTTCCCAGGTGACAGTATTAATGGTGTGGTACGTGGGTAAAGCGTCAGTCACAGCATTTAGAAGATGATGCCCACACCCATCCGTTTCCGGTCCAGGTGGACCGATTCTAGTGAATATCGAATTCTAGTGAATCGAATTCTAGTGAATTCGATTCTAGTGAATCTTTTCATCTTACAGCTACATGAGATATGCTTCTTTGGCAACAATTCTATCTGGCATTTTGTGATACTCTCTGTTCAGATTGCTGTTTTCCCTAGTTCTCCTGGAAGGCAGCTAATACTTGTTCTCTTTCCAAAGCATACCTTGCAACTGCTGCTGAAGGTTTGCCACATTCTGGTTGTAGGAAGCCACAGATGTCCTGCTGGGGCGGTCCTCTGTCTCCAAATCTTTTTGCCGGATAATCTGAGTGAGTTTACCGGTCTCATCTTTGGATGGGTGATCGATCGATCTGTTCAGTTAATCAGATGTTCTTTTCAGTGAGGAGTTTATTCTCCAATTCTTTTTTTTTTATGGTTATTTTTTTAAATTTTTAATCTCCAATTCTTGTCCTTTTGTTCCTTTTACTTAATCTTTCAGTTTCAGCTTTAGATGAATCATGCTTTTCACTTCCGTGTTTCTACAGGAAGATGCTGAATCGTTGTTACTTGAAAAACGTCAGAATGTGTTGTAGGAATGTGCTGGGTTTTTGAAGGATCAGGGTTTTCATTTCCTCTATCGTGTCCTGCAAAATCTTAATCTCCTCATCTTTCGCTGAAAGGAGCTGGGCGTGTTTAACGTTCATTTGCTCATGCTGGCGCGTGAGATCATCTGTCTTCCGTTTCTGGTCTTGTAAAGCACGAAGCCATTGCAGCTTACCCTGGCGTTGATCCTCAATGATCTTTTGTTGTTGTTTGATTTCGTCTTCCAGACGAACTCTTTCTGCATTCAGCTCATACACCTCGCATTCCAGTTCCATGATACGGTCTTGCGTTTGCGGGTCGGCCACAGGTACAGTTTGGCCGTCTTCTCGCAGACACTCCAGTTCGTCTTGCAGAAATGCATTCTCTTCTCTCGTGGATGCAAGACGAACGTCTTGCTCCTCCACGGTTTGCTGTAAAATTTCGTTTTCTCTTAAGACTTGGACGTACTTCTCTAATAGCTCCTGGAGCTCTGGCCTTCTTTCAAGTTTTTCGATACAGATTTCTTTGTCTTGAATAAGTCGTGTCAATCGCTTATGCTCCTCCAGAGCAGAGGAGAGCATTTCCTTAGTTTCTCTATGGTCGGCATCCATCTGCTCAACACTCTTTTTGAGTTGTAGTATTTCATCGTCTTTCTCTTGACTGCGTTGAATTAAACACTCCTGCTCTAACTGGGAGGACGACTTAGACAAGTTATACGTGTCGGTCAGTTCTTGAATAGCTTGCTCATACCTGGCTGTTTTCTCCAACAGCTTCTTTTCAGCCCGGCACAATTTTACTATTAACTGTCCTTTTTCTATTTTCAAGGCCCGCGTAATAGACTTTTTTTCCAGAGAATTCTTACGGTTACAGACAGTAGTTTCTTCCAGCCGACGTCTTACGTCTTCAAGCTCCAAAACCAGCTTTCCATTTTCCACCGTGAGGTTGCAAGCAGCTTTCTTTAAATTGCCATTCAGCTCTTCCATTTCTGAAAGGCTTTGCTGCAACTTTCTAACCGTCGTCTCCCTCCCCTTAAGTGAGTCATCTCCAACAGTATTGTCAGAGTCTTGATTAAGAGACGGTGCTGGCTCCTTCTCAGCGCTAGCAGATTCCTCCTCCTCTTGTTTCATGTGTTCCTTGAGTTCAGCGTTCTCCTTCGGGATGTTTAAATTACGTATTTGCGACGGATCTGACCGACGCAAATCATTAACGGCCGATTGACTCTGAGGTGATTCTTCGTTTTGCGCATCTAACTCTTTAGCTGTGTCCGTTTGCTCCTCTTCAAATGGACAAGCTCTCTTTTCGTCACTGAGATCGTGTTCCACTTTGCCGTTGATGCCGTTGCCTTCATTTTGTTGTTCTGATCGCTGGCCTCTCCTCAAAACCCTGGGCCGTGTAGTTTGTTTCTGTCCATCGAACTCCCCCAGCTCTGCTGTTGGGAGTTCCTTCTCGGTCCTACCCTGAGTGGATTTTTGTCCGTCGGCCTCCAAGTCACATCTGAAATGCTCTACTTCTGAATCCAAATTCACACCTCCTGGAGCCGTACCTTCAATCACTTCCTGCTCATGGCTCACTTTCCAAAGTGCCAGTTGAAGCGCTTCCCGTCCTTGACCTGATGAGTTTTCTTGTTCTAAAACGTAGACTCGCCCTTCAAGTTTCAGATCGTCTCCAATGAGATTGTCACCCTGGGTTAAGCTACACCGTGGCGTCATCTCCTTTTCCGCATCGGACAGCACTTGCCGCGGTCCAGACGCTTCTTCCACTGCTGTACTCTCGGAAAGAACTCTTTCCTTTTCCGTCACTGTATCACTTGGCCTCAACGCGGAAGGCTGCGATTCACGTTCTTCAGTCCTCTCTTTCTTTTCCTCATTGACCCGGTCCCATTCTCTCCTTAAAGCGTCTCTCTCACTTTCTACCGAAGATAATTGGTTATTGATGTATCTTACGGTGTCCTCAAGTTCTTCAATTTTCCTGGTAGACTCCACTTTTTCAGTCTGTAGCACTTGAATGGTGTTTTGCATATCCTCAATGACAGACTCCTCAGCTGCTCTGAGTCCAGAGTCGTCCTTCTCTAACAGATTTTCCAGTTCTTTGATTCTTTTTTCATAGCCTTTTGCCTTTTGATGGTACCTGCGACGTATTTCTGCCAGTGTCTGTTGATAGACGTTCTGCAGTACTGCCTTTTCAAGTTGATGGTCATCCATTGCCTCATTTCGATTCTGTTCAAGTTCCCTGATGGTAACCTGCAGTTTGTAGATTTCATTTTGCTCGTGGCTATTCGCTCCCGGTGCTGAAGTCTGGGAAAAATGCTTCCAGTGGCTAACTTCAGCCTCCAGTCTTAAAACTTCATTTGACAGTCTGCTTATTTCTTGTTGTGACCAAATGAGGTCAGCAAAGTCCAGGTCATCCCCCGGGGAAGCTGAAGCAAAGTAGTTGATACCGTAACCCAAGGAAGGGGACGCTGTGGTTGATCGAAGGGCTGATTGGAGCTTCAGCAACTGGTTCTTGAGCCCTATCTGTCTCACTTTAAGAAGTTTCATTTCTACCTCTTTCTGTTGTAGCTCGTATCGGTAGCTAAGAGTCTGCCGCTTTATTTGAAGCTCCGAGGCTTCATACTTCTCTTCCAGGTGACTACAAAGACGTTTAAGTCTCTGATTCTCCCATCTTAAGGTTTCCCGACTCCCTTCACTCTCTTTTCGGTCAGAGTCAGGCCCTTCTCCCACCTTTTCGGTTCCCTCCATCCGCACATCTTTGATGACCTCAGAGATGCGGTCAGTGAAGGAAGCCACACCGCCACCCACTTGCTCTAGGGAATGGCCCAGGCCACCAAACGAAAAGGACATCGCCGCGGGTCACAGAACTGACCTGGTCCGCTCGGCAAAAAGCGTCCAGCGCAGTCAGACAGTCCCGCTAAGTGTCTCCAAAGGGAGGGCTGCGGGAGGCTACTGATCAAATCACAATCAGGCGTTTCTAGGCAACGCCACACCTCACGCGGGGCTGCTAGGGTCCGCGCGACCCCTGCCCATGACCTCCCACCCCTTACCCTCCCCCCACTGCCCCGCGGCCATCCCTGGCGGTCCCCAGGTGCCTGTGAGCACCTGCGGCGGAAAATGCGACCGGCCCTGGACTTTCCGGGAAGTCCAATCAAAGCGCACAGGGCTCTGCAGCTTGTGGTTTCCAGGTAACAATTTCTTGTAATTGACATGAAATGTACACAGTGACAGCACCCATCCACCCGGGAGCGTAGAAACAGGTCTACACCCGCGCATGGCCACAGTCCTAACGGGGGCATCCGGAAGCTCCCGGGTACCCCAAACCCTCCCGTCTTCCTCTCCCACCATCGCCCCCCCCCACTACCTCCCCGCCCCGTGCCCGGGTGTGGCTGTTCCCGGCCTCCAGGACCGCGGGGTCACGCCACTGGCGCCTGCTGCCCCCTCCCACCAAGGCGGCGCCTGAACGCGGGGCTCCGCTCGCTGGGCGGGGCAGCCCAGGTTGGGGGGGCGGCGGGGGACAGGCCGCGCGCCGCGCCCGAGCCTGGCGATCATCTGCCATCCCGGCCCCGCGCGGCCCCAGGCGGGAGGCGCCCCTGGAAGTGACGCGGCGAGGGCGGGGCTCCGGCCCGGGAGCAGCAGCCGCGCAGCCACCGCTCAGCCGCCGCAGTAGCAGCCGCAGGAAACGCCGCCGCCGCGCCGCAGTAACCGCAGCAGCAGCCAGGCGGCGAGGGCGGAGCTCCGGCCGGGGAGCAGCCGCCACCGCGGCCGCCGCCGCGGCCGCCGCTCAGCCGCCGCAGTAGCAGTCGCAGGAAGCGCCGCCGCCGCCGCCTCAGTAGCCGCAGCAGCAGCCAGGCGGCGAGGGCGGAGCCCCGGCCCGGGAGCAGCCGCCGCCGCGGCTCAGCCGCCGCAGTAGCAGCCGCAGGAAGCGCCGCCGCCGCCGCCTCAGTAGCCGCAGCAGCAGCCAGTCGGCGAGGGCGGAGCTCCGGCCCGGGAGCAGCCGCCGCCGCCGCCGCGGCCGCCGCTCAGCCGCCGCAGTAGCAGCCGCAGGAAGCGCCGCCGCCACGCCGCAGTAACCGCAGCAGCAGCCAGGCGGCGAGGGCGGAGCTCCGGCCGGGTTGCAGCCGCCGCCGCGGCCGCCGCTCAGCCGCCGCAGTAGCAGCCGCAGGAAGCGCCGCCGCCGCCGCCTCAGTAGCCGCAGCAGCAGCCAGGCGGCGAGGGCGGAGCTCCGGCCCGGGAGCAGCCGCCGCCGCCGCCGCGGCCGCCGCTCAGCCGCCGCAGTAGCAGCCGCAGGAAGCGTCGCCGCCGCCGCCTCAGTAGCCGCAGCAGCAGCCAGGCGGCGAGGGCGGAGCTCCGGCCCGGGAGCAGCCGCCGCCGCCGCCGCGGCCGCCGCTCAGCCGCCGCAGTAGCAGCCGCAGGAAGCGCCGCCGCCGCCGCCTCAGTAGCCGCAGCAGCAGCCAGGCGGCGAGGGCGGAGCTCCGGCCCGGGAGCAGCCGCCGCCGCCGCTGCCGCTCAGCCGCCGCAGTAGCAGCCGCAGGAAGCGCCGCCGCCGCCGCCTCAGTAGCCGCAGCAGCAGCCAGGCGGCGAGGGCGGAGCTCCGGCCCGGGAGCAGCCGCCGCCGCCGCCGCGGCCGCCGCTCAGCCGCCGCAGTAGCGGCCGCAGGAAGCGCCGCCGCCGCCGCCTCAGTAGCCGCAGCAGCAGCCAGGCGGCGAGGGCGGAGCTCCGGCCCGGGAGCAGCCGCCGCCGCCGCCGCGGCCGCCGCTCAGCCGCCGCAGTAGCAGCCGCAGGAAGCGCCGCCGCCACGCCGCAGTAACCGCAGCAGCAGCCAGGCGGCGAGGGCGGAGCTCCGGCCCGGGAGCAGCCGCCGCCGCCGCCGCCGCGGCCGCCGCTCAGCCGCCGCAGTAGCGGCCGCAGGAAGCGCCGCCGCCGCCGCCTCAGTAGCCGCAGCAGCAGCCAGTCGGCGAGGGCGGAGCTCCGGCCCGGGAGCAGCCGCCGCCGCCGCCGCCGCTCAGCCGCCGCAGTAGCGGCCGCAGGAAGCGCCGCCGCCGCCGCCTCAGTAGCCGCAGCAGCAGCCAGGCGGCGAGGGCGGAGCTCCGGCCCGGGAGCAGCCGCCGCCGCGGCCGCCGCTCAGCCGCCGCAGTAGCAGCCGCAGGAGGCTCAGCCGCCGGAGGCGCAGCCGCCGCTGCCACAGTAGCCGCACCAACAGCAGCCGCAGCGGCAGCAGCAGGTGCAGCGGGCGCAGCCCCCGCCGCCGCAGCAGCCGCAGGGGCAGCCGCAGCAGCAGACGAAGCCCGCGCAGCCGGCGCAGCCGCCGCCGCTGCCAGAGGATCAGCCGCAGCAGGCGCAGCAGCGGCAGCAGCCGCTGCCGGCGCCACCGCCGCCGCCGCCGCCGCCGCCGCCTCCTCCTCCGCCTCCGCCTCCGCCTCGGCCTCGGCCTGGAAGCGATGTAGCCGCACCAGGCCCGAGCCCCGCGGGCCGCCGCTGCCCTTGAACCACATGAAGCAGCTCGCCAAGCAGACCGTGGGCAGGTGAGTGAGCCGTGCCGGGCCGGCCGAGAGCGCGCGGGCCGGGGACCGGGGGTCGGTGTAGGGGCCCCGCGCTCCGGCCCGGCCACCCTGCCGCCCGCTCTGCGCCGGGTCCGCTGCGGGCCAGGGAGGAGGGCTGGGCCACGCAGCGGCCAGGCACCCAGCTCGGAGCCACCGTCCGAGCGCCCGGGAACAGCGGGGCGGGCCGGCCTCCCGGGACGCCCCCCGCGCGGGTCCCCGCCGCCCATTGCCCCGCCCCGCTGAGCATCGTCCTCTGGGGTCTGGACCCAAGCTTTCCCCAGGCCTCCCCCCCACCCCGCCCCCTGCCCAGGCTCTGAGCTGTCAGCAAAGGGCCTGACGCGGGGCTCGAACTCACGGACCGCGAGACCATGACCCGAGCCAAAGTCGGACGCTTAACCAACGGAGCCACCCAGGCGCCCCTTTTTCAGATTTTAGAAAAGTAAAAATATACATATGCTGTTACTGTATAATCCATGGTGTGCGTCAGCAGCCCTTCGTTGAATATGTTAATATTTCTAGAGTGAAAATATAAAGGTACTTCATGCTAAATGGAACACTTAAAGATTGTAAATGGTTTCATATTAGTTCAGGTCAAGTTTTGTTAGCAAATAAGTTGCCAAAACACCTTGTTTTTTAGATTTCAAAATGATGGATAAGGGCTTATGGAGCTGGTTTACTGAGTAGTAATGCTCCTATTGAGAGAGTCTGAGATGGTTTTTTGTTTTTTGTTTTGTTGTTTTGCCTTTTACTCTACGTAATGCCCCCTTACTCCAAAAAGTTAGAAACCACAATGATGTTCTGTAACTAGGGGTCACAGACTCAAGTGCCAGGCAGGTAAAATTAATAAGCGAAGGGAAGGTAGATGTAAGGCAGTAGAGAGAGGCGAGGAATAGCAAAACTAGCTCATTGCACGGGCTTGCTTGCTCTTGGCAAGTCTAGCTACCTGTGGACATGGGGAATGTGGGTGCAGGAACACCCATCTTCCCACTTTTAAGGATACTCCAGAACGCTGATTTTTTTGTGAAGTTTATCGATACTTAAGTATCAGCAGTGAAAAAGGAAAAGAAAAGAAACCGCTGGACGTAGGCCAGAGAAAATATATCTGCAAGCTTTATCTGGCCTTGGGCTGCCTGCTCTGACCTCCGGGTGCGAGACTGATTCTTACCGGACGAAAAGTTGGACCGTGGTGTTTTGGTAGTGAACGCTTTCTTGAGATGGGGATGGGACGTTTGCTTTATCATCGTTCGTTGTGCTTTACGTATATGTCACATAATTTTGCAGTCAGATGCTCTATCCCTGAGCTATACCCCCTAGTATATAATTTTGGAGCGTAAAATATTTCAAAAGAAAAAAACACTGGAGCACTCCCTTATTTTCTAGCCAGTGGGAAGTTTTCGTTCTCTTCTGTGAATTTGAAAGTTTAATGTTTATTTATTTTGGAAAAGGGAATGAGAACCCCAAGTGAAAATAGGGCCCTCTTCTTTAAAAAGTTTGAGTTAAGGGGGGTTAGATTATAATGTCCCTGCCTTTCCAGGGCCACAGTGATCTGAAGTGCCGTTGCATGTGCGCCCCCGTATTTGGACTGGGAGGTGTGCCTCATCTTCTGTCCTCTCAGACCGTATCCCTGGTCCTATCCCCATACCTACCGCCACACGGCTGATGACTTTCAACTTGATGTCTTTTTTTTTTAAGTTTATTTATTTATTTTGAGAGAGAGAGCGAGAGCGAGAGAGAGAGAGACAGAGGGAGCACACACAAGCAGGGAAGGGGCAGAGAGAGAGGAAAAGAGAATCCCAAGCAGGCTCCACGCTGTGAGGGTGGAGCCTGACGCGAGGCTCAAACTCACAAACCGGGAGATCGTGACCTGAGCCGAGATCAAGAGTCTCGGCTTAAGATCAAGATGCTTGATCAAGACTGACCCCCCCTCTGGGTGCTCCTTAATTTTATGTCTCTAGTCCTGGCATCTCTTCATCTCCAGATTGATCTTTGCCTTGAACTTCTCTATTGAAATGTCCTGCTGGAATTCAGCTCATGAACTGCATCCTCAAATTGGCCTTCTTTCCCTGTATTCCTTAGGCCGTGGGTCAGCAACCTCTGGCCTGTAGGCCAAATCCTGCCCACTGCCTGTTTTGTGAAAAAGGGTTATTGGATCACAGCCACGCACTGCAGCAGTACAGTCAAGCAGATCTCACGGTGACCGTATGGCCCACGGAGCCCATGCTATTTACCGCCTGGCCCTTTGCAGGAAGAGTTTGTGGACACCCGCCCTGGCGCACTGAATGCCGGAAACCACATCTCCTCTGTCACCTGCGATCCCCCTCTTTCTCCTCCATCTTCTTTATATCCAGGCTCTCCCTGCCATCTGGCAGCTCTGCCTCTGGACCATCTCTGACTTGGTCTCTGCCTCTCGGTGGCCTTAGTTAGTTCAAGCTTGCGGGGTTTTTTCTTTCTTCTTTTTTTTTTTTTTAATGAAATGTACTGTCAAATTGGTTTCCATACAACACCCAGTGTTCATCCCAACAGGTGCTCTCCTCAAGGCCCATCACCCGCTTTCCTCTCCCCCCCCCACCCCCCATCAACTCTCAGTTTGTTCTCCGTATTTAAGAGTCTCTTACGGTTTGAACTGTTTTTTGTTTTTTTTTTTTTAACCTGGACTCACAATTGTCTTCCAACCGGCTTAGCTAGCTTGAGCTGGATTTTATCCATACGTGGGACGTCTGGGCCTCCACTTTGGTCCGACATGGCCAATCGAAATTTTAATGGTCATAGCTATTCCTCTCTAAATTATTTTCTTCTGATGACATCATGACGTTCGGAGGACATTTTATGTCGTCCTAGTATTGCTAAATTGTCTGTGAAACGATAGTGCTGTCATTGAGTTACGGTGCGGCAGATAATTTACACTGGATCGTATGTCACCGTGCGTGATATGATGAATGTCGTGTTTCACCGTTAGGCTGGTAACATTAGATGCTGTCTTGTAAAAAATCTACCTATTTTAATTTTTTCTGTTAAGGTTGAAATGAATGTGTCCCATATTTGTATTTCTTGATGAGTTTTCTGTATGTGTTATTTGGTCATTTAATTGCCAGTTGTCAATTTCGTTTTTTAATCGCCAGTTTCGGTTCAACACCTGTCTGCTGAGAACCTGTCAAATGCTGGGGTGAAAAAGATAACGGATTCCTAGGAATTTGAGTGGGGAGAGAGACCTACAAGCAGATAATTTGAATACAGCCGGTTGTACTTACTCTAGCAGGCCTTAGGAAGTATGAATGCCACATCTTGATTTATTTATACATGACAAGGTAAACAAGTTCACGTTCTTATCCTCAGGTACATTACGTAATGAGTGCAGGGACAGAATCTTGAGGGAACACATTCACGACTAGGTACAGGTTTGATACAAGATTCAGAAAATAAAGCGGATTCTGTTGAAAATCCGACCGACCCTGTGGTTTATAGAAGAAACTGCTTTTGAATAGGAGGAGCCTCTTTGTAGCCAGTGACACGAAAGCAATATTAAGTTCATCTCAGCTCTCCAGGTTTCAAGACTCGTTTCTGAAGTCTTGCTATTCCCTGTGAATTACAGCTTATTCATTCCTTGCCTAGACTCCTTCCTTTTGATTGGTCCCAGCATGGTTCTCTCTGTCCTTTCTCACAGTTCTTTTTTTTAAGTGTCTTCCTTATCAGAGATACTTCGGCCTGGTTGTCCACTTGATCTCTCCATTCATGTTTCATTAGCAGTTTTTCTATCATTTCTGAATGGGTTCGTTAAATTTCTGCCTCCTAAAGCGTTTATAGTAGAAATGGTAGACTGAGTGACCAGGTACTCAAATGAAAATAAATGTTCAGAACTGCACAGAAATTCTTCCAAGCAGTGACCAGCTCCCTGTCAGTGTGAACATTTAGAAGTCTACCAGCTTGGTACCTGCCACATGGTCGCTGGATACTTTGATGCATAGACAGGACTGGCCACTTGAACCCATGCCCGTCTGTACCTTGGGGAAATACACGAAAGTACTTCTACTTCACTAGGTACGGTGGGTGCAGGATAGATGTAGCGTGGGCGCTGGCATGGGGTCGCTGAGACGTGCCCAGGGGTCCGTGAAGCCTTCTCGGACATGGGACACCTGAATAATCTTGAGAACAGGAAGGTAGGGGTGATGGGTGGTAGAGAATTCCCAGGGAGAAGAAAAATTCTCGGGGGAAACCTAACCTAATCTTGTCCTTTAACTTCATGTTTTGTTTGTTTGCTTTAAATTGGAAAAAGGCAACGCTATCTGATTGCTAGCAGTGGAAAAAGTCTGTCCAGCTCTTATTTTCCAATGAGGTAGTGAACTAACGGCTGTTTGTAGATCCATATGTTCTTAAGTCCAGAGCAATTGTGGTGTTTAAATTCACAAGCCTCTGGATGCATTTCCATCCAATAGATAGAGTAAGTTGGTTCTTAAAAGCTTTGAAGCTCTGAAATCAGGGGACTTAGGTGGCTCATAGTTAAGTAACCAGCTCTTGATTTCGGCTCAGGTCATGATCCCACGGTTCATGGGTTCGAGCCCCATCCCGTGTCAGGCTCTGCGCTGATAGCTTGAAGCCTGCTTAGGATTCATTCTCTCTCTCTCTCTCTCTCTCTCTCTCTCTCTCTCTCTCTCTCTCTCTCTTCTCTCTCTCTCTTCTCTCTCTCTCTTCTCTCTTCTCTCAAAATAAATCAACATTAATAAACAAGGTTTAAAACCAGTGTACCCTTATTTTCTTTGCTTAATAATAACTGACAGCCATCTTTCCCCAAAATAGACAATTTTTAATTTTTTCTGCTAAGGTTGAAATGAATGTGCCCCATATGTGTCTGTGAACATCTGTGGAGGCATCATTTCTCACAGTGAAGCTTCTCATGTCCTTAATTTGCATCATGCTTGTTCATCTCCCCTTAGAACCTTTTCACTACTCTCATGGCTTTTACCTTCTTGGACACGCTAGGATGTGTAACGTTCCTCAGACAACCCCAAGATGGCAGGACTAAAACACACGAACACCTGTGGCCGTGGACGTCGACTCTTAGAGACGGGCAGTATCGATCGGCCTTTGTGCTCATCGGTGGAGGACCATTGTTCGAAAAGCTTCCGGGCCAGTTTTGGGGGATCGTGGTTTGAGGACCACTGCAGTAGAATTGGGGGAGCCCATCTGTGCAGAAGGTTGAGGAAGCCAAGCTGGTGATTGAGGAGGTGTCCTGTGGTGGCAGGTGAGCCAGGACTGTGGAGGAAGGGGAAGGGACACGAGTGAAAGTCGAGTCAGGAAGCAGGAAGCGATGGCAGCAGCCTAAGGGAGAGGTGATGGCCCCCAGAGCAGGACAATGGCATGGGACTGACGTGAGAAACTAGTTAGCACCATGGCTTTAGGGGCGAAGAAGGGAGGGGTTGGCGTGATTCGGGTTATGTCTGGATGTTATTTACTGAAGTCGGTGACGCAGTGATTATTCGCTTTTCCATTCGTTTCAGATGCTTCTCTTTTTTGAACCATAGAATTCTCACACCTGCCTCGACTTTCTGTTGACTTTGTTTTCATCGACACGTGGCTTCGGGTGGGTGTGTTTGTGCGCACCGACACCACACTGTGCTAATAATAACTGTGGGTGTGTAATGTGTTCTCAATCTGGCAGAGCTGGGCTCCTTTGGCTTTCCTTTTACAGTTGCTGTCTCCCATTTCTGTGTAGAAGTGAATTTTGGTATCGTTTCTAGTTCCTAGAAAAATGCTATGATTGTGATTGGTCGAGAGCACATTAATCCATATATTTAGTGGGTCCCTGCTATGGGGTGGGTCCTGAGAACCCAAAAATAAGTAAATCCCAGGCATTGATGGCCTGGCATATCTGTGAACTAAACTTTGGGGAGGATTGATGTCCTTTCCCATGAGCCTGGCACATCTCTTTCTACACACAAAGGTTTTCTGTGCTTCCTGAGGGCTTTGTTGTCATTGGAAGAGTGCCTGATTAGTTCAGTTGGCAAACGTGAGTGATGTTAATGTCTGTCTATATCTTTATGTACTAAATAAAGATGTGCTAAATTAGTCACAGCTGATCATTTTTGTTACTTCTTTGGATTTCTACGTATGTATTGTCTATGTTTTTATTTCTCCTTTTCCTTTTCTTTCAGCAATTTCTTTTTCATCCCTCATGTAATTGGTTAGACTCGAAAATAATGTGTAGCTGTATAATTGTTTCTAGCAATATTGTCTAAAGGGCGTGTGATTTCACCCTAATTAGGCGTTCCAGAAATGTGGTAAGGTGAAGTCGTGTTTAAGTGCGAATGTCCTAATCTGAGTGGTTCTCAGTGGAAATCTACAAGCATTTTCCCTCTGCTTTTGGAGCCACACACCTTGTAGTGTGTCTGATGTTTGAGCCTTTGTTCCAAGGCTCAGTCATAAGGTTGGCAGGCGTGTGGCTTAAAGGCAGAATACTGAATCGAGGTAGCCTAACCGTATGGAGAAAACAATCACAGTGCACTTGGACTGAGGAAGGAACTGGAAGAGAAATTTGAAATGGAGCCTATGTGGCAATAGGTTTTTATTTGTTCGTTAGTTTTAATTTTTAAAAGGTTTTTATTTTTGAGAGAGAGAGAGAGAGAGAAAATGTGAGCAGGGGAGGGGCAGAGAGAGAGGGAGACACAGAATCCGAAGCAGGCTCCGGGCTCTGAGCTGTCAGCACAGAGCCCAACACGGGGCTCAAACCTACACATCGCGAGATCGTGACAGGAGCTGACGTCGGATGCTTAATTGACTGAGCCACCCCGGCGCCCCAGCAATATATGTTAACATAACTTCTAAAGAAGTGATCAGCAGGTCACAGGGCAGTGGACTTAACTGCAGCCTTTGACTCTTAGAACAGTCTTTAGGAATAGAAACCTTGCTCCCTGTAGATGTTACAGGGAGGTTCTGACGGCCTCTCCCCCCCCCCCCCAAAAATCATCCACACACACAAATTGGCAGAGAATTTCGCGGACTCCACAGACCTCTTCAAGCCCGTGGCCAAGAACCCCGGGCTAGCTCCTGGAGAGATGTGTAGTCACGGCTCCCACGCTAGAAACACATCTGTGGAGAAGCGCCGTTTACAGGTGTCTACCTCCCGTGTAGGTGGGTGGTGTTCCGCTGTTCTCCAGAACACACACTTGACGTCTGTGAGAGCCTTGCCCAGAAAAGCTGAGATGGGCAGCTGTCTCATCTCTCCATGATGAGATCTGGCGATCCCATGAAATTCCTTTCCCTGAATAATCGGCTTCTTCTGATAGTCCGTTCCATAATGTTTTCAAAGCTTTTAGGTGAGGGCTTAAGAAAACGAAGACTCCTGTGGGGCAGCTGGAGTCTAGTAAAGAGTAACTGGACTTGAGTCCGTGTGGTCCCCCAGCTCTCTGTCTGACCTTGGCCGCGCGAGCCTCCCGGCTGCGCTCCCACGCTGGTGAGACGGGGCTCCTGCTACCACCTGGGAACCGGCCCTGGGAGATTTAAGAAGGCGCCATGAGGTAAGGAGGCGTCAGAAGACAGGGAGGAAACAGTACGAAACAACAGGTTAGCACTGGAAAAAGCAGGCGGGTTAGATTTTACCTCACCATTAGGGGCCAAAGTCGATTCCAAACGGATGAAGAGTTTCAAGTGAAAACCCAGAACCACAGAATGGAGGAAAAGATGGAAAGTTCTTCATGCTCTGGCATAAAAGTACAGAGAATGAACAATAAAAGATAACCACGCAAATAAAACCACCATTGTGAACTTAAGCACACAAGAATTAAACTTCTGTCTGCCTATCTCATAATTAAAATTATGGCCAATGACTAGTTGGAAACAGGAGCAGCCACCACGGAGCATTAATATCTTTAATGTATAAAGCTGTGTTATCGATCAGTTGAAAGATCTCGCAGTTCAGATTGTGAGATTGAGCCCTGCATCAGATTCTGTGCACTGATCTCGAGGAGCCTGCTTGGGATTCTCCCTCTCTCTCTGCCCCTCCCCTATTCACACTCTCCCTGGCTCTCTCAAAATAAATAAGTAAACTTAAAAAAAAATCACATCTCCGTAAAAACCAAGTTTCTGTGGCTGATACACTCTTTGAATGGGCACCGTGGCCAGTATTCTGAGTAATTGCTAGACTTTCCCTGGGTAAAAATTCTACTGGCACATTCTCTGGTAAAGATGAACACTCCCAAACAGTTCAGCATAGAAAGGGCTGAGCCTCGGACCAGACACAGTGATGAGAAAGACCGAGTCATTTGGAGCACATATTGGGGGAGGTAGGGACCATGGTGGTTCCCTAAAATTAAGGTGGGGATAGCATAGACCAATGGGGGTATCTTTGTGTGAAGGAGCCACCCCAATTTGTATGTTACATTCCAGACTCATGATTCGTCACGAAAAGTAATCTTCCCAGATAGCCTGTATTTAATATTATTAAAACCTCCATACTACCCAAAGCTGTCTACAGATTCAGTACAGTTCCTATCAAAATTCTAATGGCATTCTTCACAAAAAAAAGAAAAACAATTGTAAAATCCACATGGAACCACAAACGACTGAAACAGCAAAAGCAATCCTGAGCTAGAAGAACAAGGCTGGAGGCGTCACACTTCCCGATTTCAAACTCCTTGATCCTTGAACAACGTGGGTTTGAATTGCATGGGTCCACTTATATGCAGATTTTGTACAGTACTATACTGTAGATGTACTTTCTCTTCCATACAATTTGCTTAGTAACATTTTCTTTCTAGGGGTGCCTGGCTGGCTCAGTCGGTTAAGCGTCCAACTTCGACTCAGGTCATGGTCTCGCAGTTCGTGAGTTCGAACCCTGCATTGGGCTCTGTGCTAACAGCTCAGAGTCTGAAGCCTGGTTTGGATTCTGTCTCCCTCTGTCTGTCCCTCACCTGCACACACACACACACACACACACACACACACACTCTCTCTCTCTCTCTCTCTCTCTCTCTCTCTCAAAAGTAAATATTAAAAAATTTTAAAAAGTAATTACATTTTCTAACTTTCTTTATTGTAAGAAGACATTAAATAATGCACGTAACATATAATACATGTTAGCCAACTATTTATGTTCTCAGTGATGTTTCTGGTCACCAGTAGCTACTAGTAGTTAAATTTTCAGGGAGTTAAAAGTTACGTGCCAATTTTTCACTGCACAGGGTCAACACCCCTAACTCCTATGTTGGTCAAGGGTCGGCTGTATATTACAAAGCAGTAGTCATCAAAATAGGATGGTATTGGCATAAAAAAGATACATGAATGGAACAGACTAGAAAGCCCAGAAATAAACCTGATTAAGAAGAGATTTTGGATCTCTTTCTAAAATTAATTTTATCAATGTAATATGTGGCTGAGTGTCCATAAAGGCAGGAAACACAGTGTCAACTTATCTTCAAGCTGTATGTTAACATTTTCGCATAATATGTTCCACATAGATTTCAGTCTCCAGATACCTTTCTAGGTAAAGTACCTCTCTCTAAATTGAAAGCAAAGGGTCTGGTCGGTAAAATGAAAACAAGGATAAGAAATACATTGATTTGCTTTGTAATCAAATGACTTGATTACAGGGTGTCAAATGACTCGACTGAGATCGCCGTTTGAACCAGAAGTCCCACTATGGCACCTCGATTGCCATCATTCTGGGTATTACGTACAGCAACAGTGCTGCCCCTTTGGACTGCAGAGGACTCCTCGGAAAGTACCGTGATCTGGCAACTGAGGCTCGAGCAACTCAGGATGTTCCTCTGCCGGTTGACGGCCGCCAGGTCGGCTTTCTGGAAAGGTCTACATAGTTAATGATAATTGGAAAGCATGAGTGGGAAAAAGCTGTGAAAATACTTTGTTTCTTTTTAAAGTAAAGATGAGATGCCTGAAGGAAGGAGTACTCAGTTGTTACTATTTGTGTGTGTAGTATTGAATCACGTTCCTGGACTTGTGACAAACTTGTTTCAGTAAGGCTGTGCAGCTCAGAAATGATCATTTTAGGAACTGAAGGTTCGGCTTCTCTACAGCGGTCTTTTTTTATTTTTTTTTTTAATTTATTTTAAGTAGGCTCCATGCCCAATGCGGGGCTCAAACTCATGACCCCCAGATCTAGAGTTGCACATTCTACCGACTGAGCCAGCGAGGCGCCTCTAGAGCAGTCTTTTCTGCAAGGGTGGCCTGTGGGTCTCGGCCATGGAATTCTGGGAGGAAAGGGCCTCTTAAAGAAGCAGGATCTTGTTCCAGACCTGCTTTTGAACAGAGGTGAGGCCTGGAAACTGGCATTTTAAATCAGCACACTCCCCACCCTCAGTGATTCTGTACACGCCCAGGTCTGGGAGCCACTGGTCTTGAGGCTTTGTTCTTGTTTGGGGTTGCTATTCTTTGCAGACTTTTGTTTGCTGGTTTTTTTTCTTTGGTTTTGCTCAAGGAGCCCTCTGATGTCAACATCGGTGGAATTTCTACCCATGTTATCATTCATTTCTGCCTGTTTTGTTTATTTTTTATTTTTTTATATTAGAGAGCGAGAGCGTGCATACACACGCGGGGAACGGGGGGAGACAGGGGCCGAGGGAGACGGAGAGAACCCCAAGCAGGCGCCACCCTCCACACGGAGCCCGACGTGGGGTTTGATCCCACGACCCTGGATCATGACCTGAGCTGAAGTCACGAGTTGAACGCTCGACCGACCGAGCCACCCAGCCGTCCGTCCCTAGCTGTTTTGTTTTAAACTCTGGGATAGTCATTATTACATTTCACGAGTTCCTTTGCATTTCTGGATTTCTGACTCTGAGCTTTTCATTTTTTCCCACAGAGCTGAGAAAACAGAAGTCCTCAGTGAAGATCTGTTACAGGTAACAAAATAAAATCTTCTTAAAGTGCTTTGCTTAAAGAGGAAAACAAAACAAAGCCTCATCGGCGAGAACTGAAGCAGATCTGTGTACGTACGTCTGTATGTATGATCTGAGACACGATGAGACTGATCGGCATGGTCCCGAGCAGGAAAGAAAAGCAGTTGGGTTGCACGGTGATAACAAGGGGATCTGGAACTTCGGTGTCATGTTGTGAAGTTCAAATGGGGCTGTCCTGCTTTCAAGTGCCAGGTGTCGGGGTGGGGTGGGGGAGGCGCTGGCTGGCCTGGCCGGTCCACCGGCACTGCAGCCTGGTCACGGCTCCCGGGCAGGCTGCGGGCCTGTCGCTCGCTATGACGGTGTCCTTGATGGGACAGGCCCTGCCGGCAACAGCCTAGAGTTTCCACTTCTTGCCTCTCATGCTATCATCCTCCACTTCTGGGCTGAGTTGGCTCCTGAAGGACTTAGAGTCTCAGTGACGGTGACCAGACCTGTCAGAACCACCCTGAGGCCCTGAGGTGGCCTGTGATCAGCCTGGACTTCTCTGCCCTGCAGGAGGAATATTTTCTGCAGGGGCTTGGCCGGGCCCACTGCACTTCGTCTCTCACAGGCTTCCCTAACTTTGGGGCTGGGGGTTTCTTCCAGAAGGCCTGGGACCCTTTGTACACATCCCTTCACTCGGCCTCAACCCCTTTCCGTCTCCGCCCACCCCAGAGCATGCCGGGAAAGACAGAACCCTTCTGCACTGAGGTTTCTCTTAAGCCTCCTTGCTTGTGTCCTTGCTTTTCACCTGAGCCCCTGAAGACCAGCAATCTGCTCCCGGGTGACTTTCTGTCTCTTCCCACAGAGAGGAGCCGGCATAGCTTAGAAAACTGGTGCCATGCCAGCCCATGTCAGAATATCCTTCTAAATTATGACAGCCACCTGCAGGTAGAAGATTCTAAGAGCCCGTTTTTGTTGTTGTTGTTGTTGTTGTTGTTGTTGTTGTTGTTTTTTAAGGACCAGAAGTTTTTATTACGAGTAGGAGGGTTTGTTTTTTTTAAGAATTATTAGATAATCATATTCTTTTTTTTCCATTTTTCTTTTTAATGTTTATTTTATTTTTGAGAGAGAGAGAGAGAGAGAGAGAGAGAGAGAGAGAGAGAGAGAGGGAATGAATGAATATGTGAGCAGGGCAGGGGCAGAGAGAGAGGGAGACACAGAATCTGAAGCAGGCTCCAGGCTCTGAGCTGTCAGCACACAGCCCAATATGGGGCTTGAACTCCTGAACCGTGAATTCATGAGCTGAGCCAAAATTGGACACTTAACCGACTGAGCCACCCAGGAGCCCTGACAATCTTATTCTTAGTAATATTTCCTCATTGGCTTTTATCGTATATTTCAGCTTCACTTTCAGACTTTCAGAAATGTTGCTTGGGCTCGATAACCTTTAACTAGACTAGGTTTCACATCAGTGTTCTCTCTCCCACATCCCACGTTAGTAATAAATATGCACAATCTCCTTGAACCCTTGAAGCCCCAAACCTTGCAGGCAGTTTGAGGACTGCAGAATTCCCACAGGAGGCAGGTGGCAACTGTCTGCTCCTGTCCCTTTCGTAGAACATCCACGGGGGCCTCAAGAGTTTGCCAGTTTCAAGGAACTCCTTGTTTCATCATGAAGATGCTTACCCGCCTCCCGCCCCCCCACAATCCCCTCTCTGTCAGCACAGAGCCTGACGCAGGGCTCAAACTCACGGACCGCAAGATGGTGACCTGAGCGGAAGTCAGATGCTTAACTGACAGAGCCACCCAGGCGCCCTCGTTTTTTGTTTTTTGTTTTGTTTTTTTTTTTCTTAAGTAGGCCCCACACCCAATGTGGGGCTTGAACTCACGACCCCTGAGATCAAGAGTCAGTTGCATGCTCTACCGACTGAGCCAGCCAGGTGCCCCCACCACCCCACATTTATTTTTTTCAACGTTTTTTTTATTTTTATTTTTTTTTTATTTTTGGGACAGAGAGAGACAGAGCATGAACGGGGGAGGGGCAGAGAGAGAGGGAGACACAGAATCGGAAACAGGCTCCAGGCTCCGAGCTGTCAGCACAGAGCCCGACGCGGGGCTCGAACTCACAGACCGCGAGATCGTGACCTGGCTGAAGTCGGCCGCTTAACCGACTGCGCCACCCAGGCGCCCCCCACCCCGCATTTAAAATGTACACCCTTCCACTCAGCAGTTCTGCCTTTAAGAGTTTACCCTATATGTACAAAGATGTACGTTCCAGAATATTGACTGCAGCCTCACAGCTGCATCACAGCTGTAACCGAGGAGAGCTGGGTTCAAGAGGTTATGGCGCACTCACACAACTGGAGGATATGCAGCTATCTGAAAGAATGCGATGGGTCTGTGTGCACCGACCTGGCACAGTCTCTAAGGCTCACCGTGGAATTCGAAAAGCAAACTGTAGAGTAAATAACGTGCAGAGTACGCTACTATCTACGTCAAGAGCAAGTGGGGGACATACGTGCTTCCACACGCGTAGCTCACTTCTGGAAGAACGGGCAAGGGCACTTGCGTCTTGAGAGAAGGTGGTAGACTCGTGGTGAGGGGAGCAGGATGGAAGGGTTGGTCTTCGTACTCTACACTGCCTTCTTCTGTTTTGTTTTATCATGTGCTTGTATGATTTTTTTCAAAAGAGCATTTAAATATAAGCTTTACAACATATACACAAAGAGGCGCCTGGGTGGCTCGGTCGGTTAAGCGTCCGGCTCTTGATTTTGGCTCAGGTCACGACCTCACGGTTCATGGGTTCAAGGCCCTCACCTCGGACTCTGCACTGACATCATAGACCCGGCTCGGGATTCTCTCTCTCCCTCTCTCGCTGCCCCTTCCCCACTCGCGCTCTGCTCTCTCTCTTAAAATAAAAATAAGTTCAGAGAAAAAATCTGCAAAACACAGGGACTGTGCAGAATTGCCACCGCACAGGGTGCTCTGGGAGTGCGACAGGTGTGACCGCTCGTTTTGACCAAAATAACCTGCTTTGGCACAAACCCTATCTCCGTTAGTGGCTAATGAGTTCCTCTCAAGGTGCTGTGGTTTAGCCTGTATTAGCAGATTAACATGGTTCAAAGTATATCTAGTGAGGGTTGGAGGTTTGAGGTTTGTTTTGTGTTTGTGTTTACATTAAAGACAGTTATGCCTTTAATCAATCAGAATTGTTCGCCGTGAAACTAACTCTCGCCAATCCGCACCTGCTCGCTTCAGCTTGAGGCAGTCTGCTGTACGCTTCCGTCACGTCGACGGCTGACGCAGTTTCCCACCCATTCGACAGGAGCCGTTCTTTCTAGAATGTGCAGCGGAGAGAAAAGGCAAGGTACGAGGCACTGTTGCACAACTCCAAGGCACTCTTGGAGCACATGAGAACTTGTCTCAGATGACTCCTTTTTCAAAAGCCCGTCCCAGCCCCCATCTTTCTTCTTTTTCTTTTCCAATTTCCTACACCGAACATGCATTGTTCTCATGGGAGAGAAGTCACTAATGTATATTTAAAGAGAAATAAAGCCAGGAACTTCTCCGTGAGCAAGAGTGTTTGAATGCGTTCGAGGCGTAATGTGACATATCCCACCTATTTAATAGGGGCAGGGGTGGGTGGTGTCTCCTCAGCAAAAAAAAAGAGAAAACCAAACAACCTAAAAAACAATAAATAAAAGATATTTAAAGTCTCTATTACAGATTCTAAGAAACGTAAGCGACGTGTCAAGTGCAAAGTTTGGACCATGTTTGGATCCTGTTTCAAACACACCACCTATAGAATTTTTTTCTGTTTTTTTTTTTTAAACAACTGGGGAAATCCAAACACGGACTGTGGAGTAGGTGCTATGGAGGAGTTTCGGCTGCTGTGTGAGGTACAATGATGATGTTACCATTATCCCGGGGTGGGGGAAGAAAATGCTTACTGGTAGGAGATTCACATGGAAGTATTTATGGGGGTAATGCTATACTCTCTGGATGTGCCTTAAAATATTCCAGTGACAACACCGACAAAAAATGGGGATAAATAAAACAATATTGAAAGATGTGAGTCACCAAAGTTGGCTGATGGGACATGGGTTTTCGTCCTACTGTTCCCTCTACGTTCATGTTGTTTGCAAATATGCATACTGAAAACTTGGGCTAATAGGGTATGGGAAATGTGAATGTGTTTTTTCCAAACCAAGATGGCGGCCCAGGTCTTGGACTTCTTTAGCGTGACGAACCAGCGGCCCACGTGGAACCCCAGCTGCCTGTTCAGGTGGGCACGCGACAGGGCTTCTCACATTCTCTGATCGGAGAAGGGAGTGTGCCCTTCCCTGGGGGGTTAAGGGTACCAAAGGATGTCCCCGCCCTGCTCTCCGACCTGTGACTCTCACGGCTTGCAGGTCTCCACTCCCGCCAGGTCACACTGTCTCCTCCGCAGGTTTTCGATCACGGTCTGTCCGAACCGGTCGGTCGTCCATGTTCACCTGGGAAGGGAAAGAGGAGGCTGGGCAATGCCAGAAGGGCTTCTCGAATACGCAAAATCAGACAACAGTATTCTGTTTCTGAGCCGTCAAGGCTGATGTTTGCTAATACCCAGTGCAGTCAACGGAGTCGGGGGCGGGCACGGCACGCGGGGCTGACGAGAGCGTCGTCTGCTGCCGCCCCCTGCGGGGCAACCGGGCGGTGTGCGCTCGGCCTGGGAGCCGGTCAGACCACTGAGCGGCTGCTCCACAGGTAGACTCCCACGTGCACGCCAGGTGCAAGAGGGTTTACTCCACAGCATGATGTGTAACGGGACCTATGACGGAAAGGACTCACATGCCCATCCGCTGGGGTTAAAGCAGTTGTGGCATGGTCGTTTAATGAAATATTACATTGCCATGAAAACAGCAAGAGGACATCCAAGTAGATGTAGGTACAGACGTAGACACACATACAGACACAGATACAGATGTGGAATGATTCTCAGATAACAGACTCTCGAAAAGTACAGTACAGAGGGCTGTGCATAACATGCTCCTGTCTGCCCTTAAGAAAAAAAAAAATCTCTAGCTACATTTATATATGCGCAGAATAATTCTGGAATCTGGCAGTGTTGCTTCCCAGGTTGGAGGACTCACTAAGGTCCGGGGTAGAAGAGAGACTTACCTTTCCCTGCATACCCTTTTGTACTATTTGATTTTTTTTTGAAGTTTTGCATGTGCTGTTACTTATCTAATGACAAACCATTTAAAACCCCCTTCTTACGATGTTTATTCATTTTTGAGAGAGACAGAGCATGAACGAGGGGAGGGGCAGAGAGAGAGGGAACCCCAGAATCCGAAGCAGGCTCCAGGCTCCGAGCTGTGAGCCCAGAGCTCGACGTGGGGCTCGAGCTCATGAGCCGTGAGATCATGACCTGAGCCAAAACCAGATGCTTAGCTGACTGAGCCACCCATGTGCCCCCCATTTACCACTTCAAAAAAACCATTAACGTATCTATATGCACAAATGTCACAAAACATACATAATACACCGCGCACTATTGTTACTTTGTCCCAAAACGTCAACAGTTTACTATACGAAATGATTCCCAGAGCTCCTGTGACAACGGTGGCAGGCAAGAAGCAGCATCACTCTCTGTCGGTGGACGTGTGAGGCTTACGTGGCATGAATGGTCACACTGGGTGCCTGTGAGCACGTGCTCCGTCGTCTTCCTGCCTGGGTCTGAATCCTGGCCTGAAACTTACCGGCCGTTAGGCCGTGCGGCCGTGGGCAGCAAGCTGTCCAATCCCTCTGTGCTTGGGTCCCCTCACCGGCCACACCCGCCACACCCTGGTTACTGTGACAAGTAGGTTAATACAGGTCACACTCACGGAAGGTGCCTGCTATATAGCAAGCAACTTCTACAAGTTCGCTACCCTTATTCTACCAGTACTGAAATTTGCATCACTCAGGGCACCTCGGTCGGTAAGCGACCGACTCTTGATTTTTGGCTCAGGTCATGATCTCACAGTTTGTGGGTTTGAGCCCCGCACTGGGCTCTGTGCTCACAGCATGGAACCTGCTTGGGATTCTGTCTGTCTCTCTACCCCTCCCCTGCTCGCTCGCTCGCTCTCTAAAAAATAAACAAATATTTAAAAAACAGGTTTTTTCATCATTCATGTGGTTTTTGTCATTTTAAAATACTGAGTAGGAAATCATGGAAGGCATGTGAGCAGTTAGTACACCTGAGGAGGCTGATGGTTTGCATTTGTTAGGAAATTGCAGAATTCAGTGAAAACGGACACATCCCCAGGCTTGCTCCCAAGTGACTGGGTCCATGGTCAAGATTCACTTCATCCACCATTGCTATATGATGTTGAATAAGAGAACGCACGAATGAAACGAGGCGAACAGAGCAGGGTGAACACCCACAGTGTGTGAAAACAAAGCAGAATTCAGGGGCACCTACGTGGCCCAGTCGGTTAAGCGGCCGACTTCGGCTCAGGTCACGATCTCACAGTTCGTGAGTTTGAGCCCCGTGTCGGGGTCTGTGCTGACGGTTCAGAGCCTGGAGCCTGTTTCAGATCCTGTGTCTCCCTCTCTCTCTATCCCTGCCGTGCTCGCGCCCCCCCCCTCTCTCTCTCTCTCTCAAAAATAAACAAACGCTAAAAAAATAAGATAAATTTAAAAAAGAAAGCAAGCAGAATTCATTTTCCCCAGTCCTGATATCCTGCAAGCAAAGACAGATTCCCAAGACTTACAGAAGCCAGATGAGGCCAGCTACCATTATATCCACTCACCAGGACTGAAGACTGAGTGTGAGGAATGCCCCCAGTTACACAGAGGGAAGGAAGAAAACTCAACCGAGAACCACCTCTACGGGAATGTGGCCTGGGGCATGAAGGGGTGAGAAAGTCAACCAAGGTCTAGCCTTAGATCTGTCCATAATTACGTGACACGGGGCAAAGCGTTTACTGCTGTCATCCGTAATGGAATTTAAAAATAAAATGAGATGAAAAAAATAAAATCAATAAAGTTAAAATGAACTAAGCAATAAAATTAGCCGCCATGTATTCAGTCACGTGCCCCCCGCTACACATCATCTCATGAACTCCCATAATAGCCCAGAGAAGTTCTCCCTTTATAAACAAAGCCCTGGCGGGGGCACCGGGATGGTTCAGTTACTTGAGCGTCCATCCAACCCTTATTTCGGCTCAAGTCACGATCTCACAGTTCGTGGGATCAAGCCCCGCGTCAGGCTCCAGGCTGCCAGCACAGAGCCTGCTTGGGATTCTCTCCACCCACCCCCACCCCCACCCCCACCCCCACCCCCACCCCCACCCTGCTCCTTCCCTGCTCATGCTCTCTCTCAAAATAAGTAGAGAACTTTAAAAACAAATCAAAATCAAAAACAAGGACCTGGGGCTCAGAAAGATCCAAATAACAGCTAATAACCTGCTCAGCAGCCGGGCAATCCTGAACATGCTCTCGTACAAATTAACTCGCTTACTCCTCACTACACCCTATTAACGTCGGGACTGTTATTATTATTATTGTCATTTTCCTGATAAAGAGACAGCACGGAGAGGTTATGAAACTTGTCCCGGTCACACAGCTAGGCAATCTACCTCCAGAGCATGGACTCCCAACCACCCTACCATTCTGCCTAAGGGCACCCGGCCAATCATAAGAGCCAGGGCCAGGACTCGGACCCACGCTGAATAATTCCAAAGCTCTAAAACAGAACCCTTCCCACCACATCAGAAGAGAAAAACAGGCAACCAGCGGGCCAAACTCGGGGACGTTACAAATTAGGAATTTTACATTAAAATTCTACACTGTCGCTTCTCCTGGAAAATTGGGGGTTCTCAACTCCAGGCTCCCATGTCCACATGGGAACAACGAGGTGGCACTGAGCAGGGGTGAACTGTGGTTCACCAGAGTCCCCAGCACTCCTGTCTGCCTTACACCTGGCCAACTTCCTCCACTGCATCACCTGCCTGCCTCGGAAGGAATCAGGGTTCGCTACCCTGACACCCATATGTTAGCCAAAATTCCTTCCATCGCGGTCTATGACTCTATAATTAATACAACGGTAAAATGTGAACTTTACAAAGTTTTTGTAAAGGCCAAGAGAGAAGTTCCAAAAACCCTGGCTGCGAGTTTGCAGGAAGTTAAGAAATCAGGAACGCTGGGAATTGCTAGAATCGATTTAAAACGGCGATGTGTGTGTGGCCAGAGGCGGAAGGAAAAGAGTGAGTGGAAATTTATACTGGGGTTGCTCAGAGAGGGTTAGCCCCCACGCGAACGCATACAGCACGCAAAGGTCTTGAGCTTCCTTTTACCTGTTGGTAGTTTATGAACATAGCTGTCTCAACGCCGTTAGCTGCCCACTTGAGAAGGTTGGCCGACTGCTCCGGAGTCATGTACACCAGCACGCGTTCCGTTATCAGCAGTGCTGGCAATCTTCAGAGAAGAAAAAAGGCACATAAGTATGTATTCATCAAATCGGGACTCTAACGGCAGCCACGGATAGTGCTGGCAGGGCAGGAAAACCCTGGGGTGCACACCGCAGGAAGAGGAGAAGCCCCGGATAGCACGTCAACTATCAGGGCGGTAAGAGGTGGAGAGCCCCGTCGTGACCCAAAGTTTCAGACCGTAACAACGCGAGCACTGAGCAAGGTTTTGTCTGGCTTGCTACAAATTCTCCCCCGGCATGCCCGCACAGGGTGACAAGGTGGCCCTGCAGACCCCTTGCTCCGAGGCAGTCTAGTTCCCTTCCCCTGGAATCTGGGTTAGGCCTGTAACTCGCTGTGGCCAATACAACAGTAGCAAACACGACGCAAGCGCAAGCTGAAAATCACTTGCACGTTGGCCCTTGCCCTCTTGCTCGGAAGTCTGAACCCGTGTGGCAATGAACCCAAGCTGGCTTGCTATCGGAGGGGAGGCCCTGTGCGTGAGAATGAGGCATCCACATAGGAGGGAACCCCAGGGGATCTCAGCTACAGCAGTGAACCCCAGGGGACCTCAGCTGCAGCTGGCTCCAGTGGAAGAACCACCCAGCTAAGCCCAGTCCAAATGGTTCACTCACACAATCCTGAGCAACTTGTGAACTGCTCTGAATTGTGAGTTGTTCGAGACCGCTGAGGCTGCAGAGATTTTGGTACACATCAAAAGCTGACTGATAAAATGCAGAAATACTGCTATCCCTTTAACAGAATCTAATTCTTCTTACACAAACTTTTATCATCAAGAATTAAAAACACGAACAGTCTTCAACAAATGACACATTAGCATGCGGTCTGAGTTACCAGACCCGAAGTAACGAACAAATTACGAAACAGGAAAAGCAATAAACTCCTACAGAAATCTCTAAACGCTTTACAGTTGGAAGGGAACACAGGCAGCCCTAAATTGTGTGAGCTCTGCTCATTTATTCCTGCTCCTTCTGACTCCTTTACTGGATCCTCCTCCTCCTCTGCCCCTTTACGCTGCTGTTCCTCATGGCTGGTTGCTATTTTTCTCACAAAGCAAGTAGGTTACTTTTGCCTATTTTTATTGGCAGGGAATTTCAAAACAAGTAAATTGTCTGAACTGAAAATACCCAAGCAATTTGCTGAAAAGAACATCGTGTACGTTAGTGTCAGAATGTAACCCATGCAGTTAGACTCAGTGCCTGGACTCATGATCGCTAGAGAGAAAGGCTACCCACAAGTGCTGCTGGCTTTGACCCGACAGTCCCGACTATCCACTGTTACTGTTCATCAGGATTTCCTTTTTTTTCTTTTTTTGACAAGGAAATGTTGTATAACTCAAGTGACTTAAAAATATACATCCAGGGGTGCCTGGGTGGCTCAGTCGGTTAAGCATCCAACTTCAGCTCAAGTCATAATCTCACAGTCCATGGCTTCGAGCCCCACATCGGGCTCTGCTCACCGCTCAGAGCCTGGGGCCTGCTTCGGATTCGGTGTCTCCCTTTCTCTCTGCTCCTCCCCGGCTCGTGCTCACACTCTCTCTCAAAAATAAATAAACACTAAAAGAAATTAAAAATATATATCCAGGTGCGCCTGGGTACCTCGGTCAGTTGAGCATCTGACTCTTGATTTCGGCTCAGGTCATGATTCCAGGGTTATGGGATTGAGCCCTGTGTTGCGCTCCATGCTGAGCATGCAGCCTGCTTGGGATCTTATCTCTCTCTCTCGTTTCCTCTACCCCTCTCCCTGACTTGCACATGCTCTCTTTCTCTCTCTCCAAAATAAAAACGTATGTATGTGTATACAAATACACACACACATATGTATGCATATATCTACAAATGCTCTCTGGACCCAACTGGGTCATGGTACAAAGAATGAGAGAACTAAATCCAGAGGATAGACAATGAAGTCCAAGTTGCAGATGAAGTTGAAAATCAGAAAGAAAAACATTAAAAGGAAGTTTAAAGTAAGCAATTTTTTTTTTAACCTAAGTCTAAACCCCCAGATTATATCAATAGGAACGATTAGAAAAAGTGAGTGGAAAAAAAAGTTTCAAAACCTCAATAGGTTGGTAATTAGAGAAAAACAGTTCCAAAAACGTTTTTATTTATTTAAAATTTTTTTTAAATGTTTATTTTTGAAAGACAGAGCACAAGCCAGGGAGGGGCAGAGAGAAAGGGAGACACAGGATCTGAAGCAGGCTCCAGGCCTCCAGGCTCCAAGCTGTCAGCACAGAGCCTGATGCAGGGCTCGAACCCATGAACCATGAGATCATGAACTGAGCTGAAGTCGGATGCTTAACCGACTGAGCTACCCAGGTGCCCCTCCAAAAACCTTTTTAATGCAAAAGGCACTGACTATTACATACGGTGTTACCACATGGGGGGAAGCCAGGTGGAGAAGGCTACGTGGGAATTTCCTGTAAAGGTTTGCAACTTTTTTTTACAAATTTGAATTATTTGGAAGTGAAAAGTTAAACACGTTTACAGTGTATTTTTAAGAGGCAGTCTTCGCCAATGTTAAAAACAGGATTAATACTTTTCAGAAGAGAAGTCTAAGCGAAGCAAAAACAGCCCACGGAGGAAAACACAGAGCACAAATGAACCCCAGAGAATTATGAATGTAATTCTAATACTTGTGATAGCTGCTGTTCCTTATCCATTTTGTAGATCTCCAGGAGTGAGGCAAACTTGCCTATCAAGAGCTCCCCTGATTAATTTTTTTTAAGTGTATTTACTTATTTTGAGAGAGACAGAGGGCAAGCAGGGGAGGAGCAGACAGAGAGGGAGGGAGAATCCCAAGCAGGCTGTGTCAGCACAGAGCCCAATGTGGGGCTCAATCTCATGAACCAGGAGATCACGACCTGAGCCGAAATCAGAAGTTGGATGCTTAACCAACTGAGCCACGCAGGCATCCCAAGAGCTCTCCTGATGTGTAAGTGATTATTTCCCTGGCCATGTAGCACATTTGCCCAAATGGTGTGTTTCTACGTTCGCAGCGGGTTGCTGCTGGTTACCACTGCAACTGTAATAATCTACAGATTATAGCTTCTGCGCCAATTTCCGTTCAACTGCTTTCACACGCGTACTTAATATCATCTCCAAGCTCTCCGCGCAAAGCCTGACATGGGGCTCGATCTCCCCAACCGTGAGATCATGACCTGAGCGGAAATCAAGAGTTGGACGCTTAACCAACTGAGCCACCCAGGTGCCCTGCAGTTATAGGTTTCTATACATATAATTACCTTCTCTCAAACTTTATGGTATCAGGCATCAGTATGTTATAAAAGCAACACACGTGATTCTGATGTGAAAACAGGAGAAACATTGCTTCTCAAAGACTTAGAAAACCTCCCTCATAGCAATGAAATGATAAACATCTCAGAATTAAAAACGGAACACGGGTATCATGCTGCACTTTCTCCTGACCTTATTTCGTATTCACATGAAATCACAAACGCGTAAGAGGTTAAAACAAGATCTCACTGTGGATTCACGTTACATTTCTCTAGCTTCTCTTCGAGTTCAGGTGAGTCTCGGAGATCTGCTCCGATAATGGCATAGCTCTTTGAATCCAACAGGTGTCCACCTGGAAAGCCAAGAAGAGATTATCATTTCAGCAGAAATTCATCCAGAGGAGATCATTTCAATGGATTTCTTTTCAAAATTCAATTATTATTTTTTCTCCATTACAGAAATACATGTCCCACTGCAAAAAGGAAAAAAAAAATCAGGAAGGAGGAGGGTGGAATGAACGAAAATCACATCTTCCCACTATTAATGTTTTGGTATAGAACATTCCAGTCTTTCTTCTATACATACAACATAAACCCATACACACAACATAAGCACATTTTCTGTCACACAAATACGTACACACACATCACACAGGAAAAAGAAAGGAGGGCCAATTCTTCTTTTGAAAACTGCTTCTCCTACTTAACAGTAATATCAATGACATCATCGTCTGTAATGATTTCCTAGCATTCCATCAGTGGATAAAACAACTTACTCAGCCAAGCCCTCACGATTAGGCCTGTGGTATCTCCAGATTTTCTCCATCTGAGGCACTGCGATGAGCATCTTTGTTTAGACCTCATGAAGCACCCGTCCAGTTAAGTAGGTCTCTAGGAGTAGAATTAGGAGGTCAAAGGGTAAAATATTTAAGTATTGGTACCGATCGGCTGGCCACTCTCTAAATGTCGTGCCAATTTGTGAGATACTATGTTTAAAAGAAAATAGCTTCTAAAGTATTTACAAATACAATGATAACATTTGCTTGAAAATACTCCCACAGAGATCGGACAGCATGGTTTCTATAGTGGTTCTCGAGCTTTGGCAGTCATCGGAATCACCTGGCGGGCTTGTTAAAAGAGACTGATGGCTTCAACCCCCCGAGTTTCTGATGTAGCAGATCTTCCAGAAGTAGACATTTTGTCAAATTCTTTCAAAAGCTAGACATCTGTATTTCCAACCAATGCTCCACAGTGGTGATGTCACTAGTCCAGGACTACACTTCTAGAACCACTGGTACAGATGAAATTGGCCACAGTTAAAAGTTCAGTGATGGGTACATGGAGGTTCATTTACTTACTTATTTTGAGAGATGGCGGGGGCGGGGGGAGGGAGAGCGGGGGAAGGGTGGAGAAAGGGGGAGAGAAAGAATCCCAAGCAGGCTCTGTGCTAATAACACAGAGTCCAGTGCAGGGCTCAAACTCATGAACTGTGAGATCCTGACCTGAGCCCAAATCACGACTTGGCCATTTGACTGACTGAGCCACCCAGACGTCCCCCTTGATTCACTCATCCGGACTGACTTTTCATTGTGTGCCCATTTGTATACTTTTAAGTTTCACCTCGTGCATATTTCAGCTTTAAGAAATGATCAATTTCAAGATGCGTATTTTTTCTCAGTTTCACATTTCTGAAATGAGGATGCATCGGTCAATAACGTTTCGGTTTAACTTATCAGCACCTTTTCTTTCCTGGCGGTAAATAGATAGTGTGATTCTTGCAATCACAGCCTCAAAGGTTTAATGAAATAGGGCAATTTTTCAATGAAAATGTGTCAGTGTTATCATCGCCTATCACTTTTCTCAAATTTTCACTCACATTTGTATTTTCATTAATTTTTATTTCAACTGTCCCTCTCCCAGAATGATGGCAAGATCAAAAACTATCAAGGACAGGACTAGAAAATTTGCCCACACAAGACACAAACCCAGAGTTAAAAACCAAGTGAAAGGCTAAGAAAGAAATCTGCCAATCAACAGTTGACGAGGGATTTATATCAAAGAACATTGCTTTATGTTGTAAAGGATTCCTATAAATTGAAAAGGAAATGAAACAATGCAACTGGAAAATATATGAGCAGAGGAAAGTTACAAGAAATCCCACAGGCCAACAGAAGGAAGGAAGGGTACTCCGTTTCACTAGCACGTTCAAAGTTATAAAAAATTTAAAACAAAGTTACAGAAACATCTTTAATTCACAGATTTGGCAGACTGGCAGGAATTTTTTAAAATGGTAGTAGCCAGTGTTAGCGAGGGTGTAGGGAAAGGGAACCCGCATCTACTCTGGTGAAAATACAAATTCGTCGAAAGGGTCTTGAAGCACGGCTTGGCAGTAGCTATTAGAATTCATAAGGTACAATTTTTTGAACTGGCAATTCCTGCGAATATGCACATATAACTAGGCTTTCTACAAAACTGTTTAATAGGAAACCATAAAGAAGGCGGCAATCTAAAGGACCATCAGTAGCGAATACGTTAAGTAAAATGGGATTTCCATGCAGAGGAGTACTACGAAGTCACCAGAAATAACGAGGTAGATCTAATCTGGCAACATGAAGACAGCCGTGATTCCCTAGGATGCACAAAGAACAAGTTTCAAAACAGTACGTGTAAATTATTCGCTTTACTAAAATTATACATATAACTGTATTTATTTATTTCTACAAGTATAGATTCACTCTTTCAACAAATACATGTTGGTCTACATCATATATATTTATTTATTCAATATATGCATAGATTCCTTCACCAAAAATTTACTGAACCTTTTGCGGGCCGGGCACGGGATTCTATTTACATGTGTATTTTCTTACGCGTGATATTTACCTGCCTCTAGGTACACTGTCCATCCACAGGAGAAAACACCCTGCACAGTGGTTATCGTGGTGGGGGGAGAGATCACGCAGGGTCTTTACTTTCTACTTCACATGCTTCTACACTGATGGGTCGAAGGCAATGCAAAGTGCTAACTAACCCTTTCATTACAGCTAATCCTTCTGACGCAAATATTAACCAAATATACAGAAAAGTATGACGGCTACGATGTAGAGAAAGCAGATGTGCCAGCCAATGGCAAAGCCTGAGGAGGTTGTACTTAAAATTTGTACGAGGGAAACAAAGGATGGAGGAGATATTAGTTTCTGTGGGAGTCTGTTCACTAGGAGCGTGACGAGGGCACTGTGCTGGTGTAGAGGCCTGTCTAGTTGCCTGACGTTTCCTGTGTTATCTGTGCCCACCATCTAAGGCCATCCTCTCTGAGCATGTTTTCTGACCTGAATTATTAATAAGCCCCTTGAACTTCTCTGTCAGACACACACTGAACACAATGGAACATTCTGGAAGAGTGTTTGTGACCTTAGTTTTAAAGGCTTAGAAGGGAGGAAAGAGTTGTTGGAAACACTCATACTGAAAACTTACGGGGAAAAACTGAGCCCCGGGGCCAAGGACCTAACGTAACAGGTGAAGCGGGTCAGGTACGAGACAACAGTGGTGGGGACGTGCATTCCCTCTCAACGAAGCAGCCATGTAGGAGTCAGGGTCTGAGGCTGCCGGACTGGATTTTTCCAAGGAAAGATTTTCGGGAAAAAGCTCCTATATTTGAAATATTTGCAACTCACTGAAATGTTTTTCAAAAGATTTCAGATTGGGACCTATGGACATCTAAGAGGGGCCATACAAACAATTGTTTCAAGTTCCTTCACAGTAGATGTGATGCAAAGTATACACTCTATGACGTCATGTGCACACACGCACAGACTCAGACGCGCACGCTCACACACACACACACACACACACACCATCTTTAAAAAGAAAGGGGAAGAAAAGCAGAGAGGTAGCCCATACTGTATTACTTAGTTGCCAATTTGCAGTGTGTCCTCTGAATGTCATTCTATAATGGGTTGTAATAAGAAAGGCTTGTATCTATGGGAAGATGGGAAAGAGAGAGAAATGAGTCAAGTAGCTTAGTTACTGAAAAAACGCAAACACCCACTACCGAAATGGCCAGTAGGTACCGCTACTGCTCAAAGCAAGGGCGACTCCAGAGGGCCTGCTGCTTAATCACGTCTGACCCTAGGCACACACATGAAAAATTCAGTGGATCAGCTCTCAGAGTAGGTCAGTGAGCGTTACTCTCCGAATCTGACGTCAAGTCACAAACTGATCATGAAACACTCAAGACGTAGAAACCGCCAAAGATAGGCTGGCGATATGTTTCCAAATGTTCCAGTGTTTTCCAAGCTGTCTCTCGTTTCCTGCTTCTGCTCACTCAATTAAAAATTTTAACCATTGTTAATCACAGACAACTAAACAAACCAATTCCTACTCAGACCTGACGTCCAGTAACATTTAGGTGATGACTCTGCTCTCCTCCAGAATGTGCAAAATATTAGACATCCGAGAGCTGATTTCAGTATCGCAACCACCATACACACATCTTTCACCCCAGAAACCTCCTCTAGGCTTAAGTGAGAGCCCACCTGCTCTTATTTGACTCGGTGTCCTAACAAGCTAGGTCGTATTCTGTGGCTGCACAGCGTCAGATGCCATAGCGCATCTCAAATGCACGCTACGTGGGGCGCCTGGGTGGTCCGTCGGTTGAGCATCCAACTTCGTTCGGCTCAGGTCATGATCTCGCACACAGCTCGTGAGTTTGAGCCCTGCGTTGAGCTCTGTGCTGACGGCTCAGAGCCTGGAGCTTGCTTCGGATTCTGTGTCTCCCTGTCTCTGTGCCCCTCCCCAGCTTGCACTCTGTCTCCCTCTCTCAAAAATAAATAATTATTAAAAAAAATTATTTTTAGATAAAATGCACCTTCCGTGTAATATAATCTTGTATTTGGAAAAGGGCAAAACTTGTTTC
Organism: Neofelis nebulosa; assembly: GCF_028018385.1. Taxonomy (NCBI): domain Eukaryota; kingdom Metazoa; phylum Chordata; class Mammalia; order Carnivora; family Felidae; genus Neofelis; species Neofelis nebulosa. Next base: position 19,764,216 of record NC_080799.1, on the reverse strand, counting down.
CATAGGATAAGTTAGAAAAAAAAAAAACTTAAACTATTTCTAGCTTGTGGGAATTACACATCTTTAAAGGACAAGGTGAAAGTTTTAATGGTTACTAAAAATTTTTTTAAATGTAAGACAAGATTTTGTTTAAATGACTAGTTTAAAAAGAAGGGGAAGAAGTATATGTTAAAAACCACTGAGAAAATCTGACCTTGGGCTTGAGGTCAGGGTTTAAATTTCAGCTCTACCCCTTTGTCAACAGGTAACCTTATGGAAATTAGCTTAACTTCTTTGAGCTTTGGTTTCCTCAACTGCTAATAAAAGCATGTCATTCCTGAGTCGGCTCTGAGGACTCAACGAGATCATCTGAGTGAAGCATTTCACATGGTGCTACAAAAGCTCTCAGCAAAGATTCACAAACTCGCCATCTGTAACTGCAGAATTCTTAAAACATGGACTCAGGGTGGCCCCCATACTATCTCATATATAGTAAATGGCCAATTTGGCCTCCCATTATTCATTCAAACGCTATTTACTACACATCTGCTCTGAGCCAGGCCCCTTTCTATGCTCTGGAGATACAGAAGTAGCCGGAGCACACATGAAAATTCAGATTATTGGAGCGCCTGGTTGGCTCAGTCGGTTAAGTGTCCAACTTTGGCTCAGGTCATGATCTCACGGTTCATGAGTTCAAGGCCCACATCAGACTCTGTGCTGACAGCTCGGAGCCTGGGCCCTGCTTTGGACTCTGTCTCTCTCTCTCTCTCTCTCTCTCTGTGCCTCTCCCCCACTCATACTCTGTCTCCCTCTCTCTCTCTCAAAAATAAATAAAACATTAAAACACTTTTTTAAATTTCAGATTAAAATTAAACCACTATAGGTCATTTCTATTACGTGTTCAGAGAAATTACGTTAACGGACAGAAGAGTTGCAAGGGAGGGGACATTTCATTTTGAAGACAGTTTGGAATGGGGATCTTGGGGCCAGAAGGAAGGCGGGAAGAGGGTAAAAGGGAAGAGTTCCCTAAAATGAGGTCTCTGGCGTTCAGACCGGCCGCCTCCTGAACGCTGCCCCTGAATCCTGCCGGGCTCTCTCCTGTGGTCAAAGCCATACTCACTTGATGCTGTGCAGCTTTCTCGTGACTCTCATGGGAAAGTCCACTTCAAAATATTTACTTGGGAGAAGATCTTCATCCTGAGGAAAAACACGCAGTAAGCTCTAGAATTATGTATTCACTCCTACATTTACTGACCACCTTCACGTACCGAGCGAGTACTAGGCCCCGAAGAGCATCAGGGCACTTAAGGGTTTGACATCCAGGAACGATATGGGCAGAGATGTATTTTCCACATTACTGTGGTCTCCACGTGGGGAATGGATGGAGGACGGGCGTCAGGGGTTCACAGCTGTCCAGGGAAGAAGTCACGGGGAGCCTGAACTGGGGGAGCAGTGCCTGGGATGGAGGTGGGGGTATGTGGAGGCGCTGGGGGAGTAGGACCTGATAGGATTTTCCAAAAAGCAGATCGAGATGAATCAGAGAGGGTCAGGACACCAATGCTGACCAGCATTTGAGGGATAAAATGGAATAAAACAGCAAAAATCCCGAAGCATCGCACACAGTGGGGGTGAGTACTGTTTTGTGACACGTTTACTTTTTTCTGTGAGGGGAGGATACAGCGGGTGGTAAAGGGCAGGTGCTCTGGAGCAGGGGACGGGGGTTCGAATCCCAGCTCCACCGCCTGTCTGCCGCGAGGCCCCAAAGTCACTCCATTCCCTGGGCCAAGTTTCCCTCCTCTGCGAAGCAGAGACAGGGACAGCACCTCACGGGGTTGTGAGGAGTAATGAGGAAATGAGTACACACAAGGGACACTCAGAACGGGGCCTGCCTTAGTAAGTGCCACGTGTGTGCCTTTATCATTGACTGTCATGGGGACGGGGCGCCGAGGTGGCTCCGTCGGTTAAGTGTCTGACATTGGCTCAGGTCATGATCTCACGACTCGTGAGTTTGAGCCCCACGTGGGGGCCAGGGCCCGCTTTGGATCTTCTGTCCCCTTCTCTCTCTGCCCTTCCCCACCGGTTCTCTCTCTCAAGTTAAATAAATAAACTTAAAAACCTTATTGACATGGGTACTTAGAATTAGGTCTTGGCCTGGGGTGTACATTTATCTTTACTGAGGGCTGCAGTAAAAGAGCGTGGCAGACGCGCGCGCGCGCGCGCACACACACACACACACACACGACCCTGCTCCCCCTTCTGCATCCCCGGCCTGGTCTCCCCTTGGCCCCCTGGCCATCCTAGCACATTCTCTGTCACGTCCAATCAATCCCTCAGCCCCGGTGCGTATTCACGAACGCATTCTCTCCTCCTCAGCTCGCCAACTGCACACACTGTAAGGACACCGCTGTCTGGACTCTCAGCGACACCCTGCGTGTTGCCTGCAGCAGCTCCCGATGCCCCTGAGGCTTGGGGAAAGAAACAAGGCGCTCCACAACCTGGTGACTTGCCCGGCGCCTCCCCAAAGCGCTCTTCTAACGCCTCCGTATCCACCTGTACTTACATTCCACAAGTACAGAGCCGCTTCCTTAAAGTGGAAAAAAAGACCAAGAAAAAGACACTTGTTGGTGCCCAGAACCCGGTGGTGGGCCTCACAGGTGTGGGCCGGGATTAAGGAAGAGCTGGGGTGAGGATGACACCCCTCTTTCTGACTTGAGCAACTGCGCAGAACACCATTTACGTGCACAGTAACGAGCGATGGACAGCAGGGACCGAGAGGGAGCCGGCCCCCCACGACAGCATGACGGGCGGGGGGCAGCAATCACAAGCAAGCATTTTCCAGTAGGAGGTGACCCTAAGGGCAAGTGTCAGAACTGGGAGAGCCAGCTACCCCTCAGCCCTTGGAAAATCTCAGGGGATCTGGTCTGGGGGACAAAGGGGGAGGGAGGAAGGGGGAGACAGGAAGACAGAGACAAAGACAGTCTCCTGACCCATCAGAAGAGACACGCTCACCGATCTCACCCGTTCTCTCTCGGTGCTGCCGCGCTCCCCTGCCCGTGTGTAGGGCAGGGCCGGGTAAAAAGCTGTCCGAAGATATTTGGAGGAAACGTTTAGAGCATACCAGAAGATGACTTTTGCTAGGAAATTCCAGAACACCCTCTAAGGATTTTGCTCACACGATATGAAGTTAAGGACACGCTAAAATTCCAGAAGGCCTGGGGAACAAAAGCAAATGCAGGACAGCATACGATCCTATGGCTCGTCTAGGACTTCTGACTTTCTAAAGAGCTTTCCCACTCATCAGCTACTTGCCCTCTTAAGAATGCCGATTAAGGGGTCACCATGGAGGGAAAGCTTCCAAAAGGCACACCTGGAGCTTTTAAGGAACAGACATCTTCTTTCTTGCCTTTGGGAAAGGGGCAACAAATGGCTGTGGGACATGACGCTTCAACTTTTATTCTGGGATTCCCTGAGCCCTTCCGACACTCCACTCCACTCGCCAGTAGCTCCACGTCACAGGAGGCACGGAAGGCAACCGGGACCGTGCATAGCTACCGCAGGGCAGCCGGGGACAACCGTGAGGAAGAGTATCCCGTAGGCTCAAAGGAGATCCAACGTGGCCGACCGCTGCACAGGCTGCCATATTGAGACTGACCCCCTGCGTCCTTGATCCTCTGGCCGTGTGGAAATAGGATTCAAGAGACACCAAGAAGCTGAGGTCCCTTAAAGGGTTTCACTCACCCTTTATTCTTTGTCTGGGGTTGTACTGGCTTTCCTGCACCCTACTCTCACCCGCTGCTTGAAGGTCGGAGCCTTCAACTGTCCCTTCGACTGGTCTTGGGGCCTGACGTCATACAGAACGAGCTCACACACCAGCGGCAGCAGAAAGCCTGTGACCCACAGCCAAGCCTCTGCTGGTGCAGCCAGGGGACCCTCCCAGGTGGAAGGTGCACCAGACAACAAGACTAGCCGACGAGATCTCCCCTCCTCTTTTACAGAAGCACATAGAGCTCAAAAACAGGGCTCAGCGAACTTGCTGTAAACAGCCAGTACTCTAGCCTTTGCAGGCCAGACGGTCTCTGCTGTGACTTCTCCACTCTGCTGCCGTAGGGCTAAAGCAGCCATAGGGAAGATGGAAGGAACTGGGAGTTGGCTGTGTTGCAGTAAAACTTTATTTACCGACATAGGTGGCAGCCTAAATTTGGCCCGTTCAGCTCCTGCTCCAGAGAGCAAACAAGCATCATTTTTCTAAAAAGAAACTTAGGTTTTTTAAAACCCTTTAGACCGATGTCATTATCAAAACGAAAAAACTCCACCAAATTTTTCAGACCCTGCACTATTCTCCTTCCTCACTGCTGACAGATAACCTTTTCCTCGGAAGGGGCACATGAGCTTCAGTGTACCTTGCTCAGAAATAAAAATCTCAGATTTAGTAATGATTAACCCACCTACACGGCGGGGGGAGAGACCAAACCACGGGACCACGTTGAAAAGGGTGTCAAGCCCAAAGGAGGAGTTTCTCCCGTGGCTTCTGTTCACACTGCACACATTCTGCCACTGCATTCTCTTCCAGTTCCTTCCACCACACCGTGGTCTCTGAGGCCCAGAGGCACCGCCGACCTATAGCAAAGAGCCCCCCACCCCCACCCCCCGAGCAGCCACAGGGCTCTCTGGAGAGAACAAGGAGGGAATCTGGACGTGGACGAACTGCAGTCCGTTGTTTGTTCCATGCTCCAGCGCCACTGGCTGTCCGACCTGGGGACGCCACAAGCTCTCGGAGCCCGCCTTGCCCCGTCTGGGTAACCCGCCCCCCACCTGCAGAGCTCTCATGTTCATTCCTGAGGTCATGGATGTGCACGCCCTTCAGAAACGTTAGCTATCTTATCCTGAATGAAGAATGCAGAGGCAACCGGTTAATACTAAGGCTGTGCTGAGGCCACTGATTTCTCGCCTCAGTGAGAGAGAGGCTGGGGGCACCGATGACCAAAGACCTCATCGGGTGAGCTGATGAGGGACAAAATACACACTCAGGTCGCATTAGGCCCACACACTCTAGTGTATCTTGGTGTACTTCTGCAAGAATCTGGGGAAATGCACGTACCCATGACTGCCACATGACCGACCTGACAGAAGAACCAGAGAGATCTGTACAAACCTACAAAAAAGAAAATGCAGTCAGTGAGATCGTTGTAGAGAAAAGGTTTGGTGCTACAAGTCCAGCCCGGAATCAAAGGCCAGGCCCGTGGTCCTGATTCTGCCACTAACTGGACCCATTTCCTCTTCTGTGAGTGAGTGTAATTATACCTGCTCTTGAACCCTAACGAAGGAGGTGAGGGACCAACTCAGAGAATGGAGGGGCACCTGGATGGCTCAGGCAGTTGGGCTCGCACTCTTGATTTCGGCTTGGGTCACGGTCTCGTGCTCCGTGGGATAGGCCCCGCATCTAAGCCCCACTTAGGATTCTGTCTCTCTCTCTCTCTCTCTCTCTCTCTCTCTCTCTCTCTCTCTCTCTCAAAATGAATCACTAAACTTAAAAGGGCTTTGTGTCATGTTACCATCACCCAGCCTTGCAAATCTCCAAGCTATACTGAAGACACCGTCACGACGACAGTAAAGTCTTTTGTTGTCGTCAAAACGGCAAATGCATGGGCCCCTGGTCTCAGCTACTCCACTGGCAGGGCTCTCGCACACACGCAGAGAATGTATACAAGCATTTGGATCAAAAGCCCTGTTTGTGACAGCAGGAGCTAAGAAGCAAGGCACATATCTAGGGCCCTGGTGACATCACGTACGTGGCTGACAGTGGTTGCACAGCAGGTGCAAACGGATGGGGACAGGGACGCGAGACAGGCAGTCACCGCATTCCTTTTGAATATATTTCTAACATTTAAAAAAATGTTTATTTACTTATTTTGCGAGAGAGATGGGGGAAGGGCAGAGAGAGAGGGAGAGTGCGAGAGTGACAGAATCCCAAGCAGCCTCTGTCCCGTCAGCACAGAGCCCAATGCGGGTCTGAACCCACAAACAGAGATCATGACCTGAACCGCAATCAAGGGTCGGGTGCTCAACCGACAGAGTCGCCAAGGCGCCCCTGACATTTCTGAACCCGCTGGGAACCTTCACAAAATTAAACAATTGGGGAAACAAGGGGGCGGTATTTTTTAATTTACCTTTAGTCTCCAGAAGGTGGTATCCATCCCAGCCCCAAGATTTAGAATCTCACAGGGACATTCTGTCTTCCCTAGAAATGCCTTTATAAGCTGACGGACGCCATGGACGTGAGCAAAATATCCTGAGAGAGAGACAGAGACGAGCCATGACTCAGTGATGATGGAAATAAGCCTTGCAAAGTTCACACCAGGAGGACAAAACACAACCCTTCTGCCCTTCTTCAGGGGTAGCGGTTTAGGTTATCCATAGACCTTATGGGAGAAGTAAGGACTTTAAAATTCTCTTCCTTTTTTTTTTTTTTAAAGCCATTTGAACCAACATAAGCACAATCTATCTAATGGTTGGATCAACTACCTTAAGGAAAACGCAACACCCCCTAATTCTACATATGAAAGAAAAATATTTTACATCAAAACATGGGATCTAAATGTCCCTCTTAGAAATGTGTCTTTTCGTGGCTAAGTGAGAGCTACTCAGAATTCGGCTGAAACTCAAAATTGGGAGACCCGCTGGAAAGTATTCTGGGGTCAGGAAATGGGGCAGACCAATGTCAAAGCAAAGACAGCCATGTTTCTTAGCGTGCTCCCTTCATCTCCATCCTGTGCGGGGTAGAGCCTGGATGTTTGTAAAACACCACAGGCGGGGTTGGGCGGGGGGCGGTGCACAGGCAAACGGTGCCTAATAAACTGACTTGTTAAGCTCTGGCGTGGGAAGCTGGAACAGAGGAGACAAGAAATAAAAGAGGGTCAAAGGAAGATAAAATTGATCTGGGTTCTAAAGCCCTTCTGCTTACAGTATTACTATTTTAAGAACAAAATTTGAGTGGCATTTATAGACACTCACTGCAATTTGACATAGGGATTTCATGTCTATGGATTCTACTAGTAAATAATTTGAGCTTGTCTTTTTACATGTCTCTTTTGGGTCGCCTGGGTGGCCCAGTCGGTTGGGCGTCTGACTTCGGATCAGGTCATGATCTCAGAGTCTGTGAGTTCGAGCCCCCCGTCGGGCTCTGTGCTGACAGCTCAGAGCCTGAAGCCTGTTTCAGATTCTGTCTCCCTCTCTCTCTGACCCTCCCCTGTTCATGCTGTGTCTCTCTCTCTGTCTCAAATATAAATAAACGTTACATGTCTCTTCCATTTTACTTTTTTATTAAATCCTTTTTACCGTGGGTTACAGAGTATCATCTACAATGGACTGGACATTGGAAAAATTTTAAAAATGCTTCCCACACGCTGTTTGGGAAGCACTCTCCTACTGTGGGGCCCTAGTCTAGCGATGCCAACCCAGGGAGAGGAAGAAGGAAGGCCGGAGGGCTGACCTGCTGCCCAGGGCCCCCAGCACCCAGGGCACCATGGTGGGGCCCTGCCTCTGCAGCGTCTGTTAGGAAAGTGTCCTCAAGAGCGCGGGAGGGAGGCTTAAGGCCTCTTAGCCAGGCCTCGTCCAATCTTACTGATGCCTGGTTTCACCCTCAGCTCAAAGTAAGTACCATGTCCTTATTCTCAGGAAGCACCACTTTAAAATTTCTTTGCATTTCTTATTGAAACTACCCATAGGATCCATCTTTAGGGCCAAGATGCCCTGCACCCACAGCAACTATCGTCATTTGGCCAATTTCTCAATCTGGCTGAGACTAAGTCACCCTCCTGTCTCAAATCCTTTCACTGCCTTGATAGAAATGACTTGTACAGCCTGACTTTAACAAGGCCAAAAAAAGTCATTCCTTCCATGAACAGACAGTTCACAGTAAAAGATATATAAATGGCTCTTAAACATATAAAATGATCTTGGGGCACCTGGGTGGCTCAGTTGGCTAAGCAAGTGTCCGACTCCTGATTTCAGCTCAGGTCATGATCTCACGGTTCAAGGGTTTGAGCCCCACATCGGGCTCTGTGCTGACAGCATGGAGCCTGCTTGGGATTCTCTCTCTCATTCTCTCATTCTCTCTCCCTCTCTCCCTCTGCCCCTCCCTGCTTGCAAGCAAGTGAACTCTCTCAAAATAAACATTTAAAAAATATATTAAAAAAATAATCCTAATGATCTTCAACTTCACCCAAAAATAAGAGGAATCTAAAATAAAATTACTGTAAGATACCATTTTTCATGGATCAGATTCACAAAGATGAAAAGTTTCATAATACACTGTGTTGGTGAGGATGTTGGGAAATAAGCACTTTCATATACTACCGGAGAGAAGGAACACTGCAACTCTCATGTTAAGAATGAATCCCTATGTTACACTGCTGGCCTTGAAATGGAGAAGGGGCCATCTTCCATGGAATGTAGGTGGTTTCCAGAAGGTAGACAAGAAAAGGAAATAGACTCTCCCCTATGGTCTCCAAAAGAAACGGCCCTGATGACACTTTGATGTTAGCCTAGTAAGACCCATGTTTGACTTCTGACCTTCAGAACTGTAAGATAATAAATTTGTATTGTTTAAAAAAAAAAACGAATGAATCCCTAAAACCCCAGGCCTCTCAGCTGATGAGGGAATAGTGAGGAGGGAGGGGGTCACTTGCCTCTGTTAATTTCGGGGGCCTTCCTCTCCTTAGACAGTCTTACAAAATGCTGGGTATAAGGGTCATGCGAGTAGCCAATGTTTACTGCAAACCTGGAAGGGATAAAAAGGAGGCAGGTGAGTAGACGTCAGTAGATTCAGGCTCTCAGGAACCAGGTCAAGGAGGAAAACCATCTACTTCACAAGGCCAACACACTCCCATTTAGCACTCCGTTACAAATGTAAACAGACTCAGCCATCCGCCGAGTGCTCACTTCCACTCCTCTCACCCTTCCCACGGCGGCCATGTGTCACCTCTCTTTATTCTGACTGCTAATTCCTTTCCCAGGACCTGGAGAGCATATAACCTCACCTCATACCTCACCCAGAAGACGTGCAACCGTTTATTCACTCGGCAAACTCACTGGCCAGAACTATTCAGACAACCCTACTCAACCAGAAGTTCTGGGTCCACAGGAAAGATCTAGAATTGTTTTGTAAAACTCGATAATGACTTCCTAAGTATTTCCCCCAGCTCTGTCATTTCACGTCCCTTAGGGAGTAAAAGGAAAAACCAGGAACAAATAAACAGAACAGCTACAACCTAGAAAATGCCGTTGTAGCTTACCCTCTCTGGCATGCACTACAACCTGGAAAATGCTACAGTAACCTAACCTCTCCCCAGGCCACACGACAGGGAATCAAAGTTCTAGTGTTCTAAGCCAGGGATCTGAAACCCCAATGACCACTTAAGGTCTTCTGGCAACCATGAGTGGAACCAGCCTTCGGACAAGGACATGTAATGGAAGAAACCTGGATCCTTAAGGCCGAGCCACTGTGGGCCTGCACCCCGCTCTACCTCTCAACAGACATTTTGAGAGTTTCTAAATGTCTTTATCGCTTAAACCAAACGGAGTCAGGCTTCTGTTACCTGCTACACCCTGAAGCATCCTAAGTGATATCCTGAGTATATGAGCTCATTTCCGTGTGATGAACAAGCTGAGGGGGAAGGGATGAGTGACTGTTACCCAGCTAGAGTCTGAGCTCCCAGAGGCAGATATGAGATCTCCTTACGTCCACTGACAAGGCTTACCGCTGCCTTGACTGTGGTCGCTGCTAATCCTGTACAAACCTATCCCCCCCAGTCTCTCTCATGTCCACGTTCACACATCCGCACGCGCGCACACACACACACACACACACACACAAGGAAGCACATACTTTTGGCTTCTCGAGGCAGCAAGTCAGCACGGAAATGCACAAAGTACTCATTAAGGGACACGATTTGCTACGGGCCCAGACTGTCCAAGTTTTACAAGGGTGAACAGGCTCAGCTGTCTAAAACGGTGCTTTTCAAACGATGAATCATGACCCATCCGTATAATAAAATCAGTGTAGTAGTTTGCAAGTCTCCATCTGTGAAAATGCAGTCGAATAGAGTGAAATAGACAATATCAGTATGCATTCCACACTGTAAGAGTTAAGATGGTTTTGTGAAGCTTTGGTTGAAGTGGGTGTCTGGGGTAAAATGCAATGAAAGGTCTGTTCTCCGAACACACAAAATAGACTCTTAAACACAGAGAACAAGGTGGTGGTTGCCAGAGGGGGCGGGGGGATGGACAAAATAGGCAAAGAGGGCTTAAGAGGTACAAACTTCCAGTCATATGAGTAACGCACAAAGATGAAAAGTGGAATATAGGGAATCCAGTCAATAATACTGTTAAAACAGTACGGTGACAGATGTGACGACACCTAACGGTGGTGAGTCCTGAGTAATATGTAGATTTGTCAAATCACTATGTTGCACGCCTGAAATTAATGTAACATTGTATGTCAACTATACTTGGATAAGTAAAAGAAGAGAGAAGAGGGTGTTCTCCCTGTTGGCAGATTTGAGGAGCACCGGCCTCAAAGCAATCACCTGGTGCCATCTAGTGGTAAAGGCCGTGTCTGCAGTCCAAGAACCACAGACTAATGATGCGAACATCAAACATGGACGTAAGGGTTGGAGGGGGCCTTGGAACTGACCTGGTCAACCCTGACATCCGATGCCAGAATCCTTCCACAACACCAAGCCACTGCCTGACTACGCACCACAAAGAAGGCAGTCACTCCAATGCCCAGCAGCCCTACCTGCTGAAAAGCTGATCGAGTTGCCCCCCTCCACAAGCTCTGCGTTGGACTTACTACCGCCCTCCTCTGGATGACAAGGAGCAGTTTCCCCTCCTCTCAACCGTATCCTCCGTCAAGTTAATACTATTGATTCCATCAAGCCATCTTTGGTGAGTGTCTGCTAAGTGCCAACCATTGGGGATACAGTAGTGAACCAGCCACAAAGATAAGGAAGGGCTTGTGACAGATGAAGGACAACAGCATGGAGGACGGATGGACCTACGTTAGAGAATGTGAGAGGGAAAGCCTCTCTGAAAAGGGAATGGGCTGAGTTGGGTGCTTACAGAACTGGAGAAAGCTGTGCAAAAGGCGTTCTAGACAGGAGGAAGAGCAGACAGAAATGCTCTGGACAGGAACCGCCTTGGAATGTTCCAGGAACAGAAAGTCGGTAGGGAGGCTGGGGAACAGCGGAGAATCAAGGAGAAACTAGAGAGGCGGGTGGTGGGAGCCAGGGAGAGACCTCTGCAGCCACGTGCAGCGGCCCCAAACCACGGCGAGGTGCACAAACGTAACAGGTGGGGACAGAACACAAACGTATCCGGTCACGAGTCCTTACGACTCCCACTTTCTAATGTTTCCAACATGCGTCTCCCTCTGGTCTCCAGATCTAGAAGACTGCCAGTGGTTTCTGGGAGGAAAAGGATGTCACTGATCTGCCCTTCAGAGTGGCTAACATGAGAAGATTTACAGAGCACTGCTAAGAAGAGTACGGGTCAAAGAACTAGCGAGCACTGCTGATGGGGAGTTCCAAAGGGAGATGGGCAACCTGTTTCAGAGCTTAGAATTCTGTCACCCCTGGGAGCCCAGCTGAACATGGTGGATCCACACAAGGAAACACTAACCGGTCATCTCAGATATGAACTAGAAGGATCAGACATGCCAAGACGTTCGAGACACCGTGAAGGGAAAAATGTTAGGCCAAAAACCGATGTAGCCAATGTGCCCGTGAACACGTGTATGTGCCTATGTGCGTATCTACAGACAAGTACTAGGGAACTGGCGATTTCTGGGGTGTGTGTGTGTGTGTGTGTTTTAATTTATCTCTATGTTTTAAACTTTTTCTCCATGAACTATATGCCATATTTCATCTAAGACATTATCAATTATAAGACTGAAACAAGAAAGAAGAAACACTGGCAGTTAGTTAATGTTTTTCTTATTGCTTACAATTTTAATTTTGTGCTTGTTGGAAAAAGCCCGTTTGTTTGTTTAATTAGTTTTCAAGTAGGCTCTGTGTGCAACGTGGGCCTGAACTCACAACCACATCCAGAGTTGCATGCTCTGTTGACTGAGCCGCCAGATGCTCCTGCAAAAGCCCTTTTGTGCTTATTTAAACGGATTAAAAGGAAATGGATGAATGCAGTAAGAGGGTTAAGTCTTCCCTTCTGGGGTATCTGTGAGTTTCCACACAATATTGACCTTCGGGCCGCCAAGGGCATTGGCAAGGCTGCATCCCCAAGAGATCACCATCATCCTCTCCAAGATTTCCTTCCACGCTGCCGACCCTCCAGGTGCAGGTCTTGTTACTGAGCCTTTCTTGATCTCATCAGGAGGTATCCATGGATGGTTCTCCAACAGCATCAGGATTTGTGCTCCTTCTGCAAATGGCCCTTAAAAGGCACGTGGACAGAAGGACCCAAGAGCTGACGGTGTAGTCATCCGGCCCTGCCGCAAGCAACAATGACCACATCCACTTGCACAGGTAATGACAACTCTAACACGACTTGGCAGTGACTGCAGGACACATCGAGAATAAATCACAGCTGATGGCAAAGACGTAAGAACGTGTGTCACAGCATGGATCAAATACAGTATTGCCTTCACCACATGAGCAACAGTGAGCTTAGATATCATAAGCAAAGTAAAAGGCAAATATTAAGCGATGAAAAGTACCTGTGACATCACATAGTAACATCCTGAAAACATAAAGAACTTACGAATCAGTAAGGAAAAAAATCCTAATATCCCAGAAGAAAGGCCAAAAATGGGCAGATCACCAAAGAGCCAAGTGATCACTGAATATACAAAATAAAGAAACCAAAAAATGCAAAATGAAAGCAGAAACAGCAAGCAGTAAATCTGCTATCAAATCAGCAACAAAACCGTTTAATAGAACCTGGCTTTGGTGAGGATGAGAAAGAGGGCACCTGAGCCGCCAGAACTGTAAACTGTCACTGCCATGCCACGAGGCACTTCGGCTGCTGGTACTCAAAGCTGAAGAGTAATATTTACGCGATGCCCAAACAATCCCACTTCTAGGATTTTACCCTAAGGAAATAGTCAAGAATGAACACAAAAAGGTTTCGGTAAGAACACTGAACCTGGGGTTACGGTGTCAGGTGAACAAAGCAAGCTACAAAATTCTATGTACAGAATGTTCCCAATTCTGTTAGATGAATGCGTACATTCACGTACACGTCAATATACATACATGTACAGTACACATATCAAGACTTCCCAGAGTAGGCACCAAAAGGTGAACAGTGGTCGCCTCTACGCTGACGCTGTGCACCTAGCGCTGCTGTCTGTCTGTCCCCACCACAGTCCTCTGTTGCCCAAACCCAGAAAATATCCCCTCTCTTTGTGTATCCTGACTTTGTTTAAAACCCAAAGAATCAAAAATCTCTGATTTGGGAAGACCTATTTCGCAGTCTTCGGTCAATCCCTATTGCTTTTGAAATTTTCATGACATTCACATACCACCTGTTCAGTGTAACATTTCTCTAAATCAACTCGCTTTTTTTTAGTACTCGGGTCTGACGTGCTACCTGGGGTTTTCTTCTAACACACGCTAGAATAAATACCTAACTATTAAAATTTCAAACAAACATCTGTGTGCCACCTAAAGTCATTTCACATTCCTTCCGTGGGAAACCCTGATCTGGGCCGACCGCCTACTCACTCGAGAGCATTTACTGACTCTGCCCTATAGGCATGAGTACCACCTGCAACAGGAAAGGGGTGACATGCTCACCGCCAGGGATTTCTTCACCTGAAGGAAAGGGCAGGGGCCCTCCGCGCTCTCCCAGCCAGTGAGGATCGAGGCCAGGTTCATTTTACTTCTATCAACACTCCTGAGAGCTGACTACAATGCCAGGCATCATTCCAAATGCTTGACCGATAGGAACGGAACGACTACAACCCTCATAATGACCCCCCGTGGAAGGCACTGCTTTACACACTGAGGTGAAGGTCGGTCCCTCAAGCTGCAGAACCCTGTAGAAAATTTCATTCTAGGGGTGCCTGGGTGGCTCAGTCGGTTAAGTGGCCGACTTCGGCTCAGGTCATGATCTCACGGTCTGTGAGTTCGAGCCCCGCGTCGGGCTCTGTGCTGACAGCTCAGAGCCTGGAGCCTGTTTCAGATTCTGTGCCTCCTTCTCTCTCTGACCCTCCCCTGTTCATGCTCCGTCTCTGTCTCAAAAATAAATAAACATTAAAACAATTAAAAAAAAAAAAGAAAATTTCATTCTATTGCTTTTCGACCTATTTACCCACCTGGATTTGGATCCCTCCCCCGACACTTCAGTTGCTTAAATGATATCTGTGTCTGTGTGTATACGTGTGTGTTTACGTGGTCGTGTGTGTGTATATATGTACACGCACACATATATATGTACATTAAACATATATATGTAACGTATGCACGCATACACATACATACAACGTACTTAAATGCAATTGCAAAAATCAATCCGATACCCTTAGCATCAATTTTTAAGTTTGAAATTTGAACTACATACTGCATACTAGCCTAAGATACTGCTCTACCTCTTATTGTTAATTTTATTGTTCTTTTTTTTAGTCTCATTTTTTTTTTGTTTCTATTTCTTGGTAGTTTTATTCTTGGTTATACATGGAAGGCAGGAAGCAAAGTCTTAAGGGCAACAGACTTTGTACCTAAACAGACTTTCAGTTTGTTTCCTTTCTCGTGAGCTCTGTTGCTTTCTTAAGTAGATCCGCAAGGCCTTAAGTGTTGAATCACCTAAAACAAAACAAAACAAAACTGAGCCTCAATGAACTCACATGCTATCGTTTCTTCCCAACAGAGGCTACTGGTATTGCCTTTTGGCTTCAGCTAACACCCAATTACTTTACAAGGGTTAATATGTCCTAAAATCTACTGCCTCCACTGTAAGTACTCATTGACTAGTGGGCAAGGCATTTATGAAAAAGGAACCAACATTCACAAGAGGGTGAGTTAAGCAGGAGAAGTCAATCAGAAAGTTCCCATGGTACAATGTCTCCTATCTGACTTAAGCAAACAAAAAACCCAGTTAATACAGAATATAGTAACAGGATGTCATGGGCCTGAATAATGCTAAAGTTCTTTTGGAAAAAATAAAACACTTAAGCACATGTAGTCTGAATATTTTCTCCCAGTCTGTCTTGCCTGTTCATTTTCTCAGTGCATCCATTTTTCCTTTGTAATTAGTGCTTTTTTTTTTTTGTTCTGTATCCAAAACATTTGCCTACCTCAAGGTTGTCCACATATGCTCTCATGGTTTCATCTAAAAGATTTATGGTTCTAGCTGTTATATTTCGGTTTATGATCCATCCCAAATTCATGTGTACAGAACGAGGTAGGGGCTAAGGTCCATTTTGTTTCCACTTGAATATCCACTTTACCCAGAACTATTCGTTAAAAAGACGTCCCTTTCGCCCACTGAATTGGCTTGACAATCTAGGTGACGATCAACCAACAGTCCTTGTGTTTGGTCTATTTCTTGGACTCTTTATTCTGTGTCACTGATCTATCTCTATGCCAAAGACTTTGATTGCTGTGGCTTTACTGCAAGTCTTCAAATGAAGCAGTATTAAGCAGTTTAAGTGCTTCAACTCTGCTCTTCGTTTGAAGACTTTTTTGCTATTCAAGACCCTTCACGTTTCCATATACATTTTCGAAACGATCTGTTAATTTCTTCTAAAAAAAAAAAAAGATGGCTAGGATTTTGACGGTGATTGATTGCACTGATTCCACGGATCAAGTCAGGGAGAACAGGAATCTCGACACATCAAATCTTCCAATGCATGAACAAAGCGTATCTCCCATTTATTTCAGTCTTCTTGAATTCCTCTCAACAGTGTTTTACGGTTTTCTGTGTAAAGGTGTTTTGCGTCTTTCATTATATTTATTCCTCCCCACTTTAGGTTTTTGGATGCTATTGTCAATGTTTCCAATTTGAATGTTCCTACCCATGTATGTATACGTACAATGTATCTATCTGACAAAGAATTGCTATCCAGAATATATAATAAACTCCAATGAGTCAAAACCAAAAACCATTAACAACAAAAATGGGCAAAAGACTTGAACAGACAGTTCACGAAAGATGTAGGAATGTCCAATAAGCACACCAAAAGATGCCTAAGATCGCTAGTCACCAGGGAAATGCAATTTAAAACCATACTGAGATGCTCTTTCACCCTCACTGACAATACAGGATGTTAACAAGGATGTTGAGCAACTGGAGTTTCAATATATTGCTGGTGGGAAGTGGAAAGCGATAAACGACTTTGGAAATTAGTCTAGCAGTTAAATATATACCCACCCTGTGACTAAGCAATTCTATTCCTAGACATTTATTTGAGAGAAATTGAAGACCTGTATGAGAATGTCCCTTGTAGCCTATTCACAATGACCAACAACTTCGATACAACTCAAATGTCCTATCATTGGAGAACACACGAACAAATCATGGTGTATTCATACATGTATAGGAACAGACTACACTGACAAAGACTCTTTCCTTGACCAAACTCTAGCCAGGTTCCTCGAGCCCTCTTCTCGACTAGGCTTCAACCTTGACTTACTGTATAGAGACTCGAACGAACACTAATGTAGACTTTAACAGCTCAAGGCTCCACCCCTAGGATGATTCCGGTACCCCTTAGTGCCTGCCCGAGAAAACTCAAGGCTGCCAAAAGCATCCATTGTTTCTTCTAGCCAACACTGAAAGATCAGGTCCCTGTCTCCCAGTGAGCAAACCCAGGTGGTTTCACATGAACCAATACCTTTCCTGGCTTTTGTAATTTTTTACTTCTGATTTCATTCACCACCAACTTTCCTCCCTCATTCTCTCTTTAAAATCTCCTCTGTACAAACTGAAGTTGAGTTTCATTCACTCTGGACTCTTTTCCTTATTGGAATAGTTAATTACTGATTAAACTCTGTCCTCACCACGTGAACTAGTATCTAGCTTTATCTTTAAAAAAAATTTTTTTTAATGTTTATTTATTTTGAGAGACTGTGTGTGTGCGTGGATGCACACTCAGAGGAGCAGCAGGGGGTGGGGAAGACAGAGACAGAGAGAGAGAGAGAGAGAGAGAGAGAGAGAGAGAGAGAGAGAGAGAGAATCCTAAGCAGGCTCTACACTGTCAATGCAGAGCCAGACATGGGGCTCAATCCCACAAACCGTGAGATCATGCCCTGAGCCGGAATCAAGAGACAGATGGTCAAGTGACCAAGCCACCCAGGCGCCCCTGGCATTATCTTTGATAACGCAAAGAACATGGGTGAATCTCAAGGAACACAGTTGAGTGAAAGAAAACAAAAGAACACATACTGTATGACTCCATTTCCATGACATTCGAAAACAGGCAGATCTAATCTACCACAGATTTCGAAACCAGAAAATGACTGGTGAGGGTAAGGAGACTAATTAGAAACATATAACAAGGGAAGTTTCTAGAGTTTCAGATATATTTTATATCTTGTTTGGACGGTGGTACACAGATGTACCGTTGACTCTTGAACAACACAGGGGTTGGGGTGTCAACCTCCTGGGCAATCAAAACTTTGAATATAACTTTCGATTCCCCAAAAACTGAACTACAAATTGACTACTGTTGACCAGAAGTCTTAACAGTTGATTAACATGTATTCCGTACGTTAGATTTATTATATATTGTATTCTTTCAATAAAGTAGGCTAAAGAAAATATGAAGAGGGGCACCTGAGTGGCTCAGTTGGTTAAGGGTCTGACTTTAGCTCAGGGCACGATCTCATAGTTCATGGATTCGAGCCCTGCACCGGGCATTCTGTGGTCAGTGCGGAACCCACTTTGGACCTCTTTCTCCCTGTCTCTGCCTCTCCCTTGCTCGTGCATGCTCTCTCTCTCTCTCTCTCTCAAAAATAAATAAGCACTAAAAAAAAGAGAAAATATTAAGAAAATCATAAAGAAAATACGTTTAGAGTACTGTACTGCATTTATCGAAGGAGCCACATATAAGTGCAGTTCAAACCCATGTTGTTCAAGAGTCAACCATATACACATGTTAAGGCTCGTCAAACTGAACACTAAAGACCTGAGCATTCTATTTTATAAATCATCACCCTCTCACCCCTGCTCTCCCACCTCCATTTTCTTCCTTCCCCTCTCCCTCTGTCTCTTAAGAATACCTGGGGAAATTCTGAAGAACAAGAAAGATGAGCGATATAGCTGACCCTCCGATGGGGGATATTCCCCATTCAATATCCACTTACCCCTTCCTCCTTACCCCCATTTTGTTTGAGGTATCAATCTGCCCCGTGAGAAATTCTCCCCTCCCACACTTTCTTGCAGCTAGGGGTGAGGTCACCTGCCCAATTCTGGCCAATGAGAAGTATGTAGAAGTCTACAGGGTGGGACTCCCTGAAAAACTATTGCTTTCACAGACTCAAACACATGCTTTGGTTAGTATCGCTTTCTTTTCTTTCTTCCTGGAGTGCAGCTGCTCAAATGAACTAAGGAGATTGTGCTAGTCCCTGATACGACCCTGTTTTACCCCAAGCTAGAGGAGCTCTTGGCAAGTCACGACTAACACTTCGCAAGTCAAAATGTTTAGGCATCGAAATGAAAAAAGCAATTCCGACTGGAAGTCAAGAATGATCTACGCATTGCTGCGCTAAAGTATACGTAAGAATTTAGTATGGAAGTGATATTTCAAATCAATGGAGGATACAGACCATCAACGGACAGTGTAGGAACAAAAACTGCTAACTTATGACATACAAAATTATAAAGATAGATGAATGCTCTAAGCAATAGAAGCCAAAACCGTAAAAGTGCTAAAAGAAAAGGCAGTGATTGAAAACGGTCTCATAAAACGTTACCCAAAAGCCCCAAGCCATAAAGTTAGACTGTCAGAGTTGGCACCATAAAGATTCAGAATTTCTGCATCATGAAATGTATGGTACAAGCTAAACTTAAAGACAAGCAACAGTTTGAGAGAAAATAATGGAACACATACGTAGGCAAAGGACTACTACCATACATATGACAAGTTCTTACAGACCAATAAAAACATAAATGAAACAAAAAACCAAAAACCCAGTTAGGAAAATGATAAGGAGAAAGGCGTCATGTAAAAAAATATCAGAGATAGTGAAGAACTAAAAATGCTCAGTCTTAGGACGCCAGGGTGGCTCGGGCGGTTGAACGTCTGGCTTCGGCTCAGGTCATGATCTCACAGTTTGTGAGTTCGAGCCCCGCGTCAGGCTCTGTGCTAATAGCACAGGGCCTGCTTCGGATCCTCTCTCTCCCTCTCTCTGCCCCTTTCCCATTTGCTCTCTCTCTCTCTCTCTCTCTCTCTCTCTCTCAAAAATAAACATAATTTTTTAAAATAAAAATAGTCTTACTAGTGAGTAAAATAAAAAAGTTTTTTAAATAAAATAAAAATTTTTAAGAGGTATTATCCACCTGCCAGCTGACAAACAATTTAAGAGACTGAGAATATTCTGTGTTCAGCATCTCTTTTACCATGAGAACAGAAACGGACACAACCTCTTTCGAGGACCACTTTGCAAAGGCTTCTCCCCTGAAATCCATCTCACTGGAAAACTGAAACGCACATGCAAAGATGTTTATCGCAACCCCATTTTAATAGCAAAATCATAGCTACCCAAATAATGAACAGAAGAACAGTCACATAAACTAAAACCACATTGTGGAATACTGTTCAGCCATTAGGACAACAACAAAAAAAGGAGACAAAAAATTATATGTACGGTATATTCAAATTAGACTAATGAGTTGGGGAAGAGTATTCACTTTGGCCCTTTAACAAATTAACCATTAAGGGGCACCTGGCTGGCTCAAAGAGTATGTGATTCTTGATCTCAGGGTTGTGAGTTTGAGCTCCACGTTGGGTGTAGAGACTACCTAAAAAAAATCTTGGGGGTGGAGGGGGGAATCTGGGTGGCTCAGTCAGTTAGGCATCTGACTCTTGATATCAGCTCAGGTCATGATCTCACATTTTGTGAGATCAAGCTCCACATCAGGCTCTGCACTGACAGAGTGGAGCCTGCTTGGGATTCTTTCTTTCCCTCTCTCTCTCTCTCTCTCTCTCTGCCACCCTCCTCAACCCCGCGTGCACACACTCGCTCGCTCGCTCGCGTGCGCTCTCTCTCAAAATAAATAAGCATTAAAAAATAACAAAAAATAAATAAATAAAATCTTAGGGGCACATGAGTGGCTCCGTTGGTTAAGCGCTTGGCTCTTGATTTTGGCTCAGGTCACGATCTCATGGTTTGTGGGACCGAGCCCCACACTGGGCTCCACGTAGATGGCATGGAGCCTCTCTCATCCTCTCTCTGCTCCTCCACCTTCCCCCTCAAAAATAAATAAACAAAACATCAATAATAAGAATGTTTAAAAAATTGAAAAAATCTTAAAAACTTAATCATTAAAAACAATTAGTATTCTAGATTTGAAACCATTGTTTTTCATAGATGGTTTCCAAAATTTAATTTGTTGCTTTTTTGAAAAAATGAGGAGGGTTGCAGAAAATCCACGATTTACGGGACCTTCGTGATGGGCAAGTTGGGCAGCTAATTTATCCTCGCCAGAATATTCTAATTCTAAAGTGACACATCTTCTCTGAGGATGGAAAGCAGCAGCCCCCACCTTCAAATATTCAGATCAATCTCTCAAGCACTGCTCTCTGGGCACGGCTGCAAAGATGCAATCCGTGTGCTGGAAAGGCCTAAGCCCTTGGGAAAATGCCGCCTCTCCAGGGAGGTGATCCTGTGACCCACCTGCACCTCAAGGGGGACATTTTTGGATTCGGTGGAAATCAGATTGACTTCTGTAATTTCTACAACAGGATTTCAGTCTTACAGCCCCTGGCCTGGCTTCTAAAACAGACAGACCGCTCAAATCCAGTGAAACAGAACAGCAGAATGTGGAGACCTCATCAGAAGCGCAACCCTGAGCATCGGCATTCAGTTCCCCGTCACTTGGCCGCCTGAGAAATGGGTCTAGCAGGCACGTGGCTAAGGCAGACACGGTCATTCCCCACACCTTTCTTCTCGCGGGGGGAGACAAACGTTCAACACTACGCCTGCCTACGCCACAGCTGCACTGACCACCGCCAAGGACACGCACAGAGAACACGGAAGGGGCTGGGCCTGGTCTGCAGGTGTCAGGGGCCTCCTGGCGGGAGCCACATCTGACATGAGCCAGAGGGCTTGGCTTCTTCTTTCACTCACTGGCCTCACCCACATCCAATCTGTCAACACATCCCATCACCTCCTCCTTCAAAACGTACCCAGAATCTGGTCGATTCTCAGCCCTTCCAGTGCAACCATCCTGACCCACGACATCAGCGCCTCTGTCTTGGAATATTCCATCAGCCTGTTAACTGATCTCCCCGCTTCCGTCCTTGCTCCCTACAGGCTGCTCTCAACAGAGAAGCCAGAGTGATCCCATTAAAACCCAAGTCATGTCACCTCGTTCTTCGGTTCAAAATTCTCCATTGGACACCACCACAAGTCCCTAAGACCCCTTCAGTCCACCTCCTTCTCCCTCAGGCTGGCCTGGTCCTTCCTGGAACAAGTCAGGCCTGCTCCCTCCATGGGGCTTCCTACCCTCTGTGCTCTCTGCCTGGGACACCGTTTCCAGAGACATCCACAGGGCTCCCTCCCTCACCTCCGACAAGCCTGTCCCCACCATTGTCCTTCTCAGGGGGCCATCTCAGGGGAAACTCTAAGCTCTACTCAGAGATACCAGCCTAGAGGGGCATCTAAAGGACAGAAGAAAAAAAAAACCCTCAGGTCCTAAGGAAAAACACCCTGAGAACATAGCAGAAATAACTGACCAAGCAAGGTGGAAAGCAGAGATCAGGGTCGAGAGGGGCCGCGCTGCTCACGCATAAGGTGGTGCGGCACCAGGGCGGAAACGCAGGGTGCCGCCGCGGCGATGGTGACAGACATGGATGAGAAGAGGTGATCCTACAGACGAGGCATTCCAGAAAATGAGTGCCCTGTGCATAGACTGGGTCCTCCACACGCTCAGTGAAGCCGACTGGGCTGATGGCAAAAAGGTCGAGACAGACAGGAGGACTGTGGGCCAGGCAGCCAAGACGTCCACGAATCAGGTGAATAACCAGGAGAAAACAGTAATGAGGAGGATGAGAGGATGCTCTGCCTGGGGACCATGGATCTCAAGGAAACGGGGGGTTGGGGGGGGTCAGAGAACAAGGACACAAATCTTGCACCCCCGATCCTGAAATCTCATACCCCGGGGTATGAGAAAACAGAGGCACCATCTGAGAGGACTTCAAAAAAGGATATCCCTGGGGAAGGACCAGGGTCAAAGCAAAGAGAGGGAAGAGATGGCTAAGGAGAGGCTGAGGAAGGAGACGAGGCTGGCGATTAAGGAGTGGGAATTTCCCAGGACACAGGCAGGGTCTGGGGAGAGGGGGTCAGGGGTAAACAACAGAGGGAACTGCCTTGGGAGGGCAGCACAGGACGGAGAAGACAAGGAGAGGGGAGATGGGTAGTGGCGAGAGTTAGCGATCACAGTAAGTGCTGGAAAAATACCTGCGGAATCCCACGGAATTTTTAAGCATAAGCCCAGAATGTCCGCTCAGAAGAGTTCTCGCTGTAGGACCGCAGGACTGAGAGCACAGGCCCATGCTGATGGTCACGGCACTGACGATGACGACTGGGACAGTGCTGATAATAACCACCAGTCTTCGACACCTGCCGTGTGCCAGGCACTGTGGGGAGCGCGCCACATTTAATCCTGCCGACAGCCGTCTGACACCGTTCACGTCACTACTATCCCCGGGAGGGCTCTGAAAGGAAGGAGGGAACAACCTGCAAGAGAAGTAACAGAACCGCACGAGTCCTGGGAAGCTAACTGGCTCCTGTGTTAAATTAGGGCTTTTATGGCCGTAACCTAAGGCGGGGGGAACCAGCCTGATCCACAGGTATGACCTATTCAGTAACTTCAACCAAACAGTGTTCGGAATGGAGGGAAATCAAAACCAGTAGTAACAATTTATTGAAGGCTTCACGCTGTGCCAGATCCTGTGCTAACTGCCTCGTGTCTGTGATCTCATTGAATCCTTACATCCCGAAGGTGGGTTACCATTGTTATCCCCCCACTTCAAAACTCAGACGACAGACAGCCCACGGTTCATGCAAGGAATCCCTATTTAATAACGTGATCTTTTGACAAGATTGAAGGGTTTAACACATTACGGTGAAGATATCACAGAACTTGAAGGAGAGAGACCTACAACGTGTCTTAAAACACTAACTTACGGATTCTCACAATCTTTTTGCATGTTTTTTTCAGATGAGGGAAAGGCCAGTGCAAAAGAAGCTTCAATGAAATGCGCCCAGATGGCAAACACGCCCAGTCTTTACAGCCCAGGACCTATCCCAGCAGATTCTGATTCCGTGAGTCTAGAGTAGGACGTGAGCACCTGTGGTTTCTTCCTTCCTTCCTTTCTTTTTTTTTTTTTTTTAACATTTATTTATTTTTTGAGAGAAAGAGACACAGCATGAGCAGGAGAGGGGCAGAAAGAGAGAGAGACGCAGCATCAGCAGCAGAGCCCGATCAAAAAACGTGATGCAGAATGGTTTAGTGGCAGAGCTAGGATCAGCTTGACAGAGCCCGGCCCCAAGGTCCATGTTTTAAATCACTATGCTTAGTGTCCAAGAACCTACAAAAAGTGCGAGCCTTAACCCAAAACCTTGGCATTCCCCACCTCCATTCCCTAGTGGCCCCAGCTTCAAGGGCATTCTATCCATTCCTTTAACAGTTCGCACTCCCCTGCTCTGCCCCAACACCCTCCTATATCCCCGTTTTGCATTCAGCCTTGTGATCTCAGCTTCAACATTATTGCCTCAATGACAAACTCGAATGGCATGCCGTATTTCTCAGCACTCAACACAAAACCGTCATTATGTATTTCACAGGGAATTATTTGCTTCCTGTCTTTTCCGAGGAGATGGTGCTGCCCTCAGACGCCACGTCAGTCCTTTCATCATGTGTTCCCCAAAACTGAATACCCACCAACCATTCAAAAAAGAAGGCTTTGGCACAACGGATACGCTCAATAATTTCTGTGGAACGAATGAATAAAGTACACTCGAGCCTCGTGCTTCTAGGTGTGTGATACATGTCTGTGCTCACGATACTGCCCTCACTACACCCCCAAGTATGTAGACCCCTGTGGCATACTTGCTCAGGACTGGGAGGAGGAGGAGGAGGAGAAGGAGGAGGAGGAGGAGGCGGAGGAGGAGGCGGAGGAGGCGGCGGAGGAAGAAGAGGAGGAGACACCGCCGCCTCAGCCAGAAGCGACGTACCTCCGCCAGGCCGTCCCCGCGTCGGCGAGGGCGATGTTGTGGCCCGGGAGGGGGAGGAGGAGGAGCCACCGCTGCCGCCGACGCCGATGCCGACGCAGACACCGCCGCCTCAGACGCCGCTCAGCCGCCGAAGCAGCCGCCGCCGCACCCGCCGCTCAGCCGCCGGAGCCGCCGCAGTACCACCCGCAGCCGGCGCGGCCGCCGCCGCCGCTCAGCCGCCGCAGCCGCCGCAGTAGCAGCCGCAGCCGCTCAGCCGCCGCAGCCGCCGCAGTAGCAGCCGCAGCCGACGCAGCAGCCGCAGCCGCCGCAGTAGCAGCCGCAGCCGGCACAGCCGCCGCCGCAGCAGCAGCCGCAGGCGCAGCAGCAAGCCGCCGCCGCCGCCGCCGCCGCCGCTGCCGCCTCCGCCCGGAAGCGAAGTAGCCGCGCAAGGCCCGAGCCCCGCGGGCCGCCGCTGCCGCTGCCCTTAAACCGCGTGAAGCAGCTCGCCAAGCAGACCGTGGGCAGGTGAGTGAGCCGTGCCGGGCCGGCCGGGAGCGCGCGGGCCGGGGAACGGGGGTCGGGGTCGTGGCTGGGGCCGAGGCGGGCCCGCTGCCCCGCGGGGCCCCGCGCTCAGGCCCGGCCGCCCGCCGGGTCCGCTGCGGGCCAGGGACGAGGGCTGCGCCACGCAGCGGCCTGTCGCCCAGCTCAGGGCCGCCGCCTGAGCCCCCGGGAATGGTGGGGCGGGCCGGCCTCCCGGGACGCCCCACGCGCGGGTCCCCTCCGCCCATTGTCCCGGCCCCGCTGAGCATCGTCCTCTGGGGTCTGGACCCAAGCTTTCCCCGGGCCTCCCCCCGTCTCCCGGGGCTTTGCCTTGGGCGAAAACTCGGCTAACCGGTGTGCCCGAGGCCGGGCGGGCGCGGTGCTCTGGGGGGCGGCATTCTCAGCCTTTCCGGGTCGCCCGGCCGCTGCCCACCGACCGTCCACCTCCAAGTGCCTGAGGGCAGTCAATAAGTAAGGGGCGATCAGAGCCCATCGGAGCCGCTTAGTGAGACTCAGGACTCCCTTGGAGGCACTTTGGAGGGTGTGCCGTCTCCCAACCGTGGCCCCTGTGGTTGCTCAAGTTCTTGACCTGTAGACATTTGGAACCGGGAGGAAAGAATTGTGGAAAGGCCTTGGGCAAATGGAAAAACAAAAAGAGGAGGGGCTCTCAAAACAGCTTTTCTCACTTTGGATTGGGGAGCAAATCCTTCTCCAGGTTTCTCTGGTATCGCTTTAATGCTTGACAGGAAACGATCGATTATGAAATGACAGAAGAGACCGGACTTTGTAGTGGTTTTGAGAGCCTCTGGAGGTTGATCATCGTGTGCTGTGTTCTCTGGGGTAAATCTTTCAAGGTCTTTCAGGGCAGTGAGCTGTCCTGTCCCCGCTGACTGTTTATTCTGAGAAGGGGTATGAAAGTGTGACTTTTACATCGCTTTTTCTTCGTCTTTGTTTTCAAGAGTTGAGTAAAAGGGGGCGTTTGGTTTGGCCACAGCACGTGGGGACGCTTCTTTTCTGTGTGTGTCTGAAAATACTTTTACTTCCCCTGGAGCTTTCTGTATTTGCCTTTTACACTTTCGTTCCCCCCCCCCCCCGCCAAGGTTTTGCTTAGTTTTGTTCAATTTCGTTGCTACCCCCACCCTATTATCTCCGTGTGCACTTATCCTGTTTCCAGAGTGGATCCCTGTCCCTAGAGCCTAGCAGTGCCTACGTTTCTGTCATTTGTAGGAAAATGATAGAAATAATGAGTGCCAAGAGGAAGGCAGACGGAATAGTCGTGTGGCCCAAAGCTTCAACCAGGCATCTGTGAATGAGTTACAAGATAACTCCTTAGGAGTTTTCTCCGTCCCCCCCCACCCCCACCCCCTTAGCATTCTCAGTAACATGCATTGTGAAATCAGTATTTAGTGACGCTGAAGAGACATGTGTCACATTGTCGTTCTGGTCAGTTTGTACATCTCATGAGGAAAGGGGTGTTTGCTCTGTTTGCACAAAGTTCTGAGACTTTTCAAGCTATCGAGCCACTCAGGGTCTCTTTGGCTCCGGCTTCCTCTGTGGCAGCTTCTCTCTTCACGCTGCCGAATTACAGCCATGTGTGCCTCCTTTCGGTTGCCAGAGGCCGCCGAACCTTCTTCCCTGTTAGCCTCTACCTGGAAGTCTCCAAAGCTCCATTCACCTCACCTGCCCTAGACCTGCCTCCTACTCATTCTTTCGGTGTCCAGGCAAAGGTCACTGCCTCTAAAAGACCTTCTGTGATGCTCCAACGTGGATTGGGAGTCCCTGTCCTGGCCACTTACGTACGTCCGCATAGCACCTGTTTTTCTATAATGCAAGGCCTGTTTACTTGTTGGTATTCTCCATTAGACTGAACGCCTTGAGAGTCCTTGCCGTCTTTCTGTTTCATTGGCCAGCTCTGCTGTGGCTCCTGTCATAAGGTCGATTCTCCAGAAACATTTGTCAGTCTAGCACACATCTAGATCGTACCAGATCGCTCCGGTGGTGTGAGCCCAAGAATGGGAAAATGAAAGCTGGATAGAGTAAATGGTGATTCGTGCTAGCAGTGTAATTCTGGCCCTGACCTTTGACTCTGTTTGAAAATCTTTCTTGCTAGATGCCAGTGGAAGCAGCAGCTGTTACAGAGCTATTAGGGGTGTGGCCATTT